>NC_050580.1:255994488-257279488 GCF_011100635.1 Trichosurus vulpecula | reverse complement strand
AGAAATGGGGAAAAAATTTGTAATTCAAACTCTTGTGAAAATCAATGCTGAAAACTAAATACATTAAATAATAAAAAAAGCAAAAACAAAAAAAAGATTATGGCTAAAAAGCCCTAGATTAAACCATCAGAGGCAATTAGTTTCACCATCATTGCCATTTTTGTTTTAGCTTATTGCAATATATTGTGCAATATGTTGAACTAACCCTAACTTCTACTAAATTCTTTTCCAGTTTTGTCAGTAAGGTCTAAATCTGGGCAATAAATCCATTATTTAAACCAGTTTTCATTTCTTTTAAGTGTTTGTAATTGTACTGATACATCTAGAGTGTGCCTTGGCAGATTGATTTCAAGATTTTTTTATCCATTTTGTAGGAATTTTGAATGAGATTTCCTTTCTTCTATTTACTCCTAGATTTTATTATTGTTGTTTAGAAATGCCAATAATTTTGTAAACTTATTTTGTTTCCTACTAGTTTAACCAAGTTAATAATTATCACAATTCATTTCTATCTTGATTATCTAGGGATTTCTAAGACAACCATCCTCTAATTTGTGAATTATAATAATATGTTTGCTTTTCTTTTCCAGTGTTTTTGCCTCTAATTTCTCTCTTGCTTTATTACTAATAGAGTTATAAAAATATGCAAAATAATGAGAGGGAGACAAGGCGTCCTAACTTTACTCGGGAATTTTATAAATACAATCAGAAAATCCTTTATATAAAGGGGCACTTAAATAATTGAAAACATATTCATTGTTTAGTGTTGAGTTGTATCATTATAACAAAATAATAATTGCATCTAAATCAGGCTATAGATTTGGTGCCACACCAATAAAACCACCTTAGAGTTACTTTGTGAAGATGGAGAAAATAATAACATTCCTGTTGAGAGACAGAGAGAAAGAGTGGGGGAGGAGAAGAAAGAGGAGGAGGAAGAGGAGGAGAAGCACTTATATAGCACCAGCTATGTACCAGGCATTGTACTAAGTGTTTTTTAAAACAATATATCTCATTTAATTCCCACAATAACTCTGGGAAGTAGTTATGATTGAGGAAACTGAGGTAAACAAATCTTAAGTGATTTTCCCAGGGTTAAACAGCTAGTAAGTTTCTGAGGCCAGATTCGAACTTAGGCTTGCTGACTCTAGGTCCAGTGCTCTATCCACTGCACCACCAGATACCTTCTTTGGAGAGATAAAATGAAGAATCACAAAAGAAATAGTGAACAAGTAGGTAGGAACAGAGGCTAGTACTACCAAATCTCAAACTGTAATTTACAGTTGTAATTCTCAAAAAGAATTAGTGTTCACAGTAGATCACGAACCATCTTCAGTCAAGAAAACTTGTCTTCAAGTCCTGCTTACAACACATATTGGCTGAGTGACCTTGGAAAAGTCACTGAACCTCTCAGTGCCTAAGATGATTCTCAAAGAAGAGAAGTAGTGGAGTAATTGTTGATCTACACTGTTAGAGAAAATTCCTCTAAAAGAGCATCTTTTACCCATGAAATCCCAGGTCTAGACCCCCCCTCCCACTAAAAAAACTGAAATTAAATAAGAAAACAAACAAAAGACACAAAAATGGAAACAAATTGGTTTTATTTAAAAGTAGAAAAGTTTATCATTGGAATATAGTAGGTAAGCAAGAATTAGAAGCAATGAAACAGAATAATAGAGCTTCCAATAAACCCAAGAACACAAATTCATCCTCCTCCTCCTCCTCCTCCTCCCCTTCCTCCTCCTCCTCCTCCCACTACTACTACTACTACTACTACTACTACTACTACTACTACTACTTAACTAACATTCACAAAGCACTTAACATGTGCCAGGCACTATGTTAAGTGCTTTACGATTATTATCTTATTTGAATAAGGATATCCAGTTTAACCAGAAATATTCAAAATCTGAAATCAGTCTGACCAATTTAATTTTGACCACATGTTACTCCACAAGCCACAATAAGCTCCAAGTGGAAATATAATTTCAATACAAAAGGTGATATCATTTAAAAATAAGAGGAAACTAAAAGAACATACTTTATTAACCGAACAAGGAGGTGAAAAGATCATAAAAGGTATTACAAAATCTTCAATTACAAAATTTTAAAAATGTAACAGGAAATGGATACAGATTTGTATGCCTTTTCCCATCTGTGTTGCCATTCTGTTAGCATTCACAAGTTGAATATTAATGATAATAATAATTTCTATATGCCTGATATGTGCCAGGCACTGTGCTAAATGCCTTATAAATATTATCTCATTTGATCCTCACAACAACCCTAGGAGGTAAATGCTATTATTATCCCTATTTTAAAGATGGGAAAACTGAGACAAAGAAAAGTTAAGTGACTTGCCTAAGGTCACAGAGCTAAATGCACAGCTCCGCCTCACAAATCCAATTTACAAACAAGTCAAGATCAATGATGACATTGATCCTCTTAGAGAATGAAGGACAAACAACAGCAAGAATAAGAACCATTCCCCCATGAATAAGTGATAAAAGGATATAAAAATGCACTTTTCCATATGTAAAGCAAGCTATAAAAGATCATCTAAAAGAATGCTCTAAGTTACTAATAATAAGAGAAATAAAAATTATAACAATTCTCAGGTTTTATTTCACTTCCATCAGACTGGCAAAGATGACAAAAGATGAAAATGAACCATGATGGAGTCTTGGGAGGACAGGCACAGTAATTCCCTGTTGGTGCAGTGTAAAGCCAATCAGTAAGTGAAAAGATCTGGCCCATTGAATAGGCTTCAGGTGGGGCCAACAAAGGGAGGTCTGATTAAAGAAAGGCCCACACCCTTTTGCTAATTACATATGAGGCCCCAGTCTAGTTAGTAAATTAGTTTGCTAGTTTGAGAGAGGTGGGGAGCCCTCAGGGCCCTAAAGAGAGTTGCTAAGACCAGAGCCAATGGTATGTTCCTGAGTTCTACTCAATCAGATGATGTTTAAAGACTGTATAAAAAGAGAGAACAGAGCTGGGAAACAGCATAAGCAGAAAAAACTGAGGCCTGAGGACTGAGTGCAGAATGGAGAGCAGCAGGATTCAGAAGCCAAGGGCCAGCTTCTGGAGTGTGCAGAGTGCTAAACACAAGAGGGAGTTTCAGGACTTGGAGACAGTGGAGCTGCAGGAGAGAGTGCTGAGAAGGGACTTAGGATTCGTGAGTGATGTTCTTATAGGAGGGTTCTAGCATTAAAGGGAAGCACAAGTATGGTTTGGTTTGCTGCTACAATATTTTGTTATAATCTCTTTGTTGCCATAGTAAGGTGGACTTATCGGTTTTGGAATGTTGTTACCACAATATCGAATTGGAGGCATTGGTCCTTGAGTCTGATTCTTTGGAGTCTAAATAAATTTTATACTTCCTCTGCCCTCTACCTAGAGAACTCATTATACTTTGTTAGTCTGAACCATTCAGGCATGCTCATGGTCCTCTCCAAGGTCATGAATTTTGCCTTACTCATATACGCAGCTATGAAATCACCTAACTTTCTGGAAAGTCATTGATAGTTAAACCTCAAAAAGTCACTAAAATGTAAAACACTTTGGCCCAGGGACAATATTAATATGTATATTGCTACTAGAAAAAATGTAGAATGAATGTCCTCATGTGTACCAAAATATTTATTAGAAACACTTTTATTAAATAAAGAGAAAAAAAGGTAGATGTCCATCAACTGGAAAATGTCTGAAAAAAAAACTTTTGGTGTAAAAATGTAAAGTGTTATTGTGCTATGTTTAAAAATGAATATGACAAGTTCAGAGAAACTTTTCAGGAAGATTTGCAAAAACTGATACAAGTAGGACAATTTACACAATGCCACAATAATGTAAAGGGGGGAGGAGCATTGAAATAAATCAGAGCTCTAATAAATTCAGTGACCTTTTGTGGCTTCAGACAACTAACAGTGAAGCACACCATCTAAACACCGAGGCAATGGTCTATAGCTGCAGATATGGTTGATGTATTTGCTTTGTTTTATATAACCATACTTCTCTATTAAAAAGGAAGGGGCCCCCTATATATAATTACCTTATACATATACATGTGTGTATATATATTTTGTATGTATAAAATATATATGAGTGTGTGTTCTTTCTGTGTATATATAATGCGTAACTTCATTTTCACGTATGTGTACACAATCCATATATATGTGTATATATACAATCCACATGTATGTTTACATATATAAACTCATATGTGGATATATTATATATATATATAATATGTCATTATTTATATAAAACAATATGGCCTCTCTATATAGTATAACATAGTGTATATATATAATACATATTTTCCTATGTATGTTTATATATAGATATGTAAATATATGATAAATATAAAGCAATCTCACAAAAATTAAGTTGAGACCAACATACAAATATATGTTTATAAATACATACATATGAATTTGCATGCAGACATATGTATATACCATGTTATTTAAATAATGATCACAAAATATTTTTCATTTAAATAAATGTAGATTGGAGTTATAGATGTATGCATTTTCAATTCAGAGCTAAGTATAAAATTTTGATTAATTTAATGCTCAATTTGCTACACTTTAAAAGTCAGTCAAGGGTTGAAAATATAAAAGATTTGATATGGAAAAAAGAAAATTTTCAAGAGAACTAGAAAAAATATCTTCAGAGGAACCTCTAACATGTTCTGTAAAAGAAGAGAAACCAAATATCAAGAGGAACATATAATCAAGAAAAGAAAGGTAATCCTAAAATTTCAAGTCACAATTTACAGTTTAAGAAAAAAAATCACACTCACCACTTGACAAGTCTGTGGTAACCTTAATTTTAAAGTCAAAGAAAGACCCCACATCAAGATATTTCATTATGGTCTTTGAGGTGTTGACATCATCATGTGTAATCTGATGTTTACAGGAGGCAGTAGTAATGGACCAACTGGAAGCAAATGTACTCCCCAAATCATATATGAACCAATCCCCAGGAAAAATGCCTTTATCTGTATGCACATTGTTAGGCATGGTAGCAATAGTTAAAACAGTCTTTTTATCCAACACGGAGATAACTAGTAAGCTGCTATAGCCAGGAATCACCAGAGTCTTGTGAATGTCGGACTCGACAAAGGAAGAATCAATGTTTTCTTCTGGAGAAAGAAAAAAAAACGTGAAACAAATTTGTTTAAGAGTTGAATTAATATTTTTAAATTGTAGCCTAGACCAAAAATCCTAAGGCTACAATTGGGTTATCCCATGATGCAATCATGATATTTCAAAAGAATCATAAAATCTCTGGTTTATAAGGGGTTATATAGGTCATATAGTTTAACCCCCCACTTAATGTAGGAATTCTCCTACAACATCCCATATAAGTGATCTTCTTGGCTCTCTTTAACATTTCCAGTGATTATAAATTCAATCCCTTGGAAAGCATTCTATGGTCTTTTTAACATTCTTAGGACACTATCATATGTTTGCCCTAAATCCTCTTCCCTATAAAGTTCCATTCATTACTCACTGTGTTGGCAATCAAAATGGGCTCTTAGCACTTAGTTCAACCAAGTGCCCTCGAAGAGCTTGGCCTTTATTTCCTTGATTAAATTAGGAGTCCTTGATGACCTCCTTGACTCAAGGAAAAGCCTAGTTTACATGGGTTTGAGTGACATGTTTGGGACCTCAGAGGTTTTAGACCATGAGGGTTTAAGTCGCCTCTTTGTGATGATTTTAGGTCTCATGTGTGACTCACCCTGGACCCTGAAAAAGATATAAAACCAGGGGTTGACTTTCTCTTTTTTGGAGCTCTGACTCACAGCCATGGTGGCGCAAATGACTCAGGGCCAGCCCTTGTTATGAGTTCCCGGGCTGAACTTAGATGTTGTAACTATGAATTGTATTTGGCCTGTCTGTTGATGTTTGTAATTTGTTTATATTTGCCCTTAAGTTCAGGGTGCTGGCTTTTTCCCCTGAACTAAGTGAATGGTATTTGTATGCTAAATTAAAGTAAGCTTGTTAACCACTTAACATTGCCTTCCTTAGTAAAGCAGGTCAAAAGAACCTGGGCTTTTGCAGCATTCTGTGAGCCAGTTGTTGTTAGTTTTACACCCCCACAGCAGCTGCTAGCCTGGATTGTCTTTTTAACATTCTTAGAACACTATCATGTTTGTCCTAAATCCACTTCCCTATAAGTTTCATTCATTACTCACAAATCTCCCTTTTAGTTCAAACTATGCAGAATTAGTCTAAGTCTTCTTCCATATACTCAATCTTCAGATAAAATATTCCTTCAAATATAGGTTGAATCTTTCCCCCCGCCCCCAAAATTTGGCTTGTATAAAAACCTAGGATGGACATCATTTAGAGTTGTTTTTCAGTTTGTATTTTTTTTTCCATTGAAAGAGATCTCTTTAGGAATGTGTATTTAGAGGTGGGATATGTTCAGATCTTCATGTCTGATAAAGGCTATGGAGTTTTTAATCAATTTTTCCTATAAATATTTTGCTATTTACCAAAAATAAAAAAAAATCCACAAACACCATCTGTTCCTCACGAACACATGCCCAGCACATTGCTATGGGAAGTAAGGCACAATACATTCTAACTTTCCTTCTCAGTCATAAAGTTCTGGAATCTTTTCTATTTGGTAAGTATTGTGATGTATGGAATGGAGTATGAGTAAGATTGACATGATATGATTCTCTATGGCTGTATTTTTTATAATTCTGTATGACTGCTAAGGGAAAGGTGATTCTCAACTTTCCTTGGAAAAGAAAGGGTTATTTGAATAGGGCTACTGAGCAAATTGACTTTCATGGAAATCTCTTCTTCAATACAGTAGTATGGGACAAGACCTCTTTCAGACTTGGCCCTATATATATGTTGAGTGGCCTATTCACATTTTGTGACAATGTCAGACTTCAAAAGGAATTTATACTTGGGATCCATGTTGTATATTGTGGTTTATTTCTGATTGCATGGGTGTCAGTCAGGCCCATTTGAAGTTTGTAAAGGTATAGGACAGAAAGTCCTTTCTTATTATGACTGGAGAAAAAGCAGCTGAGATGTTGGCAGAGACCAGAGACTTTCCTCCTAAGTATGGGTTGTCTCAGTGCCTTTTCTCTACCTACTCATTTACACGAGCAAGACTGGGAGTTTAAAATGGGGTTAGGATTCCTGGTTAGTCAAGAGAAGGTAGAGGTTAGGTTTTGGAAGTGGGTGGGATTCCACTGTTTGGGAGAAGTCAGACCTCAGAGCCTTTAAGAGAGAGCAGGCCCAGTGAGCCCACTGGAGCAATATATCCTACCAAGGTGTCTCTCCAAGAGAGAAACAACACAGGAAAATCATGGAAGGATAGCAGGGGCCCTGCAGCATCAAGTATGTAGTTGCCTATATGTTGTCCAAGTGTGGGCCCCTCATATTTCATCTCTGAAACTGATATCTCCTACCATGGATGGTGCATACAATTTAAATTGTACTGGAATTTTTTTACATCAAACCAAGTAACCAATTAAAATTGTGCCTGTTGATTTAGTGAAAGGCTCAAAAGAGCAATTCTTGAAGACTATACAGAATAGAATGGTATATTTGCTGTAGTTCAGGCTTTCCCAACTCTTTGTGACCCCATTTGAGGTTTTCTTGGCAAAGATGCTGGAGTGGTTTTCTATTTCTTTTCCAGTTCATTTTGCAGATGAGGAAACTGAGGCACACAGGGTTAAGTGACTTTCCCAAGGTCACACAGATAGTAATTGTCTGAGACTAGATTTGAACTCACAAAGATGAATATTTCTGATTCCAGGTCCAGCATTCTATCCACTGTGACACCTTAGCTAAATCAGGAGATAATTCAAGAATTTTTCTCCATTGGACTTCCAGTAAGAGGGAAGGGAAGATTCCCATCTTCTCAAAATCCCAGAAGCAATCTGCTGTAACCACATGACAGTAAAAAGATGTGCTTGGATAGAAGTAAGCCCAAGTCCCTGAATGTGTGTTTCTAGTGCCTCTAGCTCCCCAGGGTGATGGTATTGCACTACTATTAGTCTAACAATCAATTAATAAGTGTTTATTAAAAATATTTGTGTAGGATAGATTGGAGAGTGGAGAGACTTGAAGCAGTGAATTCAATTTGTAAGACCATATTTTCCTGTCAGAAGTGATAAATTATGGTGGTGGCTATATAAGTACTGAGAAAGGGACACATGTGATAGACATTGCAGAAGCAGAAACTGCAAGGTTTGGAACCTGTTTGAAAATGTGAGGTAAGGAAGAGAGAAGTAAAGGAGAGCACCAAGGTTCCAAAAGTGGGGGACTAGAAGGAGCTTGTTGTCTCAACTGAAATAAGTAAGTTTGGAAGACGGGCTGGTTTGAGGGAAAAGATGAGTTCTCTTCTGGATACACTGAGTGCCTATAGACCATCCAGTTCAAAATGTCTAATAGGCAGTTGGTCATGTAAGATAGAACTCAAAAGAGATACTGGAGCTAAATGTATAGATCTGTGAAGCATCCACAAAGTGATGTTTAAACTCATGGGAGCTGAAATCACTGAGATAGTATATAGTGAGGGAAAGAGAAGAGGGCTCAGGATAAAATGTTGCAGCATTACCACTGTTAGAAGGTGTAATATGGAAAATGAATCTGCAAAGTCAGCTGAGAAAGTGCAATTAGACAGGTGTGAGGAGAAAGCTGAAAAAGAAGTGGCACAAAAATGCAGAGAAGATAGAGTAACCAACAGGAGAGGGTGATCAATACCATTGTTTTTGTTCTTTCCTTATCATCAGACTTTGTAAACTTTTTGTATCCATACCTTGTTTACAAAATCCTTTAATCTTTGTCAATTCAGTAATCAACAAATTCAGCAAACATTAGGTAAGACTCTAATATGTTCATGAAAAGGTATTATAATAAAGTGGATAAAAAACTGGAGTGAAGCCACCAAGTCTTGAGTTGAAGTTTGGCCTATGACATATACTGTCTGGACAACCATGGGCAGGACACTTAAATCTTAGTGTTCTAGGCAGTTCTATAAGACTACTGTATGAGTTGCAAAAAAGGTAGCAATTTGCCACGCAAGAGTTCTCTACATCAATGAAATCACAAATTATTCTCCCTTTCCAGGTGCAAGTCCTTCTACTCTGTGCAAGTCGAAGTTCTATACATTAAGAACACAAAGATGAAAAATTACTCAGATTCTGCCCTCAAGGGAAATAAGGGGAAGAAATGCCATCTACATTTATAAAAACTGATGCAGAGGAGAACGAGTCATCTGAGGAAGGTAGTATGAGAAATTTGAGTAAAGAACAGTAACTACCACCTTGGTTGAGGGGATAGTTGACTTCATGAAGGAGCTCTAGGTGGGCCTTGAAGAACCAACTTATAGTTTGTCCTCTGTAAGATGTGGTATTCGAAAGTAAAAACATTCCTCCCAATGAGGTAAACAGGACAGCAGAGTGAACAGATTATCCCCTACCCTGTCTTAGACATTAAGCTGGTATTAAGCTAGTCAAATATTTTTGTCTGCTATCATACTATTGGTTCATGTTAAGCTTGCAATCTGCTAAAAGGCCCAAATCTTTTTTCAAATACTTCATTAGTCCATTCTTTCCCCAATCATTTATTTGTGAAGAAGAGGTATTTAACTCAAGTAAAGGGTTTTATACTTACTTATATTGGATTGCACTTTTTAAAAAATTCAGCACATCAACCAAGATTTGCAAGATATTTCCAATTCCATTTCCAATTCCAATTCCATCATCCAACATTTTATTAAAAATATTTTTCAATCTCATGTCCACTGATAATTTAAAAAGCATGCCATTAGGGGGCAGAGTCAACATGGCAGCTGGTAAGCAGGGACTAGAATGAGCTCCGTACTGAGTACCTCCAAAAACATATGAAAAATGGCTCTGAACCAATTCTAGAACAGCACAGCCCACAGAACAGCAGAGGGAAGCAGGGCTCCAGCCCAGGACAGCCTGGATGGTCTCTGGGTGAGGTCTATTCCACACGGAGCTGGGAGCTGGGAGCTGGGAACGGAGTGGAGCAGAGCCCAGCCTGAGCGGCGTGGAACAACCAAACTTGGAGTCGGGTGGATGGGGCCCCTAGCGCCCTGAATATGTGAGCTGTGGCAGTTACCAGACCCCCTAAACCCACAAACACCAAAGACTGCGGAGAAGGTTAGTGGGAAAAGCTGCGGGAGTGGAAGGAGTTCGCGGTTAGGCTTCCAGCCCCGGGGGCAGCGGAGGCAGGGCAGCTACAGTTGCTGCTGTTTCTGGCCCCAGGCCCACCTGGTGGGAGGAATTAAGTGGCGGATCAGAGCAGGAGTGAAGAGGCTGCTGAAGATCTAAGCCCAGTTCGGGCTGGGGGTTCTTGGGGAAGAAGGAGTGCTGGTGTGACAGAGCTGGCACCTCCCCCCCCAAACGTGGAACATAGAACTCGTTAGTCTACAAGCAGTCATACCCCACTGAAAAACTCAAGGGTCAAGTTAGTTGGTTGGGAATATGGCCAGGCAGTGAAAGCACACCCAGATTCAGTCTCAGACTTTGGAATCTTTCTTTGGTGACAAAGAAGACCAAAACATACAGCCAGAAGAAGACAACAAAGTCAAAGAGTCTACAACAAAAGCCTCCAAGAAAAACATGAACTGGTCTCAGGCTATTGGAAGAGCTCAAAAAAGATTTGGAAAAGCAAGTTAGAGAAGTAGAGGAAAAATTGGGAAGACAAATGAGAAGGATGCGAGAAAACCATGAAAAACAAGTCAATGACTTGCTAAAGGAGACCCAAAAAAAATACTGAAAAATACACTGAAGAAAACAACACCTTAAAAAACAGACTAACTCAAATGGCAAAAGAGCTCCCAAAAGCCAATGAGGATAAGAATGCCTTGAAAGGCAGAATTAGCCAAATGGAAAAGGAGGTCCAAAAGACCACTGAAGAAAATACTACCTTAAAAATTAGATTGGAGCAAGTGGAAGCTAGTGACTTTATGAGAAATCAGGATATTATAAAACAGAACCAAAGGAATGAAAAAATGGAATACAATGTGAAATATCTCATTGGAAAAACCACTGACCTGGAAAATAGATCCAGGAGAGATAATTTAAAAATTATTGGACTACCTGAAAGCCATGATCAAAAAAAGAGCCTAGATGCCATCTTTCAGGAAATTATCAAGGAGAACTGCCCTGATATTCTAGAGCCACAGGGCAAAATAGAAATTGAAAGAATCCATCGATCGCCTCCTCAAATAGATCCCCAAAAGAAATCTCCTAGGAATATTGTTGCCAAATTCCAGAGCTCCCAGATCAAGGAGAAAATATTGCAAGAAGCCAGAAAAAAACAATTTGAGTATTGTGGAAACACAATCAGAATAATCCAAGATCTGGCAGCTTCTACATTAAGAGATCGAAGGGCTTGGAATGCGATATTCTGGAGGTCAATGGAGCTAGGATTAAAACCTAGAATCACCTACCCAGCAAAACTGGGTATCCTGTTCCAAGACAAAACATGGACTTTCAATAAAATAGAGGACTTTCAAGCTTTCTCAGTGAAAAGACCAGAACTGAATAGAAAATTTGACTTTCAAACACAAGAATCAAGAGAAGCATGAAAAGGTAATCAAGAAACGGACATTGCAAGGGACTTACTAAAGTTGAACTGTTTTGTTGACATTCCTACATGGAAAGATGATGTGTATGATTCATGAGACCTCAGTATTAGGGTAGATGAAGGGAATATGCATATATATATATATATATATATACATATATATATATATGTATATATAGAAGTGAATGTGTATGTATATATCTATGTGTATATGTATGTATGTGTATGTATGTGTGTGTATATATATATATATATATGTAAAAGAGAGAGAGCAGACACAGGGTGAGTTGAAGATGAAGGGAAGATATCTAAAAGAAATAAAATGAAATTAAGGGATGAGAGAGCAACATACCGAGAGAGGGAGATAGGGAGAGATAGAATGGGGTGGATTATCTCGCATAAAGGTGGCAAGAGGAAGCAGTTCTGTGGGAGGAGGGGAGAGGGCAGGTGAGGGGGGAATGAGTGAACCTTGCTCTCATCAGATTTGGCCTGAGGAGGGAATACCATACATACTCAGTTGGGTATCTTACCCCACAGGAAAGAAGAGGGAGGAAGATAAAAAAAATAAAAGAGGGGGGGGATGACAGAGGAGAGGGCAGATGGGGGTGGAGGTAATCAGAAAAACACTTTGGAAAGGGGACAGGGTCAAGGGAGAAAATTCAATAAAGCGGGATGGGTTGGGAAGGAGCAAAATGTAGTTAGTATTTCACAACATGAGTATTGTGGAAGGGTTATACATAATGATACACGTGTGGCCTAGGTTGAATTGCTTGACTTCTTAGGGAGGGTGGGTGGTAAGGGAAGAGGGAAGAGAATTTGGAACTCAAAGTTTTAAAAACAGATGTTCAAAAACAACAAAAAAAAGTTTTTGCATGCAACTAAAAAATATGATACACAGGCAATGGGGCGTAGAAATTTATCTTGCCCTACAAGAAAAGAAGGGAAAAGGGGATGAGAGGGGAGGGGGGTGATAGAGGGGAGGGCTGACTGGGGAACAGGGCAACCAGAATATATGCCATCTTGGAGTGGGGGGGGAGGGTAGAAATGGGGAGAAAATTTGTAATTCAAACTGTTGTCAAAATCAATGCTGAAAACCAAATATGTTAAATAAACAAATTTAAATTAAAAAAAAAGCATGCCATTAGCCCTCATGTTAATGTTATTGCTTAATTAGTGTTAACTACCCAGAGGTCGGTGGAGAAGACTCAAATGTCATTGACCCTCTGGCAAGTGTATGAGACCCAGTACTTGCTCAGCATATCCATCCTCGAGATGACACAAGCAAAATTTTACAGTTAATGTGGAACTTCCCATTGAGTAACCATCCATGTAACTTTGCAGTTAAAACTTCTTCAGTGGAAATGTTATTATCTTCAAGTAATAAAAGCCTGTAAGTTCAAATGATGGGGCAAAATTTCAAGCCTGAAGCCCTTATTCAGCAAATCAGTGAATTCTCATCCTTGCTATTGAAAAAAATGAGCTCCAAAGAAACAAGTAACAAGAGACAAGGAACCTGAGGAGAGTCTCAAAGATACACAGACTGTTCATAGGTTGCAAATGAAGTTTTTAACAATACTTGTAGGAGAGGGGTGGAGCCAAGATGGTTGCATGAAAACAGCCTCTTACAGGAGGTCTCTTACAAGCTCTGTGCGATACCTATAAATAAGTGAATCTGAGCAGATTTGAGAGAGTTAGAAACTGCTAGCAGTCTTAGTGGGGCAAATTTCCAAGCCAGGAGAGTCTGAAAGGTCAACGGGATGGATCTGTAGGCTGGGAGAGCTCTCAGCATGTGGAGCTGCTCTGGACAGCACCAAAGCGGAAGCAGCTGTGGAAATCAACCAGAGAGACAGTCTGGGAGAAAGCTGGGTGCCTGAACCTGGCGGAGATCCCCAGGCCTTCCAACGCAGGATGGGAGGCTGTGGAAGCAACAAGAAGCAGGAGCACAGGGCCACCAGCTGGCCGTGGGACATCAACTCCTGAGGCTTGCTGCCCAAAGGTATGACATGCCTCTTCTTGAACTTCTGGGAGACATAATGGCCAGGTAAATGGCTCTAATCCCCCCCCCCCCATGCAGAGAATTCCTTGGGAAAAACCGCTGGAATAGAGGAGACAGAAGTGGGGTTTCAGTGGCCTAGCAGTGGGAGTTCCTGAGTCCCAGAGGGGCAGAGCCAGCAGGGGTCAACACCAGGAGCCCAGATGTACCCTTACTCCCCCAGGGGAAGTGGCAGACACCAGCACAAACAACAAACAGCTGAAGAGCAACAGTACTGGAGAGCAGCCCTAGGGGAAGAGGAGACTTCAGGCAGCCAGACCCCCTCCCCCACACCTTAGGAAACTGAAGGCTATAATGCACAAGGCCAGTAACTAGACTTACAATCCCCAGAACAAGAAACCTGGGACAGAGAGCCCTGAGCCCCAAAAGCAGAAATTTATTGTAAAGCCAGGAAAAGGCTAACCAACATAAAAAACCAAAGGATCATTGATTCTTTTTATGGAGACAGGCATAATCAAAATACCAATTTGGAAGAGGACAGCAATGACGCTATACCCACATCTGATACCTCAAAAGGGAATGTGAACTGACCTCAAGCCCAAAAAGCATTACTGGAAGAGATAAATGGGGATTTTAAAAACCAAATTAGAGAGGTAAAAGAAAAAATGGAAAAAAAACCACTGACGAAATCAAGTCCTTAAAAAGTAAGATTGGTGAAATGGCTATGGAGATTCAGAATCTAAACAGAGAAAATGACACCCTGAGAGGTAAAATCAACCAATTGGAAAAGGAGACTCAAAAGCAAAATGAAGACAGCAAGTCATTAAAAATTAGAATAGAGCAAGTGGAAGCTAATGACTCTATGAGGCATCAAGAAGTAGTAAAACAAAATGTAAAGAATGAAAAAATAGAAAAAACGTGAAATATCTGATTGGAAAAACAACTGACCTGGAAAATAGACCCAGGAGAGACAATTTAAGAATTATTGGTGTACTGGAAAGCCACGATGAAAAAAAGAGCCTTGATCATATCTTCAAAGAATTTATCAAAGATAACTGCCCAGAGGTCCTAAAACCAGAGGGTAAAATAGTCATTGAAAGAATCCACAGATCACCCCCTGAAAGAGACCCCAAACTGAAAACACCAAGAAATATTATAGCCAAATTTCAGAATTACAAAGTCAAGGAGAAAATGCTGCGAGCAGCCAAAAAGAAACAATTCAAATATCGTGGAACTATAGTAAGGATCATGCAGGATCTTTCAGCTTCTACATTAAATGACAGGAGAAATTAGAATATGATATTCTGAAGGGCAAAGAAGCTGGGACTACAACCAAGGATCAACTACACAGCAAAATTAAGCACATTTTTTCAGGCAAGGAGATGGACATTCAACAAAATAAGGGAATTCCAGACCTTCCTGATGAAAAGACCAGAACTTAATGGAAAATTTGATCTTGAAATACAAAACTCAAGAGAGACATAAAAAGGTAAACAGGGGGGAAATCCCCCACAAACCTTATTAACCAATAAGGGCAAATTATTTACATCTTTATATAGATTATATGATCTTATGTATGATATATATACATATATATGTCAATCTTGAGGATGGTACAGCTATTATGACAATTGAAAGGGATACACACAGACTGTGAATGTTTGTATAAAATAACTGATATAAGGATAAAAAACATGATTAAGATATGTGAGGGAGAGGTATGGGAGAAGAAATAAGGAGGTAGTAGAAAAGAGTAAATTACATCAAATGAAGAGACACAAAACCACATTAGAGTAGAGGGAAAAAAGGGATGGAGAAGAGCAGTATTTGAGCTTTACTGTCATCTGATATGGTTCAAGAAGGGAATAACATACCATGATAAGTATAGAAATCTAACTTGTCCTACAGGCAGTAGGAGGGGAAAGGGGGAAAAGGGAGGGGGGGCAGGGAGGGGAGAAGTAGCAAGTGGAAAATGGTAAGATAAGGGAGGGGAATCAAGAGAGAGGGTAAACTGAGGAAGGTGACAGTCAAAAGCAAAACTGTTGAGGAGTGGAAGGAGAAAGGGAGAAATAAAAGCATAAACAGGGGGAAATGGGATGAAGAAAATTACACAGATAGAAATCATAACTGTGAATGTGAATGGGATGAACTCAACCATAAAATGGAAGCAGATAGCAGAATGGATTAAAAACCATAATCCTACAATATGCTGTTTACAAGAAACACATTTGAAACACACAGGGTAAAGGAAAAAGGCTGGAGTAAAATATATTGCACTTCAGCTAAAGTAAAAAAAGCAGGTGTAGCAATCCTAATCTCAGACAAAGCAAAAGTAAAGATATATTTAATTAAAAGACATAAGGGAGGATACTACATCCTGCTAAAAGACACCATAAACAATGAAGCAATATCATTGTTTAACATATATGCACCAAGTGGTATTGCATGCAAATTCTTAGAGGAGAGGTTAAGGGTATTACAGGAAGAAATAGACAGCAAAACTATAATAATGGGAGACTTCAAACTCCCCCTATCTGGACTTGCTAATCTAACCTCAAAATAAATAAGAAAGAAGTTAAGGAGGTGAACAGAATTTTAGAAAAGGCAGGTATGATAGACTTCTGGAGAAAACTGAATAGGGATAAAAAAGAATATACTTTCTTCTCAGCGGTACATGGCACATATCAAAAATTGACCATGTACTAGGGCATAAAAACCTCACAATCCAGTGCAGAAAGGCAGAAGTAATCAAAGCATACTTTTCAGGTCACAGTGCAATAAAAAATATTTGTAATAAAGAACCATGGAAAAATAAGCTAGAAATTAATAGGAAACTAAATAGTCTAATTCTAAAGAATGAGTGGGCCAAAGAACAAATCAGAGAAATAATTAATAACTTCATTCAAGAGAATGACGATAATGAAACAACATACCAAAACTTATGGGATGCAGCAAAAGGAGTTCTTATGGGAAGTTTCATATCTCTAAATGCTTACATGAATAAAATAGAGAAAAAGGAGATTGGGCATGCAACTGAAAAAACTAGAAAAAGAACAAATTGAAAATCCCCAATTAAATCCCAAATTGGATATACTGAAAATCAAAGGAGATATTAGTAAAACTTAAACCAAGAAAACTATTGAATTAATAAATAAAACAAAGAGCTGGTTTTATGAAAAAAACAATAAAATTGATAAACCTATGGTCAACTTGATTAAAAGAAGAAAATCAAATTACCAGTATCAAAAAGGAAAAGGGTGAATTCATCTCTAATGAAGAGGAAATCAAAACAATAATTAGGAATTATTTTGCCCAATTGTATGCCCACAAATTTGACAACCTTAGGGATATGGATGAATATCTTCAAAAACATAAATTGCCCAGGTTAACAGAAGAGGAAGTAAAATTTCTAAATAACCGCATCTCAGAAAAAGAAATTGAGAAGCCATCAATGAACTCCCTAGGAAAAAGTCTCCAGGGCCAGATGGTTTCATATGTGAATTTTATCAAACATTTAAAGAACAATTAATTCCTATACTTATAGACTATTTGGGAAAATAGGTAAAGAAGGAGTCCTACAAAATTCTTTTTATGATACAAATATGGTACTAATACCCAAACTAGGTAGAGTCAAAACGGAGAAAGAAAATTATAGACCAATTTCCCTAATGAATATTGATGCAAAATTTTTAAATAAAATATTAGCTAAAACATTGCAGTAACTTATCACAAGAATAATACACTACGACCAGGTAGGATTTATTCCAGGAATGCAAGACTGGTTCAATATTATGAAAACTATCAATATAATTGATCATATCAACAAAAAACTAGCAGAAACCATATGATCATCTCAACAGATGCAGAAAAAGCCTTTGACAAAATATAACACCCATTCCTATTAAAAACTCTATAAAGCATAGGAATAAATGGAGCCTTCCTTAAAATTATAAATAGCATCTACCTAAAACCATCAACAAGCATTATTTGTAATGGGGATAAGCTAGATGCATTCCCAGTAAGATCAGGGGTGAAACAAGAATGTCCATTATCACCCCTATTATTCGATTTGGTACTAGAAACGTTAGCTGTAGCAATAAGAGGAGAAGAAGAAATTGAAGGAATTAGAATAGGAAAAGAAGAAACTAAATTATCACTTTTTGTAGATGATATGATTATTTACTTAGAGAATCCTAGAGAATCAAGTAAAAAACTACTTGAAATAATAAACAACTTTAGCAAAGTTGCAGGATATAAAATAAACCCACATAAATCCTCAGCATTCCTATACATTACTGACAAAGCCCAACAGCAAGAGATAGAAAGAGAAATTCCATTCAAAGTCACTGTAGACACTATAAAATATTTGGGGGTCTATCTGCCAAGACAAACCCAGGGCCTATATGCGCATAACTATGAAACACTTCTCACACAAATAAAGTCAGATCTAAATAAATGGAAAAATATCAGTTGCTCATGGTTAGGCTAAGCTAATATAATAAAAATGACAATTTTACCTAAATTAATCTATCTATTCAGTGCCATACCAATCGAACTACCAAAAAATTATTTTACAGAGCTGGATAAAATAATAACAAAATTCATCTGGAAGAACAAGATGTCTAGAATATCTAGGGTATTAATGAAAAGAAATGCTAGAAAAGGTGGCATAGCCATACCAGATATTAAACTGTACTGTAAAGCAGCAGTCATCAAAACTCCCTGGTACTGGCTAAGAAACAGAGTCATGGATCAGTGGAATAGGATAGGTACACAAGATGCAATAGTCAACAACTATAGCAGTCTTCTCTTTGATAAACCCAAAGAATCCAGCTTCTGGGCTAAGAATTCACTATTTCACAAAAACTGTTGGGAAAATTGGAAAATGGTAGGGCAGAAAATGGGCATAGACCAATATCTTACACCGTATACTAAAATAAAGTCAAAATGGGTTCATGATTTATGAATAAAGGCTGATACTATAAGCACTTTGGGAGAGCAAGGAATAGTTTACCTGTCAGATTTACGGAAAAGAAAAGAATTCATGACACCACAAGAGATAGAGAGCATTACACAATGCAAAATGGATAATTTTTATTATGTTAAATTGAAATGTTTTTGTATAAGTGAAGTCAATGCAACAAAGATTAGGAGGGAAGCAGAAAATTGGGAGAATATCTTTACAACCAGTGTCTCTGATAAAGGCCTCATTTCTAAAATATACAGGGAACTGAGGCAAATGTATAGGAATACAAGTCATTCCCCAATTGAGAAATGGTCAAAGGATATGAACAGGCAGTTTTCAGAGGAAGAAATTAAAGCTATCTATAGGCATACGAAAAAATGCTCTAAATCACTACTGATTAGAGAAATGCAAATCAAAACAACTCTTAGGTACCACATCTCTTCTGTCAGATTGGCTAAAATGACAAAACAGGAAAATGACAAATGCTGAAGAGGATGTGGGAAAATTGGAACATTGTTACATTGCTGGTGGAGTTGTGAACTGATCAAGCCATTCTGGAGAGCAATTTGGAACTATGCCCAAAGGGCTATAAAAATGTCCGTAACCTTTGATCCAGCAATACTACTTCTAGGGTTGTATCCCAAAGAGATCACACAAGTGGGAAAAGGACCCATATGTACAAAAATATTTATAGCAGCTCTTCTTGTAATAGCAAAGAATTGGAAGTCAAGGGGATGCCCATCAATTTGGCAATGGCTGAACAAGTTGTGGTATATGAATGTAATGGAATAGTATTGTGCTATAAGAAATGGGGATGATACAGACTTCATAACAACCTGTAAAAATTTGCATGATATAATGCTGAGTGAGGGGAGCGGAACCAGGAGAACATTATACACAACCACAGACACATGGATTTTGTGATGACTAACCCTGATAAATTTTGCTTTTCTCAGCAATGCAAGGTGCAAAGACAACTCCAAAGGACTCATGATGAAGACTGGAGAAAGAACTATGAAGTCTGAATGCAGAATGAGGTACACGTTATGGTTGCCTTTTTTCCCTTTTTTTTCTTTTGTTTTTGTTTTTGGGGTTTTTTTTCAGTTCTGTTTCTTCTTTCTCATGATTCATTCCATTGGTCATAATTCTTCTTCACAACTTGACTAGTGTGTAAATAAGTTCAATGCAAAGTTATATGTAGAAGATATGTCGGATTCCATGCTGTCTTAAGGAGGGAGGGGAGCGCAGGGGGGAAGAAAATCTGGAATTCAAAATTATGTAGAACCAAGTGTTGTAAACTAAAAATAAAAAAGCTCAAAAAAATAAAAAAATAGTTATAGGAGAAGGAACTCAACATTTGTAACCAATGGGCCACACAACAAAGTAGAAACAAGAAATTAAAGTGTAAAAACTGGTGGGAAAGCTAGAAAGCAGTCTGGCAGAAATTGGTCTTAGAGCTTATACCACACTCCACAATATATTCTAAAGAAATAGATGTATGACCCTAAGATTAAAAATCATACAATAAAAATTCAAAGAAAAAATGATCATACCTAGGGGTAAGAGATGCATTCTTAGCCAAACAAGGGAGAGAGACAATTACAAAAATAAAATAAATAACTTAATGACATGAAACTGAAAAGGCTTCTATACATGCAAAATTAATATATCTATGATGAGAAGGGAAAAATGCATCAAATTTCTCTGTTAATTGATATTCAAGATATATAGACAACTAACATACATACCCACATGTGTATATACATACACTTTTGTACTGAAAATATAAATATGTATTGTGTTAGCTGTCTATATTACTTAGATACAAAATGCTTAAACTTATATACATATATGCCCACATACATATATGTATATGAAAGTTTAAACACATATGTGTGTGTGTGTGTGTGTGTATATATATATACATATATATATGCATGTTATTTAACTATATAACTTGGATTCCAAACTATCAGAGAAATTCGATATACTTTCTGTCTCCATTCGACTGCTTCCTTTCTCAGCCTAGGTACATATTAAGAAATGTCCCAAATGACTAATTTATAAGAGCAATGCAAATCAAAACAATTTGAGGTTTCAAATCAACAAAGATTATAAAAGAGACTCAGATCCAATCTAGCTCAGCTCAGATTAATTTGGCCCGCTGGTATTAGCGTCACCAGTGCTCAGGCTCCCTAAAAGTCTACCCGATATGGTGAATCTTCAATAAACTGTATTTTTCTTTGGCTAAGAATGTATGAGTTGAATTCATTCAGCAGGACCCAGTATGTTGGTATTTTGAGTTCTCTAGGACCCCTCAACCCCAAACCTCATCATATGGTTCCCTGAGACCAGGAATACTGCTAATCTCAAGTTCTCCAGCCAAGACTGTCAGGTATGTAAGCTTGCCCCTCTCCTTATCCCCTTCTTGCTCTCCAAGTACTTTGGAGGTGCTTTTTGGTCCCAGTAGATCAGACAGCTAGGAGGCTATCTCGTACTCAGCCTGACACTCTCAGTTGATTCTTGGTCCAGTGGTTATGTTGGAGGCCATAGACTTTGGCACAGCTTCTGAAGCATGGAGGACATGGGCAGATGCCCCATCCAGAAATGTGTGCCAGATTCTTTCAATTCTCTCAGTGCTGGGGTATTGGGAAAACTTCAGGTACCTTTTTGTGTTTTTTTTTGTCTTGTTTTGTTTTGTTTGTCTCTCAATGCTTACTCCTAACTTCTCCTTTACGGAGGAAGGGACTTCCAGCCCAAACAGCTGTAATTGGTCAATCCTTTTTAATTCCTGCAAGTTCGCCTTTGGGTTGGCTTTTACAAAATTGGGGAAAATTTAGTTTCTCTGAAGAACTTTAAAAGAAAAAGCTGGTGTTCTTTTGTAACACTGTTTGGCCTCAACATCACCTAGAGGGCCAAGAAGCATGGCCCATTTTTGGACTTTAAGACATAATACTCTCTGACCGTTATAGTTGCACTGTGGCCAAGAAAGAAAATGGATAGGAGTGTCCTATGTGATGGCCTTCGTGGAGCTCTCTCCCAACCCCGTCCTCACAAAAAAATTGTAAGAAGCTCATAGCTAGAGCTACCCCACAAAGGGGTAATGGGGGTCAATAGGACATTTTGGATGACCCCCTTATGGCCCCTAGGGCTTTGGCATCTCCCCCCCAGGTAACCCTGTTTGGGTCCCAGCCACAGGTCTTGCTGAGGTGCCTCCCTCTATAGCCCCTTCCTCTGAGGTGACACCCACTCAGGTCTCTAGGGTATCTTCTCCTCTGACCCCTATCCCTCCTCAGGTATCAGCTGATCTTTTCCCTTGCCAGCCAGATCCCCCAGCCTGTCAGTCCAATACAGATCAGCTGGCACTGCCCAGCCCCTCACTCACAAGAAGTGGGACTTCCTATCTCCCTCCCCAACTCCAGGCCCCACAGAGCCTTCAGGGCCTTTTCCCCTGAGGGAAGTGCCTGACTCACCCAATGGGACGACCAGAGTGCATGTTCCATTCTCCATTTCAGATCTCATTCAAGTTAAAGAGAAACTGGGCCTATACTTGGAAGACCCCCCTAAGTTTACTGAACGTTTTAGGGATCTGTGCCTACAATTTGAGCTTTCTTGGGGTGATTTGCATATCTTCTCCTCTATCTGTTGTACCATCGAGGAGAAGAGGAGGATCTGGGAACATACCCAAAAATCTGGGGATCATTTGGCTAGCAATGACTCCATAAAATACCCCCAAGAACAGCAACTGTTCCCACTAGTGACCCACTATTGAATTATCAAAAGAGTGAGGATAGGGAAAAGAAAGACCATATGATAATTTACCTGTTAGAAGGCCTAAGAATAGCATTTCAAAAGCAAATAAATTTTCAAAAAATTAGGGAAATTACTCAGGGAGAAAAGGAAAACCCTGCTCTTTTTCCAAGATTGGCTAGTAGAAGTTATTAAGTATACAAATTTGGATCCTGATTCTGTAGAAGGGATGGTAATCCTTAGCATGTGTTTCATTAATCAATCTGCCCCAGATATTAGGAGGAAACTTCAGAAACTGGCGAGAGGACTGCAAACACCTCAGGCCCAATTACTGGAGACGGCCTTTGGAGTCTTCAACAACAGAGACCTAGTAGCAGAGGAAAGAGAGCACAGGGAAAGGGCAAGGGACAGAGAACATGCTCAATTCTTGGCTGCTGCCATGACCAGGAAAAGACCCAAGGAGTGCCCCTCCAGGGCACCCCCTTGGAGGAAGCCTGCCTACTTGGGCAGTGGGGAAGCCTGCTTTTGATGCCACAAACAGGGTCACTCACCCAAGAAGTGCCCCTCTAGGGCCCCCACCAGGAAGACCCCGGACCAATGCCTCCAGGACCATGCCCATGTGACCAGGAGGGACATTGGAGGAAGGATTGTCCCGAAGGTTGAAAAAATTGGGGAGCCGCACCCCCACCCCAGCATCCTGTCCTCCAGTCTTCTCAAGGAGGGGAAGCCTGGGTTTTGGCAACACTCCCACTTTCTCCACCTCTCTCCCTGAGGCCTGGGCAAAATTGAGGCTGAAGGTAAGGTTACCCACTTTAATAGTCTCTACATTCTTTTGTTTTAACTAATTACTCTGGCCCTGCCTGTCCCTGGACTAGTTGGGTCATGGGCTTCAAAGGGGAAATTAAGGAATGCCTCCAGATATTACCCCTCCCCAGCCTACCTGAGGATCTTTTGTTTGAACACTCCTTCCTTATGCTCTCCTCTGGCCCTGCTCCCTTGTTAGGATGGGACCTGATGGTGAAATTGGGGAGCTAATTTTCTCTAGGTAAGCCTCCCATCTTCCTGTTGCGGATATTTACCAGACCTCCCCATGTTCCCCTAGAGGTGTGGGAGATAGTTGAGCAATTGTTTGGGATCAGGGAATTCCTAGGAAAGCTACTTCTGCCACCCCAGCAATAGTTTCCCTTCAAGATCCTAAAGATCCTCCATTGCAGTCAATATCCAATTAAGTCCAAGGCCTGGGAGAGACTGCAACCAGTAATTTCTACTCAAGGCCCTTACTTACTCCTTCTAGAGTGGGGCCCAGACCACACTAAAGCTTTTGAGACTTTGAAAACTAAACTGACCATGGCTCCAGCATTAGCTCTACCTAATCTAGAAAAATCTTTCACTCGGTATGTTGATGAAAGGAGAGGGCAGTCTTTGGGAATCCTAACCCAGTACTTTGGACCTGACCCCAAGCCGCTTGCCTGTTTTCCAAAACAATTAGATTCTCTGGCTGCTACAGCCATTCCAATTGAGGAAGCTTCTAAACCTCTAGTGGATCAGCCCTCAGATCAAGCCTTGCTCTTAGATACCCCTGACCTAATTCTTCAGGTGTGCTACACACTCCTGAACCCTGAAGCAGTGTGGTACACAGAACAAGTGGTTAGGAGAGCTAGGTACAAAATAGTCATCTGCAATTACCTCCAGGGAAGTTGTCTTTTAAGCCAGGAAAATTATCCTTTCTCTATACTTCTATACTGCCTGTTTGGTTCTTGTTTGCTTAACCTCTTTGCCAGGTTTGTCTCCTCCAGGCTCCAAGTCATTAACTTCCAGATGACTGCTCAGACTATTTACCCCTTGAGCAGGACCCATCAAGGCAGGGATAGCTCTACACCCCTTGCCAGCAGGAAGCAGTTTGAGAAACTGAGACCTTCGTTTGTCCTTGACCTCAAAAGAATTTGGGTCCTATTTGTTTGAGGGGGGAATGATGAGGTTGAGACTGTGGGAACCCCATTGAACCCTACCCTGAATCTTCCTACTTAGTCTGGCTTTTCAGCCCCAAGTACCCTAGCCTAGCCTTCCATTGTCTGGTTACCTCCAGATTGCCTTCTGGCTATTTCCCAAGTCTGTTACCCTAGCCCTCTGTTCTCTTTCATCTCCAGATGGCCTCCAGCTATTTCCCACTCTTAATCTCACTCCTAGAATCTTGACCTCTAGTCAGCCCAGTCCCATCAAGATTCTCCTTAGGCTCCTCCTCAAGAACCCCCTAAACTCCTCCTCTAGTCACCCCAGACTCTACAATCTTTCTGTATATAAAGTCCATCTTGCCTCCATGAAGGTGCTCAGATTCAATCTAGCTCAGCTCAGATTAATCTGGCACACTGGCATTAGAGTCACAAATGGTCAGGCTCCCTAAGTGTCTACCCAATATGGCAAATCTTTAATAAACTTTGTTTTTCTTTGGCTGAGAAAACAAACAAACAAAAAAGATGATAAAAGAAGGGAATAGTCAATGTTGGAGGGGTTATAAGTTGATAGGCATCCTGATTCATTGTTGCTGATGATGTGAATCAGTACAAGCATTTTGGAAAGCAATTATAACTAAATAAAGTGACTAAAATGTCTATATATCTTTTGATCCAGACATTTCACTAATAGGTTTATATTTAAAGGAGATGATTGCTAAGAAAAAAAAAATCTTCATATTCAACAAATTACTGATAGCCATACTTTTTTGTTGTAAAAAAAGAAATGAGAATGGCAAATTGAGGCATGTGAAAGTAATGGAATATTACTGTCCTATAAAAATATGACAAATGTGATGGATAAAGAGAAACAGGAAAGATTATTGAATCAAATGCAGAGTGAAGTAAAGCCAATTAAACAATATACACAATGACTAAAACAATGAATGGAAAGAACCTCAAAATAATCAAAAGTTTAGCATAGCCCACAAAAAGAGATATGGGAAGACACCTCCATAGCCCTTCTTTGTAGCAGTCCATAGTGTTGGTTCTTTCAATGTATTTTTAGACTTTTGCAATAAATTGATTTGTTTTGCTGATTATTATACTTTTCTTTCTCACTCCATTTCTGTCTGTTTTACTCTCTGTTTCTATACACATACACTCAAAACCACATATGTGTACATTTACATATATGTGTGCATACATGTATGTATACATGTATGTGTATGTACATATAAATACATATTCATATGCGTATATGTGTGTATCAGAGGCCAGAAGGAAAAAGAGATACTAGGAAGAATTCCAGTGATGTAAAAAATAAAAGATAGCAATAATCATTTATTTTATAAAAGAAATAATTTGACATTTTGAAAAGTGAGTGAACTTAACTAAATACATATAAAAAGTCATGAGAGAAAACTGTGTAGAGCTATTAGAACCAGAGGAAATAGAAAGTCTATTTTCCTGAAAGCAACTCCAAATCTAACTTATAAGATTGTCATAGCCTGATCTACAGGCAGACACAAAAAAAAAAATCCAAGAAATGAAAAATCACAATTGGGATCACAGAAGATTTGGCAGTTACCCATGTAAAGGAAGAGAGAGGTTGAGATATGTGAAGTCAGTAATCACCTACTACATGCCATGATGAATACAAAAAATGGTCAAAAAGAAAACCCAGTCCCTGCTCTTGAAGAGCTCACAATTTAATGGGAGTGGCAGAGACAATTTGCAAACAACTATGCACAAAAAGATATATGCAGCCTAAACTGGAGATTATCTCTGAAGACACTAAAATTAAGAAAGAGTAGGAAAGAATTCTTGCAAAAGGTAAGGCTGTAGTTGAGTCTTGACAGAAGCCAGGGAAGTCAGGAGGTGAAGATGAAGAGGAAAACAGTTCAGACTAAGGGATAATCAGTGAAAATGCACAGAGTAAGAAGATGGAGTGTCTTGAATGAGGAACAGCAAAGAGACCAGTGTCACTGGATCATAGAATACATGAAAGAGGATAAGGTATAATAAGAATGGAAAGGTAGGAAGAAGGTCAGGTTTTGAAGGACTTTAAAAGCCAAACAGAATTTTATATTTGACACTGAAGACAATAAGGATCCTTTAAATTTATTGGTTAGGGGAGTCAGATGCTTCAATCTCTGCTTTAGGAAGATCACTTTGATAAGTGCCTACAATAAGGAGACAGCATTGTCAGAAGAGAGAAGAGAGTATACATGGGACATGTTTTGAAGGTAGAAATGACACGACTTGACAATTTGTTGGATATGGAGGGTGAGAAAAAGTGAAGAATCAAGGATGATACCATGACTGGTTATGAACCATAGTGACTTGGGGATAGTTGCACCCTTGACAGTAATAAGTAAGTTAGGAAGAGGGGGAGGGTTTAGGAGAAAAGATATGAGTTCAGTTTTGTGCACATTAAATTTAAAATGCCTACAGAACATCCAGCTTGAGATGTCAAATAGGCAGTTGGAGATGCCAAAGTGGAGGTCAGAAAAATACTATTCCAAATGACAAAACATTTAGGTTTCCAATCAAGAAGAATAGATTTTACCAACAGTAAGATTGACTAAGAATAACTTACCCAGAAAAACTGAATATAACTCTATGGGTAAAAGGGTAGAGTTGGACAGAAAATTTCCAAACATTTCTGATGAAAATATCAGAGATATATAGAAACTTTAAAATATAAATGAAGAAATAAATAGAAACATTAAAGAGGTAGATAGAAGTAAACAATCAGAAGGCATTCTAAAAAGATTCAATATTTACATTCTTTTTTTAAATGGTATTTTATTTTTTCCCCAGTTACACGTGAAAAAAAATTTAGCATTCATTTTTTCCTTTTAAATTTATTTATTTATTTTTAATTTACAATGTTCAGTTCCCTCAAGTTTTTGAGTTTCAGTTTTGAAACTTCTCCTTCTCCTCCCCTTCCTCACCCAAGACTGCATGCAATCTGATATAGGTTCTGCATGTACCTTTGCATTAAACATATTTTCACAATAGTCAAGTTGTAAAGAATTATAAGCAATGGAATGAACCACAAAAAAGAAGAAACAAAGCAGAAACAAAAACAAAAAAGAGAGAGCAAATAGTTTGCTTCCATCTGCATTCAGACTCCATAGTTCTTTCTCTGGATGTGAATCACTTTTTTCATCTTGAGTCTTTTGGTGTTGTCTTAGAACCTTACATTGCTAAGAAGAGCCAAGTCTATCAAAGCTAGTCATCACGGATACAATGTGTCTGTAATTGTGTGTAATGTTCTCCTGGTTCTGCTCCCCTCACTCAGCATCAGATCATATAAGTCTTTCCAGGTTATTATGAAGTCCATCTGCTCCTCATTTCTTATAGCACAATATTATTCCATTACATTCATATACCACAACTTGTTTAGTCACTCCCCAATTGATGGGCGTCCCCTCAGTTTCTAGTCTTTTGCCACCACAAAAACAGCTGCTATAAATATTTTGTACATACAGGTTCTTTTCCCATTTGTGTGATCTCTTTGGGATACAGCCCTAGAAGTGGTATTGCTGGGTCAAAGGGTATGCACATTTTTATAGCCCTTTGGGCAAAGTTACAAATTGCTCTCCAGAATGGTTGGGTCAGTTCACAACTCCACCAACGCATTAGTGTTCCAATTTTCCCACAAATTCTCCAGCATTTATAATTTTCTTGTTTTGTCATGTTAGCTAATCTGACAGGTAAGATGTGGTACATAAGAGTTGTTTTCACTTGCATTTCTCTAATCAATAGTGATTTAGAACATTTTTTCATATGACTATATTTTTAATTTCTTCAGCATTCATTTTTACAAGATTTTGAGTTTCAAATTTTTCTCCTTCCCCTACTCCCATCCCCTTTTCTGAAAATGGTAGGCAGTTTGATATAGTCTATTCATGTGCTATCATGCAAAAATATTTCCATATTAGATACTGTTGTGAAAGAAGAAACAGATCAAAAGGGAAAAAAAAAACAAGAGAAAGAACAAAGCGAAGAAATGTACTTGGATATGCACTCAGAGTCCATCAATTCTTTATCTAGATGTGGATTGCATTTTCCTTTGTGAGTCCTTTGTACTTGTTTTAGATCATTGTGTTTCTGAGAAGAGCAGAGTCATTCATATCTGATCATCACACAATGTTGCTGTTACTGTGTACAATGTTTTCCCAATGCCTATTTCCCTGGCTATTTACCTGGTGTTGTGCTGATGTTTCACTGTGCATCAGTTCACACAAGTCTTTCCAGGTCTTTCTGAAATCTGCCTGCTCATCATTTCTTACTGCACAATAATATTCCAATACATTCATATACCACAGCTTGTTCAGCCATTCCAAAATGGATGGGCATCCTCTGAATTTCCAATATTTTGCTACTAAGGGCTGCTACAAATATTTTTGCACGTGTAGGTCCTTTTCCCCTTTCTTATGATGTCTTTGGGATACAGACCTAGAAATGGTATTGCTGTGTCAAAGAGTATGCACAGTTTGGTTGCTTTTTGGGCATAGTTCCAAATTGCTTTCCAGAATGGTTGGATAAGTTCATAATTCCACCAACAGTGCATTAGTGTCCCAATTTTTTTCACATCTTCTCCAGCATTTATCATTTTCCTTTTCTGTCATATTAGCCAATCTGATAGGTGTGAGGTGGTACCTCAGAGTTGTTTTAATTTGCATTTCTCTAATCAATAGTGATTTAGAGCATTTCTTCAAATGGCTATAGATAGCTTTTATTTCTTTCTCTGAAAACTGCCTGTTCATATCCTTTGACCATCTGTCAATTGAGGAATGGCTTGTATTCTTATCAATTTGGCTCAGTTCTCTATATGAGAAAGGAGGCCTTTATCAGAGACACTTGCTGTAAAGATTGTTTCTCATTGTTTTCCTTCTAAACTTGGTTGCATTGGTTTTGTTTGTACAAAAGTTTATTTTTTCATTCAGTATAATCAAAATTATCCACTTTACATCTTGTAATACTCTATATCTCTTTTTTGGTCATGAATACTTCCCCTCCCCATACATCTGACAGGTGGACTATTCTTTGCTATTCTGATTTACTTATGGTGTCACCTTTTGTACCTAAATCTTACCGAAGGTCTGTGCTATCTAACTTTTCTAATATTCTATTTACCTCCTTAGTTTCTTTGTTTATTTTTGGTTGGATTTATTGAGTTCTCAGAGGGGATAGTAGAGGTTCCCTACTAGTATAGTTTTTTCTGTATATTTCTTCCTGTAACTCACTTAATTTCTTAGGAATTTGCATGTTATATCACTTGGTACATGTATGTTTAGTATTGAAAAAACTGCTTGAATGTCCATTTTCATTGTACCTATTCACTGTAACTTTTAGCAAGATGTAGTTTCCTTCCTTATCACTTTCATTTGGTCTATTTTTCCTTTTACTTTGTCTGAGATCAAGATCGCTACCTCTGCTTTTCTTTTACTTCAGCTGAATCATAATTCTCCTCTAGCCCCTTACCTTTACTCTGTGTGTGTTTCTTGTAAATAACATATTGTAGGATTTTGGGTTTTGATCCACTCTCCTATTCACTTCTGTTGTATGGGAGAATTCATCCCATTCACATTATTGTTAGCAATATTATCTGTGTATTTCCCCTGATCCTATTCTTTCTCCTATCTATCCTCTCCTTTCACCCTTTCCCTCCTCACCAGTGTTTTGCTTCTGTCCACCATCTCCCCTGATCTGCCCTCCTTTCTGTCAGTCCCCACCCCCACCAGCTTTTACTCAATCTCAATCCCTCCTCCTTCCTGGTTGGGTAAGACAGATTTCTATATTCAACTGGTTGTATATATGATTCACTCTTTGCAAGCAATGTTTGTTGTCCACCCCTCCAATCTTCCTCTCCACTGTAAAAGGTCTTTCATGCCTCTTCATGTGAAATAATTTACCCTGTCTGCATCTCCCTTCCTTCTACACCCATTATACTCCCCTTTCTCATCCTTTAATTTTTTGTTTCATTCCCTTAAATCCACCAAATACGCTTACCCTCTGTTTATGTATATTCTTTCTAGCTATAGTATTAGTGATACAATTTTTAAGAATTACAAGTGTCATCTTCACATGCAGGGATATACATAGTTTAGCTCTATTGAATTCCTTAAGTTTTCTTTTCAGTTTTTACCTGTTTATGCTTCTCTTGGTTCTTGATATTGGAAGTCAAATTTTTGGTTTAGTTCTGGTTTTTTCTTTATGAAATCTTGAAATCCTTCTATTTCATTGAGTGACCATTTTTTTCCATTGATGTATTATGCTTAATTTTTCCATGTAAGGGATCCTCGTTTGCAACCTTACCTCCTTTCTCTTCTGGAATATCGTGTTCCATGACCTCTGATCCTTTAATGTTGCAGCTGCCAAGTCTTGTGTAATCCTGATTGTGACTCCTCAATATTTGAATTGTTTCTTTCTGGCCACTTGTATTTTTTCTTTGACCTGATAGTTCTGAAATTGGGCTATAATATTCCTTGGAGTTTTTACTTTGGGATCTCTTTCCTGAGGTGATCAGTGGATTATTTGAATGCCTATTTTGCCTTCTGGTTTTAGGACATTAGGGCAGTTTTCCTTGACAATTTCTTGAAAGATGCTGTCCAGTTCCCTCTTTTGATTATGGCTTTCAGATAGTCCTGTGATTCTGATATTGCCTCTCCTGAATCTATTTTCCAGGTCTATTGTTTTTCTTATGAAAGTCTTTTACATTTTCTTCCATTTTTTTCATTCTTCTGAATTTGTTTGATTTTTGACATCTCATAGGGTTATTAACTTTCACTTGCTTAGTTCTATCTTTTAAGACATTGTTTTCCTCAATTAGCTTTTGTACTTTCCTTTCTCTTTGTCCAATTGTACTCTTCAAGGAGTTGTTTTCTTCAGCGGATTTTTGCATCTCCTTTGGCATTTGTCCAATTCTACTTTTGAAGCAGTTTTCCAAGCTACTCTTTTTCCATAATTTTCTTGCATCATTCTCATTTCTTTTCCAATTTTTTCTTCTCTCTCATATAATTTTTAACCTCCTTTTTGAGCTCTCCCATGAGTTCTCTCCAGTCATGAGACCACTTCCCATTTTTCTTTGGGGTTTTGCCCAGAGATGTTTTGACATTGTTGTCCTCTTCTAAATTTGAGTCTTTCTCTTCCCTGTCACCATAATAACCTTCTATGGTCAGATTCATTTTTTGTTGTTGTTATGTTATGTTCATCTTATTTTTTTTTTGGTCTTTTCCCTTTCTTTTAAATTTGAACTCTGCTACCAGGATGGAAGTGGCTCTATCTCAGGCTTTTTGTGCCAGTGGCTGCAGGCCCTGGCTATTTACCTGGTGATGTGCTGACATTGCACTTAGGGCAACAGGGGACCCTCATGCCCAGTGCTGTGCCGAGGGGATGGGTGGGGATGGCTGGTACTGCTCGAGGCCATAAGGATCTAGCAGCTTAACTGGTGCTGAGCTGGGTTCCTAGTGGTACTATCAGGCATTTACTGAGGTCCAGTGCATTTCATTAAGGCTACACTGAAGCATGTGGAGGTCTGGGCCATGGAGGATGCCATTTGCCCTTGTTATACTAAGGCATGTGGGGGGTCCTGGTGTTGGCATTTGCCTGCTCCACCACACTGGGGCTCAGGACCTTCCACTGATTTGCTGAGGTGGGACTTCCTGCTGGTTTGTGGGGACACTTGCTGTCCTGTAATGCACTCCCCTTTTACTTGAGATAGACCTTTCTTGCCAATCTTCCAAGTTCCTTGGTCTAAAAGATTGTTTCACCCAGTCTATGTGCTGGTTCTGCTATTCCAGGATTTTATTCCACTACTTTGTGGTTGTTTGGAGGTGAATATGGGAGAATTACAGCAATTTACTGCTTACTCCACTATCTTGGATCCCAGAAGTAACAATACTTACATTCTAATAGGCAGAAGTGATATGTGTTTTACCTTCAGAACCCTACTATCAACAGGGTCCAGAAACAGAGTTGAAAAAGACATACAGAGATAGAGCCAAGATGGCACAGTAAAAGCAGGGACTTGCTTGAGTTCTCCCCCAAATCCCTCCAAACACCCATAAAAAATTACTCTAAATAAATTCTAGAGCTACAGAGCCCATAAATGACAGAGTGAAACAAGTCTTCAGCCCAATATGGCCTGGATCGTCACTGGGAAGGGTCTATCACACCATGCTGGGAGCAGAGTACTGCACAGTGTGAGCCACACCTGTACACACCAGGCCAGAGCAGACCAGGCAGAGTAGGCCTCAGGGCACTGAATCACTGATCTGTGGTGGTTTCTAGACTTCTCAACCCACAAATGCCAAAAACAACTTAGCAGGTCAGTGAGAAAACTCTGATGGACCTGGGTGAGAGGGGCACAGTACGGCCCCAGTGCTAGGCCAGCGGAGGTAATATAGTATTAATTAAGATGGGACTTTTCTACTGTTTTTTCTTTTAGCACTTATTTAATTAAGTGCCCTTGAAGAGTCCAGCCCTTGTTTCTTGGATTAAATTAGGAGTCTTTGATGACCTCTTTGCTTCAAGGTAAAGCCTGGTTTGCATGGGTTTGAGTGACATGTTTGTGACACCAGAGCTTTTTAGGCCATGTGGGTTTGAGTCCCAGGTTTGTGATGCTTTTAGGTGATGTGGATTTAAGTCAAACATTGTGATGCCCTTTGACCCTGAACAAGATATATAAACTCAGAGGTTGGTATTCTCCCTTGGGGCTCTTAGTCACTGGAAGAGTGGCTTTTCCTCCTGAACTAAGTGAATGATATGTGTATGCTGGATTAAATATATATATTGTTAACCCCATTAAGTTACTCTCCTTAGTAAAGTGAATCAAAGAACCTGTGTTAGCAGCCTTCTGCGTGCAGGTTGTTGGTTTTACACAGCCACAGTAGCTGCTAGCCAAATTGTTGTTACAGATGGCTGTATCAGTGGCAGCAGAAGCAGGAGCAGCAGAGCAGCTACTTCCAGAACTCCAGGCCCGTAGACAGTGGGGGGAATCAAGCAGTTTATCAGAGTGGGAGTGCAGGGATCTCCTTGCTGGCACTGAGGCAGGATTCTCTTGCTTTACCCTGCTTGGATCTGGGTTGCAGTCCTGGTTGACAGTTCAGGGGTAAGGAGGAGCACTGGTGTGGCAGAGTTTGTGGTGCCTGTGGAGAGGGAGTCCTCCTAGCAATTCCAAGGCAGAAAAGACTGTTTGATGTCATTCACAGATGGGAGCACAGGCACTAGAGGCATAAACACCTCTTCTTGGATCATATCACCTCAGAAGAACTGAAAATTTACAGGTGCCTACAAGTAGCTCTGAAAACAGCAGTGCAAAACACCTGATGCTTGAGATAGAGCACTCTCCACTCTGGCAAAAGAGTCATACCTTCACAAAGAGATAAAAAGTCAAGTAATTGGTTGAGAAATGAGCAGACAGAGTAAAAAAAACTCAGACTATAGAATCTTACTTTGGTGGAAAAGAAGATCAAAACATATAGCCAAAAGAAGATAACAAAGTCAAAGATCCTAGATCAAAAGCCTCCAAGAAAAATATGAATTGGTGTCAGGCCATGGAAAAGCTCAAAAAGGATTTTGAAAATCAAGTAAGAAAAGTAGAGGAAAAATTGGGAAAAGAAATGAGAGAGATAAAAGAAAATCATGAAAAATGAGTCAACAGCTTGTTAAAGGAGACCCAAAAATACAGAAGAAAATAACACCTTAAGAAATAGACTAACTCAAATGGCAAAAGAGTTCCAAAAAATCAATGAAGAGAAGAATGCCTTAAAAAGCGGTATTAGCCACGTGGAAAAGGAGATCCAAAAGCTCACTAACGAAAGTCATTCCTTAAAAATTAGAATGGAACAAATGGAAACTAAAGACTTAATGAGGAATCAAGAAATTATAGAACAGAACTAAAAGGATGAAAAAAATAAAAGACAATGTAAAATATCTCATTGGAAAAACCACTGACCTGGAAAATAGATCCAGGAGAAATAATTTAAAATTTCTGGGACTACCTGAAAGCCATGATCAAAAAAAGAGCCTAGACATATTTCAAGAAATTATCAAGGAAAACTGCCCTGATATTATAGAACCAGAGGGTAAAATAGAAATTGAAAGAATCCACCCATGGTCTCTTGAAAAAGATCATGAAAGGCAAACCACTAGGAACATTGTAGCCAGATTCCAGAGTTCTCAGGTCAAGGAGAAAATATTGCAAACAGGTAGAAAGAAATAATTCGAGCATTGTGGAAACACGATCAGGATAACACAAGATCCAGCAGCTTCTATGTTAGGGGATCAAAGGGCTCAGAATACGATATTCTGGAGGTCAAAGGAGGTAGGATTAAAACCAAGAATCACCTACCCAGCAAAACTGAGTATAATGCTCCAAGGCAAAATATGGATTTTCAATAAAATAGAGGACTTTCAAGCTTTCTCTTTTCTTGTTTGTTCATAAACTCTTCACGTATTCATAGATGAGACAGGTAATGTTTCCATGTTCCTTTAATTTGCTTATGTTATTACCCTTTATGTTGAAATCATATAGCCATTTTGACCTTATCTTGGTACACGATCCTAGAGAGATGGGCTGGACACTTTCATAGTGTTCTCAACAGACCATCATCAATCAATGTTGAGGCCATTTACCGTTTACCTCAGGCTGAAGTCAGTCCCTCCCTGGCTGAAGTTCCAACTGAAGAAGAGGTTTTGAATATCTTTAGGCTTCTTCCATGTGGCAAAGCAACCTGGTACTGATTCTATTCCAGCTGAGATTTACAAGGTAGGGGGTCCATTTCTCATACGAAAGCTGACTGAAATTTTCCAGGTTATATGGCAAGAGGAGGTTATCCCCCAGAAGCTCAAGGATGCCTATAAAGGTAAAGGAAATAGACTGCCCTGTGACAATATTCTTGCCAAAATCCTCCTTAATAGGTTGATCCTTCACCTGGAAATTGGTCATCTACCTGAGAGCCAGTGTTGCTTTCAAAAGAGCTGAGGAACAGTTGATATGGTGTTTGCTGCCCAACAACTCCAGGAGAAATGCCAGGAGCAGAACAGAGGTCTGTACACAATGTTTGTAGATTTGACCATAGCCTTTGACACTTTAGTCATGAGGGCTTATGGAAGATTATGTCAAAATATGGCTGTCCAGAGAAGTTCACCAGCATTGTACATTAATTTCATGACAGCATGCTTGCCCAGGTTCTAGATAATGGACAATGCTCTCGTGCTTTCCTAGTCACCAATGGAATGAAGCAAGGCTGTGTACTTGCTTTCTGTGTACGTGCTTTTCAGCATGATGTTTTCAGCCATGCTCTTAAACACCTTCAGTAAGGTCAAAGATGGCATCAAGGTCAGCTAACACACTGATGGTAAATTCTTCAGCTCGAAAAGGCTACAAGACAAGACCAAAGTGGAGGGAATGTTGGTGCGTGATTTTCTGTTTGCAGATGATTGTGCTCTCAACGCAGCCTCTGAAGCTGAGATGTAGCAAAGTATGGATCAAAGCTCTGCTGCTTGTGCTAATTTTGGCCTAACAATTAAAACCAAGAACACACACGTGCTCCATCAGCCACCATCAGACCATCTATACGTGGCACCATCAGTTACAGGAAATGGAGACCTTTTGAATGCTGTGGATAAGTTCACTTACCTTGGTAGTGTACTTTCTAGAGATGTACACAATGACAATGAGATTGATGCATGCATTGCCAGAGCTAGCTCAGTGTTTGGGAGGCCCCAAAGGAAAGTATGGGAGAGAAGAAGCATTAGACTGACTACCAAAATGAAGGTCTACAGAGCCGTTGTGCTGACCTCCTTGTTGTATGCCTGTGAAACCAGGACGGTATACCAGCATCATGCCAGGAAACTGAATTGCTTCCATTTGAATTGCCTTAGAAAGATTCTGAACAGCACTTGGCAGGATAGTGTGCCAGACGCTGAAGTCCTTACTTGAACTAAACTGCCAACCATTCAAACTCTGCTTCAGGGAGTGCAACTCTAATGGGCTGGCCATGTTGTTTGAATCCAAAATGTACACTTGCCAAAAAGACTATTTTATGAAGAACTCACACAGGGCAAGTGTTCACATGGTGGTCAGAAGAAGTGATACAAGGACACTTTCAAGGTCTCTCTTAAAATCTTTGGAATTTATTTGTGACATGGGAGACACTCACACAGGACCACTCAGCATGGCATGCCCAAATCAGAGAAGGTGCTGTGTTCTATGAGGAAAGCAGAAATGAAACAACTCAAAGGAAACACAGGATGAGCAAATTTAGAGTATCTACCCCAAATGTTCACATGGACTATTAGTGCCTGACTTGTGGTAGAGCATTCCGAGCTTGGATTGGTCTGATCAGCCACAGTCAGACACATTGAAACTTGATGTTAGCATAGTGATGTCATTTTGGTCCTCTTTGAGAACAAAGGACAACAACCAACCATAACCATCTTGGTATATACAATGTGAGATTTTGGTCTGTCTACTTTCTGCCATACTGCTTTCCCATATTCCTAACAGTTTTTGTCAAATAATTTCTCACCCACAAATCTTATTCTTTGAATTTCTTAAATACAAGGTTATAGTGGTCATTTATTTCTATATATTACATATCTAACCTGTTTCATTGATCAACTACTCTATTTGGTATCTAGTACCAGATTGTTTTGATCATTACTGCTTTAGAGTATAGTTTGAGATGTGGTTCTGCCAAGCTACATTTTTTCACTTTTTTATTGATTCCTCTGATATTTTTGACCTTTTGTTCTTCCATATAAGTTGTTCTTATTTTTTCTAGTTCTATAATTCTTTGGTAGTTTGATATGACACTGAATAAGTCAATTTAGGCAACACTGTCATTTTTTACTATACTGGCTCAACCTGGACAAGAGCAATTAACAATTCACCAGTTTTTTTTTTAAATTTGTCTTCATTTGTGTGAAAAATATTTTTGTAATTGTGTTCATATAGTTCCTGTGTGTGTGTATGTGTGTGTGTGTGTGTGTGTGTGTGTCTTGGAAGACAGACTCTAATTATTTTACACTCTCTGTAGTAATTTAAAATGGAATTTCTCTATCTCTTCCTGCAAGGGTTTGTTGGTAATTTATTGAAATACTAACGCTTTATATAGGTTCATTTTATACCCTGCAACTTTGCTAAAGTTGTTCATTGTTTTGTCCAGAGATGTATTTTTATAGAGCTAGGAAAAAACAGTAACAAATTTCATCTGGAAGAACAAAAGGTCAAGAATATCAAGGCAATCATTAAAAAAAGGGTTAAGGAAAGTGACCTAGCAGCAGTTCCAGATTAAAAACTACAGTACAAAGTGGTAATTATCAAATCAATTTGATACTGGTTAAGAAACAGAGTGGTAGATCAATGAAATAGACTAGATAGACAATGCACCACAATAAGTGACCATAGTAATTTACTGTTTGATAAACCCAAAGATCCAAGGTTTGGGAGGTAAAAACTCCCCATTTGACAAAAATTTCTGGGAAAAATGGGAAGCAGTTTGGCAGAAACAAGGCATAGACCAACATCTGATGAGCAGGATGCTTTCAGAAAAACCTGGAAAGACTTCCATGAACTGATGAAAAGTGAACACAGTACACAGTAACAGCAAATTTGCACAATAATCAGCTTTGCTTGACTTAGCTCTTCTCAGCAATACAATGATCCAAGACCATTCCAAGATGGAAAATGCTATACACATCCAGAGGAAGAACTGATGAAGTTCGTATACAGATCAAAGGATACTATTTTCACTTCATTTTTTGTGTTTTTTTTCCTTTTGTTCTGTTTCTTCATATACAACATGACTAACATGAAAACATGTTTTACATGATTGAACATAAATAACCTAAATCAAATTGCTTTAGAAGAGAGAGAGGAGAGAGAAAATTTGGAATTCAAAATTTTATTTTAGAAATAAATGTTAAAATTGTCTTTACATGTAACTGGAAAAAATACTTTTTAAAGAAAAAGAAAAGGAATGAATGGAATGGAATACTATTGTGCTATAAGAAATGATGAACAGGCAGACTTCAGAAAAACCTGGAAAGACTTATATGAACTGATGCTGAGTGGAGTGAGCAGAACCAGAAGAACAGTGTACACAGTAACAGCCACAGCATGTGATGACTGATTTTGATAGACTTAGCCCTTCTCAGCAATGCAAGGACCTAAAACAATTCCAAAGGACTCAGGATGGAAAATGTCATCTACATCCAGAGAAAGAACTATGGTGTCTGAATGTAAAGTGAAGCAGACTATTTTCTTTTCTTTGTTTTGTTTTGTTTTTCTTTCTCATGGGTTCTCCCATTTGTTATAATTCTTCTATACAACATGACTAATGTGAAAATATGTTTGTTTAATAGGAATATATATGTGGAGTCTATATCAGATTGCAGGCTCTTCTTGGGGAGGGAGGGAAGAGGGAGTAGGAGAAAATTTAAAACTTATGGAAACAAATGTTGAAAACTAAAATAAACTAATTAAAAAAGAAAAAGACAAGAAAAACCACCTGTTCATATTCTTTGATCATTTATCACTTGGACAATAACTCATATCCATATAAACTTGAGATATGAGATCTTTATCTGAGAAACTGTCTATAAAATTTTTCTTCTAGTTTTCTGTTTTCCTTCTAATATTGGCTACATCGGTTTTATCTAAAAAAAAACTTTTTAATTTAATGTGATTGAAATTACCCATTTTTACATCTCACAATGTTCTCTATCTCATGTTTGTTGATATATTGTTTTCCGACACATAAGTCTGATAGGTAATATGTTCCATATTCTTCTAATTTTCTTGTATCTCCCCTTATATCAAGGTCACTTATCCATATTGACCTTATCTTGACAAATGGTGGAAGCTGCTGATCTAGATTCAATTTCTGCCAGACTGCTTTTTCCAGCTTTCCCAACAATTTTAACCAAATAATGAATTCTTACCGCAAAAGCTTAAGTCTTTGCATTTGTTAAACACAAGATTGCTATAATCATTTGCTACTGTGTATTGTATGTTTACTCTTTCACTGATCCCCCTTTCTATTTCTTAGCCACTACCAGATACTTTTGAATAATTAGTGCCTTATTAGAGTTTAAGATTTGGTATGGCTAAACTTTCTTCCTTTACCTTTTTTTTCATTAATTCCTTTGATTTTCCTGACCTTTCATTTTTCCAAATGAATTTTTAAAATTATTTTTATTCTAACTTAATAAAATATTTTTTTGTTAATTGAATTGGAATGCCATTTAACAGATTAGCTAAAATTGTCATTTTCATTAAATTGTCTCTGCCTATCCATGAATAATTAATTTCTCCAATTATTTAAATCTGATTTTATTTGTATCAAAGGTGTTTTATCTTTATGTTCATGTAGTTCCTGGGCTTGTTTTGGTAGGTATACTCCCAGGTATTTTATACTGTCTTTGGTTATTTTAAATGGAATATCTCTTACTGTCTTTTCTTGCAGGGTTTTGTTGGTGAAATATAGAAATGCTCATGATTTATGTGGGTTTCTTTTTATCCTGTTACTTTGCTAAAATTATTCTTTCCAGTCACTTTTTAGTTGGATCTTTAGGATTTTCCAAGTACATCATCTTATCATCTGCAAAAAGCAATAGCTTTATTATCTTACTGCCATTCTGATTACTTTAATTTCTTTGACTTCTCTTATTGCTATTGCTAGCATTCCTAATACAGTATTGAATAATATTGGAGACAATGGACAACCTTGACTCCTATTTTTATTGGGAAGGCTTCTAGCTTATTTCCATTACAAGTAATGCTTGCTGATGGTTATAGGTAGATGCTTCTTTTCATTTTAAGGGGAAAAATCCATTTATACCTATGCTTTCCAGTGGTTTTTTTTAATAGGAATGTTGTGTTTTATCAAAAGCTTTTTCTACATCTATTGATATATTTTTGTTAATTTTGCTGTTGATATAATCAATTATGTTAATAATTTTCTTATGTTAATCCATCCTTGCATTTCTAGCATGAATCCCAATTGGTCACAATGTATAATTTTTGTGAAACATTGTTGTAATCTCCTAGCTAGTATTTTATTTTGGATTTTTGCATCTATATTCATTAATAAAATTGGTCTGTAATTTTCTTTCTCTGTTTTTGCTCTTTCTGGTTTAGGTAATGACCACATTTGTTTCATAAGAGGAGTTTGGTAGGACTTCTTTGCCTACTATTCTAAATAATTTATTTAATATTGGGGAATTAACTTTTTGGTAGAATTCACTTGTAAAACCATATGGTCCTGATGCTTTTTTCCTTAGCCAGCTTATTTACGGTCTATTCAACACCTTTTTTCTAAAATAGGTTTATTTAGATATTCTACTTCCTCTTCTGTTAATTTAGGCAGCTTATATTTTTGTAAATATTGTTCCATTCACTTAAATTGTTAAATTATTAGCGTATGATTGGAGAAACACAAATTTCTTATAATTGTTTTAGTTTCATTTTCATTGGTAGTATATTCACCCTTTTCATTTTTATACTATTGATTTGGTTTTTTTCTGTCTTTTTAAAATTATATTAATCAATAGTTTATCCATTTTGTTTTTTTCTTAGAATCAATTCTTAGTTTTATTTATTCATTCAATTGTTTTCTTACACTCTATTTTATTAATCTCACTTTTAATTTTTAAGATCTCCAACTTAGTGTTTAATTGGGGATTTTTAATTTGTTCTTTTCCTAGCTTTTTAAGTTGCATACCCAATTTAGTGGTCTGTTCTTTCTCTATTTTATTAGTACAAACATTTAGAGATGTAATTTTTCTTCTGATTACTGATTTTATTGCATCTCATAGGTTTTCATAAGTTGTTCCATTACTGTCATTCTCTTTAATGAAATTATTGTTTCTATGATTTGTTCTCTAACCCACTCATTCTTCAAGATTAGGTTGTTTAGTCTCCAACTAGTTTTTAATCTGTGTTTCCATGATTCCTTATTGAATATTCTTTTAGTGCATTGTGATCAGAAAAAGATTTCTTTAATATTTCTGCTTTCCTGCATTTAACTTTAAAGTTTTTATGCCCTAATAAATGGTCGAATTTTGTAAAGGTGATGTATACCACTGAGAAAAAGTATCTTCCTTTCTATTCCCATCTATTTCTCTCCAGATAGCTATCATATCCAGCTTATCTAAGATTCTATTCACATCCTTAGCTTCTTTCTTAGATTTATGTAATTCTGAGAGAGGGAGGTTTAAGTCCTTCACTATTATACCATTACTATCTATTTTCACCTGTAATCATTTAACTTATCCTTTAAAAATTTAGATGCTATGGCTTTTGGTGATATATAGGTTTAGTGCAGATATTGCTTCATTTCCTATAGTACCTTTTATTATAATGTAGTTATCCTGTTTTTCTCTTTTAATTAAACCTATTTTAGCTTTAAATTTGTTGAGATCATAACTACTACTCCTGCTTTTTTTTAACCTCAACTGAAGCAAAATAAATTCTCCTCCAACCCTTTAACTCATGTGTATCTACCATTTTTAAGTCTTTTTCTTGTAAACAACTTACTGTTGAATTCTGCCTTTTAACCCATTCTGCAGTTTCCATTTTATGGGTAAGTTTATCCCAGTCACATTCAAAGTTATATTGTACATTTCCCTTAGTCCTATATTTCCTCTCAATTATCCTTCTCACCCTCTCTTTTTACCCTATCCCTCCTCACATGTCTGATTTACTTCTAATCACTACTTCCCTAATTTGAAACCTTTTTAAGAATTCCTCCTTTATCCTCTCCCCCAACCTCTGACTTCTTGACCTACCTACCCTTTTAGCAGTCCCTTCCTTATCCTGTCCCTTCGCCCTCCTATTTCTTTATAAATTAGAAAACTTTTATATCCTTCTAGATATATGTGTTATTCCTTCTTTAACCAAGTTCCAAAACAATAAAGTTCCAGTACTACCAGCCATCTACCCCTACCTGCTTGACTCTAACAGTTAAGCTATTCACACTTCATTCATATGAGATAATTGCTCCATTTTACCTCTCCATTCCTAACTTTATTTTTTTAGAGTTATCTCATAATACTCAACTCAACCCCAAGCCTTCTTATGTGTGTTTTTTCAAGCTAACCACGTAATGATGACATTTTTAAAAGTACAGATAACATTTTTCCACATAAGAAGTAAACAGTTTGACCTTATTAAGTGCCTTATAATTGGTCTTTCATGTTTACTTTATGTTTCTCCTGGACCTTATATGTCAAACTTTCCATTGAGTTCTGGTCTAATTGTCACAAATACCTAGAAGTTTTTCAATTCACTAAATATCCATTTCCTTCATTCAGCATTATGCTCAGCTTTACTGGGTAAGTTATTCTTGGTTACCACACCAACTCCTTTTCATTTTGAAATACAGTGTCCCAATTCCTTTGTCCTTTTAATGTAGAGACTGTTAGATATTGTGTTATCCTTACTGAACCTCCGTAGTATTTAAACTGGTGTTTTTTTCTTGTTGCTTGCAGTGGTTTCTCCTTAACTGGAGAGTTTAGGAACTTGGTTATGATGTTCCCATGAGTTTTCATCTTGAGATCTTTTTCATGTGGTTGATCAATGGATTTTTTTCATATATACATATATATTATATATATATGTATATGTAATATATGTATACATACATATAGTATATATATATATATACTTTAAAATAAACTATTTTTCTTTCTTCCACTATGTAAATTAGTTAGAAATAGAGAACATTTCTCTTTCTGTCCCCCCACCCCCAACCCCAAGACTTTCAAAAATCAATACAAAATCATGTACAGATGTTGCCCTGAATTTCATTTGTTGTCACCAGTTTCTTCATTATCTCTGTACCATGAGAAATATTCTTAACTAATCCTTTCAAGCTTGTTACACCAAGTATTGGTTTGAAAGCTTCAATTGTAACTAGGTCTACTTTCATCATATCAGTGTAATACAATTGCTGGAATTTTCCACACTTGACAATAACTTAGAACTGCAGCAGGAAGATGATGTATGATATTTGGCTGTTCTAAGCGTACAACAGCCAGCATTGTGGAAACTGTGTTTTTAGGGCTTTCAGGAAGGGAGAAGGAAGGTTTCAACTGGATTCTAAAGTGTTATAGTCAGTCACATGATGAGATGTAAGAATAGTTATCTGTAAATTTCTCTTTGGGAAAGCACCAAAAACCTTTTCAAGCCAGTTTTATTGTCGATCTTCAGCAACATAGCAACTGCACTGGCACAGGAAAATGGTAGGATCTGATTTTACACAGTGGAATGCACAAAAAGTATCTGTTGGAGAAAGATTTGTTGTATCTGTTGTTCTGCACCATTCATTCCATAGCTTAGTAGATACAATTTCTTCCCAGGTTTCTGAATTCATAGCAAATGAAGACAAAAATGCTACTGCATTATGTCCTATGGCCACTATAAACTTTGAACATGGATACTGCTGTAGAAGTGGAATTTCCAAAGTTACATTTGTCTGACTCCAAAGGACCTCTACTTCTCTCTTCCTGTTGAGCTCCTGCCAGACTTCTCCATCCTCGAGGTTATTGGGCACCCAGGGGTCCTCCTCCAGCCACTCGCTTCCAGAGGGCCAGCACCTCTCCATTTATATTTTACGTTCTCATTCCAGAACTTCAGGGTAATTTTCATTAGTGATTTCTTGTAATATATCTAGACTTATTTTATCATAATTTTCAGGTAGTCCAACAATTCTTATGTTATCTTTCCTTGCTCTGTTCTCTAAATCAATTGCTTTTCTAATGACATATTTCATATTCTCTTTTATTTTTTCATTCTTTTGATTTTATTTCTTGGTATCTTATAGTGTCATTAGCTTCCCCATGTTCAATTCTAGTTTTTAAGGGTTATTGTCTTCCTTAAGTTTTTGGATCATTTTTTCCATGTGTATGGCTTTCTTTTCATAATTTTTTTTTGTTTCCTAATTTTTCTTCAACCTCCCTTCTTTCATTTTAAAGTCTTTTTAAAGCTCTTCCAAGAACTCATTTGGGATTTGTGACCATTTGACATTTTTCTTTGAAGTAGGAATGGCTTTTTAAACTTCATCAACTTCTTCTTAATATGAACCCAGATTTTTTTTTCTATCTCCATAGTACCTATCTATTGTGTTATTTCTCCTTTGCTCATTATTTTAGTGACTTATTGTTATGGTCAGGTTGTAGTCCCCAGGTGTAGGTGGTGATGCCTCAGACTTAGATGTTTTTGTACTGTTCTTTTCTAAGCACTATCTGGGACAGTCAGCCTCAGGCAATCCTCTCCACCCTGAGACATGGCTAGCAGGAAAGGAGTCAACACAAGAGGGAGAGAGAAAAATCTCCCAGGCTTTTGAAATATGAGCTGAAATCTTTCTTTACCTGAAGAAGCCCCATCAGCTGTTCATGGGTAAACCAAACTAATACAATAAAAATGACAATTCTACATAAGTTAATTTACTTATTCAGTGCCATACCAATCAAATTACCTAAAATTATTTTATAGAGCCAGACAAATAATAACAACATTCATCTGGAAGAATAAAAGGTCAAGGATATCAAAGGAATTAATGAAAAGAAATGCAAAGGAAGGTGGCCTAGCTGTATCACATCTAGAACTATATTATAAAGCAGCAATCATCAAAACTACTTGGTACTGGCTAAGAAATCAAGCAGTGCACAAGACACATTCAACAACTTTAGTAATCTACTGTTTTGAGAAACCCAGCTTCTGGGATAAGAACTCACTATTTGACAAAAACTTCTGGGAAAACTGGAAAATAGTATGGGAGAAACTAGGCATAGAGTAATATCTTACACTGTATTCCAAGGTAAGGTCAAAATAGGTACATGATTTTGACATAAAGGGTGATACCATAAGCAAATTAGGAGAGCAAGGAATATTTACCTGTCAGATCTATGGAGAAGAGATAGAAATCATTATGAAATGCAAAATGGATAATTTTGGTTACGTAAAATTTTTAAAAGTTTTTGCATAAGCAAAGCCAATTCAACCAAGATTAAAAGGAAAGCAGAAAGTGGGGAAATAATTTTTACCACCAGTGTTTCTGATAAAGGCCTCATTTTTCAAATATATATGGTCAATGGATGTGAATAGACACTTTTTGGATGAGGAAAAGAAAGCTATCTATAGTCTTATGAAAAAATGCTCTAAATCACTATTGATTAGAGAAATACAAATCAAAACAACTCTCAGATGCCACCTCACACCTATCAGATTGGCTAATATGACAAAAAGGGGAAATGATAATTGTTGAAGATGTGGGAAAATTGGAACACTGATGCATTGTTGGTGGAGTAGTGAACTGATCCAGTCATTCTGGGGAGCAATTTGGAACTATGCCCAAAAGGCTACAAAAATGTGCATAGCCTTTGATCCAGCAATACCACTACTAGGTCTGTATTCCAAAGAGATCATAAAAATGGGAAAAGGATTCACATGTACAAAAATATCTATAGCAGCTTTTCTGTAGTGGCAAGGAAATGGAAATTTAGGGGATGCCCATCAATTGGGGAATGACTGAACAAGTCGTGGTATATGAATGTAATGGAATAATACTACTCTGCTATAAGAAATGGTGAATAGGCAGATTTCAGAAAACCCTGGGAAGACTTACATGAAGTGATGCTGAGTGAAGTGAGCAGAACCAGGAGAACATTGTACACAGTAAGAGCAACATTGTGGGCTGATCAATTTCGATAGACTTAGCTCTTCTCAGCAATACAATGATCAGTGACAATTTCAAAAGACTCATGATGGAAATGGCTATACCCATGCAAAGAAAGAACTATGGCATCTGAATGCAGATTGGAGCATACTATTTTCAGAGCTGCAGCAGGAAGATGATGTACGATATTTGGCTGTTCTAAGTGTACAACAGGCAGCATCTTGGAAACTGTGTTTTTAGGGCTTTCAGGAAGGGAGAAGGAAGGTTGCAACTGGATTCTGAAGTTTTATAGTTTTTCTTTGTGGTGGCTTTTCCCTTTTTTTCTGATTTTTCTTTCATAACATGACTGATTTGGAAATCTGGGTCCCAGCTCAGACATCAGGAGGTCACCTCACCTATGTTTAATATGATTGTAAATGCATAGCCTATATCAGATTGTTTGCCATCTTGGGGAGGGAAGGAGGAAGAAAAAACTTTGGAACTCAAAATCTTACAAAAGTGAATGTTGAAAACTACCTTTACATATAATTGGAAAAAATAAAATACTAGTAAATGAGGGGAAAAGTAGGGGAGGGGAGAAGTTGCAACAGCTTCCTCATCTCCCACCAAGAAAAAGAAAAGCAATCATATTTTGTTTTATGTGTGTGAGTTCTTTGAGGGCAGGAACTATCTTTTGCCTCTTGTATCTCCATCACTAAGCACAGTGGTTGGCACAGAGTAGGTGCTTATTAAATGTCTACTGACTGACTGCTATATAGAGCAACTGTATGCTATTCGAATTTTTCAAGGTTTTTCTGGAAAGAATTTTTCCCCTTAAATCAACTAGGAGGAAAACCTGCGAAATAAGAAAAGAATGACATTTTAGTAGAAAATTTTTATTTGAGAAAGTAAGAAACTTTTCTCTGTCCTACGATTTCATTGGAATAGGGACCTGTTGCATAAGGAAATTCTTTTTACTAACGCAAATTGACATGTGTTTTTGCAATGTATAGTTTTAAGTAGTTTTCAAGAGAAGAGAGAGTTTAAGTGACTTTCCCAGGGCCCACAGACAGTATATGTGAGAAGAGAGACTTCAACCTAGATCTTCCTGGATTTGAGGGTGGTTCTCTTTCGATTACACAAGGCAGTCAAAATGAATATCTTCACAATAGATAAGTGGTCCAAGTATATGAACAAATAGTTCTCAAAAAAAATTGCTAACTATTAACAATTAAAAGAAAGGTCAAACAATAATGAGGTTTCACCTTACACCAAGTTACTGACTTAATGTTCCTCACTGAACAAGATGACAATCCACAACTTAATCCCAATCCAAGGTTTCATTTTCCGAATCTGAATGAAATGTGAACATTTGCCTTAAAATTTTATGTTCCCTAGTGAATTTTACAAGTCTCTAAAATATTTAGTTAAAAGATGAATTTTGTAGCCTGACCATTTCCCTTTAAATTCTTAATGAGATTGTTGAAAAAAATCTTTGGCTTTTAAAAGCGCATTGTTTTAATAGAAGCTACATTCAGAGCTTAGAATGCTCTTCAGAGTACTAGCTTTATTAAAGTCCCAACATTGCACTAAAAAAAGGTGATAAAAGATGAAACTCATCACACTAATGAGTTGTCGGCATAGGTCTAAACTGATTCAACTATTCTAGAAGGCAATATTTTGTTATGAGAAGGCAATGGCTAGAATGCCCATGAATGTTGATATAGAGACGGCACTGCTGGTCAATGACAAAGATGACAGCTATGTATACGTCATATTTATAGTAGCTCTTTCCCATCAATAAGGAAAGGAATAAGTTGTAGCACATAAATGTAATGGAATAATACTGCTCTCAAAGAAACAATGAATTTGTTGCATACAGACAAAAACAGGAATAATTAACAAAATATTTATAGAAATATGTTTTGTAGTAACTGGAAACAAAGTAGATGCCCATGAATTGGATAATAGCTTAACAAATTGTATAAATGTAATGCATAATACTGCATACTATTCTATGGGAAACCATGAATATGGTGTATACAGTGTAGTATAGGAAAAATATGTTAATTATTGAAAAATGAGTATGTATAATGAGGAAAGCAGTTAACACAATGATTATAATAATGTAAGTGAAAAGAACAGCAACCACAAAACAGGAAACTCAATATAGCAAAATTATAATGACCAAATTTAGCCCCAAAGAAGAAACAGGAGAAAACAGATATCCCACCTGACACACAAATGCAGAAAAAAATTTGCACGAACAAAACCAATGAAACTGTGTATACCCTTTGACCCAGCAATATCACCACTATGTCTGTATCCCAAAGAGATCAAGAGCCAAGATGGCAGAGTAAACGGTAAATTGCTGTAGCTCTCTCATATTCACCTCCAAACAATCATAAAATAGTGCCCCAGAACAAATCCTGGAACACTGGAGCCTGTGGAAAAACTGGGTGGAGCATTCTTTTACCCTGGGAGACTTGGAGGATTGTCAAGAAAGGCCCGTCTCACTTGGGTAAAGGAGACGCACTTTACAGCACAGGAAGCATCCCAGCGAGCCAGCAGCAAGCTCCACCTCAGCAAACCAGTGGGAGATCCTGAGCCCCAGCATGGTACAGCAAGCAAACACCAGCACCAGTCCCTGCTCCATGCCTTAACATAGCCAGAGGAACCAGTAGACTCCAGCTCTGAGAACCACCACATGCTTCAGTGTAGCCCACTTCAGTGCAGCCCCTGGTGGGTAGGTGGCCTCCAGCAGCCAGATGTCCATGTGCTTCAGTGTAGCCCCAGGAAAATGTAGAAAAACCCTGCACTGCCTCAGCACTGACCAGACACCACCACTAGGAGCAAAAGCGGCCAATGGTATACCTATTTGTTGTGAGTGAGGATTTTATTTTTTGTGAGAGAAATGTTGGTGGTTGGATGAGTACGTAGTGAAAGTGATGAGGAAAAGAAAGAAAAAAGCATCAATAAAGCACTTAGAAAATATGGAGACAGAAGAAAGTTCAGCAGGGGACACAAATAAAGAGAGAGGTGTTGACATGATCAAAATAGATACTTTAAAATATCATTCGAAATTGAAGTTCAGGGTTTAATATACGATCTTTTTCTATTTTTTTTTGTATATTGAAATGGAAAATAAAGAGGAATGTTATTCCCACCTTTTGATGTGATGTAGTCACAAAATGTAGTTGTGCATGATGGAGTTTCATTGTATACAGAAGATGTGTCTGTGCTCTTATCCCCCTATCAATTTCATATACCTCAGTGATTGAATCAAGAAAGACTAATTTGCTGCAAAAAAAATAAATTAGCCACACTTCTAGGAACTTTAATAATTAAGCCATGAAAAGTTTGAGAGATTTTTTCTCTCTTCCCCTTCTCCCAACATTACTAAGGTCATTTTGAAGGGGAGTTCATGGACCCCTAGAATACCCTGAATTCACTGGGAAGCAGAGACATACATACCCTCTAAACCAGACCTGCTCAATTTGGCGGTAGGTAGGAGCCAAAATTAAAATAGACTAAACTTCTTCAGGCCACAGATAGTGGCTCATTTTCCAAGTAAAGGTATAATTAATAATTAAACTATTTTTCAAATAAACCATATTTTTATAAAAGGAAAATTTCAATTAATATCAATTAATTGCACTTGATACTTAAGATTTTAATTTATCATAAAATCACTCCTCTCAGACTATTGACAGACTGCCAATGGTTGGTTGCTACAGGTCACATGGCAAACAGGCAACGCACCCACTAAGTTACGTGATGGGCACTAAAGTGACTAGTGGAAGGTGGGGTAAGAGGGACATGGACAAAACACTCACTACTTCTTTACTTTCTTTTACATCCTCTACATTTTTGCAGGCCACCCAAAATCCTTTGGCGGGCCACAAGTGACCCATGGGTCGTATGTTGTGCAGGTCTGCTTTAGACAGACATGGACACAGAGATACAGTCACTAGCAGGATGAAGCAGCTTCCAAGAAGAGCAACCTCCAGCAATTGAGTCAAACTATCAAGAAGACTCTCAGAACTCATGGTGAGGACTTTCCCAAGAGAGAAGGGATTTCTAGCCTTCTTAGTACCAAGAGTTAGAAGTTGTCTTTGCTACACCTCTATCCTATAAGGGTGATTCATTACCAGTGGATTTTATTCTGAATGCATTCTTCCCACTGTTGCTCTAGATATGGATGAGGACACCTCAGTTTTATGGGAGGAATGTTGTTTAAATATTGATCTTACTATTCCATATAAATAAATGCCTTTGCTAAGACCTGAACAAGTCTCCTGTTAATAGGAAGTATATGGGAGGTGAAGATAGACTGATAGCTCATGAGGCTGTAGTGTTAGGAGTACAAATCCATACACAAGATTATCTCTAAATCCAGAGTACTACCTACACTCTGGAGATGCAGCCCATAAGTTCAAGGACCATATTGGGGGAGTAGTCCAGAGGGAGTGCTACACTGGGTTCTAGGGTTAACCCTGTAGACCTACATTCATAATGCTTGCTTATAAAATGTTTATTTTGTACATTAGTCAAATTCATAATAAAAAGAGAAAAATGGTTCTCAACCTTGAATTTATGAACTTTTAAAGTAATAGTAGACAGCCATATTTCAATTAATTTGTTTCTTTTGTGAAACCCTCTGCATTTTATCTTATACATTTAAAAACATTCTGAGAAGAGGTCCAAAGGCTGGACTAGGCTACTGGAGATGTACATGCCAAAAAAAACATTAAAAAAATTCTGAGCTAGAAGAAACCCTCAGCATATTGGGTAGAGCCTCTATAGAGGATTTATGGAAGTATAAGAATAATAATAAATAAAAATAAATGAGAAGGCGAGGATTAGATAAGCTTTCTCCCAGTGGGAGGAAAATCTGTACTCATGAGATCATTGATTCACTAAAACATCAGTATAACTGGTTAATTCCTGCCATAAAAATATAGATGCTGTCATATTAAAATTAGTAATAGTATGAGAGAACAGTCTATGATACATCTAATAAACTCCACTGAACAAGCACCCAGTGGGTCCCAGAGCCCATTTGAAGATTTTTCTCTAGGAGCAGTTACATCTTTCCCATAAAAGTTTATAGTCATCAATTAGTACATGAATGTAAACTTACCACTTATAAGATCAACTATATAAAAAGAGGTGTTGTGTTTGGTAATGAAAATGAAACTCCGTAAACTAGTACTTGATGCTTCTGGTACAAGGGCAAAAGGACTTATTATGTCTGCTAATGCTGAACTCGGAAAGCCTGGAAGGTCGTCATGATACATAATCTTCTTTATTTCGGCTTCTCCTTGAATGCTATTGAAAAAGAAATTTCATGTCATTTAGTTCTATTTTAGTGGAAGCAAATATTTAGGGTATTTGTATTAGATGATCGCTAAGGAATGTTCCAATTCTAGCTTTATATTTTTCTATAGTTATTTTCAAAGTCATAAAAACAGACAAACATTAAATAGAACCAATCAAGTTTTAATTTAATGCAAAGACTTATTGGCACAGCTTTTCTTCCTTTCTATTGTTCTTCTAAAAATCCAACACATAAAATAATCTGTAACTATTTATTTTATAAAGAAATTGAAGACATCAGTATAGAATAATCATCACTTTCACAGTTCTACAGAAAGGGTAGTAAGAGCAGCGCACTGGGCTAAATCCATGAAGGGATCCATTTTGCTTGCTGTCAAATTACGTGAGGAGTTATTGGCACAGTGTAAGAGGCCAGGAATGTATAGCCTTTTCTCTAAACCTAGAAAGGGAGTGCCCTTTGACCATAAGGGTAACAAACTTAGCGAGGAGTTCACAGGTCGTGAAAAAAAAATGGCTTTGGATTTGTAATTCTTCTCAGTTTAGGAACAAAAGAAACAAACACAAAAACAAGCTTTACTTTAAGAAAGGAGATGTTTGTGTAAAGGCCACACAGGAGTTCGAGACACTCCAGGAGAATAAGGAGAAGGGAAAGGAGAGGTGAGTGTTGTGTCTCATAGCAACACTATAGATGTGACAGGAGTAGGAGTCTGCCACATCTATAGTTCCTCGAGACTAAACAGGCAAGCAAAGATGTGCTTAACTGTGGCTTTTTCGTTGTTTTGTTTGTTTGTTTGTTTGTTTGCAGGGAATACTTACTCCAGGAGCAGATGTGCTAAGAGAAACAAGCCAGCAAGGAAACAATTGGCCTCTACCCTACCCTAGGCTTAGTTCTGCTCAATTATGTTTTTGTTTTAGCTCCATGAAAGAATACATTTGCCTGCTCCTGGTGTTGTTGTCTGGTGTCCCTTTGTTTGTAACGTGAGGGCTCAAACCTAGTAGAAAGGAACCTTTCCTAATACAGGGCTGGGAGCCCAAACCCCAGTCAGCCCTTAGAGAATATGCCCTCTAATTGAGGGCATTAGTAATTTTTCTAATTCTAATTTCTAATTTTCTAATTGAATTTTCTAAATTCAATTTCCTAACTATGCTTCCAAATGCAAAACTACTCTATATGGAAGTCATATTTTATAAATAAGTTATGTTATACACAAGCCAATATTACATAAGAATCTATGGAGTGGCTAAGTGGTAGCAGGTGGCAGAATCTTCCCACATATTAGCACTTTGTAGTCAGAAACTTTGTTATCAGAAGAGTGCCATAGGAAGCAGAGTGGCATGAACCAGGATGCTAAAAAAATATCATAATGGTTTGAAAATATAATGAAATAGAAAAAGAAAGCAGTGAAGCAAAATAAATTCTTTTTTGGAGTATATGGGATATAATGATGATACCTAAACCAGGAAGAGTGAAAACAGAGAAAGCAAAAATAGACCTATTTCCTCAATGAATACTATAACAAAACTTTTAAGTAAAATACAAGTAAGAAGATTATGGCAATACATCTCAACAATCGCACACACCATGACCAGATGGGGCTTAGACCAGGAATGCAGAGTTGGTTCAATATTAGAAAAACCATCATCAGCATAATCAACCATGTTAACAACAAAAATCATATGGTTATCTCAACACATGCAGAAAAAGCTTTGGACAAAATATAACACTCATTCCTATTAAAAACAGTAGAAATCATAGGAATCAATAGAGTTTTCTTTTTTGGAGGGGAGAAGGCAGGGCAATTGGGGTTAAGTGACTTGCCCAAGGTCACACAGCTAGTAAGTGTGTCAAGCGCCTGAGGCCAGATTTGAACTCAGGTCCTCCTGACTCCAGGGCCAGTGCTCTACTCACTGTGCCACCAGCTGCCCCTGGAGTTTCCTTTTAAAATGATAAGTAGTATCTATCTAAAACCACCAGTAAGCATTATCTGTAATGGCTAAGAAGGCTAGAAGCCTTCCCAATAAGATAAAGGGTGAAACGAGAATGCCCATTATCATCATTATTATTCAATATTTCTCTAGAAATGCTATTAAAATAAGAGAAGAAAAGAAGTGGAAAGAATTAGAATAGGCAGTGAAAAAATAAAACTATCATTCTTTGCCAATGATATATCAGTGTAGTTAGAGAATCCTAGAGAATCAACTTAAAAAAAGCTTGATGAAATAATGAACAACTTTAGCATACTTGCAAGATATAATCCAAGTCCATATAAATCATCAGCATTTTTATATATTATCAACAAAGTCCAGCAGGAAGAGATAGAAAGACAAAAGTCATTTAGAATAACTAAAGACAATATAAACTACTTGGGAGTGTACCTGCCAAGGCAAATCCAGGAACTAAATGAGCACAATTACTAAACATTTTTCACACAAATAAAGTTAGATCTCAAGAATTGTAGGAATATTAATTCCTTGTGGGTAGGCTGAACCAATATAATAAAAATGACAATGCTACCTAATTTACTTCTTCAGTGCCATACCAATCAACCAAAAAATTATTTTATGGAGCTAGAAAAAAATTCATTTAGAAGAACAAAAGGTCAAAAATATCAAGGGAATTAATGTGAAAAAATGTGAAAGAAAGTGACCTTGCAGTAGGAGATCTCAAACCGTATTTAAAAAGCAATCATCATCCAAACAATCTGATATTGCCTAAGAAATAGAATGGTCAATCAGTGGAATAGAGTAGGCACAAAATAGTGTGTAGATAGTAATAGCAGACAACAGTGAATAGTAGTAGATAGATGTAAATGACCATGAAAATCTAACATTTGGAAAAACATAGATCGAAGCTTTGGGGATAAGAATTCACTAAGTGACAAAAATTTGCTGGGAAAACTAGAAAGCAGTTTGGCAGAAACTAGATATGGACCAACATCTCACACTGTATATAAAGATAAGGTCATCATGGGAACATGATTTAGACATAAAGGGTGATATAAGAAAATTAGGGTAGCGTGGAATATTTTACCTGTTAGACATAGGGATGAAAAAAGAATTTATGACCAAACAAGAGAGGAAGAGCATTGTGAGATGTAAAATTGATAATTTTGATTATATCTACTTAAAAAGGTTTTGTACAAACAAAACCAATGGAGCCAACATTAGAAGGAAAGCAGGAAACTAGGGGAATTTTTTTTTTACAGAAAACTTCTCTGATAAAGACCTAATTTCTCATATATATGAAGAACTGAATCATATTTATAAAAATATGAGTCATTCTCTATTGATAAATGGGCCAAGGATATGAACAGGCAGTTTTTAGAAGAAATCAAATGTATCCATCACAGTTACATGAAAATTGATCTAGATTACTAATTTTTTTTTCAGTTTTGCCTCTTTTATTCAAAGCTAAAAAACGATGCTTGAGAGTCAAAGTAACATGTTTTTAAATAAGCTCAGAAGTGAGAGGTAGTGGAAAGGGGGAAATAACAGCTTTCAGGTGGGTTTGTGAAGGAATTTTTGTTTAATAATATGAAAAGAATGTATAAATAAAGAATTGAGACATGAGAAAAGCATTGGTTCAACACTAATGAATCTACGAGAACTAGGATTTTAGGAATATAAACAAGATATTTTAAAAATTGGGAACTGCAAAACAATAGTTTTCAGATAAAATCCCTATTGGGGCAGCTAGGTGGCATAGTTGACAGAGCACCAGCCCTGGAGGCTGGAGGACTCAAGTTCAAATCCAGCCTCAGACACTTGACACTAGCTGTGTGACCCTGGGCAAGTCACTTAACCAAAAAAAAATCCCTATTAACAGTGGAGTCTTCAGTAAGACTTCTTCCCATTATTCTTATATTAGAGTCCCATTCTCTGTCTCTGGGGTTTCTCATATGGAAAACACAGATAGAGCCCAGACTGATCCCTATGGTATCACCTTTTCCTCCCACTAAGCTTCTTAATGAAGCTGGCTGTCCATTCCAAGCTTTCTTGAAAGAGGATTGGAATCACTTCATAGACCCTCATCTGCCAGCTCCTTATTGTTAACCTACTGTTAGCCAACATGCCAGGTTCATCAGCTGTGTTTCATGAACCATAATAAACTGCACATTTTGGCTAAGTAGATTAGATCAGGAGTGCAAGGAAAACAATATTATTTTCTTTTTAAAATTTTAATCTAAACCCATATGGTGTGGTTCCAAAGGTACAGGTTTTTCTTCACTTAGTGATGAATAAAGTTTGAACCTTAATCTGAAAAGCAACAACTGGCAAATCTCAATGTTGTAGTTAAGAATACAGTACAACCCACAACAGAAGGAGGGAGAAGGGAGAAGGGGCAACACATGCTTCACCCCGCCTGGGATGGTTTCATTCAGTACTGGACCTATTCAGAGTGGGGAACAAAAAGGCAACTTTCAAAAAGGAGTATAAGTTACTGAGGAGGAACATTCTCTATACTCCTTCCTAAAGAGAATCAGGAGGGGATTATCTGTTTCCTGAACCAGATTTGGGAAGGAGAGTCCAACTTCTTCCCTCCATACCACCAATCCCCAAAATAACTATCTACTGGCTAATAGATTTTTTAAAAAAACCCACAATACCAACACCACCGAAGAATAAAGTGAAACAAACTAAAAAAATAAACCCTAAGAAGCGCCTGATTATTTGCTAGGTTGGCACCAGAAAGAAGCGTCAATAGTTTTGAGCCTAGAATTAGTCTGTTAGAGAGTAATCGAAAGTATGTCTTGTTTTTTAAACCCTTCCCCCTTAAAAATTAGAAACAATAAACAAAAATAAAAGCTAGTACTGATCAGTTTCTGACAATACACACTCAAAATCAATTATCATTTATATTGAGTTGGGAGAGGAAATGGGGACCCCAATAGTCTATGTCTCACACTAGGAGGGTGGGCTTGGGTGCAGGGCATTTACCATTATTGCAAAAATGAATTTTAATTTCTCTTTAGTTTGATTTAAACATTGCTTTTAGTATGATGCAGACACCAGTTTTGCAGAGGGGCCTCTGGAGGGGTGTTCATAGCAACACGCACCTGTGGTTCATCTTCAGTTTCAGAATCCCCAGTAGAGCCAGTGTTGCCTAGTCAAATACATTTTTGGGTCTTTCTGTGTAAGCACAGAACACTCCATGTATTTGACAGCCCTCAGGTCTCAAGCCAGCCTTTCAACACTTTCTGGAGTGATGGGCTTCTGTTTGTTCTTGGTAAGTTTCTCAATAGTAGCAGGGTCATCTCTGAGATCAATTTAGGTCCCAACAAACAAGATAGGAGCCTTGGACAATAGTGAGTAATCTCTGGTACCCACTTTTCTTTCACAATTTCAAATAAGGATGGAGATACCACTAAAAGATGGACACATATGTCTGTGGATAACTGAGGGGTTGTGCTCTGTCATAATGTTCCTGTCCTACAGTATCGAACGGTCAAAGAGTGTAGGGCTCTCCACCACACACAGCCATAACTGCACAATTGTCAAATGCCGTTGGTGCAAATTCAACTGGGAATTTGTTTGTTGTATATGAGATCAGAAGATGTGTCTTACCAAGGGTACCATCACCCATAACAATACATTTAAAAGTCTGCGTTGCTGAAATCTTGTATCTACTTTTGGTATTTCAAATCCAATATAATTTCCCCTCATCTTTTGCTTCCTCCAAATTCCAGGTTATTTTCATGTTATTTTGATTAGCCAGGTTTTTCTAATTAGAGCATTTCTCTTTTTATTTCCTAGCACAGATATTCAGCTTCTCCCTCCCAATAACTATTGATTAAAAAATGCAAAATGCAATAAAACTGAGTACCTATAAGATTGGCTAATATGATAGAAAAGGAAAATGATAAACGTTGGAGACGATGTGGAAAAATAGGGACACTAATGCATCATTGGTGGAGCTGTGAACTGATCCAACTACTCTGGAGAGCAATTTGGAACTATGTCCAAAGGATTATAAAACTGTTCTCATCCTTTGACCCAGCAATACCACCACTAAGTCTGTATCCAAGGAAATTTTAAAAAAGTAAAAGTACCTATGTGTACAAAAATATTTATAGCAGCTCTTTTTGTGATGGCAAAGAATTGGAAATTGAGGCAATGCCTGTCAATTGGAAAATGGCTGAACAAGCTGTGGTATATGATTGTGATTGAATACTGTTGTGCTATGTGAAATGCTGAGCAGAAAGCTTTCAGAAAAACCTGGAAAGACTTACATGAACTGATGCAAAGTGAAATGAGCAGAACCAGGAGAATACAGTACATAATAAGAGCAATACTGAATGATGCTTAACTGTGAATGACTTAGCTATCCTCAGTGCTACAGTGATGCAAGACAATTACAAAGGACTTATGTTTAAAAACGCCATCCACCTCCAGAGAAAGAACTGTTGGAGTCTGAATGCAGATTGAAGCATACTTTTTTTTACTTTCCTTATTATTTTTTGGTCTATGTTTTCTTTTTGCAACATGGCTATTAGGGAAATTTTTGCATGACTGTATGTGTATAATCTATATCAGATTGCTTGCCTTCTCAAGGAACTGTGGGAGGAGGGCAGAAGAGAAAGAACTCAACATTTTTTAAAATGAATATTAAAATTTTTGTTTACATGTAATTGAGAAAAAATAAAATTAAAATTAAAAAATATAAACTGATGAAAAAATATCCCAACATATATATATGCATACATATATGGTGTGTATGTATATATATATATGTATACATACACACACACACACACACACACTGTGTATAAAGGTAATTTGACCATCCTCACAAAAAATGGAGTATAGGGGACGTGGGAAAAATTAAGATTGAATATGGGAAACTAATAGGAGTATAGAAAGCGAAGAAAAGTGAGAGGGTCTGGAAAACCAGGACTTATACCCGAACATGAAGGACTCTAAGATCTGAAACAAAAAAGAGACTATTTTGTGCACACCCTTCCACCTCCAGCAACTCCTAAAATTGGCTTTTACAATTCTTCACTCCCCCGAGAACAGGAGACAATTTGGGCAAAAGTGTGTTTGAGTGGAAAATATTTTGGAAAATTGCTTTTGGTCATTTCATTCCTCCCCATCATTCTGAAAGGACTAAATCAGGCTCACTTTCATACTAGTCCTTACTCCAATGCTTTGTTCCACGACTGTAACAAGCGTTTACTGAGCTTATTCTGTTAACACTATACTATGCTTAGCATCCAGGGTAAAGATGATTGAGACACGGTCTTGACTCAAGGGAATTTATAATGCAGTTGGAGAGATAAGACAGGAATATAACTATCATGCAAAATGAAATAACAGAAAGGATGGAAGCACAAAGTGCTGTTTAAGATAGCAAGGTGACATAGTGGATAGATGGCAGAATTTGAAGAAGTCCTAAGCTCAAATCCTTCTTCAGCCACTCCCTAGCTGTGTGACCCTGGGCAAGCCACTTAACCTCTCCATCCCTCAGTTTCCTCATCTATGAAATAGGGATAATAATTTCACCCACCTTGGAAGGTTATTGGGAAGATTAAATGAGTTAATGTAATGTAAAGCATTTTGCACTCTTTAAAGCACTATGTAACTGCTTGCTGCAGTTATGAGAGCTTTTTGGAGGGAAAGATTACTTGCTGACTAATGTGCATAATTCCTTTAATGGGGTACAAAAGCCCATCATTCCACAATTAATATCTGAAATAAAATGCCCACCTGAAAGACATTTACTAAAACTCACCCGCATTCAAATTCGATCAGTCAGTGAACAGGTATATATAACTGACATGAGAATGTGTCTAGGTTTGTGAGGAAGGAGAGGATTGTGAGGCAGGAGAAATCAGGCCAGCACCATAAATTAGGAGGAGATGCAAATTGAAAGGGAGCAACTGGAGGATTGGGATCACTGAAGTTGCTGTAAAGTTCTCAGTTTTCCTAATAGTTACTTGTATGTACTCCCAGTCATCTGTAAAATAAATAGAAACTGTATTTAAAGGTGTTTTTATATTGCAAAGCTTTTGGTCTGTGTGTGTACCTAGGCAGGACTCTTGTCATTGAGCCACAGAGTACAAGCCAAGACTACTTCATATGACTGGGAATATTTTCTTTAAACATGCCCAACTTTATAATAAAGGAGGTACATCTCCTGATTATTCTTTGAAGTACCATTGGGCAATCCTCTTTTCCAAATAGCTGCATCCATTTCACTACCTGCACCTACAGATTCAGAGCCTCCTACAGTCTGAGACTAGTTCCTGGTCTTGGCAGGAAATTGATAGGGAGCTCTAAACATATATCACCTTTGATTCAATATCATGGTCTTTCTAGTTACATGTTCCCTAAACGTTCAGCTCAGAATTTCTTTTTTCCTGATTTTCTGGCTCCATCTCTTATCTAGAACAGCCTACAGTCTTGGTTCCTATTGGTCTCCCTGTATTCCAGACACATTTTTTTGCTCTGACTTTGAATACCTCAACTTTCAAACCCACTAGAATTATTAGTTTCTCTAAATAAAGGATTATTTCTTTTTTTTAATTGTTGTCTCTGTAAGTCCAGTGACTAGCATATCTCCTTGCACATAGAATTATCTGGACTACTGATCAATGTCTCTGCTTTCAAAGTTGTTAATGTTATAACATTTTATAAGAAACAAACTTTGAAGAATAGCCATGGAGGACTTCCAATAAAGGTAAAAGAGTGAAAGGTCAAAATCCAGTTTCTTCTAAAACCACTCCTAAAAAAAAACAAAGGTGGAGGGCAGCGCAGCTAGGTACTACAGTGAATAGAGCACTAGGCCTGGAATCAGGAAGACCAGAGTTCAAGTCCAGCCTCAGAAATTTACTAGCTGTGTGACCCTGGGCAAGCCATTTAACCCTGGTTGTCTCAGTTTCCTTATCTGTAAAATGAACAGAAGAAGGAAATGACAAACCACTCCACTATCTTTGCCTAGAGCACTCCAAATGGGGTCATGAAAAGTCAGACATGATTGAAATGGCCAGACAAAACAACAACAAAAGCCTGCACTAAGTGAAATGAGAGATGAGGAACAAAACTATGGTAAGATAATCCCCATAAACTATAGATTGGTATGAAACAAAGCACCTAAGGACCATCCTAACAGACCTAGATCACCACTGATCCCACTTTGAGGGAAAAATGAATCTACACACATCATTGGTCATGATTGCCTGTGTGGTACATGCTAGGTAGCTAATATCCCAACTTCCAGTTGCGCTAGCAAGCTGGATCTCCAAAAGGCAACTATTATATTCCTTAAGGTCTCTAGGATTAAGCCTGAGTGGTAGAGATTGAAAGAAGTGAGGAAGTGTCTAATGCTATAGGTCAAGAGCCCCCACCAATATGCTTTCCCAATGATTTTCAGTTGATATCAACTAGTCAACCAGACTTCATAAGTTTTAGAAAGGGACATCTACTGAAGTAGTATATATAAAAGCTAGTTGGTATAAAACTGTGACACACTGTTCAGCAAGTACATATAGTTTGAGAAGGAAAAATAGGCTCCAGCTTGGAGCACCTGGGGCAAATGGTTAACAGCTGTTGATTTCTCTCCTCAAAGAGCTGACCCAAAGCTCCTGGATGTCCTTTTGTTTGGGTCCTTTAGATGTTTCTCTTAAAGTATAGTCAAGCTTTTCTGTTGAGCTCAGCCTCGACTCTGCTTTTCCTCATCAAGTATGGTCTCTTCTCAGCTCTGGGTACAGACACTGATGCCATCCTTCCTAGGGATTCTGTTAAAATGCTCATGAAAAAGTCCAAGTCATTTCTGGATGCTTCGAAGCTCACAAAATCCTCCTTTGGCCAAGGGGGTAAGGAGAAGCGACAAGGAGTAAGACGAGGATGAAGACTCTTCTAGTCTTCAGTTGCTTGGCTAGAAGGCTTCCACCTGGTTCACCACTCACTCAAATCTCCAAGGTTCTGAGCCATTCTTCTATTTTAGAGAAGATCCATTGGGCAGCATGATCAAGTCCCTCAACCAGTCTGTTCATACCTAACATCCTTCTGGATGACATGCCTTATGATGTCCAGCCTTTTTTTGCAGCTATTTCACAATTTCCGATTGATTCAATGTGATTTGTTTTTATGATAAAAATCATCTGGGCTAATCAATGGGAGATGTAATTACAACCCCTGCTTTTATTCCTGGTTCCATACTAGCCACATAGTATTATAATTCTTGGTAATCATGAATGGAATGCCTCAGTGCTTCCCCTGTTAGTACTTTCAAGAAAAAAAGAGAAAAGAAACTAATATGAGGCAGACTTGCTGACTACTCTCCATCAAGCTGAGGACAGAAAGCTCTGTGTCATTGGTAGAAGCCCTCTACTTCTACACTTGTGCTTTGTGGAGAAGAATCAGCAAGCAGTTGCTTCAAAATTGCAACACCAAAAGAAGTTCAGAATAAATACCAAAGGGGTAGCCCTTCTCCAGCAGCTTTTCACTAAGAGTCTAAAGACATAAATGTATATATATGTAAACCCTCACTGCAAATGAAAAATAATGGAGTGAGGTTTTTTATAGCACAGGAATAAAACTCTAAAAGAGAAGAATTTCAGAAATTATAAGTAGAAATCCAGAAAATAGAAGTTTAATCTACATTCCCCCCCCCCAAAAAAAAACTAGGACCCTAAGTTGTGACCCTAGGTAAGTTTTCAGATTCTCTATCTTATTCTTCCCTGAGAATGTAATATCCTTGCTATCAGAGACTGTTTCTTTGTATTTAATATAATTAGTGTTTAACACAGTGCCTGGCATACGGTATACACTTAATAAATAATTTTTCATTCATTTGAAGGGAATCTGCAGAAGTAGAATACTTGAGTCTCAGACTTATAAAGATTCTGAGCTTTTTTTTCCTAAGGGCCTCCAACTTCTAGGTACTATTGATGAAGAATAAGAGCTAATATGCTAATATTAGTATGCATTTTAATCTATAAGAAGATACTAATAATTTTATGTGGCCAATGTCTTGATAGTTTGCTTTGAATCTCTGAAATTTGAAATACGTTTATATTAGCCTGGATTCCTTGGAACTCTTACTGATTTTCATGTTCTTATATTACAAATGCCCCTTTGATGTTTTTCTATTGTGTTAGATAAACTTTAGAAGCCAATAGGAAAGAGAGAATCCTAGAGAACCAAGTAAAAACTACTTGAAATAAAAAACAAATTTAGCAAAGTTGCAGGATATAAAATAAACCCACATAAATCATGAGCATTTCTACATATTACTAACAAAGCACATCAACAGATAGAGAAATTCCATTTAAAGATACCACAGACATTATAAAATATTTGAGGGTCAACTTGCCAAAACAAACCCAGGAACTATATGAACACAATTACAAAACACTTTTTGCACAAATAAAGTCAGATCTAAATATTTGGAAAAATACGAGTTGCTCATGGGTAAGCTGAGCTAGCATAATAAAAATGACAATTCTTCCTAAGTTAATTTACCTATTCAGTGTCATACCAATCAAATTACCCAAAACTTATTTCATAGAGCTAGAAAAAATAATAATAAAATTCATCTAGAAGAACAAAAAAGTACAGAATATCAAGAGAATTAAAGAAAAGAAATGCTAGGGAAGGTGACCTAGCCATACCAGATCTTAAATTGTATTATAATGAAAAACTACTTGCTACTGGCTAAGAAATAGTGGTGGATGAGTGGAATAGGTTAGGTACACAAGACACAATAGTCAATGACTACAGTAATCTACCTTTTGATGAACTCAAAGACTCTAGCTTTTGAGATAGGAACTCACTATTTGACAAAAGCTGCTGGGAAAAACAGAAAATAGTATGGCAGAAACTAGGCATAAACCAATACCTTATACCATATATCAACACAAGGTCACAATGGGTACATGATTTACATTTAAAGGCTGATATTATAAGCAAACTAGGAGAGCAAGGAATAATTTGCCTGTGAAATTTATGGAGAAGAGAAGAATTCCTGACCAAACAAGAGATAGAGTACACTATGAAATGGAAATGGATGATTCTGATTACATGAAATTGAAAAGTTTTTTTTTTTTTCACAAACAAAGCCATTGCAACCAAGATTAAAAGGGAAGTGGAAAGCTGGGAAATAATTTTTACAGCCAGTGTCTCAGGTAAAGGCCTCATTTTAAAATATATGTTGAGTCAAATTTATAAGAATACAAGTCACTCCCCAATTGATAAGTGGTCAAAAGGTATGAACAGGAAGTTTTCAGAGGAAGAAATTAAAGCTATCTATAGTCATATGAAAAAAATGCTTTAAATCGTTATTGATTAGAAAAATGCAAATTAAAACAGTTCTGACATGCCACAGCACACTTATCAGATTGAATAACATGACAAAACAGAAAAATTATAAATGCTGGAGAAGCTATGGGAAAATTGGAACACTAATATATTGTTTGTGGAGTTGTAAACATTCTAGGGAGTAGTTTGGAACTATGTCCAAAGGGTTATAAAAATGTGCACACCCTTTGATCCAGCAATACGACTCCTAAGACTATATCCCAAAGAGATCATAAAAATGGGAAAAGGATCCACATGTACAAAAATATTTATTGTAGCTCTTTTTGTGGTGGCCAAGACTTGGAAATTGAGGTGATGTCCATCAATTGGGGAATGGCTGAACAAATTGTGGTACACGAATATAATGGAATACCATTGTCCTATAAGAAATGATAAGCAGGTGTACTTCAGAAAAACCCAGGAAGACATAATATGAAATGACGTTGAATGAAGTTAGCAGAACCCAGAGAACATGGTACATAGTAACAGCAACAGCAAAATGAAATACTAGCAAGGAAATATGCAATTATTGCATATTTCACAGTATTGCAAATCTGCAATATATCACAAGGATCAGATATATATCACTATGATCAGATGGGATATATACCAGGAATGCTGGGCTGGTTCAGTATGGGAAAACTATCAGCAACCGTATGGACATAATTACAAAACACTTCTCAAACAAAGTCAGATCTAAACAGTTGGAAAATTATTAAATATTCATGGGTACATTAAGTCAATATAATAAAAATTACAGTTACACCACAAATTATTTCTTCAGTGCCATGCCAAACTACCAAAAATGACTTTCTAGACCCAGAAAAAAATAATAAAATTCATCTGAAAGAACAAAAGGTCAAGAATATCAAGGGAATCAATGGAAAAAGTGTAAATACCAAAGGTGACTTAGCCTTAGCCAATCTCCAACTGTATTATAAAGTAGTAATTATCAAAACAATCTTGAACTGGCTAAGAAATAGAGTGGTGGATCAGAGGAATACTTTAGGTGCATAATACACAATAGTAAATGACTATAGTAATCTAGTGTTTGATAAATGCAAAGATTCAATCTTTTGGAAGAAGAACTCATTGTATGACACAAATTACTGGGAAAACTGGAAAGCACTTAGGCAGAAACTAGACATAGACCAAAATCTTGCCCTGTATAACAAGATATGGTCAAAATGGGTGCATGATTTAAACATATAGGGTGATATAATAAGCAAATTAGGGGAGAATAAAAGTTTACCTGTCAGATCTACGAACAAAGGAAGAACTTATGAACAAAAAAGAGGTAGAGAACATTATGGGATGCAAAATGGATAAATTTAATTACATAAATTAAATAGGTTTTACACTAACAAAAGCACTGCAGACAAGATTAGAAGGAAAGCAGAAAACTGAGGGGAAACTTCAAAGCAAGTTTCTCACAAAGGCCTCATTTCTCAAATACATGGAGAACTGGGTTAAATTCATAAGAATACAAGTCACTCCTGTAACAATGTTACTTGTTATGTTCTTGCTGTGGCTATGTAAGGCCAATAACACCAGCACACAGAAGGGCTGCTAGCACAGGGTCTTGGATTTGCTTTTCTAAGAAAAGCAACTTTAAGGTGTTTACAATCTCACTTTAATTAAACATATGTATATCATTCTCTTAGTTCAGGGGGAAAAGTCAGCACCCTGAACTTCAGAGCAAATACAAACAGAAATTACAAGCAGAAATTATATAAACAGAGCAAATAACTCAAATCAGTAGACAGAGCTTCTGTCTGTCCATAGCAATACATACATACATAGTGACCTGAGAGAGAAGCACCAACATCTGGGTTTGCAAAGCTGGGGGAGGGGTCCTTAATGGCTAATGGTGAAATGATGGGAACACCTTTCCAATGAGTGAACCCCCAGCAAAATGCTAACCTCAGAGTATATATACACTTCTTCAGGGCCATCCCACAGAGGGCATCACAACCCAGAGACTCAAACTCATGTGACTTAGGGTTTCTTGTGACTTAAGCAGGTCATCAAAGACTCTTGATTCAATCAAAGACTCTTGATTCAAACAAAAGCAAGACTCAATCAAAGGCAGTTGATTGCCTTAGTATTGAGAAGAACTAGAACTCCAAAAGAAAAAAAAGCAAAAAGTCCCACTTTGCTTGCCATTGCAATTCCCCAATTGACAAATGGTCAAAGAATATGAACAGTCAGTGTTCAGGTGAAGAAATCAGAGCTATCTATAGTCATATGATAAACATGTTCTCAGTCACTATTGATTACAGACATGCAAATTAAAACAATTTTGGGGCAGCTAGGTGGCACAGTGAGTAGACTACCAGCCCTGAAGTTAGGAGTACCTGAGTTCAAATCCGACCTCAGACACTTGACACACTTACTGGCTATGTGACATTGGGCAAGTCACTTAACCCCAATTGCTCTGCCTTCCCCCCTCTAAAAAACCATGCCTATCAGATTGGCCAATAGGACAGAAAGGGAAAATGACAAATGTTGGAGGTGATATGGGAAAACTGGCTCTCTGATGCACTGTTGGTGTTATAAATTGATCCAATGATTCTGGGAGAGCAATTTGGAACTACACCTGAAGGGCAACCAAACTGTGCATACCCTTTGATTCAGAAATACCACTACTAGTTCTGTATCCCAAAGATAAAGGAAAAGGACCTGTATGTACAAAAAAATATTAGCAGCCCTTTTTATGTGGCAAAAAATTAGAAGTGGAGAGGATGCCCATCAATTGGGAAATGGCTGAAAAGTTGTAGCATATGGTTGTGATGGAATACAATTGTGCTATAAGAAATGCTGAGCAGGGTACTTTCAGAAAATCAGGAAAGATTTTCATGAATTGATGCAAAGTGAAGTGAGCAGAACAAAGAAAACTTATACACAGTAACAGCAATTATTGTACAATGACCACCTGTGAATGACTTTGCTATTCTCAGCAACACAACAATCTATGACAATTCTGAAGGACTCATGATAAAAAAAATCCTATCCACATCCAGAGAAAGAACTGATAAGAGTCTGAATGAAGATCAAAGCATACTTTTTTAACTTTATTTTTCTTGGGGGTTTTTTGGTCTATGTTTTCTCTCACAACATGACTAATATGACAACATGTTTTGCATGACTACATATGTATAACCTCTATCAAATTGCTTGCCTTGTCAAGGAGGTCTGGGGGTGAGAGGGAGAAAAAGAATTTGGAACTCCAATTTTTTAAAAGAAATGTTTAAAAATTGTATATGTAATTGAAAAAAGTACATTTTTAAAAAATAAAAATTAAGATTCTATTAGTTTTTGGGTGTAAGGAGCTGTTTGCTAAAGAGAAAGGGGGAAGGGGAAAAAGTACTTCTTAAGCACCCATTATGTGCCAGGCACTATGCTGAGCACTTTATAAATATTATCTCATTTGGTCCTCATAGGAACACTGGGAAATAGTCACTAGTACTATCTTCATCTTACAGTTGAAGAAACTGAGGCAAGCAGAAGCTAAGTGACTTTCTCAGGGTCACATAGCTAGTCAAGTGTCGGATACCACATTTGAACTCAGGTCTTCAGATTCTTTGCTCTATCCACTGCAGCACTATAGGGCCTAAAGAAAGTCATTGTTGCATATTGAACTTTCAGTCCCCTAAATTCCCAAGATCTCATTTCACACAGACTTCGGTGTCATCACATGTCCCCCATCTTACCCTCGTGGAGTTGGTGTTTTTAACCCAAAAGTAAACATCTTACAGTTATCCTTATTTCTTATTAGAATCTTTTTGGATCCTCGCTCTGCCATCACATATGTTAGCTTTCCCTCTAGTTTTTTTTTTCATTTTTGATCTGATTTAGATCTCTCAGCTTAAAGACTCTTCTGAATCACTATATGTACAACTGCTCAATTTCATAGCACAAATGTTTGAGCTCCTGGCTACTGAGCTAAGAACTAAACTGTCCTGGGCAGAGCCAAGATGGTGGCTGGAGAGCAGGGACTGGCCTAAAGCTCTCCCCCAGGACCTTCTGAACACCTATAAAAATGGCTCTGAACAAATTATAGAACTTCAGAACCCACAAAATAGCAGAGGGAAGCAGGGCTCCAGCCGAGGACAGCCTGGATGGTCACTGGGTAATGTCTACCGCACCATGCCGGGAGCAGAGCAGAGCCCAGCATGGGCTATGTCCAGACCAACCAGACAAGGAGCCAGGTGGAATGGGCCCTAGTGCCCTGAATCAGTGAGCTGTGGCAGCTACCAGACTTCTCAACCCACAAACACCAAAGATAACAGAGAAAGTTAGTGGAAAAAGATTGCAGGAACAGAGTAAAAGGAGTTTGAGGTTTGGCCACAGGCCCAGGGGCAGCGGAGGTGGTGCAGCTACAGAACTACAGCTGCAGTTGCTTTTGGCCTCAGGCCCACTTGGTGGGAGGAATTAAGTGACGGATCAGAGCGGGAGTGCAGAGCCTGCTCAGATCTGAGTCCCGGTCGAGGTTGGTGGTTCTTGGGGGAGAAGAAGCACTGGCGTGGCAGGACTTGCTGTGTAGAAAAAGCTATGAAAATGACAGTGCAGTCCCTCAGGCTTGGGACAAAGTACTCTGTACTCTACAAGCAGTCATACCCCAATGGAAAACTCAAGGATCAAGTAACTTGGCTGGCAACATGGCCAGGCAGCAAAAACAGACTCAGATTCAGACTCAGACTTTGGAATCTTTCTTTACAGCCAGAAAAAGTCAACAAAGTCAAAGAGCCTACATCAAAAGCCTCTAAGAAAAACATGAACTGGTCTCAGGCCATGGAAGAGCTCAAAAAGGATGTGAAAAAGCAAGTTAGAGAAGTAGAGGAAAAATTGGGAAGAGAAATGAGAAGGATGAGAGAAAACTATGAAAAACAAATCAATGACTTCCTAAAGGAGACCCAAAAAATGGAAAAAAAATACTGAAGAAAACAACTCCTTAAAAATAGACTAAATCAAATGGCAAAAGAGCTCCAAAAGCCAATGAGGAGAAGAATGCCTTGAAAGGCAGAATTACCCAAATGGAAAAGGAAGTCCAAAAGACCACAGAAGAAAATGCTACCTTAAAACTTAGATTGAAACAAGTGAAATCTAGTGACTTTAGGAGAAATCAAGATATTACAAAACAGAACAAAAGGAATGAAAAAGTGGAAGACAATGTGAAATATCTCATTGGAAAAACCACTGACCTGGAAAATAGATCCAGGAGAGAGAATTTAAAAATTATTGGACTACCTGAAAGCCATGATCAAAAAAAGAGCCTAGATATCATCTTTCAAGAAATTATCAAGGAGAACTGCCCTCATATTCCAGAGCTAGAGGGTAAAATAGAAATTGAAAGAATCCACCAATCGCCTCCTCAAATAGATCCCAAAGAGAAATCTCCTAGGAGTATTGTTGCCAAATTCCAGAGATCCCAGGTCAAGGAGAAAATATTGCAAGCAGCCAGAAAGAAACAATTTGAGTATTGTGGAAACACAATCAGAATAATACAAGATCTACAGGCATATGGAAAAATGCTCTGGATCGCTGCTGATTAGAGAAATGCAAATCAAAACAACTCTTAGATACCACATCTCTCCTGTCAGATTGGCTAAAATAACAAATCAGAAGAATGATAAATGCTGGAAAGGATGTGGGGAAATTGGAACATTGTTGCATTGCTGGTGGAGTTGCGAGCTGATCCAGCCATTTTGGAGGGCAGTGTGAAACTATGCCCAAAGGGCTATAGAAATGTTCATACCCTTTGACCCAGTAATACCACTTCTAGGGTTGTATCCCAAAGAAATCACGCAAGCAGGAAAAGGACCCATATGTACAAGAATATTTATAGCAGCTCTCTTTGTGGTAGCCAAGAATTGGAAAGCAAAGGGATGCCCATCAATTGGGGAATGGCTGAACAAGCTGTGGTATATGAAGGTGATGGAATACTATTGTGCCATAAGAAATGGGGATGATGCAGACTTCATAACAACCTGGAAAAACCTACATGACATAATGCTGAGTGAGCGGAGCAGAGCCAGGAGAACGATGTGCACAGCCACAGATATGTGGATTCCGTGAGGACCAACCCTGACATACTGCGCTTCTCTCAGCAACCTAAAGGGGCAAGGACAACTCCAGGGGACTCACGATGGAGAATGCTATCTTCATTCAGAGAAAGAACTGCGAAGTTTGAATACAGACTGAGGCACACTACATGCTCGCCTTTTCTGCTTCTCTTTTGTTTTTGTTTTTGGGTTTTTTTTTGTTTGTTTGTTTGTTTTTTTGTTTTTGGTTCTGTTTCTTCTTTCTCATGATTCATTCCATTGGTCAAAATTCTTCTCCACGACTTGACTAGAGCATAAATTAATTCGATGTGAAGTTATACATGACAGTTATAAGAGACTTCATGCCGTCTTGGGGAGGGAGGGGAGAAAAACTGGAACTCAAAACTATGTAGAAACGTGTGTGGTAAACTAAAAATAAATAAAGAAAAAAAAATAAAAAAAAATAAAAAAAAAGGAATTAAAAAAAAAAAGAATAATACAAGATCTAGCAGCATCTACATTAAGAGATGGAAGGGCTTGGAATACAATATTCCGGAGGTCAGTGGAGCTACGGTTAAAACCAAGAATCACCAACCCAGCAAAACTGAGTATCATGCTCCAAGGCAAAATGTGGATTTTCAGTAAAATAGAGGACTTTCAAGCTCTCTCAGTGAAAAGACCAGAGCTGAATAGAAAATTTGGCTTTCAAATACAAGATTCAAGAGAAGCATGAAAAGGTAATCAAGAAAAAGAACAAGAAAAAGAAATCGTGAGGGACTTACTAAAGTTGAACTGTTTTGTTTACATTCCTACATGGACAGATGACGTGTATGATTCATGAGACCTCAGTATTAAGGTAGCTGAAGGGAATATTCATATGTGTGTGTATGTATGTATATATGTAGGAGTATGTATATATAGACAGAGGGCACAGGGTGAGTTGAATATGAAGGGATGATATCTAAAAAAACAAAATAAAATTAAGGGATGAGAGAGGAATATATTGAGAGAGAGCAAAAGGGAGAGATAGAATGGGGTAAATTATCTCACATAAAAGTGGCAATAAAAAGCAGTTCTGTAGGAAGGGAAGAGGAGGCAGGTGAGGGGGAATGAGTGAATCTTGCACCCATCAGGTTTGACCTGAGGAGGGAATACCATACACACTCAATTGGGTATCTTAGCCCACAGGAAAGGAGGAGGAAGAAGATAAAAAGGGGGGATGATAGAAGGGAGGGCAGATGGGGGAGGAGGTAATCAAAAAAAGCACTTTCGAAAAGGGACAGTGTCAAGGGAGAAAATTCAATAAAGGGGGTTAGGTTAGGAAGGAGCAAAATATAGCTAGTCTTTCACAACATGAGTATTGTGGAAGGGTTTTACATAATGATATACATGTGACCTATGTTGAATTGCTTGACTTCCTAGGGAGGGTGGGTGGGAAGGGAAAAGGGGAGAGAGTTTGGAACTCAAAGTTTTTAAAAACAGATGTTCAAAAACAAAAAAAGTTTTTGCATGCAACTAGGAAAATAAGATACACAGGCAATGGGGCATAGAAATTTATCTTGCCCTACAAGAAAGAAAGGGAAAAGGGGATGGGAGGGGAGTGGGGTGACAGAAGGGAGGGCTGACTGGGGAATGGGGTAACCAGAATATACGCCATCCTGGAGTGGGGGGGAGGGTAGAAATGGGGAGAAAATTCTTAATTCAAACTCTTGTGAAAATCAATGCTGAAAACTAAATATATTAAGTAAATTAAATTAAAAAAAGATCCCAAAAAGAAGATTCCTAGGAACATTGTTGCCAAATTCCAAAGCTTCCAGATCAAGGAGAAAATACTGTAAGCAGCCAGAAAGAAACAATTTGAGTATTGTGGAAACACAGTCAGGATAACACAAGATCTAGCAGCTTCTACATTAAGGGATCGAAGGGCTTGGAATATGATATTCCAGAGGTCAAAGGAGCTAGGATTAAAACCAAGAATCACCAACCCAGCAAAACTGAGTATCGTGCCCCAAGGCAAAATATGGATTTTCAATAAAATAGAGGACTTTCAAGCTTTCTCACTAAAAAGACCACAGCTGAATAGAATATTTGACTTTCAAACACAATAATCAAGAGAAGCATGAAAAGGTAAACAAGAAAGAGAAATCATGAGGGACTTACTAAAGTTGAACTGTTTTGTTTGCATTCCTACATGGAAAGATGTTGTGTGTAACTCATGAGACCTCAGTATTAGGGTAACTGAAGGGAATATACATATACATATATATATATACATATATATATATGTATATGTATATATACATATATATATATATATATATATATAGACAGAGGGCACAGGGTGAGTTGGATATGAAGGGATGATATCTAAAAAAAATCAAATAAAGGGATGAGAGAGGAATATATTGAGAGAGGGAGAAAGGGAGAGATAGAATGGGGTAAATTATCTCATATAAAAGTGGCAAGAAAAAGCAGTTCTGTAGGAAGGGAAGAGGGGGCTGGCGAGGGGGAATGAGTGAATCTTGCTCTCATCAGATTTGACCTGAGGAGGGTATAACATACACACTCAATTGGGTATCTTACCCCACAGGAAAGAAGGAGAAAGAGGATAAAAAAGGGGGGACAATAGAAGGGAGGGCCAATAGGGGGAAGACGTGATCAAAAACAAACACTTACAAAAAGGGACGGGGTCAAGGGAGAAAACTGAACAAAGGGGGATAGGATAGGAAGGAGCAAAATATAGTTAATCTTTCACAACATGAGTACTGTGGAAGGGTTTTGCATAATGATACACATGTGGCCTATGTTGAATTGCTTGCCTTCTTAGGGAGGGTGGATGGGGAGGGAAGAGGGGAGAGAATTTGGAACTCAAAATTTTAAAAGTAGATGTTCAAAAAAAAAGTTTTTGCATAGAACTAGGAAATAAGATATACAGGCAATGAGGAATAGAAATCTATCTTGCCCTACAAGAAAGTAAGGGAAAAGAGGATGGGGTGGAGTGGGGTGACAGAAGGGAGGGCTGACTGGGAAATGGAGCAATCAGAATATATGCCATCTTGGAGTGGGGGGAGGGTAGAAATGGGGAGAAAATTCTTAATTCAAACTCTTGTGAAAATCAATGCTGAAAACTAAAAATATTAGATAAAAAATAATAAAAAAGTAGTTTTTCATCATGAGTCCTTTGGAATTATCTTGGATATTGGTATTGCTGAAAATAGCTAAGTTGTTCACAGTTTATGATTGTACAATATTGCTGTTACCGTGTATAATGTCATATTTCTGTTTACTCTTTTTCCTTTTGGTGATCTTTTAGTTTGTGTTTTTGTAGTCATTGTGTATATTTTTCTTTGGGATCTGGTCATTTCACTTTGCATCAGTTAAAACAAATCTCTGTTCCTCTGCATTTCTCCCTCATACCCAAAACTTTTTAGTTCTAAAATATTTTCTATTTATGCGCTACAATATATTCAGCCATTCCCTTTAATGATAGATATCCACTTTGCATCCTGCTCTTTGCTGTTTCACAATGTTCCATTATTTATATTTTGGTATCTACTGGATTTTTGTATTTGTCTTTGAACTCCTTTAGATATATGCCCCACAATGGAATCCTTGAGCAAAAGTAAATCAATACCTTAGCGATTTGCTCCCATAATTATAAATTGATATTCAGATCAGCTGAATTAATTCAGAGCTCTACCTTCAGTACATTAATATTTTTGTCTCCCCGTAGACCTTCCAACTCTGACCTTTCCCACCTTTTTGTCACTGTTGTCATTAGAGGGTTTTGAAGTAAAAAAAATAAAAATAAAAATAAACTGTCTGTTCCCACCTTACAGATGTAGCATTTCATCAAATGATTACTAGATTCTCTCCATGAGTGGTATACTCCAAGCTAACATTCATCCCCTCACTTGCCTGTTGACTGAGTAGCTGCTACTTCTCCTTAGTCAGTATTTTACTATACTCGTTTATTTAATTATTAATCAATCATACTGGTTCTATAATTCCCAAAGGCCCAAACCTATCGGATCTGAACTTTGGCTTTCGAGGGCAATAGAAACCAATGGTAAATTTAACTATCTAAAATAAATCATAATCTACTTTGAAAAGAGTTTTCTGCCAACGTGACGGGGATTAAATATTAGATCGTTTTTAGTTTCCTCAGAAGCATTCCAGGGTACATATGCAAATAATATGATGTGATGTGATGAGAGGTATTGTAGAGCTAATACAGTTTGAAAGGCCGCATCTTCATTTATCTGGAAAGGGAACAAAAATAATGCCATATTTTAAACATTCTCCCTTTCATATTTAAATATAAGTGAAAAAAGTTGTTTGCATTTAGTAATTATACAATGTTACAATTCGGAACACTTGTGCTTTCCTGAGTAACACCTGATGACCCTTCTACTGAATATATTTTGCTTGATTCCCTTATGTGGGTGATGGACTGTATATATCCTTGGTACAGAGTAAAGGAAACTTTCCATCTCCTCTCTTCCCATGATCTCTTTTAAGACTGGAATTTTGAAAATACGGACTCGCAAGAAAAAAGAATTGTTGAGTCTTCACCTACTAGTAACCCTCTGTTGTCTTTAACAACCTGACTGGGGAGGGTTGGGTAGGAAGGATAGCTTTGAAAAGTATAAACATAAATTTCAGAGAAGTAAAATGTTTCACTGCCTGAAGGATATTGGACACTATTCTTCTGTATTCTTTACAAGAGACTGTCAATGGAGTGGCTGGTGACTTTGCACAGCCCTCCCTAACTTAAATCCAATTCACTTGCATTCATGGCATTACCTTCCTGATCTCATGGTCCTCTTTGAGAAGGAAGGACAAACATCATGGAGTGGCATGTCGAGATTATATGCTTCCATGGGGAAAAGGTAATAGAGATTGGACCTGTGATTTTATTGTTACGGAGAACTACCACATGAGGAAAGTCCATCTACCAATGCGGGTTGGCACCTTCAACAAATCCATAGAACTTTATGTGACTATGGTTTTGTGAAGTACTGGCTGGAGAACTGATTTTTTTTGTGTGGTGTTTTATTCAGTGACCTAACTAGAAAGTAGTGATTGCCATGAGTGAGCCAGGAAAGAGGACTCAGAACATAATCTCCTGATTTAAAAGCTCCTGTCTCTCCAATGATGAGGCCTCAGAAGAGTCCTCAACCTCCATTCAGAGCACCCTTGCCTCCCATGTCCCTGAATCTTTGTGTAAATGCCTTTTTCCCTAAGGTCAACAAATTCATTTACCCCCATGTTTCTTCCTGAGGAATTTCTCTAGCTGCCAGCTGCCCCAAAGACCTCTCCTTTTCAATCCCAATGCTTTGCTTTTTATCTCACCGCTGTTCTAATCCAGTGTTTCATTATTGCCTGGATATCTTTGGGGACTGGAGGAAGGAGAGGAAAAATAGTAGAAGCTGGCCCCCACAGATACCTTTAATCTGAGATCTTCCCCCAGAGCTCCACAGGTAAGTCTAGGGAGAAAGAGAGATGTGGACTGAATGGGGGCATACTAAAGGAAAAATGTTCTCCAATACTATCTACCCTTTTCTGTTCACAACTTGGTCCCAAACTGTCTTTCCAACTTCACTGGATATTGTTTTCTTGCCCATACTTGGTGGGCCACCCAGCAAAACTGGCCTTCTTTCTGTTTCTCACACATGAGACTCCATCTGCATACTTTTGAAATTGCTATCACCCAGGCCTCAGGATGTATCCCTTACTTAAGAAGCATCTCAAGCACCACCTTCTATATGATCCCCCTCCCAACTAGTGAAGTGACTCCCTACATACCTTGAATTTATTCTATATTTACATATGTGTATATATGTATATTTCATATTTATATATGTCATCTAGGTGGTATAATGGATAGAATTCTGGACTTGGAGTAAGGAAGAGCTGAGTTCAAATCTCACTAGCCAGATGACCTTAAGCAAGTCACATTACTTTTGTCAGTCTCAGTTTTCTCCTCTGTGAAATGAGGACAACAGTACCTACCTCCCCAGACTGTGAGGCTAAAATGAGATAATATTTGTAAAGTGCTTCACAAACCTTCAAATGCCAAATAAATGGTATTCTTATTATATGTACATATCCTCAATATGTGCATTATATATCCATTTAGAGTATGCATCATTCCCACTGTCCTAGGAATCCTAGGGACTTCAATCTTTGTATTTTAATCTCAAGACTTAGCATAGTCTCAAGCACATAAGAAGTGCTTAATAAATAAATACTTGTTGATTGAATAACTTACCTGTCTTCCATTTTTTAAACATTAGAGTCCAAGGGGAAAATGGAAATGTAAAAGGCGAAGGGAATAAATGTAGGAAAAGGCAGTGGCCTCGGGAGTTAGGTAAGTTAATTCTTCAACCTGAGAGGGGTAAAAAACTAGATTCTGTCCCCAAAGGGGGCACCATGAGGCCTCTTACAAGACATACTAGTGGACTGGGACAGTGCAATTGAATAGGTATTGTTAAGGTATGTGATGAGAACATTGTATGCACTGGGCCACAAGTGTATACTGGTTGCATATATATATCTAATAGAGGGGTGTTGGAGAGGTTAAAGTATGTGCAGTTGTTGGAGTTTATCCGGTTATAAAACTTATTAGTTCAGCAAAACTAACCAAAATATCCAAAAATTTGATATCATATGCAGTATTCTATAGCTATAGTGCCCCAACTCTCCAAAAAGGTCAGGAGGTTCACCCTCTTCTTTGGGTCATTATAATTCAATATCACTCAGTTTCCATTTTTATTTTCTGTCCATTCACAAAGCTCTAGTTGTGTATATTGTTCTGCCTATTTCTGTATTACTCATTCTGCATTAGTTCAGATATATCTCTCCATGCTTCTCTAGATCCATCATGCTCATAGTTTCTTACAGGATAATTAATATTTGATTACATTCATGAGCTACTGCTTTAGCCATTCCACAGTTAACAGAGATATAAATTTTTTTCTTGTTTTTTCTTGCTACTACTAAAAGTGTTTCTCTAAATGTTTTATATATATGGAACTAGGACCTGTCCTTTGTCATTGCCTTCTTAGGGATATGTGCCTAGCAGTGGAATCTACAGGTCAAAGACCATGTACATTTTAGTAATTTTCTTTGCATAATTGTAAATAAATTGTCTTCTAGAATGGCAGAACCAATTTATAGCTCCACCAAAAAATGCATTTATGTGTCTTTCTACAATTTCAATAACATTACTCTTAATTGTCATCTTTGCCAAATTATTTGGCATTGAGGTACAACCACAGATTTGTTTGGATTTTCATTTCTCTTACTGCTGGTGATTTGGAATATCATCTTATATTTGCATAAGAGTTCACATACCTCAAACTTCCCTCACCTACCATTTCAGGAAGGTAAGTTGAGTTCAATATGTTTGATTAGGCTCATCTTCAGCTCTATGGTCTTGAAGGCCCATGGACATTGTTTAATACTTTGCCAAAAAGATCCATTTGATTATAGACTGATAAGTACTGACTTTCATGATTGATACACTAGATTATCATTAAAGACCATTCAGCAATGGGTATATAATTTAGGTTAAAATGCTCATGTTTGAAAGTAGTATATCATCTACCTAGAAGGAAGCTGTTAACCCTGTGATTCTGTACTTCATTCATATTTTAAAAATATTTTACACATTATTAACACATATGTCACTGACCTTTGAAACTGCATGAGAACTAAATGAAGAATATAGGTTTACAAAATCTCTTGTCTCGCCACTTATAGTAACTAAAGTTTCAGAGCCCATATGGTCATAGTACATTCCAAAAACTCTTAGTCTGCTTTTACCCAATTTGGTATAATGTTTTAGTCCTGTTGGAAAGAAAATTTAACAAGTATTATGAAATTGAATCTTTTACCTGGGCTTGGGCAAATACTCCCTTAAATGTGACGGGGATAAGTTATCACTCTGTCCCACTGGGTAACTGCTCTTGTTGGACTTCCAACAGTGTTTGGTTTGGGCTAACATAACTGGTAATATAACTTATCCACCTGATCCCCAATGGAAGAATCAATTTTGATGAGCTTGGTATTACCATATCCTGGGACAATGAAGTCTCTGGCTAACACTTCCTTGCCTAGTCTCTGGGCTTTGCTTTCTACCTAAAGGATCCTAGACTCACCATAGCTTCAAGGCTAAATGATCATGGGCACTACCCTAGTCGTGGAGAGTTGCTAACTCTTAGGAACGTTACTTCACTCCTCTGGGCTAATCCTTGAAAATAAGGGAAGGGCTAGAAGATCTCTCAGGATTCTTCTGGAATGAAATATTTTGCTGCCCCCTTAGCTATATGCTATCTTGTTGCCCCAGTGATTCCATCTACACATTTTTTAGTTCTGTGTCTACCTATTTCTCCCCAACCATCTCTTCACCATGCTTTCTCTAATCTAGTCAGTCACTTTCCTCCCTAACGAAAAACCTTGGACTCAGTCCCTGGGACCCTGGAGTTTCAGAGATGAGCTTTTACCTTTTAGTCCTCCATGACTCTTCCTGAACATTTCCATATCAAGCTCTCTCTCTAGCTCTCCTATGTTTATTCTCCCTCTCCCTTTATAATGCAAATTCCTGGAAGCCAGGGAATGTCTTGCTTTCTTGCATTTGTATCATCAACATTTAACACAGCAACTTGCACAACACAGTAAGAACTTAATAATTATTTTATATTTCTGTCAATCTCACTGTTTTCTAGGCCAGTGATCTCCAAACTTTTTAATTCCTATTGGCAATTTATATTCTTAGAGAGCTGTATAGACTATTAAAAACTTAAGTGACTTGTCCATGGTTTTATAACCAGTATATAAGAGGTGGAGCTTGAACACAAGTTTTCCTGGCTTAAGGCCAGCTTTCTATTCACTGTATTACAAAACACACAAAATGAATATTTTTTAAAGTGACATTTTCATTTCATAAAATTAAATAATTTAAAATCATTTGTCTTATTTGTAGAGAAAAAAGCCCTTTTTGCTCTTACTAAAAATGTCCAATATTTTACCTTTTTTGGAGGGGGGAAGGCGGGGCAATTGGGGTTAAGTGACTTGCCCAAGGTCACACAGCTAGTAAGCTTGTCAAGTGTCTGAGGCCAGATTTGAACTCAGGTCCTCCTGACTCCAGAGCTGGTACTCTACTCACTGCACCGCCTAGCTGCCCCTAAATTTCCAATATTTTACTGGAAAGAATGAGCTTGAAAATTCATTATATTAAAAGATATTTCCTTAATACTACACTTTGGGTTTAAGTTCAGCTTATTCTGATTCTCATTGTTTTATGGCTGTTAGATGAAAAGGATGCTTCATGAATGTGAAGAAGCATCTGTATCAAGCTTACTCGATAGGCACACTAATTGTTCAGGCTGATCCACTACTTATGAAAAGTTTTCTGTTGAAATTTAGTTTCTAAAATTCCAGCTTCCATGATGTCATCAGTTGCTTTTGCAAATACACTGAAAGGTGTTGCATTATTTTTCATTTTCAAAACCACTGAAACCCTTCTTTAGAAAGATTTTTAGATAGCTATTTGTTGCTGTTTTGTCAATTAGTCACTCTGTGACCACAATTTGAGTATTTCTCAGCAAAGTGGAGTGGTTTGCCATTTCCTTCTCCAGGTCATTTTACTGATGAGGAAACTGGGGCAAAAAGGGTTAAGTGACTTACCCAGGGTCACATATCTAGTAACTGTCTAAGGCCAGATTGGAACTATGACTCCAGGACCAGCATTCTCTCCACTGTGCCACCTAGCTGCCCCTTTAAATACCTTAGAAAATGTTGTTTCCAACTTTCTTGTGGGTGACAAGGTTAATTTTCAGCAATAAAAGTTTTGTTTTTAAATGTCTTGCTTTGTGATGATATGACGTCACTGAAGGCACTATATAAATTTTTTGATGTTCGAAGTTACAGTTCAGTATTTCAAGTAATTCTCTTGATAATTTTGACTGGGAGAGGAAGGAAGATATTCCTAGTCAGATCTTATTAGATCATTGTTTGTACTTTAGAATGTAGCTGATAAGCACTCCCTAGAAGAAATTTTAACTCTTCCACTTCCTTGTTCACACCTTCCAGATTAGTGTCCCCTCTGAGTTAGTCAGCCAACTTTTTCTTTGAGTCATGAGCCCAGTTCCCAAAAGATTAATATCTTGATATCTAGGGCAACTATTCTTCTGTAGGTAACTATATTTTAACATTGAAGTTCATTAGATCCCCAATGGTGTAATAGTCAAGTAAAAGATGCAATTAGTTCAAAGCAAAGATATTTAGTGTGATAGCATAAGAGTGCTAGCTACAAAGTATTTTCCTCATAAAGCTGAAGCATACTCTCTCAAAAATACACGAAGTATTCATGGAGAAAGAGTGTCACTTATAGTATGTAGGTGATAGGTACACATATACAGACTACATATTTCAAGACAACTGACAACTCTAAAACTGTGGGGAGAGTAGTGGGAATGGTTGGGAGAGTAGAACCAGAGATAAGATAGACTTAGGACTAGATTATAGTGATGTTATATGAGACCAACCCTCTATACTCAGAACACACACTGTTTGCAGTAAGTGTTAAATACTGCTTTCCACATAAATGGATATTTTTTAAGGTGCGGCCCTGCAGGGAAAAAAGGTGATTTGGGTGCAGGGGTGGGAGAGGGCAAGAAGACAGAGAGATATCAATACAAAAACAAAGAAATGGAAAGGACCATCAAAAAGCAATCTTAAGTAAATGCAAAATTACAAATAATAAGAAGAGAATGGAATAAGAATTCATTAAGCTTTGGAGCTTCCCAAATTCTATAATTATGAAGGAAGGAAACAATAAGGGGAAAGAATGGGTGTAGCTCTTACATTAGAATGTGATAAGAGCAACATTTACCCCAGGTATGGTAGGCTAGGTTTTTTCCTTAAAAGGCTTGATAACATCTTGAAAATTTAATTGGTGCAAGGAACAAAGGCTGGAATAAATCAAATAATAAATAAACATTAAGTGGCTACTGTATGTCAATGATTATGTTAAGCTCTGGAATCATCAACATAGATTCCTGAATGACTACACTTTTCCGACTTGTTGGCCACTGTGGCAAATTCTGGATGACATGCAATTGGAGGGATATTCATTGGTTCTACGTTGACCATGCTAGGACAAGAAAAATAATAATTCTACCTGACTTAACATATAGTTAATGTTATACCATATTAATAATGAGGTATTTTATGAAACTAGACAAAAATAAAATTCATTTGAAGAAAAAATGGTCTGAAATTTGAAAGTAAATATATTTTTAAAAAGAGGGGAGGACACTAGCACTTCCAAACCTCAAATTATATTAGAAAGTGGTATTGGGGGGGATCCAAGATGTCAGAGAAAAGGTGGCCACTTAACTGAGTTCTCCCCCAAACCCCTCAAAACACCTGTAAATCATACCATAAAATAATTCCTGGAGCAACAGAATCCACAAAAGGATCAAGTGAAATAATTTTTCCCTACAAAGACAACTTAGAAGATCAGCAGGAAAGGTCTGTTGAGTGGAGCACAGTTCAGTGCAGGTTGCACCAGCACAAACCTAGCCCTAGCAAACCAGGAGCAGACCTTGGGAGCCACTGAATCAGCAATGGCAGCAGCTGATTCCAGAGCTCTCAGCCCATACACAGTAAGGGGGTCAAATAAGTGATCAGAAGGAGACTACAGGGTTATCTTTGCTAGCGCTGAGGCAGGACTCTGTTACTCTGCCTGTACTCAGATATGGGTTGCAGTCCTAGGTGGCAATTCCAGAGTGAGAAGGAGTACTAGCATACAAGAGCTTGTGACCTTAGTGGAGCAAGGACCCTTGTCATAGTTGCAGAGGAGAAAAGAGTGCTTGTGGTCACTCACAGACCACAGCACAGGCCAGGAGAGCAGTAAACACACATCTCCTTAAATCATACCACCTTGGAAGAACTGAAAACTTAGAGGTCCGTATAAGTATCTCTGAAAAGAATTGCACAAGACCCTTCAAGCTTGGGACAGTGCACCCACCACCCTGGAAGGAAAACACTACTTAAACCAAGAGTTAAAAGTAAAGAAATAGGCTAGGAAAATGAGCAAACAAGGGAAAAAATTGACTATTAAAAGTTTCTATGGTGACAAGAGCAAAACATACACTCAGAAGAACAACAGAATCAAAGCTCCTACATCCAAAGCCTACAAGATAAATATGAATTGGTCTCAGGTCATGTAAGAGCTCAAAAAGGATCCTAAAAATCAAGGAAGAGAGGTAGAAAAAAATTAGGAAGAAAAATGAGAGGGATGCATCATGAGAAAATGAGTCAACAACTTGGTAAAGGAGGCACAAAAAATACTGAAGAAAATAACACCTTAAAAAACAGACTGGGACAAATGGTAAAAGAAATACAAAAAGCCAATGAAGAAAAGAATGCCTTGAAAAGCAGATTTAGCCAAATGGGAAAAGGGACACAAAAATACACTGAAGAAAAAACATCCCTAAAAAGGAAAATTGGCCAGATGGAAAAGGAGGCAAAAAAGCTCACTGAAGAAAATGACTTGAGAGAGGATTCTGGGAAGATGGTGGAGTAGGTCAGAAAATTCCAAGCTCTCAAGATTTTCCCCCACAAAAGAGTTAAAATAGTACTTTAGGGCAAACAAAGTGTGGCTGGAGACAAAGAATAACCAGGACACAACCAGGATCTTCCTGAGATAGTTTGAGAAGATTTGAAGAAAAATCCCAGGACCAGGTTTGGTGCCTGCAAGGAGTAAACACCTCAGTTCTGTTTTAACAACAAGCAGCAAGTCCTGGGGTTAATTGGTTTGAGAGGCTGCCTTGGCCCCAGCCACTGAAACTTTTCACCTTGGGATAGTGAAGAGAGTTATGCATTTGAGCCTAGGAGGACTGAGGGAACCACTGCTGATGAGTAACAGGAGATTCAGCTGTGCTGTGAAGAGCAGTGGGGGTAAGAAGGAACCAGCACAGGCCTGGTGAGTGCATATGCAGTAGGCCAGAAATCCCCTGGCTGAGAGCACTTACGAGAGGTTGGAGGTTTGGCTTTGGTTCCAGGATAGAAGGGAGAATTGAAGATCAGGGGTAAGAGGCACCATTACCCATAGCCCAGGGCTAGAGGTGATAACAAAAATCAAGTTATTAACACACCAAAAAATGTACAGGCAAAGGAGAAAGAATCCAACAATAGAAATCCATTACAGGAATAGAGACAACCTGGGTTCATATTCAGAGGAGGATATTGAAGTAAAGAAAACCCCAAAGAGCAACATCAAATGGTCACTTGCCCAAAAAGAATTGATAGAAGATCTTAAAAAAGACTTTAAAAATCAAATGATGGGGAGAGGGGTTGGGCACAGAGGCAAGATGGTGGCTGGAAAGCAGGGACTTGCATGAGCTCCCCACCAAGTCCCTCCAAAAACCTATAAAAAATGGCTCTGAACAAATTCTAGAACTGCAGAACCCACGAAACAGCAGAGGGAAGCAGGGCTCCAGCCCAGGACAGCCAGGATGGTTGCTGGATGAGGTCTATAGCACATGGAGCTGGGAGCAGAGGGGAGTTGAGAACAGTGTGAGAAGAGGCAAGACCAACCAGACCAGGAGCCAAGCAGAACCGGTGCTAGCACCCTGAATCAGTGAGCCCTGGCAGTTACCAGACTTCTCAACCCACAAATACCAAAGACAACAGAGAAGGTTAGTGGGAAAAGCTGCAGGGAGTGAAAGGAGTTCACAGTTCTGCCACAGCCCTGGGGGCAATGGAGGTGGTGCAGTTACAGAACTACAGCTGCAGTTGCTTCTGGCCCCAGGCCCACTTGGCGGAAGGAATTAAGTGGCAGATCCCAGCAGGAGTGCAGAGACTGCTGAAGATCTGAGTCAGGTCAGGGTTGGTGGTTCTTGGGGAAGGAGGAGTGCTGGTGTGGCAGAACTGGCTGTATAGAAATAGCTCTGAAAACAACAGCGCATCCCCTCAAGCTTGGAACAAAGTACTCTTTACACTATAAGCAGTCATACCCCGATGAAAAACTCAAGGGTCAAGTAAGTTGGCTGGGAACATGACCAGGCAGTGAAAATGGACTCAGATTCAGTCTCAGACTTTGGAATCTTTCTTTGGTGACAAAATGACCAAAACATACACCAAGAAGAAATCAACAAATTCAAAGAGCCTACATCAAAAGCCTTGAAGAAAAACATGAACTGGTCTCAGGCCATGGAAGACCTCAAAAAGGATTTGGAAAAGCAAGTTAGAGAAGTAGAGGAAAAATTGGGAAAAGAAATGGGAGTGATGTGAGAAAACCATGAAAAACAAGTCAATGACTTGCTAAAAGAGATCCAAAAACATACGGAAAAAAATACTGAAGAAAACAATACCTTAAAAAATAGACTAACTCAAATGGCAAAAGAGCTCCAAAAAGTCAATGAGGAGAAGAATGTCTTGAAAGGCAGAATTAGCCAAAATGGAAAAGGAGGTCCTACTACCTTAAAAATTAGATTGGACCAAGTGGAAGCTAGTGACTTGATGAGAAATCAAGATATTATAAAACAGAACCAAAGGAATGAATAAAAGGAAGACAATGCAAAATATCTCACTGGAAAAACCACTGACCAGGAAAATAGATCCAAGAGAGAGAATTTAAAAATTACTGGACTATGTGAAAGCCATGATCAAACAAAGAGCCTAGATATCATCTTTCAAGAAATTATCAAGGAGAACTGCCCTCATATTCTAGAGCCAGAGGGTAAAATAGAAACTGAAAGAATCCACCAATCGCCTCCTCAAATAGATCCCAAAAAGAAAATTCCTAGGAATATTGTTGCCAAATTCCAGAGCTCCCAGATCAAGGAGAAAATACTGCAAGCAGCCAGAAAGAAACAATTTGAGTATTGTGGAAACACAATCAGAATAATACAAGATCTAGCAGCTTCTACATTAAGGGATCAAAGGGCTTGGAATACGAAATTTGGGAGGTCAATGGAGCTAGGTTTAAAACCAAGAATCACCTACCCAGCAAAAATGAGTAACATGCCCCAAGGCAAAATATGGATTTTCAATAAAATAGAGTACTTTCAAGCTTTCTCAGTGAAAAGACCAGAGCAGAATAGAAAATTTGACTTTCAAACACAAGAATCAAGAGAAGCATGAAAAGGTAAACAACAAGAACAAATCACAAGGGACTTACTAATGTTGAACTGTTTTGTTTACATTCCTACATGGAAAGATGATGGTAGCTGAAGGGAATATGCATATATATATGTGTGTGTGTGTGTGTGTGTGTGTGTGTGTGTGTGTAGCTATGTATATATGTATGTGTATGTATATATATAGACAGAGGGCACAGGGTGAGTTGAATATTTAGGGATGATATCTAAAAAAAATCAAATTAAGGGATGAGAGGGGAATATATTGAGAGAGAGAGAAAGAGAGAGAGAGAATGGGGTAAATTATCTCGCATAAAAGTGGCAAGAAAAAGCCGTTTTGTAGGAAGGGAAGAGGGGGCAGGTGAGGGGGAATGAGTGAATCTTGTTCTCATCAGATTTGACTTGAGGAGGGAATATCATACACACTCGATTGGGTATCTTACCCTACAGGAAAGAAGGAGGAAGAAGATAAAAAAGGCGGGATGATAGAAGGGAGGGTAGATGGGGGAGGAGGTAATCAAAAACAAACACTTTTGAAAAGGGACAGGGTCAAGGGACAAAGTTGGATAAAGGGGGATAGGTTAGGAAGGAGCAAAATATAGTTAATCTTTCACAACATGAGTCTTGTGGAAGGGTTTTACATAATGATACGCATGTGGCCTATGTTCAATTGCTTGACTTCTTAGGGAGGGTGGGTGGGAAGGGAAGAGGCGAGAGAATTTGGAACTCAAAGTTTTAAAAACAGATGTTGAAAAACAAAAAAAAAAAGTTTTTGCATGGAACTCTAGGAAATAAGATACATAGGCAATGGTGCGTAGAAATTTATCTTGCCCTACAAGAAAGGAAGGGAAAAGGGGATGGGAGGGGAGCGGGGTGACAGAAGGGAGGGCTGCCTGGGGAACGTGGCAACCAGAATATACACCATCTTGGAGTGGGCGGGAGGGTAGAAATGGGGAGAAAATTTGTAATTCAAACTCTTGTGAAAACCAATGCTGAAAACTAATCATATTAAATAAATTAAATAAATAATTTTTTTAAAAAAGCATATGGCAGAGATGGAGGAAAAACTAAAAATAATAAAAATACAAATAAAAAGAATCCAAGAAAAACAAGAAGGTTATGAAAGGAAAGTCAACCAATTAGAAAAGGAGATCCAGAATCTCAAGGAGGAAAATGACACCTTAAAAATTGGAATTGGGCGAAGTGAAGTCAGTGAAATTGTAAGACATCAAGAAATAATTAAACAAAGCATGAAGAATGAAAAATAGAGAGAAAATGAAACACCTTATCAAAAAACAACACTTTTGGAGAATAGATCAAGAAGATTAAATATAAACATAATCAGAGTAACTGAATGTTATGACCAAAAAAAGAATCTTGATACAATAATACAAGAAAAATTAAAGAAAATTGTCCTGAAGTATCAGAACAAGGCAGGGAAGTAGAAATAGAAAAAATGCATCAAGCACCACTTAAAAGATATCCTATGAGGAAAACTCACAGGAATATCACATTCAAATACCAAACCCCCCCAGCTCAATGATAAAATATTAAAAGCTTCAAGATTAAAACAATTTAAGTGTGATGGTGCCACTGTTAGAATTACATAAGACCTAGCAGCAGAGACATACACAGGTCCAATCTATATGTGTATGTATATATCTGTATGTGTATGTATATATCATGAAACGTATCTAAATTATATTGTAGGCTTTGGGGGGTGGGGGGAGGGGAAAAAGAACAAAGTTTAAAAAGTGTACAGTAGAGAACAAAAGAAAACAGAAGGAAGCAAAGAAAAGATGGACAATTCTCAACACAAGGTGTATTATTTATCATACAGGCTTTCTTGAAATGAAAATTTATTGTTACATATTTTGAATCCTCTCCTATGTTCTGCTATGCACATGACATGATTTTTTTCTTTCTTATTTAATATTTAAGTTTCAATATTCAAGTTTATTATATGTTTTTGTTTCTTTTCTCTATTTTGTATTTGTGTTCTGTTAAAATAAAATTAAAAAACTGTTGAAAAAGAAAGCAGTAATCATAAAAATGTTTTGATACTAGTTAAAATAGAAAGGCAAATCAGTGGAATGGATGATATAAATAGGAAATAACCTAGTTTTCTGTAAGTTGAAGAACTTAATAAACTCCTTAGAAATAGCTCTCCATTTAACAAGTACTGTTGTGGGTGTGGCAGGGGGGGGAGCGGTAAATAAAAAGTATTTTGGCAGAAATTAGATTTATACCAATAGCTTCTAGTATGTACCACAATAAGCTCAAAAGAGGTATACAATTTCAATATACAAGGTCATACTATCAAAATAAAATTAGAAGACAATGAGATTAAGTACTTTTATCATTAGGTACAATTATAACTTGATGTGAATTCTCGAGCAAACAAGGAACAAAAGAAACCAAAAAAAGGTAAAATAAATCATTCCAAATAACCTGAATTGAAAAGTTTTACATGTACAAAATCAATGTAGCTAGAATGAGAAGAGAATGCATCAAATTAGAAATAATCTTGGCCTAAAGTATCTTTGCAGAGGTTCTGATATCCAAAGACATAAGGAACTAAACAAGTAAGGAAAATGAAACATCCCCTAATTGTAAATGGTCCAAGGATATGAATAGATGGTTCTCAAAATAATTCAAAACTTTTAAGAACTACGTGAAAGACTGCCTTCAAATAACTAACAATAAAAGAAATGCAAATTAAAGCAACTGAGCTTTTACCTCACATCTAGTAAGCTGTCGAACTTGACAAAAGTTGAAAACAGATGATAAGAAATAGGCATATAATAAAAAGAAAGACAATCCCTGCCCTCAAGGAGCTTATAATCTGATGGGACAGGACAATATACAAAAGGAAGCTGAAAGCAAAGGGATGGGGAGAGCAGGGGAGGGGGGTACCTATAGAGTCAAAACCAAGAAGAGCCACCAATGGAAAATGAAGCTACCTCATTATTCAGATATCAGTAAATAAATTGATGATCAAACTTAAACACAGAATTTGAGGACTACATAACTACTTTAGGAAAAGAAAATCATTTTGGAATCTTCTTTTAATGGCAATAACTATGGAGAATTTTGCCTATGCTATTTGATAGTGGTATACCAGATAACTCTAAGGATCTGTGATTTCATCAGTATGATTAATTCTTCCATGAATGCTTTGGTATCTAGAAAATCTTCATAAGTTTCTGCAACTAAAAACATTTATCACCTACTAACCAACATTTTAGGGATGAGTCTTTATATACTTGGGCTGGTCTTCCAAAAACATATATGGAGTGTATTACTAGTCCTGTTACCAGAAGCCTTTCCAGTCTGGTAGGACCTGCCACAGCTTGTATTCAGCTGCCATGACCTTGAAGAATATGGTATCAACTCCATACCATGATAAGGATTTTAGCCAAGCCAATACTCTTAGGAACATTTAAAACAAAAGGAAAACTTGAATGAGTCTGCTTGTAATTTGGCTATGAAGAAAAATATTAGAGGTCCTTGGGAATGACTTTTGGATTTTGAGCAAGGATTTTAGGATTATATAGTTAATAAAGTTTGATTAGACAATATAACCAGATTCCAGCATCTGCCCCATATCTCCATTATTTTATCTGAATGCCTCACCTGCCTTAGAAAAATATATATTTGAAGTCTCAGAAATAAACATAATATCGCCAGAAGTGGAACTATGGGTACTCGAAACTATGACATCTTTGGAAAAATTTGCCACTATCTCAAAACTTACACCTCCATCATATGATATCCAGATCTAGAGAAAAAAAAGATAACAGCAAATGAAAAAGTGTTATTTTCTGTACTGAGGGATTCTTCATTACAAAGGTATTACAAAATTCAAATCAATTATACAAATAATTATTGTCTATTATGTAAAAAACTCTTAGGTGCAGAGCAGCTGGTGGTATGCACCAGTAGCAGAAATTCCCCACCCAGAGCTCCCTGCAGTAATGAAAATGGATGTCTGGTGCAAACAAGAGAGACACTGAGGACATACAGACAAAAATGACAGCCCTACCAGCAGACAGCTGGCAGGGAATAACAACACACACCAAGAAAAGTAAATACAAACTAATTTGAAAAGGAAATGAGAACACCAACAAATGGAAAACTCAGAGAAAGCCTCATGGAGTAGATAGCGTCTGAGCTGAGATTTGAAAGGAGATGAGGATTCTGAAAGGCATAGAAAAGAAGGGAGTGCATCACAGGTGGAAAGGAAGATACTCTATGCAAATAAACTAGATAGTTGCAAAGAAGGAATTGGGCAAAACTATAAATTTTTCTATTTGGTTTCTATTTCTATTATTATTTTGGCTCATTTTCCAATGAAATCGATCATATGGCATTAAACCTCATATTTTACTTTTCCCAAATACCTCTGTGGATATCCTATGCTATATTTTCATTCACTTACAGGATTTTCAAGAGAAGTAACAATATTACATCCACATAGCATCTGGCTATTCAATAAATTTTGCTAAGGTAGTGAAATATTTATTTATTAGTGAATTTTAACTACAGAAATGCAATTCTAATTCTGTAAGTCAGGAGGGAAATAGGATGAACATTTTATGCAAAAAATTGTCAAGGTAATGTCACTGGTTAGAAGTGTGTGTCAATGACAGGCTTAATCCCAAGTTTGGGCCATAGTTATACTCATGCTTTTTAAACCTAAAGCATAGTAGAATTAAGGGGATGAAATAAAGTGTGACAACTGCCAGACTTCCCCCAAAACCTCTTCTACAAAATGACCATTTTGTTGTTGTTTTTCAGTCATGTCTGACTCTCTATGACTCCAAGGAGTATAAGCACACCAAGCCCTTCTACCCTCCAGGATATCCCAAAGTCTGTTGCTGTTTCCACAATCCAGCTAGCAGCTGTTGTAGGGGTGAAAGACCAACCCAAGCCCAACAACAAGAACGCTACCAGCACACTGCCAAAGCACAGGTTCTTTTGATCTGCTTAACTAAGGAAAGCTACGTTAAGGGGTTGACAAGCTTACTTTAATTCAGCATACCAATATCATTCACTTAGTTCAGAAGAAAAAACCAGCATCCCGAACCTCAGGTCAAAATACAAACAAAGTACAAACATCGACAGACAGACCTTGTCTGATTCAAATTCCAATACATAGCTACCAGAGTTTAACAAAGTCCCAGCATCCGGGTTACAAGCTGGAGGGCCCTGAGCTACAGCTGCCTGGGGTCTCCGCATCAGCACACCGGCACAAGTGAGAGCCCTAAATAAATTACAAACATCGACAGACAGACCAAATACAGATTCATAGTTACCAACATCTAGGTGCAGCCCGGGAGCTCATAACGAGGGCTGGCCCAGAGTCACATGCACCACCACTGCTGTAGGTAAGAGCTCCAAAGAATAGAAAGCCAACCCTTGGTTTTATCTTTTTCAGGGTCAGGGGTGAGTCACACATGTGACTCGCCCATGTGACCTAGAATCGTCACAGCAACTCACCCACATGACTTAGAATTGTCACAAAGAGGTGACTTAAACCCACGTGGTCTAAAAGCCTCTGCTGTTCCAGACATGTCACTCAAACTCATGTGTAAACTAGGCCCTCCCCTGAGGCAAGGAGGCACCAAGGACATCCAAATCTAATCAAGGAAACAAAGGCCAAACTCTTCAAGGGCACTTAGTTGAACTGAGTGCTAAGGGCCCGTTTTGCTTACCAACACAGTTGCTTCCATGACACTATCCATCTCATCCTCTGCCATCTTTTGTCCTTTAACCTTCAATCTTTCTTGACATCAGGGTCGTACTTTTACCTGAGTCCTTTTTCTCATTATGTGACCAAAGTATTTAAGCTTCAGCTTTAGTATCTAACCTTCTAATGAATATTCTGAATTAATGTCTTTATATTAGCTGTGGTTCTTCATGCTTGAAGGGAGCAAAATGACATCACTATATCCAGGTCAAGGTACATCTGTCCAGCTATGGCTGATCAGACCAATACAAGCTCAAACAGCTCTACCAAAGGTTGGGCACAAAGAGTCCATATGAATATTTGGAGTGAAGATGTCTAAATTTGCTCATCTTGCATTTTTTTTAAGCTAGTGCAATTCTGCTTTGCTCGTAGAGTTCATAAAGCCCTTTGATGTGGGCACACCATGCTGGGTGGTCCTGAACCAGTGTCTCCCATGTCTCACAATAGATCAGAATGTTCCTCAAAGAGACATTGACAGTGTCCTTTAATTTCTTTAAATGTTATCAGATTTGATCCCTTTGCTGTCCAAAGGACTCTCAAAAGTCTTCTCCAGAACCACAATTCAAGAGAGTCAATTCTACAGTACTCAGCTTTCCTTATAGTCCAGCCCTCACAGCCATGTATTACAAGAAAAAATATAGCTTTGACTATATGGACCTTTCTCAGCAAGATAATGTCTCTGTTTTTCAGTATGCTGTCCAAATTTTTCATAGCTTTCCTTCTAAGGAGCAAGCATCTTTTAATTTCATGGCTGCAGTCACCATCTGCAGGAATATTTGAGCCCAAGAGTATAAAATCTGACATTGTTTCCATTTCTTCTTCTTCAACTTTCCAGGAAGTCATGAAACCAGTTGCTATGATCTTAGTGGGGTTTTTCATGTTAAGCTTCAAGCAAATTTTTACACTCTTCCTCTTTCACCCTCATCAAGAGACTTCCTAATTTTTCTTCAATTTCTGCCACCAGAGTGGTGTCATCTGCATATCCGAGATTGTTGATAATTCTTCCAGCAACCTTAATTCGAGGTTTTGATTCATCCAGCCTGTCATTTCACATGATATACTCTGCATATAAATTAAATAAGTAAGGTGACAATATACAGCCTTGTTGTACTTCTTTTCCACTCTTAACCAATCAATTGTTCCATGTTGAGTTCTAACTGTTGCTTTTAGACTCTCATATAGGTTCCTCAGGACACAGGCAAGATGGCCTGGGACTCCCATCTCTTCAAAGATTTGCCACATTTTGTTGTGATCCACACTGCCAAAGGCTTTAGTGTAGTCAATGCAGGAGGAGTAAATATTTTTCTGAAACTCTCTTGCTTTCTCCATAATCCAGGGAATGTTGACAACTTGTTCTCTAGTTCCTCAGCCTCTTCAAAAACCAGCCTGCCCTTTTATAACATTTCAGTTCACATATTGCCAAAGCCTTGCTTGCAGAATCTTAACCATAACTTTGCTGGCATGTGAAACAAATACAATTATTTGGTAATCTGAACATTCTTTGGCATTGGCCCTCTTTAGGACTGGGACATGAACTGATTTTTCCAATTCAATAGCCACTGTTTCAGTTTTCCAAATTTGCTGGCATGTTAAGTGCAGCATTTTTATAGCATCATCTTTAAGGATTTTAAATAGCTCAGTTGGAATTCCATCATATCCACTAGCCTTATCGTTGGCAATGCTTCCTAAGGCCACTTGACTTCATTCTCCAGGATCTCTGGCTCTGGATCAGTAACCACACCACCATGGTTATTTGTGATGCTAAGATTTTTCTTGTGTTGTTCTTCTGTATATTCTTCCCACCTCTTCTTAATCTCTTCTACTTCTGTTAAGTCCTCACCATTTTTGTATTTTATCATGCCCATTTTTGCATAAAATGTTCCCTTAATATCTCCAATTTTCTTGAAGAGATCTCTTGTCTTTCCCATTCTATTATTTTATTTTACTTCTTTGCATTACTCATTTAAGCTTTTCCCTTGTTATTAGCTGGAATTCTGCATTCAGTTGGGTGTATCTTTCCCTTTCTCCTTTACCTTTCACTTTCTTTCTTTCCTCTGCTATCTGTAAAGCTTCATCAGACAGTCGTTTTGCTTCCTTTCTCTTCCTTTTCTTTGGATATTTTTTGTTGTTGCCTCCTGTACTGTATTGTAAATAGTACAGAAAGTAAATCTCTATAGTACTGTAAATGCTGTACTGTTCCTTAAGCACTCTATCCACTGATCTAATCCCTGAAATCTATTCACTTCTACTTCATATTCATAAAGGATGTTATTTAGGTCATGCCTATAAATTCTGGTGGTTTTCCCTACTTTCTTCAATTTAAGTCTGAATTTTGCAATAATAAGTTCATGATCTGAGCCACAGTCAGCTCCAGGTCTTATTTTAACTAACTATATAGAACTTCACCTTTGTTTGCAAAGTATATAATCAATCTGATTTTGATATTGACCATCTGGTGATGTCCATGTGTAAAATTACCTTTTGGATTGTTGAAAAAGAGTGCTATGACCGGTAAGTTAACTTGACAAAATTCTATTAGTTTCTTCCCTGCTTCATTTTGTCATCCAAGTGGGCTGTTATTTCAATTATCTTTGTATTCTTTGGTTTAGCTTTCCAATCCTCTATGATGAATCTGACATCATTTTTTGGTGTTATTTCTAGAAAATGGTCATAGAACTGATCAACTTTGGTCTCTTCAGCATCAGAGGCTGGAGCATAAATTTGTATTAATCTGATTTTGAACAGTTTGCCTTGGATTCATAGAGATATCATTCTGTCATTTTTGAAATTATACCACTATAATACTTTCCCCACCCTTTTATTGACTATGAGGGCTACTCCATTTCTTCTAAGGGATTCTTGCCCACAGTGGTCTATGTAATGATCTCCTGAATTAAGTTCACACATTCCTGTCAATTTAAGTTCACTGACACCCAAGATGCTTATGTTAAATATTTCCATTTCCTGTTTGACTGCATCCTTGAAACATAGATCTTACATTCCAGGTTCCTGTATGATATGGATCTTCACAGTATTGATTTTCCTTTCATCACCAGGCACATCTACAGCTGAGCTTCCTTTCAGTTTTGGCTCAGCTGCTTCTTTAGTTCTGGAGCTACTTGTAGCTGCCCTCCACTCTTTCCCAGTAGTGTGTTGGACACCTTATGACCTGATGTGCTCATCTTCTAGTGTTTTCTCCTTTATGATTTTGGTACTGTCTATACGGTCTTCTAGGCAAAGATACTGAAGTGGTTTGCCATTTCCTTCTCCAGTGGATCACATCTTTTCAGAACTTTCCACTATGACTTGCCTATTTTGAGTAATCCTACATGGCATAGCTCATAGTTCCAAGCCCCTATACCAAGACAAGATAGTGATCCAAGAGGGAACAAAATAGACATAGAAAACGCCAAATCAAATTCTTAGTAGAAAAGCCCCCCCCCAAAAAAAAGTCAAACTGAGTCCCAGGGCAGCTTTAAAATACAGAAAGAGATTCTGTCTATGCACATTTGGGGGAGTGGGATTGGTTTGGAGTGGGGCTCAGGGCAAGGAGGAAGCAGTACTTGTTGTGGGCCTTAGAGACAGCAGCTTCTACTGCACAGAGTATGCCAAATTAACAGGGACTATAAGGAGACTGAACACCTGATGAGGAAGAGATTCCAGTGGTCCCCTGTGCTAACACTGGGTGCAATTTCACGCATTATTTGGTAGCTTTGTAGCCTATTGCTACAAAGTCTGGGTCCCAGTTCCAAGACAGAGAAGAGTAATTGCAATCAGGAGGAATAACAGCTGTATCTGAGTAAGAACCAGAGAACAGACCAAGAGGGCAATAACAACTCCTCTCCCCACCTACAGGCTCCCAAATTAAGCTACAGAAGCTCAGGCTAGGCATTCACTCTACCAGCCCCCACACCCTCCCAGAGATGAGTAGAGCTCAACTTTAAAATAAAGTCTAAAGTCAAGAAATGGACTAGAAAAAAAGTGAGCAAAAAGCAAAAATGAACCTAACCACAAAAATCTTCTATGGTAGCAGTGAAGCTCAAGACACAAACTAATGAGAATACAATGATCTGGAAAACATATACATAAAAAACCTTAACGAAAAATGCAGACTTTTCTTTTTTCAAGCCCAACAAGAATTCTCAGAAGAGCTCAAGAAAGCATTTTTTAAAAAGATCAAATAAATAATTTTTAAAATCCAATCAGAGTGGCCAAGGAAAAATTGGGAAAAGAAATGAGAGCTATATAAAAAAAATTATGAAAAGAGAATAACCAGCTTATTAAAAAAAGATATCAAGGAACAATACAACAAAGTCAAAAGAATAAAAATAAAAGAAAATGTGAAATATTTCATTAAAAAGACCTACTTGGAAAACAGATCAAAGATAGATAATTTATCTATTATTGGACTACCAAAAAGCTATGCTCAAAAAAAAAACAGAGCTGAGATAGCATGGTTCAAGAAATTATAAATGAAACTTGCCCAGATATCTTGGAACCAGAGGTCAAAGTAAAAACTGAAAGAATCCACCAATCACCTCCTAAAAGAGATCCTAAGTCTGCATTCTAGTAAAGGTCAACATTTAGTAAATGCTTATTATGTGTAAGGCATTGGCAATATAATGACAAAAAAATGTATCAAGAAATTATCCTAGTGGCAAAGGCAAATGAGGGAATACTTTTTAGGAATGGGGACCAATCTACTCAAAATCATGTAGAAGGGAGATGGAATAATAACTTCATAGAACACATGAATAGAAATAATATGAAATAATTCTAAAAAGGTGAGTGGGCAACATTTTCAGAGGGTTTGGTGGGAAGCCATCTAGGGAGAATGACCAAATTAGCCCAATATCAAAAACCAACACTAGCCCTCTCTCAATGATGAGTTGGTAGCAGTGTCATTTAGTATGTCTTGTAAGTCAAAAGATATACTTTTCGATGAACTACAGTGAAGATGTGAGTCATAGCTTCTCTGTTATTCACCCGCTTGGTAAGAAAGGACATTCTGAGGCTCTAAGTACAAGAAATAAAAGGCAAGGAGTGACACAAAGAGAAATCTAGCATCTGCTAAAATCTCAACTGGGATCACTGTTGTTCAGTTCTCCTGTTTTGCTCCCACATTTGAAGTAAAAGCAGGGTCTAATTTTGCCCTGTGGCAGAGAAATTCTGAGAGGCAAGCCTCATCATTTACCCACGACAGATCTATTACAAAACCAACTCCCAAAGGCCACTGACTCCCACTAGGTGAAGGAGATTTTGGTCAAGTTAATGACAAAACATTCCTAATCAGGGCCAATGACTGAAGCTTCAAGTACATGACAACCCATCAGAGACTGTGAGAAATGGGCTCCTTAGAGGGTCAGGTCCTAGACAGACTTACTCAAAGCCAAGCCTAGAATTGCACAACTCTGAGAGAAACTGCCAATTTATGGAAGGGAATAGTTCATAAGTATGAATAGATTGCAATCTGTACTAGTGAAGGGGATATGTACATTGACTGGGTACCCTGTGCTGGGTTTTGTGGACCTGATGCTACCTACTATAAAAAGGAAAATTCGTCATTTGGGCTTTTATCCAAATTAATAAGGCAAAACTCAGGACAAAGAGAATTAAAAATTTATTATAAGTACAACAAGTTAGCAACACATTAGCAACAGGCTGATCACTGGAGATCAGCAATGACTTCAAGGTAAGACCAGCTTTAATAGGTAACTTTAAGACAATTCAGATAGATCCACCTCTGCAAAAGAGGTTGGACCCTTGTGTCTCAGTTCCTCCCCTAGTTAAAAAGAATGTGACAATTTGCAGTTAGAAAAGTCACAAGTTGGGAATGATTGGCTACATAACCAGTATGAGGAGACTGGGTGATGCCTCTCCCAGCACTGATTAATGAGCAGGATGGGAACAATGGGATACTGAGGCAACACAACTTTCAATACTACTCTGCAAGAAGGTGGGTGAAATCACCTCTCTACCTGGTCTCAAAAGCCACAATCATGCTACAGGATGAAGTGACAGTTCCTTAGCCTGACAAGTAATGAAATACTCTCCACAATCACCCCAACACACCTATCCAACCTTCTCTCTCCCTACTGCAAAATGTGAATCAACAAAAGGTAAAAAAACCTACAGCAAGGGCATGGATTGGCTGAATCCTTGGTATATGTTTTGTGGAAGAATATGGACAGAAACTACCCTGGATGAGAAAGTTAGGGATTAGTGACCTGAGAGTTTTTCCCTCTACAAAGAATTTTGGCAATCTCCTATAAGCTTCTGCATAGGTAGATACTAGGGTAAATTTATATTTAATTTTTACATCCTTCCCTTTCACCTCCTGAGTCACCTACTTCTTTTCCAATCATGTTTCATGATATCTCTTAAACAACTTGTTACTCATAGGTCATCACTGGCAATGTGCTGGAGTCTATTTAAAAGCTTGTGTAGCTCTCCATTGCCTTTATGGCCATCTGAAACTTTTTTTGAAGATGGTTTTCAATCATATGGGAGAACGTTTGTGTTTTCCTTTTTAAAAAGCATTTTTTTGTAGTGAAGCATAGCTTAGAACAAAGAAAATGCTACACAATTTCCTAAATGCATTTCAACACACACCCTTTTTTTCCTATTCAATCTTTTCCCAAGTCATTATTCATTTGCTAATAATTCAATACTCTGGATATCTCAGATTTGGAAGCAGTAAGATATGAGTTCAAATCCTACCTGCAACACATTGCTATGATCAAGGGCAAGGCATTTAACCTCTCTGAGCCTCAGTTTCTTCATGTAAAGAATGGGGATGGTAATGCTTGTAATATAAGCCTACCTACTTCATCACATGATCACTGTGGTGTTCCAATGAAGTAATATGTGTAAAGCATTTTCAAATGTTTTTAAATGCTATACAAATAGCATCTATTATTTTCTGCACAGTAGTACCTCAGGAGGTAGGAACAACTGAGCTAAGTACCTAATTAACAAAATCACTTCCCCCTGAAACCACAAACCTGTGGAACTTCTTACTCAGTTCAATGCTATTCTCTCCTTAGAGAGAGGGGAATTAGCAGACACCAGTGTAGACAATGGTTCAAGCTACCCATGCCATGGCACAGCCCTAGGGGAAGAGGAGACATCTAGCAGGCAGACCACCCCTCCCCCACACCTCATACTGCAAGGTTCAGTGTAACCCTGGGGAAACACACCTGACCCTTGGCACACACCAACCACCTCCAGCTCAGCACCAGATGAACTGCAGCATTATATAACTTCTAGCAGACAAAACCAGAGGCCATAGCACACAAAGCCAGTAGTCAATGACTATAGTAATCTATTGTTTGATTAAACCCAAAGAATCTACCAGTAAACTCCTGAAAAAGATACCAAAAGGAAAACTCCCAAGAATAATATGGTCAAATTCCAGAACTCCTAGGTCAAGGAGAAAATACTACCATCAGCCAGAAAGAAATCATTGAAATACCTTGGAACCACAGTTAGGATCAGAGGAAATTTAGCAGCTACTATGTTAAAGGAGTGGAGAGCTTAGAATATAATATTCTGGAAGACAAAGGAGCTAGGATTACAACCAAGAATAAGCTATGCCCAACAAAACTGAATATAATTCTTTGGGGGATAAAATGATAAAGGAAAAACAGGAGAAAATAGGATGAAGGGAAATACACAGTAAGTAATCATAATTATGAATGTGAATGGGATGAACTGACCCATAAAATGAAAGCAGGAATGCAGAATAGATTAGAAAGAAGAATTCAACAATATACTGTTAACAAGATATATATTTGAAACAGAAAGACACACACAGAGTTAAAATAAGGGAAGCAGGAGGACAATCTATTATGCTTCACTTGAAATAAAAAAGACAGGCATAGCAATCATGATCTCAGACAAATCAAAAGCAAAAATAAAACTAGTTGAAAGAAAATAGGAAAATCATATTTTGTTAAAAGGTACCATAGACAATGAAGTAATGTCAGTACTAAACATGTATGTACCAAATAGCAGAGCATCCAAATTCAAATCTAAATCCAAATGAGTTTACAGGGGTGAACTGTACTAGCAGGGAACCTCAACTTTCCTCTCTCTATAAGAAGAACTAGATAAATCTAACCACAAAATAAAAAGAAAGAAATTAAGAAGATGAAAAGAATTTTAGAAAATTAAATATGATAGACCTTGGGAGAAAATTGAATGAGAATAGAAAGGAATATATACCTTTTTCTCAGCTGTACATGGCACCTTCACAAAAAGTGGCTATGTATTAAGGCATAAAACTCAGAAACAAATGTAGAAAAGCTGAAATGTTAAATAAACCCTTTTCAGACCATGATGTAATAAAAATACAGTTAATAAATGGTCCTGGAAATACAGACAAAAATTAACTAGAAACTACATAATCTAATGCTAAAGAATTAGTGGGTCAAAGAACAAATCATGCAATCAATAATTTCATTAAAGATGAGACAGCACAGCAAAATTTAACAGATGCAGTCAAAGCAGTAATAAGGGAAATTTTTGTCTTTAAAACACATCCATAGAAAAGAGAAAGATCATATCAACAGCATATCAATTAATTGAGCAAGCAACAAAAAAACTACAAAAAGAACAAACTAAAATCTTTAATTAAACATCAAAATACAAATTCTAAATACTCAAAGAAAAGATTAATAAAATTGAAAACAAAAAATGAACTAATAAAAAAAGCTAGGAGCTGGTTTTATGGGAGAAAAAAATAGATAAACCATTGGTTAATTTGATTTTTTAAAAGAAGAAAAGCAAATTACTAGCACCAAAAATGAAAAGGGTGAATGCACCACTAATGAAGATGAATCAAAGCAATTATTATGAGATATTTTGCTCAATTACATGCCAACAAAACTGACAATCCTACTGAAATGAATATTTTAAAAATATAAATTGCTCAGATTAAGGGGAAAGGAAACAGAATATTGAAATAATCCTATCTTAGTAAAAGAAATTGAACAAGCTAAAGATGCGCTTCTGAAGAATAAAATCTCCAGGAAAAGATGAATTTACAATTGTAGTGGCAAGCAAAGTGGGATTTTTTTCCCAGATTGAAAGTGAGTCGAGTTTTAGCCAATCAGAGACTTGTGTGTGCATTGAGTTCTAGCTAATTAGATGCACATGAATTCAGCCAGAGACCTGAGTTCTAGCCAATCAGATGTTGGCTAGAACTGTATATAAAGAGAGCCCAGAGTGTGAAAGAAGCAGACATGGAGAGGGCATTGAAGAGAAGACATCAAGAGAGCTGCCAGTGCTGAGCTGAGAGGGAACCTAAAAGAACTGGGAAGAACCTCTGAGAGCTCAAAGGAGAGCCTCCGAGGGTGCAGAGGAGAGCCTCCAGGAGCAAAGAGGAGATCTCTGAGATCAAGGAGACCTTTGATAGCAGAGACTTGCTGAAGGATCCTCTGAACTTTGAAGGAAAAGTGGAGGTGAGTGTAGCTGTAGGGCAGAGACCTGTGCATGGGAAGGAGGCTTAGCTTAAGCCCCTTTTGAGAGTTGTTAAAATGAACTGAGCTGTTAACACAGAGCCTCTGGACTTTGGAGGTGAATTGAGATGGTGGTGTTGATGCTGTGTGTTACTGCCCTGGTGAGCTTCATTTTCCCAGAAACAGAAGCTGTGGGCAGGAACCCCAGGAGTGTGCTGTCAGGCAGGAACTTGGAGTGGAGCAGTCCACGTGAGCTGGAGTCTAGTGCGGAGCTGTGAGCTGCCTGCGTGTGAATCTAGGTAAGAGTTGGGAGCGGTCAACCTACAGAGGAGGAGCCATGGGACTTGGAACTCAATCTCAGATCGAGATGAAAGAGGACTTTGCTTGGATGTTTGGTGATGATTAAGGAGATTGTTAATACTGTGACCTACAGGTGGATAGTGTTGTATTTTCTGCTACCCCTTAAGGATGTTATGTTATGAGATAATATGAGATAAATGATATACTTTGCTTAAAGATGTTGCCATGAATGTTATGCTATGCTTTATTTAACAATGCTTTGGTTTATTGCTGAATAAATAGTTCATTATACTGTGGGATTGGGTCCCTGAAACTGATCACAGCAGTGGTCCTCAGATGTGCTGCCATGAGTGGTGTAAAAACAATTGGATTCTACCAAACATTTAAAGAACAATTAATTTGGAATACTATATAAACTATTTAAAATAGGTAAAGAAAGAGTCCTACACCAAATTCCTTCTATGACATGAATATGGTCTTGATACCTAAACCAGTGAGAGGAAAAAACAAAAAAAGAATATTATAATTGAACTTTCTTAATACTGATCCAAAATTTTGTAACAAAATACTAACAAGGAGATTACATCAAACACTCACAAAGATTATATACTATATGTGAGATAGATATGTGAAGACTCTATGGCTGGTTCAATATTAGGAAAACTATGAGGATAATTCATTGTATGAACAAATGAACAAAAATGTTATTTTAATAAATGCAGAAAAAGGTTCTGAAAAAATGCAACACAATTATTGTTTAGAAAAAAAACACTAGAAAACACAGGAATAAACAGAGATTCCTTAAAATTGTAGGTAGCAATAAAGTCTTTTCTTTAAGATTGGGGGTGAAGCCAGGATATCCATTTATCACCATTACTGTTCAATATTGTTTTTCCTTTTGGTTTGTTCTTTTTGGATTGGGGAAGGCAGGGCAATTGGGGTTAAGTGACTTGCCCAAGGTCAGACATCTAGTGTGTCAAGTGTCTGATACTGGACTTGAACTCAATTCCTCCTGACTCCAGGGCCAGTGCTCTTCTCACTGTACCACCTAGCTGCCCCACTATTCAATATTGTACTAGAAATCCTAGCTTACAGAAGACAAGAAAAATAAATTAAAGGAATAATCAATGGCAAAGAGAAATAAAACTATCATTTTTTTGAAGATGATGTGATGGTTTACTTAGACAACCCTAGAGAGTCAACTAAAAACCTAGTAGAAACAATTAACATCTTCAGCAAAGTTGCAAGATATAAAATTAATTAAATTAACAAATTAATTAAGAAATAGAGATTTGAATATTGGAATAAATTTTTACATAAATATATAAAATATATTATATGTGTATATGATATGTACATGTATATACATACCTATAATATGTACAATCAAATGGGCACATTTGCCAGTGTTTAATAAAGCCAAAGATCCCAGCTATTGGGGGAAGAATTCATTATTTACTAAAACCTATTAGGGGAAAACAGGAACATGCCCGAGCTTTCTCACAAATTGTTTCAGCTGCCTCTTGAGAAGTGAATCTGAACAGATTTGAGAGAGGTAGAATCCACTCAGACACAGAGTGTGGCAGATTTCCAAGCCAGGATAGTCCAAAAAGAGAGAGATCTGTTGTACCAGGCTGGGAGAATGCTAGACACATGGAACCATCCCCAACCATACCAGAGCACCATACCCAGAATGGAAGCAGGCCCAGCCCCCTGGTTGTGGTGGTGATCCTCAGTCCTCTTGGCACAAGATGGGAGTCTTGGAGCTGGGTGAGGCAGAAGGACAGGGAATGCAGCAGGGGCAGCAGCTACTTCTGGAGCTATCAGCCTACAGTCTAAAGGTTTGAAACTCACTTTCTTAAACTTCTGGGAGCCATGATGACACAGTAAACTCTAAGGGTTCTCATCCCTCCCTTAAATAACCCAGAAAATACTGCTCTAAGAGAAACCCTGGAATAGAAGCACCAGAATTGGGGGTTCAGTAGTGCACCAGGCCCCTAGTTCTCAGCACAAGAAGCTTGGGACAGAGTCCCCTGAGGCCCAGAAGCAGAGAACCACTTTAAAAGCCAGGAAAAGGGTAACCACCATGAAGAAGCAAGATAGAAAAGTTTAAAAAAAAGATGATTGAATCATGTAATGGGGAAAGAGAAGATCAAAATATGAATTCAGAAAAGGACAGCATTGACAATATACCCACATCTAAAACCTCAAAGTGAATATGATCTAGTATCAAGCCCAAAAAGCATTTCTGGAAGAGCTCAAAGAGGATTTCTAAATTAGAGAGGTAAAAGAGAAAAATACAGAATCTAACAGGAGAAAATGACTCCTTGAAAGGTAAAATTGACAAATGGAAAAAGAGATGCAGAAGCTATCTGAAGAAAAAAATTCATTAAAACTTAGAATTGGCAAGTAGAAGCTAATGACTCTGAGGCATCAAGAATCAATCAAACAAAATCTAAAGAATAAAAATAGAAGAAAATGTAAAATATGTCATTGGGAAAACAACTGACCTGGAAAATAGATTCAGGAGAAATAATCTAAGAATTATTGGTCTTCAGGAAAGCCATGATGAAAAAAGAGCCTGGATGGTATCTTCCAGGAAATTACCAAGGAAAACTACTTCGCGGTCCTAGAACCAGAGGGTAAAATAGTCATCGAGAGAATCCATGGATCACCACCTGAAAGAGATCCCAAATTGAAAACTCCAAGGAATATTGTAGCCGAATTCCAGAATTATCAGGTAAAGGAGAAAATACTGCAAGCAGCCAGAAAGAAACAATTCAAATATCATGCAACTACAGTCAGGATCATACAGGACTTTACAGCTTCTACATTAAAGGATCAGAGGGATTGGAACATGATATTCTGAAAGGCAAAGGAGCTTGTACTACAACTAAGTTATTTAGCAAAATTGAGCATCATCTTTCAGGCAAGGAGATGGACATTCAATGAAACAAGGGAATTCAAGTCCTTCCTGATGAAAAGGCTAGAGCTCAATGAAAAATTTGATCTTCAAATACAAGACTCAAGAGAGACATAAAAAGTAAACAGGGGGATAAAATATGAAAAAGAAAAAAACCTTGTTATTCACCAAGGGCAAACTGTTTACATCCCTATGTGGGAGGGTGATATTTGCAAATTTTGAGAATGGTATAGTTAGTGCGACATCTAAAAGGGATATACATAGACAGAGGGTGTGGGTATAAATTAACTGATATGACAGTAAAAAAATAAAGCTTAATTAAGGGATGAAAAGGTATTGCAATGGGAGAAGAGGTAAGGAGGAGGGAGAAAAGGGTAAATTAAATCACATGAAGAGGCACAAAAACATACTAGAAGGAAAGAAGGGAGGGAGAAGAGCAGTGTTTGAGCCTTACTCTCATCAGATTTGGTTCGAGGAGAAAATAACATATTCGGTAAAGTATAGAAATCAAACTGTGAAATAGTGAATTATTAGCCCAGAAGCTGGCCTCTTTGGGTTTATCAAAGAGTAGATTGCTATAGTTGTTGACTTCTTCATCTTGTATTCCTATCCTATTCTACTGATCCACACCTCTGTTTCTTAGCCAGTACCAGGTAGTTTTGATGACTGCTGCTCTGTAGTACAGTTTAATATCTGGTATGGCTAGGCCACCTTCTCTAGCATGTCTTTTCATTAATACCCTAGATATTCTAGACCTCTTGTTTTTCCAGATGAATTTTGTTATAATTATGTCCAGCTCAGTAAAATAATTTTTTGGTAGTTCGATTGGTATGGCACTGAATAGATAAATTTAGGTAAAATTGTCATTTTCATTATATTAGCTCAGCCTAACCATGAGCAACTGATATTTTTCCATTTATTCCATTTATTCAGACCATTTATTCGCATGAAAAGTGTTTCATAGTTATGTTCATATAGGCCCTGGGTTTGTCTTGGCAAATAGACCCCCAAATATATTATAGTGTCTACAGTAACTTTGGATGGAATTTCTCTATCTCTTGCTGTTGGGCTTTGTCAGTAATGTATAGGAATGCTGAGGATTTATGTGGGTTTATTTTATATCCTGCAACTTTGCTAAAGTTGTTTATTATTTCAAGTAGTTTTTTACTTGATTCTCTAGGATTCTCTAAATAAATCATCATATCATCTGCAAAAAGTGATAATTTAGTTTCTTCTTTTCCTAATCTAATTCATTCAATTTCTTTTTCTTCTCTTATTGCTACAGCTAATGTTTCTAGTACCAAATTGAATAGTAGGGGTGATAATGGACATCCTTGTTTCACCCCTGATCTTATTGGGAATGCATCTAGCTTATCCCCATTACAAATAGTGCTTGTTGATGGTTTTAGGTAGATGGTATTTATAATTTTAAGGAAAGTTCCATTTATTCCTATGCTTTCTAGTGTTTTTAATAGGATTGGGTGTTGTATTTTGTCAAAAACTGTTGGGAAAATTGGAAAATGGTAGGACAGAAACTGGGCATAGACCAATATCTTACACCATATACCAAAATAAAGTCAAAATGGATTCATGATTTAGGAGTAAAGCCTGATACTATAAGTAATTTGGGAGAGCAAGGAATAGTTTACTTATCAGATTTATGGAAAAGAAAAGAATTCATGACCCAACAAGAGATAGAGAGTATTGCAAAATGCAAAATGGATAATTCTGATTATGTTAAATTGAAATGTTTTTGTACAAAAAAAGCCAATGCAACAAAAATTAGGAGGGAAGCAGAAAATTGGGAGAAAATCTTTACAACTAGTATCTCTCATAAAGGCCTCATTTCTAAAATATACAGGGAACTGAGACAAATATATAGGAATACAAGCCATTCCCCAATTGAGAAATGGTCAAAGGATATGAACAGGCAGTTTTCAGAGGAAGAAATTAAAGCTATCTATAGGCATATGAAAAAATGCTCTAAATCACTACTGATCAGAGAAATGCAAATCAAAACAACTCTTAGATACCACATCTCTCCTGTCAGATTGGCTAAAATAACAAAACAGGAAAATGATAAATGCTGGAAAGGATGTGGGGAAATTGGAACATTGTTACATTGCTGGTGGAGTTGTGAGCTGATCCGGCCATTTTGGAGAGCAATTTGGAGCTATGCCCAAGGGGCTATAGAAGTGTTCATACCCTTTGACCCAGCAATACCACTTCTAGGGTTGTATCCCAAAGAAATCACACAAGCGGGAAAAGGACCCATATGTACAAGGATATTTATAGTGGCTCTTTTTGTGGTAGCCAAGAACTGGAAATCAAAGGGATGCCCATCAATTGGGCATGAACAAGCTGTGGTATATGAAGGTAATGGAATGCTATTGTGCCATAAGAAATGGGGATGATACGGACTTCATAACAACCTGGAAAAACCTACATGACATAATGCTGAGTGAGCGGAGCGGAGCCAGGAGGACACTGTACACAACCACAGATATATGGATTCCGTGAGGACCAACTCTGACAGACTTTGCTCCTCTCAGCAACACAAGGCGCAGGCACAACTCCAAAGGACTCACGATGGAGAATGCTATCTACATTCAGAGAAAGAACTATGAAGTTTGAATGCAGATTGAGGCATGCTTCATGCTCGCCTTTTTCTCTTCTCTTTTGTTTTGTTTTTGTTTTTGGGTTTTTTTTTTTTTGGTTCTGTTTCTTCTTTCTCATTATTCATTTCATTGGTCGTAATTCTTCTCCACAACTTGACTAGTGTACAAATTAATTCAATGCGAAGTCATTCGTGGTAGTTATATGAGATTTCATGCCATCTTGGGGAGGGAGGTGGGAGGGAGGGGAGAAAATCTGGAACTCAAAATTATGTAGAACCATCTGTTGTAAACTAAAAATAAAAATTAAAAAAAGAAATCAAACTGGCCTTAAAAACAGTAGGAGCAAAAAGGGGAAAGAAAGGGGGGAGGAGTTAGGAAGGAGGGACAAAGTAGTAAGGGAAAAGGGTAAGATAAGGGTGGGGGTGGAAAGTGATGGAATATGGAGAGAAGTGTTGGTAAAAAACAAAACTCTTTTGAGGAGAGGAAGGGAGAAGGGAGAAATAAAACCATAAACGGGGCGGGGGGGGGGAGGGAAATAGGATGGAAAAAAAGACACAGATAGTAATCATAACTGTGAATGTGAACTCTACCATAAAATGGAGGTGGATAGTAGAATGGATTAAAAACCAAACACCTATAATATGTTATTTACAAAGAACACATATGAAACAGGGGGATACATGCAAGGTAAAGGGAAAAGGGTGGAGTAGAATATATTATACTTCAGCTGAAATTTAAAAAAGCAGGGGTAGCAATCATAATCTCAGACAAAGCAAAAGCAAAGATAGATCTAATTAAAAGAGATAAGGAAGGAAACTATATCCCACTAAAAGGGAACCATAGACAATGAAGTGATATCACTACTTAACATATCTGCACCAAGTGGTACAGCATACAACATACAAATTCTTAGAGGAGAAGTTAAGGGAGTTACAGGAAGAAATAGGCAGCAAAACTATACTAGTTGGGGACCTCAGCCTTCCCCTCTCTAAACTTGATGAATCTAATCTCAAAACAAACAAAAAAGAAGTTAAGGAGGTGAAAAGAATTTTAGAAAAGGTAGATATGATAGGCCTCTGGAGAAAAATGAATGGGGATAGAAAGGAATATACCCTTTACTCGGTGGTACATGACACATACACAAAAATCGACCATGTACTAGGACATAAAAACCTCACAATCCAGTGCAGAAAGGCAGAAATAGTCAATATATCCTTTTCAGATCATAATGCAATAAAAATTATTTGTAATAAAGGACCATGAAAGATAGACTAAGAATTTATTGGAAACTAAATGCTCTAATCCCAAAGAATGAGTGGGTCAAGGAATGATCAATAAAAACAATTAATAACTTCATTCAAAAGAATGACAACAATGAGACAGTATACCAAAACTTATGAGATGCAGCAAAAGCAGTTCTTAGGGGAACTCATATCTCTGAATGCTTACATGAATACAATAAAGGAAAAGATCAATGAATTGGGAATGGAACTGAAAAAGCTAGAAAAAGAACAAATTGAAAATCTCTAATTAAATACCAAATTAGAAATACTGAAAACCAAAGGAGAGATTAATAAAATTGAAATCAAGAAAATTATTGAATCAATAAATAAAACCAAGAGCTGGTTTTATGAAAAAAAAACAATAAAATTAATAAACTTTTGGTCAATTTGATTAAAAAAGGGAAGTAGAAAGCCAAATTACCAGTACCAAAAATGAAAAGGGTGGACTCACCTCAAATGAATAAGAAATTAAACCAATAATTAGAAATTATTTTGCCCAAGTGTATGCCCATAGATGTGACAACCTGAGGGAAATGGATGAATATTTACAAAAATATAAATTGCCAAGGTTAACAGAAGAGGAAGTAAAATACCTAAATAACCCCAGCTCAGAAAAAGAAATTGAGCAAGCCATCAATGAACTCCCTAGGAAAACATCTCCAGGCCCAGATGAATTTACAAGTGAACTTTATCAAACATTTAAAGAACAATTAATTCCCATACATTATAGACTATTTGGGAAAATAGGCAAAGAAGGAGTCCCACTAAATTCTTTTTATGACACATATATAGTACTAATACCAAAAGCAGAAAGAGTCAAAACAGAGAAAGAAAATTAAATACTGATTTCCCTAATGAATATAGAAGCAAAAATTTTAAATAAAATATTAGCAAAAAGATTACAGCAAATTATCATGAGAATAATATACTATGACCAGGAAGGATTTATTCCAGGAATGCAAGGCTGGTTCAATATTAGGAAAACCATCAGCATAATTGATCATATCAACAACAAAACTAGCAGAAACCATATGATGATCTCAATAGACGCAGAAAAAGCTTTTGACAAATTATAACACCCATTCTTATTAAAAACACTAGAAAGGGATTCTGGGAAGATGGCTGAGTAGGTCAGAAAATTCCAAGCTCTCAAGATTTTCCCCCACAAAAGAGTTAAAATAGCATGTAGGGCAAACAAAATGTGGGTGGAGACAAAGAATAATAGGGGCACAACCAGGATCTTCCAGGGACAGTTTGAGGAGATCTGAAGAAAAATCCCAGGACTAAGTTTGGTCCTGAGGAATAACACTTCCAGGCTAGGTTCCCTTTTAACAACAAGGGACAAGCCCCTTAAAAAACTAGCAGCAAGGCCTGGGGTTGGTTGGTTTGAGAGGCTGCCTTTGCCCCAGGCACTGGAACTTTTCACCCCAGGATAGTGAGGGGAATCATGTGTTTGAGCCCAGGAAGATTGAGGGAACCCCTGCTGATGAGGAATGCCAGATCCAGCTGTGCTGCAAAGAGTAGTGGGGGCAAGAAGAAACCAGCACAGGTCTAGTGAGTGCAGAAGCAGTGGGGCATAAAGCTCCTGGCTGTGGGCATTTACAGGAGGTTGAAGGTTTGGCTTTGGTTCCAGGATAGAAGGAAGAACTGAAGATCTGGGGCAAGAGACATCATTTCCCATACCCCAGGGCTAGAGGTGATAACAAAAATCAAGTTATTAACACACCAAAAAAATGCACAGGAAAAAGAGAAAGAATCCAACAATAGAAACCTATTACAGGAATAGAGAAGACCAGGGTTCATATTCACAGGAGGATATTGAAGTAAAGAAAACCCCAAAGAGCAACATCATATGGTCACTTGCCCAAAAAGAATTTTTAGAAGATCTTTAAAAAGACTTTAAAAATCAAATGACAGAGATGGAGGAAAAACTAAATAAAATAAAATAAAATAAAAATAATCCAAGAAAAACAAGAAGGTTGTGAAAGGAAAGTCAACCAATTAGAAAAGGAGATCCAGAATCTCAAGGAGGAAAATGAAACCTTGAAAATTAGAATTGGGCAAAGTCAAGTCAGTGAAATTATAAGAGATCAAGAAATAATTAAACAAAACATGAATAATAAAAAGAGAAAATGAAACATGAGAAAAAAAAACAGAGTTGGAGAACAGATCAAGAAGAGAAAATATAAAAATAATCAGAGTAACTGAAAATTATGATGAAAAGAAGAATCTTGATATAATAATACAAGAGATAATTAAAGAAAACTGACCTGAAGCATTAGGACAAGGCAGAGAAGTAGAAATAGAGAAAATCCATCAAACACCACTTAAAAGAGATCCTATGAGGAAAACTCATAGGAATGTCATATTCAAATACCAAATATCCCCAGCTCAAGGATAAAATATTAAAAGCATAAAGATTAAAGCAATTTAAATATGATGGTGCCACAATTAGAATTGCACAAGCCCTAGCAGTGGAGACAATAATGGACCACAGGTCTGGAAAGAAAATATATCAAAGAGCAAAAGCTCTGGCCAAAAATATCATACCCTTCAAATTTAAGTATTATCTTGAATGAAAAAAATGGACATTTGACAAACATTCAGACTTTCATGACTTAGTTAAAAAAAATGCTCAACTTAATAAAAGATTCAATACACAAGAACGAAGAGAAACATAAGGTACATACCAAAGACTGACTATAAAGGATTCATAAGGACAAACTATTTACCTTTTATATAACATAAAATGTAAAATGTATGTCTAAGATTCTTATTAATAACTGTCAACTTATAAGAAAGAGGGGGGATAAACTTGACTATGATATGAATTTAAAAAGTAAAACCATTTAGTAACAGCTAAAAAGAGTAACTACGTTATATAAAAGAGGTGCAAGAGGAAGAAAGGATACAGGGAATCTAGATGGGGAGGAGGGCTGGTAGTTCTGGTAACCTACTTTCATCGGGAATGTGTTTAAGAGGGAACAATACATATATATTTAGAAAAGTATAAAAGTCTTCTAAATTTAGAAGAAATAAAATGGCAAGAGTATAGTGAGAGGGGAGGACAAGGGAGGGATTTTTAGAGGGGAGAATGAGGGAATAGGTAAAAGGAGGGCATAGAAGTGTGTTTAGATTTATAGGAATGGGAGGATAGGGGAGGGGTTCTTAGAGGGGGATAGGCAAGTTAGGAGTGCAAGGTAATGAGTCAAGTAAAGTAGAGGAATCAGCAGGGATAGGAAACAAGATATATGTACAGATATAGAAACAAATATTATAAGTAGAGTATGTTTGGGAAAGTATATATCTATGTATGCCTTATATATATATATATATGTGTGTGTGTGTGTGTGTGTAGGTATATATCTATATCTATAGCTGTAGAGAAACATCTAATCTTTATTGTAGCCTTCAGGGGTCGGGTGGGGAGGGGAAATAAGAACAAAGTTAAAAAATGCACAGCAGAGACCAAAAGAAAACTCACAAGGAAGCAAAGAAAAGATGAACAACTCTGAAAACAACATGGGTTATTTATTATATAGGCTTTCTTGAAATGAAAATCTATTGTTATATATTTTAAATTCTCTCTTACATTCAGCTATGCACATGACATGCTTTTGTTTTCTTTCTTTGTATTTAAGTTTCAATATTTAAGTTTGTAATATGTTTTCTTTCTTTTCTCTATTCTGTATTTGTGTTCTGGCCCTTGAAGTCTAAAATTAAATTAAATTAAAAAACACTAGAAAGTATAGGGATAAATGGAGTCTTCCTTAAAATCATAAGTAGCATCTACCTAAAACTATCAGCAAGCATTATATGTCATGGGGATAAGCTACATGCATTTCCAATAAGATCAGGGGTGAAACAAGGATGTCCATTATCACCCCTCTTATTCAATTTGGTACTCAAAATGTTACCTGTAGCAATAAGAGAAGAAAAAAACACTGAGGGAATTGGAATAGGCAAAGAAGAAACTAAGTTATCATGCTTTGCAAATGATATGATGATTTACTAAGAGAATTTTAGAAAATCAAGTAAAAAACTATTTGAAATAATAAACAACTTTAGCAAAGTTGGACGATATAAAATAAACCCACACAAATCCTCGGCATTCCTGTATACTACTAGCAAAGCCCAACAGCAAGAGATAGAAAGAAAAATTCCATTTAAAGTTATTGTAGATACTATAAAATACTTGGGAGTCTGCCTGTCAAGACAAACCCAGGGCCGAGATGGCTGATACACAACTCGAGGACTTATGTGAATACAATTGCAAAACATTTCTCACACAAATAAAGTCAGATGTATGTAATGCAAAAACATACTTGCTCATTGTTAGTCCAAGCTAATATAATAAAAATGACAATTTTACCTAAATTAATTTACTTATTTAGGGCCATACCAATTAAACTATCAAGAAATTATTTTATGGAGCTGGATAAAATAATAACAAAATTCATCTGGAAAAACAAAAGGTCCAGAATATCAAGGGAATTAATGAAAAGAAATGCTAGGGATGGTAGCCTAGCCATAACAGATGTTGAACTATATTATAAAGCAGCAGTCACCAAAATTACTTGGTACTGGCTAAGAAATAGAGGTGGATCAGTGGAATAGGTTAGGTATAAAAGATGCAGTAGTCAATAACTGTAGCAATTTATTCTTTGATAAACCCAAAGTGTCCAGCTTCTAGGTTAAGAATTCATTCTTGCAAGATGTCAGCTGGAAAGCAGGGACTAGCGTGAGCTCCCCACCAAGTGCCTCCAAAAACCTATACAAAATGGCTCTGAACCAATAGAACTGCAGAACCCAAAAAATAGCAGAGGGAAGCAGGGCTCCAGCCCAGGACTGCCTGGATGGTCTCTGGGTGAGGTCTATCCCCCACAGAGCTGGGAATGAAGTGGAGCAGAGCAGAGCACAGTGTGGGCCGTGCAGACCAACCAGAGCACGTGTGGGGCAGAGCAGGCCCTAGAGCCCTAAATCAGTGAGCTGCAGCAGTTACTAGACTTCTCAAACCACAAACACCAAAGACAACAGAGAAGGTTAGTGGGAAAAGCTGCTGGGGACAGAGTGATAGAGTTCACAGTTCAGCCACCGCACAAGGGGCAGCGGAGGTGTGGCAGCTATAGAACTACAGCTGCAGTTGCTTCTGGCCCCAGGCCCACCTGGGGGGAAGAATTAAGTGGCAGATCAGAGCAGGAGTAAAGAGCCTGCTGAAGATCTCAGTCCAGTCTGGGTTGGGGGTTCTTGGGGAAGGAGGATTGCTGGTGTGGCAGAGCTGGCACATCCCCTCAAGCTTGGAACAAAGCACTCTTTACGCTACAAGCAGTCATATAACACTGAAAAACTCAAGGGTCAAGTGAGTTGGCTGTGAACATGGCAGGGCAGTGAAAACACACCCAGATTCAGTCTCAGACTTTGGACTCTTTCTTTGGTGACGAAGAAGACCAAAACATAGAGCCAGAAGAAGCCAATAAAGTCAAAGAGCCTACATCAAAAACCTCCAAAAAAACCATGAACTGGTCTCAGGCCATGGAAGAGCTCAAAAAGGATTTGGAAAAGAAAGTTAGAGAAGAAGAGGAAACATTGAGAAGAGATATGAGAATGATGAAACAAAATCATGAAAAACAAGTCAATGACTTGCTAAAGGAGACCCAAAAACATACTGAAAAATATACTGAAGAAAACAACACCTTAAAAAATAGACTAACTCAAATGGCAAAAGAGCTCCAAAAAGTCAATGAGGAGAAGAATGCCTTGAAAGGCAGAATTAGCCAAATGGAAAAGGTGGTCCAAAAGACCACTGAAGAAAATACTACCATAAAAATTAGATTGGAACAAGTGGAAGCTAGTGACTTTATGAGAAATCAAGATATTATAAAACAGAACCAAAGGAATGAAAAAGTGGAAGACAATGTCAAATATCTCATTAGAAAAACCACTGACCTGGAAAATAGATCCAAGAGAGAGAATTCAAAAATTATTGGACTACCTGAAAGCCATGATCAAAAAAGAGCATAGATATCATCTTTCAAGAAACTATCAAGGAGAACTGCCCTGATATTCTAGAGCCAGAGGGTAGAATAGAAATTGAAAGAATCTACCAATTGCCTCCAGAAAAAGATCCCAAAAAGAAAACTCCTAGGAATATTGTCACCAAATTCCAGAGCTCCCAGATCAAGGAGAAAATACTGCAAGCAGCCAGAAAGAAACAATTTGAGTATTACGGAAACACAATCAGAATAATACAAGATCTAGCAGCTTCTACATTAAGAGATCGAAGGGCTTGGAATACGAAATTCCGGAGGTCAATGGAGCTAGGATTAAAACCAAGAATCACCTACCCAGCAAAACTGAGTATCATGCTCCAAGGAAAAACATGGATTTTCAATACAATAGAGAACTTTCAAGCTTTCTCAATGAAAAGACCAGAGCTGAATAGAAAATTTGACTTTCAAACACAAGAATCAAGAGAAGCATGAAAAGGTAATCAAGAAAAGAACAAGAAAAAGAAATTGCAAGAGACTTACTAAAGTTGAACTGTTTGGTTACATTCCTACATGAAAAGATGATGTGTATGATTCATGAGACCTCAGTATTAGGGTAGCTGAAGGGAATATGCATATGTGTGTGTATTTGTGTGTGTGTGTGTGTATGTATATGTATGTACATATATATATATATATATATATATATATATATATATATATATATATATATATATATATATACAGAGAGAGAGAGAGAGAGAGAGAGGGCACAGGGTGAGTTGAAGATGAAGGGATGATATCTAAAAGAAACAAAATCAAATTAAGGGATGAGAGAGGAATATATTGAGAGAGGGAGAAAGGGAGAGACAGAATGGGGTAAATTATCTCACATAAAAGTGGCAAGAAAAAGCAGTTTTTTAGGAAGAGAAAGAAGGCAGGTGAGGGGGAATGAGTGAATCTTGTTCTCATCAGATTTGACTTGAGGAGGGAATATCATACACACTCGATTGGGTATCTTACCCTACAGGAAAGAAGGAGGAAGAAGATAAAAAAGGCAGGATGATAGAAGGGAGGCAGATGGGGGAGGAGGTAATCAAAAGCAAACACTTTTGAAAAGGGGCAGGGTCAAGGGAGAAAATTGAGTAAAGGGGAACAGGATAGGATGGGGGAAATTATAGTCTTTCACAACATGATTATTGTGGAAGTGTTTTGCATAATGATACATGTGTGGCTTATGTTGAACTGTTTGTCTTCTTAGGGAGGGTGGGTGGGAAGGGAAGAGGGGAGAGAATTTGGAACTCAAAGTTTTAAAAGCAGATGCTCAAAGAAAAGTTGTTTTGCATGCAACTGGGAAATAAGATATATTGGGAATTGGGCATAGAAATCTCTTTTACCCTACAAGAAAATAAGGGGAAAGGAGATGGAGTGGGAGGAGTGGAGTGACAGAAGGGAGGGCTGATTGGGGAACAGGGCAATCAGAATATAGGCTATCTTGGAGTGGGGGTGGGGTAGAAATGGGTAGAAAATTTGTAACTCAAAATCTTATGGAAATCGAAGTTGAAAACTGAAATATTAAATAATAAAATATAAAAAAATAAATTTAAAAAACTAATTAGAATCATTCCCCAACTTATAAATGGTCCAAGGATATGATTAGGGAGTGTTCTGAGGAAGAATTTCTTTTTTTATGACATTTTTTTGATTTAGGGTGAATTTATTTTATCATTTATTTATTTGATTTATTTAATATATTTAGTTTTCAGCATTGATTTTCACAGGAGTTCGAATTATGAATTTTCTCCCCATTTCTACCCTCCCCCCACTCTAAGATGGCATATATTCTGATTGCCCCATTCCCCAGTCAGCCCGCCCTTCTGTCACATCACTCCCCTCCCCTGCACTTTTCCCTTACTTTCTTGTAGGGCAAGATAAATTTCTATGCCCCATTGCCTGTGTATCTTATTTTCTAGTTCCATGCAAAAAAAATTTTTTTGTTGTTTTCGAACATCTGTTTTTAAAACTTTGAGTTCCAAATTCTCTCCCTTCTTCCCTCCCCTCCCACCCTCCCTAAGAAGGCAAGCAATTCAACATAGGCCACATGCACATCATTATGTAAAACCCTTCCACAATACTCATGTGAAAAACTAACTATATTTTGCTCCTTCCTATCCTATCACACTTTATTCAATTTTCTCCCTTGACCCCGTCCCTTTTCGAAAGTGTTTGCTTTTGATTACCTCCTCCCCCTATCTGCCCTCCCTTCTATTGTCCCCCTTTTTTATGTCTTTCCTCCTTTTCCGTGGGGCAAGATACCCAATTGAGTGTGTATGTTATTCCCTCCTCAAGCCAAATCCGATGACAGCAAGATTCACTCTTTCCCCCTCCCCTGCCCCCTCTTCCCTTCCTACAGAACTGCTTTTTCTTGCCACTTTTATGTGAGATAATTTACCCCATTCTATCTCTCCCTTTCTCCCTCTCTCAATATATTCCTCTCTCATCCCTTAATTTGATTTTATTTTTTTAGATATCTTCCCTTCATATTCAACTCACCCTGGGCCCTCTGTCTATATATATATATATATATATATATATATATATATATATATATATATATATATATATATATATGCATGCATATTCCCTTCAGCTACCCTAATACTGAGGTCTCATGAATCATACACATCATCTTTCCATGTAGACAAAACAGTTCACCTTTAGTAAGTCCCTTATGATTTCTCTTTCTTATTTACCTTTTCATGCTTCTCTTGATTCTTGTGTTTGAAAGTGAAATTTTCTATTCAGCTTTGGTCTTTTCACTGAGAAAGCTTCAAAGTCCTCTATTTGATTGAAAATCCATATTTTACCTTGGGGAATGATACTCATTTTTGCTGGGTGGGTGATTCTTGGTTTTAATCCTAGCTCCATTGACCTCTGGAATATCATATTCCAAGCCCTTTGATCCCTTAATGTAGAAGCTGCTAGATCTTGTATTATTCTGATTGTGTTTCCGTAATACTCAAATTGTTTCTTTCTGGTTGCTTGAAGTATTTTCTCCTTGATCTGGGAGCTCTGGAATTTGGTGACAATATTCCTAGGAGTTTTCTTTTTGGGATCTTTTTCTGGAGGCAATTGGTAGATTCTTTCAATTTCTATTCTACCCTCTGGCTCTAGAATATCAGGGCAGTTCTCCTTGATAGTTTCTTGAAAGATGATATCTATGCTCTTTTTTTAATCATGGCTTTCAGGTAGTCCAGTAATTTTTAAATTCTCTTTCCTGGATCTATTTTCCAGGTCAGTGGTTTTTCCAATGAGATATTTCACACTGTCTTCCATTTTTTCATTCCTTTGTTTCTGATTTATAATATCTTGATTTCTCCTAATGTCACTTGCTTCCACTTGTTCCAATCTAATTTTTACGGTAGTATTTTCTTCAGTGGTCTTTTGGACCACCTTTTCCATTTGGCTAATTCTGCCTTTCAAGGCATTCTTCTCCTCATTGACTTTTTGGAGCTCTTTTGCCATTTGAGTTAGTCTATTTTTTAAGGTGTTGTTTTCTTCAGTATATTTTTCAGTATGTTTTTGGGTCTCCTTTAGCAAGTCATTGACTTGTTTTTCATGGTTTTGTGTCATCATTCTCATATCTCTTCCCAATTTTTCCTCTACTTCTCTAACTTTCTTTTCCAAATCCTTTTTGAGCTCTTCCATGGCCTGAAACCAGTTCATGTTTTTCTTGGGGGCTTTTGATGCAGTCTATTTTTAAGGTGTTGTTTTCTTCAGTATTTTTTTGGGTCTCCTTTAGCAAGTCATTGACTTGTTTTTCATGGTTTTCTCTCTCATTTCTCGGCACAATTTTTCCTCTACTTCTCTAACTTGCTTTTCCAAATCCTTTTTGAGGTCTTCCATGGCCTGAGACCAGTTCAGGTTTTTCTTGGGGACTTTTGATGTAGGCTCTTTGATTTTGTTAACTTCTTCTGGCTGTATGTTTTGGTCTTCTTTGTCACCAAAAAAAGAGTCCAAAGTCTGAGTGTGGATCTGAGTCTGTTTTTGCTGCCTGGCCATGTTCCCAGCCAACTACTTGATTGTTAAGTTTTTCTTCAGGGTATGACTGCTTGTAGAGAGTACTTTGTTCCAAGTTTGAGGGGATGCGCTGTTGTTTTTAGAGCTATTTCTATACAGCCAGCTCTGCCACATCAGCACTCCTCCTCACCCAAGAAGCGCCAACCCGGACCTGATGCAAATCTTCAGCAGGCTCTGCACTCCAGCTCTGATCTGCCACTTAATTCCTCCCAGCAAGTGGGCCTTGGGCCAGAAGCAACTGCAGCTGTAGTTCTGTAGCTGCACCACCCCCACCACCCCTGGGGCAGTGGCTGAACTCCTTTCACTCTGTCCCCCACAGTTTTCCCACTAACTTTCTCTGTTGTCTTTGGTGTTTGTGGGTTGAGAAGTCTGGTAACTGCTACAGCTCACTGATTCAGTGCACTAAGGCCTGTTCCACCTGGCTTCCAGTCCGGTTGGTCCTACTGTGGCCCATGCTGGGCTCTGCTCCACTCCGCTCCCAGCTCTGTGTGCGATAAACCTTACCCAGCAACCCTCCAGGCTATCCTGGGCTGGAGCCCTACTACCCTTTGCTGTTTTGTGGGTTCTGCGGTTCTAGAATTTGTTCAGAGCCATTTTTATAGGTTTTTGGAGGTACCTGGGGAGGGAGCTCAAGCAAGTCCCTGCTTTCCAGCCACCATCTTGGCGCCTCCCTGAGGAATAATTTCAAGTTATCTATAGCCATATTAAAAATTACTCCAAATCACTAATAATTAGAGAAACACAAATTAAAACATCTTTGAAGTACCATCTCACACTAATTAGATTGGTTAAGTTGACAAAAAAGGATAATGACAAATGCTGGAATAGTTGTAGGAAAACACGTTCTTTAATGAATTGCTGGTGATACCGGGAATTGGTTCAACCATTCTGGATCACAATTTGAAACTATGCCCAGTTGGGAAAAGAAATGAGAGTCATGCAAGAGAATCCATGAAAAAACAGCCAATAGCTTAGAAAAAGAAAATAACTCCTTAAAAAGTATAACTGGCCAAATATAAAATGAGGAACAAAAATCCACTGAAGAAAACAGCTCTTCAGAAATTAGAACTGGCCAAATAAAAGGAGACACAAAAACTAGGTGAAGAAAATAATTCCTTTAAAATTGTAATTGGGCAAGTGGAAGCTAATGACGCAATGATATATCAAGATTCGGTCAAACAAAATAAAAAAAAATTAGATGAAAGAAAATATAAAAAGCCTCATTGGAAAAAAAAAAACCTCATTCCTTTTGGACATTTAGAATTTGATGTCCTCAGATACTTCCAAATCCACATAGCTAAAACAGAATTCATTATCTCTCCACAACCTACCCCCCCCCAAAATGAAAGTTTTCTCTTCCCAATTTTCTAAGTACTCTCATTAATACCACCATTCTCCCAGTCACACAGGCTTGTAACTTCAAGTGTCATCCTTGACTCCTCATTCAAACTTACCCCACATATGAAATAAGTTACCAAGTCTTGTCATTCCTATCTTCATAAGATCTCTTGTACATAAGATCTCTTTATTCATACAGTCACCACCCTATCATAGCCCATCATCATCTCTGGCCCAGGCTATTTCTTAAATAAATCAAATTAACATCCATGGCTCAAGTCTTATTGCATTCCAATCCATCTTTCATTCATTTTCCAGGGCGTTTTCCCAAAGTTCAGGTCTGACCATATCACCCTCTATTTAGTGAATTTCAAAGTCAGTGAGTAAATCAACAAACTTCTATTAAGTGTTTGGCACATTCAAGGTTCTCTGCTAAGTCAAGAGGATACAAATATTTAAAAGAAATATATGCCTTGCCCTTGAGGAGCTTACAGTCTACTGATGGAAGACAATAAAAAATGGAAACTGAAAAGCAGGAGGTAGAAGGTGAAAAGATAGCAGGACAGGGCATGATGGAATCCAGTCCAATGTTGAGTGCAGACATGAAGAGCTATTGGACTTGGGACCCTCTTTACAATGAGGCTTTGAGAAGAATTCTTTGCTCCCACCAGCCAGACTTCCAATCAGATGGGTAGAGGGTACTGAGGGTGTTGATGAGGTGTGAGTTCCCTCCAGCAACAAATATGAAGTACTCAGTTTGACCTTTATAGACATTCATAAAATGATCCCTTCTCAATTTTTCAGTCTTCTTAGACATTACTATCCTCTCTACACTCTAGGATCCAGCTAAATTGGCTTATTTGGAGTTCCTTGGATTTTCACTCAATTTCTTGAGACTAGTTTTTTTTTTTTGCTCTGACTGCCCCACCCTACCCCATGGTGGGAATGCTCTGCACCCTTGCCTCCATATTTCATCTTCCTTGGATGGCTTAAAGTCTCAATTAAAATCTTCCATTCTGATAGATGCCACATCTATGTTGCCTCTATGATGTAGGTTGCTGAATTAAGTAATGAGAACTGGAGTAGTAAGGGGATAGAAATTCGGATTTGGAGGTTCTAAATCCATTCAGATTAGCACCACATGTTGACTTTTCCATACATCCACCAGGAGGAGCTAATATATTTTGCCAAGCCCCTGGGCTCTTTAGTTTTTAGAAGAAATTTATTGGAAGTTTTTCCCATTCTCCCCATTAATGCCTTCCAAGATTAATCTCCACTATATGTGTGTATGTCAGTATATATGTATATATACAGAGATGGGGTCAAAACCACCCCACCCCATTTTAGCCTGATACCTTAACTGAGTGAGAACACACTTTGGTCAATCAATAAACAAACCTAAAGCTCTTAGATTTGAGTCTGAAAAGTCTTTGAAAGGCTTTTGGTGAAGTGTCCTAGAAATAAAGCCCTGTGTCTTTAATTTGGACTGGGAGAGACCACATTTTTAGCTTAACTAAAAAATGGGTTTAGGCAAAATGGGGAATAGGGTCAATTACAGAGTAGGATCAATTATTAAATGATACAGCATAATTTTAATTTCCTCATTTGAATGTGTTAGTCAAATCAAACCATCATTACCACCTCTCCTGAGAACCCAGTGGAGACAAACCAGGGCCCTAAGCCCAAGGGCCCTGAAAATAGCAGTATCCCTCAGACCACCAACCTTGCTTCTAACCCAGTCCCACAGCCATGGCTGAGTAGGTGCTCACTTTTCTCACTAACAGCAACACCAACTAATTACCAACTGGTAGCAATAAGCAGTTAAGTTCAAGAACTCTAAGAATGACAAAGCTTCCCAGATTACCAATCCTGATTTCAACCTAGCCCAACTATGACCTTGGGAAGCATTCCCTTGGAGATTTAAACTGCTTCAACAGGTGGTGAAGCCACTGCCTCCTCAGCAATCACAGCCTGGCCCATAGCCTGGCAAGTGAAGAACCCCCCAAAAATAATAATAAAGTTTTTAACAATAAAGTCCTTGGCCTTACCAAAAGATATAAAATAAAAAGCATATATGAATATCAGTGGAAATTAAAATGAAGAAGATATATAACCATCTTCTTCATCCATTTCTTCTTAAAGACTATAGGACCTTTGAACTTGATGTGGCTGGAACTTATTTGTATTGTCCTCCTTAATGAAATGTAAGTTCCTTGAGAACAGGGACTGTTTTCACTTTTTTATTTGTATTTCCAGCACTTAGTACAGTGCTGTGTGCCTAGTAAGCATTTAATAAATTGGTTTTTAATTCATTTATTTATTCACTCAATAGTTTTAAGAAATCCAGAATTAGTGGTAACTGAATTAACATTATTATTTTGAAATTTTAATTATCTATCTTGAGTATGTGTGTACATGGATCAATGTAAGTTGGACAGAGGTAGTAAAAGTCTGTGTGGAGTGACAAAAATATACCCTTCATTTGGTACCATTGTCATTCATGGTTTTTGCTTTTTTATAGAAGCTGCAGCAAAAAAGTAAGAAATTATGGAGGCTATGTTAGTCCCAAATCCCAATTGGCAAGGATAGAATGTAGGTGATATTTTTCTATAATCCCAGACCCTACCAAGTTTTCCAGGGATGAAAATTCAGACTAGGAGAACCTATTCTGTTGCATACCAAGCCCAGGAGCTCTATTCTGGGGACAATTTGCTCCTACATGCGTAGGGGTTCTTGGGAATACTGATGCATTATAAGGGTTGTGGGTATCCAGATGCTAGCTCTGATTTTTTATTTCTTCAGTGAACCTTCCAGAAGTACCCACAAATTGAATCACTGAGAGAAGAACTGAAATAGATACAACACATGCTCGTTAACCCAAGAAAATTTCATGGATACCTACCTGATTTCCATAAACATACAAAATATGAGACCTAGGATGGAAAGCCATTCCAGTACTATTAAAATCACCAGGGAAAACAAAAGGTGGATATCTCCGATCAGACACTGGATACTTATGCTTTAATTTCCTTACAACAACAAAAGAATTTCCCTAAAAAACAAAACAAAAAAGGAAAAATCATGGAGATTTTTCTACCATTTTGATTCATCCCCCATTTCACTCCTTCAAGGATATCTCACCATGCCATGGAGGTTATCCTGGGTTCTTAAAAAGTTATCATGGCAGAATATAACCTCTAGCAAGTCCTATCAATTTTGAAGATTTTGAATATTCCTACCGTATCATTCAAGAACACACCTAAAGGTAGTGAAGCTCATCTATGTGTATAAGATTGAGCATTAGGTCAGGAATTACTTTTTTTCAGCTACATAATTCATGAAACCATTCCCTTAGACAGAGAGTTTATGATCCGTGTCGGTAGAAGCACATTTCTTTAAAATTTTTTACCCGAGGAGCACAGCTAAGATGGCAGAGTGAAACCGGAATTTTTTCCTGAGCTCTCCCAACACACCCCTTCCTCAACAACCTAAAAACACGCCAAACCAAACTGTGAGTGAAAAATCCAAGAATGATGAAAAAGCTGAAAACCTGTATGAAAGCATTCAATAAAGAGCTTTTGAAGCATAGATTAAAATTGATTGGAAACTAAATAACCTAATCCTAAAGATTATGTGGGACAAAGAATAAATCAGAGAAACAATCAATAATTTCATTAAAGATAATGACAGCAATGAGACAACATAGAGATTCACAAAAGGTAAAATGAACAATTTTGATTACATAAAATTAAAGTTTTTGCACAAACAAAATCAATGCTGCCAAAATTAGAAGAAAAGCAGGAAATGGGAAAAATTGCATCATTTCTTTGATAAAGGTCTCATTTCCCAAATATATAGGGAACTGAACCAAATTTATAAGAATTAGAGACATTCACCAATTGATAGTGGTCAAGGAATATAAGAAGGCCATTTTCAGAGGAAAAAAATCAAAGCTATAAGAGCCATATGAAGAAATGTTCTAAATCACTAATAATTAGAAAAATGCTAATTAAAACAACTCTGAGCTACTACCTCCCACATATCAGAATGGTTAAGATGACAGATGCTTTTGCATTGTGGTGCTAAAGAAGAAAAAGAAGACTTTTTAGAGTCTTCTAAAGCAAGGTCAAATCAGACAATACTTCAAGAAATTAATTCAGGCTATTCAATAGGCCAAATACTGAAGCTGATGCTGAGCTACTTTTGCCACACAATAAGAAGATGGGACTCTGGGGAAAAAAACTCTGATCTTGGAAAAGACTGAAGGCAAAAGGAAAAGGGAACAGTAGAAGATGAGATGCAGTATTATGATAGCTTCCATGACAATATCATGGAAACAACAAACCTGAACTTAGGCTTCAAGACACTGTGGAAGATAGAAGGGCCTGGTGTGCCACAGTCCATGGAGTCACAGAATTGGACATGATTAAATGAGAACAACAACAACAACAAAGATGATAGAAAAAGAAAATGACAAATGCTGGAAGGAGTGTAGGAAAATGGGTATACAATGCAATGTTGGTGAAGCAGTGAACTAGTTCAATGATTCTGGAGAACAATTTGGAAATTTTTCCCCAAAGCTATGAAACCCTTTGACCCAGCAATAACATGGCCAAGTCTATACTCCAAAAACATCAAAGACAAAGGAGAAAGATTTATATGTAAAAAAAATTATCTATAGCAGCTCTTTTTATAGTGGCAAAGAATTGGAAACCCAGGGGATGCACAAGAATTGGCGGAAGAAGTTATGGTATATGAATGTGATAGGATAGTATTGTGCTGTAAGAAATGATGAAAGGGGTGGTTTTCAGAAAAACCTGTGTTAACTGTTGAAAAGTGAAATGAATACGAGAACAATTTATACAGCAAAAACAAAATTGTAAAAAATAATCAACTGTAAAAGGCCTAGTACTCTGATCATTACGTTCATCAACCACAGTTTCCAAAGAACTCATGATGAAAAATGCTATCCACTTCCAAAGAGAGAACTGATGGATTCAGAATGCAGATCAAAGCACATTATTTTTCCCTTTCATTCTTCTTCTTGAGTGCTTTTATTTTCAGAACATCACTGATGTAGAAGTATATTTTGCACAATTTCATACATTTAATGGGTTTTATAATTCTTGCTATCTCAATGGGTAAGGGAAGGACAAAGAGGAGAGAGAATTTGGAACTGAAAATAAATATAAAATTGAATTTTTTTAAAATGTCAAGATTTTAAGAATCAAATTCTTTAGGAATTCCAAGGAAAGTATACTAAGCTTAAGATAGAGAAATGTCAAGTTTTGTCCAATGTACCCTGCATTTATTGCTCTCTATTAGATCATGACTTAGTTTACCTGTACCTAACCCCAAAATATAATGAAAAAATTCATGAGATTGCACATTTTTTCTTATTTTTATTTCTACTACCACTACCATCCAAACACAATATATTAGGACATGAAATGCTTGTCTATACCAATGTGCCAAAATAATCATCTCAATATAAATTCTTGAATCTAAAATTTTGCTTTTAAATCTCTTTCCTGTTGTCAATTAATTTGTATTATTTTGATTAGGCTAATAAGAAGGCTTTGATGCTAACCATGGTCATAAAAACAATAGAGGCTCTTTCTAAGTGGTTTCTGTAGGACATAAGCCATTCTAAGCTCAGTCACTCTCGAAATTTTTTCTTCCCACTTTTAATAACTCAGTGGACTGGACTCTGGTCCTCTAGGATAGTCCTAATAGTTAGAATAATGTTTTCCTGAACTGTCCTAATCTCTGTATGACACTTTTATGAGTGCCTAAAGAGAAATGATGATCACTGTGAGCCAGCATAGGTTTAGCAAGAACAGATTATGCCAGATTTTACCCATTTACATTTTTGATGAAGTTGAAAAATCAGAGGAATAGCATGAGCAGAAAATATCTTAATTTCATGAAGTCTTTTGATAGTTTTCCGTATCCTTACGGACAAGACAGAGAGCTCTGTACTGAATTACAGTATATTCACACAGATTTGAACTGGCGGGTTTCCTAGCACTTAGTACAGTGTCTAGCACATTGTGTTCAGTTGTTCAGTTGTGTCTGACTCTTTGTGACCCCGTAGACTTGTCCATGAGGGTTTCTTAGCAAAGATACTACAGAGGTTTGCCAATTCCTTCTCTGGTATGTCCCCATTTTACAGAGGAGGGATTGAGGCAAATGGGATTAATGAAGTGACTTGCCCAGGGTCACGCAGCTAGTAAGTGTCTTTGACCAGATTTTAATTCAGATCTTCCTAACTCCAGGCCCAGTGCTCTATCCACTGCACTCCTTGACTGCCTGGCACATAGTAGGTACATAATAAATATTTATTGATTGAGTGATTGGAACAGCATGATAGTATTCATAAGATGAAAAATATAAGACACATACAAAAGATGAAAAAAATTAGATAGTATGTGTAGAATTATAAGGAGGCAGGTTGAGGTATGACCTAAGAAAAAACTTCCTAACTAGAACTCCCCAAAATGTGAATGGTCTGCCTTAGTGGACAGTGAATTCCAGCAGAGGTTGAAGGAGACTTTGGCAAGGATGATCTTTTGTTTGGTCGTTTCAGTCATGTCTAACTCTTTGTGACCCTATTTGGGGTTTTCTTGGCAAAGATACTGGGATGGTTGGCCATTTCCTTCCCCAATTCATCTTACAGGTAAAAAAAAAACTGAGGCAAAAGGGTTAAGTGACTTGCCCAGGGACATACAGCTAGTAAGTATCTGAAGCCAGATTTGAACTCAAGAAAAGGAGTCTTCCTGACTTCGTGCCCAACGCTCTATCCACAGCACCAACTGGCTGCCCTAAGCATTCTAACTGGATACAATTGTAGGAAATGGTTGGGTTAGGAGACTTCAAGTTCTTTCTAATTCTAAATTTCTGATTCTAAAAATACATTGTGTGTGGGATTATTCATCTTAATTCTGCAACTGCAATTCAACTATGTAATATTCCCATGGAGCATAAACTTAAACTTGGAAATGATTTTGTGAATTTTTGCTGCTAAGAAATTTGCCCAGAAAAAAATCAAAAGAAAAAAGAAATCATCTTGAGGTTACAGAACATACCTTTTGTTTAAAAAGGTAGACGGCATTTTGCAGTTCATGGTCAATGAGAAATGATAACAGTTGACCGCGCTCTCTTCTCCTACCTCTTCTCATACTGGGGATGCAAGCTCTCCAAGCATGAAATGGAAGAGAACTAAAAAAACAAGTATCTGCCTACCAAAAAGAAAGCAAATCAAAGTTAAATATATACTTCATCTAAGATGCCATATTTGACATCACCCACCTTATTAGCCTGTGAACTATACTAGTGTTTTATTGTGTCCTAGTTTAATCTTGAAAAGATAGGTTATTACTAAGCCTATTTGCAAATATGAAGCGAGTTCAATGAGTGTTGCAGAGTATCTCTCTCAATAATGGAAAGCTAGTTAGTATTTTATTAATATCTTGACACATCTGGTTCGTGCTTTATTAACATCTTGACCCATACTTAACCTAATTGGTGCAAAATTTTCATAATTAGGAACAAAGAATGATAAGCTTTCTAATCAGGAAAGCTGAAATTTTTCTCAATTATGGGATGTCTACTTTTTAAAAAGCATTCACAACCAAATTTCTTACCTTCTTTTAAGTCAATAGTTTACCTGACTCATGGTCCTACTTTTTTCAAAGGTGATAGCAATGTAATCATCTGGAAAGCAGAAAGTGACAAATTGTAGGTATAATCTACAATGCTAAAGGCTATAGGGTTCAAGTAATGCATTTTGGGCTATAATTTTTAAGCTTCAAAACTATCTTACAATATTTACTCATCAATGGATATTACTCAAGACTTTAAAAGATTCTGCCAGGTAGCTCAAGCACAAGTAATGTATCATTATAATGAACTCTTATTTTTATTTAGATTATAATGTATATACAAATGTATTTGATAGAAATTTACCTTCAAAGTCTTCTTGGTTAGCTAAACATATTTCATGATACCACAGTTTTGCTTTAACATAATCATCCTATTAAAAACAAAAAGAGAACATATCTAGCAGCTACACTGTAGATTTAAGAAAGGAAGCGACAAAATTATTAAAAATCCTCCAAAGATTTGTTGAAGAATTGGAGTGGGAGGAGACAAAAAATATACACAGAAAACAAAAAGGTATAGAATCTGGAAAAGGTGAAATAAAAAGGGTAAATAAAGTAAGAGATAAAATTACTAAGACAGGTTTCGAGAATGGCCCATGCCTACACATTTTCTTGAGGCAACTAAAACTACTACTATTCCATGACTAACAAATTGGCTAAAAATACATCTTTTGCTCTTTATGTCTTTAAAGTGGGGGCACCCCTACCCATATTCCTCAAATGCAGGGCACTTTTATGGTCCCCAGGACCAGTTTGACATTAGTATCACTTCAGGATTCTATTAAAAACTCCTTGAGAACAATATGTAAAGTAATTAGTTTATAGCTCCATGAATATTAATTACTTGTACTTCTATTGCTTCTTGATGTTCTCCACAATAGCCCTTTCTGATAGGTAGTATGATTATTAGATTTATTTTATATACAAGAAAAAAAAGAATCTGAGAAAGGTTCTGTAGCTTACCCATGGTCTCACAAGCTAATTAGTGTGATATTCTAGCCAAGGTCACCTGGCTATAAATCCCGTACATGTCCATCTGTCCTATGCCTCTTTGATTCCATACAACGAAAAGTAATCTGTCCCTATCTGGGGTTCTAATAGTCCTTTGTACATCTCTTAGGATGGATGACATTATGCCCTATAGTACAGGAGCTAAGATGTATTTGAGAAAGGATTGTATTTAAAGTTAGAAGATCTGGGTTTGAGTCTTGGCTCCACCACTTATTAATTGTGTGACTGTAGGCATGTTTGCTTAAACATCTTGAGCATTAGTTTCTTCATTTGTATAATAGAGACAATAATATTGTCCTAGCCTGTTATATAACTGGCCTGGACAGATCAAATTATATATATGACCATGCGTTATATATTTCTATATTGTATAATATAAAATTACATATATATGTATATAATGTTACGTGTGTATGTACATACATACATGTATAATTTTGGAGACAAAACGTACACAGAAAAGATAATATGTTAGGAGCCTCTATATACAATATATACATCATATTTATGTGTGTATATATATATATATATTTCTAGTTGTAATTATATAATTTTTAGTTTATCTTTGTAATTATCACAATGTCTTCCCTAGATTACCGTAATTGTTTGTTGCTTGAGTAAATAAATGACCTTTTGATCTCCAGATTAAATTATTAAAGGTCACTAATGGAGGACATGGAACTTAAAGAGCTTTAAAAATAGAACAAAAAATCTTTCTTGGTTGGTGTGGACCCCTTGGTAAAAGGTTAATCTCAATGATCCCCTGTACGCTAGTCATTTGATAATTATTACCCTGTGAAAAGTGAGGGGGGTTGCATATCTGAGCATGTGACATCATCTTATATTTTTAGGTAATTGCTATGTTATCACTAATAGTAAATTGGAGTGAACTTTGAAGGATGCATTTGAGTTTTATTTCCAACACTTACTATCTGTGTGACACTGAATAAGTCCCTTAATCTCTCTGAGCCTCAGTATTCTTTTAGAAAATGGGGGTGACAATATTTACCCTGCCTATATATCTCATATGTTTGAGTAAAGTGCTTCGTAAATGTGATGTATTATATACATGTAAACTATTATCATATGTTATCATAGCACACATGACAATTTTATGATGGTACTAAATAAATGAGAGGAAAAGGAGTGGAGTGGGCCTGGTTTCAGAGTCAAGAAAACCTGGGTTCAAGTCCAGCCCTATGACCCTTACTGTCTGCATCACCCCGAGCAAGATGGCTAATATCTCAATGCCCTAGGCAATTCATTGACTGAGCTAAGGAGATAACTAGCATTCATGGGGTGCCCCAACTCCAATAATCTCACCAAAAACAAACAAAAAACATCTAAATAGATTTTTTGGAGGGGAGAAGGCAGGGCAATTGGGGGTGAGTAACTTGCCCAAGGTCATACAGTCAGTAAGTGTGTCAAATGTCTGAGCCTAGATTTGAACTCTGGTCAGCCGACTCCAGGGCCAGCACTCTACTCACTGTGCCACCTAGCTGCCTCCTAGATTGTTTTTTAAATAGGTTTTTACAGGGCCATTCATTTGTGACCTGTAACATTGTGCTAATTAAGATGGGGCTGGAAAATAGCATACAAGATATGCTTGACTACTCCCGTCCTTTTCTGGATTGTCTGGGTTTTAATAAGAATTCAAGAGTAGTCTAAATGTCTCTTTCCTGTGTGTCTTTATGTCAAACCCAACCAATGAGCAGACTGTGTTAAAAGAAATAGGATCAGGAATACTGCAATATGGGCCTCTCTCTCTTATCATTCATTCATGAAAAAGGAATATAGTATATAAATCTTTGGAGTCTTTTAAAAATTAGTGAAGGTTAAGTGAGCCAATGTAAATAAAATTACAATACTCCCTAAATTAATATACTTATTCAGTGCCATGCCAATTAAATCACATGGAGGAACAAAAAGGTCAAGAACAGCAAGGGAGTCAGGGCAAAGAAAAAGGGAGAAAGAAGAGGGTCTAATAGTGCCTGATCTCAAACTATACCACAAAACCATAATTGTCAAAAACAATTTGGTACTTTGGAAGAAACAGAGAAGTTGATCTGGGTGGAAGAGATCGGGTACACAATATACAGAAGTCAATGAGCATAGTAACCTAGGAATAAACCCAAAGATCCCAGGCACTGGGCCAAGAACAAGACATAATTGCTTGACAAGTTTATCATAATGACAAAATAAACTGTTGGGAATAAACTCAAAAAGAGTACATGATTTAGATACAAAGAGTGACATCGAAGGACACAGAGCCAAAACTGCAGAGAAAAGGCAGGAAGTTGCCTGAGCTCTCCTCAATTTCCCATCAAACAACTTTAAATCAAGCCTCCAAACTAATTCTGGAGAGACAGAACCCGAAAAAGGACAGGGTGAAACAATTTTCCAGCCCATGATAACTTAGAAGGATTACAGGAAAAGTCTGTCTTACTTGGGTAAAAGAGGAGCACAGCCCAGCACAGGCAGTATCTGGGCAAGCCTAATCCCATGACAGATCAGCAACTGAGGCCCTGGTCCCAGCTCATCAGGCCAGCAGCACAGAGGGCCAATTATAAATTCTCTACCCCCAGCACAAAAGGCCGGCCACCAGCCCCAATCTCCCTGAACCCCCACATGCAAAACAAGTTAGCCACTAGGCCTGGAACCTCCTGCATGACCGCTCCAAAGGCCTGGGTGCAGCAGGTCACCAGAGCAAGAAGCTTGGAACAGTGCCTCCTGTACCCCAGGAGATTTTAAAAATTTTAAATTTTTAATTTTTTTTAAATGACACAGGCTGGAAATAAATATATAACAAACAAAAAAAGCCTGACCGCAGAAAGCAATTAAGGCAACAGGAATGATAAAAACACAAACTCAGAAGAGGACAACAATGTAAAAACACCTACATGCAAAGCTTTAAAGAAAAATATGAATTGGTCTCAGGCCCAAAAAGAACTCTTGGAAAAGTCCAAAAAGGATTTTAAAAAATCAAGTCAGAGAGGTAGAAGCAAAGTTGGGAAAAGAAATGAATCATGAAAATCATGAAAAAAGAGTCAACAGTTTGGTGAAGGAAGCACAAAAAATGGGAAAAGATGTACAAAAAGTCACTGAAGAAAACATCTTCTTAAAAAGTAGAATTGGCCAAATAGAAAAGGAGGTACAAAAATCCTCTGAAGAAAACAACTCCTTAAAGAGTACAATTGACCAAATGGAAAAAGAGATACAAAATCTAACAGAAAAAAATTATTATGTTAAAATTAGAATTGGGCAAATGGAAGCTAATGACTCTAGGAGACTTCAAGAGCCAATCAAACAAAATCGAGAGAATGAAAAAATAGAAGAAAATGTAAAATACTTCAATGGAAAAAAAACTGACTTGGAAAATAAATCCAGGAGATATAATTTAAGGATTATTGGGCTACCTGAAATCCATGATTTAAAAAAAGAGCCTGGACATCATCTTTCAAGAAATTATCAAGGAAAACTGCCTGATATTCTAGAACCAGAGAGTAAAATAGAAATCGAAAGAATCCACTGATCACCTCATGAAAGAGATCCCAAAATGAAAACTCCCAGGAATACTGACAAATTTCAGAACTCTCAGGTCAAGGAGAAAATGCTACAAGGTGCCAGAAAGAAACAATTGGAATATCAAGGAATCACAGTCAGGATTACACAGGATTTAGCAGTCTCTATAATAAAGGATCACAGGGCTTGGAATATGATATTCCAGAAGGCAAAGGAGCTGGGATCACAAACAAGATTCAATTACCAAGCAAGCCTGAGTAAAATCTTTCAGGGGAAAAAAGCGGACATTCAGTGAAATGGGAGACTTTCAAAATTTCCTGATGAAAGACCAGAATTGAACAAAAAATAATATTTTCAAATATAAGACTCAAGAGAAACATAAAAAGGTAAAAAGGAAAGAAAAGTCATAACTCATTCAATAAGGTTAAACAGTTTATATTCCCACACAGGGAGATGATCACAAGATTGAGCAGTTTCAACATTAAAGGATTGGAAGTCTTGGAATATGACATTTTGGATGGCAAAAGAGTTAGGATTATAACCAAGGATCACCTACCCAGCAAAACTAAGTATTTTCCAGGGAAAACATGGACCTATTTGAAACAATGCCAGAAGGGCTATAAAACCACACATACCCTTTGACCAAGCAGTATCACTACTAGGGCTCTATCCCAAAGATATTTTAAAAAGGATATCTATCTACAAAAAATATTTATAGCAGGTCTATCAGTGGTGGAAAAGAATTGGAAATTGAGGGGATATCTATCAATTGCAAAATGACAGAACAAGTTGTTGTATACGATTGTGATGGTATACTATTATGCTATGAGAAATGAAAATCAGGAAACTCTCAGAAAAACCTGGAAAGTCTTACATGGACTGATGAAAAGTGAAATGAGCAAAACCAGGAGAACTTTGTACACAATAGCAGCAATATTCTATGAAGATCAACTGTGAATAACTTAGCTATTCTCCGCAATATAATGATCCAAGACAATTCTGAAGGACTTATAATGAAAAATGCTATAAACCTCCAGAGAAAGAACTGGTGGGGTCTGAAGACAGATTGAAGCATATTTTTTTTAACAACAGGGAAAGCAATTAAAAAAAAAAGACTGTCAAAATTGTTTTTATATGTGATTTGGGAAAATAAAGTATTAAAAAATTTAAATGTCAATAAATAAAAGCTTTTTTAAAAAAAAGAACTGTATGCATATTAGGGCAATTAGAAGGAGTATACATAGACAGAGGGTATGGGTTTGGGTTAGCTTTGATGGGTGATATAAAAATATTAAGGGGTAAGAAAGGATTGAGCTGGGAGAACAGGGAAGGGAGATGCAGAATGAGGAAAATTTTATCTCATGAAGAGGTGTGAAAGACCAATTACAGTGACGGGAAAGGAAAAAGTGGGGGAGTGATCATTGCTTGAACGTTACCCTCATCAGATTTGACTCAAACAGGAAATAACATACACACTTAGATGGGTAGAGAAATCTATGTTACCCAATAGGGAAGTAGGAAGGGAAGGGGACAAGAAAAAGAAGGAGAACCTGATAGAAGGAAGGGCTGACAGAGGGAGGCAGTGGTCAGAAGCAAAACAATAGTGAGGAAGGACAGGGTGAAAGGAAAAGGAGAGAGAAATATAAATGGAGGGGCAAATAGAATGGAGGGAAATACACAGTTATTCATCATAACTATGAATGTAAATAGGATGAACACTCCCATTAAACAGAAGTGGATAGTAGAGTGGGTAAAAGTCAGAATCCTACAATATGTCATTTACAAGAAACACATTTGAAGGAGACAAACACACAAGGAGTAAAAGTAAAAGGCTAGAGCAGAATCTATTATACTCCAGCTAAAGTTAAGGAAAAAAAGCAAGTGTAGCACTCATCTCAGACAAAGGAGAAGTAAAAATAGAGACAATTAAAAGAAACAAGAAAAGAGAATACTTCTTGCTAAAACATTACCATAGACAATGAAGTAATAGCAGTACTAAATGGTGCACCAAATGGTAAAATGTGCAAAATTCTTTAACTTTATTTTGATTTTCTCTTTTCTAGTATTTTATTTGTCCCCAGTTACAACTGAAAACAATTTTTAATTTTTGTTTTTAAAACTTTGAGCTCCAAACTCTCTCCCTTCCTCCCTTCCCACCCCTGATTCACTGAGAAGGTAAGCAATTAGATAAAAGTTTTATATGTGTGGTCATGCAAAACATTTCCACAATAGTCATGTTGTGAAAGAAAACAGACCAAAAAAGACCCAAGAAAAATAAAGATCAAAAACAAAGCATGTTCCAAACTGTATTCAGACACCAAAGTTCTGTGTCTGTGAATGGATAGCATCTTTCATAATAAATCCTTCAGAGATGTCTTAGATAACTGTACTGTTGAGGATAGCTAAGTCATTCACAGCTGATCATCCCACAATATTGCTGTCACTTTGTACACAGTACATTTCACTTTGTAGCACCTCATATAGGTATTTCCAGGCTTTTCCAAGAGCATCCTGCTCATCACCTCTTACAGCACAACAGCATTTCATCATACTCACATACCACAATTTGTTTAGCCATTCTGCAATTTATGGGCATCCCCTCAATTTCTAACTCTTTGACCACAGGAAAGAGTTGCAATAAATATTCTTGTACATATAGGTCCCTTTCCTCTTTGTTTTTATTTCTCTTTTGGACACAGACTTAGCAGTTCCACAAAGGGTATGCATGATTTCATAGCCCTTTGGCCATAGTTCCAAATTGTTCTATGGAATGGTTGAATCAGTTCACAACCCCACCAGCAGTGCATTAATGTCTCGTTTTTCTCACATTCCCTCCAACATTTGTCATTTCCCCTTGCTGTCCTATTATCCAATAGCTAAGAGGTAGTACCTCAGAATTGTTTTAATTTGCATTTCTCCAATCAATAGTGAGTTGGGGCATTTTTTCATATGGCCTTAGATAGCTCTGAACTGTTTACATATTCCTACATGGAAAGATTACATTTGTAACTCATGAGACCTTTCTCAGTATTAGGGTAATTGGAGGGAATAGATATATACATATATATATATGTATATATATGTATGTATGTATACATATATGCACATATACATGTATGTGACACACAGACAGGGTACAGGGTAAGTTGAATATGAAGGGATGATATCTAAAAAATAAAATTAAGGGGTGAGAGAGGAATGTACTAGGAGAAAAAGAAAGGGAGAGGTAGATTGGGGTAAATTATCTCACATAAAAGAGGCAAGAAAAAGCTTTTACAGTGGAGGGGAAGAGGAGGTGAGAGGGAATAAGTGAACCTTACTCTCATCAGATTTGGCTTAAAAAGGGAATTACGTACACACTCAATTGGGTATGAAAATCTATCTTAACCTATAGGAAAGTAGGGAAGAAGGGGATAAGAGGGGAGATGATAGAAGGGAGGGCAAATGGGAGAAGGAGGTAATCAGAAGCAAACACTTTTGAGGAGGGATATGGTGAAAGGAGAGAATAGAATAAATGGGGGACAGGATAAGATTTAGGGAAATATAGTTAGTCTTTCATAATATGACTGTTATGGGAGTGTTTTGCATGATTACACATGTATAACATATCAAATTGCTTACCTTCTCAATGAGGGGGGAAGGGGAGGGATGAAGGGAGAGAATATGGAACTCAAAGTTTTAAAAATGAATATTAAAAATAATTTTTACATGCAACTGAGAAATAAGATATACAGACAATGGGGTATAGAAATCTTGCTTTATATTAAAATACAAGGGAAGGGGAAAAGAGAAGGGGGGTTGATAGATAGGAGGGCAGATTGGGGGAAGGGGTAATCAGAATGCACACTGTCTTGGGGTGGGGGAGGGGAGAGATGAGGAAAAAATTTGGAACTCAAAATCTTGTGGAAGCGAATGTTGAAAACTAAAAACAAATTAACAAAAAAAAGTAATTAATAGCTTTAGCAAAGTTGCAGGATATAAAATAAATCCATATAAATCATAAGCATTTCTATATATTACCAACAAAGTACAGCAACAAGAGACAGAAAGGGAAATTCCATTTAAAATAACCATAGACAGTATAAAATACTTGGCAGTCTGCCTGCCAAGACAAACCCAGGAACTATGTGAACACAATCACAAAACACGCGCCACACAAATCAAGTCAAATCTAAACAACTGGAAAAAATATCAATTGTTCATGGGTAGGTCAAAGCAATATAATAGAAATGACAATTCTATCTAAATTAATTTACTTATTACCAATCAAACTGCCAAAAAATTATTTTATAGAGCTAGAAAAAATAGTAACAAAATTCATCTGGAAAAACAAAAGGTCAAAATCATGAAAGGAATTAATTAAAAAACACAAAGGATGGTGGCATAGCCATACCAGATGTAAACTATACGATAAAGCAACAATCATCCAAACTATTTGATACTGGCTAAGAAACAGTGGTAGATCAGTAGAGTAGATTAGGTACATAAGACACAGCACTAAATGCCCATACTAATCTAGTGTTAGATAACTCAAAGACTTTGGCTTCTGGGATAAGAACTCACTACTTGACAAGAACTGCTAGAAAAAAAAACTAGAAAAGAGTACGCCAGAAATGAGGGATAGACCAAAGAGAAAAATGATTACCTCTCATATTAATAACCAATTACTAATTGAGATTAACATTTCCCTTTCTACTTCCTCATTCAGAAATAAACCCCTGTAGGTTATTCAGTCACTCTGTGAAGGATATTACTGATAGATGAGATGACCCAAATCCTCAGAGTACATGCTTTTCAATCTTGGGTGGAAAACCTTACAAATAGAACCCAATCTATGGGAGATCTTGCCCTTAGCTAATTAGCACTTGTCCTACCAGCCTTCCATTAGCATTTAGCCTAGTTTATGAAGGGGGAAGAGCAGCCAATGTGGCTGGGGTAAAGATGGATTCTCTTGTCCAGACTGCTGGAGGATTCTGATTTTCATGGTTGAGTCAGCTCTCAGATGGAGGAGCTGAAGACATTTTGCCAACCTCTTCATTAATATGTACAATTCTTCATTGATTGTTAACCAATTAGAGTTGATTTCCATCCTTAGGAATACCCCCTTATTCAAATCTATTTAAATATTCAATATCCTCCAGGGGCAAGGGGGTTTTTCTTTATGAGAGAGCCAAATGACCATCATTTTATCATCTGCTAACTATAATTAATAAAAATTGGTTATTAATTACCCTATTCTCCTGAAAATTTTCATTCCTCATACAAATGTCTTACACCATATACCAAGATGAGGTCAAAATGGGTACATGATTTAGACACAAAGGGTGATACCATAGGCAAATTAGAAGGGCAAGGAATAGAGTTCAGGAGGCAGAGCCAAGACATGGAGCAAAGGCAGGGACTCACCTGAGCTCTCCCTCAAGCTCCTACAAAAACCTTCAAAAAACATCTCTAAACAAATTCTAGAGCAACAGAACTCACAAAATGATGGACTAAACAATTTTCTAGCCGAAGACAGCTTAGATGGTCAGCAGGAAAAGTCTGCTGCACCAGGGTGAGAGAAGAGCACAGTCCAGTGAAGGCCACGCCAGCACAGACAAGGTCCGAGTAAACCAGGAGCAGGCCTTGGTGCAACTGAATTAGTGGCAGCATTGGTAGTTTCCAGACCTCTCAGCCCACAGATGGTAAGGGGATTGGACAACTGATCAAAAGGAGATTTACAGGCATCCCTTTGCTGGCACTAGGGGCAGGAATCTGTTGCATTGCCTATACTTGGATCTGGTTTGCGATCCTGGGTCTTAGTCCCAGTGTGAGGAGAAGCAGTAGCACAGCAGAGTTAATGGCCCCAGGGGAGCAGGGATCCTGGTCACAGTCCCAGGACTGAAAACAGTGCTTGTGGTTGCTCACAAATGAGTGCACAGTACAGGAGAATAGTAAACACACCTCTTCCTGGATCATGCCACCTTGGAAGAGCAAAAAACATACAGGTCCCCAGAATTACTTCTGAAAAGAGCTGCACAAAAAACCTGGAGTTTGGGAAAGTGCCTCCTCCACTTCAGAAGCAGAGCCCCACTTCAGCATAGAGTTAAAGTCAAGAAATAGGCTGGAAAATGAGCAAACAACAAAAAAAGATTCTGACTATAGAAAGTTACTATCATGATAAGGACGCTCAAAACACACACTCAGAAGTAGACAACAAAATCAAAATTCCTATATCCAAAGCTACAAGAAAAATATAAATTGGTCTCAAACCATGGAAGAGCTCAAAGGGGATTTTAGAAATCAATTAAGAGAGGGAGAGGAAAAACTGGGAAGATAAATGAAAGTGATGCAAGAAAATCATGAAAAATGGGTCAACACTTTGGCAAAGGAGGAACAAAAAGGTCCTGCAAAAATAACACTTTTACAAACAGACTACGCCAAATGGTAAAAGAGGCACAAAAATCCAATAAATAGAAAAATGCCTTGAAAAGAAGAATTAGCCAAATGGAAAGAGATACACAAAAATTCACTAAAGGAAAGATCTCCTTAAAAAGTAGAACTGGCCAAATGGAAAAGGAGGTTAAAAAAAAGTTCACTCAAGGATGTAATTCTTTAAAAATTAGAATGGAGCAAATGGAAGTGAATGAGAAATCAAGAAATTATAAAACAAAACAAAAAGAATGAAAAATAGAAGATAAATGTGAAATATCTCATTGGAAAATGAACTGACCTGAAAAGTGGATCCAGGAGACATAATTTAAGAACTATTGGAGAACCTGAAAGTCATGATCAAAAGACCTCAGACATCATCTTTCAAAAAATAATCAAAGAAAACTTCCCTGATATTCTAGAACCAGAGGGTAAAATAGAAATTGAAAGAATCCATGGATCACCTCTTGAAAAAGATCCCAAAATGAAAATTCCCAAGAATATTAAAGCCAAACTGTAGAGTGCCCAGGTCAAGGAGAAAATATTGCAAGCAACCACTTGCAAGCAATTCAAATATCATGGAGACACAGTCAGGATAACACTAAGATTTAGCAGCTTCTACACTAAAGAGTCAGAGGGCTTGGAATATGATATTCTGGAGGACAAAAGAATTAGGATTACAACAAGAATCACCTATCCAGCAAAACTAAGTATAATCCTCCATGGGAAAATGGATATTCAACAAAATAGAGGACTTTGAAGCATCCTGATGCAAAGACTAGAGCTGAAAAGAAAATTTGACCTTCAAATACAAGATGCAAAAGAATCATAAAAAGGTGAACAGGAAAGACAAATCATAAAGGATTCAATAAGGTTAAACCATTTAAATTCTTACATGGTAAAATTATATAACTCCTAAAAACTTTCTAATTATTAGGACAGTTTAAAAGAGTACACATAGACAGAAAGCAGAGTTGTGAGTTGAATGTGATGGTATAATTATATAAAATAATCAAATTAAGTGGTAAGAAAGAAGAATGCACTAGGAGAAGGGGAAAGGAAGAGGCAAACTGAGATAAATTATCTGACTAAAAAGAGGCCTGAAAGAGATTTTACACTGAACGGGAAAATGGGGGAAGCAGGGAGGGAGCACATGAACTTTACTCTCATTGTAATTGGCTCCAAGATGGAATAATATACACACTCAGTTGGATGTAGAAATATATCTTACCATACAGGAAAGTAGGAAGGGAAGGGAATAAGAGAGGGGAGGGAAGAGCTGATAGGAAGGAGGGCAGTTTTGGGGATGGCAAAAGTCAGAAGTAGGGGTGGAGCCAACATGGTGGAGTAAAAGTAGGAACTTGCTTGAGCCCTCCCCCAAACACCTCCAAATACCTTTAAAAAGTGACTCTAAATAAATTCTAGAGCAGCAGAACCCACAAAATGACAGAATGGAACAAATTTCCAGCCAAAGACAACCTGGATAGTTAACAGGAAAGGTCTATTGCACCAGGCTGGGAGTGGAGCACAGTCTAGCATAAAATGTGCCAACACAGAAAGAGTCCCAGCAAACCTGGAGCAGGCCTCAGGGGACTGAATCACTGGAACCTGTGGTGGTTTCCAGATTCCTCAACCCACAAAGCCAAAGACAACTTAGAAGGTCAGTAGGAAAGTGCTGTCAGACCAGGATAAGAAAGGAACATGTTCTGGCCCCAGCCCTGGGGAGAGAAGAGCAGCAGCTGCTTCCTGAACTCTGGCCCGCAGACTGGTTGAGGGTAGGGATCCAGCAGCTGATCAGATGGGTATTGCAGGGATCTCTTTGCTGGCACTGAGGCAGGATTCTCTTGCTTTGCCCTGCTTGGATTTGGGTCGCAGTCCTGTGTGGCAGTCCTCTGGGTGAAGAGGACAGCAAGTGTGGCAGAGCTTGTGATGGCAGTGGAGAGAGAATGTTCCTTACAGTTCCAAGGCAGAAAAGAGTTCTTGTGGTCATTCACAGACTAGAACACAGGCCAGGAGAAGAGTAAACACGCCTTTCCTTAGATCATACCACCTTGGAAGAACTGAAAACTTACAGGTCCCTAGAAGTATTTCTGAAAACAGCTGCACAAAACCCCTGAGGCTTGGAACATTGCACCCTCCACACTGGAAGCAGAGTCTTATCTTAACAAAGAGCTACAAAGTCAAGTAATTGGCTAGGAAAATGAGCAAACAGTGAGAAAAAAACTCAGACTATAGAAACTTACTTTGGTGGCAAGGAGGATCAAAACAAAACCAGAAGAAGACAACAAAGTCAAAGCTCCTACATCCAAAGTCTCCAAGAAAAATATGACTTGATCTCAGGCCATGGAAGAGCTCAAAAAGGATTTTGAAAATCAAGTAAAAGAGCTAGATGAAAAGTAGCGAAGAGAAATGAGAGGGATGCAAGAAAATCATGAAAAAATACATCAAGAGCTTGCTAAAAGAGACTCCAAAAACTGCTGAAGAAAATACACCTTAAAATTAGACTAACCCAAATGACAAAAGAGATCCAAAAAGCCAATGGGGAGAAGAATGCCTTAAAAAGCAAAATTGACCAAATGGAAAAGGAGGCCCAGAAGCTGAATGAAGAAAATAATTTCTTAAAAATTAGAATGGAGCAAATTGAAGTTTATGAGAAATCAATAAACAATAAATCAATAAAACAAAACCAAAGACTGAAAAAATTGAAGACAATTTGAAATGTCTCATTGGAAAAATGACTGACCTGGAAAATAGATCCAGGAGAGAGAATTTAAAAATTATTGGACTACCAGAAAGCCATGAATAAAAAAAAGAGTCTGGACATCATCTTTCAAGACATTATCTGATTGGGTTTCCACAATATTCAAATTGTTTCTTTCTGGCTGCTTGCAGTATTTTCTCCTTGATCTGGGAGCTCTGGAATTTGGCAACAATATTCCTAGGAGATTTCTTTTTGGGATCTATTTGAGGAGGCGATTGATGGATTCTTTCAATTTCTATTTTGCCCTGTGGCTCAAGAATATCAGGGCAGTTCAACTTGATCATTTCTTGAAAGATGATATCTAGGCTCTTTTTTTGATCATGGCTTTCAGGTAGTCCAATAATTTTTAAATTATCTCTCCTGGATCTATTTTCCAGGTCAGTGGTTTTTCCATGGAGATATTTCACATTGTCTTCCATTTTTTCATTCCTTTGGTTCTGTTTTATAATATCCTGATTTCTCATAAAGTCACTAGCTTCCACTTGCTCCAATCTAATTTTTAAAGTAGTATTTTCTTCAGTGGTCTTTTGGACCTCCTTTTCCATTTGGCTAATTCTGCCTTTCAAGGCATTCTTATCCTCATTGGCTTTTGGGAGCTCTTTTGCCATTTGAGTTAGTCTGTTTTTTAAGGTGTTGTTTTCTTCAGTGTATTTTTCAGTATTTTTTTGTGTCTCCTTTAGCAAGTCATTGACTTGTTTTTCATGGTTTTCTCGCATCCTTCTCATTTCTCTTCCCAATTTTTCCTCTACTTCTCTAACTTGCTTTTCCAAATCCTTTTTGAGTTCTTCTATGGCCTGGGGCCAATTCATGTTTTTCTTGGAGGCTTTGGTTGTAGGCTCTATGACTTTGTTGTCTTCTTTAGGCTGTATGTTTTGGTCTTCTTTGTCACCAAAGAAAGAATCCAAAGTCTGAGACTGAATCTGGGCGCGTTTTCGCTGCCTGGCCATATTCCCAACCAACTAACTTGACCCTTGAGTTTTTCAGTGGGGTATGACTGCTTGTAGACTAACGAGTTCTATGTTCTACGTTTGGGGGGGAGGTGCCAGCTCTGTCAGAGCCGCACTCCTCCTTCCCCAAGGACCCCCAGTCCAGACTGGGCTTAGATCTTCAGCAGGCTGTGCACTCCTGCTCTGATCCGCCACTTAATTCCTCCCACCAGGTGGGCCTGGAGCCGGAAGTAACAACAGCTGTAGCTGCCCCACCTCCGCTGCCCCTGGGGCTGGAAGCCGAACCGCGAACTCCTTCCACTCCCGCAGCTTTTCCCACTAACCTTCTCTGCAGTCTTTGGTGTTTGTGGGTCGAGGGGTCTGGTAACTGCCGCAGCTCACATATTCAGGGCGCTAGGGCCCCCTCTGCCCGGCTTCTGGTCTGGATCGTCCACGCCGCTCAGGCTGGGCTCTGCTCCACTCCGTTCCCAGCTCCCAGCTCCGTGTGGAGTAGACCTCACCCAGAGACCATCCAGGGTTTCCTGGGCTGTAGCCCTGCTTCCCTCTGCTGTTCTGTGGGTTCTGCCGTTCTAGAATTGGTTCAGAGCCATTTTTATAGGTTTTTGGAGGGACTCGCGTACGGAGCTCACTCTAGTCCGTGCTTACCAGCCGCCATCTTGGCTCCGCCCCCTCTTTCAAGACATTATCAAGGAAAATTGCCCTGATATTCTAGAACCAGAGGGGGAAATAGAAATTAGAAGAATCTACCGGTCACCTCCTGAAAGAAATGCCAAAAGGAAAACTCCTAGGAATATTATAGCCAAATTGCAGAGTTCCCATGTCAAGGAGAATATACTGCAAGCAGCCGGAAAGAAATAATTCAAGTATTGTGGAAACACAATCAGGATAATACAAGATTTAATAACTTCTACATAAAGGCAATGGAGGGTGGGGCAGAGCCAAGATGGTGGCTGGAAAGTAGGGACTAGCATAAGCTCCCTGCCGAGTCCCTCCAAAAACCTATAAAAAATGGCTCTGAACCAATTCTAGAACTGCAAAAACCACAAAACAGCAGAGGGAAGCAGGGCTCCAGTGCAGGACAGCCTGGATGGTCTCTGGGTGAGGTCTATCCTGCACGGAGCTGGGAGCAGAGTGGAGCAGAGCAGAGCCCAGCAAGAGTGGCATGGTCGAACCAGACCAGGAGCCAGGTGGAGTTTGCCCTAGTGCCCTGAATCAGTGAACTGCAGCAGTTACCAGACTTCTCAACCCACAAACACCAAAGACAACAGAGAAGGTTAGTGGGAAAAGCTGCGGGAGTGGAAGAAGTTTGCCGTAAGGCCACCACCCCTGGGGCAGCGGAGGTGGGGCAGCTACAGAAGTACAGCTGCAGTTGCTTCCGGCCCCAGGCCCACCTGGTGGAAGGAATTAAGTGGCAGATCAGAGCAGGAGTAAAGAGCATGCTGAAGATCTAAGTCCAGTCTGGGTTGGGGGTTCTTGGGGAAGGAGGAGTGCTGGTGTGGCAGAGCTGGAGCATCCCCCCAGGCATGGAACATAGTTCTCTAAACTCTACAAGCAGTAATACCCCACTGAAAAATTCAAGGGTCAAGTAAGTTGTTGTGCTCTAAGAAATGATAAGGTGAATGGTTTCAGAAAAACCTGGGAAAATTTGTACAAACGGATGAGAAATGAAGTGAGCAAAACCAAGAAACCGATTGATACAAGAACAGCACTATTGAGCAGCTAGGTGGCACAGTAGGTAGAGTGCCAGACCTGAAGACTCCTCTTTCTGAGTTCAAATGCAGCCTCAAATGCTTACTAGCAGTATGATCCTGAATGAGTCACTTAACCCTGTTTCCCTCAGTTCCTCGCCTGTAACAATGAGCTGGAGAAGGCAGCAAACGATTCCAGTATCTTTGCCAAAAAAACCCAAATAGGGTCACAAAGAGTTGGACATGACTGAAAAACGACTAAATAAATAAATATCAATATATAAAGGCAATCCACTTCAAAAGACTTAATAACTCTGATTAGTACAATGATCAACCACAATTTCAAAGGATTCAGGATGAAACATGAATTCCAGATATAGAGACCTGACAGACTCAGAGGGCAGATCAAAGCCTATTTTCTTTTTCTTTCTTTCTTCTTTTTTTTGGACATGACTAATGCATGTATTTAGTTTGTATGACTACACACATTTGTAATAAGCTTTGTTTTTCTTGCCTTCGTAACAAGTAGCGGGAGAGAGAATTCAGAACTGAAAATGAAATTAACTTTAAAAAATAAAAAGAATAAGTCATCTTCTTAATACCAAAAAGTCTATGTCAAAAAGCACATGCACAAAGGCTGCAGTTAGAAAAACTGCTTCTGTTAGAAATATGCCCGTTGATGAGATAATTTCATTTTCAGGAAATCACTTTTATTGTTCGCTTGAGGAAACAAAAATTACTACCTATTTTGTAGGAATTCTCTGCTAAAGTGAAAAAGAAAAAAGGAGGATGTTCTATTCCTGCCTTTATTGCCTCGCCACATGTTGCCAGAAATTCTTTTCCTATCTGGCCTCTGCTACTTCAAGAAAAGAAAAAGAAAGAACTTTAGGTTTATTTTGTTGTTCTCTCATATCTGACTCTTCGTGACCCCAATTTGTGGTTTTCTTGGCAAAGATACTGGAGTGCTTTGCTATTTCCTCTTCTAGCTCATTTTCACATATGAGTAAACTGAGGCAAACAGGGTTAAGTGACTTGCCCAAGGTCACACAGCTAATAAGTGTCTGAGGCTAGGTATAAATTCAAGCAGATGAGTCTTCCTGACTCCCAGCCCAGCACTCTATCCACTGTGCCCCCTACCTGTATCTTCAGGCTCATAGAATCTCAGAAAGTTAGATCTAGGAGTTTACTTTTGAGTTTGTCCCATTCGAGCCTCACCTTACAAATGAAGAACTTGGAGAGGTTATATAGCTTTGTCAAGATCACACAACTAGTAGTAGGAATTAGCAGCAGAAAAAGACCTAGACCTGAAATAGACCAAGTCCTAGTCTAGAGTTTCTTTCATCATTGACCACTTCTCTAAATCTGGTGACCCTTTCCTCTGTTCTTATGCTTCTTATCATCTCTGCAGCATTTGACACTGCTGGCCAATCCCTCTCATGTAAACCTCTCAAGCATTGGCTTCCCAGATAATTCAGTGGCCAGAATGTAGTTACCAGACTAGTCTTCCTAAAACAGAGCTTTCATCATGTCATATAAGGGTCAAGAGAGATAAATAGAAAGTTCACAGTTCTTCCAATAGTGCATTAGTATACCCATTTTCCCCATCCTCTATAGGATTTGTCATTTTCATTTTCTTTTTTGTTCTCTTAACCAATCAGATGTGTGTGAAATGGTACCTCAGAGTTGTTTTAATTTGTATCGAAGATCACATCAGATCAAGGTTAAGTTCTGCAGTTAGGGATTCAAAGCCCCTTATAATAGATACAGTTATATGCAGAATACTAGACCTGAATTCAGGAGGACATGAGTTCAAATCCTGCTGCTGCAAACCTTTACTAGTTGTTGGACCCTGGGAAGTCACTTAATTTTTCAGCCTCAATTTCTTCATATGTAAATTGAAGATAATAATAGCACTTATTTCACAGGGTACTGTGAGGATTGAATGAGATAAATGTAAAGTGCTTTGCTAACCTTACAATGCTATATAAAAGCTAGCTATTATTAGTAGTACAATCATGACCATAATGATTATTATCCTTCCCATTCAACCTGTCAGGAGGAAGATATCCTGATGTACCTTCCTGTTCCCTAAACCCCTCATGTTTATTCCTGCTAATTTTCTCATATTCTTCCCAATACTTGGAATACTCTTCTCCCTCCTTCCCACTGATCCAAATCCTAACAATACTTTAAGACACGAAGTCAAGACCAGCCTGCTATATAAATAAAATCTTGCCTTAAGTTTTCTGCAGCTGGGGATCCCTGTATCTCGCAGCTTATCCTCTACACTTACTAAGTTTTTGAGTTTCAAAATTTCTCTCCCTCCTTCTCCTCCCCTGTCCACACCCAACATGGCATACAATCCTATATACATTCTACATATACCTTCACACTAAACATATTTTCACAATAGTCGTTTTGTAAAGAACTATAACCAATGGAATGAACCACAAGAAAGAAGAAACAAAACAGAAACAAAAACAAAAACAAACAAAAAAAGAGAGCAAATAGTTTGCTTCCATCTTCATTCAGACTCTGTAATTCTTTCTCTGGTTGTGAATCACTTTTTCCATCATGAGTCTTTTGGAGTTGTCTTAGAACCTTGCATTGCTGTCAAAGTTAGTCATCACAGATACCATGTGTCTGTAATCATGTATAATGTTCTCCTGGTTCCACTCCTTTTACTCAGCAGGAAGTCCATCTGCTCCTCACTTCTTCTAGAGCAACAGTATTCCATTACATTCATATACCACAACTTGTTAACCATTTCCCAATTGATGTGCATCCATCTTGATTTCTAATTCTTTGCCATCACAAAAAGATATACTACACATATTTTTGAATATGCAGGTCCTTTTTCCACTTGTATGATTTCTTTGGGATACAGCCCTTGAAGTGGTATTGCTGGGTCAAAGGGTATGCACCTTTTAATAGCCCTTGGGGCAAAGTTTCAAATTGCTCTCCAGAAAGGTTGGATCAGTTTGCAATTCCACCAACAATGCATTGGTGTTCCAATTTTCCCATATGCTCTCCAACATTTATCATTTTCTGGTTTCGTCATGTTAGCCAATCTGACAGGTGAGATGCGGTGCCTAAGAATTGTTTTTATTGGCATTTATCTAATCAATAGGGATTTAGAGCATTTTTTCATATGACCATAAATATCTTTAATTTCTACCTCCAAAAACTGCCTGTTAATATCCTTTGGCCATTTATCAATTGGGGAATGACTTGTATTCTAATGAATTTGACTCAGTTCTCTACATATTTTAGAAATGAGGTGAAATCACCTCTAATCAAGATTGTGAATTCACCTCCAATGAAGAGGAAATTAAAACAATAATTGAAAATTATTTTGCCCAATTGCATGTCCGTAAATTTAGGGATATGGATAAATATTTACAAAAGTATAAATTGCCCAATTTGACAGAAGAGGAAGTAAAATACCTAAATAATCCCATCTCAGAAAAAGAAATTGAGCAAGCCATCTATGAACTCCCTAGGAAAAAACCTCCAGGGCCAGATGGTTTTACATGTAAATTCTATCAAACATTTAAAGAACAAATAATTCCTATACTTTATAGACTATTTAGGAAAATAGGTGAAGGAGTCCTACCAAATTCCTTTTATGACACAAATATGGTACTAATAGCCAAACCAGGTAGAGTCAAAACAGAGAAAGAAAATTATAGACCAATTTCCCTAATGAATAATGATGCAAAATTTTTAAATAAAATATTAGCAAAAAGATTACAGCAACTTATCATGAGAATAATACAGTATGACCAGGTAGGATTTATTCCAGGAATGCAAGACTGGTTCAATATTAGGAAAACTATCAGCATAATTGATCATATCAACAACAAAACTAGCAGAAACCATATGATTATCTCAATAGATGTAGAAAAAGCCTTCTACAAAATACAGCACCCATTCCTATCAAAAACACTAGGAAGCATAGGAATAAATGGAGCCTTCCTTAAAATTATAAGTAACATCTACCTAAAATCATCAACAAGCATTATTTGTAATGGGAATAAGCTAGATCCACTCCCAGAAAGATCAGGGGTGAAACAAGGATGTCCATTATCACCCCGATTATTCAATTTGGTGCTAGAAATGTTAGCTATAGCAATAAGAGAAGAAAAAGAAATTGAAGGAATTAGAATAGGCAAAGAAGAAACTAAATTATCACTTTTGCGGATGATATGATGATTTGGAGAATCCTAGAGAATCAAGTAAAAAACTACTTGAAATAATAAACAACTTTAGCAAAGTTGCAAGATATAAAAAACCCACATAAATCCTTGGCATTCCTATACATTACTAACAAAGCCTAACAACAAGAGATAGAAAGAGAAATTCCATTTAAAGTTACTGCAGACACTATAAAATATATGGGAGTCTACCAGCCAAGATAAAACCCGGGCCTATGTGAACATAATTACAAAACACTTTTAACATAAATAAAGTCAAATCTAAATAAATGGAAAAAAAAACATCAGTTGCTCATAGTTAGGCTGAGCCAGTACAATACAAATGACAATTTTACCTAACTTAATTTACTTCAGTGCCATACCAATTGAGCTACCAAAAAATATTTTACAGAGCTGGATAAAATAATAACAAAATTCATCTGGAAGAACCAGAAGTCTAGAATATCTAGGGAATTAATGAAAAGAAATGCTAGGTAAGGTGGCCTAGCCATACCAGTTATTAAACTGTCCTATAAAGCAGCAGTCATCAAAACTACTTAGTACTGACTGAGAAACAGAGTGGTGAATCAGTAGAGTAGGTTAGGTACACAAGAGGCAGTAGTCAATGACTTTAGCAATCTACTCTTTGATAAACACAAAGAATCCAGCTTCTGGGCTAAGAATTCACTATTTCACAAAAACTGCTGGGACAATTGGAAAACAGTATGGCAGAAAATGGGCAAAGAAAACTATCTTACACTGTATACCAAAATAAAGTCAAAATGGGTTCATGATTTAGGAATAAAGGCTGATACTATAAGCAATTTGGGAGAGCAAGGAATAGTTTACCTATCAGATTTATGGGAAAGGAAAGAATTCATGACACAACAAGAGATAGAGAGCATTACAAAATGCAAAATAGATAAATCTGATTATGTTAAATTGACAAGTTTTTGTATAAAAAAGCCAATACAACAAAGATTAGGAGGAAAGCAGAAAATTGGGAGAAAATCTTTACAACTAGTCTCTCTGATAAAGGCCTCATATCTAAACTATACAGGGAACTGAGCCAAATTTATAGGAATACAAGTCATTCCCCTATAGAGAAATGATCAAAGGATATGAACAGGCAGTTTTCAGAGGAAGAAATTAAAGAAAGATATAGGCATATCAAAACATGCTCTAAATTCCTATTGATTAGAGAAATACAAATCAAAACAACTCTTAGGTACCACATCCTTCCTGTCAGATTGGCTAACAAGACAAAAGAGGAAAATGATAAACACTAGAGAGGATGTGGGAAAATTGGAACACTGTTGCATTGCTGGTGGGTTTGTGAACTGATCCAGCCATTCTGGTGAGCAATTTGGAACTATGCCCAAGGGGCTACAAAAATGTGGATACCCTTTGATCCAACAATATCACTTCTAGGGCTGTATCCCAAAGAGATCACATAAGTGGAAAAGAGACCTTTACGTACAAAAATATTTATAGCAGCTTTTTTTGTAGTAGCAAAAAATTGGAAATCAAGGGGATGCCCATGAATTGGGGAATGGCTGAACAAGTTGTAGTACATGAATGTAATGGAATACTATTGTGCTATAAGAAATGGGGAAGATATAGACTTCATAATAACCTGGAAAGGCCTACATGATATAATGCCTAGTGAGAGGAGCAGAACTAGGAGAACATTATACACAACCACAAATATATTGATTCTGTGATGACTAACCTTGATAGACTTGCCTCTTCCCAGCAATACAAGGTTCAAAGACAACTCCAAAGGACTCATGATGGAGAGAGCTATCTACATCCAGAGAAAGAACTATGGAGTCTGAATGCAGATTGAGGCAAACTATTTGCTCCCCTTTTTTTTCTCTTTTGTTTTTTTGTTTTTGTTTTTTAGTTTTTTTTCTTCTTTCTCCTGATTCATTTCGTTGGTCATGATTCTTCTTTACAATTTGAATATTGTATAAATAGTTTGATGCAAAGTTATATGTAGAAGATATATCAGATTCCATGCTGTCTGGGGGAGGAGGGGGGGAGGAGGAGGAAGAAAATCTGGAATTCAAAATCAACTGAGTGTTGTAAACTAAAAATAAAAAATCTTAATTTAATAAAAAAAATGAAATGAGTTCTTTATTAGAGATATTGGTTTTAAAAATTCTTTCCCAATTTTCTGCTTCCCTCCTAATCTCTTTTTTGGTCATAAATTCTTTCCTTCTCTACAAATCTGACAGGTAAACTACTCCTAACTCTCCCAAATTGCTTATAGTATCAGCCTTTATATGTAAATTGTGAACGCATTTTGACTTTATTTTGGTATATGGTATGAGATATTGGTCTATGCCTAGTTTCTGCTATATTATTTTCCAGTTTTCCCAGCAGCTTATGTCAAATAGTGAGCCCAGAAGCTGGAGTTTTGGGGTTTAATCAAACAGCAGATTACTATAATTATTGACTACTCTGTCTTGTGTACCTAACCTATTCCACTGATCCACCACTTTGTTTCTTAGCCAGTAAGAAGTAGTTTTGATGACTGCTGCTTTATACTTTAAGATCTGGTATGACTAGGCCACCTTCCCTAGCATTTGTTTTCATTAATTTCCTTGATGTTCTGGACCTTTTGTTCTTCCAGATGAATTTGGTTGTTATTTTTTCTAGCTCTATAAAATAATTTTTGGTAGTTTAATTGGTATGGAACTAAACAAGTAAATTAATTTAGGTAAAATTGTGATTTTTATTGTATTAGCTCAGCCCAACCACGAGCAACTGATGTTTTTCCAGTTATTTAGATCTGACTTTGTTTGTGTGAAGTGTTCTGTAATTGTGTTCCTATAGATCCTTTACCCTTATAATCTGCTTTTGTTTAATATGATTTAATTGCAAAACAGTTTGTGCCTTCTGGAATTGATTTTTTTTTCTCTTTAAAATTTAAATTGTCAAATGTGTTATTCTCAGGTTTATAAAACAAATCCCTATGCATCTCCCCTACCCAGGAATTTATGGTGTCTTACCGTGCTAAAACCACAAAACTCCATTCTTGAGAACTAGAAGTGAAAAGAAAAGATAAAAGATAATAATATAACTGACTGTGTGAAAGGAAGCAATGAGACAAAGTAGGTTTAAATTGCAATAGAGATAAAAATGTGGTCAAACTGGCATTGAGGCTTGTCAGACACCAGAGTTGGTTTCTGAGGTAGCTATATACTGCAGGATTACACTACCAAAGGATTTCAGGTGGCTCACAAAAAACGTAGAGGATGTTAAAGCAAGCAAAGATGTAGTGAGTGCTTTGTCCATGCCCTGCTTAACCAACCTTCCACTAGTCACTATTGTGCCCACTATGTAACTTGCTCAGTGGTTTGCCACTGTGCACTCTCTCTTGTTTGTCAAAAGACCTGTGACGACCAACCATCTCTAGTCTGAGACGATTGATTTCATAATAAATAAAAATCTTAAGTAATAAGTATAATTAATTGATATTAATTGAAATTTCCCTTTTTTAAAAAATATGGTTTATTTGCAAAATACTTTAATCATTAATTATACCTTTCCTTGGAAAATGAGCTGCTAAAAACCTATCTGCTACCCAAAGAAGTTCAGCCTATTTTAATTTTGGCCCCTACCTACTGCCAAGTTGTGCAGGTCTGTTTTATCTCCCCCTCCACTGCTTAACCTTCCTCTCCAACCCTTCAGATGTATAATCACCCCAGATTCCATACTTTCTAACTCCGAAATTACAATTTTTTTCTTCATTTTCCTCCATGCTCCTTATGAAAAATACTGGAATAACACCATCAGAAGAGTCACAGAATCTAAAAAGGTAGGGACCTCAAAGGCAATCTAGGCTAATTAATATATGATTAAGATTGCCCCACCTCAACCACAATAGCAACAAAAACATTCCCAATAAACAATCATAGAGCCCGCAAGGAAAGAACACTGATGACTGGAAACTTACTTTTCTGTCTCTTCCACTTTAGGGTAGTTCTGACTTTCCTTATATCCAGCTAAAATCTGGTTTTTTTTCTCAGCTTTTTCTCATACTTCTAATTTCTAGGGCCAAAGAGAATTAGTCTAATCCACCTTCCACATGACAGCTCTTAAAATCCTTGAGGCTAGAAATCATATAATTCCCTCATCTTCTATTTTCCATGCTAATCACCTCTATGTCCTTCAACAATTTTTGCCATAACATTATTCCTACATTTTTTCCCTCACTCCTTATTGTATTCCTTGTAGACCTCAGCTTTATATTTTGACATGATGATATTTATATATGTGTTACATGGTGTTTCAGAAAAAAACTATCTCTCCACCCTTTGAGAAAACATCTGTAAAGATGATAAAAATGTAGCTGGTATTATTCCTCATAAAGTGAGTCTTCACAAACAAAATCACACCAAAGTTCAGAATTAAAATATTCGAAGTTCTCCTATATGACATTGACTTTTTCAGTGAGTAGGCATGCTTTATTTTTTTTCACTTTTACTGATCTATTTTACGTCCTTAATGTATCCTTCTCCTCTACCCCTCTAAAAGAGTCATCCCTCATAACAAACAATAAAAAAGAGGAAAAGAAAAGAGGCACTATATAATGTACCTATCATGTATCACTTTACTTGATATCAAGGGGATGTCTAAGAAATATAAGTACAGAGATGAAACACATACCAATAAGGAGCCATTTGGGTAACGAAGATCCGCACTTACAAAAAGGCCCATCGATGTAAGGATCACTAAACGATAATTTGTTAAGACCATTTCCACAAGTATAGATTTTTGGCATGCTAAAGAAAGAAAAATGGCAATAAGTGCATTTATGATTTGAAAGCACATTCACAGGGATCAGGATCAACAGAATTTATTTTCGTAGCTTTACTTTCTCCCCATGATATGGATGAAGAGGGATAATAATTGGACAAATATGGCTTAGTTGTATTGGCACAGTCCAATCCCAGGAATTAAAAACTCTTGGTTCCTAAACCCAATTTGACTGATTTGTCCATGAGCCTTCAGGGAGCTACAATGTCTCCAGTCCTTTATATCCTGTTTCTTCCTTTCTGACATTATGGAACAATAACCTACTCAAGTATGCTAATGCGACTTCAAAAATCCTTGAGATTCTATACTTATAAACTGTTAGAGTTAAGTTGGAACTTAGAAATCAAGTAACTTAAACTTCTCATTTTGCAAATGAAGAAATTTGAGTCTCAGGAAAGGATTTGCCTCATGTATTATCAAGAGGTAGGAATAGAAATGCCACCAATGAAATCTTTGGCCAAAAAAGTTACCTTCATCCTGATTGTAAACACAGATTGAATCTGTGATATCATACCAAAGAGTGTCACCTTCTTCCCAAAATCCAGAACGAGTCACACCTAAGAAAAATCCTAAAAAAGAAATACAAAATAAAAGCTTTAAATTGGAGTAAACACAATTGGGGCACTTAAGTGGCACAAATAGATGTTTTGAATCAAATTCTATGATGTCTAGCCAGCCACAAACTTACTTTGCAAGACTCAAACTTTTATGGGGCTGCCACATACTGCTATTCATCTTTATTACATCCCTCACCAACTGGAAAAATTGGTCAGATATATTACAAGGCCTCTGAAAAAATACTTGATTAAATTTCTGGTTTAGTTAACATTGGGAAGAATATAATAGAAATTCACATTGGTATAGCATTATTTTTTTTATACAGCACTTTCCTCACAGTGGTCTTCACAGCCATGGAACCTATAAAAATATTATCAACCCATTTCAATGAGATGAGAAAATTAAGTCTCAGAGTGAAACAGTTTTAATAAAAAGCCATCACAAAGCTGAAATTCTACTTATGTTTCAGGCCAAATATCAACTATTAGAAAAAGATATTATATAATAAGAGACTCCTAAAAGGTAACTAAACTATGAAAATAATCATCTGAGTGGCATACCATCTGAACTCCTATAAAGAAAACATTAAAAAAACACCCACAGTCACAAACATACATGCACACACAAAACCCACAAACTTATTTTGCAAGACCTAATGCATAACCATGACACATACATTTGGTGCCATTATTTATGAAATATAAGTTAAATATATACATAATTATATATATGCATATGTGCATACACACACACAACACACTTCTTTATATGTTTATTTGCATACTTTCTCCCATTAACTTTGAACTCCTCCACGGCAGGGTTTGTCTTTTGCCTTTCTTTTGTATCCCTAGTGCTTAGTGAAGTACCTGGCACATAGTAGATTAATAGATGTTTATTGACTGATAAGATAAAGGAACAAAGAGGCAAGGAATAGACCCTTAATTTGGTTGTAATAATATCTTCTCAGTAGCAGGGATCATTGTTTTCATTTCTATAAAGTATTGAACCATCCCAATTTCAGAGCTACTATTTCGTAGGTTTTCATGTAGGATGAATTTCCAAAGATAAGAATGTACTTTGATTTATCCTCTCTCTTTGGAATGTAAAACAAATGGTGTAAGCTCCAAAAGTATTAGGACTATGCTTGCCTGGTTTATTCAACATAGGTTCTCTTTACTCACACAGAAAACCTCATTATGACTCTTCATTGCTGCTTGTGCAATTACCTCCTAATTGGTCTCCCTGCCTCTTCCCACTCCAATACATCCTCCAATACAATACTTTAATTGAAGCTGAGTACAGCTACAATTAAAGTAATATCCCTAAACCTGTCTGATCATGTGAGACCCTACACTCCTACCCAACCTGCAGGTCAAATAGAGTCTTCCGATTTGTATTTAAAGCCTTCACAAGTCGTCCTTTCCTACTTCTCCAGTCTTCTTGCATTACTCTCCTCCAGGCATTCAAAGATCCAGTAATATTGACTTACTTGCTATTTTATACATGATACTCCCATCTCTGTGCTTTTGCCCTGGTTATCACCCATGCCTGCAGTCCTCTTCCTCAACTTCCTGGAATTCTTTATGTCCTTTAAGACTCAGCTCAAATGACAAACTGCTGGAAGCCTTTACCAAACCCCACAGACAAAAAGATATGTGAGAGGTGTTGTGGAGGTAGAAACAGGCATTTGGCAATTGGTTAAAATTTTCAGGGCATTCAGTCTTGGGTGAGGTGTTCCATTGTCTGTTCTAGGCTGTCAATTTCCTTGTCATTCTTTGGTCCTTAACTTTCCCATTCTGCAGTTCTTGCTTCATTTCCTCCAGGTACTCTTTCAGGCCCTGTGGCCAGGGTGTTTTTTTTTCTCTGACACATTTCATCTGACTCATTACCTAGACTCATTTGAGAGCTGGTATCCTCTTCAGACTGAGACTCCTGGACATCTCTCAAACCAGTATATTTCCTCCTCCTGGTCAGATTTATCCTTGATTTGCTCATAAGAAATATGGTGAGTCAGGCTCCTCTCTGAATGCTGTGGGCAGAGCCTACCCTGCCCTGAGTATAGTGAGTCAGAATAGGTCCCTCCTTCAAAATTCTCCAGGGTTCTGCCTGCAGGGTTGGCTCTGGACCTCTCCTTGCTGTACACTTAGCCTGACATTCTTCCATGCTAATGTAGGCTCAGTGTTTACTCCTGTGCTGGTCAACATAGGCATCAGTGACCACTTGGACTGGATTTTGCCTAGGACCTTTGTCCTAAAGCTTATCTGGGACAATGAGATCCAGTGGACAAATCAAAAATGCCCTAAGGCTGATCCCTCTGCTAGGCTACAACTGAGCTGGTACCCTATTGGGACTGGGTCAGCCTCAGACTATTTCTGGAGTGCTGTGCTGGACCAGCCCAAAATGTCCTAAAGCTACCTCTTTTGTCTGTCTCTCTCGCTCTCTCTCTCTCTCTCTCTCTCGCTGTCTCTCTCTCTCTCTCTCTCTCTCTCTCTGTCTCTCTGGAATTGAATATAGGCAGCCAGCTACAGGTTTATGGAAGGCTGTGGCCTCTGCAGGGAATTTGGGACCCTCCCAGAACATCACCTACAGCCATAGGATTTGGGAAAGACTTGGGCTTGGGTGCTTTGGAGCTCAAATATGGAATGCTGAGATTATACACATGACTTCAAGGGGGATTGGTCTAACTAGTCAATCCCAAGAATTCTGTAGGACCCCAGGTTACCCCATCTTGGATTCCTTGAATGGATAAAAAGTCTACAAGTAATTCTTTCTATGATCTCATAGAGTAGATCTTATCTCTATGACCAGATGGAGAGTCTGAGAAAGATCTGGAATTCTCTGTGTCCTAGTATGCAACCAGCAGTGCAGAGTGTGTTCAGGGAAGACTAGTATTTCTGGTGTGAGGGTTGCTTTCCACCTTTGGTGTCCACCTGTTCCACCTAAGTTTCACTTGTAGCTACAAGAGGCTATAGCATGCATAGTGACCACACCCCAGTAAACTGTTTTGGCAGACAGGCTAAAACCAGGTTGAGGGTAACCAAGGGGTCTCAAACCTGTCATCAGTGAATTGGGGGGGGAGGTTCTACCCCAACCATGTGAAGACTTCTACTGGTGAAATTGGCAGATGAGAACAATTTGTTCCAATAGCCATGAAGGCAGCTAAAGCAGGCACTGTGGAGCACTTAGAGCTAGGTTAGATACCAAAGACACCAAGGTCCATCCACTGCAACTTGAGCCATCACCATTCATCTTGACTCTGTCTTGCCACTGGACTGTGATGTCTCTGGAGGAGAGAGTGAGGCCAACGAGTTCCTGCAACTCTGCCTCACTTAAATCCAATTTACACGCAAATCAAAAGACACCACCCTTATCATTTTATCATTTTTATCTATCTCAAAGCACTGTGGCAACAGGCAAGTGAGGAAGCAGGTGTGGATATACTGGGAGGTGTAGTCACAGCCCTGCACACAGGCAGCCCAGGGCACAAGGTCGTCTCACTAGAAGCCAAAGTGGGATTTAGCAACTGCCTGGGTATCTGAGTAGCCTTTTTTTAATGTTCTTTTTTTAAATTAGATTTTTTTTATCTTTAGTTTACAACACTCAATTCCACAAATTTCTGAGTTCCAAATTTTCTTCCCCTCCTTCCCCTCCCCTAGAATGGTATGGGATCTGATATATGTTCTACATACACCTTCACATTAAACTTATTTAAACAGTAGTCAAGTTGTAAAGAAGAATTATGACCAATGGAATGAATCAAGACAAAGAAGAAACAAAACTCCAAAAAAAGAGAGCAAATTGTTTGCCTCAATCTGCATTCAGACTCCACAATTCTTTCTCTGGATGTAGATAGCTCTCTCCATCATGAGTCCTTTAGAGCTGTCTTTGAACCTTGTATTGCTGAGAAGAGCCAAGTCTATCAAAGTTAGTCATCACACAAACAACATGACTGTCGTTGTGTACAATGTTCTCCTGGTTCTGCTCCCCCCACTCAGAAGCAAATCATGTAGTTCTTTCCAGGTTATTACGAAGTCCGTATCTTCCCCATTTATTATGGCAAAATAGTAGTCCATTACATTCATGTACTACAACTTGTTTAGCCATTCCCCAACTGATGGCCATCACCTTAACCTCCAATTCTTTGCCACCACAAAAAAAAAGCTGCTATAAATATTTTTGTACATAAGGGTCTCTTTCCCATTTGTGTGATCTCTGATATACAGCCCTAGAAGTGGTATTGCTGGGTCAAAGGGTATGCACATTTTTCTAGCCCTTTGAGCATAGCTCCAAATTGCTCTCCAGAATGGCTGGATCCATTGACAACTCCACCAACAATGTAACAGTGTTTCCCACATTCTCTCCAGCATTTATCATTTTCCTCTTTTGTCATGTTAGTCAATCTGACCGGAGAGATGTGGTACCTAAGAGTTGTTTTGATTTGCATTTCTCTAATCAATAGGAATTTAGAGAATGTTTTCATATGCCTATAGATATCTTTAATTTCTTCCTCTGAAAACTGCCTGTTCATATCCTCTGATCATTTCTCAATTGGGGCATGACTTTTATTCCTATAAATTTGGCTCAGTTCCCTATATATTTTAGATATGAGACCTTTATCAGAGAGACTAGTGGTAAAGATTTTCTCCCAATTTTCTGCTTTCCTCCCAATCTTTGTTGCATTGGCTTTTTTTATAACAAAAACTTTTCAACTTAACATAATCAAGATAATCCATTTTGCATTTTGTAATGCTCTCTAACTCTTGTTGTGTCATGAATTCTTTCCTTTCCCATAAATCTGGCAGGCAAACTATTCCTTGCTCTCCCAAATTGCTTATAGTATCAGCCTTTATTCCTAAATCATGAACCCATTTTGACTTTATTTTGGTATACGGTGTAAGATATTTTCTATGCCCAGTTTCTGTCATAACATTTTCCAATTTTCCCAGCAGTTTTTGTGAAATAATGATTTCTTAGCCCAGAAGCTGAACTCTTCGGGTTTGTCAAAGAGTAGATTGCTATAGTTGTTGACTACTGTGCCTTTCCACCAGTCTGTTTCTTAGCCAGTACCAAGTAGTTTTGATGACTGCTGCCTTATAGTACAGTTTAGTAACTGGTATGGCTAGGCTACCTTCCCTAGCATTTCTTTTCATTAATCCCCTTGATATTCTGGACCTTTTCTTCTTGCAGATGAATTTTGATTTATCCAGCTCTGTAAAATATTTTTTGGTAGCTCAATTGGTATGGCACTGAAGTAAATTAAGTTAGGTAAAATTGTCATTTGTATTGTACTGGCTCAGCCTAACTATGAGCAACTGATGTTTTTTTTTTTCCATTTATTTAGATCTGACTTCATTTGTGTTAAAAGTGTTTTGTAATTATGTTCATACAGGCCCAGTGTTTGTCTTGGCAAGTAGACTCCCAAATATTTTATAGTGTCTACAGTAACTTTAAATGGAATTTCTCTTTCTATCTCTTGCTGTTGGACTTTGTTAGTAATGTATAGGAATACCGAGGATTTATGTGGGGTTTTTTTTATATCCTACAACTTTGCTAAAGTTGTTTATTATTTCAAGTAGTCTTTATTTGATTCTCTAGGATTCTCTAAGTAATCATCATATCATCTGCAAAGAGAGACAACTTAGTTTCTTCTTTGCCTATTCTAATTCCTTCAATTTCTTTTTCTTCTCATTGCTACAGCTAACATTTCTAGTACCAAATTGAATAATAGGGGTGATAATGGACATCCTTGTTTCCCAATCTTACTGGGAATGGATCTAGCTTATCCCCATTACAAATAATGCTTGTTGATGGTTTTAGGTAGATGCTACCTATAATTTTAAGGAAGACTCCATTTATTCCTATGCTTCCTAGTGTTTTTGATAGGAATGGGTATTGTATTTTGTCAAAAGCTTTTTCTGCATTGATTGAGATGAACATATGGTTTCTGCTAGTTTTGTCGTGATATGATCAATTACACTAATAGTTTTCCTAATATTGAACCAGCCTTGCATTCCTGGAATAAATCCTACCTGGTCAGAGCATATTTTTCTCATGATAAGTTGCTATAATCTTTTTGCTAATATTTTATTTAAAATTTGTGCATCTATATTCACTAGGGAAATTGGTCTATAATTTTCTTTCTCTGTTTTGACTCTTCCTGGTTTAGATATTAGTACTATATTTGTGTCATAAAAAGAATTTGGTAGAACTCCTTCTTTGCCTATTTTCCCAAATAGTCTATAAAGTATGGGAATTAATTGCTCTTTAAATATTTGATAGAATTCACATGTAAAACCATCTGGCCCTGGAGATTTTTTTCCTAGGGAGCTCATTGATTGCTTCCTCAATTTCTTTTTCTGAGATGGGGTTATTTAGGTAATTTACTTCCTTTTCTGTTAACCTGGGCAGTTTGTATTTTTGTAAATATTCATCCATTTCCCTCAGATCGTCACATTTATGGGCATACAATTGAGCAAAATAATTCCTAATTATTGTTTTAATTTCCTCTTCATTGGAGTGAATTCACCCTTTTCATTTTTGATACTGGTAATGTGGTTTTCTTCATTCTTTTTTTTAAATCAAATTGATGAAGGGTTTATCAATTTTGTTGTTTTTTTTTCATAAAACCAGCTCTTAGTTTTATTTATTAGTTCAATTGTTTTCTTGATTTCAATTTTATTAATCTCTCCTTTTGTTTTCAGGATTTCTAATTTGGTATTTATTTGAGGATTTTCTTTTCTTTTTTTTTTTTGAAGGGGTGAAGGCAGGGCAATTGGGGTTAAGTAACTTGCCCAAGGTCACACAGCTAGGAAATGTGTCAATTGTCTGAGGCTGGATTAGAACTCAGGTCCTCCTGACTCCAGGGCCAGTGCTCTACTCACTGCGCCACCTAGCTGCCCCAATTTGAGGATTTTCAATGTGTTTTTTCTAGCTTTTTCAGTTGCATGCCCAATTCATTGATCTCCCTTTTCTGTATTTTACTCACGTAAGCATGCAGAGATATAAAACTTCCCCTAAAAACTGCTTTTGATGCATCCCATAAGTTTTGATATGTTGTCTCATTGTTATCATTCTCTTGAATGAAGTTATTGTTTCTATGATTTGTTCTTTGACCACTCATTCTTTAGGATCAGATTATTTAATTTCCAACAAATTTTTAGTTTATCTTTCCATGGTCCTTTATTACAAATAAGTTTAATTGCATCATGGACTGAAAAGGTTGCATTGACTATTTCTGCCTTTCTGCACTGGATTGTGAGGTTTTATGCCCTAGTACATGGTAAGTTATTGAGTATGCCATGTACCACTGAGAAAAAGGTATATTGTTTTCTATCCCCATTCACTTTTCATATCTACCTTTTCTAAAATTCTATTTTCACCTCCTTAACTTCATTCTTGTTTGTTTTGATGTTAGATTTATCAAGTTCAGAGAGAGGAAGTTTGTAGAATAGTTTTGCTGTCTATTTCTTCCTGTAACTCCCTTAACTTCCCCTCTAAGAATTTGTATGCTATACCACTTTGTGCATATATGTTAAGTAATGATACTGCTTCATTGTCAATGGTGCTTTTTAGCATGATATAGTGTCCTTCCTTATCTCTTTTAATTAGAGCTATCTTTGTTTTTTGCCTTGTCTGAGATTAGGATTGCTACCCCTGCTTTTTTTTTATAATATATTCTACTTCAGCCTTTTACCTTTACCCTGTGTGTATCCCCATTTCAAATGTTTTTCTTCTAAACACCATATTGTAGGATTATGGTTTTTAATCCATTCTGCTATCTGCCTCCGTTTTATGGGAGAGTTCATCACATTCACATTTACAGTTATGATTACTATCTGCATCTTGTTCTCCATCCTATTTCCCCCAGTTTAAGCTTTTATTTCTCCCCTCTCCCTTCCATTCCTCAAAAGAGTTTTGCTTTTGACCACCATCTTCCTCAATTTTCCCTCCCTAATGACATGCCTCCCTTATCTTACCCTTTTCCCCTTGCAACTTCTTCCCTCCCTTCTATCCACTCCCCTTTTCTTTTGCCTTTTCCCTCCTACTGCCTGTAGGGCAAATCTGATTTCTATACTTATCAGAATATGTTATTCTCTTCTTGAACCAAATCCAATGAGAGTAAAGCTCAAATACTGCTTTATCCCTCCTTTCTTTCCCTCTATGTTTTGGTGCCTCTTCGTGTGGCAAAATGTACCCTTTTCTACCTCCTCCCTACCTCTTCTCCAAGAACAATCCCTTTGCACCCTTTAAATACATTTTTTATCATGACATCATTTACTTTATACTGACACCCTCAGTCTATGTATATCCCTTTCAATTGTCATAACTACCATACCATTCTCAAGATTGACATATATTACATATATAAATCAATGTAATCCTGTATAAGGATGTAAACAATTTTCCCTTGTTGAATAACATAGTTTTTCCACTTGTTTACTTTTTGTGTGTCTCTTGAGTTATGTATTTGAAGATCAAATTTTCCAATGAGCACTGGCCTTTTCATCAGGAAGGTCTGTAATTCCCTTATTTCATTGAATGTCCATCTCCTTGCCTGAAAAATTATGCTCAATTTTTCTGGGTAGTTGATTCTTGGTTGTAGTCCAAGCTCCTTTGCCTTTCAGAATATTATATTCCAATTACTTGTGTCTTTTATTGTAGAAGTTGCAAGACCCTGTGTGACCCTGACTATAGTTCTGGGATATTTGAATTGTTTCTTTCTGGCTGATTGCAGTATTTTCTCCTTGACTTGATAATTTGGGGATTTGGCTACAATATTTCTTGGAATTTTCAATTTGGGATCTCTTTCAGGTGGTGATCAATGGATTCTTTCAATGACTATCTTACCCTCTGGTTCTAGGACCTCGGGGAAGCTTTCTTTAAGGATTTCTTGAATGATACTGTCCAGGCTCTTTTTTTGCATCATGGCTTTCAGGTAGACCAATAATTTTTAAATTGTCTCTCCTAGATCTATTTTCCAGGTCAGTTGTTTTTCCAATCAGATATTCCGTGTTTTCTTCTATTTTTTCATTCTTTAGATTTTGTTTGACTGATTGTTGATGCCTCATAGAGTCATTAGCTTCTATTTGCCCAATTCTAATTTTTAATGTATTTTTTTCCTCAATTAGCTTCTCTACTTCTTTATACATTTGGTTAATTTTACTTTTCAATAAGACATTTTCTCCATTTGTATTCTGAACCTCCTTAACCATTTCACCAATTTTACTTTTTAAAGATTTGTTCTCATCAGTGAATTTTTTTTTTCATTTTTTTCATGTTTTCCATTTTTTCTTTTACCTTTCTAATTTGGTTTTTAAGGTCCTCCTTAAGTTCTTCCAGGAATGCTTTTTTGGCTTGAGACCAGTTCACACTCCCTTTTGAGGTTTCAGATGTGGGTATAGCATCAATTCTATCATCTTCTGAATTGGTATTTTGATCTTCCCTTTCTCCATAATAAGAATCAATAGTCTTTGGCTTTCTAGTTTGGTTTTTTGTGGTGTTTGTTTTTTTTTTCCCCTGTCTTCTAAAGTAGATCTCTGCTTCTGGAGCTCCTTGGCTTTGTGTGTTGTGGCTTCTGATTTTGTGAGGTGTGGGGGAGGGTGGTCTGACTGCTGGAAGTTTCCTCTTCCCCTGCGGCTGCACTATATAGCATGGGTGGTCTCAGCTGTTGTTTGTGCTGGTATCTGCCACTTCTCCTGGCTGTGTGAAGGCATGTCTGGGGTCCTAGTGTTGATGTTTGCTTGCTTCACCCTGCTAGGGCACAGGAACTCCCACTGTTACGATGAGGTGAGGCCTGGTGGAACACCTCTCTTCCTGCACTAGTCTCCTTCTGCCACCACAAGAAGGGTCCTCTCCCCAACTTCTCTCGCTAAAAGGCTACTGAAGCCCCACTTCTGGCTCTTCTATTTCAGGGTTTCTCCTGAGGGAGTATTATATGGGTGAAGAAGGGAGGGATGAGAGCCATTTTATCTGCTCATTTTGGCTCCCAGAAGTTGAAGAAGGTGATTTTTCAAACCTTTAGACTGTGGGCTGGAGGCTTCAGGGGTAGCTGTTCCTGCAGCCTCAGACTCTGCAGTGGTGTCTCATGTAGCTTAGACAGACTCCTGTTCTAGGCTGAGAGGCCTGGGGACCAATCACCACCATAGCTGATACTTCCACCCTTGGCCTGCTCTTGCTCCAGGTTTTTGCAAGCCCAGTGCTCTCCCAGACCTCTCCCAGAGTGGTGTACTGGCTGGGTTCCTCTGCTGTTCCCGGTTGGTGTAGTCCATGCCCGGTGCTCCTGCCCCACTCAGTCTACTAGTGGCTTTTAACTCTCTCAAATCTGCTCAGATTCACTTTTTTAGATATAATATTAGTTCCCTCCTTTCACAGTGCCATCTTGGCTCCACCCCTTGAGCAGCCTTTTAAGGATTGCACTGCTCACCTCATGGTGTGAGGAAGGGGCTATAAAAGGTGACTCTGATAGATCATAGACTTATCCTCTCTAATATAAATATATACATTCAACAAAAGTGGCAGCCCCAAGGCAAAATGACTACCAGAAGAATTATTGTCAATAGCTTAAAGCTCTTTCTGAGCAGGAACAGTTTGTTGCTAACTTGGAGGCAAAGTTAAGCCAACACACAGGTGGCAACACAGAAGCTGAAAAGGAGTGGGCAGCTTGCAGAGATTTGGTGTATAGCACTGTATTTGATCATCTGGGTCACAACACTCACAAACATCAAGACTGGTTTGGTGAAAATGATGAGGAAATTCAGAATGCTGCTAAATAAAAAACAAGAACTCCACAGGGTTTACCAGCAGTATAGCTCATCCATGGCTAAGACTGCAGTATTTAATTCCATCAAAAGTAAAGTACAAGTAAAGCTTAGAGAGATACAGGATTCCAGGCTCAGTAAGAAGGCAGATGAAATTCAATTTTATGCTGATTGTAACAATCCAAAGCACTTTTATGATGCCCTGAAGGCTATTTATGACCCAAAGACCTATGGTGCATCTCAACATCTCAATACTGATGGAGCCACATTGATTAGTGATAAGGATATGATCCTAGACAGATGGGCTGAACATTTCCTTAGTGTTCTATCATCAATCAATGCTAAAGTCACTGACCATTTACCTCAGGTTGAAGTTCCAACTGGAGAAGAGGCTTTGAATGCCATTAGGCTCCTTTTGTGTGCTGCTGACTCTATTCCAGCTGAGATTTACAAGGTAGGGGGTCCATTGCTTATATGAAAACTGACTGAAATTTTCTGGGTTATATGGCAAGAGGAAGCTATAGCCCAGGAGTTCATTGTCCATCTTTATAAAAGTAAAGGTAAAAGAAATAGATTGTCCTGTGACAATCACAAGGGGATTTCTCTCTTAGTCATTGCATGCAGGATTTTTGCCAGTGTCTCCCTTATCAGGCTCATCCTTCACCTGAGAACCAGTTTGGCTTCAGGAAGGGCCGAGGAATAGTGGATATGGTGTTTGCTGCCTGACAACTCTAAGAGAAATGTCAGGAGCAGAACAGAAGTCTGTACATAGCATTTGTAGATCTGACCAAGGCCTTTGATACTGTGAGTCGTGAGGGCTTATGGAAAATTATGTCAAAATTTGGTTGCCCAGAGAAGTTCATCAGCATTGTATGTCAATTTCATGACAGCATGTTCGCCCAGGTTCTAGATAATGGACGATGCTCTCATGCTTCCCCAGTCACCAATGGAGTGAAACAAGGCTGTGTGCTTACTCCCATACTTTTTAGCATGATGTTTTCAGTCATGTTGTCAAATGCTTTCAATGGGGATGAACACGGCATCAAGGTAAGATACCACGCTGATGGTAAATTCTTCAACTTGAAAAGGCTACAAGCCAAGACCAAAGTGGAGGGACTGTTGGCGCATGATTTTCTGTTTGCAGATGGTTGTGCTCTCAATGCAGCCTCTGAAGCTGAGATCTAACAACGTATGGGTCAATTCTCTGCTGCTTGTGCTAATTTTGGACTAACAACACCAAGAAAACAACAGGTGCCCCATCAGCCACCACCATACCATCCATACATGGAACCATCAGTTACAGCAAATGGAGAAGTTCTGAATGCTGTGGATAAGTTCACTTATCTTGGTAGTGTACTTTCCAGTGACATACACATTGATAATGAGGTTGACACACACACATTGCCAGAGCTAGCTCAGTGTTTGGAGAGTCCAAAGGAAAGTGCAGGAGAGAAGAGGGATTAGACTGACTACCAAACTGAAGGTCTACAAAGCTGTTGTGTTGACCTCATTGTTGTATGCCTCTGAAACCTGGACAGTGTACCAGCACCATGCCAGGAAACTGAATCACTTCCATTTGAATTGCCTTAGGAATATCACTTGGTGGGATAAGATACAAGACACTGAGGTCCTTTCTTGAACTAAACTGCCAAGCATTCAAACTCTACTGCAGAGAGCACAACTCTGATGGGCTGGCCACATTGTTTGAATGCAAAACATACAGTTGCCAAAAAGACTATTTTATGAAGAATTCATGCATGGCAAAAGCTCACATGGTGGTCAGGAAAAGTGATACAAGAACACTCTCAAGGTCTCTCTTAAGAACTTTGGAACTGATTGTGTGACATGGGAGACACTGGCACAGTACTGTCCAGAATGGTGTGCCCTCATTAGAGAAGGTGCTATGTTCTATGAGCAAAGCAGAATTCAAAGTAGAGCAGAGACTATTCTTATTATTTGCATCCCCAGTACTTAGCTCAGTGCCTTGCACATAATAAATTCTTAATAAACACCTTTTTCATTCATTTATTGATTCAATCATTGTACCCTAGTAGCATTATGAAAGTATTCAAAATTTAACACTATAAACTTACCAGAGGCCTTTAAATCACTTTGGATACCAAGTACTGCTACATCGTTAGCACATGGACTTCTTGTAACCTTGATACCTATCACATTATCAAATATCGCCCGCATGTTATTAAGGTTCGCAAACTGTCCAATTTGCCACTGAAGAATAGGCTCTGTAGAATAAATAAATTCAAATATTAAGTTTTATATCCATACTTATGAACATTAAACTTTCTGTTACCTACCTTTAGAAGCTCTGGAGGGCACCATGCCAAGAGAAATGATTAATAATGATATGGGAAGATCCAAGGTTCTCCACTTTTTCTAAAGGTGTTCATTTTTAAGCTCAGTCCCTGAAAATTGAATTAACTTTCTCCTCAATCATGGTCAGAACCCCACCCCCCCAATTTTACAAGGATTCTCCAGTCTAAGATGAATTACTGCACATTGTGTTCCACTCCAGCAAGTCTGGGTGGAGGTAGATCCTTTATCTAGATTGCCCAAGGCTGGGAGTGGTCTGGTATAGAGATAGTCTTTGTCCAAGAATAACATGATGTCACTCTCTCAGCCATTCATTGGAGTGAACCCACTTCTCATTGTAATATTCATTCTCTCATTAATTGTTAACCAATCAGGTTTGCCAGATTTGCCAATCAAACTGCCACCCTCTGGAACATCCACTTTTCCAAAGGCATATAAGCCCTAATCCCACTGCCAAGATTGTCTTTGGCAGTCAAGAGCACCACTGACTTTTCTTATTAATAAAATGCTAGCATTATTAATAAAATAATTAAGTATACAGTATGTCTCTCAAACTTTTTAAATGTCACACTAAGTACTTACAGAATGTTGTTATACAGATGTGTGTTTGGCATCTCAAATTCATCATGTTCTAAATTAAACTTACTGTATTGCCCCTCAAGTCTGCTTCTCATTCTGACTCTATTAGTTTTTTGCTGGTAATATCTTTACTCAGTCTACCACTCCAAGGTTAGCACAGCGCCTGGCATATTGTAGGCCTTTAATAAATGTTCATTCCAGGGTATAGCAGAATGGTACCACTTGTAGTCTGAAAATGTTTATTGTTTCTTATTGTGCATTATGACCTTGTTATTTAGTGCCACTTATTACTTATTGATTCTTTGCTAGGAACAAAAATATTAAATGCAGCATTCCATCATGTTTGTCTCCTGAGGAGAACCGGTTCCATTAGGTCAGGGTCACATGACCTAGTACCCACTGAAATACCACATGATCAAAAGGAGGCATAGGATTCGGAGCTCATTTTAATTAGGTAAATCCACAAATGCAGACATCCCTAGAAGCTATTGGGCAAGGTAAAAGGCAGAAATGAGGGATGAAAGGTTAGCACCTTGCCTGGAATAATGTAAGCTTTAATAAATGTTTATTGTGGATTGATTGCTCATTTATCTTTCATACCTAGCAGTGCCCAGATCCTGTTCATTCTGCCTCTGTTGTTTTGCTCATACTCAATTCAGTTCAGTTGAATAAACATTATTAATTGACCACCATTTCTATAAAAACAGATCAGCACCCTTCTCTGCAACTTACATTCAAAGAGTTTCCCAGAGCACTGAGAGGTTGAACTAGTTGCCCAGACATACAACCCATATTTGTCAGGGGTGAGGCTTGAACTCAGGTCTTCTGGATCCAGAGATTAGTTCTATCCATTATGCTACACTATTCTTTAATCAGTTTTGCACAAGGCATTTTGCTATACATTGGAGATTAAGTAAAGAAATAAGCAATGAAATCCTTGCTCCCAAGATACTTTCTTATTACTGGGTATGTGTATGAGGGGAGAGGGAACAGGGGGATGCAATATAAATACAAATAAGTAGAAGGATAATTAAGGAGGTAGAAAGCACTAACAACTAAGGGACTCAGAAAAGATTTCATGGAGGAGGTGACAGCTGAGTTAATCCTTGAAAGAGGATAAGGATTTCAGTGAGGTAGAAATCAAGAAGGAGAATGTTCTAAGCAAGTGAGGTGGGGGATGGCTGGGCTGCAAAGACAAGAGGTGGAGTGTTAAATTCAAGAAATAACTCATCATCCTTAGTTAGAATGTGTGTTTGTGAAGAGGCTTAGGAAATGATGCTGGCAAGGTAGGTTGAAGTCAGGAGGACTTTAAATGACAGGCTGCAGATTTATTTTTTATTCTAGTGAACAACATGTTACCTAAGGGAAAGACTCAACTGCCAATAAAGGTTTTTGAAGATGAGGTTTATGTTGACAGACCTGTGGCATAGGAAGATGATTTTAAAAGCTGGGCAGGGGGTAAATTAGAGAGGGCAGCCACTAAAATCAAGAAAAACAATTTGGGGGCTACTATAGTGTATTAGGAGGGCAGAGTTTATAATCTCAAAGAGGATCATAAACATGTCTGAAAGGTTCGGAACCGCCGGATATAAGAAACTCTCAAAGTAGAAGGCAGAAGAATCAAAACATATATTTAGGCTCCACAGTAACCAACCCATGAACCAGCAACCCCATTTTGATATATTGATCAAAAGCTTCCAGGCCCAATAAGTACGCCTTGAAAGAGTAACCAGGAGGCTACAGAGAAGCATGATTGTGTAAAGCAAAATCATGCTTCCCCCTCTATGGTAAAAAGATTACCCACTGGCCTGAAGTCCATGTTCAGCTTCCTCCCGTAGGTCAGCTCTGCCACTGGCAGCTCCTGCTTCAGCTGTAGCTGTAGCTGTAGCTGTGGCTGTGGCTGTGGCTGTAGCTATAACAGCCTCTGGCTCCAACGGGAGCTGCTTTTAACCATCCGGCTTCTGCAGGGGTGTAAGGTACGCCGGGGAAAGCACAGGTTCTTTCCATCAGCTTAAGCAAGGTGAAGGGGTTGACCGGGAAAGCACAGGTTCTTTCCATCAGCTTAAGCAAGGGAAGCAAGGTGAAGGGGCCGACAAGCTTACTCCAGTCCAACATACAAACAGTATTCAGTTCAGGGGAAAAAGCCAAACTAGTCAAGGGCACTTGTTGACTAATTGCTAAGGAGCCCATTTTTGGTTGCCAACACATAGTTAGGTTAGAAGTAATGAAATCCTGCACTACAGCATTGTTTGTGTGAGTAGAAAGCAGATGGCACTTGGTAGCTGTGTCACCCTAGGAAAATAACTTGTCTCAGCCTTGGTCTCCTCACCTGTGAAATGGGAAAATAGAATCTATCTCCATATTTTGCAAATTGATAAGGATGAAGGAGGATGAAGGAGAGGAAGGCATCAAGGATGACTCCAAGACACAGATCCAGGTGACAAGGAAAGTCAACATAAATAGCTTAGTTTAGAGGAAGTCTAAGTTTAAGGGAGAAGATAATTCCATTTTGGACATGTTCAATATCAAACCTAAGGAACATACAGGAGAATATGACCAACAATCAATTAATGTTGCATGCATGACTGGAATTCAGAGGAAACATTAGGGCTGGTGTAATAACAATTTAGATTTGAAGATGTTTCCCACCCATTAATAGGCCATGTGACCTGCTTACATCACAGGAAGCCTAAGTCACATGTGGTAGGAGGAGCTTTCTGAGAGGAAAAGGAAAGTATGTCAACAGGAAATACAGAGAGACCAAGTTAGAACTGAGGGAGAGAGCAGATGTGCTAGCTGTGTTTTGAGTGATTGTTGGTGGCAAGGTGGGAAGGTTATGTGATGGCTTGGCTCCCTGCTGTGATGTCCTATTTTAGATTCTTTGCTGTTATGATAAAGTGGACTTACTAGCTCTGGAATTTGTTTGCTGCTTGGATGGGTCAGACTTTTTGGTTTTGGGCCCTGGTTTACTTCTTCTGCCTTCTATATGGAGAATCTCTTCTATTTTAAGATACAGAACCACACCAGCATACTGACAATTATCATCTATATTGTGATTATTGGTGATTATTGGTAATACAGCTAAGTGTATAGATCAGGGAGTCATCTGTACAAAGAAGACAGTGATGAGACTGCCAAGGAAGAATGTATGATGAGAAAAGAGAATAAAGTCCAGGACAGAGGCTTAAGGAGCACCAAAGTTAAGAGGACAGGAGACAAATGGTGATCTACCGAGAAGATGAAGAAGGAGTAGACAGCCTGTTAGGACAAGAAACAAGAGAGAGCAGTGGTAGAGAAACTAAGAAGGGAAGACTGCCCAGGATAAGAGAGAGTTCAATGCTTCATGAAATGATCTAATACTGTAAGGGGATTAGGTGTTATTTTGCATCGACAGGGAAAGTGTGCTAACATAGAGTTCCCTGTATCCATAGAATCACAGGTCTTGTGCCAAAATGATAATAAAAATAATAATAATAATAATTAAAAAATAAGCTGGAGTGTCCAGAGGAAGATGGCCAGTTTGGTGAAGGGATTCAGGACCATAGAATAAGAAGAATGATTAAAGGAAAGAATAATGATAAGCCTGAAGAAGATGACTTAGGGGCTGATATAGCTGTCTTCAGGTATATGAAGGGCTAGCTTTAGGGTGTATAGAAGTTCCTTGTCACCAGATATTTTTAAGTATACACTATGTTGTTTACAGGTTTCTTTTTTCAGATAGGGTTGCATTAGATCAGAATTTAGCAAACTATGGTATGAGGGCCAAATGCAGTTGCTGCATGTTTTTGTATGGACAGCAAACTAAGAATAGTTTTTACATTTAAAAATAAAATTTCATTGTATTTTAAAATGTAAAAACATTTCTAAGCTAGAGGGCTTTGCAAAAATAGGTGCTAAAATTTGCTGGCTCCACTTTAGATGCTTGAGAGTGCTTTCAAGTATGAGTTGTGATTTTGTGATTCTGCTCATATCTGAGTTCATGGTTCTTATCTCTTAATTTAGTTAGTATATGTCTTATTCCAATTACAGTCAATGTTTCTTTTCTTTATTGAAGAAAACTGGTGTAATGCTAACTGATATCCTGGTAACTGGTATGTCATAAGTAGTATGTCATTTCTATCTTTCTGGGAGCCCCACGAATGAGAAAGGGATGCCCCTGGTGATACATACAGAACACATAAAAAGAAATAGCCCACATGGAATAAAACTGTGGTGGATTTTGAATGGCAGAATGATTTATTCAGTGGGCAACGGGGAATCACATTGAAGATTCTTCAGTAGCATAATGACATGAAAATAGTTGTGCTTTAAGAAAATTACTTACAGCCATGTGGAGCATTGATTGGAGAAGCAATAGACTAAAGGAATAGGGACCAGTTAGAAGGCTATTATAATAGTCTAATCAAGAAGAGATGGGCATCTGAACTAAGGTGGTTGGAGTAGGCATGAGTGGAGGGTACAAATATGAAATATTGTGGAGAAAGAAAGAACAGGACTTGGGTGAGAAATTGAAAATAGTCAAAGATGACTCCAAAGTTAATGAGTCTAGCTACCTAGGAAAATGACAGGGCTACTATAACAAATAGAAATGTCAAAGGGAGGATCATATTTAGGGAGAATGATTATAAGTTCTGTTTAGATCTGTTGAGTGTCCAGTGCCAGCAGGCCATCCAGGTAGAGATATCCCACATGCAGTTGAAAATATGGAATTGAAATTCAGGAGAGACATCATTATGGAAGGAAAGAGAGATTTGAGTGTTACCCACATAAAAACATTGATTGAATCATAAAAGTGGGTAGGGTCACAAAATAAGAAAGCATAGATCACCAAGAGAATTTAGGAAAAATGCCTTAGGGAACTCCCAGATTTTAGGATGGGAGGATGAAGGCATAGAAAAGGAAACAAAAAAAATGTGTTCTGAGAAGAGAAGAACCATGACCGTTGGGCAATATAATGGGAACCAGTCAAGGTAGAAGTGTTGGTACCTAGTGTCAAGTTCCAAAGAGTTGTCAAGGAGGAGGAGAGAGAAAGGGGGCATTAGTTATGTTGGAGAGAACTATTTGAGTAGAATGATGAAGACTAAAGAGATAATATAAGAGACGGCAAAATAAGTGGACTTTGAGGCAGCAAAGGCAAAGAGCTTAAACTGATGTTTCTAGAAGTTTAACAATGAAAGGTAGGGAAAAGCATGATGGCTTAAAGTCTACATTCCTACTTAACAAGCTAAGTTTTCCAACCTACTTTTCCAAGTCCTCAACTTCCAACACTCACCCCCTTCTCCAGTTAGGCTAGTCTGTTTACTGTCTTTTTGTTTGCTATGTGCATTTCCATCTCCATGCCTTTGCTCATACTAATTTTCCCAGCTTAAAATGTCCTCTCCCCTACTTTTCACCTATGTAAATCCTACCCAACCTTAAAGACACAATCCAAGTCTCATCCCAGCCCAGTGACCTCTTCCTCCTCTCAACTTCAGACCAATAATCACAAAACAGTTATGGACATATCATTGGGCTGCTTGCAGTGTCCCTCCCCAACTCATATTATACAGATTGTTGATGGAAAAGCAATGTCATACTGGAACAATCACTGGCCTCAGGGTCAGAAAAGTTTCTATCTTGGTACTCTGTAGCTATATTACTGTGGGGATCAACCTTCCAATGCCCACCATCCCCATCTATAAAATGGGGATATAATAATATATAATATTTGCACTGCCTACCTCACAGGATTTTTATGATGAGGAGTAACATATCCACCTTACTTAAATTAACCTGCTTTCTTCTTTAAAAAGCAAAGAAACTGTTCAAGACTTAATAGGTTCAGGGAACTAAAGTTCTTACCATTAATGTAACACACTGGTTGACTGGCAATACAAAAGCCCCAGGCATGGGGAGCTGGGCAATTTTTAGGCTTGGCATGACTTCACTACCAGGCCTAACACTATGGCAAGTACACAGGCAAAGGGAAATTGGACTCAATTAACCAATCAATACTGTATCTTTACAGAATATCTTTTCAACAAATACCCACTCCCAAAGAAAGAAAGCCTTGTTGTTAAATGTGAAATTATCTACAAGGGTCTCATTGCATTCCAATCCTAAACCTGAACCACTAGACCATCCCGAATCAGGCCTGGACCAAAACAGAAGATTGTTAACCTTATTTTTCTGTTCATCAAATGTATAATTGGATTAATATATCTTTGTAAAGAAGAGCAAAAAATATAGAAATGGTACAAATATATGAGTGCCATAAACTTAAGACAAACAAAATTTTTCCTTGAGGGCACTGCTCTACACGACATTTCGAGCACTGATCTTATATTGCCTTGCATATTTAATTCCACATGAACACATGTCTGATTCCTGAAAAAGACTGTTCTTTGAAGACAGGGACCTTACCTTTTTCTGTATTCCGTAATTCCCAGCAATAGACAGTGCTTCGATAACTTTGTCAGTCTTTTTTGCTCTTCCCTATTAAACCCTATCTTTTCCCTCAGCACCAATGAAAAGTACACACTTGCATTCCAGACAATTGTGTTTCTTCTCCTGGTGCTAAATTTCTTACATACAATGTCATAAGTACATAGGCAACTGCCATTTGGTATGAATTCAGGGGCTGTTGGAATGTCTCTCTAGTTCCCTGAAAAAACATTTTCTACCTGTTGGCTTATTTTTGAAATTTCATAATTACAGACCATTCCATTGTTTTGTCCTTCTTTAAAATACAAATTTACCCCCATGAATGGTAACATTTGAAACCACAGCCAGGCACTTGCATTTTATTGTGAGAACTGAGTTTGCTGGATGTTTCTCTGAAAGTGAACAGAGCTAGGACAAGCATACTAAGTACCTAGGTCAAAGGTTGGAGGAGTTGGCACCACTGAGAAGACATGAGGTCAAAATAATGGGAGGCAGAAGGAACCAAAAACATACTTCCTGCATTTCACAGCTTTGACTAAAGTTCGCTTTCCCCCTAAATTTCGATTCTCACTCTTCTTATTGAATGGACCTTAGGCCAGTTCTTCGAAACTTGATTAAACTACCAATACTCTACAACCTTCTTCATATAGGAGTAAACATCCCAGGAAATGATTGAAAAAAAGCAATGACTATCCAGAAGTGGAAATTAGGGAAATACAAAATTCAATAGTTTGCCAAGTCAGTATGTGTGAATCATTTCACGTCACTCCTGGGACTCAACAGAAGTTACTAGGGATTTATTCCAAATACTCAACACAAATTTTTAGCCCTCTCAGTGAAGATGCTACTCATTTTGAAAGACATCTTTTTGCTATTGAGACAGATTTTTGCTGTTGTTCCTTGCTTTCATTGAAAGTTCTGGAATATTCGGATGTGGGTTTGTTTTCCTTAGAGAGTAACAGGATTCATTGCTAATATTGGGGACACTGGGCAAACTCCTGCAGTATCTGAAGATTAACATTAATTATTACTTATATGTAGTGTTTGCATTAGTATAGAAAAGAGACACTTAAGCAGACACAATCCCAGAAGTCATGTTGGTAATACACTGTTTTAATTCGGATTTGTGGGACTGTGTTTTGTGGGGATTCGTGAGAATGGAGCTAGAAAGACAAAGACCAAGTATTCATTCTCTATCTTGAGACTAACATGAGCAGGCAAGGGTCAAGCCTTGCACTGAGTCTCTGAACGCTCCCCTGCTTTTCCCTTCTGAGACTGCTGCTGCTGCCGCTCAACTGGGAGTGATAGTTGGTGAGATGAGCAAGTGATACCTCCTCTACTGATATATCCTCCTTCTTCCCCCTCTTCCCCCACTAGGATGAAAACTATCCCATTAAATGCTTTACTCCTGAGTTTTGTCTTACCTTCTTTCTCTCATAGAGGAAAGTAACATAAGCACAAGCAGATTTCTGAAGTGATATCTGCTTCATATCCAAACTATGCTCTTCCTCTTTCCTTATGGTCCTATTGCCATCATTTTATTCCCCTTTATATGAATTACACACACACACACACACACACACACACACACACACACACACATATACATACACAGTATCTGCTAATCTTTGTTGAATGATTAATGACAAGATAGGCAGATTTTGAGGGAAAAGACTGGGATCTTTGTGAAGAGTGAGAAAAATCCCCACTTTAACCTGAGACACAGGGAGGCGGGGACAAGGAAGGGTAATGAATCCATGTGAAAGTCACAAATGCAGTGTAGGTGCATGGAGAACATAATACTCTTAAGCCAGTACAAGTTTCCAGAAACAGCAGAGTTGATACACAGAGAGAGACTGATAATTTAAGTCTCAATTGACCCCTAAATCTAAGACAATTGAGCCCTTGAAACAAAGGTTGGTCAAGACCCAGGAAGGGGAATCTGTGTCATTGTATATACTTTGCATGCAAGACCATTTTGGATACGTCTTATAATGTATACCTGTATTGTATTATATTATTATATTATGTACATTATAATATATAATGTGTACTCTGCAAAGTAGTCTTTACCTATGGTTATATATGGTTGTTGTTCAGTTGATTCCGTCATGTCTGACTCTTCATGACCCCATTTTTATTTTTCTTGGCAAAGTTAATGGAGTGGTTTGCCATTTCCATCTCCAGCTCATATTACAGATGAGGAAACTGAGGCAAACACAGTTAAGGGACTTGCCCAGGGTCACACAACTAGTAAGTGTCTAAGGCCGGATTTGAAATCAAGAAGATGAGTCTTCCTGACTCCAGGCCCAGCATTCTTTCCATTTTGCCACCTAGCTGCCCCCATTACATGTGGAGCTCTGCCTATTAAAGCTACCACCAGAGCATCCATCCCCTAGTAAAATCCTATGCCTTATATTCTTTAAATGTGTGGATACAACTTCATTAAAATGAACTTGTGGGAGCACTCCCCTCCAGGTTCTTCTTCGCAGGTGGGTACCCTTATATGACTTTCTATGCACACATGCCAAAAAATCTTTACACATCTAAACATAATAAACAAATCATGCGTGTGATCTTGGGTGAACTCTTTCTGTATGTAGCCTAGTATGGAGCTGGTCCAGATGACCTCTAAGCTTCTTTCCTGCTTTCACATTCTATGAGCCTACAATGGGTTGTTTGCATTCAGAGAAGAGGACCTGATTTTTCACCTTACCACCCCTAGGTAAGGATAAACAACATTTCAACTTGTTGTTACTCAGTCACTAATGAGAATTTCAATATTTCTTTTGTCTTACAGTATTTACCTCGGGAAAGGTCCAGCAGCGTTCCTTCTGTGCTGTAAGTTTCTAATCCTGATTCAAGTGTAATGGTTATGAACCATTCTTCTATTGGATTAATATCTGTTGGCAAACAAAAGGCAGAGCCTCATTAAATGGAAAGAGAATATGTGAACAGTCCTTTTTATACCTCATCAATAACTGTAACAAATAGAATTGTTGATGGTTTGGGAAATGACTATGGAATTAGAGCTTTAGGCCTATCCTACCTACTTATATTTCTAAAGAATACATTGCATATTGCTGCAACTCACTATGAGTAGTTGAGAGATAGTACTACCCTGAATAACTGTGACAAACTTTCTTTCCCACAAGCAACTTTCCAGTTCAACTTGCTATAGTCACTTAACTATTAACATGTAACCTTTTTCTCAACATATTTCCGAATCCTCCACTAATCCATTGTATCTCGGTGATTCAGCTCTATTTTATATACCTTGATGAGCACCCTAACTTTTTACTGCCCACTCCCAGTTAGCTTTGCACCATACTCACTTGATTTTTCTATGCTCTAAAGAGATTATAACTTCTTCAGCTATACTGAGTTCATATCAATCAAGCAATGAATATTGATTAAGTGCATACAATGTGACAGGCACTGTGCTTGGATCTGGACATAAAAAAAAACTAGTACAATAGTACCTGTCCTTAAGGAGCTTCCATTATGTTGGAGGAGACAATATGCACATAAGTAACTACATAAAGACTAAATATATGGTAGCTTTGGATGGTACTAGCAACTAGGAGAATCAGGAAAGACTTCATGAAGATGAATGGAGCTTAAGCTCCTAGAGAGCAGAGATGAAGTGCCATGTATAAGGAATAACAAAGCCAGTTTGTATAGACCAGAGAATGCAGGAAGGGAGTTATAGCAGACGACTACTTCTTCTTCTTCTGCTTCTGCTTCTTCTTCTTCTTCTTCTTCTTCTTCTTCTTCTTCTTCTTCTTCTTCTTCTTCTGCTTCTTCTTCTGCTTCTTCTTCTTCTGCTTCTGCTTCTTCTTCTGCTTCTTCTTCTTCTTCTTCTTCTGCTTCTTCTTTGCTTTGTTCTCTGCTTCTTCTCTTCTGCTTCTCTCTTCTCTGCTTCTGCTTCTGCTTCTGCTTTGCTTCTTATTCTTCTGTGCTTCTGTTCTTCTGCTTCTTCTTCTTCTGCCTTCTTTGTGCTTCTTCTGCTTATTCTTCTTCTTCTTCTCTTCTGTCTTCTTCTCTTCTGTTTCTTTCTTCTTCTTCTTCTTCTTCTCTTCTTCTTTGCTTCTTCTTGCTTCTGATTTTCTTCTGTTCTTTTTTCTTATTCTTCTTCTTCTTCTTCTTCTTCTTTTCTTTCTTCTTTGCTTCCTTCTTCTTCTTTCTGCTTCTTCTTCTCTTTCTTCTTCTGTCCTTCTGCTCCTTCTTCTCCTTCTCTTCTTCTTCTTCTTTTCTTCTTCTTCTCTCTTTTTTCTTCTCTTCTTCTTCTCCTTCTCTTCTTCTTCTTCTCCTTCCCTTCTTCTCCTTCTTCTCCTTCTTCTCCTTCTTCTCCTTCTTCTCCTTCTCCTTCTCCTTCTTCTTCTTCTTCTTCTTCTTCTTCTTCTTCTTCTTCTTCTTCTTCTTCTTCTTCTTCTCTCTCTCTTCCTCTCTCTATCATTCTCTCTCTGTGTATATATATACACATATGTACAGATATATATATGTATATACACACATGCACATAGGGATATATATGGTTATACTTATAAGTATAGTATACTGTGTATATACAATATACATCCTCATACAATGAAGATGGAAAAAGAAGTTGTGATGCTTCTGAAGGTCTTTATGTGCTAAATAGAGATCACATTTTTTATTAGAAGCAATAGAGAGCTCCTGGAGTTTATTGAGGAAGGAAGTGACATGGCCAGACTTTCATTTGAGGAAAAACCCTTTGACTTCTAAGTGCAGGAAGAATTAGAGTAGAAAGAGACTCATGGCAGGGGAAGTAAGTTATCACAATACTTTGGGCCAGAGATGATGATGAACTTAAACAAGATGGTAGTTGTGTGGATAGTAAGAAGGGCAATTCAATAGGTGTTGTGGAGGTTAAAATGCTAGAATATGGCCACTAATTGTATACATGAAATGAGGGAGAATGAGTTAAGAATAATGTCAAGTACGCAACCCTGAGAGACTGGAAGGATAGTGGTCCTCAATAGAAATAGGAAAGTTTGGAAGAGGGTTTATGGTAAATGATAATAAGTTCTGTTGTGAATGTATTGGGTTTGAAATTAACATGAGACATCCATTTTTAAATATCCATAAGGTAATCAGGGAAGAAAGATTGGAGCTCAGCTGAGAAACCTGGGCTGGATATATGAATCTTGAAGTCATTTTCAAAGAGATGATAATTAAACTTAGGGCAATTTATAAGCTGAGAGGATGAAGAGAGATGAGAACCAAATACGACTTCTTGGGATATGCTCACAGTCAGAGAAATGATATAGAGGATGCTTCAACAAGGGAGGCCAAGGGAAAAAAGTCATCAGAAAGGTGAGAGGAGAATCAAGAGAGAGCAATGTAAAGAAGAGAGAGGAGGAAGAGGAGCAGGGGTGGGGAACCTGAAGCCTGGAAGCTGCTTGTGGCCCCCTAGGTCCTCAAGTGTGGCCCTTTGACGGAATCCAAACTTCACAGAATAGCCTTAGAGAAGGATATGTTCACTAAAACTTGGACTCAATCAAAAAGCCCCACCCAAGGACCTAGAAGGCTGCATGTGGCCTCAAGGCTGAAGGTTCCCCACCCCTGCCCAAGAGGATGGGGGTTGGTCAACAAGGTCAAATGCTGCAGAGGGGTCAAGAAAGATGAGGGTTGAGAAAAGACCATCCAATTTGGCAATTACGAATTTGGTAACTTTGGAGAGAGCAGTTTAAGTTGAATTATGAGATAGGAAGCCTGATTGCAAAAGAATGACAACTGAGAGGAGAAGAAATGGAAGAAGCAACTGTAGACAGGATTCCCCCTCCCCACTTAAATTTTAGTGGAAAGGAGGAGACAAGATAAAGAACGATAGCTTATTGAAATGATAGTGATGGTTGTTTTGTTTTGTGTGTTTTTTAAAGGATGGGGTAAAGGATTGGCCATATCTGAATGCAGTAGAGAAGAAACCAGTAGATAAGGATAAATTCAAGATGGGGAGGGGGTATTAATAGAGTTGGTAATCTGCTGAAAAAGATCACAGGATCATAGCACAAGAGCTACAAGGGCCCTTAGAGACCATCTAGTCTAATCCCCTTCTATAGCTGAAGAAATGGAAGTCCAGAGAGGTTAAATGGTTGAGCCAAAGTCACAGGGCACACAGTGGCAGGGTCAAGATTTGAGCCTAGGTGCTTAGACTTCAAATCCAACACACTTTAAATCTCTCGTACTATGCTGACTCTTTAGAAGGCGATTGGATTAAGGATACATTTACTAATATATGTATTTAAGTGTCATATATACAGTCCATGTGAATAATGTAATATACATTAATATATAATCCTGTCAACATTACATATATATGTGTGAAGCAAATCTATGGGCTGTCCAACCAATCGCATATCATACTCCAGACTACAGGAATTTTTTGATTCTGTTGATGCTTAAGCTGATCGATTTTTGAAGGGTTTTAAGTCTTATTCAGGAAACTGTTCTGTAGTATTTTTAAGCTTGAATAAAATAATCATAATCATAATAAGTAATGTTTATATAGTAATTAAAGGTTTGCAAGGCACTTTACAAATATTATCCCATTTTATCCTCACAGAAACCCTGGGAAGGAGATGAAATTACAATCCCCATGATGAAACTGAGGCAGACCAAAGTTAAGTAGCTTGTGCAGGGTCACAGAGCTAATAAACATCTGAGACAGGATTAGCACTCTGGTGTTCCTGACTCTAGGCCTGGCACTCTATGCAGCACCGCCTTAGAGCAAGAACACTAGCAGGACGTTACCTTTGCAGGGCGTTCTCCTTCTGTTTGATCTCTGTGTTAGCAATCCTCTATAACAGTGGTAAATACCTTTGCCAAGAATATCTCATTGTTTTTGCCTTACTATGTAACTGAACAAAATTGTCTTTTATTACATCTACCAAGGAATCTTGCATGAAATTAGCAACTTTCCACTATGCCAGTTCAGTATCCAGGGTCTATTTCAAATGACCGATATCATCATCATCACCATCATCATCATCAAAATAACTAACCTGGAGGTAAAAAGAACCATCATAGTATATTGTTACCTATGTTAACTGTAATTGACTTTCTGGGAATTTCGAGTAACCAGACACTGTCTTCCTTTCCCTTTAAAAACAAAGAGAGTAGATAATGTTTTATAACTCATGTCATAAGAAAGTTAATTTGACATCTTCCACTACCACAATTTAAAAGAAAATTCAGATAAGTAAATTCATAAGCATAATTCCTCATAGCCTCACTTTTTCCTTTGAATCATAGTATTAACTCTACCAACCCAATGAAAAGAAAAATAGGATACAAATCTATAAGTAAGTTAACTGAAAACTCATTCCCCAAAGTAAATGACGTATCATAGTTCGATACTAAGATAATAGTAATTGACATGACATTATAGTTTAACTCTAAAATGACCTTGTAAGGTTAGTAATTAAAGTATTATTCCCTCCATTTTACAGATGAGTAGTATAAGGTTCTAAGAAAAGTTAGTTGGCTTTCTAGTAATACTCCATAGCTGAGAAGTGTGGGAGTCAAGTTTTCAAGCCCAATTTGTACTGACTCTAAGTCTGACACCACATCACACTGCCCTTGTGTGTGCTAGTAACATACATAAAATCCAATATTTACCATCATGATTAGGAAAAAGGCTAATACAAGTACTACGTCATTAGTACCAAAAAGAAAAATCTATTTCCAGCACAGAAATGGGCAATTTGTGGCTGGTCCCATATGGCCTGACACAATGTCTTCCATAAAGAAGGCATATTCAATAAGTGTTGAAAGAAGAAATGAATTAACAGAACAGGAACCTTTTCAATTACTGAGAAGAAAACTATGACTAAGGGCCCAGACACAACCATGGCAACAGGAGAGAAGTTTCTTTACCAAATGGATGAATCATCAATTGTTGCACCTCACAAATGTGGGTTTTTTCTATGTAAGAATAAACTATCAGCCCAACATGAAGCTAATTTATCAAGATTTTTGTTTGACAACTCTTGTAACTCTGATTTCCCACATTCAGAACAATAATCTCAAAAATAACTCTGGTTTATACATTTATCTGTAACATGCTCAGGAAAATCTGATTCTTATGTCATGCTGCCTCAGTTTTTATGCCCCAAAAGGTAGTGGTGCTTGTCATCAGGATGCTGCTCACTAAGTTAAACGAATAAACAGTCAACACTCAAAATGGGTGTTTGGGGATTTTCGCAAAATTATTTAAGAAATAAAGACAATTGTACCACAAGCACAGAAGTGTAATGATTGAAATTAAAGTAAACTAAGGCGACAATGTTCTTCGCATGTTCAATTTATTGATAAGGCTAGCAGTTATCAATAAAAGGGGTCTTCAGCTTCTCAGCAAGCCAAAAGACCCCCGGGTGGGGTTTACAAGATTTCTATATACTTTAGGAAAAGTGGATAAAAATAGAACAGCACATAGACAAGATGTCAGATTAAGCCATCTGGTTTCTATTGGTGGAAGGGATGAGATTTTCTCCCTTGTCACTAGGGAAAGTTGATTGATTGTATCCATCTGCATCCTTACAAGGACAGCAAGTGATGCAGAGATAACAAGTTTCCTTCAAATAAAGATAAAGTGACTTTACAGGAAGACAACTTATGAACTTAATTCTGAGACAAAGAAGTGTGACAGGTAGTTATACAAAATACCAGTAAAGATACAGGATGACACCAATTACAAAATAGAATCAATTGATTTTTTAAATCCTCCCTGCCCTTCCCCACCACCACCCTTTGATCAACAGGAGACTCGTCTCCCATGGATCACTTATCTATAGGATAATTCTATAAGATTTTGAACATAGTCATTATCAGTAGTGCATATTGCCATAAGCTTTCCTGGCATAAGTTTGGAACAGGCTTAAATACAGCAACTAATACAAAGTCTAAAACAGGATTTAAGGCAGAGGGCACTAAGGGCGCATTTACCAAGGGTGGCTAATAGCCCATTTCCAAGTGAACCAAGGAGAAGGATTCCGCCATGGGTCACTTGAAATGGTAATTGTGTTTCTGATATAATTTGCTGAATTTGGGGAAGACTGTGACTATTTCCCTAGGTTGGTTAACATGAGAACAACAAAATTGATTAATCGTAGCACAAGTACTTCCCTGAGTTGCAGTAAGAATAACTAAAACCATGCGATTTTGCAAAGCCATTTGAGCCACAGAACCTATCTCAATCTGTATTGAGAAGATGTGCACTTCACTTATAGCCTGAGCCAACTTTTCAATTTCAAGTGAGAGATTCAAACCCTAGGAGGACTCACTAAGGACTAATTTGGAAGAGGAGATTTGCATATCACCTAGGTAACCAAGAAAACTCAGCAAACATAAACACCATGAAACAAAAAGCCAAAGATATACAAAAATGACCATCAATTTAAGTAACACACTCCCAATATCCATTTAATCAGCACATTTCATCTTGAATCCCAGATGTCTGCTCTCTGGAAACATCTTCACTTGGACATTTTAGAATAGTTTTCATTCTCAGGGCCGCTCTGAAGAGGAGGCTCCCCCCAAATGCAGGGTATCCCTAAAGTCTGCACACATAGGAAATCTCATTAACATCTCAGTAAACATTTCACCAAAGACAGTGTGTTGTTCAGTGACTTCTTTTTCTGGGTTATGCTAAAGGAGAAAGTGTACTCAATGAAAATCACAGATGCAACACACTTGATTGAACACATGTAGACTATTGGAAGCATAAAGAGTGAATGTGCTAGAACTGACGGCAGTGGAGTTACTGCATCAAGTTCACATGAATCTTGCAAAGCACATCAACCTTTGCATCACAAATGATGGAAATCATATTGAAGATGTTGCTTGTTAATATTCCAATTAAATAAAATGTTGTTGAAAATTTCATTCATTTCATTTCTTGAAAATATGTATTTTTGCCTATGTGTCTAGACTCTAGGAACATCTGGTAGATTTGATTCTTTGGCAAGTCACTTGCAGAGACTATTCAATACAATTTGGCATAACCTTCTAAGTTTAATTTTCCAATAACTAGCTCATGTGACCAAAAACAGATCAAATCTTATGGTTCTGATCCTTATTAACAATAATGCTATAAAAAATAACACCAAATTAGGAACCCATAATTCACTTAAAACTTCAGAGAATTTCAGATGTTACATATCATTTGCTATTTCTATCTTTACCTAAACCCCTATATGTCATATGCAATTGCTATGAACAAGCTGAAGGAAAATTTTTAAAAAGAATTTATGAAGGTCTGACTAATAAAATGAGTCCTTCTGTTTCTTAAAATTATCAAACAGATAGGAAAATATTTTCACCCTCTTCATAATCATCAGTGAAATTTTACACATAAAATCCTCAATCCAATTTTTGAAACTTATTATCCTATCAGAAACATTTGGAAGCCAATTATATATATATATATTCTAGTTCTTAGAGAAAATAGCCTGTTCCTGTTTTCTCAAAGTTTTATAGAGAGATGGACAATGAACAATGGAGGCATCCTTGAACTCTTGATACTCCATTTGAATTTTTTAAAAAATATTTACATCTCTGTCTTACAAAATTTTCTGCATCTTTGTCTTAATTCGCCCTTTAGGAGGATATTACCACCACATCATTCTGAAAGAATAAGATTATTTCAAGGACCTGATCTTAATCACAAATATATGACTATTAGCAAGTCCAAAAATGTATTTACTTAGTTCTTGGGATATGGATATGACTATCAATTAAGACTGAAAACAGTAAGATCTTTCATACTTGTATCCTATGATAGTAGTGCAGGGATGCTGGAGTATCATAATAAGATTCATCATATTAAAAAAATTACAAAGTTACCTGTCATGGTTAGAGAGATTTGCTACAAAAGAGAAAAGCAGGGACATGGTTGGAACAGCTTCAAGACTGGTCCTCCAAGCCTAAGCCTAATGGCACAGAATGGTTCAACACAGGTATAATAAAATAAAGCTTCCTTACTTCTGTTCAAATTCAGGAAAGAGTCATAGTTACAATTTGGAACAGCCAATCATATAGAAAAGTTCCACACTGTTCACGGAGTACCACAGCCAGGCTTAGAACTAACCAGGAGGAAAACATTCCTGTTCAAAAGGAACAAAAGGAATGGTATAATGGAGAAATTGAGTCATGATGATCCTGCCTTTGACTATGCCAAGGTCATCCCCTCAACTTTCCCAGACACAGACATTCACATATATCAGTTCTTTAGACTGCAGGACAATCCACTATCCCTTGAATAGTGGATTACTGACTTAATGATAATTCAGACATTTATACCTGAATTCAAAAACTCAAAACATTATCAAATTATAATCCAAGGAGATTTTTACCTCAAATAACAAGTTTCATTAATCATAGCTTAGGACTAAAACCAGTTATTATTATTATTATATATTATTATTATTATTTCTCTCATGTCATTGCAATAACAGTTAATAAAAATGTTAACAGGCTTTTCAAAAAAAGATTCCCTCAACATCCTTTTCTTCTTTTTCTTCTTCTCAAGTTTAGACTCATGTAGAACACTGAGACAAATCATCGGGTCACTTCTATACTATAAACAAACTTCTAAATCTTCCCCCCTCCTCATTTGGCGGAGGGTGCTTGTGAAGGAAGAGGGGATATCAGTTTCTCAACAAACCAATTCATCATTTCATGATTTCACAACAACAATTTAGCAAGTTCTCTCACAGGGATGAGAAGATTTTATGACCTTGCCCAAGTCTCAAGGAACCCGGCAAGTTTATCAATAAGGAGATTTTACAAGAACTTTTTTTGTATGTTTCCTCACACAGAAAAATAACTGCTCCTGTTTGCTCTTAAAATATACTCAATGAAGTACTTGATAGGTTTTACAATGGCCTCCAATAATTTCACAGCATCCAAGTCAAAAATTTCCAATGATACAATTGCATCATTCTCTTAACAGTATCCATGGTTTCCTAAAATTCATAGTAAAGAAAATTTAAAAATACAATATAAAATACAATAATACAATATAATACAATATAAAATACAAAAATACAATAAAAATACAATAATAACATCAAATACAATATCATGTATTTAAAACATGAAACGTACCTTTTTGCCAGTCACATAACATAAGAGAGGTAGAATCCATTTCTAAATTATCTTTTACAGAAAATCATTTATTTTATCACCTTTAGGATTTTATACTAGCCACACTTAAAACCTAATATGGAATTACCCAGGAAGGAGTAATTATATTCAATTAAAGAAATGATAATAATGATAGGTCAATATTTACGTAGTGCTTATGATATGCCAGTAATTGTTAAGCATTTTGCAATCATTATATCGTAACAACCCCAGGAGGTAGGTCATAATTCCCCTTACATATCAGGGAACTGAGATAAACAGAAATAATGTAACTTGCTTAAGCTAACAAATTTCTGAGACGTATTTTGACTGATTTTTTTTTCAGAACCAAGGTCATCTTTTTTTAATGTGTAAAATAGGGATTTTTTTTAATTTTTAGATTTTTTATTTTTAGTTTACAACACTCAGTTCCACAAGTTTTTGAGTTCCAAATTTTCTTCCTCTCCCTCACCTCCTCCCTCCCCCCAAGAAGGCATGGAATCCAATATATGTTCTACATATACCTTCTCATTAAACTCATTTACACAATAGTCAAGTTGTAAAGAAGAATTATGACCAATGGAATGAATCATGAGAAAGAAGAAACAAAACCAAAAAAGAAGAGGGGGGGAGGGAGGGAGAGAGAGAGCACAAATAGTTTGCCTCATTTGCATTCAGACTACATAATTCTTTCTCCAGATGTATTTCCATCATGAGTCCTTTGGAGCTGTCTTTGAACTTTGTATTGCTGAGGAGAGCCAAGTCTATCAAAGTTAGTCATCACAGAAGCAATACATCTGTGCTATTCCATTACATTCATATACCACAACTTGTTTAGCCATTCCCCAATTGACGAGCATCTCCTTGATGTCCAATTCTTTGTCACCACAAAAAGAGCTGCTATAAATATTTTTGTACATATGGGTACCTTTCCCACTTGTGTGATCTTTTTGGGATACAGCCCTAGAAGTGGTATTTCTGGGTCAAAGGGTATGCACATTTTTATAGCCATTTGGACACAGTTCCAAATTGCTCTCCAGAATGGCTAGATCCATTCATAACTCCACCAACAATGTAACAGTGGAACCAAGGTCATGTTAATGCCAAATAGCAACTATTGCTTGTATTAGACTCTGATTTACCACAATTATCCTGTTTAGTTTCAGAACAAAATCTGTCAAATAAAATCTGGATTTTTCATCACTAAAGGTAATATCTAAAATCTCAAAAAAAAATTTCCAAGGAACATCAGTAGGCAGTACTTCAGAATTTAGAGACCGTTGTTGTCAATTAGCTCAATTTCAAAGACTTCTGGTGACCCCCCCCCAAGCTCCCATAATCTTCTCTTTATTTCCCTTTAAATCACCCCCCCAAAAAACAAATCAAGTCCTTTTATGTTCACAACCTAGCCTCCACTCTCTCATTTGTCCCTGAAGCTTTTCAGTTTTTTTTAAAATTTAGACTCAAACACCAAAACACAAACACAGAATAGAGAAATGAAAATAAACATGACATAAACTTAAATATTGAAACTTAAATACAAAGTAAGAAAAGGGAAAAAAAAGCATTTTATGTGCATAGCAGTTAGAAGATCCAAAATATGTAGTGATAAGTTTTCAAGAAAGCCTATATAATAAATACTACACATTGTGTTGAGAACTGTCCATATTTTCTTTGCTTCTTTGTAAGTTGTCTTTTGTTCTCTGCTGCGCACTTCTTACTTTGTTCTTTTTTCACCCTTCCTCCCCCAACCCAGAAGGCTACAATTAAGTGTGGATATATTTATATATAGATATATACATACACATATACATATTATACATATATGTATATACAATACATACATACATATGTACACATATAGACATATACTTTACCTAACAAATTCTACTCCTGATCTTTGTTTTTATATTTGTGTATATCCCTTCTGTGTATATCCCACCTCTACTTCACTTCTACCCACTACCTTCCCCTCCCATTATTTAGCCTACCATCCCCTCCAAGGATCCCTTGCCATCCTCCCATTCCCATAGGTCTAAACACCCCTCTATAACCCCCTATAACCTATTCCCTCACTCTCTGCTCTAGAGATGCCTCCTTTATCCTCTCCCACCTCCCTATCTCCTTATTGTTCTATTTCTATTTGTTCCCTCTTAAACCCATTCCTGATGAAAGTAGGTTACCATAACTACCAGCCCTCCTCCTCCATCTAATTCCTCTGTGTTGATTCTTTCTCCTGAACCTCATTTGTATAAAATAACTACTCTTTTTAGATGTTCTAAATGGTTTTATTTTTTAAAGTCATATCATAGTCAGATTTACCCCAATCTTTCTTACTAACTAACCATTTACTAATGACAATCTTAGACATATGTTTTACATTTTACATTTGTAAAAGGTAAACAGTCTTTCCTTATTGAATCCCTTGTAATCAGCCTTTGGTATGTACCTTATGTTTCTCTTGTCTCTTGTATGTCAAATCTTCTATTAAGTTCAGGTTTGTTTGTTTGATTTTTTTAACAAATTGCTGAAAGTCTGACAGGTGATCAAATGTTCATTTTTTTCATTCAGGATCATGCTTAACTTTGCTGGGTATGATATTTTCAGCTGGAACCCCAGGTTTTTTTTGCTCTTTGATATATAGCATTCTGAGACTTGCAGTCCTTTAGTGTCTCCACTGCTAGGTCTTGTGTGATTCTATTTGTGGCACTGTCATATTTTAAATTGGTACTTTCTTGTTGCTCTTAATATTTTGTCCTTGAGCTGGGGGTTATTTGACTATAATTTTCCTATTTCCTCATAGTATCTCTTTCAAGTGGTGATCAATGGATTTTTTTCTTTACTTTCCTCCCTTGTTCTGATGCTTCAGGACAATTTTCTTTAATTATTTCTTATATTATTGTATCAAGATTCTTTTTCTGATCATAGTGTTCAGGTAGTCTGATTATTCTTATATTTTCTTTTCTTGCTCTATTCTCCAGATCAGTTGTTTTCCTTACAAGATGTTTCACTTTCTCATCTATTTTTTTTTCATTCTTTCTTTTTTTTTTAATTATTTCTTGATCTCTTATAACTTCACTGACTTCACCTTGGCCAATTCTAATTTTCAAGGTGTCATTTTCTTCCTTGAGATTCTGGATCTCCTTTTCTAATTGGTTGACTTTCATAATCTTCTTGTTTTTCTTGGATTATTCTTTTTTTATTAGTTTTTCTTTAATCTTGATTTTATTAGTTTTCCTTTAATTTGATTTTCAAAGTCTTTTTTTAAGTTCTATGAATTCTTTTGGGGCAGGTGACCACTGGACATTATTCTTTGGAATAGAAGAGGGTTTCTTTCCTTCAATATCCTCCTCTGAAGATGAACCCTGGTCTTCTCTATCTCCATAATAACTTTCTATGGTTGGATTCTTTCTCTTTTGCCTGTGCATTTTTTGTAGTAATAGCTTAATATTTGTAATCTCCTCTAGTCCTGGGATATAGGGGATGGTTCCTCTTGCCCCACATCTTCAGTTCTCCCCTCTAGCCTGGAACCAAAGTCAAACCTCCAGCCTCCTGAGTGCTCACAGCCAGGGGCCTCCTGCCCCACTGCTTTTGCACTCACCCAGCATGTGCTAGTTCCTTCTTGCCCCTGCTGCTCTCTGCAACACAGCTGGGTCTGGAGCTCCTTGTCAGCAGAGGTTCCCTCTGTCTTCCCAGGCTCAGACACCCAACTCCCCTTACTATCCCAGGGGTAAAAGCTCCAGTATCTGGTGCTGAGGCGGCCTCCCAAATCAGTGTATCCCCGGTGCGATATGGGCAGCCGCTATGAATATGTATGTATATATATATTTTTAAGGATCGAATTTCACAGTATAATAAGCACTCTTCACTCAAAACTAAACCAGCACAACATTTATTCTGCACACTTAGACAAGACAAAACATCCTTATAGAAATATAGAAAAAAACAGAGTAGCAGAAATATTTACATACAGGACCAGACCGGGGAGCACCAACATCCGAGTTCTCTTTCACAGCCAAGAGGCTCCTTGATAACAACTACTTAAAGTCCCTAATCCAGGAAATCAAAAAGGTCTCAAACTAAGCATCCTTCCCATGACTGAGCCACCTTCCCCCTTTTCAATTTTAACCCTGGGGAAGAGATAGGGAGAATCTCATGGCAGCCTCTCATTCCCATCCTTCTGGTCTGGAGCCTGGGAATTTTATGCTGCAATTCTGTTGCTAATGCTTCCATAGCGTAAAGAATAATCACATATTTCCCATATCCTTCTTATACTAATGAGATCAAAACCTCCCTCAAACCTCTCTTTCTTAAGTTTCAAACTCTTTATACTTTCAAATCTTTCATTAACAGTCAGTGTGAACAGACTACAACTTTGTTTAAATTTATACCTAGTTCTTCTTCTCCTTAATTACTTAAACTTTCTCTCTTCCTTTCTTTATATATCCTTTTAAAACTGCATCAGTCTCATTTTTTTCATATTCTGCTCTAACACTTCCCTTATTTCCTTGTTCAATTCCTTTAATCTTTTTTGCCAATCGTATCCCAGACTATCTATAGAACTAATCTCCACTGAATTTCTTCTTTGTAATTTAACACAAAAAAAATTTCTTATTGCAATATTGTTGCTTTGGGGTTCTTAAGAGGTTAAAATACATTGCCTTAGGCAATTTCTTTTGATAACCTTGCTTCTAATTTATCTAAATAATTATGTTCTGTTAATATCATTTGCAGAAGAATATACAAGGGTAATATACAAGGGTAAAACATCTTTCCAAATTAAATTTTACTTACTGCTCCCTGATTCAAACAAGCTCCTTGAAAAGAGCTAGTAAAATAGGCAGTTCTTAAGTGTCAAATAAATTTAAACTGTAAATTCAAAACCTATTTTTTTCTTTCTCTAATCAGTGAATTCACTTTCTTCCCTAGCACTAAAACAACAAATCCACCACTTTCCAAAGAAAGAGTGATAAAAATTCTAAATGTTGTTTCTATGTAACTTTCAGTTTTATTTTTATTTGTCCTTAAAACAATCTCTGCAGAGTATTACCTCAAAACTCCTTAAAACATTTCAGTATTCATAAAAAGTATTCAAACCACATTTTGCAAATTCACTGTAGAGAAATTATATTTAGGTCACAAATTTAGTCTCTAATTAGTTTATGATGCCATAAATTTCTGCAGACTGGGAACAAAGATTCCTTCTAAACTGTGTCTCTTGTCTGCCTTCCAACTTGGCCAGAGTTAGAAAAACAGAGAAAGACTTTCTTTCTGAAGAAAAAGTTTTCACTCCTTCTCCTTTGACCAGGCCTCCAAAAAAAGCTAGTTTGACATACAAAACACAGATAATATGACAAGACAAATGCAAGAACACTTTAAAAATGGTGTGCGCAAGTAGAAGTCCCTTTTAGGCCAGATTTGGGGCTTTTCTTATATGCTTTAGGCCAATTTTGCTCTATTTTTACTTACCTCCTTTTTGACTGAGAATGAATTTCTGTTTCCAGGCTTCCCCAACTCCTTCTTGAATGGAAAATATACCTCTGCCTTGAACTGGGGCTCCCTTTGAAGAAAAAATCTCCAAGGACTATCTAATGACTTCCCTAAAGGGGCATAGTTGGTATGCACCTTACTTTTCCAACTAGGAAAAAACCCTATTTCCAAGTCTTCCCCAGTCTCTTCTTGCCCTGAAGAGGTACTAACAAATTCATGCTTTATGCCCTTGGAGGGATTTCCTGGGTTGTATAGTTAACAGTTATTGCCAAACAGTTACAGTAATTGCAAATGAAACACTAAGACAAACAAGCAAAGTTGCAACTTTCCCAACAGCATGGGGACTTTACCTTGGCTGAAGCTGATTGGAACTGAGGAGGAGTCTGACCTCCAAGGTAGCCTCTTAAGTCTCCTATGAAAATAACACCACAGTACTCTCAGGAATTTTCTCAGAGAGACCGACCCAGGGGCTAGTATTCCCTCTAAACTCCTGGCTAAAAGTTCATCATTTGATTGAAATTAAGGTAAAACAAAGCAACAAAGTTCTGAGCATGTTAAAATTATTGGTAAGGCTAGCAGTTACCAATAAATGGGTTCTTCAGCTTCTCAGCAAGCCAAAAGACCCCCAGGTGGGGTTTGCAAGACTTCTTATACTTTAAGGAAAGTGGATAAAAATAGAACAGCATATAGGCATGAAACAGCATTAAGTCATCTGGTTTGTACTGGTGCAAGGGATGAGAATTTTCTCCCTTGTAACTAGAGAAAGCTGATTGGTTGTGTCCACCTGCATCATCGCAAGGACAGCTAGTAGTACAGAGAGAGATAACAGGTTTCATTGACATAAAACATAGAACCAAAATTTTACAAGAAAACAACTTATGAATTTAACTCAGAAACAAAAAAAAACAATAGAAAAAATTTAAAAATAAAGAAACAATTAAAAGAAACATCTAGTCCAATTGAAGAAGTCACTAACAATATCAGAATGGAATAATGTTGACTTCCGAGAAAATCAAATTGATTCTATTTTGTAATTGATGTCATTCTGTATCCCCAACAATATGTTGTATGACTGCTTGATATTTCTAGAATGATTGACTCTAGTTCATCTTTTTTTTCAATATCCACAAGCGAAAATATTAAAAATATTTCCTCTACAAGAATAAAGGGGCTAATGGAAAGAAACTACATATATTGTGTTAGGTATCACTGCTAAAGATAAAATATCATAGAATAAAATTACCTGTGACAAATTAAAGTGAAAGTGACCAGCGTAAGTGCTATTTCTAATTGTTAGACTGGGACTGATTCCTCTTGACTTGAGCAGCCTTATGTTATTTCCTAATGCATCATCTTTGTCTCCATATATGAAAAAACATCGGACAACCTTTGGGGGGAAAAATCAAAATATCAAGTGTAGGTAAGTAGAGGAGGGATAGACGGGAGGCTCATCTTAATCCATAAATAAGGAATAGGGTAGAAGAAGGAGACAGAACAGAAGACTGTACTATTTCCAATTTCTCTGACAATGATAAAATGACATCAGATGATGTTTATACTTGCATACAACAACATTTTGAATCAGATAAGGATCGGCTTTCAACAAAATAGATATTATAAAAGCAAAAGTACATCAACCCAATGGTCCACTTAGTATTCAATACCACTATAGAATGGCTATTTGGATAGGCAGGGTGGTAATTGGAGGGGCATTCATTCATTCATTCATTTAGAATCATCTCTTCCCAACCCTGAAAATGGTTAGATCTATTCAAATAAAATATAATGCTATTGTAAATGTTGAGTTGAAATCACCTCTATCTAGGCTTAACTAGATGAGAATATTTTTTGTTTAAATCAAATAATCGAAATTGAATGTGAATCTATACCCCTCCTTGAAATAATAAAGCCATTGTATGAGACCAGGTCATGTGCTTACCAGTGTATTTTTAAAAAGAAACTATCTCAGAATCATGGGAAGAGATTCTGAACACCTGGATTGGACAGACGGAAGCATAGTATTTTGGGCGTCCTTAGAGAAGAAGAGTGAACTGTGGCAGAGGAGGAAGATATTAAGAAGAATCACTGGCTCCATACTCCTCTGGAGAGAAGGGCTCCCTCTGACAGAAATACCATGGAAAGGTCAGCTATTTTTCCTAACTTCCCTTCTCTAATTCCTCTCTATCCAAAGACAGTAATATAGTAATCTATTGTTTCATTACCCAACTGTTCCCAGTAAACTGGAATTTTGCCTCAACCACAATGAGGTTAACTAGGAGATCGATTTAAATGTAAGATTAAGCAAAGATCCTAACCTCTGTCTAAGTACTGGGAATTTTCCTTAGTGCTCAGAGTGGTAAAATAAACTCAAAACTCTTCATCTAAAACAAACTTCCTACAGCCAAAAAGGAGGGAACCAGGTAGATCTCTATGGACATATTAACTCCAAAGCTTAAAATAAGCTAATTTGTGTAAGAGGGCATCCCACTATTGATAAAAATACAACACATCCAAAGAAAGATGGAGAAGAGTTAATATAGGCAATGAATACAACTTACCAAGTTTTCTAAGGAAAGATATAGCTTGACTAGATCAGTACTTGGAAACTCTGTAGAGGAAGTACAGCTTAACAGTGCATCAGAAGATCCTAAATAATACAAAAATAAGATATGTACATTGATATACAAAAATTTCTACTAAGACCTTAAGTTTGAAAAATGTTGATAATGACTCATTGGGATGAATGTGGGGGGAGAAGGGGGTAAAATTGGCCAGGCAAATGGAAAATCACCTCCTAATTGGAGAGGACCTGTCAGTGATACACAAATACCAAGTTCCTCAGGTAAGACTGCAAGAGCTAAATGATCAATCAATCAAAAAACATTTATTAGATGCCTACTGTGTGCCAAGCACTGTGCTAAGATCTAGGGTTACAAAAAAAGTGGCAAGACACATTCCTTCCCCTCAAGGAGCTTACAATCTAATGGAGGAGACAACATGCAAATAAATATACACAAAGTGAGCCCTATAGAGGATAAATAGGAAATAATTAAAAGAGGGAAGGCACAGGAATTAAGAAGTGTTGGGGAAGGCTTTCTGTAGAAGGTAGGATTTTAACTGAGACTTAAAAGAAGCCAGGGAGATCAGTAGTTGGAGTGGATAAGGGAGAGTGTTCCAGGTATGGGTGGCAGCCAAAGAGAATACATTAGGCCAAGAGATGGAGTGTCTTCTTTCATGAAACAGCCAGGAGGATGGTGTCACTGGATCCAAGAGTACATAGTGGGATGTAAAGTGGAAGAAATCTAGAAAGGTAGGAGGGGACTAGATTACGATTAATAATAATGCAATTAATAACGTTTCACTTTTCCATTGGACTTTGCAAAGTATTTTCCTCAAATTTATCCACAATAAGGTACTATAAGTATTTTTGCCTGCCTTTGATAGATAATAAAATATCTTAGATATTTGGATTCACCCCAGGCCACAAATTTAGTCAATAGAAGAAATGAGAATTGAATTCAGGTCTCCTGATGCCAAGACCAGTGCTTTCTCCACTAGATTATGCTGCTTTGAAGAATGAAGCCAGAACTAAAGCTGTCTGAGAAAGATCCCCTTCCTCCACCTCTAAGCTGAAGTAATGATCAGCAGTCCAAAAGGCTGTCTCTAGCTCTCAATTAGAAATTACAGACACTGAGTCAGAAAATGGAAATATTGAAGTGGTCTTGTAAAGGATAGGCAGTAACAATCATCCAATCATTTCAGATCAATGTTTCATCTAATTAATATAAGAATGAGGATGATGTGGTGCCTACTTCTCCCATCACTTCTTTCACATTTACATATTCTTCTCACACATCTCGAGATCCTTCCTCTTAACTAAGAGCTTAAAAATAGCCTCTGCCTCAACCTGAACCACCAGTCAATAAAATTGCTATCATGATTGAGGCTCATCTTTGGTGGTCTTACTGGGGCTTTAGTCTATTCCTGCAGCTTAAGAGAAAGAGAAAGCTGATGGTCTCCTTGGTTAAAAAAAAAAAAGCAAAAATAAATAAATAAATGACAGCCACTTACAGGATCTGCTGATTCAACAGTTTTCAGAAACAGTTTTGAGAGACTGGTTCTCCTCTGTCCACATATGAAATTCCTGTAACACTTAAGTAGCTAAGGTTCAGGCTCCACAGTGTGAATCCTATCCCACTGTTTCCCAGGAGCACAAAGAACCTGAGTGAAAACTATTTGTCAATGTCTTCCTGTAGATCACCGAAGAGGACTATGCAACTGTTTTCAGACCTCTAGGTGGCTCAGTAGACAGGGCACTAAGGCCTGAGGTCAGGAAGACCTGTGTTCAAATCCAGCCTCAGATACTTAACCTATCTTTAAAAAGTTACCTAAATCTCTGTTTGCCTCAGTTTTCTCATCTGTAAAATAGGGATAATAATAGAACTTACCTCCCAGCATTATTATGAGCATCAAATGAGATAATATTTATAAAGGACTTAGCACAATGCCTGGCACATAATAGACACCATATAAATGTTACCTATTATTACTATTTCAAATTGGGAAGAGGTATCCTAGTGGAAAAGACCAACCAGGAAATTTTGTCTTAGAGAGTGATTGTGAGGTTCTCCCTTACAAAATGTCACTGGTCTAGTATGTAAAAAAGGGGGTAGGGTAGAGACCTCATGTTAAAAAAAAATACATTTTACAATTTCATCCCAGAGAAGCACATAGATCTGTAAGTATCTTGCTTTTAAAAACAATGTTTCAAAAAGCAAAAAACAAGGGCTTACAACTAAGAATAACTTTCCTTGAAAAACTTAATATCATTCTAAATGGGAAAAGGGACCTCTAGTAGAATAAATGACTTATGTATCCTTAATAAAAACGAGCCATGAAAAAACTTTGAAATAAAAACACAATGGTCAAGAGAAATGTAGAAAGGTAATTACATTTAGCAGCTAGAAATAGTTAAATGATGCTGAATTGCTCACATTTTAACAAAGGGGAAAGAAACAAATTTTCCTTCAAAACTGCATTGTCTTCAAGGAACACAAAGACTGTGATTTGGTTACTTGTAACAGAGTGAAGAAAAGGGTGTAAAAAAGGAAAATCCTAAGGAAGAAATGGAGGAGGAGGAGGAATTTTCTATTTAGCAATAATTAAGTTTGTGAGAATATGAGCATATAAAAATGGAAGGTGGGAAGGGGTGTTTCAAGATCCTCCCTCTTATCCAAACTAGATAAAGAAAGATTGAGGTTAAAGGCAGAGACAGATACAGAGATAGAAAGTTTAACATAGCAATCCATTGCATAACCAAGAAAATGGACATAAGAGGAAGGAAAGTGAAGAAAAGGACTGAAGAGAGAGGGAAGAGTGAGGAGGAAAAATCATTAAAGCAACACAAAGGTCAGCTTTGTAGTCTAAATCATAAAGAATGGGCTAAAAAGAAGGAAGAAAGTATAAGAACCAGAGATCAAGAAATGGACTTGGTGAAGAGAGGAGGGGAAAAGGAGTAGAAAAAGATTAGTCCAATCATAGATTACTAATATTAATCACTTTCAGTCTTTTCCTCTGCCTCCTTTTTTCACAGAGAAAGATGGGAATGGAGACACATAGGGAAACACAGAAGTAACTATGAAAACTAAATGAGATGAATTTATTGATAAAATAAATGTTAGCAAAATAGATTACAAAGCAGAATCCAACAACGTTGTTGCTAAGAGATATTTGAAAACTAAAGATACATTCAGAGTCAAATTAAGTATTATTAAACCTCAAGCAATTTCAGAAAAGTGGGGCTAATAATGATGACCTCAGACAAGGCAACATTAAAAATAAATTCATTAAGAATTAAACAGGTAAGTGAAGTGAGCTGAACTAGGAGAACCCGGTTTTGTACACAATAAGAGCAACATTGTGTGATGATCAACTACGATACACTTAGCTCTTCTCAGCAATACAACGATCCAAGAGGATTCCAAAGGACTCATGATGGAAAATGCTCTCCACCTATTGCTATATATCCACTAATGCTATATTAGGTTGCTTGCTGTCTTGGGGAGGAGGGAGAGAAGGGAGGGAAAAAAATTGAAACTTGAAATCTCATGAAAATGAATGTTGATAACTATCTCTACACATAATTGGAAAAATGAAACATTTTTAAATGTTAAAAAGAGTTAAGGAGAAAAATATAATTAAGCTTCAAAGTGCCATATACAATAATGTTAATACTTATATATGTACAAAATACTGTAGCAATTAAGTATTTAAAGGAAATGTTAACCAAATTCTACAAAAAACAGACAGCAAAATTATAATCATTAAACCTCAATGTTCCCTTTTCAGATATAGACAGGTATGGAGCAGCAGAACTCACAAAAAGACAAGGTGAAACAAATTTCCAGCCTAAGACACTCTGGAAGATTGACAGGAAAGGTCTGTTGCACCAGGCAAGAGAAACGTAGTCTAGCCCAGCCACGCCAGCACAGAACAGGCCCCAGAAAACTCAAAGCAGGGCTCATGGGACTGAATCGCTGGCACCTGTAGCAGTTTCCAGATTTCTCAACCCACAAACACCAAAGACTGGGAAAATGAGTGAACAATGGGGAAAAACTCAAGACTATAGGAACTTAATTTGTTGACAAGGAAGATCAAAACATAAACTCAGAAGAAGACAGCGAAGCCAAAGCTCCCACACCCAAAGCCTCCAAGAAAATTGGTCTTGGGCCATGGAAGAGCTCAAAAAGGATTTTGAAAATCAAGGAAGAGGAGAGGAAGAATTGTGAAGGGAAATGAGAGTGATGCAAGAAAATAATGAAAAATGAGTTGACAGCTTGCTAAAGGAGACCCCCCCAAAAAAAACCTGAAGAAAATAATACCTTAAAAATAGACTAGACTAAATGGCAAAAAGGTCCAAAAAGCCAATGAGGAGAAGAGTGTCTTAAAAAGCAGAATTAGCAAATGGAAAAGTGGGCCCAAAAGCTCACTGAAGAAAATACTACCTTAAAAATTAAAATAGAGCAAATGGAAGCTAATGACTGTGTGGGAAATCAAGAAACTGTAAAACAAAACCAAAAGAATAAAATAAAAGACAATGTGAAATATCTCACTGGAAAAACAAGTGACCTGGAAAATAGATACAGGAGAGATAATTTAAAAATGAATGGACTACATAAAAGCCATGATAAAAAAAAAGAGCCTGGACAACATCTTTCAAGAAACCAATATTCTAGAACCATAGGATAAAATAGAAATTGAAGGAATCCACAAATCACCTTCTGAAAGAGACCCCAAAATGAAAACTCCTGGGAATATTATTGCCAAATTCCAGAGTTCCCAGGTCAAGGAGAAAATATTGCAAGCAACCAAAAAGAAAAATTCAAGCATTGTGGAAAAATAATCAGGATAACACAAGATTTAGTAGCTTCTACATTAAGGGATCACAGGGCTTGGAATATGGTATTCCAGGTCAAAGGAATGAGGATTAAAACCAAGAATAACCTACCCAGCAAAACTTAATTTAACCCATGAGGGAAAAAGTTGATATTCAATGAGGTAGAAGAAATTAATGCATTCTTGAGAAAAGACCAGAACTAAATAGCAAATTTGATTTCCAAATACAAGACTCAAGAAAAGTATGAAAAGGTAAACAGGAAAAAGAAATCATGATGGACTTATTAAACTATTTACATTCCTACATGGAAAAATGATATGTGTAACTCGTAAGATCTTTCTCATTATTAGGGTAGCTAGAAAGAGTATATATAGACAGAGGGTACAGGTGTGAGTTGAATATTAAGGGATAATATCTAAAAAATAAAATTAAGGGGTGAGAGAGGAAATGTACTGGGAGAAAGAGAAAGGGAGAGATAGAATGGGGTAATATATCTCACATAAAAGAGGCAAGAAAAAGCTTTTATAGTGGAGGGGAAAGGGGGGGACATGAAAGGGAATGAGTAAACCTTACTCTCATCAGAATTGGCTTAAAGAGGGAGTAACATACACACTCAATTGAGTACAGAAATCTATCACCCTACAGGAAAATAGGTAGGAAGGGATAAGATAATTCATAGAAGGGAGGGCAGATTGGGGGAGAAAGTAATCAGAAGCAAACACTTTTGTGAAGGGATGGGGTGAAAGAAAAGGCAGAATAAACAGGAGGTGAAATAAAATGGAGAGAAATACAGTGAGCAATAATAACCGCAAAAAATTTTAAGAATATTTATCTGATAAATGCTTCATTTCTCAGACATATGAAGAACTGAGTCAAATTTATAAAAATAAGAGCCATTTCCCAACTGATAAATGATCAAATGATATTAAGTTTTCAGATGAAGTAATCAAAGCTATCTATGGCCATAAAAAATGCTCTAGCTCACTATTGATTAGAGAAATACAAATTAAAACAATTCTGAGGTACTGCCTCAAACTTATTAGTTTGGCTAATAGGACAGAAAAGTAAATGACAAATGTTGGAGGGAATGGGGGGAAAGTGGGACATTAATGCATTGTTGGTGGAGTTGTGAACTGATCCAACCATTTTGTAAAGCAATTTGGAACTATACCCAAAGGACTATAAATCCATGAATACCATTGGACCTACCAATACCACTACTAGGTCTGTATCCCAAAAGAGATTTTTTAAAAAGGAAAAGGATCTATATGTACAAAAATAGCCATAGCAATTCTTTTCTGGTGGCAAAGAATTGGAAATTGAGGGGATGCCCATCAATTGAGGAATGGTTGAACAAATCATGGTGTGTGATTGTGGTGGAATACTATTGGTACTATAAGAAATGATAAGCAGAATGCTCTCAGAAAACCTGGAGAGACTTACATGAGCTGATGCAAAGTGAAATGTACTTTGTGCAAAGTAACAGCAATATTTTAAGATGATCAGCTGTGAATGACTTAGCTATTCTCAGCAATACAATGATCTAAGAGAGCTCGGAATGGCTTAGGATGAAAAATATTATCCATTCCCAGAGAAAGAATTGATGGTGTCTGAATACAGATTGAAACATACTTTTTTTTTACTTTATTTTTCTCAAGAGTTTTTTGTTTGGGTGAAGGTTTGAAACTCACCTTCTTGAAATTCCAGGAGTCATAAAGGCCAGGTAAACAGCTCTCATCCCTCCCACCCTGACCCAGAGAATACCTTGGGATAAACTCTGGAATAGAGGAGCCAGTAGTGGGGCTTCAGGAGCCAAACAGTGAGAATTCCTGAGTCCCAGAAGGGCGGAGCCAGCCATGGTCAACACCAGGAACACAGACGTGCCTTTGCACAGCCAGGGGAAGTGGCGGGAACCAGCACAGACCATGGCTGAGACCACCAAGGCTGTAGAGCAGTCCTGGGGAAGAGGAGACTTCTGGCAGCCAGCCAACCCCTCCCCAACAACTCAGGAAACCAGAGGCCATAACACACAAAGCCAGTAATTCACAATTCCCAGAAAAAGAAACCTGGGACAGAGCTCCCTGAGCCCCCAAAGCAGAAATCCATTTTAAAGCCAGGAAAAAGCTAACCAACATGAAGAAGAACACGAAAAAACCAAGGACCACTGATTCTTTTTATGGAGACAGGGAAGATGAAAATACCAATTCAGAAGAGGACAGCACTGTCACTATACCCACATCTGATACCTCAAAAGAGAATGTGACCTGGTCTCAAGCCAAAAAAGCATTCCTGGAAGGGTGAAAGGAGGATTTTAAAAACCAAATTAGGGAGGTAAAAGAAAAAATGGAAAAAAATTTCTGATAAGGACAAATTTTTAAAAAGTAAAATCAGTGAAATGGCTAAGGAGATTCAGAATCTAACTAGAGAAAATGACACCTTGAAAGGTAAAATCACCCAATTGGAAAAAGGATACTCAAAAACAAAATGAAGACAGCAGTTCATTAAAAAATAGAATTGAGCAAGTAGAAGCTAATAACTCTATGAAGCATCAAGAAGTAGTCAAACAAAATGTAAAGAATGAAAAAATAGAACAAAATGTGAAATATCTGATGGAAAAAAACAACTGACCTAGAAAATAGATCCAGGAGAGACAATTTAAGAATTATTGGTCTACTGGAAAGCCATGATGAAAAAAAGAGCCTGGAGAGTATCTGCCAAGAAATCCTGAAGGAAAACTGTCATGAGGTCCTAGAACCAGAGGGTAAAAGAGTCATCGAAAGAATCCACGGATCACCCCCTGAAAGAGATCCCAAATTGAAAACTCCAAGAAATATTATAGCCAAATTTCAGAATTATCAAGTAAAGGATAAAATACTGCAAGCAGCCAAAAAGAAACAATTCAAGTATCCTGGAACTGCAGTCAGGATCACACAGGATCTTTCAGAATCTATATTAAATGACAGGAGAAATTGGAATACGATATTCCAAAAGGCAAAGGAGCTTGGACTACAACCAAGGATTAACTACCCAGCAAAATTGAGCATAATTTTTCAGGCAAGGAGATGGATGTTCAATGACATGAGGGAATTCCAGGTCTTCCTGATGAAAAAGCCAGAGCTCAATGGAAAATTTGATCTTCAAATACAAAACTCAAGAGAGACATAAAAAGGGGGCAGAGACAAGATGGCAGCCGGGAAGCAGCGTCTTGGTTAAAGCTCTCTCCCAAGGACACTCCAAGCACCTATAAAAATGGCTCTGAATAAATTCTAGAACTGCAGAACCCACAAAATAGCAGAAGGAAGCGGGGCTCCACCCCAGGACAGCCTGGATAGTCGCTGGGTAAGGTCTATCACACCATGCTGGGAGCGGAGATGAGCAGAGCTCAGAGAGGGCCATGCCCGGACCAACCAGACCAGGGAGCCGGGTGGAACAGGCTGTAGCACCCTGGATCAGTGAGCTGTGGCAGTTACCAGACTTCTCAACCCACAAACACCAAAGACAACAAAGATGGTTAGTGGGAAAAACTGCAGGGACAGAGTGAAAGGAGTTCACAATTCGGCCACCACCCTGGGGGCAGCAGAGATGGTGTAACTCTGAGGCTGCTTACAAAGCTACAGCTGCAGTTGCTTCCAGCCCCAGGCCCACCTGGTGGGAGGAATTAAGTGGCTGATCCCAGCGGGAGTGCAGAGCCAGCTTAGATCTGAGTCCAGTCCCAGTTAGCAGTTCTTGGGGGAGGAGGAGTGCTGGTGTGGCAGAGCTGGCTGTATAGAAATAGCTCTGAAAACAACAGTGCAGGCCCTCAAGCTTGTGACAAAGTATTCTCTACTCTACAAGCAGTCATACCCCGCTGAAAAACTCAAGGGTCAAGTAGTTGTCTGGGAATATGGCCAGGCAGCAAAAACAGATTCCGATTCATACTCAGACTTTGGAATCTTTCTTTGGTGACAAAGAAGACCAATATATACAGCAAGAAGAAGTCAACAAAGTCAAAGATTCTACATCAAAAGCCTCCAAGAAAAACATGAACTGGTCTCAGGCCACGGAAGAGCTCAAAAAGGATTTGGAAAAGCAAGATACAGAAGTAGAGGAAAAATTGGGAAGAGAAATGGGAATGATGTGAGAAAACCATGAAAAACATGTCAATGACTTGCTAAAGAAAACCCAAAAAAGTGCTGAAGAAAACAAATAGATTAACTGAAATGGCAAAAGAGCTCCAAAAAGCCAATGAGGAGAAGAATGTCTTGAAAAGCAGAATTAGCCAAATGGAAAAGGAGGTACAAAAGACCACTGGAGAAAATACTACCTTAAAATTAGATTGGGGCAAGTGGAGGCTAGTGACTTTATGAGATATCAAGATATTATAAAACAGAACCAAAGGAAAGAAAAAAATGGAAAACAATGTCAAATATATTATTAGAAAAACCACTGACCTGGAAAATAGATCCAGGAAAGATAATTTAAAAATTATTGGACTACCTGAAAGCCATGACCAAAAAAAATCCTAGATATCATCTTTCCAGAAATTATCAAGGAGAACTGCCCTGATATTCTAGAGCCAGAGGGTAAAAAAGAAATTGAAAGAATCCACCGATTACCTCCTGAAAAAGATCCCAAAAAGAAAACTCTTAGAAATATTGTTGCCAAATTCCAGAGCTCTCAGATCAAAGAGAAAATGCTGCAAGCAGTCAGAAAGAAACAATTTGAGTATTATGGAAACACAATCAGGATAACACAAAATGTAGCAGCTTCTACATTAAGGGATTGAAGGGCTTGGAATATGATATTCCAGAGGTCAATGGAGCTAGGATTAAAATCAAGAATCACCTACCCAGCAAAAATGAGTATCATGCTCCAAGGCAAAATATGGATTTTCAATAAAATAGAGGACTTTCAAGCTTTCTCAGTGAAAAGACCAGAGCTGAATAGAAAATTTGACTTTCAAACACAAGAATCAAGAGAAGCATGAAAAGGTAAAGAAGAAAGAGAAATCACAAGGGACTTACTACATTCCTACATGGAGAGCTGATGTGTATAATTCATGAGACCTCAGTATTAGGGTAGCTGAAGGGAATAAACACACACACACACACACACACACACATATGTGTATATATATATATATATATATATATATATATATATATATATATATATACAGAGAGAGAGAGAGAGAGAGAGAGAGAGAGAGAGAGAGAGGGCACAGGGTGAGTTGAACATGAAGGGATGAGGTCTAAAAAAATAAAATCAAATTAAGGGATGAGAGAGGAATATACTGAGAGAGGGAGAAAGGGAGAGATAGAATGGGGTAAATTATCTCACATAAAAGTGGCAAGAAAAAGCAGTTGTGTAGGAAGCGAAGAGGGGGCAAGTGAGGGGGAATGAGTGAATCTTGCTCTCATCGGAATTGACCTGAGGAGGGAATAACATATACACTCAATTAGGTATCTTACCCCCCAGGAAATAAGGAGGAAGAAGATAAAAAAGGCAGGATGATAGAAAGGCAGGCATATAGGGGGAGGAGGTAAACAAAAGCAAATGCTTTTGAAAAGGGACAGGGTCAAAGGAGAAAATTGAATAAAGGGGACTAGATAGGAAGGAGCAAAATATAGTTAGTCTTTCACAACATGACTATTGTGGAAGGGTTCTGAATAATGATACACATGTGGCCTATGTTGAATTGCTTGCCTTCTTAGGGAGGGTGGGTGGGGAGGGAAGGCAGGAGAGAATTTGGAACTCAAAGTTTTAAAAGCAGATGTTCAAAAAAAAAGTTTTGCATGCAACTAGGAAATAAGCTATGCAGGCAATGAGGTGTAGAAATCTATCTTGCCCTACAAGAAAGTAAGGGAGGGCAGCTAGGTGGCACAGTGAGTAGAGCACTGGCCCTGGAGTCAAGAGTACCTGAGTTCAAATCCGGCCTCAGACACTTGACACATATACTAGCTGTGTGACTTTGGGCAAGTCACTTAACCCCAATTTCTCTGCCCCCCCTGCCAAAAAAGAAGAAAGTAAAGGAAAAGGGGATGGGGGGAGTGGGGCAACAGAAGGAAGGGCTGACTGGGGAATGGGGCAATCAGAATATATGCCATCTTGGAGTGGGGGAAGGGTAGAAATGGGGAGAAAATTTGTAATTCAAACTCTTGTGGAAATCAATGCTGAAAACTAAAAATATTAAATAAATAATACTTTTTAAAAAATAAATACAAAGAAAGAAAGAAAAGACAAAAGAATGTCATGTGTATAGCAGAACATAAGAGAGGATTCAAAATATGTAACAATAAATTTTCATTTCAAGAATGCCTGTACAATAAATAATACAACTTGTGTTGAGAACTGTCCATCAAAAAAAAAGAGAGACATAAAGAGGTAAACAGGGGGAAAACCCCACAAACCTTGTCAATCAATAAGGGCAAATTGTTTACATCCTTATATGAGATTATATTGTTTTATATATGCATATATACATATATATGTCAATCTTGTGAATAGTAGAGTTATTATGACAATTGAAAAGGATATACATAGACTGTGGGTGTCAGTGTAAAATAACTGATATAAAGATAAAAAAACATAATTAAGAGATGTAAAGGGAGGGTTCTGGGAGAAGAGGTAAGGAGGTAATAGAAAAGGGTAAATTACATCACATGAAGAGGCATGAAAACATATCATAGTAGAGGGAAAGAAGGGAGGGAGAAGAGTAGCATGTAAGCTTTACTCTCATCAGATTTGGTTCAAGGAGGGAATAACATATTCTGATAAGTATAGAAATCAAAGGGGTCCTAAAGGCAGTAGGCAGGGTAAGGGGAAAGGAAAGGGGGGGGGGACTAGAAGGGAGGGAAGAATTAGCAAAGAGAAAAGGGTAAGATAAGGGAGGGGAATCAAGGGGGGTTAAATTGAATTAGGTGGTGGGCATAAGCAAAACTCTTTTGAGCAGTGGAATGAAGTAGGGAGAAATAAAAGCATAAAAGGGGGGGGACAAGACAGAGAAAAAGATGCAACTTGTAATCATGACTGTGGGTTGAACTCTCCCATAAAACAGAGGCAGACAGCAGAATGCATTAAAAACCATAATCCTACAATATGTTGTTTACAAGAAACACACTTGAAACAGGGGGATATACATAGGGTAAAAGTAAAATGCTGGAATAGAATATATTGTGATTCAACTAAAGTAAAAAAAGCAAGAGTGGTAACCCTAATCTCAGACAAAGCAAAAGCAAAGATAGCTCTAATTAAAAGAGATAAGGAAGGACACTATATCATGCTAAAAAGCACCATTGATAATGAAGCAGTATCATTACTTAACATATATGCACCAAATGGTATGAGATGTAAATTCTTAGAGGAGAAGTTAAGGGAGTTACAGGAAGAAATAGACAACAAAACCAACCTCCCCCTCTCTGAACTTGAAAAATCTAACCTCAAAACAAACAAGAAAGAAGTTTAGGAGGTGAATAGAATTTTAGAAAAGGCAGATATGACAGACCTCTGGAGAAAACTGAATGGAAATAAAAAGGAATATACCTTTTTCTCAGTGGTACATGGCACATACTCAAAAACTGACCATGTACTAGCGCATAAAAACCAACACAATCCAGTGCAAAGAGGCAGAAATAGTCAATGCATCCTTCTCAGATCATGACACAATAAAAATTATTTGTAATAAAGGACCATGGAAAGATAAACTAAAAATTAATTGGAAACTAAATAATCTAATCCTAAAGAGTGAGTGGACCAAAGAACAAATCATGGAAACAATTAATAACTTCATTCAAGAGAATGACAGTAATGAGACAGCATACCAAAACTTTTGGAATGCAGCCAAAGCAGTTCTTAGGGGAAGTTTCATATCTCTAAATGCTTACAAGAATAAAATAGATAAAAAAGAGATCACTGAAATGGGTATGCAACTGAAAAAGCTAGAAAAAGAACAAATTGAAAATCCCCAATTAAATACCAAATTAGAAATACTGAAAATCAAAGGACATATTAGTAAAATTGAAATCAAGAAAACTATTGAATTAATAAATAAAACTAAGAGCTGGTTTTATGAAAAAAACAACAAAATTGATAAACCCTTTGTCAATTTGATTAAACAAAAGAAGAAAACCAAATTACCAGTATCAAAAACGAAAAGGGTGAACTCACTTCCAATGATGGGAAAATTAAAACAATAATTAAGAATTATTTTGCCCAATTGTATGCCTATAAATGTGACAACCTGAGGGAAATGGATGAATATTTACAAAAATACAAACTTCCCAGGTTAACAGAAGAGGAATTAAATTACCTAAATAACCCCATCTCAGAAAAAGAAATTGAGCAAGCCATCAATGAGCTCCCTAGGAAAAAATCTCCAAGGTCAGATGGTTTTACACATGAATTCTATCAAACAGTTAAAGAACAATAGATTCCCATACTTTGTAGACTATTTGGGAAAATAGGCCAAGAAGGAGTCCTTTTATGACACAAATATGGTACTAATACCTAAACCAAGAAGAGTCAAAACAGAGAAAGAAAGTTACAGATCAATTTCCCTAATGAATACAGATGCATGAATTTTAAATAAAAACATTAGCGAAAAGATTACAGCAACTTATCATGAGAATAATACACTATGACCAGCTAGGATTTATTCCAGGAATGCAGGAAAACTATCCCCATAGTTGATCATATCAATAACAAAACTAGCAGAAATCATATGTTCATGTCAATCAATGCAGAAAAAGCTTTTGACAAAATACAACACTCATTCCTATTAAAAACACTAGAAAGCATAGGAATAAATGGAGTCTTCCTTAAAATTATAAATAGCATCTACCTAAAACCATCAGCAACCATTATACGTAATGGGGATAAGCTAGATGCAGTTCCAATAAGATCCGGGGTGAAACAAGGATGTCCATTATCACTCCTATTATTCAATTTGGTACTAGAAATGTTAGCTTTAACATTAAGAGAAGAAAAAGAAATTGAAGGAATTGGAATAGGCAAAGAAGAAACTAAATTCTCACTTTTTATAGATGATAAGATGATTTACTTAGAGAATCCTAGAGAATCAAGTAAAAAACTACTTGAAATAGTAAAACGAACTTTAGTAAAATTGCAAGATATAAAATAAACCCACATAAGTCCTCGGCATTTCCATATATTAAAACAAAGCCCAGCAGCAAGAGATAGAAAAAGAAATTCCATTTAAAGTTCCTATAGACACTACAAAATATTTGGGAGTCTACCTGCCAAGACAAACCCAGGGCTTATATGAAGATAATTGCTAAACACTTCTCACAAAAATAAAGTCAGATCTAAATAAATGGAATAACATCAGTTGCTTATGGTTAGGCTAAGCTAATATAATAAAAATGACAATTCTACCTAAATTAACTTACTTATTCAAAGGCATACAATCAAACCATCAAAAAATTATTTCACAGAGCTGGATAAAATAATAACAAAATTCATCTGGAAGAACAAAAAGTCCAGAATATCAAAGGAATCAATGAAAAGAAATACTAAGGAAGGTGGCCTAGCCATACCAGATATCAAACTGTACCATAAAGCAGCAGTCATCAAAACTACCTGGTACTGGCTAAGAAACAGAGTGGTAGAACAGTGGAATAGGTTAGGTACACAAGACACAGAAGTCAATGACTATAGCAATCTACTCTTTGATGAACCCAAAGAATCCAGCTTCTGGGCTAAGAATTCACTATTCACAAAAACTGTTGGGAAAATTGGAAAATGGTATGGCAGAAACTGGACATAGAACAACATCTTACACCATATACCAAAATAAAGTCAAAATGGGTTCATGATTTAGAAATAAAGACTGATACTATAAGCAATTTGGGAGAGCAGGGACTGGTTTACCTATCAATAATACAATACCCAAAAAATTACCTACAATCTTACATAACTTGTTTACAGAAATGGGGGAAAAATAGGTCTTCCCAAACTCCTTAGACAAATATGGCCTTGATACTTAAATCAGGGAAATATAAAACAGAGAACAAAACCAGTGTCTTTAACAAATATCCACATAAAAGAATTAAATATCAGCAAAGAAGATTCAGCCATATATTAAAATGATTATACCTATGTACTCTGATTAATTTATAGTTGGTAAATAAGCATTATTAAGTGCCTACTATGCACCACACCCTGTGTTAAGGGTTGGGGATACAAAGAATGATAACAGTCCTTGCACTCAAAGAGCTTGCTAGATTAAATGGGGAAGATAACATGCAAACAATTATGTACAAAAAAATCTATAAGATAAATAGGAAATTATCCACAGAGGGAAAGCAATAAACTTCAGAGAGATTGGGAAAGGCCTCTTGTACAAGGCAGCTCTATAACTTGAAGGAAGCCAGGGAATCTAGGAGGCAGAGATGAAAAAAGAATATTCCAAACATGAGGGACAACCAGTGAAAATGCCCAGTGTGAGAGATAGAATGTCTTGTATGATAAACAGTAAGAAAGCCAGTGTCACTGGGTTAAAGGATGTGTGGGAGAGTTTAAGATAGAAGAAGACTAAGGGAGATTATGAAGGGCTTTGAAAGTCAAGTTTATTGAGTAGGGACTGTGACATGGTCAGACCTGGGGTCTAAGAAAATCATTTTAATAAGTGAAAGGAAAGTACAAATGTAACAGACAATATTAATAATTTAAATACAGATCAGATGTCCATATGAAAAGAAAAGGCTTTTGACAAAAGAAAACAACTATTTGTTTAAAAAGTTTAAGAAGACTCAAAAGAAAAGAAGAAGAAAAAAGGGACAGCTAGATGGTGCAGTGAGTAGAGCATCGGCCCTGGAGTTAGGAGGACCTAAGTCTGGCCTCAGACACTTGATACACTTACTTGCTGTGTGACCTTGGGCAAGTCACTTAACTCCAATTGCCCTGCCTTCCCCCTCGTCAAAAAATTTAGGAAAAATTTTCCTATTCCTAAATATGGCAAATAGTGCCTTTCTAAAAAGTAAGGAATAGCATTATCAATAATGAACAAACACTAGAGTCCTTTCTAGTAAAATTAGGGGTAAAGAAAGGCTCACCAATGCCATGAATATTATTTGATATATTTATAGAAATGCTAAATAAATAACCAAGATAACAAAAATAAATTGAGGGATTATGCAAAGGAAAAGAAGTAACAATCAGCACTTTCTGTAGTTCATATGATACTTTATTTCCAGAACCCTAAGATTTAAGCAAAAATTAATAGAAAGAGTAACTCTAGTAAAATTGCAGGATAGAAGCTAAACCCATGAAAATCATCTGCCTTGTTTTCAGACAAAGAAATTCAAGCTATCTATAGTCACATTAAAAAAAAACTCTAAATCACTATTAATTAGAGGAATGTAAATCAAAACAACTGTGAGGTATCACCTCACATCTATCATATTGGCTAATATGACAAAAAAGGAAAATAATAAATGTTGGAGGGGATATGGGAAAACTGGGACACTAATGCACTGTTGGTGGAGTTGTGAACTGATCCAACCATTCTGGAGAGCAATTTGGAACTACGCCCAAAGGGCTATAAACCTGTGCATACCCTTTGATCCAGCAATACCACTGCTAAGTCTATATCCCAAAGATATCAAAAATGTTTATAGTAGCTCTTTTTGTGGTGACTAAGAATTGGAAATCAAAGGGAGGTCCATCAATTAGCAAGCTGTGGTATATGATTATAATGGATACTATAAGAAATGACAAGTAGGATAATCTCAGAAAAACCTGGAAAGACTTCTGGAAAAAACATCATGAACGGATGCAAAGTGAAGTGAACAGAACCAGGAGAACATTGTGCATAGTAACAGCAATATTGTTCGATGAAGCATGGTGAATGACTTAGCTATTCTCAGTAATACAATGATCCAAGACAATCCCAGAGCATTAATGATGAAGCACGCTATACACCTCCAGAGAAAGAATTGATATTGTTTGAATACAGACTGAAGCATGCTATTTTTCACTTTCGTTTTTTTCTCTTATTCAAGTATTCTCATACAAATTGACTAATATGGAGATGTTTCACATGAGCAAAAACAAAAATCTGCCTTTCTGTATGATGCTAACAAAACCCAGCAGGAAGAAATGGAAAAGGAAATTGATTTCAAAATAATCAGAGAATGGTTCATGGAGCATGCTATCCATCTTCTGACAGAGAGGTGTCTCAAGATATAGAATAATGTATACATTTTCAGACAGTCATGGTGGGAATTTGTTTTGTTTGGCTGTGCATATTTATTGCAAAGATTTTGGGGTTTTTTCTCAAATGTGGAAGGGATAGAGAGGGAGAGAGGAATTAGAGATAATATTGCCCTGTCTCTCCCTCATCCCACAAAAAGAGTCACTGAGACATGTTTTCGAAACACATAGAAAAGAACAGAAGAAAGTTTAGATAAGCAAAATAGCTTTAGGTGGTACATGTTAAATTTAACAAATAGTTAAAAAGAAAAACAAACTATACAGAATAAAAAAATCACAGTTTTATGTAAGAAAATACAGAATATAAGATATATCAGAGTTCAACTATATAGGACACACAAAGGACCTATTGGAATACAATTACAAAACTCTGCAGAAATAAAGACGGTTATAGTTGGATATCTATTAAATGTTCATGGTTGGACAATGTTAATATAATAAAAATGACAATGGCACCTAAATTAATTTACAAATCCATCTTCCTAAAGCACAGGCATGACCACATCATTCCCTATTAAATAAATATCTGTGGTTACCTATTACCTCCAGGAAAAAAAGAGAAAATCTTCCATTTGACTTTTAAGGCCCTTCATGACCTGATCCCTCCCTACCTTTCTAGACTTTTTACACCTTATATCTACCATCACCACCACATACTCTGAAATAACCTCCTAGGTGTTCCTCACACAAGACACATCTCCTCACTTCCTTTATTTACACTGACTATCCCCCGTGTCTGGAATGTTCTCCCTCCTTGTTTCCACCTCCCAGATTCCCTACTTCTTTCAAATCTCAGCTAAAGTCTTATCATCTGCAAAAAGCCTCTTAGTTCTCCTTAATTTTTGTGTCTTCCCCTTCAAGATTATCCCCAATTTATTCTGTATATAACTTATTGTACTGGACTATGAGCTCCTCAAGAACAGAGACTTTTTTGTTTTCTTTCTTTTTCTTTTCTCTGTATTCCAAGCACTTAGCACAGTGCCTGGCATAGAGCAGGTATTTAATAAATGCCAAAATATAGCTACCCACACTATTTACCAGAAAATGTAAAAATATTTCAAGACCTACACACAACAGTATAATTGGTGGCTACTACCAGGAAAAGAACTATGGGAACAAATATGAAGCTATCAGAGGAATACTCCCAAGCACAAATGTCAAGCACCGCCATGACAGAAATAGCTTGATAGAGCTGTTGAGTTATAGTTGTTTATAGTTTTAAAAATCCACAGGCAAATGCCTCCTGAAAGACATTGGAAGATTACATCGACATTTTGTTTATGTGCACATTAGAAAACTTCTGCACTGTATTGCCCTATTAATGATTAAAAGGGAAATATACTGAACAGAACCCATAAAAATGAAACAGATTCTAGATTCCCTTAACCAGAAATTAAAAGCAACAGTTAAAAGGGCCAAGTCATATGAAGAATACAAAGAAGAAAATAAGTAATTCAACACCAGTCAAAACCTATGCTGCAGAGGCTTAAGAAGCACAGAAATCAGAAGAGAACCACAAAAGCAAGAGGTTGCAAAAAATTTCTGATTATCTAAAACAGTGATTTCCAAAGGGAAGAAGAGGTAGGAGGCCTAAGAGACCCTAGGGAGCTGTATGACCTGACCCTAAAGATCATGGATCACAATTAGAGTGGAAATATGGGTCACATCCAGGGATGTGGTGGGAGATAGCTTGAACCAGCCAACTAGAGCTTAAGCACATTGTTACATTTTCAGCGTAAGCATTTATACCTTGGAAATTAGCAAATGCTCTGAGTCAGGTATTTGACTCATTGTTTTGTTGACTGACTAGACTTCAGAAAGTGGTAGAGAAAATGTTAATAACTGCTTAAACTTCAAAGCATGTCATGCGTACATTTTTTTAACAGAGCACACCACTAACATCCCATCCTCTATACAATAAACAGTGGTAGGGCTTACATCAAACCTAATCAGTGTTTCCCACTCTAACCCTTCCTCAGCTAAACAAGCTCCAACCCTATCAGGCTTCTGAAGTCAGCATCTCTGACCCTAAGGACAGTTACAACCCAGATGCTACTTGAACACCCATAGCAGCAACTGCATAGGAGCCTCTACGAAAATCTCCCCAGTCTTTCCCAGCAGACCAGACCCCTTCCTCCAGATTAACTTGTAGACACAGAAAATGGCAATGAGTAATAGCCCTGCCTATCTTCTTTAAATTTTGCTTGCCTTCCACAACTTCCACAACATCTGAATAGGTCTATAACGGGGCGTACTACATATATAACATTAGAAATACAACTATTTGGCTGTATTTCTAATATCAGAAACATCTGAACCAAAATGGCCAGGTAAAGATCACAGCACTAACAACAAGAAAAAGGAAAATAATAAGGAAAAAAAGAAGAAAATAAGGAATTTACAAAATTGCTCACCAGAGACAGAAATATGAGAGACAGAGAGGGGAGAGAGGGAGAGACAGAGACAAAGAGTTTGGTAGAGTATACAGAGAAGTCATAGCCAGGAAGACTTGGCTTTATGTCCCACTTTTGAAACATATTAGCTAAGTGACCCTGGGAAAATCACTTAACCTCTCAAATATCCAGGCAGTTCTCTAAGACTATAAATTGCAGGAGGATGCCAACTTGCATTGGCAGAGGGGGTTTCTTCATTCAAGAGTCCCCTATAATGATGAAATCACATATCTAATCCTAATCTTCAACTCCATTTAAAACACACATAAAATCACACTGGGAGGGAGGGAGGGAGAGAGGGAAGAAAGGAAGAAATGAAGGAATCTATGACTTTGTGCCTGGCCCCCTCCAGACTTTTCTAAAAGTAGGCTGTCTTTTTTTAAATAATATTTTATTTTCACCAACTACATGTTAAAACAATTTTTAACTTTTAAAAAGGTTTTGAGGGGGCAGAGGCAAGATGGTGGCTGGAAAGCAGGGATTCCACCCCGCAGGTACCTCCTAAAACCTATAAAAATGGCTCTGAACAAATTCTGGGACCACAGAACCCAGAAAATAGCAGAGGGAAGCAGGGCTCCAGCCCAGGACAGCCTGGATGGTCGCTGGGTGAGGTTCATTGCTCACGGACCTGGGAGTGGAGGGGAACCGAACAGAACCTATCAGGTGCTGCACCCAGACCAACCAGACCAGGAGCTGGGCGGAACAGGCCCTAGCGCCCTGAATCAGTGACCTGTGGCAGTTACCAGACTTCTCAACCCACAAACACCAAAGACAACAAAGATGGTTAGTGGGAAAAGCTGCGGGGAACAGAGTGAAAGGAGTTCACAGTTCCGCCACCACCCTGGGGGCTGCAGGGGTGATGCAGCTACAGAACTACAGCTGCAATTACTTCTGGCCCCAGGCCCACCTGGTGGGAGGAATTAAGTGGCTGATCCCAGCAGGAGTGCAGAGCCAGCTTAGATCTGAGTCCAGTCCCAGTTGGCAGTTCTTGGGGGAGGAGTGCTGGTGTGGCAGAGCTGGCTGTACAGAAATAGCTCTGAAAATAACAGCACATCCCCTCAAGCTTGGAACAAAGTACTCTTTACTCTACAAGCAGTCATACCCCGCTGAAAAACTCAAGGGTCAAGTAGTTGGCTGGGAACATGGCCAGGCAGAGAAAACACACTCAGATTCATACTCAGACTTTGGAATCTTTCTTTGGTGACAAAGAAGACCAATATATACAGCAAGAAGTAGTCAACAAAGTCAAAGAGCCTACATCAAAAGCCTCCAAGAAAAACACGAACTGGTCTCAGACCAAGGAAGAGCTCGTAAAGGATTTGGTAAAGCAAGTTGGAGAAGTAGAGGAAATATTGGGAAGAGAAATGAGAATGATGCAAGAAAACCATGAAAAACAAGTCAATGACTTGTCAAAGAGACCCAAAATAATACTGAAGAAAACAACACCTTAAAAAATAGACTAACTGAAATGGCAAAATAGCTCCAAAAAGCCAATGAGGAGAAGAATTCCTTGAAAGGCAGAATTAGCCAAATGGAAAAGGAGGTACAAAAGACCACTGAAGAAAATACTACCTTAAAAATTAGATTGGAGCAAGTGGAAGCTAGTGACTTGATGAGATATCAAGATGTTATAAAACAGAACCAAAGGAATGAAAAAATGGAAGACAATGTCAAATATCTCATTGGAAAAACCACTGACCTGAAAAATAGATCCAGGAGAGAGAAGTTTAAAACTATTGGACTACCTGAAAGCCATGATCAAAAAAAGAGCCTAGATATCCTCTTTCAAGAAATTATCAAGGAGAACTGCCCTGATATTCTAGAGCCAGAGGGTAAAATAGAAATTGAAAGAATCCACCCATCGCCTCCTCAAAAAGATCCCAAAAAGAAACCTACTAGGAATATTGTCGCCAAATTCCAGAGCTCCCACATCAAGGAGAAAATACTGCAGCAGGAGAAAGAAACAATTTGAGTATTATGGAAACACAATCAGGATAACAGAAGATATAGCAGTTTCTACATTAAGGGCTTGGGATCAAAGGGCTTGGAATATGATATTCTGGAGGTCAATGGAGCTAGGATTAAAATCAAGAATCACCTACCCAGCAAAAATGAGTATCATGCTCCAAGGCAAAATATGGATTTTCAATAAAATAGAGGACTTTCAAGCTTTCTCAGTGAAAAGACCAGAGCTGAATAGAAAATTTGACTTTCAAACACAAGAATCAAGAGAAGCATGAAAAGGTAAAGAGGAAAGAGAAATCACAAGGGACTTACTAAAGTTGAACTGTTTTGTTTACATTCCTACATGGAAAGATGATGTGTATAATTCATGAGACCTCAGTATTAGGGTAGCTGAAGGGAATACACACACACACACACACACAGAGGGAGAGTGAGAGAGAGAGAGAGATAGAGAGACACAGAGAGAGGGAGAGACAGAGAGAGAGAGAGACAGAGGGCACAGAGTGAGTTGAATATGAAGGGATGAGATTTAAAAAAATAAAATCAAATTAAGGGATGAGAGCAGAATATATTGAGAGAGGGAGAAAGGGAGAGATAGAATGGGGTAAATTATCTCACATAAAAGTGGCAAAAAAAAGTTCTTTAGGAAGGGAAGAAGGGGCAGGTGAGGGGGAATGAGTGAATCTTGCCCTCATCAGATTATATGAGGAGGGAATACCATACACACTCAATTGCGTATCTCATCCCACAGGAAAGAAGGAGGAAGAAGATAAAAAATGGGAGATGATAGAAGGGAGGGCAGATAGAGGGAGGAGGTAATCAAAAACAAACACTTTTGAAAAGGGACAGGGTCAAGGGAGAAAATTCAATAAAGTGTGATAGGATAGGAAGGAGCAAAATATAGTTAGTTTTTCACATGAGTATTGTGGAAGGGTTTTACATAATGATGTGCATGTGGCCTATGTTGAATTGCTTGCCTTCTTAGGGAGAGTGGATGGGGAGGGAAGAGGGGAGAGAATTTGGAACTCGAAGTTTTAAAAACAGATGTTCAAAAGAAGTTTTTGGCATGCAACTAGGAAATAAGATGTACAGGCAATGGGGCATAGAAATTTATCTTGCCCTACAAGAAAGTAAGGGAAAAGGGGATGGGAGGGGAGTGGGATGACAGAAGGGAGGGCTGACTGGGGAATGGGGTAACCAGAATATATGCCACCTTGGAGTGGGCAGGAAGGTAGAAATGGGGAGAAAAATTGTATTTCAAACTTTTGTGAAAATCAGTGCTAAAAACTAAATATATTAAATAAATTAAATAAATACAAAAAAAGGTTTTGAGTTCAAAATTCTATTCCTCCCCCATTTCGATATTAGTCATTTTATATGTGTGTGTGTGTGTGTGTGCGAGAGAGAGAGAGAGAGAGAGAGAGAGAGAGAGAGAGAGAGAGAAAAGAAAGAAAGAAAGAAGGAAGGAAGAAAGGAAGGAAGGAAGGAGATAGAGAAAGAAAGTGAAAATAGTATGCTTCAGTCTGTTTTCAGACAATATCAGTTCTTTCTTTGGAAGCAGATGACATTTCATCCCAAGTCCTTTGGAATTACCTTGGATCATTGTATTGCCTAGAATAGCTAGGTCATTCATAGTTCTTTATCATACAACATTGCTGTTACTATGTGCAATGTTATTCTGGTTCTTCTCAATTCACTTTGCACCAGTTCATGGAAGTTTTTCTAGGTTTTTCTGAAATCATCCTGTGTGTCATTTCTTATAGCACAACATTCCATCACAATCATATACCACAACTTCTTCAGCCATTCCCAAATTCTAATAGGCTGCTAGTCTTAAGAGTAGCAGTTACCATTAGGCCAGGTTGATCACTCCCTAAACCAATTTAATGTAGAATATACCTGAACTTTTATTTTATTAATCGCCTTTGTCAATTCAACATGATAATAAATTCAAACTTCAGTGTTTCTATTCTGATTATTATACCTTAGTAAATAATTTCCAATGTGAGAAACATTTTTAAAAATAGGGAGGAAGGAATGAAGGAACAAAGCAAGGACAGAGGGGGGGAAAGGGAAGGAAGGAAAGAAGGAAGGAAGGAAGGAAGGAAGGAAGGAAGGAAGGAAGGAAGGAAGGAAGGAAGGAAGGAAAAGAGATTAAGATTTTTCCTTCAGACATCATTGTACATGGTCACCTTGCCTTGAGCCTCTATTTCTCTACAATAGCTAGATGTGGTATTAGAGAACTTCAGATGTTGGGGGTTAATCTCATTAACCCCAGGAAAGATCCTGGCTAGGAAAATCTCTTCTCCTCTTACTTTCTAATAATGTGCTCATATTGAAAAAACTGCCTTCTGAAATTTGAAAACAATCTATTAAACAAGCCAAGGTTTAATGTCAGGAACCAAGCTCCTGACATTCAGTAGCTAGAACGTAAGGACTCCCTTTCTTCACAAGGTGGCTTCGCACATGTAAAAAGAAATAAAGTTTTATGGATCTGTGAAATTAAGGTTTTGTTAGGCCCTTAAATGCTTATATACAAGTGGCATATTAGTGTGTGAATTACTTGTGGCAGTTTTACCATGATTGGAAAATCAAAGTTTTAATATTTCATTTTGTGACAGTAATTTTCATGTGTGCAAGCTTCTATCTAACCTGAGCTGATGCAGAATGTCTGACTTCAATCAGATTAAACCATATTTCCAACCTTTAATAATTTTTCTCTAAGTTGGGTCCTAGATTTTTGTGCCATATGTTTTTGTTTCATTGCTCTCCTTTGCTGTGTTTTTAATTCTATAGGGTTTTTTTTAAAAAAATGGATGTTACTCCAAAGAAATTTGCAAAAGTGTTAGCTCTTAAAGAGCACACTACAATAACTGCTAGAGATATTCCAATAGCTGTTGGTATGGGGAAGTCAAGAATTTTGAGGATCATTTAAATCCACTAGGAAACAAGTTTAGTTCCACTGAAGCACAAAGGTAAGTTGATTGAAAAATAGCACCAAGAACACGCAGACCATAAACAGAGCCTAATTTAGAGCTCAGAAAATAATCAGATTTTCAGAAGGACCTGGCAACTGCATGGAGTTGTTACTGATTCTTTGAGTAGACTTCCTGAATTTGGAAAACTTAAATTATTTTACAAAAAAAATCTAATGGTTCCTATGAAGAAATAACACCTGTGGTGAATTAGAAAATACAAAGGCCACAGTACCTAAGAATGGAAAAAGGTCATTTTTGTTGTTGAAATTCACTTTTTCAATCAAAGCTGTATGAAAACCATCATCAAAAGGCCAGGTAAAACTTTAAGATCTGGATAGCTTCATCAGACTATCAACAAAGAAAAATGTTTGGGAGATTTTTCACTTCTAAATGAGTCCAGAAATCTTATCCCCATTTAGACAATGATCAACACTGATAAATATGTTGATACTGTGAGAAGTAAAATTGTTCTAGAATGAACAGAAATTCCCTAATAAAGACAGAACACTACAATATGACCTTTTACTATGTCCCATATAACGAAAGGTGAGGAAACTTACTAAAGATTTAGAGGTAGATGTGCTTGAATGAGTTGATCTAAACCTTATTGAAAAAATATAAGCTATAATCAATGCCAAACTAGGAAAAATATGCTGTTAATATTGTATACGATATGTGGTTTCATGTTTAGAAATTTAAAAATACATAGCAAAATCATGTGAACTCAAAGCCAAATTATGTAAAACAAATGATCATAGCAAAAGAATATTTTCCATGTTAAATTTTTTTAAACATGTAGAAAGTCATTTATTATTCAAGTCAATACAATTAATTTTTACTTTGTTCCAGTTAATTTACATGCCATCATAACTGACAAGTATTAATATTTGGTTGGACATACCTTGTCATTGAGGCCCCTATAACATAAAATTAGGCAGCCTCAGCAAAAAACTTCATCTACTCAAGAAAGGAGGATCATGGGCCCCTGACACTTAAGAGTCACAGACCAAAATGGAAACTTAATAATGAAATCTTAAACAATGAATTGGCCAAAGAAAAAGTAACAAGAACAACTAATAAGTATATGAAAGACAATGAAATTGAAATGAAACATACAAAAATTCTTAGGATGCAGCTAAAGCACTACTGTAAAGAAAAATTATATGCCTAAAAACATATATTAATGGAATAGAAGAGAATTAATTAACTTAATATGCATTTTTTAAAAATTAGAAATCCAACAAATAAAAAAACCCAGATAAACACAAAGCAGATGTTAAAATAAGAAAGCAACAAGATTTACTGGAAAGGTAAAATACTATACAAACAATACCCAAAAACTAAAAGTTGATTCTTTGAATAAACTAAGAAAATTTATATTTTGTACAACCTAATTAAAAATGCCAAAAAATTAAATCAACAAAGTAAAGCCACAACAAAATCAGAAAAATAAAAGAATTATCAGAATCTACTATGCATAGTTATATGCTAACAAAATCAAGAACACAAAAGAAATAGAGGATTGCCTGCTCAAATGTAGAATTCCAAATATAACAGAAGACCAAATGAATGAGAGAAATAATTATTAATAACCAATTAATATATGGGGAGATTCAGGTTTTTTTCCCTTTCTGTTTCCTCATTCAAAGCCCAGTCCTTGTGGAGAACATTGCTGATAGAAGAAATTGCCCAAATCCTCTGGGTACATGCTTCTCACTATAGCCAATCAGAAGACATTACAAAGAGAATCTAATCTGGGTAAATTCTGGCCCATTGTATTCTACTCTGGCAGGACTGGGTGGATCCCTTTTGTCTAGGTTGCCAAGGTGAGGGTGGTCTGGGTGTAGAGATAGCATCTTCGTCCAAGAGTGACATGATCAGAGTTCTGTCCCCAGCCCGTCATTAGAATAAGCTTACTTCTCATTATAATAATCACTCTCTTATTAATCATTAACCAGTTGGAGTTGATTTCTGCCTACCTGGGAACAGCCACTCTCCAAGGGTGTTTAAATATTCAGTGACCTCCATAATTGGTCTTTGGTTCCTGAGAGTGCCACTGATCTCTTTTATTAATTATTCACTAGCCATAATTAATAAAATGATTGTTAATTATCCATAAATTATGTCTGTTGGACTTATCATTCAACACATGAATATCTTATATAATCCATTCTCAGAAAAGAAAATAGAATCAACCATAAACTACCAAAGTATAAACTCCTGGCACTGATGGATTCACAGAACTTGATGAAACTTTGAAAGAGAGACAATACTAGTGCTACACAAATTATTTTCAAAAGGCTAAGAAAGCACCATACCAAACTATTTTTATGAGACCAGTATAAATTTAGTCCTAATACCTCAACCAAGGAAGGATAAAACAAAAAAAATAGAATAATATAATAAATATCAGGACAGCTAGGTGGCACAGTGAATAGAATACCAGCCCTGGAGTTCAAATCCGGCCTAAGTCACTTGACACAATTACTATCTGTGTGACCTTGGGCAAGTCACTTAACCCCAATTGCCCTGCCTTCTCCCCTCCAAAAAAAATATAATAAATATTTTTAAAATGTTAATCCTGTTGAGCAGACTAAAGCAAGTATTACAAGAAATTATTCATTATGACCAAATCCCATGTATCCCAGGGAGGAAAGGATAATACAACATTAAGGAAATAATCAACACAATTAGCCATATTAAAAATAAAACATTCAAAACCACGTGATTATCACAATTGAGAGAGAAATGCCTTCAACAGAGTATAACACATATTTATGCAAAAAATAACTAAAAAGTACAAGTACAGGAGGAACTTCAATATCATAAAAAGTAACTAAAACCAAAGGCAAGAATCATATGCAAAGGGTTGCACTAGAAGCTTTCCCACTAAATATAGGAGTAAAGCAAGAATTCTCAGTCTCTCCACTTGTAACATACATATACATATGTGTGTATGTGCATGTATATGTGTGTATATATGCATGTATATGTATACACACACGTGTATAAATATATCCATATACATAATTTTCCCTAATTACATGTTAAAACAATTTTTAACATTTTTTAAAGCTCTACATTCCAAATTCTATCCCTCCCTCCCCTCTCCCTTCCCTAAGATGGTAAGCAATCAAATATAGATTATACATGGGCAATCATGTAAAACAATTCCTTATTAGTCATTTTGTATGTTAAGACTAAAAAAAAGAGTGAAAGAAAGAAAATGAAAAATACCATGCTTCAGTCTGTATTCAAACAATATAAGTTCTTTCTCTGGAGGCAGGTAGTATGCTTTATCATTAGTCCTTTGGGATTGTCTTAGAGCATTGTATTGCTCAGAATAGTTGTCATTCACATTTCTTCATTGTACAATATTGCTTCTACCTAATACAACATTCTCCTGGTTCTTTTCTCTTCACTATATAACATAGTTTTAGAAATGTTAACCATAGCAGGAAGACAGAAGAAAGGAATTAAAGATATAAAAACAGACCAAAAACATAAAAGTATCTTCTTTGCCAATGATACAATGGCTTCCATAGAAAATCCCAAGGAGTTAGCAAAGATACTAATTGAGACATTTGATAGCTTCAGAAAAGTTGTGAACTACAAAATACCTTAAAAATGAACAGAATTTCTAAATTATTTGGGGGAATTTCCATCAAAATTAATCATGTATGCAAAGTATTGGAGGAAGGGGACAATCTATCAAAGCACACAACTGCAAAATAATTAAAAGTGAAAGTTGAAAACAAGCATGGACCCCAAAAAGGTGAGAGGTCAACAGCTATAGAACATAGTTTATATTTTCAGATTTTTTCCCCTGTATATTGATCAGCTTTGTCATTTTTTCTCTTCTTTTTCTTTAAAAAACAGAAATATGAGATGGGTTTCTAGGAGGGGCAAAGGAAAGAATACAGAAGGCAATTTAAGTGTTATAAAAACAATAGCTATAATTTTTAAAATGTTAAAGAATATAACCACTTCATCCATGCTCATCTCTTCTGATTGCTCCATAATATTCACCTTTTTGTGTTTCTCTTGATACCTGTGATTGCATTTCAAAGTTTGTAGTCCAATCTTTTCATCAAGAATGATTGGAAGTCCTCCATATCATTGAAGGTACATTTTATTCTTTAAATACTTTCATTTACTCATGAATTCATCTGGTCTTGGAGGATCTTTTTTGCTATGGAAACTAATTTAATATTTAATTTCTGTTTCAGAGATTAGGTTATTTATGTTGGCTATTTGTTTCATTCATTTTAGAACTTTTTATTTTGGTATGCAGCTCTTTATATTTTGATATATAATTTTTCATCTATCTTAAGTTGACAAGATTATGATTGAGTACAATAATTTCTATTACTTTTCTTTATCTTTTCACATTCTCATTTAAAAAAAAATTTTAACATGGTTTCCTCCTGAGTATCAATTAACCAATTAATATCAATAAACTGAGGTAGTGGAGCCAAGATGGCAGAGTACAGGCCAAACTCTTCCAATACTCCCCTCCAAACAACTTTGAAACAATTCCTCACATTAAATTCTGAAGCATCAGAGCCAACAAAATGTCAGAGTGAAACATTTTTCAGACAATCACAGCGTAGGAAGCCAGCAAGAAAGGTCTGCGACACTGGGGTGGGTGTTGCAGCACTAACAGCAGCACCAATAACAGGCCTTGAAGAGGTAGCCATGATAGCAATGCAGCACCTTTGAAAACTCTTCAGTTCAGAGGTGGTAAGGGGGTTAGATGATTGGTTAAAAAGTTATTAAAGGGTTCCTCTTTGCTCGCACTGAGTATAGCTGGCACTGATTGACAACTTTACTACCTATAAGCAGTTCTGGGTTGTAGTTCCAGGGTAGAGAAGAGCACTTATTGGTCAGTCACAAGGGAGCTAGGACCTCATCCAAGGCAGAAAGGATCACTAGCTGTTGTGGCCACAATAGAATAGGGGATAATTAAATGGCCAAGAAGAGAACTAGTGCTTGTGTCTACAGGGGAACAGGGGCTTTTACTAGGTAATGACCAGGGCACAGATGAGAAAGGCAGTGACCATATGTCTCCCCTGATCACACCACCTTGGAAGAACCAAAAACTTACAGACTCCCAGGATTAGCCCTGAAAACAGCATCACAAAAAAGCCTAAAGATTGGGACAATGCCTCCTCACCCCCAGGTGAGCAGAGCCCAACTTCAGCATAAAGTTCAAAGTCAAGAAATAGGCTGAAAAATAAGGAACAACAAAAAAATTGCGTGACCATAAAAATCTACTATGATGGCAGGGAAGACCAAGGTAAAATCAAAAGACAACAATATGAAAATATCTACAAGCAAAGCCTCAAAGAAAAACGCTAATTGGACCCAAGCAAAGCAAGAATTTCTAGAACGTTAAAGAAAGAGCTAAGAGTAGCAGAGGAAATTTTGGGAAAAGAAATGAGAATGATGTAAGAAAATTATGAAAAGAGAGTCAATAGCTCAGTTAAAGAAGCATTAAAAATACTGAAGAAAATGCCTTAAAAACAGAATTGGGGGCAGCTAGCTAGTACAATGGATAGGGCACCATCCCTGCAGTCAGGAGGACCTGCATTCAAATCTAGCCTCAGATACTTACTAGCTATATGACTGTATGACCCTGCGGAAGTCACTTAAGCTCAATTGCCTAAAATATACTACACAGAATTAGTTGAATGGTTAAAAAAGACACAAAAATTAACAGAAGAAAAGAATTCTTTAAAAAGCAGAGTTGACCAAATGGAAAAATAGGTACAAAATCTCACTGAAGAAAAATTATTTAAAAAGAGGAATTGGTGAATTAGAAGCTAATGACTCCATAAGACAAAAAACCCTAATAAAACAAAATCAAAAAGAATGAAAAATGCAAGAAAATGTGAGATATCTCGATGGAAAAATAAGTGACCTGGAAAATAAACTAGGGAAATATAATTTCATTATCTATACCTATAGATATAAATTTATTATCTATAACCATAATAGCCAAATTCCTGCATTCCTAGGTAAAGAGGAGAAAATATTGTGAGCAACCAGAAAAAAACCAATTCAAATATCATGAAGTCACAGTCAGGATCACAAAGACTTAACAGCTTCCACATTAAAGGTATGGAAGGCTTAGAATATAATATTCTGGAAGGCAAAGGAGCTAGGATCACAACCAAACGCAACCTACTCAGCAAAACGGAGTACAATTTTTCAGGAGGGGAAATAAATCATTTAATTAAATAAAGTACTTTCAAGCATTCCTGATGAAAAGACCAAAGCTGAATAGAAAATGTGACATTTAAATATATAACTCAAGAGAAGCATAAAATGAGAAACATGAAAGAACACATAAAGGACTTAAGGATACAAGTAACTCTTAAGAACTTTATCATTATTTAAGGCAGTTAAAAGGAGCCTACATAGCTGTGGGCATGAGTGTAAGTTGATTATGTTGGCATGATTTCCAAAAAGAGAAAAATGAAGGGGTGAGAAAGAGGGATGCACTGGAAGAAGGAAGAAGGAAGAGTTAGAACAAGAAAAATTTTCTCACATAAAAGAAGCACAGAAGGAAAAGTATTTATACTGGTAGGGAAATGAGGGGATGGCAGGCAAAGCTTGACCCTCTATTTCATCAGAATTGATTCAAAGAGGAAATGATATATATATACATACCTGGTTTGGTATAGAAATCTATCTTTTCCAAGGGGCAGGAGATAAGAGGTATGATAGAGGAGGTGTGGATAATAAAAGTGAGGATGAATTCAAGGAGGCAGTGGTCAGAAGCAAAAAAAACGCTTTCGAGGAGGGACAAAATAAAAAGAGAGAAGGATAAATAGAAGAAAACAGGGTAGAAGGAAATACACAGTTAGTAAACACAATCATGAATGCTGAATGGGATGAATTCACCCATAAAATGGTGCTTAGCAGAATGTATTAAAACTAGAATATGATAATATGTTGTTTATTTGAAGTAAAAAGACACACAAAGATAAAGGACCAGAGCAGAATCTAATATACTTCAGCTAGAGTGAAAGTAAAAAGAAAAAGGGAGGGGTAGCAATAAAGATCTCAACAAAGCAAAAGCAGAAATAGACCTAGTTAAAAGAGATAATCAGGAAAACAATATCTTGCTAAAAGGAACTACAGATGTCGATCAAAAAATTTTACAGCAAGTTTCTCTGATAAAGATTTCATTTCTCAAATATATACTGAGTATAGAACTGAGTCAATTTTTTTAATTTATTTAATATATTTAGTTTTCAGCATTGATTTTCACAGGAGTTTGAATTACAAATTTTTTCCCCATTTCTACCCTTCACCCCCCACTCCAAGATGATATATATTCTGGTTGCCCTGTTTTCCAGACAGCCCTCCCTTCTGTCACACCACTCCGCTCCCATCCCCTTTTCCCTTCCTTTCTTGTAGGGCAAGATAGATTTCTATGCCCCATTGCCTGTACATCTTATTTCCTAGGGTCATGCAAAAACTTTTTTTTTGTATTTGAACATCTGTTTTTAAAACTTTGAGTTCCAAATTCTCTCCCCTCTTCCCTTCCCACCCACCTTCCCTAAGAAGTCAAGCAATTCAACATACTCCACATGCTTATCATTATGTAAAACCCTTCCACAATACTCATGTTGTGAAAGACTAACTATATTTTGCTCCTTCCTAACCTATCCCCCTTTATCTAATTTTCTCCCTTAACCCTGTCCCTTTTCGAAAGTGTTTGTTTTTGATTACCTCCTCCCCCGTCTGCCCTCCCTTCTATCATCTCCCCTTTTTTATCTTCTTCCTCCTTCTTTCCTGTGGGATAAGATACCCAATTGAGTGTGTATGGTATTCCCTCCTCAGGTCAAATCTGATGAGAGCAAGATTCACTCATTCCCCCTCACCTGCCTTCTTTCTCTTCCTACAAAACTGCTTTTTCTTGCCACTTTTATGCGAGATAATTTACCCCATTCTATCTCTCCCTTTCTCCCTCTCTCAATAATTTGATTTTATTTCTTTTAGATATCATCCCTTCATCTTCAACTCACCCTGTTCCCCCCCCTCTCTCTCCCTCTCTCTCTCTCTCTCTCTCTCTCTCTCTATATATATATATATATATATATATATATATATATATATACATACATATATATACACACACACATATATACATACACACACACATATATATATATACATACACATATATATTTATGCATATCCCCTTCAGCTACCCTAATACTGAGATCTCATGAATCATGCACATCATCTTTCCATGTAGGAATGTAAACAAAACAGTTCAACTTTAGTAAGTCCCTTGCTTCTCTTTTTCTTGTTCTTTTTCTTGATTACCTTTTCATTCTTCTCTTGATTCTTGTGTTTGAAAGTCAAATTTTCTATTCAGTTCTGGTCTTTTCACTGTGAAAGCTTGAAAGTCCTCTATTTTATTGAAAATCCATATTTTGCCTTGGAGCATGATACTCAGTTTTGCTGGGTAGGTGATTCTAGGTTTTAATCCTAGCTCCATTGACCTCCGGAATATCATATTCCAAGCCCTTCGATCTCTTAATGTAGAAGCTGCTAGATCTTGGATTATTCTGATTGTGTTTCCACAATACTCAAATTGTTTCTTTCTGGCTGCTTGCAGTATTTTCTCCTTGATCTGGGAGCTCTGGAATTTGGCAACAATATTCCTAGGAGATTTCTTTTTGGGATCTATTTGAGGAAGTGATCTGTGGATTCTTTCAATTTCTATTTTGCCCTGTGGCTCTAGAATATCAGGGCAGTTCTCCTTGATAATTTCTTGAAAGATGGTATCTAGGCTCTTTTTTTGATCATGGCTTTCAGGTAGTCCAATAATTTTTAAATTATCTCTCCTCGATCTATTTTCCAGGTCAGTGGTTTTTCCAATGAGATATTTCACATTGTCTTTCATTTTTTCATTCCTTTGGTTCTGTTTTATAACATCTTGATTTCTCATCAAGTCACTAGCTTCCACTTGCTCCAATCTAATTTTTAAGGTAGTATTTTCTTCAGTGGTCTTTTGTACCTCCTTTTCTATTTGGCCAATTCTGTCTTTCAAGGCATTCTTCTCCTCATTGGCTTTTTGGAGCTCTTTTGCCATTTGAGTTAGTCCATTTTTTAAGTCCATTTTTAAGTATATTTTTCAGTATTTTTTGGGTCTCCTTTAGCAAGTCATTGACTTGTTTTTCATGGTTTTTTTCATCCTCATTTCTCTTCCCAATTTTTCCTCTACTTCTCTAACTTGCTTTTCCAAATCCTTTACGAGTTCTTCCATGGCCTGAGACTTTATCTTCAAGGCTTTTGATGTAGGCTCTTTGACTTTGTTGACTTCTTCTGGCTGTATGTTTTGGTTTTCTTTGTCACCAAAGAAAGATTCCAACATCTGAGACTGAATCTGGGTGCGTCTTTGCTGCCTGGCCATGTTCCCAGCCAACTTACTCGACCCTTGAGTTTTTCAGTGGAGTATGACTGCCTGTAGAGTAAAGAGTACTTTTTTCCAAGCTTGAGGGGATGCGCTGTTGTTTTTAGAGCTATTACAGCCAGTTCTGCCACACTAGCACTCCTCCTTCCCCAAGAACCCCCAACCCGGACTGGACTCAGATCTTCAGCAGGCTCTGCACTCCTGCTCTGATTCACCACTTAATTCCTCCCACCAGGTGGGCCTGGGACCAGAAGCAACTGCAGCTGTAGTTCTGTAGCTGCACCACCTCCACTGCCCCCAGGGCTGTGGCTGAACCGTGAACTCCTTCTACTCCCGCAGCTTTTCCCACTAACCTTCTCTGTTGTCTTTGGTGTTTGTGGGTTGAGAAGTCTGGCAACTGCCACAGCTCACTGATTCAGGGCACTAGGGCCCCCTCCACCCGTCTCCCAGTCTGGTTGGTCCATACGGCACACGCTGGGCTCTGCTCTACTCTGCTCCCAGCTCCATGAGTGATAGATCTCACCCAGCAACCATCCAGGCTGTCCTGGGCTGGAGCCCTTCTTCCCTCTGCTATTTTGTGGATTCTGAAGTTCTAGAATTGGTTCAGAGCCATATTTTATAGGTTTTTGGAGGGACTTGGCAGGGAGCTCACTGTAGTCCCTGCTTTCCAGACGCCATCTTGGCTCTGCCCTGAACTGAGTCAAATTTGTAAAATATGAGCCATCACTAAATGGTCTAGGGATACGGACAGGCAGTTTTCAGTAAAAGAAATCAAAGCTATCTGTTGTCAAATAAAAAATGCTCTTAATCACTATTGATTAGAGAAAGACAAATTAAAACAACTCTGAGCTACCACCTCATACCTATCAGAAATGACAAATGCTGAAAGGGATGAGGGAAAATAGGTACACTATTAAACTGTTTGCCAAGTTGTAAACTGGTCCAACCATTCTGGAGAATAATTTGGAACTATGCCCAAAGTGCTATAAAACTGTGCATTCCTTTTTACCCAGCAATACCTCTACTGGGTCTGTATCCCCAAAGAGATCAAAGGAAAGGGACTTACAGTTATCCCTTCCACATCGCTGGGGTTAGGAATGCAACACCCTCCACAATCTGGAAAATTTGTACAAAAAACTTTTGGCCCTCCCTTCATATCAAAGAAGTCTGAATTTTTTTCCTTTTTTATGAGGTGTTTGCAGTACCTTGTTATAAAATTTGGGTTAAGTATTTGGTCATAGCTCTATGTCATCTGCTAGCCTTCATGTGTCATCTGTGGCTTCCACAAAACTGCCAGAAAAATTCCAATTTAATTTCTTATCCCAATCCATGATATAGCAAAACCACAAAGGGGAAAGTCATGATGGGGAAGGAATGACTGTATATGTACAGCTTTTTGTGGTGGCAAAGAATTAGAAATCAAGACAATGCTCATCAATTGGGGAATGGATAAACAAGTTGTGGCATATAATTGTAATGGAGTTTTGAAATGGAGTTTTGAAAATGAGAAATGACAAGGGGAGTGGTTTCAGAAAAAAAAACATGGCAATGTCTATTTGAACTGATGCAAAGGGAAGTGGGAAAAACCAAGAGATCATTGTGCACAATAACAGTGATGCTGTGATGATGATCAACTATGAAAGATTTGGCTATTCTGAGCAATAAAATGATGCAAGATAATCTCAAAAGACTCAAGATAACCAAACACTATCCTCTTCCAGAGAGAGAACTGATGAACTCTAATTGAAATATAATTTTCTCACCTTTTTCATTTAGGGTGTTTTCTATGATATGGTGTTTCCACAATCTGGCTAGCAGCTTCCGTGGGGGTGTAGGATCCACCAACAGCCAGCACCCAGAAAGCTGCCAGCATGCTGCAAAAGCACAGGTTCTTTTGATCTGCTTAACTAAGGAAAGCAAGGTTTAAGGGGTTGACAAGCTTACTTTTAATTCAGCATACAAATATCATTCACTTTGTTCAGGGGGAAAAGCCAGCATCCCGAACTTCAGAACAAAATACGAAGTACAAACATCAACAGACAGACCTTGTCTGATTCGAATCCCAATACATAGTTACCAGAGTTTAACAAAGTCCCAGCATCCGGGTTACAAGCTGGAGGGTTCCTTAGCTACAGCTCCCCAGAGTGTCTGCATCAGCATTATCACGAATGAGAGCCCTAAACAAATTACAAACAGACAGACCCAGTACAATTCATAGTCACCAACATCTAGGTTCAGCCCGGGAGCTCAGAACAACGGCTGGCCCAGAGTCACACGCGCCACCACTGCTGTGAGTAAGAGCTCCCAAGAAGAGAAGACCAACCCTTCGTTTTATATCTTTTTCAGCATCAGGGGTGAGTCACACATGCGACTCGCCCATGTGACCTAAAATCGTCACAAAGAGGCAACTTAAACCCAAGTGGTCTAAAAGCCTCTGCTGTCCCAGACATGTAAACTAGGCCCTCCCTGGAGTTAGCCCCACCTTGGGCCCCACCGTAGTTGCCAATCCACACCCACATACGTTTTACACCTAATAGGGGTTTGGGCCTGGGGCTTAGCACCCAGTAAGGCTCAATGAAATACACTAAATTACTCAAAGGGAACAAAAGCCAAACTGAGTGCTAAGGGCCCATTTTGTTTACCAACACACATGGCTAATATGAAATATATTTTGCATGATTCCACATGTATAATTGATATCATTTTGTTTGTCTTCTCAGTGAGAGAAGGGGTGGAAGGGAGAAAATGTAAAACTCAAAATTTAAAAGGAAAAGAATGTTTAAAAATAAACAACATTTTTCAAAAGAAAAAATGAGAATTAATCTGGAAAGATTTTAGGAATGAGCATTTTTAAAGAAATAATTACTGGAAAGATAAGGAGATGTTGAAGGGAAAAGAGTTTGTGAGAATAGGACTGCCTTTAAGTAGATTTAAACTAAAATAAATGAAGTGACAAAGTATCTTTGTCTTCTGTCTTTACAGAATGGGGAAAATACTAATTCAGAAAAAATAATATTAGAGACAAGGGAAGAAAATATAAAAACTTTAAAGGTGAATGTATTAAATAATCAAACACAAAAGAGTCATGAATAGATAAGAAAATAGAGCTCTACATAATCTGCTGGTTACAAGATATATACCACACCCCCCAAAAAAGACGTACACAGAATAAAAATGAAAGATTGGAAAAAATTGATTATGCATCAGAAGAATGCAAAATCAGGAGTTACAATCATGCTATAAGAAAAAAAAGCAAAAGAGGATTCCAGAATAGCAGACATGAAAATGTGGGAGTCTTAAGAGTTCTTTCAGAGGCAAAGTCAATATGGCAGAGAGGTATAAATTTTGCCACAGATCACCCAAAATCTTTTTCAAAACGATCTAGAAAATGAATCAAACCAAATTCTGAGCAAGAGAAGCCAAGAAAAAGTCACAGTCATGTTTACAACTCAGGGTAGCATAGGAAGATAGAGAGGTTTGCAGACACTTGAGGAGGACTGACCAGAAGCACAGTACAGCAGTAAAAATTACATCATTGCTGTTGTTTGTCCTCTGTTCTTGAAAAGGATCATGACATCAGGAAGGTGGTGGCATGACTTGCAAGTAAACTGGATTTAAGTGAGGCAGGGCTGTGCAAAGTCACCAACCTCACTTTCTCCTCCAGAGCCATCTGTGTCCAGTGGCAAGATATAGATCAGGATGACTAGAGATGGCCCTGGATGTAGTAGGAGATCATGGCCTTTTTAAGCTAAGATCTTTCCTAGGTCTTAGTTTGACTGAGGCAAGACCCATTCAATGATTAAGGCTAGGTAAGAACTGAGGCATGAATGGCCTCTTTTACCTAGTCAACAACAAAAATATCAATCCAGGAGAGGACCCTCTGGTTTTCTGGCCAAAACAGAAATAATTGCTATTTACTTTCACTCCAAGCAATCAGAGCCCAAATGATGATTCTGTGGGCTTGGGCTGGGACCTATTGTGGATCAATCAATGAGAACCATAGCGATTTGGGTTTAAGCCAAATTTCTAAGACAGAAATCTAGCCCAGAAATCCCAAGATATCTTGTGGTTTCAGTGATAAAGGAGAGGAGAGGAGAGGAAAGGAGAGAAGTAACATCAGACTGGCAGCAGCAATGACAAGGAGCAGCCTAGGAGCCATGAACAATAAGGAGACTAAATACCTGGGCAGAAAGGGATGCAAGCGAACCACTGTCCTAGCACTGGGAGCAAGAATAGGTGCCATCTAGAAGCTCTGTCACACATTACACAGTTTTGGGTCACAGTTCCAGGGCAGAGAAGAGTAGTCAAAATCACTAGTGAGGGAGCAGGAGTCCTACCTGTGAAAGGAGCAAAGAACAGACCAGCAGGGCAGTAGACCTCTCCCTTAATCACACTATGATGGAAGCACCAAAAATGTACAAGTTTCTAGAATGAGCTATGAAAGGAGCAGATGGACATAAAGAAAGAAGCTCAAGCTGGTCATACCCTACCTATAGGTGAACAGTGCCCATACTAATACAAAATCCAAAGTCAAAAAGTAGGCTGGGAAAATGAGTAAACAAAGAAAATAATCTGACCCACAGAAAGTTACTATGGTGATAAGGAAGCTCCAAACACAAACTCAGAAGAAGATAAAGACTTGAAAATATCTAAAAGCCAACCATAAAATAAAAATGCAGATTGGATACAAACCCAACAAAGACAATTAAAAGAGCTAAGGAAAGAGATAAATAAAAAGCAAAAAAAAAAAAGATTTTAAAAATCAAGAGTAACTGAGGGAAAACTGGCTAAAGAATTGACAGCTACACGAGAAAATTATGAAAAGATAGTTAGTAACTTGCGAAAAGTGGCACGAAAATGCTGAAAAAAAATCCCTTAAAAATCAGAATTGTCCAAATGGTAAAAGAGGTACAAAAACCCATGGAAGAAAATAATTGCTTAAAAATTAAAATTTTTTGAGTAGAAACTAATGACTCTGATACACAAAGAAGCAAAAAAAAAAACAAGTCAAAAGACTAGAAAAATAGAAGAAAATATGAAATATCTCATAGGAAAAAATGACTAATCTGGAAAATACTTTGGAAATAATTTAAGAATTATTGAACTATCTAAAAGCCATGGCTAAAAAAGAGATTAGATGTTATATTTCAAGAAATTATAAAAGAAAACTACCCAATCAGAGGGCAAAGTAGGAATTAGGGAAATAAAGCCATCCATCATCTCTTGAAATAAATTCCAAAATGAAAATTTCCAGGAATATTGTAGCCAAAATCCAGATCTCCCAAGTCAAGGAGAAAAATTTGTAAGTAACCAGAAAGAAACTATTCAAATACCAGGACCCACAGTCAGGATCATACAAGATTTAGCAGATACCAATACAAAGGAGCAGAGGCTTAGAATGTACTATTCCAGAAATCAAGGGAGCTAAGATTACAGCCAAGAAAGATCTAGTTAGTAAAACTTAGTATGACCCTATAGTTGAAATAATGGATATCTAGTGAAATAGAGGACTTTCAAGCATTCCTGATAAAAAGATGAGGGCAGACTAGAAAATATTATAATTAAACACAAGACTCAAAAAAAGTATAAAAAGTAAATATGAGTGAGAAATATTCAAAATATGGGCAGATGGATTGGATAGGGTGACACCCAGAAAATAGAAGATTAGGTGGTAGGAGACATGGTATGAGAAAGCAAAGATGTAGAGGATAAAGGGGAAATTCATTTGATGCCATGCATAGGGGAAAAATAGATTTTTGCTCAGCATACATTCTCAGCTGTGATGTCATGTCCAAGCTGTCACCACTCCTGAATCTTGGAGGTCATTAGGGTTCAGGATAAATGCCTTTTTATAGTGCTCTGTTCTCAATGAATATTGAATGGCTTAGAGAACAATGTTTCTTCTGAGAAGAAGACATGCATAGATGATCTAAGAGCTATGAATTGAGAAATAGAACTATTTTCTTAGCTTCAAATTAATTTTTCATTCTGAAGCAGGATACTCTTGCTAAAGTTCATTGTAATTACAAACCTCAAGGATCTTAGGTTTCCATTTTAGAATTGAAACTCACACAACTCAAGTTAGCCAAGTTACCAAGTACATTGTTGTGAATTATTATTTTGCATGAGGAGAGTTAGTTTTGAAAGAGACTTCTGTAGTGGATATTCCGTAGTGGAAAGTATCTGAAACAAATTTTCCAGGCAATTAAGATACAGAGCTGGGGTGCTGTGATTCATTACTAAAATTTAGCCTTTGGATCAATATCATTAGTATGCAGTTAAGAAATATTTCAGGAATTGAACATAATTGAATATAAAATGTAAGCTCCTTGAGGTCAAGGACTATACACAGATATACATACATACATTTATACATATGTAATATATACATAAGAATATAAGAAAAAGAAATTGAAGGAATAAGCTTAGGTAATTAGGAAATAAACCCATCATTTCATGGATAATATGATGGTACATTTAGAGAACCCTAGAGAGTGAACTAAAAGAAAAGTCAAAACAATTAACAACTTTAGCAAAGTTGCAGGATATAAAATAAACCTACATAAATCATTCACATTACCAACAAAACCCAGCAGGAAGAGATAAATTAAAGCAAAATAACACTTAAAATAGTTGCAAACAGAATAAAATACTTGGGAATGTACCTTCCAAGACACCCAGAGGAACTAAATGGACACAATCACAAAACAAACAGGGTTAACTGACTTGCCCAAGGTCACACATCTAGTAAGTGTCTGAGGCCAGATTTGAACTCATAAAGATGACTCTTCCTGACTCCAGGACTTGTATTCTATCCACTGTACCTACTAGCTGCCCACAAAACGATACTACTACTTGACTGACTTATTCAGTGCCATACTAATCAGAGTACCATAGAATTACTTTATAGAGCTAGAAAAAAATAATAACAAAATTTAAATTCATGAACAAAAGGTCAATGTAGGGAGGAGCAGTGGAAGAGGGGGGTAGGAGAGAATGTGAAAGAAAAAAACCTTAGAATTACTAGATCTCAAACTATATTACAAAGCTGTAATCATCAAAACAGCTTAGTACTAGTTAAGAAATAGAGTGGTTGATCAATGGAACACAATATACAAAAGCAAACAAGCACAGTAAACTAGTGTTTGATGAACCTAGCTATTGGGACAAGATCTCACTATTTGAAAATAACTACCAGGAAAATTGGAAAGTTGTAAGGCAGAAACCAAGAATAGACCAACATCTAATGCTGTATGCCAAGATAAGCTCAAAATATATACTAGATTTAGACATAAAGTGTTTATATCATAGATGAACTTGGGAAGCCTGTGTAATGGTAATGTAAATTTGAAGATCTTTCCATACATTACTAGGCCCATGTGATCTGCTTATGTCACAGGAAGCCTAAGTCACATGTAGTGAGAGGAGCTTGCTGAAGGAGTGTAACAGGAAAAGGTAGAGCAGGAAATGCTCAGAGCAGTGAAGCTGAGGGAGAGAGCAGATGCAGGAGTCAGCTAGGATATGGGAGTGTTTGTGGGAAGGCTCCAGCAGGGGGAATGGCTTTGGGATAGAGTGGCTCTCTGCTGTGATGATGTGTATTAATTTCTTTGTGCTTGGATGGATTGGACTTACTGGTTTGGGGATTTGGTCCTCTGGTATCTGAATAAATGTTTTCCTTCTTCTTTCTTCTATATGGAGAGTCTGTTATATTTTGTGATACAGAACCAAGTCAGCACATTCATAGCAATAGCAACTGTTGTGACTATTGCCTTGGTGATACAGCATGGAAGAAATTACTTGTCCAATCTATGGAGAAGGGAAGAATTCATGACCACACAAGAGATAGAGAGGTTCAAATGAGTTAAAAGGGATAATTTTGGTTACATAAAACTTAAGTTTTTGCACAAACAAAACTATTGCAGACAAAATTGGAAGAAAAGTAAGAAAGTGGGAAAAATATCTTCAGCAAGTTTCTCTGATACAGGTCTCATTTCTCAAATATATATGGAACTGAGCTAAACATTTAAGAATAACAGCCATTTCCAAATTAATAGATGGCCAAGGCAGAAGAACAGGTAGTTTTCAGAAGAAAATAAAATCAAAGCTAGCAATAAACAAATGAAAAAATGTTCTAAATCATTAACAACTAGAGAAATGCAAATTAAAACAACTCTCAGCTATCACCTCACACATCAGATTGGCTAAGCTGACAGAAAAGAAAAATAACAAATACTGGGAAAACAGGTATACTGATGCACTTTTAGTAGAACTATGAACTAGCACAACCATTCTAGAGAGCAATTTGGAACTCTGCCCCAAAAGTTATAAAACTGTTCATGCTCTTTGACCAAGCAATACTACTACTAGGTCTATGCCTCAAAAACATCAAAGGAAAAGGAAAAGGACCAACATGCATGTGCAAAAATATTTATTGTAGTTTTTTTTTGTTAAGGGAAAGAATTGGAAAATGAAGGGATAGACATCAATTAGGGAATAGCTGAACAAATTACGGTATATGAATGTGATAGAAAAACAAAATAGAAAAGGAGAATTAACTGAATATGCATTTTATTCACGTATGATTTAAGTAAACAAACCTAGAATACACAAAGAGATACCAAAAAATTAGAGGAGAAATAGATAATCTGGAAACTTAAAATTGTGTCATATATGTATGTATATATATGCATATATATATACATAAAAGAAAGCTGGTCCTTTAATAAGACAATAAATTGATAAAACCTTAAACCAAGCCCATTAAAGAGGGGAGAAAATAAAATCACAAAGTAGCAAACAAGTTGAAATCACAACAAATAAAAACAATTATCAAAACCTACTAGGTACAGTTAGGTGCTAGTAAAACTGAGAACACAAAAGAAATAAAAGAAAATCTTCAAAAATATAAAATACCTGAGCTAATGGAAGACCAAGAAGAGATTTAAAATAATCCAATCTCAGAAAGATGAATTGAATTAGTTGTAAAGCAGCTACTGCTGATAAAAAAAACTCCTGGAATTGATGGATTCACAGGAGAATTCAATCAAACTTTCAAAGAATAATTAGTACCAATAATACACAAATTATTCTCAAAAACTGAGAAAGTACCCTCCCAAACTCCTTTTATGAGACAAATATAAACCTATTAACCAATCCAAGAAATGAATAATGCATAGAAGCACTATTGACCAATATCATTAATGAATGGCAATTCAAAGTTTTAAAGAAAATCCTGTGAAATCAACTGCAGCAATTCATCCAAGACATCACTCATTGTGAGCAAGTTGGAGCTATGCCACAGATACGAGGACAGTTCAACATTGGGAAAACAATCAATGCAATTAATCATATCAAAAACAAAAACATACCAAATCACTTGTCTATCTCAATAGATGCAGAAAAGGCTTTTGTCAAAGTACGGCACTCACTGATGCTTAGTAAATGACATCCTTAGTTATAACTTAGCAAATAACACCCTTAGTAAATAACATATAGGCATAGAGGGACCTTTCTTAATATCATAAAAAGTTTGTATCTAAAACCAAAAGCAAACATCATAAACAGTAAAGATACACTAGAAGCTTTAAATTTTAGAAAAAATTAATGATACAAAGCAAGGATACACACTTTACCCACTATTATTTGATACAGTTCTGGAAATGTTAGCAATAAGGCCAGAGAAAGAAAATTAAGGCTTAAAGTTAGTTTAAGAGGAGTTAAAACCATTGCTATTTGCTGATAACACAATGGTTGGCTTAGAAAACCCTAAGACATCAGCAAAGATACTGGGATAATAGCTTCAGAAAAACAGGCAGGCTACAAAATAAACCCTGAAAAACAACATCACTTCTAAATAATAATTTTTAAATGCATGAGGCAATAATAGAGGGCAAAATGTCATTCCAAATAACTGCAAAATGCATAAAATGGGGGGTTAGGGGGAATCAATCCACCAAATAGATGCTTATGTGGATTCAACTACAAAGTACTCCTTAAAGAAATAAAGAACAGGATAAGTAACAAAAGGAATTTTCAGTGCTCATAGTTGGACTATGTTATTGTAACCAAAATTAAAATACTATCAAAATTAATTTATAGTTTTAATGCTATACCATTGTGCAGAGCTCAATAAAACAATAACATAATTCATTTGGAAAAACAACAGACCTAGAATACCAAAGTAAATAATAAAAAAAATGTAAGACTGAAAGGGAGAATAGCACTTCTAGACCTCAAACTATATTATAGTAACAGCCATCAAAACCCAGTGGTAGTGGATTTTTAAAAAGTGTGGATGTCAGAGAATCAGAAACAATGGAACCCGATTATTCAGTGATTGATAAAACAAAAATCACAAATAAGGAACAATACCACTTTGATTTTTAAAAAAACTGCTGGAAAAAAATGGAAAGCAGTCTGGCAAAAATTAGGCTTAGAGTTTCTGGAAACCAAGATGACAGAGTAAGCAGCAAATTGCTGTAACTCTCCCAGATTCATCTCTAAACAACCAACCATAAAACAGCACCCCAGAACAAATCCAGGAACAGCCGAGCCAGCAGAAAGATGGGGTGGAGAAGTCTTTTAGGCCAGGGAACTTGGATGATTGGAAAGAAAGGTCCATCTCATTTGGGTAAAAGTGGAATACATTCTAGGACAGCAAGCCTCCCAGCAAGCCCTATCTCAGTCAACCACTCAGAGACCCTGAGCCCCAGTTCAGTGGAGCAGGCAAACACCAACACCTTGTGTGCCTTAGCATAGTCAGAGGAGCCAGCAGACTCCAGTTCCAAGAACCACCACATGTTTTGGTGCAGTCCCAGGCAACAGGCATCCTGCAGTGACTGAACTTCCCAGTGCTTCAGTGTTGCCCCAAGAAGGGGTCCTACAGCAACTAGACTTCCACATGCTTTGGCATGGCTCCAGGCAAGTCAAGCAGGTGTTTGCCCAAGGCCAGACCTCCACATGCTTCAGTGTAGCACTAGGGGAAATGCAGAAAAACCTCACCAAGCCTCAGCACACACCAGATGCCACCACTAGGACCCAGTTCAGCACCAAGGAAGCTGCCAGACTCCTATGGACTCCAGCAACACCCGTCAACACCCACCCCACCCTTGCAGTGCAGCACCAGACTTGAGGGTCCCCTGTGGGCCTCAGGACAACATCACTACAGTACCAGATAAACACCCAGGGCCTGTAGCCAGTAGCACAAGAAGCCTGAGACAGTGCCCTTTCCACCCTGGGAGCAGAGATCAAATTTAAAAGAAAGGAAAAAGGCCAAAAAAAAAGGAAGGGGGATAAGCAGAAAACAATAAAAAACAATCTGACCATAGAAAATTATTATGGTGATGGGAAGTCCAAGACACAAACTCAGAAGAGAACAACAATGTCAAAACATCTATGGGCAAAATCTCAAAGACAAATGGGAAGTCATCTCAAGCCCGGAAAGAACTTATAGAAGAGCTCAAAAAGGAGCTTAAAAATTATATGAGAGGTAGAAGAAAAATGAGGGAAAGAAATGAGAGTGATACAAGAGAACTATGAAAAATGACTCAAAAGCTTAGAAAACTGCTTAAAAAGTATAATTGGCCCAATGGAAACAGTGATACAAAAATCCACTTAAGAAAACAACTCCTTTTCTTGGAAATGGTATGGAGACAATTAGGTCAAGGGCTTGTGAGAATATTTTGTTATTTGGTTAATATCATGCTTGTCTAAAGCTTTGTTACAGTTAGTAATGTTAAAAGAAGAATGGCTTGTGGTTTATTTCGTACATGCCATCAAAGAAACATGGCATGACTAAAAGTTTTATATATGTACTGTGTTAAGAATTGGCTATCTAATGTATTTAGGTAGGTTCTGGAGTCTGCTGTTAATTCCTTAGTGAAATATTATCCTCCTGGTGAGGAAATGTTAATGCAAAGTATGTTAAGTAAAGTATGTAGGGAGTTAATGTAAAGTATGAGGAACTGGGTTCTGATGTAAAATTTCTTAAACATGGCAATTGGCCAAAGTTCCAATTTTGAATTTGTAAAAATGATCAGGGTATAAGGATTAGAAAACTGTGCCAGGGTAACTTTTGTAGGAGAATGGAAAGAAGGCTGGTTCCTACAAGAAGGCAAGAAGAAGATGCTGGAGATGGCTGGAACAAATACCAAGGACCAGAAGACCTCACCGATGTTCCCTGCCAGACAGCTTATGGGAAGAGACTTTTGAATCTTAAAGGGACAATTGCATTGTCGTTTTCTTTTGGGTCTCTGTATCTGTATTTACAAAGGGGACTGCCCCCTTTGATTTTTCAATGCGTCGATCAATCCTTCCCATATTTAAGGGGGTGATGATTAAGGAGAAAAATTCAGATGAGAAAGAGAGTAAGGGAATATTAAAAATGTGGAAACAAAAATTTGAATAAAAGAAGAGGGGGAAATTGTAAGAAATGGGAGGAGGAGTTTTGTTTCCACAGAAGTAAAGGTGTGCTTCCCTGCCCTCCCCCACCCCAGCTTTAGCAGAGACCAGGCCTCAAGGTCGGTCAGGTGAGAGGTCAGAGGCTTGTACTCATGTGCATACTTTTTGAGAAGGCAGTCTGGGGGATTAGAGAGGCCAAACCCACTTGAACCTGTTCAAGCTTATCTAAGGTCTGGTCTTGGTCAAGAATCCAGGCCTACTGATTTGCATCATTTGCATATGTTAAAGAGGGAAAGTAGGGGAAGTAAAAGAATATAGTTTAATCCTAAACTAAGACAAGGAAAATCTAATTAACTTCACTTTTGCTTCTGTATCCTTATTATCCTATTTATATAAACTATATAACCTAGGAAAACTATGTAAAAAACAAAGATTGTAAACTAACCATGACTCTAGCAGGAGTGGAGGGAATGGTTACCCCTGCTCCTGCAGCTGTATCAGTGTGAGTGTTCCCGCGAGCACTGCACCCGCTCTCCCGGGGAGCATAATAAAATGCCTTCCTTTGCCCACAAAAAAAAAAAGAAAACAACTCCTTAAAGAGCACAATTGGGCAAATGGACAAGAAAGCACAAAAGGTAATTGAGGAAAACAACATCTTAAAAGTTAGAATTGGGCAAGTGGAAGCCAATGACTCTATGAGACATCATGAATCAATCAAATAAATTCAAAAGAATGAAAGAAATGGAAGAAAATGTAAAGTACCTCATAGGAAAAACAACTGACCTGAAAAATAGATGCAAGAGAGACAATATCAGAATCATTGGACTACGTGAAAGCCATAATAAAAAGGAAGACCTGGACAACATCTTTCAAGAAATTATCAAGGAAAACTGCCCTGATGTCCTGGAACCAGAGAGCAAAATAAGCATTGAGAGAATCCACTGATCACCTTAGGAAAGAGATTCCAAAGCAAAAACTCTAAGAAACATTATAGCCCAATTTCAAAACCATCAGGTGAAGGAAAAAAATACCACAAAAGGCTAGAAAAAAACAATTCAAATATCAAGAAGTCACAATCAAGATCACACAGGACTTGGCACCTGTATCATTAAAGGATCGGAGGTCATGGAACATGACATTCTGGAAGGCAAAAGAGCTAGGACAACAACCAAGAATCACTTACCCAGTGAAATTAAGCATAATACATCAATGGAAAAAATGTCATTCAATGAAATAGAAGGATTTCAAGTCTTTATAAGAAGACCATAAATAAACCAAAAATTTGACCTCCAATATCAAGAATCAAGAGAAGCATAAACAGGTAAAAAGAGAAAAGAAAACAAAAGAGATTCAATAGAGTTAAACTGTTTATATCCCTACATGGGAAGATGATACTTGGCACTCTTAAAAATTGTATCACTGACAGTACAGATAGAAGGAATAAACAAAGTGTATGGCTATAAGGTACATTTGAGGGAATGACATAAAAAAAGTAAGGGATGAGAAAGAGGAGTAAAATGGGTGCAGAAGGAAGGGAGGGGTAGAATGGGGTAAATTACCTCACATGAAGAGGCAAGAAAGACCTTGATTACAGTTGAGGGAAAGATGGAGGGGAAAGGCATTGATTGAACCTTACTCTCATCAGTATTGGCTCAAAGACGGAATAATATACACAAAGAAGTGAATATAGAAATCTGTCTTATCTAACAGGAAAGTAGGAAGAAAGGAAATTAAATAAAGGAAGGGGATGGGGACTGACCAAAGGGAGGTGGGAGACAGAAGCAAAACATTTGTGATGTGAGAAAGGGTGAAAGGAGAGAGATGACAAATAAGAGGAAGAATAGGATGGAGGGAAATACACAGTCCTCATAGCTGTGGGTGTGAATGGGATGAACTCTCCCATAAAATGGAAGCAGATAGCAGGGTGGATCAAAAACCCTACAATAGGTTGATTACAAGAAACAAACTTGAAGCAGAGAGGCACACACAGAGTAAAGAAAAACCTGGAAAGACTTGTACAAACTGATGCAAAGTAAAATGAGCAGAACCAGGAAAACACTGTACACAGCATCAGCAACATCATGTGATGATCAACTATGAATGGCTCAGCTTTTCTCAGCAACACAATAAGCCAAGACATGTACAAAGGACTCACTAAGGAAAATGCTATACATATCCAGATATAAAAACTGATGTATTCTGAATGAAGATCAAGGCATTTTTTTCACTTACTTTATTTTTTCTTGCTTTTTTTTAAACTTTTGATCAGTTTCTTCTTACACAACTGTGATGAATATGGAAATATGTTTTACATGATACCATTTTCAAAAGAGGAGAGGTAGGGAGAAAAATTGGGAACTCAAAATCTTGTAAAACTGAAAGCTAAAAGTTTTCTTGATTTGTAATTGTGGGAAAAAATAAAATAGTATTTAAAGCAAAATAAAGACAAAATTTTAAAAATAAGCTCAGACAACACCTTACACCATATTCCACAATACATTCTAAACTGAGATATGACCTTATTTATATCATTAAAAAATTAGAAGTACATTGTATACTTTTCACTGCTATGGGCAGGAGATGTTGTCTTAACTAAAAAAGGGATAGAGGTAATTACAAAAGATAAAATAGATAATTTTGATTACATGACACTGAAAGGCTTCTGCACATAAAAATGTATATAGACAGGATAAAAAAGGGAACAATAGAATGGGGGGTGGGAATCTTTGTATCAAATTTCTCTGATAAGGGTTATGTATATGTATGTGATTTGCCAAAAACAAATCAACTTCCAGTGGCAGATAGGATGAAAGCTTTCCCAGAATTTACCAAGGTACTATATGAACTTTGATACTACCCATTCCCTATTAATTAATTTAATACTAGTTTCCTTGTAAGAAATTTCACTTCATATTTAGCCGACCAGCTTTTTGATTTGGCACTAGCATGAGTACTATTGTCATCCACTAGGTAATGTGCAAAGGAAAGTCACAAAATATAAAAATTATTCTCATCTGTTTGAACAAGTAAGAGTCCATTTTACTCTGAGCATAAAATTTTAAAAGATTTATGCTAAAAAAAATTAAAATAGGAATTATTAAATTGAATGGGTTAAATGACTACTATGTGCAAAGTACTATTAGGCAATACGAATCCAAATATGAAAAATGGCATAGTTCCTGCCTTCAAAAAGATTACAGTCTAATAGGAGATGCACAAAAAAATACGATACAATGTAGAATGAGACAAAGGAGAGCTCCAGGCAAAGTGCCTTAAGAAAATGTAAAGGTTTGGAGTAGAAGAATGTAGGATCACATATCCTTGACATGTTTCATGTTAGATGACCAAAAAGTGCAAAGTATTACAACAGGAGTGATGTCACTATGAATGCATTTCAACATTTCCATATTTTGAGAAATTTCATCATTGTGTGTATTCTCTCCAAGGATACAGATCACAACCACTATGTGGGATAGACACTCTTCTGGAAGTTTTGCAGATGAATGCATTCATTCCCTGGTGGGCATCTTTGTAGGCTTATGCCTCTCCACACTTGCTTGGCTGGTCCTCACAGTAAGGATAGGCAGTCACTTTAAGTTTACCCACTTCTTAGGACATTCCAGGACTTGAGGCCCTGATGCCATGGCCTTTGAGAAGCAAACATCTCAGAGACACAATTAAGCACCAAAATAGGACTTAAAATGAAAGGCACCAGGCAGATAAGAACAAAAAAGAAATGACTGTATTTCTATTATCAAAAACAGCTGAACAAGAATTGCTATGTAGAAACGAGATAGAGAGGAAGTTAAAGGAAACAGAGAAGAAATGTATAATAAGAGGAGGTAAAGAAAGGATAAAAACAAGAGCCCTCAAAAAGGAGAAAAAAACATATTAAATAAAAGATTGGTACAACTTGCCTTTATTTTTATATTTTATTCCTAATGATAAATCAGGTCTCATCCATAGTAAAATCACAGCATATAAAAGAGATTTTCTCATCTGTTTAAACAAATAAAAGTCATTTTCACTAAATTGCCCTAATCATGTTCCTTCTATTATTGCTACATAAATAAGTTTCAATTAACAAAAGCAGTTCATAAGTTTTCAGTTCCTCAAAATATGTGTTTGAAGCAGGTACTTTAGCACTTGCTCAAACTGGGTTCACTTTGGTTTTCCTTCCCTGAAATGAATGGAGCTAAAGAAAACAAAAAAGAAAATCCTAGCCCAGAATTCCCTTCCAACTAAGTAACTCTTGGGAAAGATAAACAATTCTAATTGCAGTTTCCCAGGGGCTCTGAGACTTATCCAGATGTAACTGTATCTACTATATTAACTGAATTGACTGCTGAGTTAAATTAATTTTTTTTACTCAGTCCTCTCAAATTTCTTCAAATATCTTCTATTCGTGCCTCATAAATCATTTTCAGTTTATTCTGTCAATTTGAAATTGTAATTAAACAACATAGAGGCAGCTAGGGACTGGAGTCAGGAAGACCTCAGTTCAAATCCAGTCTCAAACACTGACTAGCTGTGTGACTCTGGGCACTTTTGTTTACTTTTGTTTGCCTCACTTCATCTGTAAAATGGGAACGATAAAAGCACCTAACTCCCAATTGTGAAATGCTTGGCACAGTGCCTAGCACATAATAAGCACTAGAAATGTTAGTTATTATTATTGTCAAGCTATAGCTCGGGATTTATAATCATACCACAAGTCCTTACCATTACAACGCCCAACCACCTTCTTCACCCTCTTTTAAATCTGACCAGTTTTCTTCCTCATAGGACAAGAAAGATCTTAAACCCCACAGCCTGAGTTTCTACAGCTGAGCAGTTTGGTTGTCTACACCACCATGACCAACAAACAGCCAGTCAACTTTTCCCTAGTACAGAGAAGAACAGGAAGGTTCCAAGGAAAGACAGTTGGAACCTCAAACTGTCTTTTCCAAACCACCATTCGAAAGTCACTGTCTTCAAATACCAATGGAAAGTATCATTTCCTCCAAATCGGCTGCTTATAGAGAATCCGCCTGATAAGACCTGAGCAACCCACCTGGAAACAGGCTATGATAAGTTAGCTGATCAGAACCTGACGTCTAAGTGACTTTGATCGATGTTTTTTCTTGAAAAATGTATACAGAGTGCCCAGTTTCCATCCTCCTGACCTTTCCAAAATGTTTGACACTACAGACCCACCACTTCCTACTGGATACTCTTTCTTCCCTGAGTTTTCGTAACACTGCTCTCTTGTATGGCATTAGGCCAATGACAAAAAAAGGATTAGAAATTTGCTCCGGTCTCATTAACTCCAAAAGGAAAAATGGGGTGAGGCAATTATACGCCAGAGATAGAAAAAAATATATGCAGCTAAATCCATAGGTCAAGAAAGCAGCTCAATATTAACAAACTTATGAATTAACAATGAAAAATACTCATTCGTAGCATGTTAATTCAGTCCTCTTTTTTAGCCACTCATGTATTAACCACCTACTCCAGGGTCTGTGGCACACTCAACTCCCACCCTTCCCCCAACACACTGTTGGAATAAGAAAGGCCCTGCCCAGCCACATGAAGAGGAGGAGAGAAACCATCTTTTCCTTTATGTGAGGCAGGTTAGGAAACCTCAAAGTGGTACAAATTCTGCCCAGAGGACCCACTCCTTCTTCTCCTAATGTAAAAATCTATAGATCCTGATAAAGCCCAGTTACAAAACTAAGGAATTAGAAAAGTGGAGAGTGTGTGGATGCATTGGGCCTGAAGGAAAAAGGTACAGGAATCCACCTGCAGTCAGTCTATTCCACCAAGGAGATGCTTGGTATAGGGGCCTGTTCCAAAAATAACACACCCTGCCCAAAGTGGAAGAAGGCTCACAGAACCTTTTGCATCAGCCACAGGGGTAAACGTATCTTCAAAAGAGGAAGAATCAGAAAGTCAGCAACAGGAGAATATAAGGAAAAGTAACTAAAACCAAGAGATTTGAAGAACAAGATTCAGTTAAAAACAGAGCACAAGCAGCTAAATCAACAAGGAGGATCCTTAAAATTAGATGGGAAGATGGCTACAAAGATATCTAAGTGTTTACAAACCTATTTAAATAAATATTGCTAGACAAAGAAGATCAGCGAGGTGGCACAGTCAATGGATATAGACCACTGGGCCCAGAGTCTGGAAGACAACTTCCTGAGTTAAAATCTGGCTTCAGATGCTTACTAGCTGTGTGACCCTGGACAAGTCACTTAACCCTGTTTGCTTCCATTTCCTCATCTGTAAGGGTGGAGAAGGAAATGGCAAACCATTCCAGTATCTTCACCAAGATTGTTGTGTTTGTCCTTTGTTCTCAAAGAGGACCATGACATCGGAGAAAGGACATGACTTGCAGTTGACTTTGATTTGAGTGAGGGAGGGATGTGCAAGGTCACAAGCCTCACTTTCTCCTCCAGAGCCATCTGGGTCCAGTGGCCTGATACTCACCAGTATGACTGGAGATGGCCCACGATGCATTAGGAGACCTCTGGCCATTTCAGGCTGAAGTTTTCAGGTTCTCACTTTGAGTGAGGTAAAACCAGTTCAGTGAATAGGCCTCTTTAAGAACTTAATCAAGGGATGGCCCTTTTAATCAAAAACCAAAAAAAAAAAACTCAAATTGGGAGGGGAAGACCCTCAGGGTTCCTGCCTAAAAGAGAAACAGTTACTATTTAGTATTTACATTCACTCTGGGCTAGGAGGGCAGGGACCTATTGTCCCGTCTATGAGCTCCAAAGTGAGTTGAGTTTAAGGCTTGACTTTGAGAAAGAAATCTAGCCAGTGAACCCCAAGTTAAGGAGTCAGCCTTTGGCCATTGAAATGTACCTTCCTTTGGGCAGAGCACCCTCAGGGAAGGACAGGCGGAGAGAGGGACAGGGACAGGGACAAGGAGAGGGCCAAGAGAACCCCAAATGGAATCCATAAGAAACAGATGCTACCTAAACAACTGAAGGACAACAAGATAAAGGAGATTGAAGCAATATCTGGTGAAATCCACAGAAACAAAAGTAATCGTGTGGATTCCCAAGAGAGTAAGAAACTCCAGCAGGATGTTACCATATGGCCCAAGGAGAGCTCAGAATCATGAGAGTAGCTACAAAGGAATGAATGGCAGAATTTATGGACTACATGGCTGAAATAACTAGCTGAAGACAAAAACTTAATTCCAGAGGGGTCAGGCTCTCTGAGAGAGAACATGACACTGGAAGTGCAAATATGCAAAAGGGGACAATCTGGAAGGAACTGAAGGAAAAGAAAAAGGAAAGCAAAAAGAAACAATGTTAGAAGACAACATGATCTCTGTACAAATAAAAGCCATTTATCTCAAAGACAAACAGCAAAGAGAATATCATAGAATAATATGAAAAGTCAAAAAGTTGAACACTGTGGAGTAAGAAATAATACAAGAAAATTGCCCAGAGTTTATGAATACAGGAAGCAAAACACCATTCAAAAAAATCTACAGAATGCTTCCAGAAAAAAAAACCATACTCCAAATTGCAATATATATAGTGGTTAAATTTAACAATTATAATAACAAATAAAAAATTTGGAAATGACCAAGAAAAAGACCTTCAAATAAAAAGGAAATATAATTCAAATAACACAAATCTATTCTACATTTATGAGATATTGTAAAAGAGAAATGAAGAATATATTAAGAAAAGAAAACTCCAAAATGCAACCGAAAATAACATTCCCTGAAAACCTGAGCCTAATCATCAATGAAAATTATGAGAAGCCAACAAAAGAGAGGCATTTGAACAATTCCTAAAAACATGCTAGATTATTCAATGAGCAAATACCTCAAACAACAGAAAAAACAAAAAGATAAATAAAAATAAGTAATGAAATAAATTACTCTGTCTCTAGACTATTAAGAAAAGAGGGAGGTGGAGCCAAGGCAGCAGAGGAAAGGCAGGGACTTGCCTGAGCACTCTCCCAAACCCCTCCAAATACCTTTATATAGTGACTCTAAACAAATTCTAGAGCAGCAGAACTCACAAAAATAAGGAGTGAAATAATTTTTCTGCCCAAGATAATGTGGAAGGTCAGCATAAAAAGGTCTGATGCACCAGGGTGAGAAATGAACACAGTCCAAGGCAGGCCGCACCACTGCAGGTGAGGCCCCAGCAACCCAGGAGCTTGCCTTGGGGTGACTTAATCAGTGGCAGCAATGGTAGTTTCCAGACCTCACATCCACAGATGCCAAAAACAACCTAGAAGACTGGCAGGAAAGGTCTGTCATGCCTGCATGACAGTGGAGCACAGTCCAGGACAGGCTGCACCAGCAAACCAGGAGCAGGTCTTGAGAGCCACTGAATCAGCAGTTGCAGTGGCTGCTTCCAGATTTTTTTCTCAGCCCTCAGATGGTAAGGGGGTCAAACAACTGGTCAGAAGGAGATCAAAAGTATCTTTTTGCTAGAATTGAGGAAGGACTCGGTTGCTTTGCCCATACTCAGATCTGGGGTGCAGTCCTGGGTGACAATCCCAGGGCAAGGAGTAGCATTAGCACAACAGAATTTGCTGCCACAGTGGAGCAGGAACCCTTCTCACAGCTCCAGGCCAGGAAAGAGTGCTTGTGGTCACTCACAGACCAAAGCACAGGCCAGGAGAATAGCAAACACACTTCTCCTTAGATCATACCACCTTGGAAGAACTGAAAACTCACAGGTCCCTAGAAGTATGAAAACAGCTACACAAACCCCTGAGGCTTGGGACAGTGGGCCCTCCACCCTGGAAGCAAAACTCTACTTTAACAAAGAGTTAAAAGTCGAGTAATAGACTGAGAAAATGAGCAAACAACAGAAAAAAATCTGACCATAGAAACTTACTATGGTGACAAGGAAGATCAAAACACTCAGAGGATAACAAAGTCAAAGCTCACACATTCAAAGCCTCTAAGAAAAATATGAATTGGTCTCAGGCCATAGAAAAGCTCAAAAAGGATTTTGAAAATCAAGTGAGAGGTAGAGGAAAATTAAGCAAAGAAATGAGAGTAGAGCAAGAAAAGCATGGGGAGAAAAAGAATCAACAGCTTAGTAAAGGAAACACACACACACACAAAATACTGAAGAAAATAAAACAGAATAGGCCAATTAGTAAAAGAGGTCCAAAAAAACCAGTAAGGAGAAGAATGCCTTAAAAAACAGAATTAGCCAAATGGAAAAGGAGGTACAAAAGTTCACTAAAGAAAATAATTCCTTAAAAATTAGAATGGAGCAAATGAAGGCTAATGACTTTATGAGAAGTCAAGAAACAATCGAATACAACCAAAAGAATGAAAAAATAGAAGACAATGTGAAATATCTCATTAGAAAATCAACTGATCTGGAAAATAGATCCAGGAGAGATAATTTTAAACTTATTGGCTTAACTGAAAGTCATGATCAAAAAAAGAGCCTAGACATCATCTTTTAAGAAATTATCAAGAAAAACTGCCCTGATATTCTAGAACCAGAGGGTAAAATAGAAATTGAAAGAATTCGCAGATCACCTCCTGAAAGAGATTCCAAAATGAAAACTCCCAGGAACATTACAGCCAAATTCCAGACCTTCCAGGTCAAGCAGAAAATATTGAAAGCACCCAGAAAAAAGAAGCAGTTCAAGTATGGTGGAGCCTTAAAGGATCAGAGGGCTTGGAATATGATATTCCAGAGGGCAAAGGAGCTAGGATTAAAACCAAGAACCACCTACCCAGCAAAACTGAGTATAATACTTCGGGGGGGGAAATGGACATTCAATGAAATAGAAGATTTTCAAGCATTCTTGACGAAAACACCGGAGCTAAAGAGAAAATTTGACTTTGAAATACAAGACTCAAGAGAAGCATGAAAAGGTAAACAGGAAAGGGAAATCATAAGGGACTTAGTAAGGTTAAATTGTTTGCATTCCTACATTGGAAGATGATACTTGATAAGGCTATGAGTTATAGGAACTTTCTCATTATTAGGGCAGATAGAAGAAGTACATGTAGACAGAGAGCACAGGTATGAGTTGAATATGAAGAGATAATATCTAAAAAATAAATAAAATAAAAGGGTGAGAGAGGAATGTACTAGGAGAAAGGGAAAGGGAGAGATATAATGCGGTAAATTGTCTCCCACAGAAGCAAGAAAAACCTTTTACAGATGAAGGGAAAAGGGGTAAGGTGAAGGAGAGTGAGTGAACTTTACTCTCATTAGAATTGGCTCAAAGATGGAATAACATAAAGTATATATCATAATACTCAATTGGGTACAGAAATCTATCTTATCCTACAAGAAAGTAGGAGGGGAAGTGGATAAAAGGAGAGGGTGATAGAAGGGAAGGTAGATTGGGGGAGGGTTAGTCGGAAGCAAAACATTTATGAGGGACAGAGTGAAAGGACAGAGAGAATAGAATAAATGGGGGAGAGAAACAGGATGGAGGGAAATACAGTTAGCATTGTTGAGGGAGAAAGAAACCAAGGATGTAGGAATCCCGGACCAAAGTTCCCGGGTCATCTGGAATGAATTTGTGGACCCAAGCATTCTTTAAGTCAAGGAGGCAAAGATTTATTACGCTTTTCAGCGGGCAAGAGCTCTGAGGGAACCTGCAACCATACGGGGCTACAGGGAAAGTTTAAGTACAACATTTAGGGATGAAACCTGTCAATTAGATGATTTGGTGTGGGATTAAGGAGTTCTGAAGGCATGATTAAGGGGTGGTCAGTTCTTAAAGGGACATGCACTTTTTGTATCTACTGTGCAGGTAACTTACCCAGAGTTCACTGGGAAATAGCCCACGGTGAGGTTAGGCGTAGGTGTGATTTTGACTGTGAAACATCACTAAGTCACCAAAAGTTCACGGCCGACTGGGAATATCCAGGTGGATTCCATCATGTGTCTTGTTAGACAAGATTAATGTAAGGGAGCATACATTTGACTATGTCTAGGATGTGTGTTAGACTCAGTGTATCATCCGGAAATCAATCTATAATTGGGCATAGCTACTTACTGAGGAAGAAGCAGAGACAACTTTGGGGCATGATATCCTTTAGCTAGAGAGAGGGACTGCCTGGGAGAGAATATGTTTTGAGAACTAGTTGTTTTTGTAAGGCATGCTGCCCTTGACCTGAAGAGAGGCTGCCTGGGCCAATGCTTTCAAGTTAGGGAGAGATGTGATTTTAGAACTGGGGTTCAGGCACAGATACCCAAGCAGAAGCTAAGGGGAAATGTGGTGTTAGAATTAGGGTCCAGGCACAAGCACCCCATCAGCAATAGTAACTGTGAAAAAAATTTTTGAAGCAAGTATCTCTGATAAATGCCTCATTTCTCAAACATATAGAGAACTGAGTTAAATTTATAAAAACAGGAGCCATTCTCCAATTGATAAATGATCAAAAGATATGAACAGTTTTCAGATGAAGTAATCAAAGCTATCTATGGCCATACGAAAAAATGCTCTAACCCACTATTGATTGGAGAGATGCAAATTAAAACAATTCTGAGGTACTACCCATACCTCTTAGATTGGCTAATAGGACAAAAAAGGAAAATGACTGATGGTGGAGAGGGTGTGGAAAAAATGAGACATTAATGCACTACCAGTGGAGTTGTAAACTGATTCGACCATTCTGTAGAGCAATTTGGAACTATACATAAAGGGCTATAAAGCTATGCATACCCTTTGACCCAGCAATACTACCACTAAATCTGAATCTCAAAAGAGATAAAAGACACTAAGGAAAAGGACCCATATGTACAAAAAATATTTATAGCATCTTTTTTCTGATGGCAAAGAATTGCAAATTAGTGCTCATCAATTGGGGAATGGCTGAAAGAATTATGGTATGTGATTGTGATGAAATACTATTATGTTATAAGAAATGATGAGCAGAATGCTCTCAGAAAAACCTGGAGAGACTTACATGAGCTGATGCAAGGTGAAATATACTATGTACAAAATAACGGCGATATTGTAAGATGATCATCTGTGAAAGACTTAGCTATTCTCAGCAATACAACGATTCAAGACAACTCTGAGGGACTTGGGATGAAAAATCCTATCTATCCCCAGAGAAAGAACTGATGGTGTCCGAATACAGATTGAAACATGTTTTTCACTTTATTTTTCTTGGAGTTTTTTTTTGTCCTGTGTTTCTTTCACAACATGACTATTATGGAAATGTTTTGCATGACTACACATATACAAATTATATTAAATTGCTTGCCTTCTCAATGGGGCGGGGGGTCGGGGTGGGGAAGGAGGGAGGGAGAAAATTTGGAGCTCAAAGTTTTAAAAACGAATGTTAAAAATTGTTTTTACATGTAACTGGGGAAAATTAAATCCTAAATAAAAAGAAAAAAGGGAAAACATCTATTGGATTATTTAAAAATAATACTCATAATGCTGTCTTGGTTTTTCTCCAACCTTTCTGGCTACTGTTTCTCTTTCCTCCTTGCAGGATCATCGATGTCCCACCACCTCTATATGGGTATTTTCTGTTTATGGCCCTCTTCTCATACTTTCTTCCATTCTATCTTGATCACCAGCCTACAAGAGTTGAACTGTCATTTATTCCCTAACATAGGTTAATTCTTTCTCCTTGGCTTCTGACTTTCTAAAAATTTCTATAGCTTCCCTCACCCTTTACCTGACCATAGGCCTGAGTCCATTAAAAAGGAATTTTTCTCCTTTGGCCTCCTAAAGATTTCTCTCTGGGTTTTAGGATATTCTCACCCTCCTAGATTTCTAAATGCTTAAATCTTAGAAGCTCTCTTACATTTGACTTGTTTTCTCTAACTTCCTTGGTTTTGATAAATCAGATTTGATAGCTTATTTTAACACCTGGCTCTGCCTCTATCAAGGAAGTTGGCTTCTCTATTCTTTTACCTAGATAGGCTTTCATTCTCCAATTTCCTGGAGACCATATGGTTCCAGGAACCATATGATCTAATCATTTATGATTGCTTCCCATGAGCTCTGTGATCCCATGTTCTACCTGGCATAGGTCCCATTTTTATACTCATCTTTCCTTACTGGACTCTTCCATACATATAAAGTGGGAATGATAGGCCTCCTTGGTAGCCAATAAACAATGAAAACCTTTTTTTCTGTGCTTTTCCTTTGCCCAAATCTTCCTCTTTGCTCTCAAATGATTAAGGCAATGTTCAAGCCCCTCCTTGAAGAAGACTTGCTTTTAAAAAGACCTTAATCATACATTTTTAATGGGGTGAATTCCTTTCAGCAACCATTAAAAAGAAAGAAAACTGTTGGAGGCACTGAGAAGTTAAATGACTTACTGATCCAGCCATCTATACAATCCCTCACAATGTCTCTTAATGCTGAATAAAATAATTATATAAGGGAGGGCAAAAGGGAGGAGGGGGTAATCAGAAGCAAACACTTTTGAGGAAGGACAAGGTCAAAGGTGAGAATAGAATAAATGGGGGGCGGGATAGGATGGAGGGAAATATAGTTAGTCTTTCACAACATGACTGTTATGGAAGTGTTTTGCATGACTACACATGTATAACCTATATTGAATTGCTTGCTTTCTCAGTGAGGGTAGGTGGGGAGGGAGGAAGGGAGAGAATGTGGAACTCAAAGTTTTAAAAACTAATGCTAAAAATTGTTTTTACACGCAACTGGGAAATAAGGTATACATGCAATGGGGTATAGAAATCTATCTTGCCCTACAGGAAAATAGAAGGGATAAGGGGTGGGGGGAGTGATAGAAGTAAGGGCAGATTGAGGGAAAAGGTAATCAGAATGCATGCCATCTTGGGGAGGGGGAAGGGGAGAGATGGGGAGAATATTTGGAACTCAAAATCTTGTGGAAATGAATGTTGAAAACTAAAAATTAATTAATAAAAAGAAAAAAAGAAAATAATTATATTAAATAACATTAATAATTATAAATGTTTTTCCTATTCATCAGAATAGGGTCACAGCACATATCACTACATATTTGAAAACAGTGATCTTTTGGCTCAAAGCTAAAAGTCGCCAGTTCCTTAAAATTAATCCTAATCCTAGGGATTAGGATCGTGGATATAGAGTTAGGAGCATTGTAGAGGTTATTAAAATTCAGTCAGAGAAAGATTAAGTGGCTTATTCAAGGTCACAGAGGTAATGAATAGCAGACTTCAGAGCCTGTCACTCCATGTTCATTATTCTTTTCACTTTGCCATAATGGTTCCATATTTTATGGTTTTCTTGGGGATGGATCTGAAACTCAATGCTCTTGAAGTTCCATCTTTTGAAATTTGGGACATTTGTTTCTTCCTATGACACATTGCTCATTGACTCTAATTTCTAAGGGGTCACTGTGATTCAGTAATTCTGTCCCCGAGTTGTTTTGGCACAGTGGGATTTAATTCATATGAACCAATGGTTTTGAAATCATTGAGGATATCTAGGGGCTCTCTTCCTAAATTCGAACCTACCTTAGCTTTGTATCCCTACCCCACCTAGCACAGTGCTTTACACACAGCAAATAGTAAATGTTTGCTGAATTGAATTGAATGCAAAAAAATACTTTCAAAAGTACTGGAGAATCATAAAGCTTGGAAGAAAACGTTCAAAGGTCTGCCACTGCACCTTAGTGCTCTCACATTAGATGCTAAACCCAAAGAATTCCAACCAGTTGAGAATTAATATGAAATTAAAGAATTTCCTCAACAACCTCTTCCAATATCTAACAGCTCTCAAATTCCTCCTAGTGGCTAACCTACATGTCCTCATGTCCTACTGAGGTCCTACTTGACTCCACCCAATGTAAAAATGTGCCCCTAGAAAAATATTGTCTGCTCTTCTAAAACTGAGAAGTAGTAGTTTCTTCACGGCAAGGATTAATTTGAAACTTCATAGGAAAACTCATTTATGTGACATGAGGTATGAAAGTATGTTTCCAGAAAGAGAAAACTCGTCTTCCCTTCGTGTGTCCCTTCGTCTATCTGTGACTTCTAAGTCAGATGAAGACAGACATGATACAAACTGGTAATGTAATCTCATTTTTGCTTTTCTGTCCACAAGCATCTATGAAATATCATCTACATATTCTATTGCTTGGAGGTAATTATTCTCCTATTTTATCTTGAAAAGACTGGCAAGACTAACCCCAAAAGAACTGGATATTCATATAGAATATAAAACTTGCAGGAAGCATAACTAGAAAAATAACCCCCTATTAACCCCCTTAAGTTGAATGATCACTTTTGCAAGACTCCAAATAATAGTAAACACAGAGATCCAGTGCATTTTGAGGACATTTTTAAAATATGAATCATGCAAGGTCTTAAGGTACATTATAATGCTAAACATCTGATTGTACTTTTTCCAGAAGTAACCAATGGCAGGGTTCCTTACTCTTATTTACTAATTCTAAGCATTTAACCTTTATTTTTTCCCAAGAAAGTAAATATCTATGCAGAGAAGTTGGTTACTTTCCTAAAGAAAATATGATTGTGAGGCCCAAAAAGATGTGCCAACTCTCTGAAAAATAAAACATACACCTGACATACTTTTAAGTTTAATTTGCAATATTAACATTTTCTCTACCATTTTCCTAAACCTAGATAAACAAGAAATGAAATCCAGATTTGTACTGTTTGCCAATTTCTGAAATATAAATGCTCACACTGAATATTTAACAATTGGCTTTCTCCAGCCAGTTTGAGCAGTCTCCAGCATATCCCAGGCCTGGACATCATGGATTTTATATCTTTACTCATTTTGATAGGGCCTGATTGAATAATGAAAAGCTCTGTAGGTATCATTTTGAAATAAACTGAGGATCAAAATGCATTTTTTTAAATCATCAAGAGTCATAATTAATGTGCAACAAGAAAATATTAATTCAATCCTAATCTTTTTCCAATCTGCTCTCCATTCCTCCCCACCCCATCCCCAACCAATCTACAATGAAAACAAATGAAAGATTAAGGAGTAAAGAAAGGAATTTTTAAAGCATTATAATTATCTTTATTGAACTAGAAATTTGGTGAGAAATCAGAGAGAGTAAAAGATTACCTGGGGCTTATATACCCCATATATATACATATATATATATGTATATGTGTGTGTGTGTGTGTGTGTGTGTGTATCACTTAATCAATTAGCATTAATTACCTTTCCAAAGGGATACAGAAAATTATAGTAAGAACAGAAAAGTAAACATAGCTCCTACAACACTTGTAGGTAGTTAATAGGGAAGGAGAAGCGTAAGCTCAGACAGGCTACAGTACTGCTGCAAAGCATTCACCCAGTTCACTCCCAAATGTGAAATGGTCAATGGATGAACCCTCTTGGCTAGCTTTAATGCATTGCCACACCAGGTCAAGCAGGTCATTTGGGGATTTGTTCTTCATGAGGTTTGCCTGTCCAAAAGCTCTGGCATGCATTCCCATCAATGGACCTCTGGTGGCTCACTCTTCCAACCTTTCAAGGCAAACAAAGACATAATACTCAATCAAGGGGATAGAAGCAAACACAATGCTAAGTGCTCCTGGCTTACTTTTGTCCTGGGAAGAAAGAATATGTGGCTGGCACCAGCTCCCTCTCTCTCTCACCACCTGGAGACTTACAGCAACACTCTTTGCCTCTTCATCTGAACATATAGACAAGCCAGAAAGACTCACTTTGGCTGTTAGTGCCTTTTGAATGCAAACCCGGTTCTGGTTCAGCAGCCAATCGGAAGTCTGATTCTTTACCATGTGGTAAGTGAACCAGAAACAATCTATAGACTGTTAGAAAACTTAGAAAACTCTTAGAGTTTCTAAAGTGGAGAGCAAGGACCTCCATTACATATCATCATACACTTTCAGAAGCTAATTGACCAAGCTTTCCCATGTGATTTCTGCTCTAAGGACAAGGCTCCCTTTGTCTAGTCACCTTTTATATATCTATGGAATTTTTCCCTCTCTGATTTTCTTGGGGTATACAACTACTGGTATACCCCTGAGTCAAAAGGCATATGAACAACTTAGTGACATTTTTAGTAAAAGACTTCATTTTTCAGAACAGTTGGACTCATTTACAACTTATACTCCTCTCTTCATGAACTGTAGGGTGTTGTACATGTAGGGGTGATGGACTGGGCCCCTCCCTCTTTCCTTGCCTGACAACTAATGGCAGAACCCAGGTAACCAGCCAGAAGCTGGCCTTCTGCTCTTTGGAAGCATCCCTCTACATATTGTCAAGGCAGAAGATTGGATTCTAAATTTCAGCCACCAGGCTGTCAAGGGACAGCAGCCAGTATTTCAGGTTTTCAAGCACTGTAGGGGTTTATTTTATGTATAGTCTGAGTTTAAGGTATTAATTTTTTAAAATAGGAGACAGAAATTGTTTTTGTCTGAGATCTTCAAAAATCCTTTGTTCTCAAATCAGGGACTTGTGATTGGGGGGAGGGGGTTGATCCCAAGAATTGTTCAGTTGTGAGGGACAATCAATCTGTTCATGAACAGCTCACATAAACTTTGGCACCAGATGACTGATTCACTTTGGATCTTTGGATAATACAGAAACCCTTTCATACTTTCATTCCTCAGGCTTCCTGATGGGAGGACTGAGTCTTTTTTTTAAGCTAGATATAATATTGACTTGGTTGTGCAACATAATGAGTTTTATTGTCAACTTTTTGTTTTAGAAAGGTGTGCATGGTTTTATCCAACAGGAACAGGGGAGGCAAATGTGAACTACAGCTTGCGTCATCTCAACACCTGTCACATGAATTATACCGGATCTGCACGCAAATCTGTCACACACTTAAGCCATCTTTATCAATGCAAATAAGAAACCATCTGCAAAGTAATCAGTAATCATTCATTCTCTGCTGTGGTGAATTGAAGATAAGTATAATCTGTAGGTAGTAATGAGTTATGATTTTATGACATTCTTCCTCCTAAGAAAGGGGACTTTTTTTCTGAAAGAAGGAAGGAAAAAGTGACCCCTAAAGTCATGTCCAAAAATATTGTAATGATTCACAAGTGCAAATATGATTCCCTGGGTACACATGGGAAATCTAGGGATATAAATTCAAGTTTATGAGTTGTTATGTCACCACGAGAGAATCTCAGCTCTGCCCATGATCTAACTTTGCATGCCTCCTACTAAGCTTTCACGCAGATAAAATTTCAAGGACTCTTTAGAAATGAAACAGCTCAGACAGAACAGTATCGGTTTCATGTTAAATATTCCAAGCAAGGAAGTTCCACCTTGAGAACAGGGATTGTTTCATTTCATTCATTTCTCTCCCCAGAGCCTAGCATAGTAGGTATTTAATAAATGCTTGTTGATTGATATCTGTTGTTATCTCTAGGAATTCTTAAGTTCTGGAGAAGCACTTGAATGAAATTCTGGCAATGCAGATACAACTAATGCCAACAAATAATAAAAAGGGAAAATATGTTAAAAGATCAATGTGATTGGTAAGGGATCTCAGTGGCCAACACCACATCATCCATATGTAAAATCAGTTACAGCAAATGGAAAAATGTTGAATGTTATAGATAAGTTCACTTACCTTGGCAATATTTCCAGGGACGTACAAAGGTGATAGAGTTGACACATGCATTGCCAAAGTTTGGGAGGTTCCAAAAGAAAGCACGGGAGAGAAGAGGCATTAGTCTGCCTACCAAAATGAATGTCTACACAGCTATTGTGCTGACATCATTGTTGTATGCCTGTTAAACCTGGACAGTATATCAGTACCATGTCAGGCAATTGAACCACTTCCATTTGAATTGTCTTAGGAAACTTCTGAAGACCAGCTGGCAAGATAAGGTACTAAATACAGAGGTCTTTCTTGATCTGAACTGCCAGGCATTCAAACCCTAATGCAGAGAGCACAATTCCAGTGAGCTGGGCGTATTGTTCAAATGTCAAACATACGTTTGCCTAGAAGGCTGTTTTACAGAGAACTCACACAAGGCAGGTGCTCACATGGTGGTCAGAAGAAGTAATATGAGGGCAATCTCAAGGTCTCTCTGAAGACTCTGTTATCAGGTATGAGACATAGAAGACACTGGCATAGGATTGTCCAGCATGGCATGCCCACATCAAATTAGGTATTGTGTTATGAGCAAAGCAGAATTGCAGTAACTGTAAAGAAATTTGAGATGTGCAAACTTAGAGGCATCTCCTTCCCAAAATATTCATATGGACTATTTGTGCCCAACCCGTGGTAGAGACTTCTGAGCTCCTCATATCAATATGATCAGCCACAGCTGGAAACATTGCACATTGAGCCCAACATTTTGGTCCTCTTCGAGCACAAAGGATAAGCAACAACATTATAATCCTCATTGTACAAATGAAGAATATGAGGTTTAGAGACCTTTTAGTAACATGCCCAATTTGATGCCACTAATCAGTGGCAGACCTGGGCCTAGAATTCAGGTTTCCTCATTCCCAAGTCAAGAAGTGCTCTTTCAACAAACCATAACATGTTGTCTAGATGACCTATTGTATTGTCAAGCTTCCATTTTCCCAAACTATGGATCCCATAGATTAAAGAAACTAAAGAAGGAATCCTACAACCAACCAGAGTTAGCTTAATCTCAAAAGTCTCTTCTAGCTCTAACATTCTGATTTTAAGAATGTCTAATCTTAAAGTTTCTATTGACTTTTCCTTTTGATGGTAAAGAAAGTTTGGAAAGCAGGTAGGAAGCTAGTCAATTAATAAGCATTTATTAACTGCCGACTATGCACCAAACATTGTGCTATGCATTGAAGATACAAAAAAAAGGCAAAAGACAGTCCCTGCCTCACAATCTAATGAGGCAGACAACATGCAAACAACTAGGTACAAACAATCTGTACAAAGGATAAATAGGACATAACCAACAGGGAAGGCACTAGAATTAAGAAGGTTTAGGTAAGGCTTCCTGTTTCTAAATGAGATTTGAAGGAAGCCAGGGAAACCAGGAGGCAGAGAATAATAGGGAAAGCATTCCAGGCATGAGGGACAACCCATAAAAATGCCCAGAATAGAGATAGAGTGCCTTGTTTGAGGAACAGCAAGGAGGCCAATGTGACCAGATAGAAGAATACGTGGGGGAAAGTAATGAGGGATATAAGTACACAATTACAAAAGGCATACATGAAACCAAAGTTTATGGATAAAAAAATTTAATTAAGGCCACTATGAAATCAGGGTAGTTTTAATATATCTGGACTTACTTTAAAGAATCCAATTCACTTAGATTCTTATATAACCCAAGAGGAAGAGTCCAACAGTGTAAAATCCAACAGTGAGAACTATTTTCAAAGCTTTTGAAAAATTATGGTGACAGAGAATAACCTTCCAAGGCAGTTCATCCCACTTTCGAACAGCTCCAATTATTAGGTTTTTCCTTAGAATCAAGATCTTCCTTTCTACAATGTCCATTCACTGTTGCTCCAGAGACAAACAAAACATACCTAATTCCTCTTCCACATGATGGTATTCAAATTATATTAAGATAGTTATAATGTTCTTTTCCTAAGTGTTTTCTCCTCCATGTTCAATATCCTCCTATTTTGCAGTTCTCCTCACCATCCTAATTATTCTCTCAGACAAAAACCTTGCCTGATACTTCATTGAAAAAAATTAAAACCATTCTCTAATAGTTCCTTCTTCTTTCCCCAAGTCTTCTCCCCATCCCATTTCTTACTTTATCCCATATCTAATGAAGATGAAACTGTTTTCCTTGCTAGGCAAACCTCTTTCCATGCATGCTAGATCTCTTCTCATCCTATCTTCTCTAGCAGATTTGGCCCCTCTTCTCTCTCTAACCTTTAATATTTCTCTATCTAGTCACTCTTTTTGCCCATGTCTCTTCCATCCCTTAAAAAACACCCTTCACTTGATGCTACCATCCCTGCCAGCTATTACCCTATAGCTCTCATCCTCTGCTCATCCACACTCAAGGAGGAGGAAAAGAAGGAGGAAAAGGAAGAAGAGGAAACCTGGCTTCTGATCTCATCATTCAACTGAAACTGTCCTCCAAAGTCAGCAATTATCTCTTAATTGCCAAATCTAAAGATCCTTTTTCTCATTCCTGGTCTTCCTTGACGTTTCTGAAAACTTTGATGTTGTTGATCACTCTCTTCTCTTGGATATTCTAACCTCTCTGATTTTCATGGAACTGCTCCTGATTGTCTGACCATGCGTTTCTTAGTCTCCTTTGCTGGTTCTCAACCCAGGTCATGACTACTGACTGTGGATGTCCTGAAGGGTAAATCTTAGACCCTCTTCTCTTCTCCTTCTATAATATTTCCAATGATAATCTCATCAGCTCTCATGAGTTCAATAATCATTTCCATGTAGATGATACCCAGATCTCTACGAACATCCCTCACTCCTCTCCTGAGCTCCAGTCATGCATCACTATTTTAGGGCACCTAGAACTGCTTAACACTTAGGCATCTCAGATTCAACATTATCCAACAAAAACCAAACCTTTATCATTTCCCTAAAATTCTCTCCTCTTCCAAACTTCATTATTACTGTCAAAGGCACCACCACCATACTCCCAGCTACCCAGTCTCACAGCAACAGTGTCATCCTCGACTATTCTCTTTCACTCACTCCACCTGTCCAATCAGTTGTCATCTTGTCATTTCGACCTTCACATCTCCACTCACACAGCCACGATGCTGATACAGAATTGTGTCACCTTACACTTGGACCATCCCTCATAAATGATCTCCCTGTTTCAAACGTCTCCACACTCCAATTCATACTGTGCTCAGCTACCAAAGTCATCAGTCACCTTCTCTTCTCAGTAACTCCAGTGGTTCCCTCTTACCTCCAGGATCAAATATAAACTTTTCTATTTAGCTTCTAAAGCCTCTTACAACCTTCTTTTTTCCTATTTTTCCAGTCTTTTTCCACTTTATTCATCTCCACATGCTTTATGATCGAGCATCAGGACTTGCATTATTACCGCTCTTCCAACACAACACTCCATCTCTGATTCAGTGCCTTTTCAGTGGCTGTCCCTCATTCCTGGAATGTTCTCCCTTCTCAATTTCCCCTCCTGTACTCCTTGGCTCCCTCAAGACTCAGATCAAATCCCACCTTCTGCATGCAGCCTTCCCTGGTCTCCTCTTCCCCAGTCCCCACCACCCTGCCTCCTACTTCCTAGTTCCTCCTAGTACCTTCCCTCTGAGCTTACCATATGTATTTTTATACATATGTATGTATATAATATTGTATATCCATAGTTTTTTTTTTTCATTTTGTCTCAACCCCAACATAATCTCTTCCAAGACAGGGACCATGTTTTTGTTTTCCTTGTATCCCCAGAACTTACTACAGCACTTGGTAGATAGTAAGTGCTTAATAAATGTTCATTGACTGCTCAGCTGATCATCTTTCTTTGGACAAGCTCTAGCTTGTTGATGTCCTTTTTAAAATGCCCTTATATTTATGACTGAAGTAATGATGTGTTAACTCTGTCTTCACACTAAATAGTAACTGTTTCCCTTTTGACCAGGAACCCTGAGGGTCTTTCCCTCCCAGTTTGTTATTTTTTCTTTTTTTTTGAGTTTTGATTAAAGGGGCCATCCCTTAATTAACTTCTTAAAGAGGCCTATTCACTGAATGGGCCTTACCTCACTCAAAGTGAGAACCTGAAAAGACCTTAGCCTGAAAAGGCTAGGGTCTCCCAATGCATCCTGGGCCATCTCCAGTCATCCTGATAAATATCTAACCACTGGACCCAGATGGCTCTGGAGGAGAAAGTGGGGCTGGTGACCTTGCACAGCCCTCCCTCACTCAAATCAAAGTCAAATGCAAGTCATGTCATGGTCATCTTCAAGGACAAAGGACAAATACAACAACAACTCTGCAACGTATAAAGGAGAGAAGAAATAAACACTCTAAAAGGATATATCTTCAAATTTAGATTTCAGCTCTTTTCCATTACAGAATATTTAATTAATTTCTTGGAATAAATGTGTAATTATTCTTTTAGCTGTTAACTATGTGTGCTTCTTCTGTGTCAGGTTCAGTTTCTAAGTTTTCTGAGTATATCTGGCCACTTGATAATGGAAAGTCAGTTGGAAAGAAAGCAAATCTCAGAGTTTGAGATGAGGAGAAAGAACATTCAAAGACATAGGAGAGGGAGTGTGACATTCAAGGAAGAGCTAGTATTTCAATTTGACTAGAGTACAGAGGCTACAAGGAAGCATAAGGCTAGAAAAATAGATTCAAGTTAAATTGGAGTTTATATTTTATACTAGAACCAAGAGGGAGCTATTGAAAATTTTTAGAGGGGAAATAACATGATGTGAAAGCAAGCAGGGCAGGACTTTTTGCTTTGTTTTTTGTTTAGGAGTGATCTCAGCACTAAGGCAGTCAAGTACCTTTGATGTGTTTTGCCTTTCAAATGTAATAGCAAGCAAAGTGGACTTTTTATTGTCTTTTGTTCTGGAGTGATTCCCAGCACTAAGGCAATCAAGTGTCTTTGATTGAGCCTTGCCTTTGTTTCAATCAAGAGTCTTTGATTGAATGAGGAGTCTTTGATGACCTGCTTAAGTCACAGGAAGGCCTAAGTCCCATGGTTGTGAGGACCTCTAACCCTGAAGATGTGTATATATACTCGGCGGTTAGCATTTTGCTTTTGGGGGCACACTCATTGGAAGTGTGTTGGTGTGGAGACTCTGGTTAGCCATTAAAGAGGCCCCTTGGCTTTGAAAACTCAGATGTTGGTGCTTCTCTCTCTCTCTGGTAACTATGTATGCTACGGTCAGACAGAAACCTGTCTGTTGATCTGTTTATATTGTCTCTGTTTGTAATATCTGTTTGTATTTGCTCTGAAGTTCAGGGTGCTGACTTTTTTCCCTGAACTAAGTGAATGATCTATGTGCATTTAATTAAAGTGAGATTGTTAATCCCTTAAACTTGCTTCCCTTACAAAAGCAGATCAAAGAACCTATGCTAGCAGCCCTCCTGTGTGCTGGTGTTGTTGGTCTTTCCCCTCCACAGCAGCTGCTAGCAACATTGTTGTTACATGTGATCACACTTATACCTCAGAAAAAACTATCTTGGCAGTTGTACAAAGATTACAATTTCCAAATAAGCTGCATACAGTAACCATTGTCTTGATAGTCCCCAAATCAAAAGCAATACAAAATTAGAAGAAAGAATAAACATTAGATCATATGTGGTGCTAAAACAACCCCAAACTGATATATTTAAGAATGGTATTAAATACAAAAAAAAAATGGGAAATTGATCAAGGAAAAAAAAATCAACACAAGCTTTCACCATTTCTTTAGGAAGTTTAACCAAACCAATTGCTATTGCTAGGAGACCAAAAGGACCCAGCAACTGCTTTAGCTAGATTACACTTGATTTCCTTTCCAAGAAGAGAAATATAAAAGCCAGGGGCAACACCAATTTACAAAAAAAAGCTTATTTATAAAAAAAACACCTTATAGAAAATTATAGATTATGAGCATACTCACTTTAATAAAGGTAAAAATACATTTACAGAAATATTGGTATGAGACTTATTTAAGCCATATCATTCCAAGAGCACTTAAGGATGAAAGTATAAAAACCACAAATGTATGAGAAATAGAAAAAATATACATTACCATAATAATTTTTTAATCAACAACAGTGGAATTACCACATTTGGACTTACCAGAGTTCCCGATGTACAAAATGAGAAAATAGACATGGAAGCACAAGAGATCCAAGAGCCATAAAAGTGCATACTAAAGAGATCTAGGATAAGAGAGAATTTGTTAATGACACAGGAATGTTCCAGAAGAAAGAATTTTAATTACAATGCATAGCTAGGCCAAATGTATTGAAAATAAAGGACACAACAAAAATAGACTGACAACATAAATGGCAGTGCACCAACCATTTCAGTTGCTCATAGGCAGTGGCCCACTTATTTGTAATAGGAGACTAGCCAATAGGGGCCCAGTCCTTCAAACATGTTCCATGTGCTCTACCTGGTACCAATCAATGTGGATACTTGGGCGTCCTGCTTCTGGAAGCTCATAATGATGTCCCACCCCCACAGCTGCAATTTAGAGCATTCATAGGTATTCTATAACTGTTTCCTATCAGTTTACCATGTGCTGAAACCAGAACTGAGCATGCATAACCAAATCAGTCTCCTTCTTTCCTGGTGACATGTGAAGCTGTGTGCCTCTAGGTAAGTGAATGTATTTGTACTAATGCCCTAGCTATATCTTCTCAAATATCTCTTTCTAAAAAACTAATTGATGTTAATTGCTTATTAGTTATATTGAGATATTAATTGACTATGGGCAATTAATATTGGGGAGAATATATCTGAATAGTAGCACTAGAGAAATCCCCACTTACTACCCCTCAAAAGTAACTCTACAACCCCAAGGGGAGAGGAAATGTAGTTAGCCATGCTTTAGGGACGTGACCTATTAGTACACGAATGTGTTGGGACAGTTAAGTCTAAAGTCTTAGTACATATTTATAATTGCCTTTCCTCTCAGATTTGTACTCAGGCTTGAAACATGAATTTTAACTTAGCATGTGTTTAAACCGGTCTTCAGTAATTTTTTTTATCTGAATCATATTTATCATCAGAATTTGGTTCAACATCATTGGTTGCAGAGAAGTAACTAATGAGGATTAACTGAGCCTTCCCCCCAGGCACGGAAGTTTAGAAGATAAGGATCAGATAAACTGATCCATTTGTCTAGAATAGAGTATGGAATTGTCTTTTTATACAGATTAGAGATTTGAAACATCAATTGTTTTATAAAAGTACATTAGCAATCACCTTCAGGAGCCAAGATAGCACAGTAAGGAGGAAATCACTTTAACCTTCCCCTATAAACCTTCAAGCAAATAGTACCCCAAAGCAAATCCTGGAACAGCAGAAACAGCAATGGGGTGAAACAATCTAGCCCAAGAAACAAGGTTGGGAGGAAAGGTCTGTCTCACTCAGGTTAAAAAAGGAGCACAGTTCAGGACAGGAAGCATCCTGGCAAGTACTGTTTCAGCAAACAAGCACAAGATCTGGAGCCCCAGTGCAGTGGAGCCATCAAACACCAACCCTGGGACCCCACACAAGCCTCAGTATACACAGGCAAATGGGCAGCACCAGAGCCAGGACTCCCATGTACCTTAGTGTAGTCACAGGCAAACAGGCAGATGCCAGCACTCGCACCCCACATATGGGCAGATGCTGATGCTGGGACCTCCCACAAACAGGTAGACACCAGTACTGTGCACCACCCTCACCCCCATATGCCTTAGTTCAACATCAGGTAAGTTGCCAGAACCCTATGGCTTCCAGCAACCCCAGGCACCACCCCCCACCCCATCCCCTCAGTGCAGCACCAGATATGAGGATCTCCCATGGGCCTTAGAGCAATACCAGTGCAGCACCAGCTAAATAACCAGTGCCTGTAGCCCCTGGCACAAGAAGAAGCCTGAGACAATGCCCCTTCCACCCCAGGAGTAGAGCTCAATTTAAAAATAAGGTAGGAAAGATGAGCAAAAATGACAACAACAAAAAAGAATCTGACCATAAAAAGTTATTACATTGACAGGGAAGGTCAAGACACAAACTCAGAAGAGGACAACAATGTTCAAACACCTATGGGCAAAGCCCTAAACAAAAATGGGAAGTGGGCTCAAGCTCAGAGAGAGCTCATGGAAGAGCTCAAAAAGAATTTTTAAAATCAAATAAAAGAGGTAGGAGAAAAATTGGGAAAAGAAATTATAGTGATGCAAGAAAATTATGAAAAATGAGTCAACCACTTGGAAAAAGAAAACAACTCTTTCAGAAGTAGAACTGGCCAATTGGAAAAGAAGTACAGAAGTTAACTGAGGAAAATAATTCCTTAAAAATTAGAATTACGCAAGTGGAAGCTGATGACTCCATGAGACATCAAGAATCAATCAAACAAAATCAAAAGATGGAAAAAAAGAACAAAATGTAAAATACTTGATTAAAAAAACAACTGACCTGGAAAATAGATCTAGGAGAGATAATGTAAGAATCACTTGACTACCTGAAAGCCATAAACAAGAGTAAGACCTGGACATCACACTCCAAGAATTATCAAACAAAACTGCCCCAGAGTGCAAAATAGAAATTGGAACAATCCACTGGTTACCTCCTCAAAGAGATCCCAAATGAAAACTCCAAGGAATATTATAGCCAAATTTCAGAATTACCAGGTCAAAGAAAAAATATTTCGAGCAGCCAGAAAGAAACAATTCAAACATCAGGGAGCCACAATCAGGATTACATAGGTCTTAGTAGCAACATTAAAGGTTCTGATGGCATGGAACATGGTATTCCAGAAGGCAAAGGAGCTAGGGCTACAATCAAGAAACACTCACCCAGTGAAATTAAGCATAATACTTCAATGGTGGAAAATGGTCGATCAATGAAATAGAAGGATTTCGAGCTTTCATAAGGAGAAGAGCAGAGCTTAATAAAAAATCTTATTTCCAATATCAAGGGTCAAGAGAAGCATAAAAGTTAAAAAGGAAAAAGAAGCATAAGGGATTTAATAGGGCTAAACTGTTTACATGCCTACAGGGGAAGATGATACTTGTAATTCTTAAGAACTACATCACTAAGAGTGCAGCTAGGAGTATACATAAAGGGAGGGTACTGGTACAAGGTGAATTTGAGGGAAGGACATAAAAATAATTAATGGATGAGAAAAAGGAGTACATTGGGTGCAGCAGGAAGGGAGAGATAGAATGGGATAAATTATTTCACATGAAGAGGTGCAAAAAACCTATTACTGTGGAGCCGAGGATGGGCAGTCAGCATCCCTTGAAACTTACTCTCATCAAAATTGGCTCAAAGAAGGAATAACACACAATCAGTTGAATCTGAAATCAGTTGAATCAGAAATCTATTTTACCTGACAGGGAAGTAAAAGGGGAGAAGATTAAGTTGGAGGGGGGAGGTAAGGGTACTGACAGAAGGGAGGGCATCTGGGGAGGCAATGGACAGAAGCAGCACACTGGAGGAAAAATAGGATGGAGGGAAATCAATAGTTATTAATCATAGCTGTGTATGTGACCAGATATACACTATGATCAGATGAGATTTATAACAAGAATGTGGGGCTAGTTCAATATTAGGAAAACTATCAGCATAATTGACCATTTCAATAACAAAATGAGCAGGAATCATATGATTATCTCAATACATGCTGGAAAAGCTTTCAACAAAATACAACATCCATTCCTATTAAAAACACTAGCAAGCATAGCAATAAAGGAAGCATGCCTTAAAATGATAAACAGTATCTATCTAAAATCATCAGCAAGCATTATCTGTAATGGAGATGTTTTAACAACCCAACTAGCAGCTTCAGTGGGGGCGTAAGATCCTTCCCCCACAGCCAGCACCCTGGGGCTGCTGGGACCCAGGAGGCTGCCGGGACCCAGGGAAAGCACAGGTTCTTTTTATCTGCTTAAACAAGGAAAGCACGGTGAAGGGGTTGACCAGCTTACTTTAATCCAGCATTCAGTTAGCATACAGACAACATTCATTTAGTTCAGGGGAAAAAACACCAGCATTCAGTTAGTTCAGGGGAGCATACAGGCAAGCATCAAGAGACAGACCAAATACAGATTCATTGACTTACTTCAGGGGAAAAAACCAGCACCCTGAGGTTCAAAACATTCATTTAGTTCAGGGGAAAACAAACCAGCACCCCGAACCTCAAAACCAAAATATAAACAAGTTACAAATATCAACAGACAGACCCAATACAATTCATAGTTACCAACATGTGGGCTCAGCCCAAGAGCAAGGGCTGGCCCAGAGTCACGCTTGCTTGCCGCTGCTTCCCACACCAACCAGAAGAGGAAAGAGAGGGCTTCAAGCTGTCCTCTCCCCTCTTATAGAGTTTTTGACATCATCAAGCACCGCCTGAATGACCAGGGCTGATTGGTTCTTGACTTGGCCCCTCCCCCTAGGGTAGACTGGGTTCTGGAGCTAACACCTCCCCTCAGCCAGCCCCATGACTCATCACACAGGAAATTCTGATTCCTGGTATGGTCGCTGGACTTCCTGCCCCAGGAGAGCAAGCCACAGCATCCAGAGGCTCAATGAGGTAAGCTGAGTCACTCAAAGAAAACAAAGGCCATTCTGGTTACAGGAGATAAGATAGAAGCCTTCCCAATAAGATCAAGGGTAAAGCAAGGATGCCTATTATTACCACTATTATTCAATATAGTATTAGAAATATTAGCTATAGCAACAAGAGAAGAAAAAGAAATTGAAGGAATTAGAATAGACAACGGGGAAACAAAACTGTCACTCTGCAGATGATATGATGGTATAGTTAGAGAATATCTAGAGAACGAATTTTAAAAACTATTTGAAATAATTAACAACTTTAACAAAGTTACAAAATATAAAATAAACCCACATAAATCATCAGCATTTCTATATATTACCAATAAAGTCCAGCAACAAAAAATAAAAAAAGAAATTCCATTTAAAATAACTGAGGACAACATAAAATTATTGACAGTCTACTTGCCAAGACAAACCCAAGAACTACATGAACACAATTACAAGATACTTTTCACACTTGTTCATGGATAGGCCAAGCCAATATAATAAAAATGACATTTCTGCCTAATTTACTTATTCAGTGTCATACCAATCAAACTACCAAAAATTTATTTGACAGAGCTAGAAAAGATAACAAAAAATTCATCTGGAAAAACAAAAGGTCAAGAATATCTAGGGAATTAATGAAAAATGCAAAGGAAGGTAGCCTAGCTATATTAGATATCAAACTACATTATAAAGTAGTAATCAACAAAAACTATCTAAGAAATAGAATGGTGGATCAATGGAATAGACTAGATACACAAAACATATTTACCATATAAATGACCGTAGTAACCTGATGTTTGATAAACCCAAAGACCCCAGCCTCTGGGATAAGAACTTACTATTTGACAGAAACTACTAGGAAAGCTGGAAAACAATATGGCAAAACTAGGTATAGACCAACATCTTATATCATAAATTGAGATAAGGTCAAAATGAGTACATGATTTAGACATAAAAGGTGATACCATAAGCAATTAGAAGAACTAGAAATAGTCTACCTGTCATGTCTTAGGAGAAGGGAAGAATTTATGGCCAAACAAGAGATAGAGAGCATTATAAAATATTAAATAGATAACTTTGATGATACTAAATTAAAAAGCTTTTGTACAAACAAAACCAATGCAACCAAGATTGTAAGGAAAGCAAAAACCTGGAAAACAATCTTTGCAGCAAGTGTCTCTGATAAAAGCCTCATTTCTCAACTATATAGAGAATTGAGTCAAACTGAGAAGAATACAAGCCATTCCCCAGTTGATAAATGATCAAAGGATAAAGTCAAAACAGGTAGTTTTCAGATGAAGAAATCAAATATATATATATATATGAAGTATCTTAAATCAAAGTTGATTAGAGAAATGCAACTTAAAACAACTCTGAGGTACCACTTAATACCTATCAGATTGGCTAATGCGACAGAAAAGGAAAATTATAAAGGTTGGAGAGGATATGGGAAAATTAAGACACTAATCCACTGTTGCTAGAGTTGTAAACTGATCCAACCATTCTGGAGAGCAATTTGGAACTATACCCAAAGGGCAATTAAACTGTGCATACCCTTTGATCTAGCAATATCTCTACTAGGTCTGTATCCCAAAGAGATCATAAAAAGGGTAAAGGACCTACACATACAAAAAATGTTTATTGTAGCTCTTTTTGTGGCAGCAAAAAATTGGAAACTAAGAAGATGCCCATCAATTGGGGAATGGTTGAACGAGTTGTGGTACATGAATGTAATTGAATACTATTGCGCAATAAGAAATGATGAGTGGTAGATTTCAGAAAAACCTGGAAAGACTTGTGTGAACTGATGCAAAGGGAAATGAGCAGAACCAGGAGAACATGGTACACAGTAACAGCAACATTGTGTGATGATCAACTATTAATGACTTAGCCCTTCTCATCAATGCCATGATCCAGGACAACTATAAAGGATTCATGATGGAAAATGCTATCCACATCCAGATGAAGAACTGATAGACTCTGAATGCAGATCAAAGCAGACTATTTTCACTTACTTTATTTTTGTAGTGTTTTTTTTCCTTTTGTTCTGTGTCATTTTTCTTAACTGTGACTAATATGGAAATATGCTTTGCATTGTACATATATAACCTTTATCAAACTTTACCAATTTAGGAAGAGGGGAGGAGAGGGAGAGTAGAAAAAATTAGAACTCAAAATCTTGTAAAAGTGAATGCTAAAAATTGTCTTTACACATGATTGGAAAAAATAAAATACAACTTTTTTTAAAGTATACCACTTTGTATCCAAAAACCAGAAAAGAAAGAGGAAAACTAGATGAATAGTTTCTGCTATTGAGACTGTATCCTAGAAATGACAGAGGAAAGTTTAAGCCTTAAGTCAATTAACTACTCTCCAAAGCAGCACTGTTCTAAGAATAGGTATCTTATTTTATTAACTTGGCTGGGATTTGCTAAGCTGTTAAAAATTACTCTTCTTGGCAGAATCATTTTATCTTTTGTATTCAAGTCTCCCCTAGTCAGCTCAAGATGACAATTAAAAATTGCTTTCAGAAACACATCACAAAATGACCTTTAAATGCAGAAAATACATTACTTGATTAAGAAAGTAACTTTTTTGGTGGTTGTTTTTTTTCTCCTTTCTTAAATCTCCTTAGAGATTCTGTGTCTCCTTAATATGTGATACAGGTAGGTAAGAAAGATATTAGCATTGCCTTAGTAATAAACTTGGATTAGAGCAGTAAAATTGTGTTTGATTGCACCAATATAGAACCAAGCCTCCCACTAAATAGTGATATCAGACTTGGACTCAATCGTCTACTTCTTTTATCCTTCTTGTGAGGTAGAAAACTGAATGCAGATTATTATATCCAGACTGATTATCCAGACACAGATTAATTTAGCTGTATTTTAAGACTATGCTTGTATCACTGACAAATAGCATGGGAATGAAAAAGGAAAGATTACTAGGGCAGCATGGGACAGGGGTAAGAACATTGGCTTTAGAATCAGATGTGAGTCCAAATCCCTGCTCTGCCATTTCCTGCCTGCGTGGCCTTGGGCAAATCACTTAAGTTTTCTGGGGCTCAGTTCCCTCTTTTATGAAGTAAGGGGGTTGAACTACAGGGTATCCCTAAAGTCTGGAAAAATATAGGAACATAGGAAAAAAATGCATATTTTGAAATATTTGGAATATTAACAGACCTTCGCCCCCTTGACTTCTTTTTCTGGGGTATGCTAAAGGAGAAGGTGCACTCAGTGAAAATCACAGATGCAACACACTTGATTGAATGCGTAAAGAGCAAATGTGCTAAAATTGACAGCAATGTGGAGTTACTGCATCAAGTTCACATGAATCTTGCAAAGCGCATCAACCTTTGCATCACAAATGATGGAAATCATATCGAAGATGTTATTTGTTAATATTCCAATTAAATAAAATGTTGTTGAAAATTTTATTTATTTCATTTCTTGAAAATATGCATTTTGCCTTTGTGTCCAGACTTTAGGGATACCCTGTAGATGACCTCTGAGGGTCTTTTCCCCTCTAAACTTATGATTTCATGTAGAAAAAGCCTGTATAAAGACAGATAAAGATACGATTATAATTAGTTTCCCTAAATGTTTGAAAAATATCCCATCTTATGCACTAGAGAGGCTGAAAAAGAAGATCAGTAATTATAAATAACAATAGATCTAATAAACATTTATTGTGTCCACTGTGTACAAGGTACTTTTGCTAGGTACTAAAGAGACATTAAATTGGGAGAAGACACCATGCTGCCCTTATGGAAATCACAGTAGGGAGTAGGGAGATAGAAGACTAGTGAATACCTACTTTAACATGCTGAGTGTATTAGAGTTACAAAAAGCAAAGTGAGACTTTAGAGGAAAACAAGTGGGTTGCATCTATATGAAAAGTGAATGATTTCTATCTCATATTGACAAGAACTTCATAAGGACCTCAGATACAAGGAATTTTTTTGAAGGGAGTCATATGGTGTTAATTAGTTGCTGTTAATATTTAACTCTAAATCAAAGCAACCATAATATCCTTTCTAAGGAAGAAAAGCAACCTATTCTGTTAAGCACTAAAGATACAAGAGGCAGAAGACAGTCCCTGCCCTCAAGGAACATACAATCCTATGGGAGTATACAATGTGCAAATAACTATAAACAAGCTATATACAGGATAAATAGGAAATAATTAACAGAGGTAAGGCACTAGAATTATTAGGGGTTGGGGAAGGCTTCCCATGCAATGTAGGATTTTAGTTAGGACTTTAAGAAAGCCAGGGAGATCAGTAGTCAGAGCAAAGGAAGAAGAGCATTCTAGGCATGGGAGATAGCCAGAGAGAATACCTGGAACAGAGTGGAGAGGTGGTGGATCTTGTTCCTGGAACAGCCAGGAGACCAGGGTCGGTGGATCAAAGAGCACGTTTCAGAGAGTTATGGATAAGAAGACTGAAAGGGGAGCTAGGTCATAAAGGGTTTCCAATGCCAAACAGAGCATTTTATATTTGATCCTTAAGGCAATAGGGAGACATTGGAATTTACTGAGTTGGGAGTTGACGTTGAACTTGAACTTTGGGAAAATGAGAACTTGACCTTCAGGAAAACACCACTTTCATGACTGAATAGAGAATGGATTGTGGTGCAGAGGGATTTGAGACAGCAGACCCACTAGCAGCCTACTCCAATGATCTAGGCATGAGGTAATTGAGGCCTGAATTAGAGTGGAGGCAGTGCCAGAAGAGAGAAGGGGGTCTATATATGACAGATGTTCCAAAAGTGAAATCCACCCACCTTGACAACAGTTTGGATATGAGGGATAAAAGGTAGTAGGGAACGCAAGAGAGGAGGCACGAGGAGAAAAGCATGGCCCCCATAGTATGAACCTCCAGTTCAAAAAAGCTCTTTTAGCCTGCTGTACCTGTCCTTTGATAGTAGAGGAGTGGCTCCCTCTGTTCACTGTTAACCTTCCCATACTGGGTCACAACCTTTACATCCCAGTGACTCTGCACTCTTATAGATTATCATCTCCCCCCATTCCTACCCCCACATCTGCTCCCTCATTCTCATTGTCCTCAACCTTCGAACTTCAAAGTTTCAACCTAACTCTGCCTAGCCTTTCCACTGTGCCCTCTGAAATGCCTGTTACATAGACAGTAAACTTCCCTTCGTCTCAAACCTTTTCCTCTCCCAATCCTTCCATCTACTAGCTCTTACTGAAATCAGGCTCCCCCTAGGCCCTACTGTCTTTTCTCTCTATGATATCTCACTTGGTGATCTCATCAACATGCATGAGTTCAATTATCATTTCTATGCAGATTATTCCCAAATCTGTGTCCTGGCCTAAGGGCTGGTCTGTCTTCTTAACTCCAATCCTTCATCTCCAACTCCTTATTGGACATTTTGAACCAGATATCCCATAGGTATCTCAAACTCATTGTATCCAAAACAAACAATATCTTTTCCCCCAAACCCTCCCCTCTTCCAAACTTCCCTATTACTATTGAAAGCACCATGTTTCAGATCTCAATGGCATCATCAGCTTCTCACTCACACTCATCCCTCATGGCCAGTAAGTTGCCAAATCTTGTCATTTCGACCGCACAACATCCTTCAATTCTAGCCACTTCTCTCCTTGAGAGCCACTGCCCAAATTCACGCCCTCATCACCTCTTGTCTATACTGTTGAAATGGCCTTCTAATTGGTCTACCTACCACGAGTCTCTCCCCACTCCAATCCATCCTCCACACAGTTGCCTAAAATGATTTTTCTAATGCCTAAGTCTGATGGCGTTACATCCTGTGCTACATCCAGTGGTTCTCTGTTACCTCCTGAATAAATTTAAAGTACTCTATTTGTCGTTTAAGGCTCTTTCTAATCTGGCCCTTGGGGTAGCTAAGTGGCAGAGTGGATAGAGGGCCAGACCTGGAGGAAGACTCATTTCCCTGAGTTCAAATCTAGCCTCAGACATTTAAGACCTGTGTGACCCCAGACAAGTCACTTAACCCTGTTTGCCTCAGTTTCCTCACCTGTAAAATGAGCTGAAAAAGAAAATAGCAAACCGTTACAGTATCTTTGACAAGAAAACCCCAAAGTGGGTCACGAAGAGTCAGATGTAACTGAAAATGACTGGACAAACAAACAAAATCCTCGCCCCTTCCTTACCTTTCCAATTTCCTTATACTTTACTCCTCTCCACATACTCTTCGTTCCAGTGATACAGGCCTACTTGCTATTCCTTAAATGTGACACTACAACTTTGCTTTTTGCTTACTTGTGTGTCACTGTTGAATGGGACGGATAATTGTGGTATGTCTAATAGAGTAGGAGAGGTTTTGGGATTTGGCCTTGTGATTCTGGAAGGTCAGGGCCTGGAGCTGTGGGCATGCCCTTCCCTCTCTCTCTCAGATGTTAGAAGATAGTGAACTTCCTATGAGCTATTTGTTTTCTGCTCCAGGAAGGTCTCTCCTCCCCCCCTCCCTATTTCTTCTCCTAGACTTTCAGACACCACCCCAGCAGGTGAGTTCCAATAAGGAAAACCTGAATGGACCGGATCAACTTTGGTCCTCTGTGTAGTTCTCACACCTAGACTGTAAGCCTACCTCCCAGCCAATGGTGAGAAGGGATAGAGGTGGGTAGGGATCTTTTCATTAAGAGTATAAATTAAGGCAGGTTCCCTTTTACCTCGCGCCTCCTCCATTATGGTGGTGTGCCCAAATCTTGCAAGGTTTGTAAAATAAATTGACTTTGTTTCTTCTCAAGATGTCTCTCCTACTATTCGAAAATCCCATCCCACACACTGTCAGTTTTAGTGATGCTTGGATTTTAAATGATATACAGCTACAGATTACTCCCCCGTCATGAGAAGTCTCTTGTAAAAAGGCAAAGCGGTTAAGTAAAACTAAGAATACAATTTCTTCATTTGAAAGTCTCTGCAGAGTGTACAACATTTCTCATGCCCAACACGTCTGGAGGGCTCTCTCTCCTCATCTCCACTTTTTTATATCTCTGACTTCCCTCAAGTCTAAATTTGAATCCTACCTTTGGCAGGAGGCCTTTTCCAGTCTCCTCCTGTCCTACCACTCTACCTCCCATCCCAATCCAGTCTAGCTCTCCTCTCCAAGAGGCAGCCAGGTAGTACAGTGGATAGAATGCTGGGTCTACAGTAAAGAAGAATCTGAACTCTGATATTTACCAGCTGTGTGACTCTGAGCAGACTCTGTCTGCCTCAGTTTCCCTAACTGTAAAATGGGGATAACAATAGTACTATCTCCTGGGGTTGTTGTGAGGATCAAATAAGATAATATTTGTAAAGTGCTTAGCACAGTGTCTGGAACAAAGTAAGTGCTTAATAAATAACTTGTTTCCTTCCCTCTTCCCTATCTTGTATGTGTCTATTTACATGTTACCCCTGCCCGCCATTAATATGTAAGTTCTTAGAAGGCAAAGACTTGCTTTATCCTTCTTTGTATACCAAGCACACAGTAAGCACTTAATAAATGCTTGCTAATTGACAGACAATTACATACTCTAAGCAAAACGGATCCTTAAATGAATCAGAACAATAGTCCTATGAGGTTGAGGCATTAAACTTATACTCCCCAAACTGAGACTCAAGGTCAGATTAAAAGTCCTCCACAGCCTAACCTTTGTTTCTGGCTACATATAGGTCCAAATATTGTTAGAGTTGGGAAGGACCTTTGAAGTCACTTGGATCTAACCCCCTCGTTTTACTGGTTCTCTATGTATTGTACATTCCTGTAGTCCAAACTTCTAGATCAGTCAGAATAGTCAATGAAAAACTGAATGAAGAGAGAAAACTCAAAAAGACAAATAAAAAGGTTTCCATCTAAATCTGCACATATACACCCTTCCTCCCGCACACTTCTAATATGGCCCTAAATCTTGAGTTGGTAATAACAGTGAGAGAAAAAGGAGAAGAGAGAAAAGAAAGAGATTAGAAAGTTTTCGACTGCAAATCACCCTACAATAAGTCACAACACAGTAGATCAGCCCACACTAGTCAAGAGCAGTTTTCAAAGCCCATAAATCAGGCCTGGTCTCTCTGTTCTCATGGAGCTCTGGAGGTATTTGTAAAGAATGCAACAAATAATGCTGAGAATCCCTGTGGATTCCTTTTTCACAAGCCTGGGTATGACTCAGAGGAAAAAATGAGTTCTCTTGTTTTAGAAAAGTGCCCAGCAATTCATGGGGGCCCCTGAGCACTTAAAATAAGGGGAGGAGACTCAGTAATCTCCAAGGTCCCTCCCAGCTCTAAAACTCATGATGCAATAATCCTATTAATGTATCTCTATTCCCTGTGCAAAGAGTTTAAAAATGTGACCTTTAGGAGTTTAACCTCTCTTCCAAAAATATGGATTGTTTCAAATTCCCCCCCCCCCATCTCTCTCCCTCTCTCCCTCTCCCCACTCCCTCTCTCTGTCTCTGTGTCTGTCTATCTCCCTCCCTCGGCATCTTCTTCCCTCTCTCCCTCTGTCTCTGTCTCCCCTCCATCTCTCTTTCTCTGTCTGCCTGCATCTCTCTCTCTCTCTCTCTCTCTCTCTCTCTCTCTCTCTCTCTCTCTCTCTCTCTCTCCCTCTGTGTGTGTGTGTTTTTCTGTCTCTCCCCTCCCTCCCTCTGTCTCTGTCTCTCTATTCCTCCACATCTTCCTCCCTCCCACCCTGTCTCTGTCAGTTTCTCCCTCTCTGTCTCTGTGTGTCTCTGTCTCTCTTTGTGTGTCTCTCTCTCTTTCCCTCTCTCCCTTTGTCTCTCTATCTCTCTGTATCTCTCTGTCTCTCCCCCTCTTCCTCTGTCTCTGTCTCTGTCTTCTTCTCTCTCCATCTGTCCCTTTCTCTCCCTCCCTTCCTCCCTCTCTCCATGAGTTTCTGTCTCTCTCCCTCTCTCTCTGTCTCTCTCTCTGTCCATCTCTCTGTCTCTCTTTCTCTCTCCCCTCCCCCCTCCATCTATCTCTCCCTTTCTGTCTCTGTCTCTGTCTCTCTGTCTCTCTCTCTCTCTCTGTCTCTCCCTCTCTTTCTTTCTGTCTCTCCCCTCCCTCCCTCCATCTCTCTGTCTCTATATTCTCTTTCTCTCTTTCTCACTCTCTCTCTCTCTCTCTCCCTCTCTCTCTACCCTCCCTCCATCTCTGTTTCTGTCTTCCCCCCATCTTCCTCCCTCCCATCCTGTCTCTGTCACTCTTTCTCCTTCTCTGTCTTTGTCTCACTCTTCCTCTCTCCCCTCCCTCCCTCCATCTTTCCCTCTTTCTGTCTCTCTCTCTGTCTCTCTCTCTGTCTCTCTCTGTGTGTGTCTCTCTCTGTCTCTGTTTCTCTGTGTCTCTGTGTCTCTCTGTCTCTCTCTCTCTCTCACACACACACACACACACACACACACACACACACACACTTTCCTGTGCTCACACAGTTTCTTTTGGCTTGGGAATGGGGAAAACCTTTAATTGTGATCATCTCTGCCATACTGTTTCCATATGTCTCTCCCAAGCTTCTTACCACTTTTTCTCTCTCATCCAAGAAAACAAATGTCATTTATAAAACTCTTACAAGCTGAACCACAAAAAAAAAAGCCAAAAGGTATACTTGAGCCAAGTTCTACCACTCATTGGGCATGCTATTACTCCATGAATTTTTGCACTCTTGATTCCAATACAGCCATGTTTTCCTTTCAAACTCCTCTGTGAGTGTCTTACAAAACACCTTCTAACACTCTCTGAAGCCCTCTTGTTCCCCTTCTATTTCTTTTTCTCCTCTTACTGCCTAAGTTGTATTTAATAAATAAAGAAGCAGATTCCAAAGGCTCTTGGATAAAATATTTGGCACTTTTTTAATATACTGAAAGAGACTATTCATTGGAAAACAACTTGCAGTTTAAATTTTCTAAAAGAATGTTTGTTCATTCATCTTTCCTCTCTGAGACAGAAAACAAAAACACACTAAGACACTTTAATCCATCCGTTTAAAGGGATGAGCAGAGTATAATGGATTTATGTACAGGTGAAGTCAGGAGACATTAAGAAGCATTTATTAAATACATACTACATGACAGGCACTGTGCTAAATGCTGGGGAATGTATAGGTAACAGGAACAGGCATTTAAGTTCAGTAAATGTAGAGACTTTGTAGTGATACATTTATTCTACCAGTCTTCCCAGAAAGTTTAAACCAATCTCTATAGAGAGTACATTTTGCTTAATCAGCGTTCCCAGAGTCAGTGAAAAAAGACCACAGATTATTAAATCAATCTCATCTCAAGTGTCTCTTAGAACCAGGAAGCTCCCGGGCTCAAATGACCTCAAATCAAACCTGATTTTCAGGTGAACCAGGTTTCTTAAAGTAATCATGACACATTCTGAGACTAAGGATCTTAATGAGCTAATTTTTTATTAAATTCAACATGTTTACCCTCATTTTCAAAGTGGTCTCAAGCAAATAATATTACTACCTTGGGGGTACTTTTCCCTAAGAAACTCAAGCTGTTTTGAAGACAGTAACTCATTAATCTTTCCAATCAGCAGTAACATTTTAAAATATTTCAATGGGAACCAAGAAATTGAACTCCTAGCATTTACAACTCAGCCAAGACTTTAGAAAGAACCAAAATAAAGATCAGCATGAGACAAGTGGTCAGTGTTCTCCAATCCATTACATAATACTAAATAACAATGCACGAAGTTAATCAAATGAGCCAGCGTCCTAAGTGGTTCTGTAGATCTGTGTTCTTCCCAGATCATCTAAGAGGGACAGGAAGGGATACAAATTACCTACAGACACTGAGTTGTCATAGAGATATATTTTTTTATTTTGAAACAAACAAATATGAGAATTTTGTCTTCGTTCTTCTGAAGGAAAATCTGAATGTTAAATGAAAATGGACAGATGCAGAGTAATAATATTTATTTTGGCATAATATGGATTACTGTTTGGTATTGAGATGTAGGGTCATAGATTTAGAGCTAGAAGGGACCTGAAAAGCCATCAAGTCTAATCCCGTCATGTTCCAGATAAGGAAATTAATGCTGAGAAAATTCATGACTTTCCTAGGGTCACTTAACTGGTGAGACAGGATTTGAACGCTCTATCCATTATGCAAACTAGCTGCCTCCCCCCATCCCCCACCAAAGCCTTATAAATTCATTAAATATTCAGCAACATTCACATAATATACCATTTGACTTGCTTTATGTTCTAAGGGTTGTTTCCTGGATTTTAGAACTTGCGTTTGTCTATATCTTGACTGCATAAGTTCCAGAGTCATGAGGATGTCATATTTTTTTTTTCTTTTCCATAGTTCAGAAGCAGAATAATGGATTTAAAAGGGAAAATTGCAACCTGCCTGACAAAGCGGTCATTCATTTTCCATTGATCCCAATCTGAACCAGCTGGAGCACTACATCTCCAAGTTGAGAAATAGCTGAGGGTAGCTTTAACTATTGCTTTCCTGAGGAAGAAACAAAAGCTAAGTCCCACGTCTCCCTGGCAAATAGAGCAACAGCCACCATGAAACAATCAGCAATAAAAATATAAGGTAGAATTAAGAGGATCCTAGAGTTGGAAGGAACTAAAATTTCTTAGCTTATAGGATTATGAGAGAGCTGAAAAGAATGAATTCTAAACCACTTGTTTTATAGATATGGAAAACTGGAATGAAGAAAAGTCATGGGATCATAGATTTAGAGCTGGAAAGGACCTTAGAGGCTAAGTCCAACCACCTTAATTGCACAGATGAGGAAACTAAAGCCTAAAGAGGTTGACTTACCCTATATTATATAGTAAAAGTATCCAAAGTGGGATTCAAACCCAAGCCTTCTCTGAGTCCAGGGTCCTATCCAGCACACTATGGCACCTCTCAAAAAGAAGTAGGAAACACATCTAGTTTGACCCGCTGCATAAATTTCCTCTATATACCAATGGTTCTCGAGCTTCTGGCAGTGGCAGAATGGAGCTTCCTTCAAGACTCTGCTCAAATCCCATCTTCCACAGGAGACCTATCCTGGTCCCCTCTGCTACGAATTCCTTTCTGCTTCAGATTACCTTCACCAACTCTCTCTACATCTTGACTCTATCGTTATTTATATGATGTCTTCCCCTTCAGGGAGACCTGTCTTCAGGCCCAGTCTCAGATCCTCACTAGCTGTATGACTCTGGGAAAAGTCATTTCACCTCTATGTGCCTCAGTTTCCTCGACTATAAAATAGGGATAAAATAGCAACTACCTTGCTGGGTTGATATATAGATCAAATATGTATATATTTGGTACTCAGTAGATGCCACATAAATGTTTATTCCTTTTCCATATCTATTCCATTTTGTATATTTTTTCTTTTTGTAGGTACTCATTGTACTTTTGGAAAGAACTTATCCCACCACCTCTGTGTCTCCACTTGAACTTCTTGTGAAGTTATTCCTTTTTGCTAGGTTTAAAAGCAGAACGCCTGATACTGGGTTGGGCCAGGGCTACCTTAATCCTGCTCAGGGCCTTTCTTTTGCTATGGCTGGGGCTCTAGGACCACCCTGATGCTAAGGCTTTTCTTTCTTCTGTTGCGGTGCGATGTAAGGCCAATCTGTAAGTGAAAGATCTTTCCTGCCCATTGAATAGGACTCAGGTGGAGCCAACAAAGGGAGGCAGGCCCACACCCTTTCACTAACTAGATATGAGGCCCCATGCCCCACACCTTTTGCTAAATAGGCTCTGAGCCCTCAGGGGCCTGAACAGGGTATAAGAGCTGTGACGTTGACATTTTGCCTTTATTGGTGCACTCATTGAAGGAGTATTGCTGACTAGACTCTGGGTAAGCCGTTGAAGCAGCCCCACCCCCCAGGTTTGAAAACCCAGATGTTGGTGCTTCTCTTGGGTAACTGTATATATTGTGATTTGGTCAGACAGATAAAATTCTATCTGTCGGTCTGTTTGTAATTTGTTTGTATTTGCTCCGAAGTTCAGGGTGCTGGCTTTTCCTCCTGAACCAAGTGAATGATATATGTATGTTTAATTAAAGTAAGATTGTTAACTCCTAAAGTTGCTTTCCTTAGAAAAGCAGATCCAAGAACCTGTGCTAGCAGCCCTCCCGTGTGCTGGTGTTGTTGGCCTTACACAGCCATGGTAGCTGCTAGCAGCATTGTTGTTACATGGGGCTCCAGAGCTTCTTCACACCAGGTTCTGCTTAGTTCATTCTTTTATTGCAGCATGGCCCCAGGGCCACTAGATTACTTTGCTTTATACTGCCCCTTCCACCTATGCTGGTTCATCTTCCTTCAAGACTTCTATAGGATTCTGGCAATCTTTTGTGCAATCCTCGACTGGGTAGTGAAGTTTATAGCAGATTCTATTTTATTTTGTTTCCTATATTTTGAGAGTTTTACTAAAGTGAAGTGTAGGAATTGAGGAAGTAAGGAACTGGGATTCCCTAGGTCCTAACATACAAACATCTTTCCATAATAATGTAAAAGTAAAATATATTCAGCAATTTTTCATTTTTCTACAGTCATTAGTTTGATATAATATGATCTATGCTTTAAGAAAAGCACTTTGGCAGCTGTGTGAATTGTGCATTGGAGTGAGGAAAGAGTTGAGACAGGGAGACCACTTAAAATGCTATTTCAGGAAAGGCAGAGCAAGATGTCAGAGTACAGGCAGGGACTCATCTGGGTTCTCCCAAATTTCCATCCAAACAACTTTAAAATAACACCTCAAAATGAAGTCTGGATTGGCAGACCAACAAAAGGATAGGGTGAAACTGTTTTCTAGCCAAAGATAACTTAGAAAGACAGCAAGAAAGGTCTGTCTCACTGGACTGAGAGTGGAGTACAATCCAGCTCAGGCCATGCCCCAGAAAGCCAGCAGCAGGCTTTGGGGGCAACTGGATAGCCAGTGGCATCTTCTGAAGCTCTCAGCCCACAGATGCTAAGAGGCTCAGACAACTGGTCAGGAGATTACAAGGGACCCTTTACGGGCACTGGAAGTGGGACTCTATTGCATTGTTCATACTTGGTTCTGAATCACAGTCCCACAGCAAGAAGGAATACTAGCACACTGCAAGCATGTGCCTGCAGGGGAGTGGAAACTCTGAACACAGTTCTGAGGTGGAAAAGCGTGCTTGTGATTGCTCAAAGACTAGCACACAGGCCAGGACTGCAGTGAATACACTTCTCCTTATATAATACCATCTTGGAAGAACTAAAAGCTTATAGACCCCCAGAAGTAGCTCTGAAAATAGAAAGACAAAAAGCCTGAAGCTTAGGGCAATGTCCCCTCCACCTTGGTATGTTAGGAAGGCAGAATTTATGATTTCAAAGAGAATCTCATATGTGCCTGAAAGGTTCGGAACCGCAGGATATAAGGAATTCTCTAGGCAGAAGGCAGGAGAACTAAAGCATGTATTTACACTCCACAGTAACAGGCCCACAAACCAGCGTCCCCATTTTGATATTTTGATCAAAAGCTTCCAGGCCCAATAAGTCTGCCTCACAAGAGTAACCAGGAGGCCACAGAGAAGCAAGATGGTGTAAGGCAAAATGGTATACATGCTTCCCCTCTACGGTAAGAAGATTACCCACTGGCCTCCAGTCCTTACTCAGCACTCCTTGCTCCACGTGGGTCAGCTCTGCCACCGGCAGCTCAGCTTCGGCTGTAGGTGTCTCTGGCTCCAACCAGAAAAGGAAAAAAAGGGGTCTTCAAGCTGTCCTCTCCCCTCTTATAGAGTTTTCGATATCCTCAAGTGCCGCCTGAATGACCAGGGCCAATTGGTTCTTGACTTGGCCCCTCCCCCTAGCGTAGACCAGGTTAACACCCAATAGGGCATGGCTCTGGAGTTAACACCTCCCCTCAGCCAGCCCCATGACTCATCACACAGGAAGTTCTCCGCTTCCCAGAAAAGAAGCAGCAGCAACCAGCAGGCTCAATGAGGTAAGCTGAGTCACTCAAGGAAAACAAAGGCCACTCTGGCCACACTTGGGAGCAGAGACTAACTTTAAAATAAAGCTAAAAATCAATAAATAGGCTGGAAAAATGAGCAAACAACAACAACCATAAAAGAACCTGATCATAGAAAGTTACTATGGTGACAGGGGAGACCAAAATACAAACTAAGAAAAAGACAACAAAGTCAAAACAATTACATACAAAGCCTCAAAGAAAAATGTGAATTGGTGTCAGACCCCCACCCCCACCCCTGCCATCATTAAAGAAAGAATTCCTAGAAGAGCTCCAAAAGGATTTTAAAAATCAAATGTGGGAGTTAGAGGAAAAATTAAGCAAAGAAATGAGAGTGGTGCAAGAAAATCATGGAAAAGAGACAAACAGATTGGTAAAGGAGGCACCAAAAAGTGCAAAGAAAATAACACCTTAAAAACAGACTAGGCCAAATGGTAAAAGAGGTACAAAAAGCCAATGAGGAGAAAAATGGCTTAAAAAACAGAATTGGCCAAATAGAAAAGGAGGTCCAAATGCTCACTGGAGGAAACAATTCCTTAAAAATTAGAATGGAGCAAGTGGAAGCTAATTACTTTATGAGAAATCAAAAAACAATGAAACAAAACCAAAAGACTGAAAAAAATTGAAGACAATATGAAATATTTCATTGGAAAAACAAAGCACCAGGAAAATAGATCCAAGAGAGATCATTTCAAAATTATCGGACTAACTGAAAGCCAGGATCAAAAAAAAAAAAAAAAGCCTGAAATTATCAAGGAAAACTGCCCTGATATCCTAGAACTGGAGGGTAAAGTAGAAATTGAAAGAATCCACTGATCACCTCCTGAAAGAGAACCCAAAATGAAGACTGCCACGAATATCACAGCCACATTCCAGAGTTCCCAGGTCAAGGAGAAAATATTGCAAGCAGCCAGAAAGAAACAATTCAAGTATGGTGGAGCCACAGTCAGGATAACACAAGACTTAGCAGCTTCTACATTAAAGGATTAGAAGGCTTGGAATATGATATTCCAGAGGACAAATGAGTTAGAATTACAATCATGCATCACCTACCCAGCAAAAATGAGTATAATCCTTCAAGGGGAAAAACAGATTTTCAATGAGATAGAGGAATTTCATGCATTCTTGATAAAAAGACCAGAGCTGAATAGAAAATTTGATTTTCAAATATAAGACTCAAGAGAAGCATAAAAAGGTAAACAGGAAAGGGAAGTAATACGAGACTTGATAAGGGTAAACTGTTTGCATTCCTACATAGGAAGATGTTATTTGTAACTCATAAGACCTTTCTAATTATTAGAGTAGTAGTTAGAAGGAGTATATATAGACAGAGGTAACAGGTGTGAGTTGAATATGAAGGGATGATACCTAAAAAATAAAATTAAGGGATGTGAGAGGAATTTACTGGGTAAAAGAGAAAGAGAAAGATAGAGTAGCATAAATTATCTCACATAAAAGAGGCAAGAAAAAGTTTTTATAGTGGAGGGGAAGAGGGGGAAGGAAAAGGACCCTATCGGTACAAAAATATTTATAGCAGTTCTTTTCTGGGGGCAAAGAATTAGAAATTGAGGGAATGTCCATCAATTGGGAAATAGCTAAACAAATTGTGGCATGTGATTGTGATGGAATGCTATCATACTATAAGAAATGATGATCAGGATGCTCTCAGAAAAACCTGGAGACTTACATGAGCTGATGCACAGTGAAGTGTACCGTGTACAAAGTGACAGCAATGTTATAAGATGATCAACTGTGAATGACTTAGCTATTCTCAGCAATACAATGATTCAAGACAACTCTGAGGGACTTATGATGAAAATGCTATCCATCCCCAGACAAAGAACTGATGCTGTCTGAATGCAGATTGAAGCATACTTTTTCTTACTTTATCTCGAGATTTTTTTGCGGGGGAGGGTGTCTATGTTTTCTTTCACAACACGACTATTACGGAGAAATTTTGCATGACTACACATGTATAACCTGTATTGAACTGCTTGCCTTTTCAATGGTGGGGGAGGGGCGAGAATTCGGAACTCAAAGTTTAAAAAATTAATGTTAAAAATCATTTTTACATGTGCTAGGGAAAAATAAAATACTAAATAAACAATAAAAAAGAGAATAGATCAAGGACAGATAAATTATGAATTATTGGACTACCTGAAAGGCATGATCAATAAAGCAAGAGCCTAGACATCATCTTTAAAGGAATTATCAAGGAAAACTGCCCCGATATTCTAGAACCAGAGAGTAAAATTGTAATTGAAAGAATCCACCATTCACTTCCTGAAAGTGACCCAAAATGAAATATTCACAGGAATATTCCAAGCAATTCCAGAGTTCCCAGGTCACAGAGAAAATATTCTAAGTAGCTGGGGAAAAAAACAATTCAAGTATCATGGAGTTCAGTCTGGATCACACAAGGTTTAACAGTTTCTCCATTAAAAGATCAGAGGGTTTGGAATGTGATATTCCAGAGGACAAAGGAGTTTGGATTACAACCAAGAATCACCTACCCAGAAAAACTGAGTATAATCCTTCAACAGAAAAAAAAAATGGATATTCAAAGAAATGGAGGACTTTCAAGCATTTCTGATTAAAAGACCAGAGCTGAATAGAAATTTTGACTTTCAAATATAAAGCTCAAGCATAAAAAGGTAAACAGGAAAGAGAAACAAAGGATTCAGTAAGGTTAAACTGTTTACATTCCTACATGAAGTGATACCTTTAACTCCTAAGAACTTTCTCATTATTAGGATACTTAGAAGGAGTACACACAGACAAAGGCACAAGTGTGAGTTGACTGTGATGGGATGGTATCTAAAAAACTAAAATTAGGGGGTAAGAAAGAAGGATGCACTGAGAAAGGGAGAAGAGAAGGGTAGAATGAGGTAAATTATTTCACACAAAAGAGGAATAGAAGCTTTTACAGTGGAGGGGAAGATGGGGGTGGGGGGGAGGCAGACAATGCTTGAACCTTACTCTCATCAGAATTGGCTCAAAGAGGGAATAACCTATGCACTCAGTTGGGTATAGAAAACTATCTTATCCTACAGGAAAGGAGAAAAAAGGGATAAGAGCATGGGCAAAGGAGGCTGATAGAAGAGAGGACAGATTGGGGGAGATGGTGGCCTGAAGCAAAATATTTTTGAGGAGGGATAGAGTGAAAGGAGAGAGAAAGAAAAAACATAAACAGAAGAAAAAGTAGGATGGAAGGAAATATATAGTAACCAAAGCTGTGAAAAAAATTTACAGCAAGTTTCTCTGATAAGAGCCTCATTTCTCAAAAATATAGAGAACTGATTCAAATTTATATGAACACAAGTCATTCCCCAATTGATAAATGGTCAAAGGATATGAACAGGCAATTTTCAGAAGAAGAAATTAAACATATCTATAGGCACATGAAAAAATGCTCTAAATCACTATTGATTAGAGAAATGTAAATTAAAACAACTCTAGAGTACCACCTCAAACCTATCAGATTGGCTAATATGACAGAAAAGAAAAATGATGCATTGGAGGGGTGTGGGAAAATTGGGACATTAATGCATTGTCGGTAGAGTTGTGAACTGAGCCAACAATTCTGGAGAGCAATTTGAAACTATGCCCAAAGGGCTATAAAAAAATATGCACATTTTTGACACAGCAATACCACTACTAGGTCTGTATCCCAAAGAGATAACCAAATAAAAGGGAAGGAAAAGGCTCTATCTATACATACACACACACACACACACACACACACACACACACACACATATTTGTGGTGGCAAAGAACTGGAAATTGAGGGGATGTCCATCAATTGAGGAATGACTGAACAAGTAAAGGTATCTGCATGTGATGGAATCCTGTTGTGCTGTGAGAAATGATAAAGGGAATGGTTTCAGAAAAACCTATGGACGGTAATATATTGATTATTCTTGAATTTTCTTTACTATGAGTACCTGTGCTTTTTTTTCTTATTGGTCAGAATATGGCTAGCCTTAAGATATAAAAGTGCCACGGTGGGGGCTTGGGCTACAGCTTTGAGTACCTTTGGTCACAACTATATTCCCCCTAAATAGGGTCACCCCCAGGACACTTGAGTTTGAGAGTTGCAGTGATCCTTCTCTAGTAACCTAGACTTGCAAAGAAGAGCATAAGTTGGGAGTGAGGAAGCCAGCCCAGAGACCGCATAAGTATTACCATGTCCTTTGTAGGAATCATGAAGTACTCTAATATGGTTGGCCAACCCCACTCGGGCATTAGCCAAGAGATATCCCATCTCTTTGTCAATGCTAAAGTCTCATTTGCATCCTTGATCCCACTTCTTTCAGAAGCTTGATCCATCTGTCTACCTCTGCCTACCTCTGTCATCTTCAACCACTCCTTATCTATTGGTCCTTCTCCATTGTCATGATTACCTACTGTAGTTCAAACCTTCATTTGGACACAGCATAATACATTGGAAAGAGGATACTGGCTATGAAATTAGAAGCCTTGTGTTCAAATCCTGCTTCTCTCTCACACTACATATGTGACCTTAGGCAAGTCACAGTCTATCAGAGTCTCAGTTTTCTTGTGTATAAAATAAAGGAGCTGAACTAGAACTAAGCACCCTTTTATCTCTAAAATCTATGTTCCTTTGGAATTCTCTTCTAGACTAAAAAAATCTACTAACTGGTTTCCCTGCTTGTAGACTAGCCTCTCTTCAAATCATTTTTTACAGTTTAGAAAAATAATCTTCCTGATATACATGTCTGATGAGGTTAGTCTGCTCAAAAGCCTTACATGAGCTCTTCTTATAGGATAAAATACAGATGTCTTTGCCTAGAAAATCTGACCCTAAGCTACCCTTTCTGCCTTTTCCCCACTCAGTCCTTCCATCTTCCATCTCCATGCACCAGCCAAACAAAATCAGTAGTTGCTCCCCAGACATAACATTCCAACTCACACTGCCCCATTACCCAGTTCCCAGTCAGTACAGGATTCCTGCAGTGTCAGTTAGAAGCCAACTCCCAAACCGCTACTTCTGCTTCCCAGAGCCCCATTTTACTCTATCTCTTGAACCCTCAAACCTCTTGGTAGGGATCCATCTGCCCTCCCATTACTCCCCAAAGTTCTCAGGACCTTGCCATGTTCTCTGCTACTTTCCTAAATACTACCTGGCCCTTCCATCTGTTATGAACTGAATCTGGGTCCTCCTATATGTGTTGTCCCCGCCCCCCCCCAGTTAGAACACGAGAGAAAATGGAAACTATATATATTAGCACAAAAGCTTCACTTAAGTTACTATTTAATAAATGTTTTGGATTCCACTGCATTTTATCTTCCATGTCCATGAATCTGCATAGACTTCCATACCTATAATGTACTCCTGCCTCATCTCCCCATTTGGAACCCTTCTCTTTCTACAACTATCAGCCTATGTGTGTCTCTTCCATAAAACCTTCCCCAATCCCTCCAATTGAAATAAACTTGGCCTCCATAATTTTTTCTTAAGCACTTTATATGGATCTCTTGCTTAATTCCATTACATTCAATATTGTTTCTATATACATGTTGGTTCTTCTCCAGTAAAATACAAATTCTTTGGTAGTAGGGGCTACCTGATTGCTTTTTATTAGTTTTTAGCCATAGAACCTGACACAGTGAATTGAATATTTTGGATGCTTAATACTGTCAAATTCAATTGAATTAGCCAGGTGGGTAACAAAATGTTTATTTTCCAGGTATCTTGGAAAATATCTATGGCACATATATAGGGAGATATAGGTGGGGACCATGCAGTCTGGTCCTCCCACTGAACTCAAATCCGACTATGAATAAGACATCACAGACTAAGATGTTCTAGTTCTCTTTTCTTCTCCTCAATATGAACTTTCCATAATTCCATATATGAAAAGAATGAAAAGGCATTTATTAAGTGGTGTACTATATGCCAAACATTGTACAGAGTACTGGGGATACAAATAGAAGAGCAAAGACATTAAATAAAAGACAAAGATCTGACTGAAATTCATTAACAAATGCACAAAATGGTAATAATTAACATTAACAGATAACACAAAACTGCTAAAATAATTTTCTTCAAATTTATCTATTTGCATACTTCTATAGCATGCATTAACATAATTCTAATTTCTAAAAAGAAATATGGAATAGTAACAAAATGGCATCTCTTCTTAAAAAGTCAAGGTGAACACTGTCCTTTCTATGATCATCTTCCCCAAAATAAAAAAATGATTGGTTAGCGTGTATGATGTCAGGGAATTCCTCCCACCACCATCCCTAATGCCCTTGTACAGTACAGTGAATGCTGCAAAGAATAAGGTGAAGGAGTAAAAGGCAGGGGGAGTGAAGGGAATATAATACATTTTGAGGAAAAAGGAAAAGGCAATGAAAACCAGTGCTGAAGTGGGAAATATGTATTGTAACAAGTGAGTTTGTAAGAATAATTAATGAGCTGTACAAGGATACGTGGAATGAAAAGGGAAGTATGTGGCTGAGTTGTGGCAGAATGCTCATACTTTCTAAAATAATTACCAGCTGTCAAGAGAACAAACCAAAATGATTGCAGAGCACTTGGTCTACATTACCAATAACCAAAACCATGAGTTTTGGGGGTTTTCTCCCCAAGATCTTCATATTCAAGATGCTATTATGACCAAAGACAGTTTTCTCTCTCTCTCTGCCAGCAACTCCTATGTCCAACTAAGATGAAATTTCTTATCCAATATATTCTAATGAACACTTGAGAACAAGTTCCAACAATAAATATTTACTTGTAGCTTTGTATAACTGTGTCTGCCTGTATGGAAACACAGGAAAATATTCCAACTCACAGGAAAAGTGATTCATGTTTTAAAAAAAACAACATGGAAATGATTTATGTCAAATGCTGAGTTTTCCACTTATCCTCACTTCATTCTTTTAATTAGGACTGGCCACATGGATGCTGATCTCATTTTAACTTAATACCAAATGAGCAGTAAAATACTTGAAGGATGAAAGCACAGACATTTGGCCAAATTGGGAAAAAACCTAAAATCCATGGATTCTAGATCTTCAATTAAATTTCAATCTTCTGAGGATTAATTTAGTTTCCTTAAGTTCTTATTTCAGAGAGCAAAGGCTCATTAGCTTTTGGAGATCACATAGCTCTTACAAAGTGGCAATGTCATGCATTATGAATAAAGAGATTACAAAATATGAGTCAAATTTTCTTCAAATACACAGAAAATGAAAAAGTCAGGGGAAAAGTATTTCATTAAATATATTTGGCCTTTTGGGAGAAAGTATGTATGTGAAGATATTCCACAAAACAGAGACAGTCAGTGATTACAATGACTGAAGTATTTGGCAGCAAAAGCCTTACAATCTCATACTAAGTGTTATCCGAGACTTGATTTCAACATATAAGCTTTGAAAATAGATCTTTAGGAAAATGGCAAATACAGAGGAGCAAGATCTGGATTTGGTGTTCTCATCTAATTTGAACTATATTGTGTCGCCCTACTAATACCTACCAGTCATTTTATTGCCTGTCTTCCCATAGTTCTGACATATTTTGCACAAATCTTTCTTTTCTGGTAACAATCATTATTTATTAGGTTTAACGACATGAAGAGTGTCGTGAAAGACAATGGTTTTCCTTTTCAAAAATGATTTTAAATTTTTGAAATCACAAATATTTTCTACAAGAATTCTAAAGTCCTCTAGCAAACTCATTGTTTAAGATCTTCAAGACGGATGTAATTTGTGCCATTTGATAACAGCCTTTTCTGGATTTGCAATCGTTTCTTTCCATTGGTTCACAGCTTCAACACAGTTGCTGTCCTCACTTATCCAAATCTATAAAAAAAAAAAAGTTAATGATGTAGTCAATTAATCAGTGACAAAGCTAATTGCTAGTCTTAACATCAAGAATTCTTAAGAAAGACTGAGTTGTTCATTTTGGTTTACATATTGTCAATTAAGCATATTTTAATTGTTCCTGAAACTTTGGGATTTGGAGAAAATGGTAAAAGATCTGGGTATATGTAGTATAGAGAGGACCCTGAGCATGCTGGGTGAAAGAATTTGGAAGATAGGACATAAAGATGGTGGCAGATATTCTCTATGGCTCCAGAGGCACCAACAACAAAAGAAAACACAACAAATTTAAAGCTAGCCATGGTGTAAATGAAAGAGCATTTACCGGGCACTCAGGAGACTTGAGTTCAAAAGGTGCTACCATCTAATGATGCAGAAATGATTCCAACTTTCTGCATCTTAATTTATACAATTGTAAAAAAAAAACAAAAATGGGGTTAGGACTAGATTGTTTCTAAAATATTTTTATTTCGATAACATTTTATGATTTTATAATTCTTCAATGTCCCAGCGCCATACTTCTTTTTTTCTTTACCTAAAATATTTCTGGGTTGCATGGCCCCTTACAACAATGGAAAACACTTTCTAAATAAGGGTTAAAGAATACCAACAAAAATAAATTATGAACTGAGGAATATATATACTCTAAAATATAAAGTTGACACAAAGTCTTGGGGAATTTTTGTATTTTGAGAATCATATATACCACTAGAAACAATATTTTGTAAAAAATGAAAAATTTAAATTAGAGGTATACCTTTTAAAATTTTGGTAACTATTTCCTATGGAAATACTTATGATTAGCATAAAAGTGCACAGAACATCTCTTACAAGTCCCCTATAAAATAGAGAAAAGGAAGACAATTTTGTGAAGAATCATAAAGTCTTATTTTAGGATCTTAGGCTTTATTATACAAATTATTGAATATTTTTAAATAGTGCCTGAATAGTATCATTTAGACCATCATCATAGAAAGTTATAAAATAGAAAAAGACATATCTAAACATCATTTCATGTACTGGCAAAAGTTCAACAACTTTTTTTTCAAGCTACAAAGTCTAACAATTTATTCACTCATATGTAAACAGACCCAGATTAATCATAAAATATGATTTGGAAAAGAACCAAACGTTTGATAACACATCTCAATGAGAGTTCACTTGCACACATTTTCCCTCTCCCATAAGGGCTGTTCATCAGAAGCACAGTCTGATCCTGCCTCTTACGTAACATTCAGCTCTATAACCTTACTAATGTTCATGTCTTCCAACGGCTGGTTGTCTCCAGTGGATCCAGTATATATCTTATTTATACATCGTTCTTTCATATTGTCTCACCCATTAGACTGTGAGTTCCCTGAAGGGAGGGACTTAGTACAGTTCCTAGTACAAAAATGCTAGCTTACGGATCACAAAACTGAAAAAAATCTTTCCTATTTTAATAGAAATCCTGACTGATTGAGGCATTTCCACCAAACATACTGACATTTTATGGATAAACTGTACCTAGTAGGCAAGTCTTTCATAATATCTGACTTTTAGCTAGGACTAATCAGTGGTTTGTCTTTTGTAGCATTAATCCGAACTGCTAGACTTTCACTACACAAGACCCTACGTTGACAATAATAGCTAGCATTTATATAGTACCTACTGGGTGCCTACAAATATTGTCTTACTTGATCCTCACAACAACCTGAGAAAATAGGGGCTATTATTGTCCCCATTTTACAGATGAGGAAACTGAGGCAAAAAGCAGTTAAGTGCCATGCCCAAGGTCACACAGCTAGTAAATTTTTAAGGCCATCTTTGAACTCAGAAAAATGGGTCTTCCAGGCTCCAGGCCCAATGCTCTAGTTACTGCCCCACCAAGGTGCTCAAAGTTAAGGAATTCCTATGAAGTCCTCCCTACACAAATGAAATGTGTCTGAAATGCAATGAAATGTAGCCAGATGACAAAAGGATAAAGTCCCAAAAGGTTAAAAGAAAATCAAAACTAACCTGTCCTACAAAGTGTTTTCTTCTTACTGAGCTCCGACTATAAAGCTTGATGAGAAAATTAATTTCTTTCTCATTCTGTGTAAATGGAAAAATCATTGTTTCTCCCCACTTTACTCTTCCATTGTTGGATTTTAGCAGACGAGTCTTCTTCTTGTAAATCAAATCCGTTGAACTAAACATTGCCACCTTCACGAAGAAATCTAGAAAATAAAAAAAAGTGAGAAAAGGTTGTTTTATTTTGAAAGTAGAGAAATGACAGGCCAATGTACTTTAAGTAACTATAAACATTTCCCTATCAAAATGCTGTCAGATAGGGAGTACATACATCATCGCCCTCACTTTATACATGAAAAACCTTAGTTTCCCTAACATTAGTGGCTCACCCGTGGTCAAACAGCTATTGTCAGACATGAGATTTGAACCTGGGTCCCCTAACTTCTGGGTCCAATATTCTTTCTATATCATTACATGGTCTTCTCATATGAAATGATCACAAATTAAAACTTCAGAACTTTTCTTTGGGGGGAGGGGGAGATACCGTCAAAAGTGATAGGCCATCATTAAATTCAAATTTTAAAAAAAACTCAAATTACTAAAATAATAAGAAATAGAAGATAATGATGAAATCAAGAAAATTATCAAATACTGTATTTTTGGTATTAACTCAAAATTCTGTGCAGTATCATACGAGAACAAAATTATAGCCAAGAACAACTTTTTGCCAATAAAAATGAGAATTGAAATTGTTCTTGCTGTTCTTGTTCTTTGGTCATTTTAGTTGTGTCTGACTCTTTGTGACTCCATTTGGGGTTTTCTTGGCAAAGATACTGGAGTAGTTTGCCATTTCCTTCTCCAACCCATTTTACAGATGAGGAAACAGGGTTAAGTGACTTCTCCGTGGACGAATAGCTAGTTAGTGTCTAAGGCCGGATTTGAACTCAGATTCTCCAGCACCAGTGCTCTATCCACTGCAATACCTAGCTGCCAAAATAAATAGAGGAACATCTATAAAAATATAAAATACCACAACTGACAAAATAAGAAATAAGTGGCAAATAGAGCAATCTCAGAGAGAGAAATCAGGTAAGTCAGTCACAAATGTCCCACAAATATGCCAGGACTACATGGATTCATGAGTGAATTTTTCCACAACTATAAAATATTTAATTCAACAAACGTGTTCGAGATACTCTATAAGAAGCTCTCAATAAAAATGTTTTAAAGTGAAATAAATAAATAAGACTTCATCCATGCCTTCCAGAACCTTGTAATGTGACAAAGGGTTAAGACATATATCAGGGGAGGGGAAAAGGGGGAAAAGAGGAAATGAGCCAGCAAAGGAAACTAAGAAGTAGTCAGGCAGATGTGAGAACCAGCTTAGAAGAGCGACGCAAAAATCCAAGGAGAGAGTGACACGGGAAGTTATCTCCCCTCATCCCTCCATTGTGGAAAAGGATGGGGGATGGCACAGGGCGAAATGTTTCCCAAAGTGTCAAACTACATATAATATTTGGGGGTTTGGGTATGTTGGTTAGTTTTGTTTTCTTCCTTTCTTCTTTTTTTATTTTTAAAAAAATCCCATTTTAAGGGACAGATTTCTGGAGGTAGAAAGGGGAAGGGAAGTAAGAGGAAACTGATGAGACGTAAGAACAAGGGGAAAAAAATCAGTAAAAATTTACTTTAAAAAAGATCATTGGTAATGATGGAAAAAAAACAGTGTCAGTCAACTGGTAGTGTTAGAATTCTCCCAAGTGTGAAGAAGTGAGTTGGTGCAGTGGATAGAGTACTGGGCCTGAAGTCACAAAGATGCCTCTTTCTGAGTTCAAACCTGGCCTCTGACATTTACTAGCTATATGACCTGGGACAAGTTGCTTTACCCTGTTTGCCTCCATTTCTTCATCTGTAAAATGAGCTGGAGAAGGAAATGGCAAACCACTCCAGTATTTCTGCCAAGAAAATCCCAAAATGGGGTCACAAAGAGTCAGACACAATCAAAACAACTGAACCAGTAGGCGGCTGGAAAGTGGGAGGAGGCAGGCAGTCTGGGCAGTAACTTCAAGGCATTTGGCTATAGAAAAGATATAAGATGATAACCTGGAGGGAATGGCAGCCAAGCGAAGAATTAAAAGGAGATCTGGGCATGTATATAAGGAGTATGTAAGGGAAGGAAACTGAAGCCGGTAGATAAAATGATTAAAAAGAAACCGAATAACTGATGGGGAAAGCTCCTAGAGAAGACAGCATTAAGGGCTCAGGTGGAAGTCCCTGGACCATAACGGTCACTTGTTGCTCAGAGAATAGAGCAAAAGATGAGATGACAGAACAAAATAGATAAAGGGGCATTGAAATATGATTTAAAGGGGAAAAAGGGAGCTCCCAACAGATGGACTCTATTTTCTCAGTAAAAGTAGGAGTTGAGGTCATCTGCTAGGATGCAAAGGGGAGGGCTTAAGGGAGAAAAAAAGTTTGAAACAGCTGTGATGGGTAAGGACAAAAAATAAAAGGATTGTTATGCATCAATGAGAATCCAGGTGCAATTACATAACAAATTTGTGGCGGACCATAGTCAGAAAGGTTTGTGACTTCCTCCAACAGTTTACAGCAACAGGCGGGTAGGAGCAGACAAGACAAAGAGCAGGAGTAATCAAGAGTTGTGGTTTGGCAAGACAAGAAGAAAAGGGGGAAAGGATTCAAGGAAACGGGATCATGAAACTGGCTTACTATAGTCCAGATGGCGAAGTGAGGCTATAACACCGGTAATGGACTGGGAGAAAAGAGTTATGGGAGGAATGAGCATCATGGGGAGTTTAGATTTAAGAGTGAAAAAATGAAGGACCAGGAAGTTACAATCAGAAAGAGAAATTCCAGAATTCAGGATTATGCTTTACATCACTGAATTTCTGGAGACTGATGAAAGACTAGAGAGAAAAACAGTAAGTAATTATAGAGATATTTACTACTCATGGTTGGGCTATGCCAATACAATAAAAATTATAGTGCTTTCCAAAATTGATTTACAAATTAAATTACTAAAGGAATACCTTTCAAAACTAGACAATAGAATGATAAAATTCATTTAGAAGAAAAAGAGTAATGCAAGAAAATCCAAATAAAGAAACCACGGCATTATCAGATCCCAAACATAACAGCTGTCATCAAAACTACTTGGAACTGGGGACAGCTAGGTGGTGCAGCGAGTAGAGCCTGGAGTCAGGAGGACCTGAGTTCAAATCTAGCCTCAGACACTTGACACACTAAGTGTGTGACCTTGGGCAAGTCACTTAACCCCAACTGCCCTTGCCTTCCCCCTTCCCCCCCCCAAAAAAACTACTTGGAACTGGTTTTTAAAAAGTACAGCAATGAACTATGTAAGTAAGCAAAAAATATAAGTAACCAAAAACAATATTCTAGTGGTTGATAAATCCAAGAACATAAATTACTAGGAAAGAATTGCCTTTTCACAACTTCTGAGAAAACTAGAAATAGATGCTCTAACACCATATTTTACGATAAGTTTAAAATGAATATACGACCCTAAAATAGAAGGCTATAGCATGACAAAAAAAAAACACTAGAAGAGAACAAGATCATGTCCTTTTTGTTACTCAGGCTGGGGAAGAATTCTTAACCAAACAATGAAGAGAATATATTATAAAAATTAAACTTACTGGAAATGCATCTAGCTTATCCTCATTACATATAATGCTTGCTGATGGTTTTAGATACATTACTTATCGTTTTAAGGAAGACTCTGTTGATTCATATACTTTCTAGTGTTTTTAGTAGGAATGGGTGTTGTATTTTGTCAAAAGCTTTTTCTGCCACCTATTGAGATAATCATATGGTTTCTGCTAGTTTTGTTGTTGATATGATCAATTATGCTGATAGTTTTCCTAATACTGAACCAGCCGTGCACTCCTGGAATAAATCCTACCTGGTCATAGTGTATTATTCTCATGATAGGTTGCTGTAATCTTTCTACTAATATTTTATTTAAAATTTGTGCATTTATATTCACTAGGGAAATTGGTCTATAATTTTCTTTTTCTGTTTTGACTCTTCCTGGTTTAGGTATTAGTACCATATTTGTGTCATAAAAAGAATTTGGTAAGATTCCTTCTTTGCCTATTTTCCCAAATAGTCTATAAAGTATTAGAATGAATTGTTCTTTAAATGTTTAAAAGAATTCACTTGTAAATCCATCTGGCCCTGAAGATCTTTTCCTAGGGAGTTCATTGATGGCTTGTTCGATTTCTTTTTCTGAGATGGGATTATTTAAGTATTTTACTTCCTCTTCTGTTAATCTGGGCAACTTATATTTTTGTAAATATTCACCCATTCAAATTTATGGGCATACAATTGGGCAAAATAATTCCTAATTATTGTTTTAATTTCCTCTTCATTGGAGGTGAATTCACCCTTTTCATATTTGATATGGTAATTTGGTTTTCTTGTTTCTTTTTTTAAATCACATTGACCAAAGGTTTATCAATTTTATTGGCTTTTTTTCTTCATAAAACCAGCTCTTGGTTTTATTTGTTAGTTCAATAGTTTTCTTGATTTCAATTTTATTAATCTCTCCTTTGGATTTCAGTACTTCTAATTTGGTATTTAATGGGAATTTTCAATTTGTTGTTTTTCTAGTTTTTTCAGAGGATTTGGAGATATAAAACTTCCCCTAAGAACCCCTTTCAGTGCATCCTGTAAGTTCTGGTATGTCATCTCATTATTGTCATTCTCTTGAATGAAGCTATTGACATCCAGAGAAAGAATTACAGAGTCTGAATGCAGATTGAAGCAAACTGTTTTCTCTCACTCTCTTTTTTTTGTTTTGTTTCTTCTTTCTCATAGTTTATTCCATTGGTTATAATTCTTCTTTACGACTTCACTATTGTGACAATAAGTTTAATGTGAAGGTATAAGTAGAACCTGTATCAGACTACATGCCATCTTGGGTCAGGGGGAAAGAGGGAGGGGAAGAAAATTTGGAACCCAAAAACTTGTGAAACTTAGTGTCGTAAACTAAAAATAAAAAAATAAATTTAAAAAATTAAACTTACAATTCTCACTATGTGCAGTTAAGAAGTTGGGGACAAATCAAATCAATGAAGATATAATTCAAAATGAAAAATTAAGTGTGGGGAAATTTATTTGCATCAAATATTACCAATAAAAGTCTAATATACAAAATGTGCAAGAATTACCACAAATATATATCATTCTGTAAAAGGTAAGTGGTCAATGGATATAAACAGCTTTCAAAATAAGAATTGCAAACCATGGATGAGCATATAAAATTATATTCCAAATCACTTAATGGCAAAAAGAAATATGCCAAAACTCTGCAATTTCACCTTGTTCCAAGCAAACTGAAAAAAAAAAATGAAAATATGTGAGAACATCCATGTTGTAGGAACAATGGGAAGACAATCATTCTGAATTTCAATTTGAAATCATGCAAGAAAAGTGACTAAATCATCCATTCCTTTTGACCAAGCACATAACCCAAAAAAGCCAGACTGTAATAAACTTCTAATATATACCAAATAATAGAACCCTATGTGGTAGCAAATAATTGTAACTTAACTTTAACTATTATTATCCCTACTTGTTGATGTGAAATCATTTTTAAAAAACTAAGAACGTAAATTTAAAAAAAAACAAATCAAGAACATGAGGAATAAACACGGAAAATTTTGCATGAATTAATGCAAAATGAAATAAGCAGAACTAATAGAATGATGACAACAACAATCCTAATGAAAAGATCACTAAAATGAAATTGAAATCTGAGTAATGAAAAAAGCAGTGAAGGTTCTGGAAAAAAGATTTTTAAAAAAGCCATAGCTACTTCCTCACAGCAGAGAGGTGTGGTATTATTGCTGGTTATTATTATAACTATTATTATGTGTCATACTATTAATATTATGATGATGATAATGATGATGATGATGATAGGTATTAAGGACACAAATACAGAAGTGAGATAGTTCTTAAGTTTACATTCTAATAGAACATGTATATATATAGGGAAATAGTCACCAGGGAAGGGGTTTTGTTCTAGAAGCACAGGAATTGTGAGTAAGGCCAGAGGGAAGTCAAGTAGCATGCCAACTCTTGTAGTAGTGGTATTGATTTTACATTGGGGCCAGGGCAAGAGGTAGAAAGAGGAAGGGGAGGGAAGACATGCAAAGGCCAAATGGCCCAGGAAAAACCCCTGGCTTCCTGGTAGGAGGCATGTGCAACATAGTCTAGGGCCAGCTGGATACGATAGCTTAATTGAATTTTCACTCACCCACCAACCTATCAGAATAGCTCACCCCCAGGACAGAGTTTCAGCGTTGAGTAGATATACTCTCTCAAGAAGATGAGGTCTGGTCCTGAGGGTTGCTATTCCAGGTGGGGAGGAGGAGGACAGCAACTGCAGGACAAGGGGCCAATCAATCAGGGGCACTCTGGTTTCCTCGCAGATGACTTAATAAGAGGAACAACCTGATATAGGAAAAAGATCTCACAGAATTGGAGAATCTTGGGAGTTGCAAAGATTCCTCTAATTAAAACTATATCTGAACAGGATGGGCTCATAGATTTAGAACTAGAAGGGACCGAGTCCAGTAATCCATCCAATATGCCAGGTCAAGCCACCTAGAAAGAGCTGATTGTTAAAATTTTTAGTGTAAGCATTGACACCTCAGAAATTGGCAAATGCAATAAAATCAGGGTTTGATTTACTGTTTTGTTGATTGAGCTTTAAAAGATGATGGAGAAAATGTGAATAACGCAGATTAAATTTAAGAATGTCATGCCTTTTTAGAGAGCTAGTCATTAAACACTTACCATCATACTGCTGCCTCTAGTCATGGTGAACTCATTATTTCCTGAGATGGGAAATTGCACTCTTAGCTCTAATTTTTAGAAAAACTTCCCTTACATAGGGTCAAAATTAGCCTTTTCTGTAATTCCCTATACAAATAAAGAACAGCAATTGTTCTGCAACTTATTCTCTTCCAAAGCCTTGCAATTAGAGGAGGAAAATCTTTTTTCCCTATCTATCCTTTTCATTTGGGAGCCCATCTATCAACACACGCTTCCCACACATACACACAGAAAGATGTAATCATAGCTAAAAAGTATAATAATAATAAAACAGTTGATATTTATTTTGTACTTTGTGGCTAAAGAGTACTTTGACCTTCTTTATCCCATTTGATCCACAAACAGTTCTGTGAAGAAAGCAGTCCAAGGATTATCATGCCCATGAAGTTTAGAGAGTTTAAACAACCTGCCCAAAGATGTGGGATGGCAAAGTCAGGGCACAAATCTACATCTAATGACTCCAAGCCTCAGTTCTCTTCCTACTATGCCATCCTGCCAGAAGAATGCATAAGAGCAAGGCTAGCAACCTATCTGAATTAAGGAAAACAATTACATAATTTTTTTTTACTTTTTAAAAGAAATATCTCATTTTATCCTCACATCCATCCTTAAGGTAGGCACTACTATTATCTCAATTTTACAGTTAAGGAAACTGAGGCAAACAGAGGTTAAGGGATTTGAACTTGGGTCTTTCTTTCTTCAGGTCCAATACTCTCCACTGGGTTACCTAGTTGACTCATCTATTATGTTTTTAACTAACATACTAAAGTGCTTAAGTCTCCTTCAAAATCTTCATAATTCTAGAACTACCTCTGCCTTCTCTTCTAATTAAATTGCTTTACTTCAAGCATTATTATTTAAGATTAATATTATTTGAGGGGTTTTTAGTTACTAGTATTATACCTTGCTTTCTACTATTTTATTGCAAACATATTATTACATATGTATTGTTGACTAAATAAGTTTTAGTTTAGTAATGATCAGAAAACTGACCATGATTTAATTTGAACTTAGATCACTTCTAGAAATAAACTTAGACATTTAGAGCAGAACATATCTGTACATTGGAGACTTCCTGTAATGATAGACTAGTGAAGGCATGATAGTGGCATTAGTGAATAACCTTGAAGTTGTTAAAGGCTGTTAAGGGGTACACTGAACTTGGTTTTTTTTGAGTTACCACATATTCCAGAAACACTAAACCCAGAGCATGTGTCAAGGACAAACGCCCTCCTCCTCCCAGCTGACATAATTTGTTGTTTGCACCCCACACTGGATTCCCTGTGTGTCCTTGGGAGGCAAAACAGGCACCAGCCAGTCTATGCCAGGCTGGGAAAATGCTTGTGAAGCAGGGGTCCTTTGCAGATAAGTGGACCCTCCTACCTTCGCAGTCTAACTGTTCCCGAGGGAAAAGAATGAAGCTTTTCCTATAACCTTGCTCATCCCCTTCAGAAGGGGTTTTCTCCTTTTCCCACCTTTACTGCACGTCTCCCCTCCCATGACATGCTCCTTCCCATTTTCTCCTCCTCCTTTTGTTGTACTATCATAAATATGCAAACTTCTATAAGGACTGTGAATCTATTAAGTTCCACATGCATGTTCATTTTCCTTGTAATAAACCTGGTTTTCACATAAGTCTTGTGATGTGATTGCCTGTTGACAAAGTCTAGCTGGAGAATTTAAAATTACTTTTTTAAAAAGTCATTTTTTCCACATGATAAAAATTATATCAGAGCAATCATCTTGTAACAGCTGTATGCAGAACTAAAAGATAAATTAACAGGCTATAGATTTTGTAGCTATAGTCCTAGACTGGAAACCACTGTTTAACTTTAAGTAAGACATCTGTGAAATGGGAATGATATCACCTGTGTTGCCTATCTTACAAAAGTTCTTTTGAGTCTCAAGTGTGCTACAGTATGGGGAAATATTTTGTAAACTATAAAGTGCTGTATAAATTTATTATTCTGAAAGGATGAAGAACTAAGTTAGAGTTACTTCTGACTAACTAGGCTAATAGACTAACAGAGAAGAGAGGGCTGGACTTGGAATCAAAAAGAAAGACCTGAGTTCAAATCTGGCCTCAGACACTTATTAGCTGTGTGACCCTGGGAAAGACACTTAACCACTGTCTGCCTCACTTTTCTCATCTGTAAAATGAGGATAAAAATAGCACCTCCCTCCCAAGGTTGTTGTGAGCAGAAAATGAGATAATATTTGTAAAGCTCTTTACAAACCCTAAAATGATATATAAATGGCTAACTACTAGCTATTATTGGCTGTGGAAACAAAAAAAATGAATCCAAGATATTATGAAGAAAAGTGAAAGAAATTGGTGAAAGACTGGCTATGGGAGATAAAGAGATAGGAAGAACAACTGCATGGTTTTGAAACTGGGAGATAGGGAAGGTGGTAAGAATTCTTTCAGTAATTTGGATATTGGGAGGATTTGGTTGGGAGATAAAATGGCTCCATTTTTCACACTTCAAGTTTCAGATATTGCTAAAACTTCCAAGTTAATATTCTTTGGACAGCAGAAGACATAAGCCTGGAGAAAAAGTGAAAAGCATAGAGTATCCATCTTTCATATTACCTATATTTGAAGCTAATAAAGAAATGGTGTCAAATATTGTAGGGGGGCCAAGAAGAATAAAATCAGAGAGAACCATGACCAAGATATTAAAAATGACTATTTTAAAATTATCAGCATTAAAATTAAGGGCATACTCTTTGCATCGAAAAAAAGCATAATATTATGGCTTCTTAATCACAGATATTAGGAATGAGAAAAGTCTCTTATTAGTAGTTTGTTTTTCCAATTTTCTTTTACTAACTGTTATTGAACTTACTCAGAGTTAGAGGAGTGGATGAGCTTGGAAGGTGTTGGGCTTCAAGAATTTGTAACTGAATCCTGCTGTTAACTGCTTGAAAACAAGTTCCCACCTCAAGTTCTGCGTGACACACCTGTGTAATAAAACAGGGTTACTTAATAGTTAGGATCAAGGCATGTGTATACTTAGAAAATTTAAAGATGTACACCTAGAAAACACCATCTTCTACAGGTTTTCAAAACCAAAGCTGCTTGTGATAGTTATGGAGTTAAATTCCATGGATTCTACAAACACAAACACCCACCACTAACATCTCCTCTTATATCAATGAGAAAAATGGTCATTTAAGCTATTCTCTGAAAATAATAAATCTGATCCCTAAATAATGTTATACACAATGTTCTTCATTTCATAAGAACTGTACCTGAATATAATGGTTGGGGCACAAGTTTTTGAAAGGCTGATTTTCTAGAAATGACATAATTACAGGGTTCAGAATCCAAACACCTAGAAAATTCAATAGCCATTTTTTCCCCAAAGAATACATCAAAGAGAGAGTTCACTGTCAAGACTGGAAATTCAAGAAGCCACTTGATGCATAGATTATTTGATGAAAAGACTATAAAAGCTAAAACATTACTAATATAAGAAAAGAAATTTCTTATAAAAATGTAGGCAAGTCAATGAAGAACAAAAAGGCAGTCATGGAAAACCAGGGAGAAGGAATGAACAAATAAGGAAAGTTGCAGAGAAGAAATAGCAGCAAGAAGAAAAAGTCAGCATGGAGCTCTTCAAAACAATTAAGAGGCAGCAGAAGAGTTAATATCATTGTGCAAACTAATAGAGTACAGGTCATTTTATCGTATAGCTTCAAAATACCTCCAGTGAAAAATAAATGATGAAGTTATATAAACACTCTAAGAGAAAACAACTACTTGGACCTGTACAAAGATGGCAATATGAAAATTTTGGTATGAGTACAATATTTGCTAGTTGACTAACATATCATTGCTGAACAATATACATTCCAAGTCTCTACATTCACATAAAGCCAGTGAAAAAGGCAATCCCTGTCTCTTGCTAAATATCATTCAAAGGACAAAAGAACTTATGAGTAAACTCAACTTATTAGGCCATGTATATTTCCTGAAGCATGACTTTCAAGTTTTAAAATTCAACATGTCACAAGAAATCTGCATTTACCAAGTGAAAAACAATTCATTGAATATGAAATTGAAACAAAATGAAGTATAACTGTTACTTTAGAATTATGTAAATAAAGTGACTAAAATGTCCATACCTTTTGACCCAAAGACTCCGCTGTCAGGCATATACCCTAAGGAAGTCACTAACAAAAGGAAAGGCTGTATATATGTCAAAACATTCATAGCTGTGTTTGTTAGGGTGGCAAAAAAAACTGGAAACAAACAGATGTATGTTGGGGAATGGCAAAAAAGAAATTGTGGTATGTGAATGGGATGGGATATAATTGTGCTATAAGAAATAATGAATATGATGAATACAAAGAAGCAGGTAAATACACATAAAGTGACACAACATGAAGTAAGCAAAGTGAGGAAAACAATATACACAATGACTACAACAATTTAAACAGAAAGAACAATCAAAAAAATCAAATATGAATGTTGCAAAATTACACAGAAGAAGCTTGGCCCCAAAGGAGAGATAAGAGAACATATTGACTCTGATATAAATGTATGAGTCACAGTTGAATAAACATGTTAATTCACTATTATAGTATAGATGGATTTCCCAGGTTCTCTTTGATTACTACATTAGATCATAAAAAAAGCAAAGTACCCAACCCATAGGCTACTAAGCCCACCGAGACAACCCTTACTAATTTGTGACTTATGTGAAGTCTCAGCCTTTAAAGCAATACGAAATAGGAATAATCCATTTGAACCACAGGTCTGACTTTTGTAAAACTATTGTGTAAGTTTTATCTGCTATGTTATTCAATAAATATTCCTTTAAAATATTGAAATATTATATATTAAAATAATATTCCTTTAAAAAGGACTCAGGTAATAAATAAAAGACATTAATAAAATAAAGGTTTGAGCTTAATTCTGCGGAGGAAAAAACTGCCCCCAAAATTAGTTTATGTACATAGTAGAATGGGAGAGGAAGGGAAAGGTAGTAGTGCCTTCACTTCCAAGAAACTTAAAAACTTAATTCAGTACACAAGTACCTATTCCTCCTGCTCCCTTTAGATGGCTTCTGTTCTGCCTGAATCTCAAATTATCCTATTTTGTATTATTTTTCAATTGTAAGATACTTCAATTCTTTTTGGAGGCAGGTGGAGCATAAATGCTAAATAAATAGTCCAAGTTTTGACTTCAGATAGACTTATTTCCCACAGAAATCAAAGATATGTCTACACAGCAACTCTTGAATTAAATCCTTATGGATTAGTAGAAATTTATAACCAACATCTGGCTGTCGAGTTAATGAAACCAAATAGTAATTCTTAAAAACAATCATGTATGAGATTGGGACATGTTTTATTGTACCAAATTTGCGGGCAGGTGTGCTATTTTATGGTAATTAGAATAACGTACTTAAGATAGCTACAGAGCAATCTCTGATTTGGACTGGAATTTATGATTTCTAGATTTCCTTAAGCAACCAGCTGCTGTCTGTTACAATAATGTAAATTTATTTTCTTCCAAGATATGAAACAATAAAAAAAAAAACAGTGAGAAAGAGAACTGAGACTTGGAGTCATTAGTGCTTAGTGTAAAGCTCCCATACTTAAATGGTAAGCTTTTATTTCACAGGAAGAGTGGTGAAAATCCTGATTAAGTCTATTATTAGCTTATTCCTTCCTACAAAATCCATTAAGCAGAAAATACTTTTCTAGTTATGTAATACTATTACTTACTGAAATTTTTGAGGGAGGTGTTATATCCAAACAGTAATCCTTTTCCTGTATGCTAAGTTCTCTAAGAGATAATGAGCATTCTCCAATGGTTTTCTTCCTGGGAGTCTGGGTTTGGATCTTAAATACCAGCCTAACAGTTTTCAGGCTCTGGAGTTTAATAGCAAATACAAAAGTCTCCATAAATTCAATAACCTAGAAAAAGTAAAAATCAAGGTGATTATACTCATTTTAAGAGCATTTTATAATTACAAACACCCACCACAAATATTCTATCATTTTAATCTTAACAGGATAAGTGTTAAAATTTTTTATAAAAATGAGGAAACTGAAGTTGAAAGAGAAACTAAGCTCCTTCTGCTACCGGGTAACAGAGCCAAAATTAGAAGGTAGAGGATATAACTCCCAGCCTAATGGCTCTAGTAAACCACACTGCATCCTCAAAGACAGCTGAATGAAACATCAGTAACTTGGCTGTTGAAAGAAAAAGAGATTTATAGATAGAAAAACTACAAATTACATATTGTAGTTGGATGGAGGGGTAGTCAGAATATTAAATTTTTATAGTCAAACAATCATGACAAGTGACTTCTTTACTGGCTTGCTCATACATTAATAGTAGTTCGCATCTCCATAGCACTTTCAAATAAAAGTTGCTGATAATTTGGACACTCTTTAAAATGGTTTTATTACTACATATTTTTCCCAGGACACCTTTGTATTAAATATTTAAAATCTAACATTCTGAGAGACAGACTAGCGTTTAACTATTATGGGGTCACATATCATTCTTTCACTTATTCCTGCAGCTCATTACAGACACAACTGATGAAAACAAGAAAAACAAAATAATGAAATTCAAACCCAAACACACTTTCCACTTACACTGGATCCTTCTTTGGCTGAAGATCTGAAATGTACCGGTTTGGGCAAAGTTAATATTCCTTTTATAGAAATAGTAGGGTTTTCTCCATAACTGGAAGACCAACTCAAATCTCTGCACTAAAACATTCAAAATGGAGTTTTTTTAGGAGTTATTAAGAATATAAATGTGCAATTCATATTTAGCATCTTAACTATGTTATATATGTATAAACTGTAAGAAAAATAGAACTTCAAAATGAATCCAACTGAAGGAATCTCTTATCCCTTCTAAAGTAAAACAGTAAGGAAGTGAGCACAAACCAATTGCCTTTGTCTTTTTTCAGTTATTCCCAACTCTCTGTGAACCCCCTCCCTTTTGGGGTTTTCTTGGCAAAAATACTGGAATAGTTTGCCATTTACTTTTCCATCTCATTTTACAGATGAGAAAACTGAGGCAAACTGGGTTAAGTGACTTGCCCAGTGTCACACAGCTAGTAAGTGTCTGAGGCCAGATTTGAACTCAGCAAGATAGGTCTTTCTGATTCCAGGCCCAGCACTTTGTCCACTGCACCATTTAGCTACCCAGCTGACTTGATGACGTGCAAATATAAACCATAGTAAAGACACATAAAGAATCTACAATTTCAACAGTTCAGGAACTTCTTCCACCGACACAGATTACAATCTGCCTACATGCCTTAGCAGATAAATTCTAGGTAGTTAACTGAAGTTAAATAACATTCCAAGGGTCACAGAGCTAATAAGTGTCAGAGGTGAAATTTGAACCCAGTTCTTCCTGACTCCAGGCTCAACAGTCTATGTACTACATCATAATGCTTCTACAGATCAACCACATACCACAGTAAATAAATACGATAAAATGAAAACAATCTACAGATTTGACTGGGTACTTTTGCAGCGAATTACAAAAAAGTTAACTCCCATGAACTCCCATGAATCTGGTCCTGTTGTTTGTATAATAGAAAGTCATAAGGGGGTAATCTGTAATATCTGACAATTCATTTTGCAAGGAAACCAACTCTACTGAATTACCTGTAGAATCGTGATCCAAATCTGTTCTACTGAAGAATTATAGAACAATTTTATATTCAATCTTCCAAAATCTCTTTCATCTCCGGATAATGTGATTGTATCTGAAGTGAGAAGGCAGAAATGACATTTGAAATGCCACCCAAAAGTTCATATGAACTCTGATTTTATCCAGTCTGATTTTGGGGACTTCAACACAATACCCCTGTGCATGTTCTTTTCCTATTCAGGCACAAGGTCCTGGAGGGCTGAGACAATATTTTTTCTTGTATTTATAAGCACAAATTCCTGTTCCTCTTGCTTTCCTTTGTAACCCCACTGCTTAACACAGTATCAGTCACAAAGCAAGCACTTAATAAATGTTTGTTGCCTTGTCTTGTTGCCTCGACATTTCAGTTATTTAAAAAGGGAAAAAAGCTACCATTCAAAAAACTAAATTCATATCAAAGGATTTGTTTTCAAGGTGCTAAAAAGTTGAGGAAACATATGAGCAGATCTTAAAACAGATCTTTAAAATGGAGGGAATATACATTAGGCCCAAGAAAGAATTTCCAAATGAGTATTTCTGTGACACTGGAATCATGGTTCGGGAACCTCCATTAAAAACTTAACACAAACAAAAGAGACATTCATTTGATGATGTTGCGGCCCGAAGGCAGAAGAACAGCCTCTCCAGAGTTTCCTAAGATCACCTATCACCTTGGTGATACTCCCACTGTTATATGGACATATAAAACTTTCCCTCCCACCCTACCCTCACCATACCACAAATGGATTTTAATTACTGCTATATGAAATTGACTCAGTGATATAAGCAATAAAATTATATTCTTTACCCAGGCTTCGAGTACTGCCCTGAGAATTCTTCCTTGAAGACGAACTGCTTGGTATACTTGACAGTGAATCATATCTCTACAATGAAAATTTTTTCATTATTCAAAAACCTCTCATCAAATTCTAAAGATCCTGACATATTTAAAATTTGACACCTGCTTGCAATTCCATTCTGCAAATAAATTAATTTGTGAGGTCGGCAGTCAGAATTTCATCCTTTTAGATAGTAAGGTATCACCCCACCAAAGTTATCACTCAATCATGGCAATTAAGGGTGGCTGAGGAACCTCTTTACCTAAAATGATACTATTTAAATTGTTACTGAACAACTTATTATTAATAATAGATGACATTTACATATGACTTTAAGGTTTACAAAGCCCTTTTGCATACATTATTTCATGTGATTGTCATAGCAACCATGTGAGGTAGATCCCATTTTAATGATGAAGAAAATGAGACAGAGGCTAAGCCACTTGCTCATAGTCACAGAGAAAATAAGTGATTTGACCTATATTTCTCCTGACTCCAAAGTCAAACTCCAAACTCAAAAAGTTTTCCATTTTTATCAAATAGAAAAACATTTTTCATGCTCAGTTTGGTTTTATTATAAAGCAAAATAGAATATGCTAGAGCCATTAAATAATTATATGTAATAAATAATGTAGAGAAAAATAAAACTCCTTCCAAAGTACTATAGTACCCTAAAACTCAGTCAGTCATAAAATTAAATTACTTTGAGACAATGAACTGTTTTTTTCTATTCCAACTAGATTTGTGGGTTTCGATTTCTTGGACTAGACCTGTGACCTTGATTGGGAGCTTCCAGTAACTGATTTCCTTTATGAATGTAAATCAACACCTTCTCTGAAATTTATAGAATTAGAAGTTGTCTTTATATGCAAAATATGCGGAAATTAAATTATTCAAATTCTTGGTCTATAATAGCAATATTTTTTCTTGCTGTCTCAATTTGAACCAAGCGGAAATACTTCACACTCAATGATTTGTTTTAATCTATAGTTATATTCAAAGAGAAAAGGTAAGTTAGAAAAATAATTTCAGCTCAAAGTTTAAATTTCAGGCAACTCAAGTTTCCCTAAGAATATACCAAATAACAAATATGAGATCCAAGAAAAATAAGAACATTCTTAGCTGTCAATTGAAAATTTCTTGAAATGACGTATCTTAATGCTTTCAAGTGCTTATTCATCCTACATTAAAGCAAATAAATCCAAGAGGGATTCTATCACAATTCATTTTTCCCACTGCAGCTGAAACTGTATAAATTCCTGGAGTTCTATCAGCCTAAAACTCAATCACTAGAACACAGTAAATGTATTTTAACAACTCACTTGCATGAATCGCTGTGATGAACCTGTAAGATCAAACATAGACTTGCTTAGTCCAGGAGACCCAGGTGTTTTGGGGTTCCTTAAGTCACAAACTATAAATGGAAATAAAAAACACATTGGAATTTTCATTATGTCACGAAGGAAAAATAGGCTTCCATATTACTGTCTTGATAGAAAACAATAACCTTCAAAAATTAATTTAGGTTCAGTTGGTTTAATTTGACTAAATTAGCTGTTGCAGAGGACAAAGATATAAAAAAATAACAGGAAGAGTTAGATAAGTCTCCCAATCAAGTCAATATAAACTTAAGTAATCCCTTCACAATGTGGACAGGGGAAGTCGTGAAAAACATAAGAAACCAAAGGCTTATAATATTAATGAGAAGCCTCACACCTGAATAATGTGAATACTTTCTTTGATGAGAGAATCAAAAGGTGCTGTATATGGCAAACTATAATATCACCAAAAAAATGAAATCAACTGTACATTAATAGATTGGAAAACACTGGTTACCAGTATGGGAACGAAACTCTGACCGTTGAGAACAATGATCAAAATCAACGTCAAATTATAAAAAAGACAACCGCATGTCAAAACTGAGGTCCAATGAAGTTAAAAGACTTGCTGTGTTCACACAACTAGTACATATAAGAAGTAAGATTTAAAACCAGGGCTCAATTCTCCTGACCCTTTTAGGAACAAAGGCTTGTTATTAGAATTTTGAGGTTTAAAACATTGTAATACGCATAAAGCATTCTGCAAACCTTAAAAGCACTACATCTCTATTGTTATTGTTGTAATTAGATTATAGATATATCCTTGAAAGCAAGTTAGAATAAGGTCTTTACAGACAAGATTAAGAGATTAAGTAGCAAAGGTTAGCTTTTACAGAAATTCACCTTTCCAACAACCAAAATGAAAAATTTCCACCATCCATTATATAATATCTACTTCCTTTGTTCATGCTAATCAAAAGGTCTGTAAAGTCATCAAAACATAACAGATGGTATTTCTACAATTACATGCTGTGCAACATTCTTCCTACATAAGAAAAAAGAGAATATTAACACTCCTAAAAGGAGGACTTATAAATGAGTATACTATAAATGAGTATACGGTATGTGAAGATTCTTTCTTTCAAGGAAAATTTAAATATAATCGAGGTTCACCCATATTACATGACTTATTATCCATAAAAACTGTCATAGAATCATGAGTTTAGAGCTAGAAGGGACCTTGGAGGTCATCTAGCCCAACTCCCTTCCTTTTACAGAAGAAGAAACTGAGTCCCAAAGAAAGTAAGAGATTTGCCAAAAGTCACAGGTAGTAATAGTAAGTGGCAGAGCCAGCCCAAGAATCTAGGGCCTCTGGCTGCAAAGTCCTCAGCCTTTTCCACACTACCATGTTGTCTTACAAGTACTAAATTACTACATAAAAAGTGTCCATTTTAATTACACTCAATCAACAAGAACTTTTTAAACTTCATTTCTAATGCCAAGAATGTTATTGCATTGTGCTGTGATTTAGCTTTGCTTCTGTATATGCTGGGGGAATAGTGTCAAGAGAGAACACCACTTCCTACCTGACCCATACAGCCTCAGAGCTTCAGCGTTGGGAGGAAACCGCCTAGTTAGGTCAGGTGATACATGCTGATGCATGAAGACTGGATTATATATGTCATAGTTTGATCCATCCAAGGGTGAACTACAAAGTTCTGTTTTTCGATCCCTAAAAGAGGCTCTGGCGGAACCTGAAAAACACAACATCCATTAAATGTACTATATAGACATACCCCACCAAACATTACTGACTGGTTCTACAGAAACACGATTTTAGGTGAAACAAGAGTGGAATGAGATGGAGAGGAAGAAAGGATAGATTCAGGAATTTTCTCACGACTAGTTTAAGCTTGGACATTTGAGCTCCATTGCAGTTGAGAAAGTCATATTCCATTTCCCTAGAGGAATAAAACAATAGAAAAGTACCAGGAAGTTGTACTTTATGTGGAGGTTAAGTTCTAAAGTCCATATAGTTGGTTAAAAAAAATAGATCTAGTCAAAATTACTCTTGAAAATACATTAAGAGAGGGAAAAGCCAAGATGGCAGAACTCTTTCAACATTCCCTCTACAAACAATTTTAAAATACTGCCTCAAGTCAAACTTTGGAGAGCCAGAGTGAACAAAATGTCAGGATGAGACATTTTTCCAGCCTTAGAAAGCTTAGAAGATCAGCAGGAAAAGTCTGTGACACCAGGGTAAAGGCCTGTCTGGAGCCCACACACACCATGGCAGCAACAGTGGTCGAAGCAGCAGCAGCTTCAGGAGCTCTCAACCCAGAGATGTTGAGGGGGTCAGAAAACTACTCAGAAAAAGAATAGAGAAGACCCTTTGCTGACATTGGGTACAGCTGGCACTGATTGGCAACTCTATTTGTCTATATTCAGTTCTGGGTCACAGTTGCAGGATGGAGAGGAATGCTAGATGTTGATCCCTAGGAGCCCTGGTCACAGTTCCAAGGCAAAGAGAAGCCCTAGCATTTGTGATGGTAGGGGACCAGGAGACTTTCTTGGGCAAAGACAAGAGCACAGATTAGGAGAGCAGTGACCACACCTCTCCTGGCTTCATACCACCCTGGAATCACTTAAAATTTACAGACCCCCCAGAACTAGCCCTGAAAACAGCAGCACAAAAAGCCTGAAACCTGGGATAGCACCTCTCCATTCCAAGGTGAGCAGGGCTCAATTTCAACAAAAAGTTCAAAGTCAAGAAATAGGCTAGGAAAATAAGCAAACAAAAAACAGAAGTTGAACATAAAAAAGCTACTACAGAGGCAGGGAAGACCAAGATATAAACTCAGAAGAAGACAATAATGTGAAAACAGCCTCAAAGAAAAATGCTAACTGGACCTAGGCTCAACAATTACTGGAAGAGTTAGACAAAGAGACAAAAATGGTAGAGGAAAAAATTGGGAAAAGAAATGAGAGTGATGATGTAACAAAATTCTGAAAAGAGAATTAACAGCTTAGTAAAAGAGGCACACAAAAAATACTGAAGAAAATAACACCCTAAAAATAAAAGAATTGACCTAACACAAAAAGAGATACAAAATTCACTGAAGAAAAGAACTCCTTTAAAAACATAATTGGTCAAACAGAAAAAGTGGTACAAAAGCTCATTGAAGAAAGTCGATTCTTAAAAATTAGAATTGGCCAAGTAGAAGCTAATAACTCCAGGAGACACCAAAAACAATAAACCAAAGTCAAAGGAATAAAAAAATAGAAGAAAATGTGAAATATCTCATTGGAAAAAGAACTGACCTGGAAAATAGATCAAGGAGAGATAATTTAAGAATTACTAGACTAGCCAAAAGCCATAATCAAAGAAATAGACTAGACATCATATCATATTCCAAGGAAAACTGCCGTGATATCTTAGATCAAAGGGTAAAATTGAAATTGAAAGAATCCACCATTCACCTCCTGAAAGAAATCCCCTAATGAAAACTCCCAGGAAAATTATGGCCAAATTCCAGAGCTTCCAGGTCAAAGACAAAATACTTCAAGCAGCCAGAAAGAAACAATTCAAGTATCATGGAGCCATAGTCAGCATCACACCAGATTTAGTACCTTTCACATTAAAGAAGTGGACACCTTGGAATATGATAGTCCAGAAGGCAAAGAAGTTATAATTACAACCAAGAATCACCTACCCAAAAAAACTGAATATAATCCTTCAGTGTAATCAATAAACATTTAATTAAAAAGTAGACTTTCAAGCATTCCTGATAAAAAAGACTAGAGCTGCATAGACAATTTGACATTCAAACATAAGAGCCAGCAGAAGGGTAAAAGGTAAACATGGAAGAGCAATCGTAAGGTTCTCAATAAAGTTAAACTATTTACATTCCTCCGTGGAAAGATGATACGTGTAACTCCTAAGAATTTTATCATTATTAGGGCAGTTAAAAGGATTTTACAGTGATAACATGGATATGAGTCAATTATGTTGGAATGATCTAAAAAAAATGAAAGAGTGAGAAAGAAATGAACTGAGAAAGGGTGGAAGGAAAAGGAAGAATGGGGAAAATTTTCTCACATAAAAGAGGCGCACAAGAAAAAGCTTTTACAATGGAGAGGAAAATGAGGGGGGTAGCAGGCAGTGCTTGAACCTCACTCTCATGAGAATTGGTTCAAAAAGGGAAGAAAAAAAAAAAATATATATATATATATATATATACACACACACTTAGTTTTCTATAGAAATGTAGCTTAGGCAATAGAGAAATAGAAGGAGAAGAAAATAAAAGAAAAGAGGGAGCATGATAAAAAGACAGATTAAGGGAGGCAGTGGTTAGAAGCAAAATAGACTTTTGAGGAAGGACAGCACCAAAAGAGTGAAAAAAGAAAAACTAGAAGAAAATGGTATAGAGGGGAAAATATAGTTTGTAATCATAACTGTGAATGTGAATGGGATAAGGTCCTCTATAAAACAGAAGTGGATAGCAGAATGGATTAGAAACCAAAATCCAACAACATGTTTGTTTTTTATAAGAGACACACTTGAAACACAAACACACACACACACACACACACACACACACACACACACAGAGTTAAATAAAGGGCTGGAGCAGAATCTAATATGCTTCAGCTAAACTTAAAAGGCAGGCAGAGCAATCATGATCTCAGACAAAGCAAAAGCAAAAATAGACCTACTTAAAAGGGATAATCAGGGAAACCACACTTTGCCAAAAGGTACCATAGTAACATGAAGCAATGTCAAAAGTTTTGTAGCAAGTTTCTCTGATAAAGGCCTAATTTCTCAAATACTGAGTACAGAACTGAGTCAAATTTATAAAAAAAATAAGAGCCATTCCCAAATTGATAAATGGTCAAAGGATGTAAGGGGCAGCTATCTGGCACAGTAGATAGAGTGTTTGGCCTTGAGTCAGGAAGACTCATCTTCCTAAGTTGAAATCTGGCCTTAGACACTTACTAGCTGTGTGACCCTGGGCATGTCACTTAACCCTGTTTGACCCAGTTTCTTCAGCTGTAAAATGAACTAGAGAAGGAAATGGCAAACCACTCCAAGTATCTTTGCCAAGAAAATCCCAAATGGGCTCACAAAGAGTCAGACATAACTGAAAATGACTGAACTGCAAAAAAGCACTGTTTTCAGAAGAAATCAAAGTTGTCTATGTTCATATGAAAAAATGCTCTAAATCACTATTGATTAGAGAGTGCAAATTAAAACAACTCTTATGTACCCCCTCATACCCTATCAGAAATTATAAATGGTGGAGGGGATGAGGGAAAAATAGGTACACTAATGAACTGTGTAGTGAGTAGTGGAGTAGTGAACTGGTCCCACCATTCTGGAGAACAATTTGGAACTATGCCCAAAGGCTACGAAACTGTGATACTCTTTGGCCCAGCAATACCACTATAGATCTGTATCCCAAAGAGACAGAAGAAAAAGGAAAAGAGCTTACATGTACAAAAATATTTCTAACAGTTCTTTTTGTGGCAGCAAAGAATTGGATATCACCCATGGGGGAATGGCTGAACAAGTTGTGGTATATCATTGTGATGGAGTACTATTGCACTATAAGAAATGATGAGGAAAGTGGTTTCAGAAAAACATGGCAAGACCCTGTATGAAGTGATGTAAAATAAAGTGAGAAGAATCGGAAAATCTTTGTGCGCAGTAACAGTAATGTTATAGCAATCATCAGCTGTGAAAGACTCGGCTACTCTGATTAATACAGTGATCCAAGACCATTCCAAAGATCTCACGGTGAAAAAAATGCTATCCACCTCGGGAAAGAGAAGTAATGAATTCTGAGTGCAAATCGAAGTATAATTTTCTCGTTTCCTTTATTTTTCAGCTTTTAAAAATATGGCTACTATGGAAATATGTTTTGCTGATTTCATATGTATAACTGATATACTGCTTGCCTTCTTAGTCAGTGAGGGAGGAGGTCAGACGGAGGGAGAGAATTTGGAACTGAAAATTTAAAAAGAAAATGTCAAAGAGAAATAACACATTTAATGAAAAAGAAAATAGCTTAAATCTCCCTTAGAGTATGCAGTGCCGTATCTTTAACTCTTGTAGCTGCAAAGGGAACTCAGTCTCTTTTAAAGAAGGCAGTCTGTATCAGAGAGCTTAGAGAGATTAGAGAGATGGTTGTTACAGAAACTATTGAATGTAAATTTTAACAGGAAAAGATCAGAATGAGACTTCTATGTGAAAAGAAGAATGCAAATACAGATGTTTAAAAATACCTAACAGGAAAAATTTATTATCAAAGGGAAATTCACACATAAATCTGATTATACTAGGAGATTATATCACCACGTGATTGTCTTTTCTTGTTTCACCAAGGAAATCCAAAGGTACCCAGCAGGGGCTTTCCAGAGGTCAGCAGGAATGGTACAAAGACCAAGTACAGGTTGTCCCTCTCACTAGCCTAAGCAGAATGATTGAGGGTAGGAAAATGAGATTCTAGATACACTGTGGAGATTCTGATTAGGGGAACAGCAGATTCATATCTCTCTTCTCACTCGTAGTACTTCTTAAACTGTGGGTCACAATCCACAGTTTAAGAAGTGCTGAAGGGATCACGAGTGGAAAAAGTTTAACAAGCTGTTTCAACAATCCAGCTAGCAGCTGCTGTGGGGGGGTGTAAAACCAACAACAACCAGCTCACAGAATACTGCAAAAGCCCAAGTTCTTTTGATCTGCTTTACTAAAGAAAGCAACATTAAGGGGCTGACAATCTCACTTTAATCTGGCATACAAATGCCATTCACTTGGTTCATGGGGAAAAGACAGCCCCCCGAACTTCAGAGCAAATACAAACAAATTACAAACATCGACACACAGGCCAAATACAATTCATAGTTACCAACATCTAAGTTCAGCCCTGGAAGCTGATAACAAGGGCTGGCCCAGAGTCACTGGAGCCACCACGGCTGTGGTTCAGAGCTCCGAAAAAGAGAAAGCCAACTCCCGGTTTTATATCTTTTTCAGGGTCAAGGGTGAGTCACACATGCGATTCACCCACATGACCTAAAATTGTCACAAAGATGCAACTTAAACCCACGTGGTATAAAAGCCTCTGATGTCACAGACATATCACTCAAACCCATGCAAACTAGGCTTTCCCTTGAGGCAAGGAGGTCATTGAAGACTCTTAATTTAATCAAGGAAACAAAGGCCAAACTCTTCAAAGGCACTTGGTTGAACTAAGTGCTAAGAGCCCATTTTGATTGCCAACACACAAGCCCTGCTCTAAAGCACAAGCTTATTGAATGAAATAACAACCTACATGATTTAAATTCTTATTTTTCTCTGTCTCTTTGTTTTCCTCAAGTCCATATAGCTGAATTTGAATAAGTGAAATGAAAAAATATATGATGCAACTCCACTGTACTGAGCCAAAGTGGAGAAGGAAGATCAGAAGTGAAGCTTAGGAATTAAAAGGTAACCTATTCTGATCTCCCCTCCTTCAAATAGGAATTGAAAAAACAACGGGATAGTGAATTTTATCTTGCAAAAGTTAGGCTATGAATGTAAACCACTTCAAGCTTCATCATTTTTCTCTTTTCCTGTGTGTTCCAGAAGCAGCCAGGTTATTGTAATGCTAACAAGACTCTTTTTACGTAAATGCTGCTGCTTATCAGTGAAATATTTACATAAAGTACTTGACATCTCTCTAATATTTAACAGCCCAAGTTAAGAAATAAAAAAAGAAAGCCTCAAAATAGGTAGCAAAGCTAAGCAATTGGCTTATAGTTAGAATTGGCTAATAAGATAGGAGACCCTGACTTTGGAAGTACCAGTGAATTACACTGGCCTGACAACTTTACAAAGGAGTATACTTGTAGAATTTTCTGTTACAGTATAAGATGATCCTTAATTACTCATAAATTTAAATAAATAATTGTGATAATTAGTTACTTATAAATTTCATGACCCAGAGAAAAGAGGGGGGAAAAAAAACCTTAGGAACCAACAATCTTCATGAGTAGGAAACTCCTAGTGTGGGAACTCCCTTCACCAATACAGATCAGCAACTCACTTGTAACTTACGATTTACAGAGTTGCCTGAGGCAATGAAAGGTTAAGAATCTTGCTGTTGGGCACACAATTAACTGTCAGAGGCTGGACCTGAACCCAAATCTTCCTGAGTCCAAGGATGTCCCTCTATCTTCTTTGCCACACTGCCTCTCATCATAGCAGTCATAGTTTCAATATAATTCAATCATTTAAGTGTCTACTACATGCAGAAAGGTATTAAGACTTCAAGAAGTTTATAATCTATTGAATCTTGATCTAAACAGCAAGGTGAGATGTGTAGGAGAGCCACCCAACATAATGACCCACCAAGCTACATATAATTTTCAGACATTTGAAAATTGAAAGCAAAATCATGCTAAAATTATGCCACAACCATGGGGGGGAGGGCGGGGAAGTAGGTTAAAATAGTTATCTAAAAATATTTATTCTGAGCTCACAATTTGCTTGATTCTAAAACGCCACAAATTCCTTGGGTAAGGGACCAGTGATGAGACCATTAACTATCCAAAATGGCAAAGAGAGAGAAAAAGAACTAAGGATACAATCCTAGCAGGTTCAACAATATTTGGACAAACTTCAGAATACATTTCTAAATGGTTTTCTTCCATTCACTTATGAATCTAGCTTCCTCCTATGAACTACTGCTAAAATCACTACTGTCAAACTTACTAATATCCATAGGACTCCAAGATTGATGGAGCAAAATATAGACTGGTATCAGGATACATTAATAGTGTGTAGTATAGGAGGTCATGTGAGCAACAAAATGGCATTCTCTTCAATCCATTTTCTTCAAATCCCACAACTTCTCAAAACTCTCCAAAACAGGAATTACACACCAAAGATAAAGCAACTTCAGCTGTTTCCATGGTGTAAGACATCCTATAGAAGGTTAAGAAAAAAACCACAAACCCAGGAATTGATGCTCACTAACCTTGAGTTCACATAGTACCCGTCCCCCACCTCCAACAGTATCAGCAGCAGGGGAGGCCAAACTAACAGATTCAAGGACACATTACAGGCTTTAAAAAGAACCTACCTCCTATACCCCTCTTTCCCCTCCCTCTTTCCAGTGCCATAGAAATCCAAAATCCAGCCTATGGAAGTTTGTTCAGACCTCCACAACCAGCTTTGCACAGTCCTTCAGGAGCAAAAGCCTACTGGGGCTGCAACCCAGAAGCATCAGTGCTGCAAAGCTCTGAACTGCCAGCGCCAGGTCAGAGAACTAAGACACAAAGGGAGTGACACAAGTCACCAGAACAGAATACTTTTCACATGGAAAGCTCTGTAGCACTCCACCAAGCCTGAGGGAAAGAGCAGAGCATCGAGCTGGAGCCATTTCTGACCACTCAAAAGTCATTCATTGCTAAGGGCAATGATGAGCACTAAGTAGCTTACCCTCCAAGCTTCAGTTTTTTCATCTGTAAAAACAGGGACAATATGACCAGCCCTATAGTTTGTACACTACACCAACTGCACAGAAGTACTGTGGTATGACTTCCAATAAGGGGACAGATCTACTTGTTCAGATGTTTTCTTGACAACAAGCTTATATTTGCCATTTTACAACCTCATTGGTCTCGGTTCTGATTCTGAGGCCAAAAAGAACAAGTCTGATCCTTCTACTACAAGACAACTCTTCAAATACCTGAAAATAGTTATCAACGACCTCTTGATTTCTTGCCTTTTCAAACTAAATACCACCAGTTCCTTCAATCAGTCTCTTAAGCCTTTCAGAATCCTGGATGATTGCCTGCCTCTAAATATCCATCACTCGATGTCCCTCTTAAACTATGGTGACCAAGGTAATGAGACCACTGCACTCTCAAGTATTGTTTACCAATGTCCTTCTTAAACTACGGTGACCATAGTTTAAGGACATTGGTAAACAATACTTCAGGTGACATCTGACAAGAGCAGAGTGCAGTGGGCGCATTGCCTCCCTGTTCTCAGAAGCCATGCCTATCAATGCACCGCAAGACCACTTCAGCTTTTTTAGTTGTCCTATGACGCTGCTATCTTATATCAAGCTTTGAAGTCTGCTAAGACGGACAACTTATTTTCACAAGTTATATCTAAAAATGCCTCTCCAACCTTATACTTGTGAAGTTTGGGGTTTTTTGTACCCAAGTCTAAGATCCTTGAGAGCAGGGATTTGTTTTCTTTTTTTTGTCTTTGCATCCCCAGTGTTTAGCACGATTTCTGGAACATAGTAGGTGCTTAATATTTGTACTTAATACTTAATACTTATTGATTTATCCTTATTGAATGTCATTTTATTAGACCTAATGCTCTAGCTAGCTCAAGATCTTTTTGGATCTTGACTCTGTCATCTAGTGTGTTAGCTAGCTATCCCTCCAAGATTTGTATCATCTGCAAATTTAATGAGCATACCATTGATGGCTATACCCAAATCACTAATAAAAAGTTATACAACATAGAACAAAGCACATTTTCTTAAAGTGAGACTACCTGACACACTAACGTAGAACAATATGCATATGTCTGATTCAGACCATCCAAATATTTCTGAATCCATTTTAACTGTATTATCAGCTAGTCCACATTTCTCCATCCTCTCCTCAAGAAGAGTACTAGACACTTTATCAAAAGCTTTACAAAAAGTAGGCAAACTAAAGTCAACATCTTCTCATCTATTATTTGAATAATCCCATCAAAGAAAAGTTAATGAGTTTGATATGTCATGATGTTTTCTTGATGAAAGTATGCTGGCTCTTGGTAATCATTTCATCCAGATATTCACCATTTAATTGAATTGCTGCAAGAGTATAAATTCACTGGCCTATTAAAGTGAAAATTCTGTTCTCTTCCTTTTTTAAAAAATTGGGATATTGGCACCCTTCTCCAATCTGGTGGTGCCTCTCCTATTTTCCATAATCTTTCAAATATTACTTGACAGTGGCTCAATAATTACACCTGCCAGTTATTTCAGTAAATTTTAATTATAAAAGGTTTACATTAAAGAATGGAGTACAGTACAGTGGAAATAGCACTGGCTTTGTAGTCATAAAAGCTGTGTCCAAATCCCACCTCCTAAGTTTACAATCTGCATGAATGGGGAAGTGATAACCTCCCTGGGTCTCAGTTTCCTCACATGTAAAATAAGCAGGTTGAACTAGATATCCTTTGAGGATCTTAAAAGCTCTAGATCTATGATCCTAGGGATGCGAAGATAATAGCAACATCAACATTTAAATATTGCACATGTGGACTTTTAACCTGTGTCATTTTACCACTTACCTTGGAGTTCCTCCATATGTGAGGGAGTTGCTTGAGTCTTCGGTTGAATATAAGATAATTTAAATCTGGGCACAATGAAAGGCACTTCTTTTCCATCAGATGGAATTTTGGAAAGGAGATAATCCTCAGTACAGCCAACCTGACGTTTAACAGACACTGAAGACATTGGAGGTAGACATGTAACATTTTGTCCTTCTGGGGCTGGTGCTTTCATGTCTTTTTCTGTGGAAGCTGTATGCAAATAATAATGACGATAATAAAAAGAAAACATGAGAAATATACATGTATTTATATAATAATTAATGATAATAGAACATTATGTAAAGGGTACAAGGCATGGCAGATAGAGTGCTAGGCTTAGACATGAGAAGACCTGGGTTTGAATTTCACTTCTGATACCAGCTATGGGACCCACTTAACCTGTCTGTTGTAACAGCCTCATACAACTCCCTAAATACACACTAAATACTAAATTTATAGGAGATGGTAGAGAAATTCCCACATGTTGATTTGTACATCAACAAAATCCAAAAAAGTCTTATTTCAATACAGAAATACTCTACTTTTTCTCCAGTTCCCACTGTCCCTCACTACTTTTCCTTTGTTTAATTGTTTCACATTCCCTTCTGCCAATCTACTCATCCTCATTAGAATCGTACATTTTAGATTTTTCCTCAAACTATCCCAACTTAAAATATTCCATCCCATTTATAAATGGAAGGGGATGGATCTATGTCAGATCATGTATCCCAATTCCTGGCTCAGGAAATATCACCACCTTATCCATGATAGTGTAACCTTAGGCACCTTAAAAGGATTGGAAGAGAAATTTATAATTGAAGGAGTTCCCTTTTAAAGTCTCATCTACCTTCATCTGCTATAACTTTCTTTCTATATTGGTTCTTGCAGGGATGAAAATTGGTCTCTCTTTGTGTCAATGACATACTGTTTTAGGGCAATCTGCCACATCTAGCTATGTATCCTAATTTTCTTCTCCCATTGATCCCATAATAAAGTCTGCCTAAGAAGCAAAATTATGAATTTTAAAGCTTCCACTTTGGGGACTGCAAGTCTAATGAATCAAGATAATAGATAAGATAACACAATCATAGACTACAATAAAAAAGGCACATTCTCTAGGACTTGTCCTCTGACCTGGTGCTAGCATACACGATAGATGGAAGATTATCCAGTGGAGAGCAAGGAGGATGGTGAAAGGCCTCAAAATCAGACACTATGAAGAGTGCTTGAAGGAACTGGGGATGTTTAAAAGAAACAATAGTTTTCTCCAAATATTTAAGGAATTGCCATATGGAAAAAAGGATTATACCATAAAAGGCACTTAATAAATGCTTATTGACTCATTGTTACACATCAGATTTGTTATGCGTATGCACAGGGGACAGAAGTTGCAGCTTTAAGTCTCGTTTAATTGAAAAAAAAACTTCAAAATTAGAGCTATCCAAAAGTAGCACGGGCAGCCTGAAGATGTAGCAGGATGCTCTTCAGTGGAGACCTTCAAGCAAAGCCTGGATAACCATTTGTTAGAGGTTTTAAAGCAGCTACGGTGGTACATACAGTGGGTAGAATGATGAACTTGGAGTCCCAAGTTCAAATCCTGCCTCAGACACTTACTTTGAGTGTGACCTTAGGCAAGTCATTTCACCTTTGTTTACCTCAGTTTCCTCATCTAGGAAATGGGGATAATAATGGCACCTACCTCCCAGGGTTGTTGTTAGGTTTGATCCGAATAACAACCCTGGGAGGTAGGTGCCATTATTATTATTATTATTACATTATTATGTAACACACTTTGCAAATCTTAGAGTACAACATAAATGCTAGTATTATTAACATGTTCTACAGCTAAGGGTTGGATTAGATAGCCTCTAAGGTCCCTTCAAGGTCTAAAATCCACTGAGTAGGAAATGAAAAGCAAAAGGCCACTGTGAATTCACCCACTTTATTGGAGTTGTTTGTTGAGTCAAGAAAATCCTAATATTCAATAGCTCCTTAAAAAAAAGTTTTCCCTTATTTAGTACCATTAGTAACATGTGTTTCTAAAATAAGTTTAGAAGATGTTACAAGAGTTCCGCCAAAGTTTGGCTTTGTTTTTTGAGTAAAGGGTTCCATTCCAGATCACTAATAATAAGAGAAATGCAAATCAAAACAATAGCAACATTTCACCTCACGCCCTGAAAATAGGCGCACGCAAAAAAAAAAATGACAACGGCGACGGTCAATGTTGGAGGGGCTGTGGAAGGCTAGGCACACTGATACATTGCTGTCGCTGGAGCTCAGGAATGGTACCACCATTCTGAAAAGCAATTTGGAAATATGTATTTAAAGTGACCAAAATACCCATACCCTTCGAACCCCGAGACTCTTTGTACACTGAGGAAGACAGCCACAAGAAGAAAGACCCCCACGTACTCCAAAATAATTATATTATAATTCACTTTTTATTCTGATAGCTAAGAATCTAAAACAAAGTAGATTGCCATTGGAGGAACGACTAAACAAACTGTGGTACAAGAATATAGTGGACTAATACTGTGCTATTAGAAGTGATGTGTGTGATGAATACAAAAACCATGGAAACATCTATACAACCTGGTACAGACTGAAGTAAGCAGAGCCGAGGAAATGACACGGTAACTAGCCGGTGTAAATGGAAAGAACTGCACACCAAAAATAAATAAATAATAAATGTGATAACATGAGAAAGACTAAGCAGGACCTGAATGAAGAGACTTGAGAAAATGCTCCGACCTTCCCTGTTGTGGATATGGGAGTCCACAACTCAATGTCACACATTGCACATGTTTGGGGACTTTTTCAATATATTCATCAGTTGTGCTGGTTTTTTTTTCTCTCTAAAAAACACTGTCATAGGGGATGGCTCTTTGACAGGAGGGAAAGGGAGGGATACTTTGGATAGTTACGGTGATGAAAGAAACAGAAAATATCAGTAAAAACTTATTTTTAAAAATAAAGGACTCCACCACTGCAAAAAGTTTCAGAAGAGCTTTAGACTAAAAGGGAAAAAAATACATAAAATATGTAAATGCCAATTTTGTGTGACTGATAATGCCTAAAATCATAAGCTAATTTATATTAGACATTTCTAACCTAACCACTCAAAAACATTTTCTCATTGGGAAAAAAAAACTATAAGTGGTATACCATGCATAAAGATACAGTAACTTGAAATAAATGAGAATCTAAGATTGATTTCTTCTCAATTTCCTCCCCAAAAGGAACCCATGTATAGGATATGCATATTTTATGAACCATGAATTGGGATACTTTGAGAAAGGAAATGACATTAGGTTTCCCAACCCAGCCCACGAAAGCTTTTTAAACCATAAAGACTGTACAGAGTACACAGTATGCATTGTAGACACAAGTTATGACATTGTTTCTATGGAAAAATCCTTCCACGCAGTAACTAGGGACACAAGGAACAGAGCTTTTCTAATAGCCACGTTAAGTGTAAATGTGATTTCTTTGATACTCACATCATTTCTATCCTTAAATCAAATGTCTAAAAGTCAGGACTACCTTAATTTACCAATAATAATAGTAAGTATTTAATATTGTATAACAATTAGTGTTAGTAATTATTAGTATTTAGCTTAATAATAAGAGTTGTAACAGTATCACAGCTATGCTTTTTCATCTCACCATAGAAACAGCCTCTGCAGCAGCTTTTTATAAATTCTGTCGCCATTACTTTGAGTATCCAGTATCATAGCAATAAAAACAAGTTTCCAAATGTAAATTTATCTGTTGGTAGAAATCAAAAAAGAAACCAAAATGACATTACTTAACATTAATTAATAAATCCATCAACAACTATTTATTAAGTGACAATTATGTGCCTAGAAATAGGCAACAGGGATACAAATACAAAGAATGAAACAATCCCTATGCCCACAATGAGGGGAAGACAGAAAGTGCATATAAAAATATATACAAGGCATTGCTGAAAAAAGGCTTATCTATATTTTGGAAGCAAGATGAAGATTTTGAGGTCAATACCTGTAAAGGAGTGTAACAGTACTCTCGGCTGTGTCCCTTATGCAATTTCATAAGCTTTTCCTTCTAATAAATTAGTGATAGTTTCACTTACTGGAAGTCAGCAAAATGTTATCTTAATATTAAAAATGAAAACTATAATGGGGAAAAACTCTGACTTCCTCATTCTTTAAAGCTATTTGAACCTAAATCCACTCCTAGAATCAAATTGGAAAGATAATAAGGCCCTAACAGAAACACGTGGAAATGGGCCCCTTTTCCTACACAATATCCATGGATCCCAAACATAAAACCTACCAGAGGGAAGGACCAATGCTTCCTTTTCTTGACGTGAAGTCAATGCTGTCCATTCTGCTGAAGAAAAACAAATATTGGTAAAGCTCCTTGACAAATAAGATACAGTGACAGTGGAAGAGGAGTATAATTATTTTGTAATTTGCTAGGAGTAGGTTGACTATTTTTCTGATCGACAGCTGCCAGTTGATGTTTTCATTAACTAGTTAGTGCAAATACCTAGGACAGGGTTTCTCCAGTACAAAGAAAATTAATTCAACAATATGTAGCAGCAAACCAAGCTTTTCCCTAGCAGACATAGCTGTGGTTTATCTGTTGAATCAGACTACTACTGGGATCCTCCCTCTCAGAATATCCTTTTCCTATTCCTTTACCCAACGATATATATGCCACCACCTAGCCTCCAAATTGTATCTAAACTTCAAATTTTTGCACGGTATTTGATGATCACCAACTCAGTCCCACCTCTGACATATACTCATTATGTGCCTCTAGGCAGAGGCACACCTCTCAGCATACTAGGTAACTCTCTTAAGACTGTAAGTTGCAGAGAAGGTACCAACCTGCACTGATAGAGGGGGTTTCACCACGGAATTCCCTGTGTGAATTAAATCACAAGTCTAGTCTCTAACATAACTCCATTGAGTCAGAGCTTAGGTAGTGGTTAAGTTCCAAAGTTAGCACATAAAGTGAAAATAGCATAAAGCCAATATTGATTAAAGTCACTGACTTCTTTCTTACCAGAAAGAACTTTCCTCTGATGGGAGCTTAATTTTGGTGGAAGGTATAAGCAAGACATAGAGGTCAACAGTTTTTTGTGAGGGGGGGGAGGGATAATATGCTATCTTCAGTAGCTCATGTTATCCAACAATAAATTAATACTCTTTCAGTCATCACAAATGCCTTCACAACTTTTAATTAGCATGAAATGTCACACTTTATCAGAATGGAATCTTAAAAGAAATTTTCCCCCACAGTCCAACAGCCACATTCAGGATGATGAAGATTGCCTTCCCAACTCAGAAAACAAACACACACACCCATCCCCTCTGTCCCTAAGGCAAGTAAAGAAACAGCAAATTGGCTTCCTCCCCATGGCAACCAGGTGTGCCATTTCCTTGTTCAGCATTCCTTCTTTCTTCCCCTCCCCCTGCCCCAAAGTCTAGAGGCTACAGAAATAAGAGAAACCCACAATGTCCTTGGAGTTATGTATAAGCAGTATGTTTGTACACGACGGCTGAGGGAGAAAGTAGTTAAGAAAAAGAAAAGTTAAGGGACTAAGAACACAGAAAGCCCCAAGAACTGCATGCTCACTCAGCTAGGATTAGCCCAACAGTTGGCAAGAAAAACAGAGCAGCCACTGACTTGAAAGGTCACTGTCCAGGGAGAGCCATCATTCTAGGTGAGCAGATTCAGATGAATCCAAGTAAGCTAAATGACACCACAATGTTGTGACATATTTTGACTCAATGAAACCTCCCTCCTGTACCTCAATGGTCAACCCTCCTTGAAAAATCCTTATGATATTGAGATTGCAGAACATAATGGATTGAGAGCTGGTCTCAGTCAGGAAGATCTGGGTCCAAGTCCTACTTCTGAGACATACTGGCTGGGTAAGTGATTTAATTTTTGTTGCCCTAGGCAACTATCTAACACTCAAGTTCAACAGAAGGTGTTAATCTATAGTGATAGGACCTCCCCAGCAAGCACTCCCTTAACCAGCGATATCACGGAGGTGGGTTGGGCATGGGGATCTCAGTATACATTTGCTTTTGTAAATTAAAATTAATTTGATTTTGAACATTTTTTGAAGAATCTGAAATAGAGATGAATCCCAAATTCCTCAAAACCAGGATGAACTTTTTAAAATTATGTTCCCAAAAAAGATTTAAAATTTAATTACAACAAAACCAAAAAAAGCATGTTTACTTAATTCAATATTACCATTTCTGGCTTCCCAGACTATTTTGACTAAAGGTACACTATGTATTTTTCACTGACTCCCTTACCGCCTCAATCTCAAAGGAAAACTGCAGCCTTGAAACCTCAAAAAGAAGAGACCAAAGTGATTTCACAAAAACCAGAACTGTTTCCAAAGTTGTAAACTAGCTTTTGAGTGCCAAATCCAATAGCCTTTTCTCAGTGTTTATCCTTCTTGGCCTTTCTGCAACATTTAACATTTTAATTATCCCTTCTTCCTAGGACAAGAGGTTCTTAACCTGGAGTCTATAAAGTTTGGTTTTTTTAATAAATTATTATACCTGTATTTCAGTATAATTATAAAATCCTATTTATTTTACACTTTTAAAAACATTATTCTAAGGTGTACAAAGGCTTCAACAGACTGCCAAAGGGGATCCATGACATTAAAAAAAGGTTAAGAAACTGTCTATATGATCTCTTCTCCCTAGGTTATTATGACACAGCTCTTTCCAGGTCCTCCTTCTATTTGTCTGATTACTTTACTCCTTGATTGTGTAAACTGGATCACCATCCTCGCCTCACTATGTGTGGGGCATACATACTCCCAGGGGTCTGTCCTTGACCTTCTTCCTTTCCCTCTCTATACTTTTCTTTCTGTTATCTTATCTAATCCCACAGTTTAGCTATCAACCTTATATAAACAGCTCCCAGATTGTTTTCTCCCTCCCCCCACATGCATACATATGCACATATGTACATGTAAGAAGGGATTTCATGGCATCTTATTTTGCTCCCACAGAAGGTATTGGAAGATAATCAATATCTGTGGAGAAGCTCACTTACTGAGACAATGGCCATCCTGGTGTCAGGGAAACTAGAAAGGCTAGGCTTGGACAACCAGTAGAAGCCTGAGGGGTCATGCCCCCCCCACCAAGTAACCTCACTACCACGCCTATGTAATCTGCATAAGAAGGGAATGTAGGGAAATGATGAATGTAACTTTGAGGAGTCTTCAATAATCCTAACACTGAAGGGGAGAGGAGAGCTGGTTAACCTCACTCCTGCTTCTGTATAGGTATGGGTGTTCCTAGTGAGCACCACACCCCTATCCTTCCAAGCAGTGTAATGAATGCCTTCCTCTGCCCACTCTGTTTCTGAGTTCTTTCAGTGAGAATGGGCTTATCATGTGGATCTCCCTAAGAGCAAACAACCAGGAAAGCAATGAGGTGTGGAAACATGTCTCGGGCTTACTTCCTGACCCTGTCTAGAGAGCCGTGTGATCCCCACAACCATGTTTCTTACATACATATATGTATATATGTCTATGTACATATATATTTATGCATATATGTATATCCAGCCCATCTTTCTTCTGAACTTCACTCCTATCTCTCTACTGGCCGTCTCCAACCAACAAAATCAACAAGTTGGTTTTTTTTTAATCATTAGTTTTCTGCCAAAAGCCCCTCTTCTTATTTGCCCTATTTCTTGATTCACCACCATGTTTCCATTAATCTAAGGTCAAAACCTCAACTCTTCTCTCTCCATCAACCTTCGCATCCAATCATTTATCAGGTCTTTTGGATTCTTTCTCCATAATGCATCTCACATTGGTACCTCTTGTCTACATTCATGTAGCCACCCCTATAGTTCAGGCCCTCACCACTTAAAGGAACTAGGTAAGCCCTAGCTTTGCTTTTGCTTTTTTCCCCATGTATATCATTTGTACTCTGTCATTGGGATATGTTTGAGGTATGCATGTCCCCAGGCCATTAGCTCAGAAAATCTGTTATAGCTCCCCCACCTCACATTGGTTTTTTAAGATTTTCTAAGTGTTTATTACTTCCCTAAAAGCTCCACCAATTCTTCTAACCTTTCTGATTCCATAAACCATGAACCACATAGATATTTCTTAAATGATTCTCAGCCTTAGTTTTTTCTGACCCTCTAAGACATCTTTAATTATCTCAACAGGCAACATGAAAAATCTTCTCCCCAAGACCCAATTTTATTAACTTTAATTTGGAAGCAAAGAGCATCACCCAAATACTAACAAGGAAAAACTACATGAGCCTCAACGCCAATAAAACAATTTATAATAAACATAGAGAGGACTAATTGGATATTATTTCCTCTGAAGAATGCTTTTGTAACAGAATATGCATGAGGGCATTCTGGACAAAGGCATGGAAATGGGAGTTGTAAAATCATGTATGGGTAACAGCAAAAAAAAAAAAAAACCAGTTTGGTTAGAATAGAAAGGAAGTAAAGGAAAATAAAGCATGGTACACTTGGGAACATAGGTTGGAGTTAGACAACGGAGGGTTTGTAAAGCTTAATCAAGAAGTTCATATTTTATCCTAGAGGCAACAAAGAGTCACCAGAGCTTCTTGAGCAAGGGGCTGATATGGCCAGACCTGTGCTACGGGATGTTAATCTGGCAGCTATGTAGATTAACTGGAGAGAAAAGGGACAAATTAGCCATCTACTTCAATAATCCAGACAAAAAGTGATGACGGGCCTGAACTAGAGCCTTGGCATGTGAATGGAGAAAGGAAGGCAAATGTTACATAGGTGTGCAATCAATAAAAGTTCAGTTTACTTCTACTGGCTTGTGTGTTCACAAATGAAACTGCCAGAAAAATCAAGAACACATTAGTAAGTATTAAAAGTCATTGACAAAACTGAAAAGCAAGGGCTTCAAAAGGGCAAAGTCTATTTCACTAATTAAAAAGATGTGCTTGAGAATGAGATTTGGATTTCTGGACCATCCCTTATTGAGCTCTTGGTCAGGAATGGAATGCACCTAACCAGATCTAATAAAACTGCCTAAAAGTCTTGAATATTTAATCAAAAAGACTTTAAACTTAGAGGAAGGAAGAATGAACAAATTCCGAAGTGTGCCCAGAAAATCAGATAACAAAGTATGTATCTACAGTGTAGAAAGGAAAGAGAAAGGGAGAAAGGGGGGAGAGACACAGAGAGAGACACAGAGAGAGAGACAGAGAGAGACAGAGAGAGAGAAGAGAGAGAGAGAAATGGACTCCTGGAAATGCCCAGAAGACAAGAAAGAAACCAGCAATAAAAACATACACCTCAAATGTCTGTATACAAATGCATAAGGAGATATAGGTAGATGTGTGTGTGTGTGTATGTATACAAATAATAAAGAAGGTGAACTAGAGACCCTAATGCAATGAAGCACATTTGACTAGATAAGGTTCACTGATAATATGGGATGGGATTTGTGAATAGAATATAGTTATGGGAAAGCATATCTTATTCAAACAGAAAGGGACAAGTGGAAGGAGGAGGGGAAGAATTGTGACATTTTATGGACAGATTACTCATCTGAAGAAATCTGGTGAGCAGATGAAACCAGGCTTCAGTGTATGGCCAGCTCACCACATGGAGGCCACCATATGGGAGACACTAAACACCTATTCCTAGGAGAAAACATTTCTGTATTCTCCTACCACATAAGTGGAAAAGGCTTCTCTCTGTTGACTCTGTAGCCAGACTTGGATATATCTTCAGATCTAACTGATGGAGGGTTAGTCATTCTGTCATACTGGTAACCTCCAAGACTACAGGTATTCATAACCCGTGGCATAGGCACTGTGTACTAAGTTGGGTGGGGAGAACTGGGCTTTGGGTTTTATTTCATTTTATTTCATTTATCCTTTTCAGTCCTTGGTATAGGGATTGAAGTGCTGGACCTTGGAGTCAAGATTCCAGGCCAGATGTTGCAACCAGCTTAGCAGGGCGAGCCAAGGAATTGGTGGGATTAATGCTGAGAACCGAGTTGAATTATGAATCTAATGCTCCTCCCCAGATACCAAGTGAGTAGAGGAGAAATTACACTCCAGGTGTTGGAGGGAATGTTTATATACTTATTCTTGTTACACTGTTGAAGTAAATATTCTTGTGTAAAAGTTAATCTCACTATTAAGTGGTTAAATAGAATTAGGGTGCTTAGATTCCTAAAACTGAAGGAATATAATTGGTAGAGTCTTGAGCCAGTGGCAGAAACTATGTACCCCCAAACACCTAAGGGCACCAGAAAACCCTAGGGGAGGGAATAAATGTAACATATCCGAACTTCTGGCAACAGAGGTCAACATCACTGTTACACATGGTATAGAGCAGTGCTGTCACAGTTGTGTCAAAATCAAATGAAAATGGGGCCACTGAATCCTATATAAGGATCCCTGCAAGTCATTTCAGCTTAGAAAACCACACAATAATATTGTCTATGTTCTATCATATTTTTATTTTGTTAAATATTTCCCAATTATATTTTAATCTGACTCCACAGAGCTTTTGTGTTTGACACTTCTGGGATAGAGCACTGGGGTGAAGATGAATGGGGCAGAAACAAAAACAATACTGTATTTGGACAATATTATAGATCACGTGGAGAGAAAGAGGAAAACGATGAAGAGTTTGAGAAGCAGATCATAAGCCTGGCACAGGGGCAGCTAGGTGGCACAGTGAGTAGAGCACCAGCCCTGTAGTCAAGAGGACCTGAGTTAAAATCCGGCTTCAGACACTTGACACACTTATTAGCAGTGTGACCTTGGGCAAGTCACTTAGCCCCAATTTGCCCTGCCAAAAAAAAAAAATGTTTAGATTGTACTAAGTGACTTGAGTATCCCCCCTCTCTCAGATTCCCTATTTTTGCAAGGGATGGGGCCTGACCTGTTCATTACTATATAGAACTTGAAATGTAAGTTAACAGTTTTTCTCTTCTCTCACCATTTTATGCTTAATTGGCTGGGGGCAGTGAGAGAAATACATGACACGGTTCACCCTGATTTGAGACCTCTCTATCTACTTAAACCAAGAACTCTCATGACTCCTCTTATGCATTTATATGCTAATTTATGCTATATTTGTCTATGTTCTTATCACCCCTAAAAGACCCCACTCATTATCTTGTAGCCTTACTACAAGCATTGATAGGAAGTACTTTAGAGATGGGGGGGCAGGGGAAGCTAAATAAAGTAGTAAATGCTACATTTTATACTAAATTTATTTAACTTTGGACTATAGAAACAGAGCATGCTTTTCTGCATCTTTCAAAACAAATAATGATCCCTTTGTGATCTCTCTTATTGACATTAACAGATTCTCATGCAAGGCAGTGCATATAAAAGGAAAAATAACTAAATAAAGAAAAAATTCTTCAGTGCTAAATAGCAGCTGATTTTCAAGCTTGTTATTAATCTCTCCCTATTCTGGATAAAACTTGAAAAACACCTGTATCTGTACTAGAAATTTTTCCAAATAATGAAAACAACTGATCCGTCCACAATAAAGAAAAAACACATCTTAGGAAAATATCTCATCTGGGAGGTGATCCACACCCATGAACTGCCTGGGAAGTTGTCCATAAGGGCCCATTACCTAATATTTCAGAGCACGTCATTTTCTGTCTTCAAGGCATCTGTGTAGGATCGAGGACAGACAACATAATCTATGTTTATAGCCCAAGTATTCTGTACATAACACTTAAGAAATGGTTTCTGAAGACTCAGTTTGTTAAAGTGATATACTGTCCAATAGTAGTAAGTTTTCCTTTAATCAAGAGTATTAGATACACCCTTTCTGAAAATTTCATATATGTGAGACAGGAACAGTTTGAAGGGCTTTTCACATTGTAGAGATCTATGGAAGAAAGCTTGGCTGGCTTGGTTTAACCAGATAATGACAAATCTTAAAGTTTTCAAACAAATAAAGAATACACCATGTAGACAGCTTTTCTCCTTTCACCAGACAGTCACTCCAAAAGCATTTATTAAATCTGTGCTATCATCAAATGAGATGATATTTGCAAAGCACTTAGCGTGGTGCTGGCATGTAGTAGATATAAATGCTTCTTCCCTTACTCCTCCCGCTAAGTGTTGGGGAGACAAAGAAAGGCAGAAATAAGCTCTATGATGACAAAGCTTACATTATGATGGAAGAGATAACATGTAAATCACTAGGTTCATACAAGTTATATAAGGAGTAAATGGAAAGCAATCTGAGAGGGGAAAGCATTAGCATCAGTACAGATCAGGAAAGAAAGGATTCTTGAAAAAGGTGGACAGGCAGCTAGGTGGCACAGTGAGTAGGGCACCGGCCCTGGAGTCAGAAGGACCTGAGTTCAAATTAGACCTCAGACACGACACACTTACTAGCTGTGTGACCTTTGGCAAGTCACTTAACCCCAATTGCCCTGCCTTCCCCCCTCCAAAAAAAAGAAAAAGAAAAAGGTGGGATCTGAGATGAACCTTGAAGAAAGCAAGAGAAACTAAGAGGTAGAGGAGAAGGGGCAGAACAGTTTAGTCATAGGGGAATAGCAACTGTAAAAGCTTGGAAGGGGAAGTGGCATTATATATTGAAAGAATTCCAAGTGGGCCAGTATTGCTGGATCATAGAATATGAAAGGGCAAGCAAAGTATAAGACTGGAGAGGTAGGAAGGGGACATGTTATGAAAACATTTAAATAAACCAAACAGAAGAGCTAATTCTGAGCCTGGAGGTAATAGCAGGCCATTAGAGCTCACTGAGCAAGAAAGTAACAGTCAGAGAGGCTGGTGACTGCATAGCCCTCCCTCACTTTAATTCAGTTCACTTGCAAGTCATGGCATCAACTTCCTGATGTCATGGTCCTCTTCAAGAACAAAGGACAAACAACTACCACCTAGCCATAATCACTGAATGGGTGTTGCTTCAGTCAAACTGAGACCTGGAAAATACGCAAGTTCCCCCACTGCATCAGGAGCCATCTCTTCTCCTGATCTCAACATAATAAAGATCTGTGGTGAATTACAGCTGGTTGGCAGAAAGAGCTATCACTCGGAGGTCCTCTATCCACCTTTCCTTTCTTCCTCCCTAAGCCTGGGCTGTTCCTTAATCCAAACATTATAGCAAGGCAGGAAGAAAGTCACCAGCAGGGGTGCCCCAATGCCTGGTTTTCTCCCTTGCCTGCTCACAAGGTTTGAAGGAGTTGCAAACATTTCTTCTGATGAGACGGAAGACCACCGTGCCTTACCATCTTCCCTGCCACTGCATCCTATGAACTACATGGCCTTCCTATGTAACCTGCCTCGATGTCCTCAGTCCCTTGACACTGCCATTCTATTCAAGTAATCTAAAGGTGTCTGGGTCTTGACATCCACCCAGTGTGAGTTCTGTGACTTTCCACCTCCCCTATAGCTAAACTTTCTTTTGTCATCTCCCCCAATTAGAATGTGAGCTCAGTATTGAGTTATATAAGAGGAACCAAAGTGAAGTGAGAAGAACAAGGAGATCATTGTATACCATAACAGTAATATTGTAATGAAGACTGACATGAACGACTTAGCTACTCTGATCAGCACAATGATCCAAGTCAGTTTGGAAGGAATCATGATGAAAAAACTGCTATCCACCTCCAGAGAGAGAACTGATGAATTCTGAGTACAAACTGAAGTACAATTTTTCTCACTCCCTTTTTCTTGCTTTCTTTTTTTGGAACATGGCTAATATGGAAAGACATTTTGCATGATTTCACATATATAATGGACATATTTCTTGCCTCCTCAATGGCTGAAGGGGGAGATAGAATTGGGAACTCAAAAAAAAATTTAATGCTAAAAATAATTTTAACATAATTGAATTTTATAAAAAGAATAGGGGAGCCATGCAGAATACACAGCAGAAAAGAAACCAGTAGATAAAGAGAGATAAAAAAATAAAAAGAGAAAGTAGGGTTGAGACCAGAATAGATCTCCTGGAGAAGTCAGGGGGATAAGTTAAACAGTGTTTCTTAAGGGGGCTGATTTTGACTAGAAGAGATAACTCTTCATCAGGGACTAGGTTAAAAAAGGAAATATTGGGGAAGGCATCTGAATTAGGTGATGGGAACAAGAAGGGAGAACAGGGTGCTCTTAGCAAATGGCCTATATTTTTTCAAAGTAGGAGGCAAATGTTCATCTGAGAGAGTCTGAAGAGGAGGTGCTGTAAAAGGCCTTGTTGCAGTGAGAGCCCAGTTGGGAGTAGATAATATAAATGATCAAATCGGCATGATCTCAAGATTTCCTCTAATTCCATTCAACTGTAGGTGAGTGGAGGAAAGGAGGCAGACAATGACAGCAATCTAAGGTTGGTATTTGGAACCACCTTGCACTCACTTGCTCTACTGCAGGTTTCCTAACCTTTAAAATTTGGTTCCTTTTATATAACTCATGCTAATCACATTTTCTTGACATTAATAATTATTTTCTCATCTTAAAGCTAGGTTACTATCTAATTTTAAATTCTCTTTCACTACAAGTTCAATTTTTACAAACATTTAATCTAACTGTGCTGGGCACTGGACAAAACAAATTGAAAATTTTTTTAAAGGAGAATTTCTCAATACCATGGCAAATATAAAGAGCTATATTAATTGACACCTAAACGTACTTGATTAAAGTGAAAAACCAAAAAGTACAAAGGAAGAAGAAATGTTTTTCAGTTCTACTAAGGAAGTATTTACTAGCACAGCTATCTTATTATTAATGGATTTGCAAGCCTTTACATACTACTATCTCTGATTTTAGCCACTAAATGCTAGAAAGTAGAATTTCAGAATACAGCAGAACAATTCAGAATGAAAATCTTAAATTACTACTGTGATGTCTGCCCAAAACGAATAGCATCAGATCCCAGACTCTATTTTTTTTAGATATTGAAGATATTCGATACTGAACTTGAGAATTAAAAATATCTATGAGGATAGACATTGAGCAGAAACTGTGTCTCCATATAGTGGACATTTTTAGTAATAGCTGGAAAAACATATTTTTGATATAAGCATTGATGGACTTCAGTATTAAATTGTATATCCAACACACATATAAAAGGTAAATGACTCCTTACACAAAAAGTCTTGGGGCAGCTAGGGGGCACAGTGAGTAGAGCACTGGCCCTGGAGTCAGTCTGAGTTCAAATCCAGCCTCAGACACTTGACACACTTAGTAGCTGTGTGACCTTGGGCAAGTCACTTAACCCTAATTGCCTTGCCTTCCCCCCTCAAAAAAAAAAGTCTTTAATTTCTGATTCTCTGAGTTAACAAGGCCTATAACACCATCAAAATAAGATCAGACTTGAATACACTCAAACAACATAAAAGAATTCTTTCACAACTGAAACAAGCTTTTGATTAGAGAATTTGAATTCTCCTAGTTACTCTTATCAAAAGGAAACAACCAGATGCATTACTAGAAAGTGGTACATAAATTTAATTTACTGTGTTCAATCATTTTTTAGTTGTGTCCAACTCTTCATAACCCTGTTTGGGACTTCCTTGGCAAAGATGCTGGTGTGGTTTGCCTTTTCTTCTCCAGCTCATTTTACAGATGAGGAAACTGAGGCAAACAAGGTTAAGTGACTTGCCCAGGGTCACAAAGCTAATTAGTGTCTGAGACCGGATTTGAACTCTAGAAGGTGAGTCTTCCTGACTCTAGGTTCAGAATTCTATCCATTGTGCCACCTAGCTGCACCCTAAATTTACTTTACTATTGAAATAATTTTGCCATTGATTCCTTTTTCAATTTCTGAGACATATTCTACCGTTTCCAAGTGTTTCAATTAGCAGGTGCTTCCAACACAAACTATCACTTTCTCTGCCCTCCTTTCATAATTCTTCATTAAATGGTTAATGATGAAGAAAATTAAATACTCTTAATGCCTGCTTTATTTAATAGAATTCTAAGTGATTACTTTGTAAAACAAAGAATTTTTTTGTTATGGTCACTCACAAACCAACTTTTTAAAACAATTTTATAAATTGGTTTCTTAAATCGGTACAAAATTGCCATTGATTTTCACATCTTATTCAAAAACAGTAATATTTTTGTCTGCACTCTGCTTTATTTTTGACATTATTTGACCAGCAACATACTTCTGCTGTTTACTGAAGAATAACAATAAATTAACAGATTACTGTCTTTTGACGCAGTTTATAGACAATGATATTTTTGGATGTCATAGCTGCAACAAAATACTAAAGTGGAAAAAATGGGGGGAGTCATAAAATTGGCCTTTTAAAGAGTTTTTACTTATACAATACGGAGATCACACTTTATTACAGTACTTTGTCACTTCTTTAAAAGTATAATCACGTGTTTGAATACAACAAACAGAAATACTTCAAAGATGCTAAAAATGTTTCTGAAGAATGTAAATAAAGAAGTGCACGGGGAGAGGAGGAAGGAGACATAATAATGGACCACCCGATTAATTCACTGGTTGGAAGGACATCCAATTCCAATAATATACTTTTGATAAACACCAAGCATCATAACTTTTTAAGTTTCATTAAAGAAAATATAATGCAACAATGCCATAAATGTGGCAGTTGTAATCAAAGATTATTCCATCAATTACACACATACAATATAAAGAAACTGTACGTATTCTTTTCTGGGGGTTAGGGTAAATTACGCCTTAATCTAAAACCAGCAATTTAAATTAGAATACCAAAAAAAACTATTTGAAGTGTGTAGAGACTTTGGAGGGGAAGATAAATATCAGCGGTCTAATGTGTTCTTAATCATACAATTATTCTATACCGAGTGGAACTCAACGATAGACCTCAGCAACAGTAATCATAATAACCTCTATCTGCATATCAAATTTTATAGAGATATCCTTTTATTTTTTTAACTTGTCCAATTTATCATAGGCTGAGCAAGAAATCATACTCAAGGTACCTCCTGCTACCCTTAATGCCCAAATTTATGCTTCAAATTTACTGTGGAATAAATTAAATTCAAAATACTACTGTAAATTGCAGTTCAAAGAAAATTTACTTCTGGGTGCTGTTTACAAAAATTCTAATGAGATCAAAAGTTCTTTGTTTTCAAATTTAGTTGCAGATTAGAAACAAAAAGGTTCTCCCTCTCCTACAGGACAGGTTTAGACAGAAACTCACCTTATGGCAAAGGACAAGAAAGAAGGAGAATAGAGTAAACTAGAAACAATTACAAATTTTCATTTTATCCTTCACTTTATCTAGAGTACTACCTAAAAGTGAAACTAGTTTAGCTTATATAAAACAATGCTCTTTCAACACTTTCAGCATTGCTACCACAAAGACCATAGGATAGTCACATTCCAAATGTGTCAATAGCAACACAATCTGTCTCCATAAATGACATCACAATTTTAAAAATTGACAATTTTATTACAACAATGCAATAAGGTGGTAAATAATACAAGCCTTTGCATTTTAAAAAGAACTCATTAATTTTACCTTAATATTAATAATGTCATTGCACAATGAAGAAAATTCAACTGTCTCTTTTGTTTCTGATAATGGTATAAAAAATACTGTCATTTTTCCCATATTCCTAAGCAAATACTATACAGTAAAATTGTACTTTATTCTGAAACTTAAAGCTAAAAACTAATTTTCTATAAGAATTTCAAATGAAAGTATAATTTTTATGAAATATCATTTTAAAGAATATTTTCCCCTGGGGCTTCTACAAATAACCGAGGGACTTCCTGGCTTAGATATCTATTTAAAATATTTAGAGACATCTATGCCATATCAAGGTTACTAAGATACAATATTTTAACAGAAAAACTGTTTCAGAATGCTCAAGCTGTTTAGTTCCTACTACTAATATATGTTGGTCTGTTTCTTTATTGAAACCAAGGAAAAAAAGATAAAGGATGACGAAAGTTTTAATTTCCGCTGGAATAAAGAGCTCGGACTAAATTAGCTCTAATAAGCTTGGAGATTCCAATTCTGTTACTTCAAGGTACTTTGCCGCTACTACTTAAGGGTCCCAAAACAGCCTAGCAAAATGTCTGACCAGTATCACAGTCTGCTTGAAGGAGGAATAAAACAAGCAATTTAAGCTTAAGCAGTTTAAGCTCGAGGGAGTAAAGCTGGGATAAAGTCAGTGGAAGCTAGATTTCCTGGTCTTTGTTCTAGGACTCTACGTACAAGTGCATTATACATGCTATCCATTTCATAAGAATTAAAAATAGTAAACACTGAAGGAAATTAGCAGCTTTTCCCCTTTTAAAAAGCATCTCCAAATTACCGGAAAATAATTATAATGTAGGTTATGAGCAAGTCGTAACACATTACGAAAATAAATCATTACTATCCCCTTGGGAAGAGGTCAAAGGTTTAGGACTGCGGACAGACGATGATGAGGTACACATCTTTTGAGGTTGCAGTCAGGTGTATATTGGAAAGGGCGCTGAGCTAAAAGTGTCCCCTTTCCCTCTTTCGGGCTTTGGTTTCCTCATCTGTAAAGTCAGGGATGGACTAGCTGAGCTCTGAAGTCGCCCTGAAGTCTGGGATCCTGGGCTACTCAAGGCGTTGCTGATGCTGAAGAGGTTGTTGGCAGAGGGCGGGTAAAAAGTCAACACTGCCAGAGAAGAAACACTAAAAACCAGGCTCTGGGTGCTGGCGCTCCTAGCTCTTGTCACCACGGGCAGCGTCATTCACTCCCCCCAGGCCTAAGTGAAAGGTGATTGCTGAGCTGGGGGCTAAGGTGCTGCAGACCTTAACGCTCTACGTCTGGCGTCCGACACTCCGGACTCAAAGCCTGCCGACGCTATCTATTGCTATGTGGCTTTAGTGAAGTTCCTTCTTCCTCTCTGGTCCTCAGTTTCCTCCGTCATAGGGACATCTCGAAGCCTCTTAAAGCTAAATATCCTGACCAATGGAAGCAAAGTGGAAAGGTCATGGATTGACAGCTAAACTCCAAAAGATTAGAACTCCAGGGACAAATTCACCTGGCCAAACCTACCGGTGCAGGTGGCTGCGAGGGGTGGAGAAAGGACCAAGAGCCCCACCCAGCTGGGGAGGGGAGGGGGAGGTGGAGAGTTAAGAGCCCAAGGGATTTAGGCGCAGGCCAGAAGGCTTGGGGGGCGGGGGGGCTCTCCTCTTTCCCTCACCTCCCACCTCCCTGCACCTGAATAGCAGAGGCACCCAGCCCGGGTCTAGACCTCCTCGGACTCAGTCTTCGCCGCTCTCAGAGATGTCTTCTCCCCCTCCTGCTTCACCTGTGCCAGTCCTCGCACCTGGGCTGGCGGGTCCCGGCGGACCTCAGTCAGTTACCTGCTTCGCTGCTTGCTGCCCAGAAGAACGAAGCCTCCACCGCCGCAGCCTGAACGATCTAATTCTCCACACCTACTCGAGCCAGGAGCGGAGAGCTCCAGGAACCCCGCCCCTAGGGCTCCTCCCCGCCCCACCCCTAGGGAGGTGTGGCCAGGAGTGCGTGCTGAAAGACTCAATAGCCTACCTGAAGTTGCGCCTGCGCCTTTTGTGCCCCCAACACCGCCCCCCCCCATACTCCGCCTCTCCCCCAAGGGGGGAGGGCGGGAGACGACGGAGAGTAAAAGGCTTTTAAGGGTAGGGGTCTTTTCAGCTGGAGACCCTTTTCTGTCAAATGTATTATACAAAGAGGTCTTTATCTCTGGGTTCCAAACTCTTAGGGGTCCGGAGAGGATCTAGTAGGGTCTTTATAATTTAGAACCAATCCTACAGCTTCCGACCCCCATCCCCAAATCCGTACACAACACATCTGATCGTAGAATTTGAAACTGAATGGAACTTTACAAATCATAAGACCCAACTCCTTCATTTAAAGACGTGGGTGCTGAGGGTAAGAAAGGCTGTAGCTAGCACCAGATCATAGAGGTAGCAGAACAGCTATCTGAACCGTGATTTTAAAGGCTCCAAATCCAAGATTTTCTCCGTTATGCCATAATTGCCGTTCTGTGTCACTTTCGCCTAAATTGGCAGGAACTGATGGGAGAAGTGTCTTTTTTACTTTAAGCCTAAGAAAGGTAAACCGTTATGTTCAAAGTGAAATATGACTAGGTGGGACCTTCTCACCTACTTGTCTCACAGTCTCTCCAAGTCTAATCCAAATTCTACCCTTTCTAAACCCTTTCTAACCCTTAATTCTACCTTTTTAACAAATCCCTAACTATCCCAGATAAACAATCTCTATCCAGCAAACTCTAAAGCCCTTTGAAATCAGTCACTTAGCATTCAGCATATGTTACCTCCTTAAGGTCTGTGGACTGTTATTTTAAACATTTCAACTTTTTACAACTTTATATTGTAAATATCTGGAAAGCAGAGACTGAATATTATACTTCTTTGTATCTTGCCTAACCCGAGCAGTAGCATAAGGTTTCATACACATTGTGTTAAGTAAATATTTGATGAATTAATTTCTAGAACTATTTCCTGACTATCTGACAAAACCCAACCTCTGAAGTCCTAATCTGCTGACTGAAATGATTAACTTGTGGTCTGGAACAAAACAATCTTACTAGCAATTCCCTTGCCTACATTCTCTTCTCCATTTTGTCTTCTTCCCCTCCTTCTTACATGTACTCTCCCATTTCTTCCCATGTCTTCCCTGCCTATTTGTCCCTTCTGTTTGTATCCTTCCTGTGTGGAAAGAAACAAATAAGATGTCACTGGAGCTAACTGATATGTTATACTTCTTATGTAGCCTAGGTGGGAGATGGTATGGTAAAGATAAGACTGGAGATGTGAAGCCTAACAATCTTCAAGCAAAGGCTGGATGACAAGGGCGTTGCAGAGCAGGCCTGCACAACCTGTGGCCCACCAAAGGATTTTGGGTGGCCCTCAAAAACTGTAGAGGATGTTTTCTTCTACATTTCCTGAGAACCTGCCAAAATCCTTTGTTGGGCAGCAAGTGAATGCAGGTTGTGCAAGACTGTTGCAGAGAGATTCTTGGCCAGGTAAGGACTGGTCTATGGGCCCATCCAACTCTGATTCTATGATTCTACTTTCTTTTGTTCTTTCATTACCTTGATTTGCCCTTCATTTCTTCCTGTACCCTCCTAGACACCCTTATAACAGACATTTTTAAGAAAAGAGAAAAAATTTCAGTAAAAACCAATCAGTCCATCAAAAAAAATTTTTGACATTATATGAAATGTTCCAGAATTATAATTTGTCTTCTCAAATGTCTCTCCTTTGAGGCTAAGCTTGTTTTTCTTTTTATTTCACAACACTCAATTTCAATTGTTTTACTTTGTTGTCCTTTCCATTTACAAAGCTATAGTCATTGTGTATATTGTTTTCCTGGCTCTGTTTGCTTTACTCTGAATTAGTTCCTCAGTTTTTAGATTCTTCTCTGTATTTATCATTCTCCTGGTTTCATACAGCACAATAATAGTCCATTATATCCATTTAGCCACTCCCCAATCAAAATTCATCTACTTTGATTTTAATTCTTTGGTACCACAAAAGTGCTGCTACAAATATTTTGTTGTATAGGGAGCTCTAAGTGCATTTGTTAATCTGTATCTAAGCATTACTTAATTTCTCATTTACTGAGAGAATTTTGAGGAAATCTAGCAGCATAGTATAATGTAAAAAAAAAAAAGCTGGATTTGCAGTCTGATGACTAAGAGCTGAATCCCAGCTCTGCCAGGTGCTGGTGGTGTGACTTTACTCAAGTCGTTTGATCTCTCTGGGCCATAGTTTTCTCATCCGTAAAAAAGAGGAGTTTGAACTAGATCAGGGGCTTCTAATTTTGTGCCATGGACCCCTTTGGCATTCTGGTAAAGTCTGTGGACCCATTCAGAGAAAAAAAAAGTTCTAAAATGAATAAAATAAAATACATAGGATTACAAAGGAAACCAATTAAGTTGAAGTACAATTATCTAAATATTTTTTAAAACAAATTCAGAGACCCTAGGTTAAGAACCTCTGGACTAGATGATCTCTGAAGTCCTTTCCAGCTTTCTTGTCTATGACCTTTTAGCATAAAAATGTCAGAATTGGGATAAGGCACAGGGTACTTAAGGCCTCCTTTTGCTCAAGAAAAGTATCCCTTTCCCTCCCCTTCCTCCTCTTACCTCCATCTAATAGGCATCTGCCATCCTGCAAAAGGTGGCTCTGAGGGCCATTTCTTAAGTTCGCCTCATCTCCCCCTCCATTAATTTCAGAAGCAGACTGACTCAAGTTTTTAATTCAGATAAGCTAAAGTCTCAGATATCTATTGCAAAGGTTAAAATGTCAGCAAATCAAGGTGAAAGAGGTTCTCATCTGTTGTGAAGAAATTTTCCCCCTTGTTTTCATGCTTTCAGAAGAATGTAAGCACTTGGATTATTTCATTCATTGCATTTGTATCCCCAGTACCTAGCCCAGTGTCTGGCACATACCAGACACTTAATAAATAGTTTTTAGTCGATTGATTGGTTGATAAACTATTAGATTAATAGATGTCTGATCTCATTAAGTGTGTGTACTCTCTCCACTACTGTAGACCAAGAACAAAACTCATTCATGCACTGTAGTCCCAAACAATTTATAAAACCTCCAGAGAGAATTATGATTAATATTATTGAATAAAATAATGTTAGAGAAACATTTTTATTTGAAAAAAGGCTCATTATGCCCCCTTCGCTTCTCCCAAAACCTACAACCCTGCATCCTTTGGGGATGCTGAAGTTTCAGGCACTGACTTTTGTTCTCAGCTCCTTGACAGTGTCCTAGGGAGGAGGACTTCCCTCTATACCCAGGGTGGGTCGAGATCTCAGAATCAGACTAACCCACAACTCAAAAGGAAGGAAAGAGCAGGCTGGAGAAAGGGGCAATCAGACTACATGCCATCTTGGGGTGGGGGGAGGGTAGAGATGGAGAGAAAATTTGTAACTCAAAATCTTGTGGAAATGAATGTTGAAAACTAAAAATAAATTAATCTTTAAAAAAAAAGGAAGGAAAGAGGACAGCTATGGAGAAGTGTGGAAACTGTAAGATAAGAGTGTAGAGGAAAGAGAGTGATAGGAGTGAAACACTAGTTGCAACTGTTTAATACCCAGCAAAGTGACTGAAAGATGTAGAAGAAAACTAATTGCAAAGACTTCTGGAACCATCTGGGTCTGCTGTTTCCTGGGGAACACCCCCACCCCCACTCCTATCGCATTCCTAACCAACTCATTCCCTCCAAGTACTGCAACCTAGGGACTGAAGAAAGATATAGCAGAGGGAAGAGTGGAGCCCAGCAGCAGAACTGAGAAAAGGGAAGAACAGGCCCAGCTACAGTGGCTTGTGAGTCTCTCTGCAACAGTACCCCCCGCGTTTACTCTCACCTCTTATAGGCTACAAACCCTATATAAATCATCCAACCAGTGATCAAAGAGCCAAGTCAAGAGAACAGGCTTTAATTAAACACCTGCTATGTACAAGATACTATAGGAAATGCTGCAGATACAAAAAAAAAAAAAGGCTAAAACAGCCCCTGCCTACAAGGAGCTCACTGTCTAAGAGAGGCAGTGAAGGGAAGGAGACAACATACAAACCACTCCATACAAACAAGATATGGACACAATAAATTAGAGATAAGCTCAGAGGGAAAGTGCAAACATTAAAGAGGACCAGAAAAGCCTTCTTAGAGTAGGTGGGATTTTAGTTCAGACTTGAAGGAAGCCAGGGTACACAATATAGGCACAAAGTTTGGAAGAGGGATACAACAATATTGAACTTTCAGTGAGCAAAGAGCCTGTAGCAAAACTCACATTTGTATCAAGAATACCATATCAAAAATGTTGATAAAGACAGAAAAAAGCTGAGTAGAAGAAATGAGCACACATTCGAAGAAAAGAACTATGTCAAAGGACAAGTACTTCACAGTAAAAAGAAAGTTAAGACAAAATCCCTTGAGGAAAGAGAGGACATTATAACAAAGTCTGCATGGCTCCCTGAAATGAAAATTCTAAGAACCTACAGAATGATTCAAAAGAGCAATCAAAGAATTAACTGAAAATATCAAAGAAATTGGGGCAGAAATTAGGGCTCTTAAGGAAGAAATCCTTAAAAGAGGCAGTACCAGGAAATAAGACCCTGGGGGGAAAATCTTCAAACCACCAGTGGTGTGCCCCTGGCAAATCTCCAAGACTAGAAATTGCAGAAAAGTTTCAAGCTGTATTTATGGGGAAATTTCTTCACCAGGCAGTTCCCAATAGAAGAAAGGAAAAAAAGAGTGGAGGATGGGAGGGAAAAGAACATAAATGTGTCAAACAAGCTACTAGAAAAAAGAGACACTCTCTATAACAGTAAATTCTCAGAGGAGGAGGAGGAGCAATAAGATGACCATAGAGGCAGAAGGAAAAATGATAGAATACATTTTTTTAAGTTGGGAAGAAAACATTAGAGCTCTAGAAAACAAGACTACTGAACTTGAAAATAAGATGCAATAAGATGAAAATAAGATAATCTAAGCATTATAGTCCTTCCAGGAAAAAAAATCATGAAAAAGAACATTAAAATACCATACTTTTGAAGCCATGCAGAAAATCCCATCTTCATGGAAATAGATGGTACATTTTAAGCACATATTGAGAGGGTATACAGAATTATAACAGTGACATCCAGAGAAACTGTGTCAAAACATCAAAGAAAATAATTAGACATTCAACAAAAGCATTTATGCATTTATTCTTTTATAAAGCTCCCAGGGGTGCGCAAGTATTAATTTTTACAAACTTATCAAATAGAAGAACATCAAATACTTCTACATTGTAATGAAAGTCTAAGAAATGAAATCTTTTTACCTGTGACTAAAGCTTCACCTCATGAAGTGGGGAGTGTGGGAGTTCTTTTTGTTTAATTTTATTTTTAAAAAAAATAGAGACTGTCTGAGTGACACTTAGTTTTTAAAAAGAGAAAATGGGCTGATGAGAAATCTGAGGAGCAAAATACATAAGAAGAAAAATTCAAAGCAATGGAAGACATGAATTCATATTTCAGTGGGAAAATTTAATCCCCTCATTCATAGATACACATTAGGATAATGCAGATAAATAATTCCTTCTTCTGGAGTGGGGGGAACGGGAAGTGGGGAGCAATAGAAAAATTCTCACTAGAACACAAGAAGAAAGATTTTAATCTATCCAAAAACACATAAACACATGATGAAGGGTAGAACACTGAGGGGTAGATCACACAGGGAAGAGTGGGAGAAGCTCCCATTAGCTGAAAGGGAATTATTTTACAATGTTGTGAATCAGCCCCATAGATGAGAGAAGGTTCTGAAATAAACTGCTGAGCAGAGTTAGGGAGGAGGGGTTAGACAGAGTGAAGGTTAGACCTTTCAGAAGATGGGCTTCCACAAAATGGAGCTGTGAGTCCAGGTAAAAATTCCTCTTGAAAGGAAAATAATGAGACAACACCTCATCCCTAAGGGGGTGAGCAGGTACAGGTTAGGAAAAATTGAACAGGGTCCAAAAGAAGGATAGAATGACATCAAAAAGGATAAGCCAAAAGGAAAAAGAACAGAACATGAATAGGCCCCTATAATAAGGTTACATAAGCCTTCCTACTACATCCTGACACCTCTATTGAAAATTAACATTTCTAGGAATATAGTAAAGCATCCTAGAAAAAGAAAAGAGTAGGAAAGGGGATTTAATGAAAATAGCGCTTCTTAAAGTGACAATCATAAGTGAAAACAGCACTTCTTAAAGGGATGAGCACAAATTAAAACCACTTAAATAGAAGAATGAATGGAAGGACAGGAAGAATTCAATACTGTAGTTTTATCTAAACTGGAGAAAAGAAGGATAAAATGGGTGAGGGAGGAAGAGAAAAGAGAGGGGGGGGGGAGAGAGAGAGAGAGAGAGAGAGAGAGAGAGAGAGAGAGAGAGAGAATGATGAAAGAAAACATAAGCTTGAAAATTGTAATTCTAAATATTGATGGATTGAATTCCCCTATAAGGAAAAATAAATGTAAGACTATAAACTTAACAATTTGTTGCACATAAGAAATACATTTAAAACAAAAACAAAGTAAAAATGAGCATATTGAGGAACTTCTCTTATACTTCAATTATGGAGAAGCAAGAGTTACTATTGAATGATGGATAATTGTGAAGACTTCACAGGGTATGTCTAATGGAGAGGTTTTGGGATTTGGCTTTGTGATTTTGGAAGGTGAGGGCCTGGAACTGTGGGAGTGCCCTTCCCCCTCTCTCTCTCAGATGTTAGAAGATAATGAATTTCCTGTGACCTATTTGTTCTCTGCTCCAGGAAGGGTCTCTCCTTCCCACCCCACCCCCATTTCTTCTCCTAGACTTTCAGACTCCACCCTGGCAGTTGAGTTCTGATAAGGAAAAACCTGAATGGACCAGATCAACCTTGGTCCTCTGTGTAGTTTTCGTGCCTAGACTGTAAACCCACCTCCCAGCCAATGGTGAGAAGGGATAGAGGTGGGTGGGAATCTTTTCATTAACACTATAAATTAAGGCAGGTTCCCTTTTACCTCACGCCTCCTCCATTATGGAGGTGTGCCCGAATCTTGCAAGGTTTGTAGAATAAATTTACTTTGTTCCTCTTAAAGATGTCTCTCCTATTATTTAAAAATTCTGTCCCATACACTATCATGATCTCAGACAAAGAAAGAAAAAGACTGATAATGTTTAAAAAAAATAAGTCAGAGAAACTATATTATGTTTGAATGTACCATTTTCAATGAAAAGTTCCTAATATGTACGACAAAAGGCATAGTAGATAAATTCTTAAAGAAAGCTAGGTGAGTTGCAAAAGGACTTTGTAATAGCATGGTAGTAGAGTCTGATATTCTTCTCTCAGTGCTGTTTAAATATAACAGAAAGATATTTAAGAAGGAAATTATAATGCTAAACTGTGAAAAATCTGATTTGACCTATGGCAGCTTTTAAATGGGATGCACATATATGAATATAACCATTTCTTGGAAGCTTAATTTATCTTTTACAAAAACTGATAATATGTTAGGACACAAGGAATCATAACCAAAAATCAGAAATAATAAATGTATCCCTTCTAGACAAGAATGCAATGAAAATAGTATCAACTAAGCAAAACATAAGCAAAAGACGCAGACCTAGATAGATATTTAGCAATGACCTAAATAAATCAATAAAGTATAGGTAAAAGTTGAAATAATAGAAATAATGTTATTATAGTTAAGATAATCAAAACTATGAGACAGCATATCAGCACTTGTAAGTGAATTTTTAAAAAATCCTCAGAGGAAATCTGAATACTTATGTTAGCAAGATAGAAAAAAAAAAGAAATCAATTAATTGACATCTAAAAGCTAGAAATTACCGTATTTCCCTGTGTATAGGACATACCCCTTTTCAAAAAATTTGGGGTGTAAAAACTGGGTGTGTCTTATACAGTGGTTATAGATTTTTTTACCTGCATTTCCCACTTTTTCACATTTGTTTTTGTGCTCATTTGTTACTGGTATATTACGTTACGTTTTGCCACTGTCTGTCCAGAAATGGCTCAGAAAAGATTTTCATAGAGTGCTGAATTCAAGTTAAAAGTGATCCAGTTTGCAAAAGTGAATGGAAATCGTGCTGCTGAACGTAAGTTTGGTCCTCCTCCAACAGAGAAAACAATCCGAGACTGGCTATGGGAAGAAGAAACCCTACTGAAACCGCCATGGCAGAAGAAGGCCATGAGAGGCAAGTCAGCAAAATGGCCTGATTTAGAGAGAGAATTGAAGATATGGATTGAAGAGCAAAGGGCAATTGGAATTCCTGTGTCCACAAAGATGATTCAGCATGAGGTAAGAAGAATTGCTGATGAAAAAGAAGTTACTGATTTCAAAGGAGGACACAATTGGTGCTTCAGGTTCATGAAACGGAATGGACTAAACATGTGTACACACACCAGACTTGACCAAAAGATTCCTGGAAGCTATGAGCAGATGAATAAAACTTGAGTTCAACAACTTATGAAATATATTTTTTTTCAAATTTTGGGCCCCAAAATTAAGGTGTGGGGAAATACGGTAAATTATCAAACTTAAATAGAAAAGAAGAAATTTTGAAAATTTGAGAGGAAATAGAGAAACATGAAAGTAAAAGATTGTGGAACTGATAATCCAAAGTAAGAACTGGCTTTTTGGAAAAACTTAACAATATTGGTTAACACTACCTTTCATAACTATGAATAAAGAGAGGAAAATCAAATTACCAAAATAGAAAATAAGCATAATGAATTACAACAGAGTGGAAATGAAGATTTAATTAAAGGAAGTTGATGAGTATCTGCAAAAAATATAAAATACTTAAACTAACAAAATGAAGAATAGAGATAGTAAATAATCCAATCTCCAAAAAAGATGCTGAACAAGCTACAAATTAACTACCAAATAAAAAACTTATGAGACCAAACAATTTGCAAATGAATTCTAGCAAACATTTTAGGCACAATTAATACCTATGCTAAAAAATTATTCTTTAAAATAGAGATAGAGGGCTCTACCAAGCTACTTTATGAGACAAATTTGGTGCTGACATTCAATGAGATAAAGCAGAGAAAGGAAACTATAGCCCATTCTCACCAACGAATATTGACAAAAAATGTAAGTAAAACCTTCACAATGAAACTCTAGCAATATTTTGAGACAATCATTCACCTCAACTAAGTCGGATTCCTGCTAGGAATTCAAAGATGGTTCAACATCAGAAAAACAACGTGATCATATGAACTGTGAAAATAACAGAAGGGACTTAATTATTTTAGCAGATGCAGAAAAAGCTTTTGATAGAAACATAATATTCATGTTAAAAACCCCTAAAAGCATAGGCATGGAAGGATCCCTCTTTACACAATCCAAAGGCATATTTAAAACCACCAGTTAGCATTTTTTGCAATGGAGAAATACTAACACTTTCCCCAGTGGAAAAGGGAGGAAAGCAAATTTGCCCATTCTCCCCCTTCTATTATCTTGTACTCTTGTCTCTGAATGTATCGTCCAATAAGAAATGGTGATTTTAAAGAATTCAGAAAAAATATGGCAAGATCTGTATGTACTATGGAGAGTGGGGAAGTTCTTGTTGTTTAATTTTCTTTTTAAAAAATAGAGAAGGTCTGAGTGACACATAGGGTGAAACAGACAAAAGCAAAGTAGCAATATATTCAATAACTACAGTAACATAAATGAAAATATCACTAGCAGGAAGCCACATTCTGAATAAATGAAAAACCGGTGATGGTCTACAAGAACAAACAATACATGTTTCTCCCCTCCAGGCAAAGACTTGAGGAATTACTAGATGAGAATGTTGTACATACATTATCTATCAGAAGTAATCACTGTATTGGATATTTTTGCCTAACTGTTTTTCTTTCTTACAAGGGATAGTCAATCTGGGAAAGAGGTGAGGGAAGAGGGTTCTTTTCCAGAAATCAAGGTTAGTTAAAGACAAATATCATCAATAAATTGTATTTTTAAGTATCTCTTTGTCTGCCTGACCATGTATAACCTATTTACTCCATGAAATATTCCAAACTATATCATTGAGATCTCTCCTCTGAACACCTTTTCACCTTAATGAAGCACTGCAGTTCTTATTTCAGTACTCAATCACACCTGTTAGTTGTGTGACCAGTTTCCTCATCTGTAAGCTAAGATAACAAATAGTAAATAATACCTACTTCGCAAGTGGTTGTAAAGAAAGTTCTTTGCAAACCTTAAATTCTATACAAATGTAAATTATCATGGAAGGGTAGTCTTATTTCCTCAAATAAATTATAAATTCCTTGAAGGCGGAGACTTGCCTCATATTATGCTTCTCTTTCATATCCAAAAAAACCTAGTCCTGGTGCCAGATTCATAAGCTTATTGAATTGAACCAGTGGTCCTTTTCCTGAATAACTGATCACCAAGCTCTTCATTCAAATGGAAATCCTGAGAGCAACACCTCCCAAAATTGTCCTTAGCCTGATTGGACTAACTGAGCACTTCTTAGAAGAACCTTATTTAGAACTTTCCTGAAACAAGTAGTTCTTTGAACACAATCAACTGGGAAATCGCTTACTGAATTTCTATTGAAATTGTCCTCCTCCCTGTTCTACTTTCAGAAGTTGCATTATCCTGAGATGAATGGAAGAAATCTGTACACCTTTCTTTGAGCTGTTGTTTTGAATCTCTTTGCATAAAACATTTGTTACAACAACCTGGTAGTATTTTTTTTTTGACCAAACACCAAGTGTAGCAATTTAGTCTTACACTGAGATTTGAGGTCAACTTTCAGGGAAAGAAAATTCAAAGAGAAAAAAGCCATTCAGAGATCATTGTGTGCATTAATCTCAAAGACTGAGAGAACATTAAAACATAAAATTAAATATAGATCATCTAATCCTATCTGTTGAGGTTTAAGGGTGCTGGGACCCTGAAATAGTGACACACAGGTCCTGCCCAAATGAATTCTGCCCAAGCCTTCTTTCAGCCAAAGACAAGGTTTATTAGAACACAGAGGGTGGGCATGATTCTAAAAATCCACCATATTGTCCAGACTCTTAAGGAATCCAAGCATTGGGTAGACTCTTAAGGAATCTGAGCACCTTGATGGAGGCAAGATGGATCTTATATACAGAAAACTGTGGGAACTGAGAAAGGGTCTAGATGGAATTTAGGGAATGGCAGTCTAGGGTGGGGCCAGGTACAGACAACGAAAGAACTGCTAACTGGGAAGGGCCAATTGGCCCAGACCAACACCAAGGATGTGGGCACGTGGGAAGGTCCAGGGGCTTTTCCTTTTGGGGGTCCAGATCCCAAAGACATGGTCTTTCCCATCATATCCACTCAATTCAATTAGAAAATTATGTTTTATGTGCAACACACTATAAGATATAGTCCCCTTCCCTTAAGAAGTATACAGTCTAATAGAGGAAATAAGACAAAATCACAAATAACTATCTAAAAATTAGAATGTAATAAGCATATAGGAGAGATACAAAGTGATAAAAGGTTTGTAGGCTAGGGAAAGAATACTGAAGGAGATAGAAATCATGTCCAGGTAAGAAGATTGGAAATGACTTCATAGAGGAGATCCTAACTGAGCTGAACTTGACGGACAGGTCTTCACTAGGCAGAGATTAAGAGAGCAAAACACAGAAAGTATTGGGACTGGTGTGAGCAGAAGGAAAGAGGGAGAAAAGGTTAGGACATCTTCAGTGAACAGTAAGTAGTCCAGTGTGACTAGAGCATAGAATGTGTGAAAGGGAGGTTGAGAGAAAAAAGAAGATAGGTTGAATCCAAATGGTAAAAGGCCTTAAAAGACTAAGAAATTTGTATTTTATTCAACACACAATGGGAAAAAATTGAAGATCTTTGGCACTGAGGAATGTTGTGATCAGACCTGCACATTAGGAAAATTATTCCAGCAGTGATATATAGGTGATTTGAGAGGAGAAAGCGGAGGTAGGAAGACAAGTTATTGGCTATTGCAGTAGGTCACATGAGAGATCATGAGTTCCTGGGCTTGGATTGGTTGGGGCGGTGGGGGGAAGGGAGGTTGAGATACAGTAAAGATACTATCTACAATATTTAACAACTGATTGATAATGACAAGTAAGGGAGAGAATTTTTTTAAAAAAACCTAAGGTTTTCAAGACTTAGTGGCTGGGAAAATGTTAGTGTCACTAAAATGGAATGATTAGAAAGGCCAAGATATAAGCAACAAATGATGGATTCAATTTCAGATGTTGAACTGGAGTTATCCACAGAACATTGAGTTGGACAAGTACGGTGGGAGTTGTAAATAGTAAGAGGGGGTGAGAAAGGGAGAAAGAAGGACACGTCAAGGCTTGAGGTAGGCATTTGGGAGTTATTTATATTAGAAATGAGCTGTTGAAGCCTTGAGAGTGGGTAAGATCTCCAAGTGAAAAGGGGCAGAGATAGAGAGGAGGAGATAACACCTGCCCAACACAGAGGAGTCAGGAGTAAAAGATGTCCTCAGTAAAAGGGACAGAAGAGAAATAATCATGAAGATGGAAAGAGAATTATTAAAATGTTTCCCAAATTCCAAGGAAGAAGAGAACATCCAGGAGTTACATGGTAGTAGGATCATTAAATACTACAGTTATGAAAGAAGATGAATACAGATCAAATGTCATTATATCTGGCAATTAAGAGGTCGTGGGTGACCTCAGAGAAAATAGTTTCAGTTGAGGATAAGGATGGAAATTAGAATGCAAAGACTTGAAGAACAAGTAAATAGTGAAGTAGCAGAGGCAAAAATATAGACTTCTGGAATACTCCATGTGATTTTGCCCTAACCAATTCTGCTGTATTTGTAGTTAGTGTATTTATAACCAGAACCTCTACTAAGTCATCATTGAACCCTCTATAATGTTCATTTTGTTGTCCATTAAAATTAACTGTTATAAGATGAAGCATAGTTGTTTAGACGCATTTTCATGAATTCAATTAATATTAATCAGTGGGGTTGTGTGTGTCTGCACTTTCATTAGAAACTTGATAGTAAAATGAATTGTTTGATAGCTTGCTGGGGTTAAATGAAGCTTTTTTTAGTTGGAGAGGGTTTAGGATAAAGGAACACATGAGGATGTTTGTAGGTAGAGGGAAAGGATACAATAGAGAGATTGAGATCACAAGAGAAAAGGAGTAGATGATTTATGGAACATGTTCTTTTGGGGAATAAGAATGGATAACATCCATGGTACAGAAGGAAAGTTCAGCATTGGCATTGACTCCTCTATGTTGGACATGTGTTATCTCTTCTTCTCTCTCTCTGCCCCTTTTCACTTGGAGATCTTATCTTTTGGGGAATAAGAATGGATAACATCCATGGTACAGAAGGAAAGTTCAGCATTGGCATTGACTCCTCTATGTTGGACATGTGTTATCTCTTCTTCTCTCTCTCTGCCCCTTTTCACTTGGAGATCTTATCCACTCTCAAGGCTTCAACAGCTCATTTCTAATATAAATAACTCCCAAATACTTACCTCCAAAAACTGTCTTGTCTGCATCTGGAAGGAAGGAGACGGTGGGTGGAACTACAGAGTTTTTAAGAAATAGAGGTGCTTATCTCAGATTGCTGCAAGCATGACGGAAGGCACAGAATAGTGGAAAGACTACTAGATTTGAAATCAGTAGGCCTGGGTTTGAATCCTACCTCAGATACTTACTAGTTATGTGACCCCCATGGGCAAATTATTTCGTTTCCTCATCTGTAAAGTGGGGATAATAAACCGTCTTACTTACCTCACAAAGTTATCCCAAAGAAAGAGTTTTGAAAGCCTTAAAGCACTACGTAAACATGAGCTGGTTCAATCAAACAATTATTAAGCCCCTAATGTATGCAATGCACTACATAGATGTGATACCTGAGCAGCCAGCTATTGCTAAAAAGAACCCTGCCCCAGCCCCTAACTCAAAACCCCAGTTTGCATAAGAAAAACAGACTTAGTTCCTGCCATTTGGCATTCAGCGGGTGTCCTTGGCCCCGTGGCTGTTCTGGGAGTATGGATTGTATGGCCAGGGGAGGGGCCTGATGCTAGCAATCTCTATTTGTTTCCTGAGTGGGCTGAGAGATGTCTCTATCTTGTGTCAACAAACCCCGCTGGAGCATCCCTTGGTCAGCCTGTGTCCTTGAAGGATGAAGGCCTCAGCCCCAGACATTCTCTTGAATTCCTTATTCTTATCTTATGTTGTGGGTTGTAAATGGCAAATTGGACAGAGAGATCCTGGGTTGTAATTCAGCTGACACTTTGTCAGCTGTCTGATATGCTGTACTTGCAGTCTGTTTAGGAGGTTCCTCTTCATGTATCATGATCACAAAAGTGAAAAGGCTTGCCAAGCCTGCTAAAATAACATATGCAAGTTTCAAGAGATAATTAACCACTGCTCCTTGATCTATTGTATAAATTTGACTTCTCCACCCCAAACTCTTGGTCATTTTGATTTGGATTGAACCCAAATGACCTCCAGTTAATAAATTCTCCATTTAAAACTTATACTCTGTGGTGTGTCTCACTCGCTCTTGGTATAACACTAAGAGTGAGGAGAACAGGAATGGAGTAGAAGGCCTGGAGAGAACAGGTCTGGGAACAGCTTCTCTCAAGAAATAATGAGGTAAATAAAAGTATTGTTGTGAAACTTTGAGGGTCCAGCTGAGGCTAGAAAGGATACATTTTTAGGGGACCCAATCAGAATAACACTCTCCAACATGTTTGGCTGCTGGAGAGCAAGGGGAGGGAAGGACATTTTTGGGACATCCCCAGGTGTGGGAATTAGCAGAGCTAGAAGAACAGGTCACTGGAGGGAGGAATCCAAAAGTAAATAGCCTTACAAATTAGGAACCCAAGGCCCAGGAAGATTAAATCATTTATACAAGCTCATATAATCGTCAGTTAGCAGCAGAGATGGGCCCAGAACCCATCCTCAAGCCAGTCAAGTTCTCTTTCCTCTATGTGGCTCTAAATTCATTTTTGTGATACTCTAAGAAAGGCAATCTTTTCTCAGAATTTTACTAGGCATATTTAAATGGAAACTGTTTACAATTCACAAATTACTTCACTAGGCACAAAGTGTATTGTCTCTCAGTAGCCTCAAGGCATGTTCTTACTCCAAAATGTCCTCAAAACAGGTTAGCCAGGGCACCAGACTGTGAGATTAGAAGTCAAGGATATTTTACATAAAACCAAATTTTCCTCTTAGGGACTTTACTAGGAATTAACAGAGAGAAAGTTACAAGGTAGGAAGGGGGGCAGGGAGGAAAAGGGGGGAGGGACCAGGAACACTAAGTGAGCTATTTGCCCACTTAACTGAGACAATTCTGGGCTCTGTGCCACTGATGAGGGCTGTGTAGGAAACCCATACCTGCTCTGTTTTCTCTATGCAAGTTTCACTTTACTGAGTTTGAATGAAATCTGTAAAGTTCCATTTACAAAGTATATTCCCAGCAGTCCCTGGGTTTCTTGTGAACTTTATAAGGAAGAAACCAAAAGGACAAAGGTACGCTTACAACACTTGTAACAATGCCATTTTTACAAATCCCATTTTATGCCATATTGTTTAAATGATACTAATTGAATTAAGTGGCAGATCGAAATCACACTTGTGAGAAATGGGTGTAGATTTTCTGTTGACATTTCAAAGAGCCCTAAGGTTGTAGAATGAGATAAAATCTTGGAGGGCAGGATATCTAGTCCAACATAGTCATAGAAATCCCCTTTATAACACAAAATCATACAGTCTATGCAATAACCTTATCCTATCAGCAGTCAGCTTCCAATCACCCAGTGCCCTAAGCCACATTCCTATATCCCTGGGCATTTTGCCTGGTTATATCTGTCGTTATGACAGTCACGTAAGGGCCCAGCCACAACCTTCTGGCCACTACTACTATTTCTGCAATACAGGTGGCCCTTGGGCCAGTGCTGCTTTTAGAAAATCAGACACTTGAGTTGTATGGCAAAACAAAAGGTTAGAGATAGTGGGGAACCTGCAGCCTCAAGGCCACATGTGGCCCTCTAGGTCCTCAAGTGCAATCCTTTGAATCTAAACTTCACAGAACAAATCCCCTTAATAAAAGGATTTGTTCTGTAAAACTTGGACTCAGTCAAAAGGTCACACCCAAGGACCTAGAAGGCCACATGTGGCCTCAAGGCCACAGGTGCCCCACCCCTGCTAGACTCATAGTATGTGTAACAGCAATGTGTCCAGCAGCTACTGTGGCTGTGTAAGACCAATAACACCAGCACACAGAAGGGCTGCTAACAAAGGTTCTTTGATCTGCTTTTCTAAGGAAAGCAACTTTAAGGGGTTAACAATCTTACTTTAATTAAGCATACATATACCATTCACTTAGTTCAGGGGAAAAAAGTCAGCACCCTGAACTTCAGAGCAAATACAAACAGAAATTACAAACAGATCATATAAACAGGCTTTTGTCTGATCAAGACACCACATACATAGTTACCAGAGAGAAGCACCAACATCTAGGCTTTTTCAAAGCCAGGGGGGATTCAATCGGCCACCCAGAGTCTCATCACCAATACTCTTTCAACAAGTGTACCCCCAAAAGTGAAACTCTAACATTCCAGCACATATACCCTGCTCAGGGCCCACCATCCAGGGTGTGGGAAAGTTCCTCAACCACCAGCACCAGGGTTTGGGAAAGTTGCTCAATCCTTAGCACCACATCATATACAAATCAAAGACTCCCCATTGCCTTAGTGCTGAGAAACACTCCAAAACAAAAAGGGATCCACTTTACTTGCCCCATTCAAAGGTGACACTCCTTAAAGACACTCGATAGCCTTAGCATCCCAAAAGAGGAGAACAGCAAAGAGTCCTGCCCTGATTACCCCAACAGTATGATGGAGCAGACTGAAGAAAGGCCTAGGGCATATTCTGCCCTCGGGAGTTTAGTTAAGAAACCTATAGATGGTCTGTGATTATTTGGGTCCCAATAAGAGAAACAGACTCTCTAACAGAAGTTCTCAAATTTTTTGGTCTCAGGACCCCTAACACTTTTTTAAAATACTATTGAGGATCTCAAAGAGTTCTTGTTTGTGTGGATTATATCTATTAATATTTACCATAAAGGAAATTAAAACATCTTAGTATTATTATGAGAATAGTTTTGACCTCATGTACTCCAGCCCCAGAAGTCCCAGACCATAGGGAACCACTGTGCTCCAAAAACAACATGGAGGTCAGGATTCTGGCCCAAGGAAGGAAAAGCCACTCTCTCCTCAGGGGACCCAGAAGTGCCCCACTCCCACCCCCTGCCCCCCACACTCGTGCCATGAAACAACAAAAACAAGTCAACACACGTATCTGTGATGAGGGCACAGTCTCTGGGAGCCCCCTTGAACTCTCCTTGAGTCTTCCAACTAGATCTGGCCTTCCCCTAAGGCCATGGGCCTTGCATTATCATTGGGCCCAAGTCTCTGCCTAGCCCTCTGTTGTCCAGCTGTTTCCCACACTTAACCCTGATGAAAATATCTATACCCTAGCTCTGTTACCCCAGCCCTCTATTGTCTGTCATCTCCATGTAGCCTTCAGCTATTTCCCACCCTGGAGTCTGACCTCATCTCAGCCCCATCAAGCTCCTCCTTAGACTCCTCCTCAAGATGCTCCCTAAACCCCTCCTCCTATCACCCCAGGGCCACCCTAGATCCCTCCCACAATCTTTGTGTATGTAAGTCTCATCTTGCCTCCATGAAGGCGCTCAGACTCAATCTAGCTCAGCTCGGATTGATCTGGCCCTCTGGCATTATTAGCATCACCAATGCTCAGGTTCCAGAAGAGTCTACCCGATATGGCGAATCCTTAATAAACTTTGTCTTTTTCTTGGCTGAGAAGGCTTGGGTGGAATTCTTGCAGCAGGACCCGGCATGTCAGTACTTTGGGGTGTTGAGCACCCCTCAAGCCCAAACCTCATCAAAGAGAACCCCAGACACTGATAACATAAGCTATCACATGAGCTATGTATAAAGCAAAAACAGTTGCTGGGCAGCTTCCCCTCAGTATAGGTTATGAATCATTGTGATTGTTCAAGGACACACAATTCTCCTTCCCCCTTGGGTCATGTGGCTACCCTCTCTAATTGGACAAGTGTGCTTGTTAGATCTATTAGACTGTGAGGGGCAGAGTAAGGGCAAGGCAGTCTCAAAGATCACCATTCAATCCTACCTTCAGGACTTCAACCAAAACATTCTCAAATCTCTGGATTCACTGGCCTATTCCAGCAGGGACCCAGCAGGAATTAGGCATCATTCTTGAAACTCAGCACTTCTATGACGGCATCCTGCAATACCCAAGTATTTCTCTGAATTCCATTTAAAATTGCTGGTAATCTTTCAATAAAAGACTGTTGTGGTTTCCACTTAGCTACAGGTGTTTCATTTGGACTGGTTGGTGCTGTCATATTGGCAAAAATTCAGTCAAGGGGTTTGAATTACCTCAAAGTACAGTACCTGAATCAGCCATTAGGTGGTACAAGATTTGAGCAATTCCTCTCTGTCTACCCCAAAGTACTGCTTGGACATAGCACCCTTTCAGCATCCTGCAGTATCCCCTCTGGCTACTAGAGGGCATTCACAGCCTCAGCAAGTCTCACCACCAAAAAACTTTTGCTGCTTGACATTTTTTCCTTTGTTACCAGGGTCCTAATCTAGGAGATGAAACGGTGATCATATATCAAAATATGGAAATTACTATGATTGTTTTGGCCCCAGCCCTAAATCACCATCTGACTTATGTCCCCTCAATATTCATAGATTTAGACACACCCAATAGAGTTTTATTCCAGCTTTATTGCACATAGAATAATATTGGAAAGGAAAACAAATAAACTCATGTAGAGATAAAGTCATTGCTAACTCTCCCTTTCATGGTCCTTTCCCTCCCAAATCTTCTATTCAGATAGGGTACCAGAGACACATAAAGGAGTGCCAAGCAGAAAGGCTTTCATTCCTTTTCCTCCTTTTCTTCATTTAGCAGTAAGGTGGTAAAGTCCAAATGTGGTAGTTCCACTATTATTGCCAATAAGATCAAATCATTATAAAAATGCCACCACATCAGTTTCATTTGGTGTCTGCTTACTGTTATCTTCCCAGTTTCATCTTCAAATATTCTTGGGATGATCTCTCTGCTTGCTCGTTTCTCTGACTACTTTTCATCTGACCTGTGATCAGTTTTGTTCCCTCCCCTCACCCATCCATTTGAAGAAATCACAGAATGTAAGAAACATGTAACAGAGTCAATGAGGTATTATGGTCTTTACCCCTCCAAACATGAGTGGTCACATTCATAGCCTTTGAGTAACCTATTTACAACTTATAATGTGTGGGAAACTGGAAGTTACAAGATTAGGCACTTTATAAAGGTCCCCTCTTATATACTTTAATGAGATAGTGTAAAGCAGAGATGTCAGATACACTGCCAAGCAGACATGCTGCTCACAACACTCCTGAGTGCTGCATGAACTAGATAAAAAAATTATAAAATATTTAACAAAATAAATAATATTACATTTTAAAACTAAGTCAATACGTAACCCACAGGGATGCTTATGTATGGATTAGTGGCCCCCACTCTATTTGATTTTGACTAATGTAAAGGATGTGGGAAAAAAGTTTCTTTTTTTTTCATTACAAAAGATCTTTATTTAAAAAAACAACACAATAACAACAAGACAATGGCCTACTTTTGGAGTGCCTTTGAGTGTCTTTTTTTAAAAAATAAATTTATTTTTTTTTATTTTTAGTTTACAACATTCAGTTCCACAAGTTTTGGAGTTCCAAATTTTCCCTCCCCCCAAGACAGCATGTAATCCAATGTAGGTGCTATATTTACCTTCACATTGAACTTATTTACATAATAGTCCAGTTGTAAAGAAGAATCATAACCAATGGAATGAATCATGAGAACGGAGAAATGAAACCAAAAAAGAAGGGAAAAAAAGAGAGCAAATAGTTTGCCTCCATCTGTATTCAGACGCCATAATTCTTTCTCTGGGTGTGCATAGCTTTTTCCATCATGAGTCTTTTGGAGCTGTCTTTGAACCTTGTGTTGATAAGAGGAGCCAAGTCTATCAAAGTTAGTCCTTACAGATACTGTGAGTCCATAATTGTGTATAATGGTCTCCTGGTTCTGCTCTCCTCACTCAGCATCAGTTCATATAAGTCTTTTCAGGTTATAATGAAGTCCGTCTGTTCTTCATTTCTTATTGCACAACAGTATTTCATTCCATTCATATACCACAATTTGTTTAGTCATTCCCCAATTGATGGGCATCCCCTTGATTTCCAATTCTTTGCCACCACAAAAAGAGCTGCTATAAATATTTTTGTACATACGGGTCCATTTCCCACTTGTGTGATCTTTTGGGGATATAGTCCTGGAAGTAGTATTGCTGGGTCAAAGGATATGTGCATTTTTATAGCCCTTTCGGCATAGCTCCAAATTGTTTTCCAGAATGACTGGATCAGTTCACAACTCCACCAACAACGTAGCAATGTTTCAATTTTCCCACATCCTCTCCAACATTTATCATTTTCTTGTTTCATCATGTTAGTCAATCTGACAGGAAAGATATGGTACTGAAGAGTTGTTTTGATTTGCATTTCTCTAATCAATAGTGACTTAGAGCATTTTTTCATATGCCTATAGATATCCTTAATTTCTTCCTCTGAAAACTGCCTGCTCATATCCTTTGACCATTTCTCAATTGAGGAATGACTTGTATTCCTATAAATTTGGTTCAGTTCCCTGTATACTTTAGATATGAGACCTTCAGCAGAGACACTGGTTATAAAGATTTTTTCCCAATTTTCTGCTTTCCTCCTAATCTTTGTTGCATTGGCTTGTTTACACAAAAACTTTTCAATTTAACATAGTCAAAACTATCCATTTTGCATTTTGTAACACTCTCTATCTCTTGTTGGGTCATGAATTGGGAAAAAGTTTCTTAAGCAACTTGATGCAACCATAGGGCAGCTAGCCATTAGCAGGCTAAGGAATCAATCATACTTCTAGTAGCCTCAAAAATCATGAGCTAGCTTTGAGAAGGGAGTCATTCCTGTCAGTCCACAAGAGAGACAGCTACAGAGGAAAAATTCATGTGTCTCTTTCAGAGTTGGGGTAGAGACTGGGAGAGGAAGTTTCTCTCCCTTTCCTCATTGTCACCTCACCCAATAGGAGATTCATACCCAGCAGAGAGTAGGCCCAAACAATCCAGCCACAGAGTCAAGTTGAGCTGTGGAAAGGAGCAGGTCCAGCAGAGTGATGAGCTATGTCCAGCAGGAACCTCATAAAGATGCTACCAGAAGAGAGAAGACATGAGGACCCTGCAGTGCTAGAGCTGCGAGTTGCCCCAGCCAGATGTATTCCCTATGAATCTGCCTCTCTCCTATTATACTCTATGTGCGTGACCTTTGTTCCCACTGCTGCTGAATGTATTTGTGGGAGAGTGTGCCCCAAGTTTAGGAAGGAAATGTTTTATAGTCACTGCTTTCACTATGCCATTTCAATAAATGTCCTTCCTTTGAATTAATTGGGTCCAGAAGCTGACTGATAAAGGCAATAGTTTCAGGAGCACAGACCCTAGAGTACCTTGTACCAGAGGTAGTCACCCCTAGAGCCTGGGCTGTAGTTTGCCTACCCCTGGCCTGCCATCACTGAAAGGTTAAATAACTAGCCCAGGATCATACAGCTAGTATGTGCCAAAAGCAGACCTTGAACCCAGGACTTTGAGACCCAAGGGCAGCCAGCCCTCTGTCTCCTTCACAATACTACCTGCATAAAATTTTTAAAAAATCAGCTTGTATTTTAAACCAGTGCTGTCTTAGTGCAAGCATTGTTATTACCATTTTAAAGATGGAGTGTCTGAGGTTCTAAGAAGTGTAATTATGCCTTCCACATCACAACTTTCTCCAACACAGTTTAGATATATCACGGGTTGGCATAAGAAATTACATGGGAATTTTTGAGGAGTTTTGCAGAAGCCACAGACAACACGCAAAGGCCAGCAGATGACACAGAAAAAGTTTAGGAGCTCAGAAATGCATAAAATATACATATAGTATTGTAAAATATTGTAATGGCAAGTAAAGACTCTTTGCTTTTTTTTTTCTATTGCAGTGCTTCTCAGCACCAAGGCAATAAAGTGCCTTTGATTGAGTCTTGCCTTTGTTTGAATCAACAGTCTTTGAAGACCTGCTTAAGTCACAAGAAAGCCTAAGTCACATGAGTTTGAGTCACATGGTTGTGATGCCCTCTGACCCTAAAGAAGCGTATATATACTCTGAGGTTAACATTTTGCCTGGGGGGCCTCACTCATCAGAAGAGTGTTCGTGTGATTTGGCCAGAGGAGACTCTGGGGAGCTGTTAAGGAGCCCCCAACTTTGAAAACCCAGATGTTGGTACTTCTCGCTCTCTGGTAACTATGTATGTATTGCTACGGTCAGACAGTTAGATGCCTGTCTGTTGATTTGTGTTATTTTTCTCTGTTTGTAATTTCTGTTTGTGTTTTCTCTGAAGTTCAGGATGCTGACTTTTCCCCCTGAACTAAGTGAATGGTGTATGTACGTTTAAAGTAAGATTGTTAACCCCTTAAAGTTTCTTTCCTTTAGAAAAGCAGATCAAAGAACCTGTGCTGGCAGCCCTCCTGGGTGCTGGTGCTGTTGGCCTTACACTTCCACAGTAGCTATTTGTTGTTACGAATATCAACCCAAATTTTACAATAAGGTACTATAAACACCCCATAAAAATTCAGACTTCTTCTCTGGTACTAAGGGAGGGCCAAAAAAACTGCAGATTTTCCAGATTGCAGGGGCTTCTCACACCTAACCTCCATGATGTAGTAGGGATAACTGTAGATGATTTGCCTAAGGTCACAGGGCCAGTAAGTGACCAAGTCAAGACTGGAAATCAGGTCTTCTGAATCTAAAGCCAGTACTCTTTCCAGCAGGTAGGGCTAGTCCCTGTTTATAACCCTGTCCCTAAAGCAGTGGTTCAGAAGCTGAGCATTCTGGACACGTCCAACCACTAGAAGCTCTCAGTAGGAGAAATAGTATCTAATAGTCCATATAGCTGTGAGTTCATGATTCTAGTCACCTCTTCTCTGCATGCAATATGCTTTCCACAGTAAAATATCATCTGACATCTGCTCTGCTTTAGTATAAATGTAAAATCCAAATATGTGTCATGTTAGGGAAAGAAAACATTAAAAAAAAAAACCCTTTGGAGGAGATCCTGATTGATTACATGGTTGCTTTTAAATATGAAGTGTTGTTTTGAAAATAGTGCCCAAAAACACAATCCGAAATGAAATTTGAAGCATATCATCTGAGTTTTTGTTTTCATCAGTATTTCAGGAAAACTCCTGGATACTATGAGATTCTTATGAAGTTTATAATTCCAGGGCTTCCCATCCACATTCCCAAACCCACTTTAATCTGTTCCAAATTAATAAGGAGGATTGATAAATAAACACAATTAGTTGATGAGCCAAAGAATTTTGTTTTGCAAGAACTAAAGTCCTTATATTTTGTTTGTGAGTTTAAAGTTAACCCTAGTCATAGTGTCAGAGACTACAGCCAGAAAGTCCCTCTGTGACCATTTAGACTAACAGACTCACTTTACAAATGAAGAAAATTCAGTGACTCGTCCAAGGTGACATGACTTTTTAGTGGCAAAGCCAAGAGTAGAATCCAGGGCTTCTGATTCCTGGCACATTATATTTTCCATTATGTCACAAATCAGTCCATCACATTCACTGAAATCTTTAAAAAATAATACTCTATACCCATTTTTCAGATATCTACTTCCCCCCAAAGACTGCATTTAAGGTATATTTTTTTGCTTTTGGGGGGGCAGGGGGTTAGATTATTGTTATTTTGAAGGGGAGGGAAATAGGAAAAGATCATACTGGGAGGAGGGAGAGTGGTTGAGGCAATGTGGGAGGTTTGAAATCCAATGCCTTGTAGTTATGGATTACATAACTGGAATGGGGGTGAGGAGAATGAAAATTGATGCCAGTACAGCCATACAACAACTCCAAAGAAATGAATCACCAAGGGCTTCCATCTCCATGCCTCAGGTGACAGCAGATCTGGAGGGCAGCGAAGCTGTAACAGGAAAGGCCGGTGAAGTGTACCCGCTACACTGCTGAAAAACATCCTCCCTAGATACTGTTCTTTGGCAAACGATTTGATATTTCCTGCAAAGCAAGAACTCATTTGGCAGCAGGACGAACTCATCACCCCTGTTCATCTCATACCACGTGACTGACTAATGATAATAACTCACATCTGAGGACAAAGTGAACACAGCTTAATAGGAAAAGAGGAAAAAACAAAATGAAAAAACAACCCTGTCAAAAATCCTTCCTTAAATTCGCTTAGGCACACAAAATGTAAATGGACACACAAAGACTCATGATGATAGTATTTACAAAGTACTTTAAGGCTTGGGAAAAACCTTACTTATGTCTATTATTTTCTTTAATCCTCACCATAGCTCTGTGAGGTAGATGCTATTATTAATCTCCATTTTATAATGAAGACACTAAAGCTAAGAGAGGATAAGTGATTTTCCCAAGGTCACACAGCTAAAAAATGTCTGAAGGACAACTGAATTCAGGTCTTCCTGACTTCATGTTCATCACTTTATCGTTTGTGTCCCCTAGATACCACAAATACAAGCCTTATAATGAATTTTAGGTAGTTATAGGAACTGCGTTATAAATGAACCTTCCCATTACCATGGCCAGTAGTGTTATTATTCACACCCTTATGTCACAGGGAAATGCCCACCCTTTTGCCCTTTTCTTATCCAAATCCAACCCTTTTCTCATGTTCAACCTTCTCAAGGTACTCCAAGCCTTGCTGACTTCTCTCTTCTCTGTTACCATGGCAGTTACTGACTGTGATATACTATTTAACACCTAGTTGTAGACTGTTTTGTATTATTTCTACTCATCTCACTTGTAAGAGTCTTATCTCTATGTTTTTTGAAGGCCATGATCAGAACCCTGTTATACATTTCGGCTGTATATCCACAGTGCCTAGTACTAGAGTGGAAAGTAGACTGAACAGGGAGTAAAGAGATCTGCATTTGATTAATTAAGCTCTGACATTTAATAGCTGTGTGGCCAAGGCCAAGTCACTTAGGCCTCTCTGAATCTCATTGTTCTTATCTGTAAAAATAATAATAAGGATGTCCATGCATTATCCCAGGTCTTCATTGCCCCTTGCTGATAAGGACCTTGTTCTAGCTTTGATGTTCCCCTATATGAGGTATAAAGTACTGGCACTGATGATGCCAGTTATCAATAAGCTGGAAAGTCCCGGCCCTGTCCTGGGTTGCCCTATTGACACCACATAGATTTATTGATTGTTTATTGATTGATTCAGAGCCAGTTCTTACATTTGGACTTTACCCTTGGCCCTGGTCTTTAAATGGAAGAGGGGTACAAAGCAGAGAACAAGAGCTAGGAGATCAGGCAGACAGGCATTGGTCAAGCATAAATGGGCTTAGTTCCCTGTTGTAAAGGAAGACCAAACAGTCATGCACGCACAGTAGGGAACCAGGTGCTACAGAGTGTCATGTGCAATAGAGGTATTCCTGGACTGACTACTGAGTGAAGCAGAAACAGGAGCTTACAAAGCAGCAAAGGACAGTCATGATATAGAAGAGCAGACTGCTGTTCAGCAGTACTGTGTTTTACTTAGACTATGCAGGTTCAATGAAAGGTGATAACTGTACTGATCTTGGCTGCTTTCTCCTAGCAACAGGGCTTCAATTCCAGGGTAAAACTGTCAGGAAGACTGTATAAGTCCCTTGGTAAAGGGGTACTCATCAGGAGGTGAAAATTACTTAATGCTCATAATCACAAATGTTTTTCCTTTTTGGTGGTAAGAGCTAAGGAACATGGTTTAGAACACTTCACTTAGCACAATGCTCAGTATATAGTAAGTGCTTAATGAATGCTCTGTCAGTCTGTTTATCCATCTATCTAGTTTGGAAAATACTATGAGTCCCTGATGAAATGGAGCTCAAGGAGATGAAGGAGGGTTATCTTAACTGTTTAATGTCTCAGATGCCTGCCCTATTTGTTAAGGAAGGGGGATGGAGGAAGGGCGCATGTTTTTGGTAGGGTTTTTATTAACCCTGTCACATTCAATGTCTTGTTATCATGAATGCTTACATGGGAACCAAGGACTCTTTTTTTTTTATGGAGACCTAGAAAGAAAATAATTCTGCTATTCTCAGTAGGAACATGAACAGAAAAGAGATCTATCAGATACACCCCCAAGACTGAACCTAGTTCATGTAAACTCAGAGCCTCAGATTCTGGGCAATGTGTTACACTCACTCAACCTATCTTAAAAGGTCATTGTTTTGTTTTAAAGTGAATTTTTTCATTATTATAATACAATGCTAAAAACATATACATTGAATACATGTTGATTGCTTGGCTGGGTAATGATATCTGTGGGGATAGAAAACAGGAAAAATCAGGATGTCTTTTTCTTGTCTTCCCATGATCATAAGTAATGACAATTGAGCTTCAGGAAAAATGTATAACAAAGAATTTGTAGAGTTCAGCAGCAAGTCATTAGTATCACTTGTTCAGTGGAATTCTCCTACATCCCTCCCCTTTCTCTCTTTGGTTTAAATATATGATTTCATTAGTGTGAGGAATACCTGGTGTCTAAATAGCCTCCGTCTATGCACAAGAGCATGCATGGAGCACTAATAGGTTAAGTAATTTGAAACTTGGTCATATGTAGTACTTCCATTTAGAAGCAGGATCTGAACAAGGCCAGCCCTTCCATCGTTATGCCATATAGCCTTCCTTTAGGATAATAAGTATCTTAAGTGTAGGAAAAAGAAAAGGGCCTGGGCAAATACATGTCCACAGAATTATAGATAAGTTTGGGAGGAGACCTCAGAGGTCATCTAGGGTGGCTTTACACAGATCATTGATCCTTTCTGTAATATCCCCAACAAGGGATCCTCTAGTCTCTGCCCAAAGACTTTTAATAAAGACCTCTTCCCCACCTTCTGAAGCAAGCCATCCACTACATTTTTCTATGACTTCATTGTTAGGAAACTTTTCCTCCTGATGTTGAACAGAAATCTGCCTCTGGGTTGCTTCCTGCTTCTCTCCTCTGGAGTCAAGTGGAAAAAGCCCAATCCCACCCCCAGCTTGAACTATTTAAATTCAGTATTTACTGAAGCACAGAGACATTGCCACACCCACCTTGAATGGATCTAACTAGAAGATTTCTTGAATATTATGCAAACCACAAGATAGACCTTCTGGTTTCCCTCACTGCCATCTGTTTTTTCTTCATCTTACAGAAAAGATGACAGGCATATGTGTAACAGTTCATAGGTTACCATTATCCAGGCCAATAACCCAACTCCAGGCTACCAGAGTTTCTGGGGGATTCTGTGGTTATATATAGAGTTAGACAACGGGAGGCGAAAGGTGAACAAATTCCAGCTACATCTTTGGACAGCTCTAACTGGCAAGAAGTTTTTCTTTACATCAAGTCTAAATCTCCCTCTGCAGTTTCTTCAACTCCCAAGCTTGCAGTTCACCCTCTAAAGTCAAATAGAACAAAGTCTACTCCCTTTTTCATATAACCATCCTTCAAATTATTGAAAATACAACTATTATATCCCCAACTCCCCACCCCAAGCCTTCTCTCCTCCATCTCAGGATTTCAGCTGATCCTTATATGACATGATCTCCAGTCCTGTCACCATCCTGATTGCCCTCCTCTATCTTCATTTAATTTGTCAATGTCTTTTCTAAAATGTGGAGATTCTAATTTTTAAAAAAAATCCAATTTACTCAGACTCATTAGAACCAGTCTGAACTTTAGAGATCAGCCAGTCCAATGTCTTCATTTTACATAAGTTAAAACTGGGGGGCTAGGTGGTGCAGCGAGTAGAGCACCAGTCCTGGAGTCAGGAGGACTTGAGTTCAAATCCAGCCTCAGACACTTGACACACTTACCAGCTGCGTGACTTTGGGCAAGTCACTTAACCCCAATTGCCTTGCTTTCCCCCTTCAAAAAAAAAAAAGTAAAAACTGAGGATCAGAAAAGTGAAATAATTTACTTAAGGTAACACAGGGAGCTAAATGGTAAAACCAGGGTTTGAACCCAGGTGATTTAATTTCCAGTGCATTATTCATCCTGCTACTAACAGTTCTACAGCAGAAGATATACTTTTTCAGTAACCATAATACTTCTGTCAAGGTGACAGGAAAACTGATTTAGAAAATTTCTTGGCAAGCCCTGAATCAGAGGGAAAGGACATCTATATAGCCAACCCTCAGGACATCTGGTCCCACATCACCAAATACCTGTTGTACATCTGCAACTAAGATGCCCTACAGTCATCCAAAGCTTAACATATCCAAAATGGAGTCCATTTTCTTCCCCCACGACCACTACCCCAAACCTAACCCTCCTTTAAACTGATCCATTTCTGTCAAGGGTACAACTATCTACTGAGGAACCTATGGTCAAAACCTCAGAGTCATCCTTAAGTATTCTGTCTCTCTTTACCCACACCAAATCAGTTGTCAAGTTTTATTCATTCTACTCCAACAATGTCTCTCACATCCTTCCCCTTCTCCCCACTTACGTGGCTACCAGTTTCCTGGATTATTAGAAAGGAACATCATCCTTTTTTTCTATTTTTTCATTTCTTTTTATTCTGACCTTTACAAACACTAACATATATGAGCATTTCCATATATGAAGAACAAAAAAATAAGGATCACATACGAAACTGTGAATATCTATTATATATAACTTATTTCTTTAATAAATAACAAATTCAACATATTAATTCTGAAGTTATCTTTTTTGCATATTTCAGAGACTTTCATCTTGTCTCTTCTGTGAATTTTTAAAAAAATATTTCATTGATGCTTTCTTTTTTGGGGGTGGGGGGACCTCACAACCACTACCCCCTTTCTTTATTTACATATTCTCCCTCTCTGTCCTGAAAATCCTTCCTTTTACTAAATAAGTATAGTCAAGAAAAAAAATCCATACATTGACCATGTCATAAAATGTATGTCTCTTTCTGTACCTCTAGCCCGTGACCTAGCCATTTAGAAGTGAGAGACATGTTTAATTATCAGTATCCTGGACTTGTGCTTGGTGATTGCACTGATTAGAGTTCTCAAGTCTTCCCATGATGTTTTTCTTTACAAGGCTGTAGTCAATGGATAAATTATTCTCCTAATTCTCCTTACTTTACTCTGCATCAGTTCATACAACTTTTCTCAGGTTGCCTAAATCTATATCAGTTGTCATTTCTTATCACACAATAATAATCTATCTCTAGTCCATAACTTTATTTAGATATTCCCCCAATTGATGAGTACCTTTTGTTAGTTTCTAGTTTGTTGCTATAACCAAAAATGCTGCTACAAATAATTAAGTACATAATGATCCTTTTCCTTTTTGTTTTGTCTCTTTGGGATATAGATAAATGTGTGTATATGTACATATATAGTAATATTTCTGGATCAAAAGACTTCACCATTTAATGACTTTTTGGTTTTAGTTCCAAATTCCTTTCCAGAATGACTAGATCAATTTACCACTTCATCAACAGTACATTATTGTCCCTATCCTTCCCTATAACCATCAAAAATTGTTATTTTCCTTTGCTATTATCTTTGCCAATCTGATAGTTATGATAAGAAAATTCAGCTGTTTTAGTTCTTATTTCTCTTTTTCATTAGTTATGTGGAGCACCTTTCACATTGTTGATATCTTGGATTGCTTCTCTTAAAAACTATATATATAAAAATTTATCTGTTGGGGAATGGCTCTTGTTGTTATATGGTTGAAACAGTTTTAACACATCAGACCTTCATTAGAGAAACTTCCTATGAAGATTTTCCTCGATAATTGTTTCTCTTCCAATTTTAATTGCATTGATTTTGTTTGATGCAACAATTTTTCAATTTTATATAAAAATAGTTGTCCATTCTAACTCTTGCAATCCTTTCTATTCCTTCCCTTTTCCATAGTTGTGAAAAGGTTATTCCTCTAATTTCTTTATGAAATGATCATTTATAATAAGGTCATTTATCTCTTTGGAGTTAATTCTTGTATAAGGTATGAGATATTAGTCTAAATCCTAATTTCTGCCATACTATTTCCCAATTTCCTCACCAGTAGTTGTGGTCTTTGTATTTATCAAACACCGTACTGCTATGTTCATTTGTTTCTGCCTTTTGTATACCTAATCTGTCCCGAATGAACCTATTTTTTAATTAGTACCAAATATTGCAGTTTTAAATGATTACTACTTTGTAATATAATTTAAGACCTGGTACTGAGAAGCCCCCTTTTTCATGATTTCCTTTGAGATTCTTGACCTTTAGATCTTGCAGATGAATTCTGTATTAAATTTTTCTAGTTCTATACAGTAACACTTTTGTTATTTGATTATGGTGCTGAACAAGTAATTTGATTTTAGGTAAGATTGTCACTTATGTTATATTGGCATGGCTCAACATGGACAATTATTATCTCTCTGATTATTTGTCTCTATTTCGATAAAGGGTTTTGTAATTATACTCATAATTCCTACGTGTGTCTTAATATGTGAACTCCAATGTTTTATATATCCTATAGTTATTTTGAATAGATTTCCTATTTTTAATCTCTTCCTCTTGACTTTTGTTGGAAATGTATAAGAAGGCTGATAGGCTTGTTTGTTTATTTTATATCATGCTACTTGGCTAAGGTTATTAATTATTTCAATAGTTAGTTGGACCTCTAGTATTCTTTAAGTAGATCATTATATCACTTGCAAAAAAGCAATAATCATTTTCTCTTTACTAATTCTTATTCCCTTTATATCTTTCTCCTTGTCTTATTTCTAAAACTAACATTCAATTACGTTAAATAGCAGGCACAATAATGGACATCCTTACTTTACCTCTTTTCTTACTGGTAGATCCTCTAGAATTTCTCTGTTACAGATAATGCTGATTCTTGGCTTTAGATAGGTAGTATTTGGCTTATTAAGAAAAGATCCATTTATTCCTGTGCTTCTTAGGAATTAATACAAATGTATGCTTTATTTGGTCAAAAGCTTTTTCTTCATGTATTGTTATAATCATGTTATTTCATGTTATTTTGTTATTAAGATTGTCTATTATGTTTATAATTTTCCTAATATTTTATTCAATATTTATTTATTTTTTTGGCCGCACTCTTGGTAAAAATCCAAAACAGTTATATGTTGCTATGACCTCTTAGCTGCTATTTTATTTAATAGTTTTGTGTCCATGTACATTAGGGTTATCAGACTATAGTTTTCATTCTGTCTTATTTTCCCCTGATTTAGATACCAAGAAGCTACTTGTTTATAGAAGAAATGGAACATCCTCCTAAACATCTTCTTGTTTCTCTGCTTTTCAATAGGTCTTTCACATGGTTGCCACTTCCCTGCTCAATAACTTTAAGGAACTTTATCATTGCCTCTAGAATAAAATATGAACACATCCACTTGACATTTAAAGCCCTTTACAATCCCATTTTCACCTAACTTTTCAGGCTTATTTCACATTATTCTCCTTCACAGATTCTACAGCACAGACAAAATAGACTATTGGATATTCCCTGATTTTGTCATCTCATGTCCTGCCTCCATGCCTTTGCCTAAGCTGTGCCTCCTGCCTGAAAAACGCTCCCCTCCTCACCTTAGAATCCCTACTTTCCATCAAAGCTCAATTCATACACCATCTCCTTGGGAAGTCTTTCCTGATTTTTTTGGTTATTGTCATTCTCCCCCTCTTTATCATGTTCATACTCATCTGTTTACAAGTTTAATCTCACCATCTTCTTTTAATTTTGTCTTCATATCCACAGTCCTTAACCCAGTGCTTTGCACATAGTAGACACAATTTTCTTTTTAATTAGAATTGGAGGCATTTAAAAGATATTTTATCCAGCCATGACAGACCCCTGGAGTATAATTCAGTGAACCTATACTTATCAAAATTAAAAGACCGTAGAGTTAGAAAGTAATTCAGAAGTCATCTAGTACGATCTGTAACTGAATATTAATCCCCTCTACAACATTCCAATGGTCATCTACCCTTTGCCTAATGACTTTCAGTGAAGGGAAACCTACTATCTCCCAAAGCCTCCAATTCCACCTTCAGATTGCTTCCCTTGTTAAGAAATTCTTCCTTGCATCAAAACTAAATCTGCCTTCTTGCATCTTCCTCTCCATGGTCCAAATTCTGGTCTCCTCCCAGAGGAACACAGAGTAAATCTAAGCATTTGAAGATGGCTATCATGTCTTCCCTAATTCCTCTCTTCTCCATGCTAAGCATCTTCAGTTCCTTCAACTGATTCCCACTTGAAATAAACCTGAAAGTTTTTTTTACCATTCTTATCATCTTTTTCTGGATGCTTGCCCCAAGTTATCAGTGTCTTTTTCTAAAAAGTAACATCTGCAATGGAAGAGTCTTTCACATTTGTTCAGATCAGAGCATAGTAAATAAGGCTATTCTCTCTCTTGTCCTAGATCCTGTACCTCTCTGTGCAGCCTTAGATTGTATTAATTTTCTTGGCTTTCTTATGACATGTTTGACTGCTACTGGTTTTCCCTTCACTAAAACCCCCTTGTAAAAAGGAAATCATTTTAGTTTGGCATAGTCTATTCCTGATCCAAAACTCTGGTTCTCATTTTTTCCTTACTTTTCCTGTCCCAAGATTAAATATCACCCCCTTTAGGATCAATGTCCAAGTGTCTGGCATAGTTGAAAAAGCATTGGCCCTGTAATCAGATCAATTGGGTTCAAATCCCAGCTCTGTCATTTATTGGGGCTTGATTTCCACGTATGTAGAATGAAGAGATTGGACTATATCACTGGCATCAAATTCAAATACAAATAGGGGTCACTAAACCATACATAAGTATTCCTTCCAGGTACATATTGACTTATAAAGCTACTGTATTAACGTTACCTATGTTTTATTGTATTTTTATTTGGTTAAATATTTTTTCAATTACATTTTAATCTGGTTCTAGCCATGGTACTGTGGGCTCTGTGTTTGACAACTCTGGACTAGATGACCTCTGAAGACTTCCAGAACTATGAGCCTAACATGGAGATGACCTTTTGTACCTTCACCTAGCTGTTCAATCAATATAGATGGCTGACAGCCTCTGGCCGGCCTAGGTGAAAAATTGCACATAGTACAAATGATATTATGAATGAGAAGTTTTGGAGCTGCCAGGCATTCCCATGTAGAGTCATTATAGTTGGAGCTAGGATTTGGACAAAAATAAAGTTTTTACCAATTGAAATTTCTGGTCAGATTTTTAAAAACATCGACCATAAAAACCTATCTCAGGAAGAGTGTGAAGTCACTGATTGCCAAGAATCTCAGCAGACCTCATAGCATTTCTCGTTATTAAAAATCATTTCCTGGGCTTACGTTTTGGTTTTAGAAGCACAAGAGGTCATGAACTCTAATATCTGAAAGCAAATGTGTTGGACATCTGGGATCTGGCACAAGTTTCTCCTGTGGGATATATTGTTTGTGCAAACTTTTATAGAATAAAAAAAATAATTGTGAGTTACAAAATATTCCTGTAGCCCAGTAATTATTTCCCTGAAAACCAGAAACAAAATCCAAATTTCATCAAACTGCTCAATAAACTTAATTTAAAATCAAGTTTAAAAATAACTTATTATAAACACATTTATAATAAAAATATATTAGCTTTTAAAATCTGGAACTACAGCAGCTTCAATGGGAATAGGGCTCTGCTAGTTGATTTTCCCAGGTCAGACACTGAAACTTATCACTACTTTTAAAGGGAGGCTTTGCGGCATAGAGGCTGTGGTTCCCATTAAGTGGTTCATGACCCCCTTGGGGATTCTCAATGATGGACCGGGGGATTCACACCAAAAAAAATTTAATGGTACATGAAGCAGTAAATCATTACAGAATTAGGAATATTACAGTAAGTCACCATGGGAGTTCACAACACATTTTGTTATTGTTGCCATTGTTAAAAGAAGTTTACATAAGCAAAGAGCATCAGGGACCACCATTCTAGAGAACAGTATACAGGATCAGAAGTCAACAGACCCAGGTTCTTGGCCTGCTTCTACCCCTCCCTGGCTACATGACCTAGAATAAGTCATTAAATCAAGCAATCAACAAGCATTTGTTAACCACCTACTATTTGTTAGGCACTCTGATAGTACTGGAAATTCAATGACAAAACAAAGAAAGAAAACAACTCTGCTCTCAAGGTGACTGCCTCTTAACATAGGACCTTACGATGTATCTGATCCAGTGTTTCCATTTCCTCATCCTAGTGTTTCATAGAATTTCATTTAATTACAGAGTTGGAAAAATACCATTTAATTCAACCATAAGCCCCACCTAAACAAGAATCCCCTCTCGTAATAACAAATGACATTTATTTTTGAAAAATGCTTTCCATATATTATATCATTTGTGCCTAACAATAGCCCTGTGAGGTAGGTACTACAGACATTATAATTTTCCCATTTTAGGTACATATACATAAACAGACTCAGGGGACATAGACCAACGTCTGACACCGTATGCCGGAATAAAGTCCAAATGGGTATAAGATTTAGGTATAAAGGCTGATACTATAAACAAATTAGAGGAACAAGGAATAGTTTATCTATCATATTTCCGGGGAATGGAGGAATTTATGACCAAACAAAAGATAGAGAATATTATGAAATGCAAAATGAATAATTTTGATTACATTAAATTGAAAAGTTTTTGCACAAAACAAAGCCAATGCAACCAAGATTAGGAGGGAAGCAGAAAACTGGGAAAGAATTTTTACAACTAGCGTCTCTGATAAAGGCCTCATTTCTAAAATATATAGAGAACTGAGTCAATTTATAGGAATACAAGTCATCCCCCAATTGATACATGGTCAAAGGATATGAACAGGCAGCTTTCAGAGGAAGAAATTAAAGCTATCTATAGTCATATGAAAAAATGCTCTAAATCACTATCGATTAGAGAAATGCAAATTAAAACAACTCTGAGGTACCACATCACACCTACCAGATTGGCTAACATAACAAAACAGGAAAATGATAAATGTTAGAGAAGATGAGGGAAAGTTGGAACACTAATTCATTGTTGGTGGAGCTCTAAGCTGATCCAACCATTCTGGAGAGCAATTTGGAACTATGCCCAAAGGGCTATAAAAATGTGCATGTCCTTTGACCCAGCAATAGCGCTTCTAGGTCTGTATCCCGAAGAGATCATAAAAATAGGAATAGGTCCCACATATACAAAAATATTTATAGCAGCTCTCTTTGTGGTAACCAAGAACTGGAAATTGAGGGGATGCCCATCAACTGGGGAACGGCTGAACAAACTAGGGTATATGAATGTAATGGAATACTATTGTGCTATAAGAAATGATGAGCAGGCAGACTTCGGGAAAACCTGGAAAGACTTATATGAATTGATGCTGAGTGAGGGGAGCAGAACCAGGAGAACATTGTACACCAGGGCTGTCCAAATTTCAGACCAAAGGCCGAGGCCCGCAGTGCGATTTTATGTGGCCTGCCTGTGTTTACTACGGGAGTGGAAATTGACATAAATGCTTTAACTAAGGCATTTGTGTCGATTTCTGTGTTTGTGGTGAACACAGGCGGGCCACATGGGGGTGCATAGCCCATGTTTTGGACAGCCCTGTTATACGCAGTAACAGCCACACTATGTGAGGACTGATTTTAATAAGACTTAGCCCTTCTCAGCAATTCAAGGACCTAAAACTTTTCCAAAGGACTCATGATGGAAAAGCCATCCACATCCAGAACTATAGAGTCAGAATGCAGAGCAAAGCAGACTCATTTCTCTTTTCTTTTCTTCTGTTTTCTTTTCCTTCTCATGGTTTCTCCCATTTGTTATAATTCTTCCATGCAACATGTGAAAATGTGCTTAATAGGAATATATGTGTAAAGCACATATCTTATTACATGCTGTCTTGAGAAGGGAGAAGGGAGGAAGGGGGCAAAACATGGAAATGAATTTTGAAAACTGATAATAAATAAATTAAATATTTTTAAAAAATAGACTCAGAGTGACTTATCTATTGTCACATAGCTGATAAATATCAACAGAGGTATTTAAACCAAGATCTTCCGGAACTCCATCCACTTTCTAGTAGGCAGCCCACTCTAGTCTTGGATGGCTCCAATTATTAGGAATTTTTTCCTTAAGTTGGTCCAAAATCTGCTCTCTTCAATTTCCACCTACCCCTGCAGGCTCTGCCCTCTGGGGCCAATCAGAACAAGTCTAATCCTTTAATCCAAATAACAGCCCTTTAAATACTTGAAGACAATTATCTAGTCTTCTATAATTATCCTTAGAGCTTTCCGTCTTGTACCACATCATCTCCATCCAAAACCAGAAGCCTTTCGAATATAATTATTCATATCCAATGATTTTTCACTGTTTTTATCCAAAGAAAACTTGTGAAATAATGGAATTGAATTTTTCCAAATTGTTAAGAAAAGTTTATAAAATTCAGGATGAACAAGTTAAAATTATTTGAATACAACAACTATTTGAAGGGAAACAGAAACAAAATCTGGGAAAAGAAATGGCAAACCATTCCAGTATTTTTGTCAAGAAAACCCCATAAGGGGTCACAAAGAGTTGGATGCAACTGAAACGGCTGAATGACAACAAAGAAATAAAATATATACTAGTATAATGAGGCAAAATCAAAAATAAAATTCATCTTTTTTGGAATAAATATGAATATATTAAGCAACTAATGGCTAATTGCTTAACCTCTCCCAATCTTTGTTTTTTCATCTGTAAAATTAAGGAATTAGGTTAGATGTCCTCTACGGTCTCTGCCAACTCTAAATTAGTGATCCTATAATCCATGATTTCATCATTGTGAGTACTCCCTAAACTGACTCAACTGCATTAGCAAACTATTCTCATGGGTTTCTATTGCCAAAAAGAAAAAAAAACAACAACATTACACTGAGATCACCTTTCTGATGGTAAAACTTTCTGAGAGAAAGTAAGTCGATCCTTCACAGACCCTTAACCATAAACTGTTGAGTCCTACCAAGGCTTGTGCTCCAATGAATTAAGCCTTGGGGAGCCCAGAGTTACCTCTATGTCATGATTAGGCATCAAAGAAGGACTTTCAGGGGAGGATATTTAGAAAACAAAGTCTTACTATCTTTTTCAACAACAATAGTCTTCCAATGTTGTCAAGTGGCTATGAATCATGTAATAATGGCACAATCTCAGAAGAATTCAAATCGCAGATGACCTAAAAGGTAATGGAAAATTATATGATCATAAGGAGAGGGCAATATTACCACAAATGGATTGATTGTAAAAAATTACATGAAAGATGTTATCTAATTCAGTTTAACAAAACAAGCATTTAGTAAGCAATTACTGCATACAAAGCATTATGCAAGATCCTAGGAATATAAAGACAGAAATGAAATAATCCCTCAACTCTAGAAATTTATATACCAATAAGGAAGATACAACATACACAGCAACTAGTTGGCACAGTAGAATGAGTGCTGCACCTGGAATTAGGAAGGTCTGAGTTCAAATCCAGCCTCAGAGACTTAATAGCTGGGTGATCCTGGGCAAGCCACTTAACCTCTGTCTGCCTCAGTTTCCTCATCTGTAAGATGGAAAAATACCTACTTTCCAAAGTTATTATGAGGATATAATGAGATAATATTTGTAAAGGACTTTACAAACCTTTAAGCACTATATAAATGCTAGCTATAATAATTGGGTCAGCTAGGTGGTACAGTAGATAGAATGCTGGGCCTCAAGACCTGCATTCAAATCCAACCTCAGATACTTACTAACTATAAGACCTGGGCAAGTCACTTAACCTCTATTTGCTTCAGTTTCCTCATCTCTAAAACTTGGGGTAATAACAGTACTAACCTTATAGGGTTGTTGTGAAAATTAAATGAGATAGGATTTGTAAGGTCCTTAGCACAGTACCCAGAACATAGTAAGCAACATATAAATTTTAGCTATTATTATGTACAAAATAATTCAAAGCAATTTCAAGGGGGAAAGTATTAACGACTCATGATGGTAGGGGGGTGGGAGTCAGGAAACACTTTGTATAAGAGGTGGCACTTGAACTATGTCTTAAAGGAAGCTAGGGACAGCTAGAGGCAGAAGTAATGGAAGATTATATTCCAGACATGGCAGCTCATCTGGGTATGACTTCCAGAGTTTGGTATGGAGAACAGCTCACAAGTCAATTTAACTGAAATGGAGAGTCTGGGAAAGACAATAATAGAAGATAATGCTAGAAAGGCAGGCAGGAGCCAAATTGTGAAGGTTCATTAATGCCAGATTTAAGATTTTGTATTTATATTTCAGGTAACAGGAAGCTATCAAAGATTTTTGAGCAAAGAACCAACACAGTCAGACCTGAAAGATCAGAGATATCCCTAGTACTGATCAAGTATTAATGACTTAGCTCTTTTCAGCAACACAATAATCCAAGATACTTACAAAGGCCTCATGATGGAAAATGCTCTTCACATCCAGATAAAGAACTTATGGACTCTGAATGCAAATCAATCATACTTTTTTCACTTGCTTTGTTTTTTTCATGGTTTTATTCCTTTTGATCTGTTTTTTCTTTCACAACTGTGAGAAATAAGGAAATGTTTTACATAATTGCCTATACATAACCTATATCAAATTGTTCACCATTTTAGAAGAGGAGAGGAAGAGAAATTTGAAACTCAAAGTCTCGTAAAAAGAAATGCTAAGAGAAGAAGAAGAAGAAGAAGAAGAAGAAGAAGAAGAAGAAATATTATCATTCCTATTAATGTGGAAGATGATGGAGAGAGGTGAGAGTGAAAGCAGGGAGACCAGTTACCATGATAGATCTAGATGTTTAAAGAACTCAGAGGCCACCAAGTGCAACTCTCTCATTTTACATATGAGGAAACGGGTCTAGAGAGGTTAAAACCAAGTCATTAAGGACTTTTATCTCTAAACTCACCCTTCATCTCTCTCTGTGAGGGAACAAAGAGAGAAGGGGGAAATCCTTAGTCTCTTTCTCTCCCAAGAAGCCACACAAGGTGATTACAACCAATAGAAAAGAGACAAGGATTCATAGCGGGGAGTGACAGGTGGGAGAAACAGAAAAACCCATTTTCTTGTCTTAATTCTATTTTGGGGACTTTAGCTATGAAATATATAGGATACACAATTCATAAATGTTACCAGCTGGTCTTCTTGACCACTAAGCAGGATCAAAGTCCGACCTTATATACTCTGTTGAATATAAAAACTTCCTGAAGGGTAGCCCCAATCCCCTTGGCAATGGAGAAGGAACTGTATCTAAAAGGAACTTCTCTAAGTTCAACAAAAAGCCAACATGTCATAGTGAAAGACTAATATAAAGGAAGTTAAAGCTCTTGGTGGAAAAAATCTCCATCTTGGCAGATAGAAGGGGGGAAAGAAAGGAAGAGAGAAGATGCCCTCTAATGGATATCTTCAGAGACAATAGGGGATGAGTACACTACCCCTGTGACTCACTCTGGTTTCACTCTGGATTCACTCTTTTCACTCGAACAGTCTCTAGGTGCACTCTTTCTCTCTGTCTCTCTGTCTCTGTCTGTCTCTCTCTCTCCCTCCCCCCCCTTCTCCCTCTCTCCTTCCCTCTTTGCTCCCCTCCCCCTCTTTCTCTTTCTCCCCACCCCATGCCTATATCTGAGTGCCCTCAAATTTTATGTAGCCCCACTAACTCTCAAAAAGAAGACAAATTATCTGCCAGAGATAAAACAACTACAGCTGAATCCACAGGACAGAAAAGCACAACAGTCTTATTAATTAATACTGGATGACTCTAATCCTACAACTCAAACTCCAAGATACTAACTTCAAATACTATAAAAAAAGGAAATTCTATAACATATAAATAAACTATTAAACACCTGCAAAACTACTCAAGTTACAATCCAAAAAATTGCCAAACATTCGAAAGACCTAGGAAAAAAATAACACACTAAATTGGTTAGGAGAGGCAGCTCAAACTTGGCACTTTAAAAGCTTTAAATTCTATGAGGAACCCAAAAATATTAAGAAACATTTTTTAAAAGTATACAGAGACCATGAACCAAAGGATAAAGCTCAGAATTGGCCAAAAGGGAAGGGAATTAATACAGAGAAGGGAGAGAAAGCCTCTTCGGGAAAAGACCTAACGAACCACAGAATTTAAAAGGAAACGGATTAGGGACAGTTCTTACTTTACACAAGTGGGACATTGCCCAGACCTCTACTTAATGTAAATTTCGTGCTGATGCAGGAAAGGCAGGAATGGAGGCAGGTAGGAAGTGGGTCCCCTGCCATTGGAGGGGGGGAGCCGCTGCACAGGATTAAAGGACAACTCAGGGCTGAGGAGAAGGCCAAGCAGGAAGAGGAATGTGCTGCAATGCGGCCAGCCAGGTGGGGATCCTGGGCAGAACCCATAGGAAGAACATGAAGGGGGAGGGGCAGATACTAACTCAGACTGGAGAGGACCAGTGTCAACACGGGCTCCTCTCTAGGGTGGCCTGGGTCTCAAATCAAGCTCCCGGTCTAGTGGTGGTGACGTCCCTCCTGTAGTGATTTTTTCTGCTTTTACTTGGAGAAGTCTTTTTAGTTTTGTTTGTTTTTTCAAGGGTTTTTTCCTTTGGGTGGTGGGTGGGAGGCCACGGAAAGGATGGAGCTGAGAGAGAGCACAGTACTGTAAAGTTAATGTAGGTGAGTTTTTTGGAAACTGTGGCTTTCTTTTAGAATTTTTTATTTAAAGCGGGATTCGCATAGTGCAAATTTACTTGAGAGTCCTCAGTAATCACTGAACTGAAAGGGGAAAGAAGGGGTAAGAGGAAGAGGGGAAGACTTGAATAACTAAATAAAAGAAATCAATAAGATAAGTAAAATTCTAAAACTAGGGAAAGGCCTGACAAATTGGAGGGAAATAGTCGAAGAAAGGAAGAGAGCCTGTGGGGATAGGGTTGAATCAAAATTAAGCAAAATTATTATAGAGACAGGTAGGAGAGCAAAAAAAAATCCTAATTGATAAAAAAAAATCTACAGACACAAACAGAAGATAAAAACCTAATTTTCGTCAGTAAATGCGAATGGATTAAACAGTCCAATAAGATAAAAATGACAGATTGTATAAGAAAACAAAGCCCCACAATTTGTTGCTTACAAGAAACACATTTATAAATCAAAGATATATATAGATAGAATAGGAAACTAGGTGGATCAATGGATATTGCTCTGGGCCTAGTCAAGAAAACCTGAGTTCAAATGTGGCCTCAAACACTTACTAGCTGTGTGACTCTGGGCAAATCACTTAAACTCTGTTTGCCTTAATCCACTGAAGAAGGAAATGGCAAACCACTCCAGTATCATTTGCTAAGAAAACCTCATAGACATTATTGGTGTGCTTTGATCCATGGGGTCACGAAGAGTCAGACACTACTGAATAACAACATATATAGAATAAAAATGGGAGGCTAAAATGGAACTCTGGTACATCAGGTAACAAATATCTACCATATGAAGAGATAAGTAAGGAAATTATATCAAGATTCAAAGAAACATAAACAATGAGCCAATATCGATACTAAACTTAAGCATTCCATACACCATTGTGTCTAACTTCATAAAGGAAAAATTAACTTAATTGTAAAAGACAAGTATAGTAACACAAAAGTAGTAGGAGAATTTAATGATCCTCTTGCAGAATTGAACTAATCTAATGAAGCTAAGCAATAGTGATATGGTTGATGAGGTTTGGAGTCGAGTTGTCTGGAAAGAATTCAGGAGGCAGATATTCTTCTAGTGAAGAGGCCTTTATTGACAAAAGCAGTGGGCTAGTGCTTTGGGGTACTAGCAATTTGGAGAAGGTCAGGGGCTTGCTTTTATACAGAAGTTTTGGGTACTCAGCTAGGAGTGAAATGTGCTCCTGTGTGGGCAGTTAACCACAGGGAAGGGGAAAAGGAAGGAGAAACAGCTGTGCTGGGTACATTCCAAAATAGTTCAAGGATATGGTCACAAAACAGGGAACGTAGCTCACAACATTCAAGGATATGGTCACAAACTACAGAGGTTAATCAGGTACACAGAGTATTGGCTAAAATAACAAGGGTTTCTGTTTCAACAATCCGGCTAGCAGCTGTTGTGGGGGTGAAAGCCCAACAACAAGAACGCTACCAGCACTCTACAAAAGCACAGGTTCTTTTGATCTGCTTAACTAAGGAAAGCAAGGTTAAGGGGTTGACAAGCTTACTTTAATTCAGCATACAAATATCATTCACTTAGTTCAGGGGAAAAAGGCAGCACCCTGAACTTCAGAACAAAATACAAACAAATCACAAACACCAACAGACAGACCTTGTCTGATTCAAATCCCAATACATAGTTACCATAGTTTAACAAAGTCTCAGCATCTGGGTTACAAGCTGGAGGGCCCTTAGCTACAGCTGCCCGGAGTCTCCACCTCAGTACCACCACGAGTGAGAGCCCCTGTGCAAATGGCTCTGTCCTCTCTTCTTATAGGGCTTCAGACTTCATCAAACGTCATCTGAATGACCAGCATTTAGGCTGCTATGATTGGCTCTTGAGTTAGCCCCTCCCCTTAGGACCCTGGGAGGTTCACATCAACATAGGTTGGGTTAACACCTAATAGGGGTTAGAGCCTGGGGCTTAGCACTTAGTAAGACTCAATGAAATACACTGAATTACTCAAAAGAAACAAAGCCAAACTCTTCAAGGGCACTTGTTGAACTAAGTGCTAAGAGCCCATTTTGCTTACCAACACAGTTTCCCCTCTTATTGGGCAGATTTAGATTTAGGCAAGACTCTCATTGTTGAGCAGAAGTCAGCCTTATCCATAGGGATAGTATAGAATGGAACAAACTGTTGAAGAATTTAGGGCTAAAATATTTACTTTGTCACTTAAATGACCCTGAGGAATATATTTTATTTTACAGGCCTTACATGATACTTTTGACTATGTATTTCCAGTGCCAATGCGATGCAACATCTATGGCTGCTCTGAATATGCTGGCATAGTTCTGAATCGCAAAATATAACAGACTCTTTTCATTGAAGGCAAAACCAAAACATTTATTCAAACACCAGAAAGCCAACTCCCAATACCAGAAAGCCAAATCCATCATAGCAACAAAAAAATCTATACACGTTATCAATGCAGGGGGCACTAACATCCCCAAGTCTTCCCTCTGTTAGGGCCTTCCCACAAGGGCAAAATCACTCTCTCTCTCACTCACACTAGCTTCTGCTCTGTGTCTTAGCTCTGACTGCTCTGTCTCACTTTCAGTTCTTGCTGCTCCATCCCTTCGTGCTCCACCCATTGGACAAGCTCCTCCCACCACAGACTCATGTGACTCAGACTTCCATGTGACTCAGGCAGGTCACATGGGCCTATTAATGCATGGGAAAATCTTCAAATTGTGTTAACATTGCAGCATTAGGGCACAGAGGAATACAAATGATTGTAAAGGGTAGAAATACTAATCACATTTTCTATAAACCATGGTGCAATAAAAGTAATATTCATTTCAGGGAGGATAAACAAAAGTCATGGATTTTAAGTTGTCGTAAATAGCAAGTGTTTGAAAGAACAAATCATAGAAATAATTATTATTATTATATCAGTATTATTTTAATCAATAATAAGAAAAATGAAATATGATAAAATAAAAAAAGATTAATGAACTAGATAATGCATTTTAAAAATTTAGAAGCTCAAAAAATAAAACCAGAATAAGTACAAAGGAGGAAATCTTGAATATTAGAGAAATATATAAATTGGAAATCAACAGGATTATAGAACTCATAGGCAAAACTAAAACCTATTCCCTTGAAAAGACAAATGAACCTAATAAACTCTTACCTAACCTATTAAAACAGAACATTTTCCCAGAATCCATGCTTTACCCTTTTCAATGTGGAGGTCCTGGGCTTTGTGACATTGGAAATGGAAAGGTGGGGTGCTAAAAATCCAAGGGTGCACACCCCAAAGTCATTGTAAAATGTTAAGCATTGGGTGGCCAGAACGGCAACTCTAGGGTCTTGCCACATGCTGGTGTTTTGTTTCACCTCTTCTCCAGAATCTTTGCCACTTGGTCCACCCATCCCACAAAGGAAGGTACAGCCTTTGGGGGCATAGTTGGGGCCAGTTTGTAAGAGGCTCTGCATATAGATACCCCAAGGATCAGAGTGGTTGCGCATTAAAATCCCAGACAAGAGGAGTATTCTCAAGAGATCAATAAGAGTGTTGTAACCGGCTGAGGCATTGTGAATTAACTTGGAAGTAAAGCTTAGAAAGCAGGTGCCTACTAGGAGGGTAACAGGAAGGATACAGTCATACGTGCAAGTGGGAAGTGCTCCCTTTGCACAATTGGTACAGCTAGCTGAGGTGAGGTTCCAGAGGTACTTATCACTAGTAGTATCTGCACAGGTAGTACAGGTCAAAAGACCAGGGGAAACATTTACAAGCCCTCCTAAGGGAGTCCTAATAGAACTGTCCCCAGCCCCAATATTCTAACTTCATTATAGGCCCACTGTATCTACCTCCCCCAATGTCCTAATTTACGCCTCACTGCTCACTAGAACAACAGGTGTGTCCCTGAACTCTTAGTTCCCACAAAAACAGCAGGCATGTCCATGTGATGGGAACCCAGCCACTGCCCACCCAGGGACTCCCTCCTCCATTACCTAATCCCTTAACAAGCTCCTCCTGCCTTTTTGATATTAATCATGTTCGTATATTCTATGTAAATTTCGATTGTGCAATCAGCATCATATTCTCTATAAAATTGTATCTCTTGCCTTACTGAAGTTGCTGGCTCCTCTTGGAACTTAGCCCGCTTCATGAGAGGCGTCAATCTCAATAAATGCCTATACCTGGATTGGAGATGGTCCTCCATGAGTTCACAGGTACATTCCGGGAGTCTCTGCGGGGGGTGGGAGGGGGAGCAAGAAGTGACACTGGTTTAATCCTAGAATTATGAGTCCACTTGGGGAGGACCTCAAGTTTTACTGCCCTTGGGATGGTGAGTATGACTCAGTTGGGTCCCTTCCAATTGACATGTAATTGTTCTCCCTTTTGGGTTTTCCATAACTTTAAATGTACCCAGCTTCCAGGTTGTACTGGAGCAGTATTCTCCTTTTCAATGCTAAGAGGTTTTGGAAGATGCTTGTTGGCATATTCTTTCAGCATTCGTGATTGCTCCTGACTAAGTTGAACATTTGGTGACCAAACGCAGTTCCAGGTCTACAAGATGTCAGAGGTTAGGAGAGCCTCCCATGCAGGAGTTCAAAGGAGCTAAGCTTGATATTTTCCCAAGGTCTAATGCAGACTCTGAGCAGTCCAATTGGGAGGTTTTTTTACCCAGTCCTCATGAGTCTCTATGCATAGCTTAATAAGGACCCACTTGAGGGTATGATTCATTTTCTCTGCTTTTCCAGAGGAGTGAGGATGCTGGACAGAGTGAAGGTGATAAGTGATTTTAAGTGCCTCTGCCACAGCTTGTCCCTGAAGTAGAGGCCAGGCTATTGTCACTCTGTACGGAGCTAGGCAAGCCAAAGAAAGGAATAATCTCCTTTAATAGGAACTTTGATTAGTTTGATTTGAAATTTGATTAATGGGAACTCCCGAGCCTTTTCAGTTCTGCAGTGAAAAGCTTCTACCCAATTAGTAAAGGTGTCAACAAAAACTAAAAGTAATTTGAAACTCCTACATGGGGGCATATGTATAAAGTCTATCTGCCAGTCTTCACCTGGGTAGATACTCCTCCTCTGAACAGGTTTAAAAAAAACAGGTTTAAAAGAGGGGGAGGGCTGACTGCCCCCTCAGGATTTACCTGGACACAAGTTAGGCAAGCCTGACAGACTTGCCAGATGGTTTCTCCTAGCTTCTTGCCAGTAAAAATGGGTTTTATCACAGAAGGAGGGCATTCTTGCCTAGGTATGTGGCCTGGTATAAGCCAAAAAGAAGCTTCCACTGGCTTTCCTTTGGAGTAAGAAGTTGGCCTGAAAGTGTCTGAAACAGCTTAGAGGGGGAAAGAGAGTATCCCGTTTCTTTAGCAAGGGCCTGTTCTTGGGGACTGTAGGAAGGTATGAAGGAATCACAGAGCTGTGGGAGTAAAGGAGCCAGTATGGTTGGCTGGTGGGCAGCATTCTTTGCTGCAATGTCAGCCAGGAAATCTCCCAGGGCCTCTGGTGGTCTTTGCAAAATATAACAGCTATCTGTTTCTGAACAGCTTGGAGGAGATGTAAGGTCTCCTGTGCATGTTTGATAGATGAATTCTTTGCAGTCAAATATCCCTTTTCCTTCCAGGCTGCCCCATGGGCATGCAGAACATGGAAGGTGTATTTTGAATCAGTAAAAACATTCACCCTTTTATTTTCCCCTAGCTCTAGGGCTCTAGTGAGTGCTCTTCTTTCTGAGCCGAGGTCCCGGGGGCAGGCGTTTGGTCTATATGGTGTGGTGGAGGCTGACCACTGCATACCCTGCTCTCCTCACCTTTTGTTCAACAAAGCTGGACCTACCTGTATACCACTCTGCCTCCAGGGTACGGAGAGGGAGATCCTTAAGATCAGGTCAGCTAGAATAGACTGAATCCAAGATCTCCTCGAAATCATGAACGGGAACATCTGAATGGGTGCTGTCTGGGAGAAGGGTTGCCAAGTTGAGAGTATGACACATCCGGAGAGTTAGATCAGTGGCATCTAAGAGCAAGACCTGATATTTAGTGAGCCTGCTACTCGCCATCCACTGGTGACCTTTTGCTTCCAGGATACTCTGAACTTGGTGGGAGTCAGAACTTCCAAGGGCTGGCCAAGTGTAAGTTTAGAGGCTTCCTTAATTAAAACTGCCATTGCAGCCACTGCCTGGAGGCATGAAGGCCATCAGGTACAGAGTCTTAACTGTTTTGAGAAGTAGGCAGCTGGCCGGGGGTCAGGTTCTAGGGCCTGGGTTAGGATTCCCAAAGCCTGACCTCTCATTTCATCAACATACAGAATGAAAGGTTTGTCTAAATTGGGTAGAGCTAATGCTGGAGTGGTGATCAGTTTAGTTTTCAAGGTCTCGAAAGCCTTTACCTGGTCAGGGCCCCACTCTAGAGCAGAAGTTCCCAAACTTATTTGGCCTACCACCCCCTTTTAAAAAAAATTACTTAGTATCTCCCCCTCCAAAAGCTACTCTTTTTAACCCTTTAATTTTTTTAATTTGCATCATTTCAAAAATATAATTTTTTTTAAATAACACATCTTAAATTTAATAATTTATTGCAAATTTGTGGGGTTTTTTCCTACACTGAAATTTTGATAAAGCAATATTGCATCATGTAACCATATAGTATTGTATTTATAAGTCATTACATGCACATATTCCTGCTGATGCATGCTGGACTTCCCAACAATGTGCAACACACTACCTACCAACACTTGCTTGTTAAGACCTGTTGTCAGACTTGACCCCTTAATGGGTTATAATTTGCATTTTGTGTGCTTATTGGAAAATAATGTAATCACTACAACTTTAACTCTGTTATACAACAAATGAAATATATATTAACTTTTTTTCAAAATTTTCTTATATTCTCTTCTTTCCTTATGCTTCCACCACCCCTTTATTTTTATTCAACACCCCCCAATTGCACCTGAGGCTACTATTACCCTTCCCCCACAATCATTCCAGCACCCCCTGGGGCAGTATCACCCACTTTGGGAACATTTGCTAGTGAGTTAGGGCCTTGAGTAGCAGCATAAAGTGGTTTAGCAATAAGACTAAAATTGGGGATCCACAGTCTACAAAATCCAGCCATGCCCAGAAAGGTGTGGAGTTGCTTATTAGTGGCTAGAACAAGGATAGACAGGATTGCCCATTTCCTCTCTGATGTTAACGAGCAAGAGGCAGCCATTAGTTCATGGCCCAGATACTTTACAGTTTGATGTGCCATCTGGACTTTGTAACCCCAAGAAATTAAGAACTCCTGTGGCAGCAGCCAGAGAAGCCTCCTGAGAAGAGCTATGAATGAAAATATCATCCACATACTGAATTAAACTATTGTCTGATAGTTCCAGGTCCTTTAAAATTTTTCCCAAGGCCTGGCTGAAAAGATGGGAGCTATTCCAAAAAACTTGGGACAAAACTGTTCATGTTAGTTGGCATGGATTTGATTTTCCAAAGGGTGTCCATTTAAAGTCAAAAGTAAACTACGAGTCTTTGTGAAGAGGGGTATATAGAAAAAAGTATCTTTGAAATCTAGGGTAGAAAACCATTGGGTACTACCCCCGCAAAGTGAGCTGAGTGAGTATGGTATATGGATTAGGGACTATAGGATGGATAGGAATAACAGCCCTAAGATCTTGAACCATGCCATTATCTCCATTGGGTTTTCTTATAGGAAGGATAGGGGTATTGCACGGGGACTGGCAAGGGAAAAGGAATCCATACTTAAGGAATCTCTCAATCAGTGATTGCAGTCCCTTCTGGTCCTCGGACTTAATTAGATATTGGCACCAGTGAGGGAACCTATTAAGGTGTCGAAGGCAAATGATGGCTGGGTTGGCATAAATAGCTCATCCAGGAATTCACTGATCCTAAACAACCAGCTCAATTGTGTCCCACACTTTCGGGGCAACATAGGGAGGTCTGTTGAGCAGAGGCAAAAGGGAGAGTGGAGGCTTAACTAGAGAAAATTGGCTGCCCAATTTCACCATCAGGTCCCTTCCCAGCAAAGGGACAGGGCAAGAGGAGAGGATAAGGAAGGAATGGTTAAACAACAGATCCTCAAACAGGCAGTGGAGGGGGCAGAGTACCATATTTCACTGCATAATCATCCCAGATTTTATGCCAATTTTTTTTTGCAAAAAAATGGATTGCAACCATTATATGAAGCTTTTTTAAAAATTGTGCCAATATTATTTTAAAATCGTTTATTATTAAATTGTCTTTGGTGCAAGATTAGGATGCATGGAATGCTTGTGAATATACATTAACATTGAATAGTCCAAAATGATGCACGTCATTTCTTTGTGACAGTTTAGCGAACATTTTTTCCAGTCTGAAAAATTAAGTTAACACGTTAGTTGTTAGTGATTTGTGTATTATAGTTGAAATATTGTACCTGAGAAAATTTACTACAGTGTTGCTAAGTATGGACTCACAAAATTTAATCTTCTGTCTGAAGATTCTGCGCTGCTATCATTGGTTTCATTATCAGACACACTGTCCTCAGCACCACTCATTTGAGATGTGTTTACTTTGTCATCGCTCTACCACAGTGTGTCATCTTCAGATCCATCTAGCACATGTAATATAAGGCCCCAACTCTTAATCACCCACATGCCTATCAATTCCAAGGAAGGGTACTTAATATTTCCAGAGGGAGTCAATTGGTGATCGCTGCTCATCATCCTCTTGCTGTAGAAACAATGCAAGTGGTCTTTAACTGGTTTGTTTACACATAAAACCAGTGGCTTGCAAGATAGATGTTAGGCCATCAGGAATGACTTCTGTTGTGTCTTATTTTCATGGAGAAGTCGCTTCACTTTGTTCATGTTGTGACTTTGGAAACTATCTAAAGCAAGCAGGGCCAGCTGCTTCAGTTGTGTGCCCAGCCTACTGCTCCACACTGCTTTAATCCAGTCCGTATGAGTTCTAAGTCAATCCAACCCTCTGGTTGCACTTGTACATGAGTTCTGAGGGGAAGTTGTATTCCTTTAGGCATTGTTTTCATCTTGAAAATTATGCAAGCCAATAAATTCCTTCCATCAGCCATAATACCAAGCATTGCCATGTACTGTAATTTCTCATTATCACCAGTTTTCATAGATATGTTCGATGATCCTTTTAGTGCAATAGTGTTACTGCAAGGCATATCAAAAAACACTGGAGTCTGATCAGCATTAGCAACTTAAGAAAGAGTATGAAGTTTCCTGGCACATGCGCGAGACAAATCAATGAAAGCTTTCAACCTTCTCAGTGTAATCGGGTGGCAACTTTTGGCATATTGTGATTCTTCTTCGCACAGACAGATTGCGTTGTTGCATGAACCTCATAACCCAGCCATGACTCACCTTAAACTGACTTAGAGGAATGTTGTGTTTGCAGCTACCTCTTGAGCTTTCGTTTGCAACACCTCATATGATATACTTGCAGCCATCGTTATGCTATTTGTTACATTGTAACATTTTTATGTGATTTTGCTGGCCTATACAAACACTTCATCAATTTGTGGAAACTTGCCTCTTTTAGGACCTCTAACTGCACATCTAGAAAGGTTTGTGTTTTTTAGCTTGTCTTTTAGTTTCCACCAGTCTCGCACCATCTTTTCATTCACTGAAAACTGTCTTCCCATGCTCTTCAGTGAACACAATCACTTACAGCTTGAAGCCCACAGAATTGTTCTTATATTTACCCATAATCAGAAAGAAATTCTTCACACGTTAGTGTATCACCGGCAGATGAAATGTACAGTTTAGCTAATGCAGAAAGATGCAAGTCTTACCATATCATGTGACTTACTCATGGCAGCTTCACCTGCCCACTCACTCCCCTTGCGCCTATGGCTCTTCATTGGGCTGAGTGACAGTATCATTAGTACTGCAGCATTGTAAGCAAACCACAGGCTTTCCGAAATATACCGACAATGCATGTGCGCTGAGAATTCTAGGCTCCTGGCTTAAGATACAAGACAGATAACTGTGTATCCATATGCCAACGGTGAATACAGTGCTTCTCTGTTTTCCTTTTAAGCAGCATGACAAACAGGATTATACCGTAGAAGATTACACAATGAAGCCAATTTTTGGACTGAAATAACAGGGTGCCAAAATTATGTGGTAGCTACAATTATCCCATGAAATAGGCTATGTCTCTTGACTACCCCTAAGTTTCCCTTCAATACCAATGGCCCAACAGGTAGGGCCAGAGTATTGGATTGAGATAGAGAAGGTGGCTCCTGTATTGATGAGAAAATCAGTAGTCTTACCCGCAACATTGATGGTCACTCAGAGCTTGGCCATACAGATGGAGAAAGTGGGAGCCTGGCCAAGTTCCAGGCCCCAATACTCCAAGCCCTGAGAAGACTGGAGGGTGAGGTGCTGCGAGGAGGAAGCTCAACTCCCCTTCCTAGCTCGGGGATAGTCCCTCCTCCAATGCCCCTCTTGTTTGCATCTTGGACACAATCCTGGGGGCTTCCTCCAGGGAGGTGTTGGGGAGAAAAACTCACAGGACCAGTGGCTCTCCTTGGGGCATCAGAAGCAGGTTTCCCCATTGCTTGATTTGCCAGGAGCTTCACCAGGGGTGCTGCTATCACAGAGGCCAAGAGTTGAGCCTGTTCTCTGTTTCTAGTCCTAGCTCTGTGATCTTTTTTCCTCAGCTACATCTAGGTCTCTGTTGTTAAAGACTCCAAAGGCCATCTCCATTAATTGGGCCTGAGGTGTTTGGAATCCCATTGCCAATTTCTGCAGTTTTCCTCTGAATATCTGGGACAGACTGACTGATGAAGTATATGCCAAGGATGGCAGCTCCCTCAGGAGAGGAAGGATCAAGATCACTGTACTTCTGGAGAGTTTCCACCAGCTGGCCCTGGAAAAGAGGGGTTTTCATCAGCTCCAAGTGATCTCTTTAAGCCTCTTATAATTCACTTGATTTTTTTATCCCTTTTTTACATGCCTTCCAGTAGGCAGACTAACATATGGTCTCTCTTTTCCCTATCTTCATTCTTTTAGTAATCCCATCTGGGGTCGGTAGTAGGGACAGCAGCAGCTCCTGGCAGATAGCTTTGGGGGGAAGACATAGCCATATTGTCCCCAAACTTCTGGACTTGATCCCAGATTCTCTTTTTCTCCTCAATGGTAGGTAGAAAAGAATATAAAGGTCTCCCCAAGAAAGCTCAAATTGAGGGAAGACATCTCTAAAGCCCTTGGTGAACTCGGTGGGATTTTCAGAGTACTGACCCAGTTTCTCTTTAACCTATGAGAGGTCCAACATTGAGAAGAGGACATGTACTCTAATTGTACCTCCTGATAAGGCAGCTACTTCCCTTAGAGGAAAAAAGCCATGAGGGAGTGAGTGAATCAGGGTCTTGGGAAGGAGAGATCTAGGAAGTCCTGCTCTTCATGAGGTAGGGTCTAGGTGGTGGGGGCTGTTGGGAAGCTGAGTCTGACTGTGAGGCTGGGTGAGAAGCGGGATCCAGAAGATGCAGGAGTGGGGACTGCTAGGAAAATGAGTCCCATGATAAGGCTGGAAAAGAAGGCTTAGGTGACCAATGAACAGGAGGATCCAAGAGGTAAGGGGGAGAATCCTCTCTCCAGGAGCTGTGAGCTTCCTGGTAAGAGTTAGCCAGTACCAGAGGAGGGGGTGTGGGGGGAAGAGCTAGAGTTGCAGGAGGAGGTGGTATAGGCATTCTAGGAGCCAAAGCTCTGGGGACCAAAAGAAGGTGATCATCTAGGACAGGCTTGCACAATTTGGCAATAGGTAGAGGCCAAAGTTAAAATAGGCTAAACTTCTTTGGGCTGCAGATAGGAACAGGAGGATCCAGCAGGTAAGGAGGAAAATCATCTCTCTGAGAACTGGGAGCTTCCTGGTAAGGGTTAGCCAGTACTGGAGGAGGGAGATCAGCCAGAGCTGCAGGAGGCTGAACTTTTTTGGGTCACAGATAGGTTACACTAGAGACAGACTGATAATGGTTTGTTGCCACGGGTCACGTGACAAACAAGAAAGTGTGCAGTGGCAATCTTAAGTTTTTTGTGAGCTGCCCAAAATTCTTTGGCAGGCCACAAGTGACCTATGGGCCATATGTTGTGCAGGCCTGATCTAGGATATGAAGTTAGTTTCCATTCCCCTTTTGTGGAGTAAATTTAGCTAAGAACCTCCTACAATGTTGCCACAGGGTGGGATCTTGCAAAAGGACCATAAAAGTCTGAATGTTTGGGACTTCAGTCCATTTCCCTTTGCAGTTGCAGAATAAATCAAACTGCAGGAGAGTGTTATGTTGTAGAGACCAAGAAATGGGCCATACTTCTCGGTCCTCCAAGTTATACTGAGGCCAAGTATTGCAAAAGAACACACGGCGTTCCTTTTTGAGGTCTTGGGAAAGACTGAACTTTTTCCAGTTCTTTAAAAGATAACCCATGGGTAAATCTTGGGGAATTAAAGGAGATTGGCCCATTTATTTGCCTGTAAGCCATAGAATACACAAAAGCACTTGTAGTCACTCACTTCCCTAGGGTCCTAGAGAAAGATAACCAGGCATGTGTTCTCAGACAGGGCATCCTCTATGCCCAAGAAGTCTGCCCAGGGTCTGAGATGGATTTGAATCATGTGACCTGACCAGAGCCTGAGAGAAAGGGTGACAGGCTCAACCCACAGCTCCTCCAAGCTTCCCTGGGTCCTTGGAGGATGACCCCCAACTACAGGGTCAGACAAAGGAGGTTTATACACCTTCTGATCTTGACTGGGTTTGAGAGTCAGGCATGTCCCCATACAGGCCGCCAATATGACATAGTTTACAGGTGCTAGAACCCTTCAAAATGTCAAGGTAGAGAGCAGTGTCACCTGGAATGAATTCACATACTCAAACCATCTTCTAGTCAAGTGGCAAAGTTTTATTGAGACACTCTAAAACGAAGTAACATCTTTAGGGAACTTGCAAGTGATAGGGGTGATGCCAAAGCTTATATGGAAAAAGAGATAGTGAAAAGAATGCAAAATATGCTAATTAAGTGGTCCGGGGTAAGATTAAGGAGTAGTCAATCTTCAAAGGAATACACAAGAAGTCCAGGTGTCTTGGAGACACGTGTCCATGGTCTGGACTTCTGGAATGTATGAGAAAATTCAGGGAGTCAAGAGAGATAGTTATGTTGATACCAGATATTGGGGGAGAAAAGACAAGATAGTTCTCTTTACACAAAGGGCTGCCAGAAGCATCATCCTTGGAGACTAGGTGCCCGAGACAGGGTTTTGAGGCAAGCACCCTTGTGCCTGCATTGATAGCTTTTATCTGAGGAATTACAGGATCTGTATGTTCCTGCAACAAGGAAAGAATTTCTCCCAGGGGCCCACTGAGACACTGGGTTGCTTCCAGAGACATAGTCTTTTCCTTTTGGGGTCCAGGTCCCATCACCCCATCACTAATAGTTTGGGTTCCTAAGGTGGGGTGAGGGGTGGCCATCTCCTCATTCAAGGTATTCTGTGTTTTCATATTCTTAAAACTATAGCTTATGAGCACCCACCAATGTATTTACCTTTAGTTGTCCTTCATAATCAGAGAGGATCTAAATAACATCACTGTATTGGGGGTCAGTGTACAGTGTGTCTGCTGGTTGATCGGATGAATACAAGTTTGGAAGGCTCTACCAAAGGTTGGGCTGTAGTATTAATGTGATCAAAAATTTAATAGGCCTCAGGTGGACCTAAGTGGGAAAGTTTGATTATATCTTTGTTTGTAAAGCCCCTACTTACTAGGTGCTAAGCCAATGTGGGCATGAAGCCCTCAGGACCCTAAGAGGGGTTGCTAAGGCCAGAGCCACAGTATGTACACTCAGTTCTAGTCAATCATGAATTCAGCCAATCAGAGACCTGAGTTCTAGCCAATCAGATGCCGACTAGGACTCTATAAAAGGAGAGCCCAGAATTGAAGGGGAGCAGAATTGAAGAGGAGCAGAATTGAAGAGGAGAAAACAATTGAAGGGGAGCAGAACTGAGAGCAGAACTAAGATCAGCAGAATCAAAAGCAGCAGGACTGAGAGCAGCAGAACTAAGAGGAACACACTGAGGCAGCAGACATCAAGAGGACTCTGAAGAGCAGACATTGAGAGAACCAGTCAGCAGAGCTGCAGAAGAGAGTGCTGAGCAGAGAGTTAGGATTGGTGAGTGATTGCTTGCAGGAAGGTCCTAGCAGGGGGGAAGGTTACAGGATGACTTGGTTCCTTGCTATAATACTGTGTTATAATTTCCTTTTTACTACATTGAAGTGGGCTTACTGGTCTTGGAATATAATTGCTACTATATTGAATTGGGGGTATTGGTTCTCGGATTTGATCCTCTGGAGTCTAAATAAGTATGAGACTTCCTCTGCCTTCTACATGGAGAGTTTTTCATACTTTGCTATTCCAAACCATTCAGGCATGTTCATGGTCATTCTTGAGGTCATGAATCTTACTTTACTAATATATGGGCATGCATAGTTATATGAACATTTGAAATGGAAATGTGTCTAAATTTGCTCATTTCATGCTCATGGAGCATAGTACCTTCTTTGATGCCACGCTGGGGTGGTCCTGTACTAGTGTCTCACATGTCTCATGTTGCATTTCAAAGTTCTTCAGAGGGACTTTGAGAGTATGGAACCATCGGTTACAGCAAATAGAGAAATTCTGAATGCTGTGGATAAGTTCATTTACCTTGGCAGTATACTTTCCAGGGATGTATAGACAGATGATGAGATTGATGCATGCATTGCCAGAGCTAGGGAAGTTCTGAAGGAAAGTGTGGGAGAGAAGAGGTAATAAGCTGCCTACCAAACTGATGGCCTACAGAGCCATTGTGCTAACTTCATTCTTGTATTCTTGTGAAATCTGGACCATACCAGCACCATGCCAGGAAATCGAATTGTTTCCATTTCCTTTTATTGGTCAGTCAGATGACACAATTAGCCCAATGGAAAGGCATATAACAAGGTGGCAACATAAGAACAGTAGCTATATAGCATTACTTTCATGAGCCTAGGCTAAATTTTACTCCCACAATTAAACAAAGAATCAATGGGAGGAGTGAGCAATAAAACACACTAGTAGAAAGACACAAATCATACCTTGGGCCCCAAATTCCCTTTGCTTCTCTTTTTGTCTTCATGCTGCTCCTCACTTCCACCCCCCCCCCCCCACCCCGGGCCTGAAACCATTCAGCACCTCTGTTGGGTGGAGCACTTATCAGGGCTCTGTGGCCCTCTTCCTCTCCAACGCATACCTTCTGATCGCCAAATCTCTTTCAACTCACAAAGCTCCTTCTGTTTTGTGCCTTGAATTACTGGGACTCCTTCCTCTTGGATTACTAGCTCCCCTGCAAGATGCAATGGCTGATTGGAAGGAAGAACGGGGAAAGAAATGATTCCCTCCTTGATACAGTCTTCTTTCATAATTGGCTTTCTTCTTGATTCAATGAACTCAACTTCTAAGAACTGTCTCCAGCATCAACTGAGTGTATGCTTATTTTTAAAGGGCTAACAGGTGTGTGGCCAATCTTTCTGCCTACTGATAACTAGCTTTCCTAGAATTTCATCAAGCTTGGCTAAATAACTTTTTTATCCTCACAATGGGGTAACAAAGTATTAACTTTTTGTGATTCCTGAAACTTGCCTTCTGTAATTTCATCAATTGGGCAATAGAAATTCAATTTATCAGGTATTTCTTGATCAATTCTACCAGCTCAAGGCTCAAGTCCCTACTACATACGAGAAATGTTGGGGGGGGGAGAGGAAAAGAAGAGAGAGTGAGAAGAAAGGGAGTGAGAGAGATGAAGAAGAGAGAAAGGGAAAAGAGGTATAGGAGAGAGAAAGGAGAGAAGAGGGAAAGGGAGGGAGAAAATGGAGAAGGAGAAATGGAAAAGAGAAGAAAAAAGAGAGGGAAGAGAGGAGAGATAGAGGAGAGAAAAGAGAGGAGAGGAGAGAAAAAGTGAATGAAGAAGAGTGGGATAGAAAACACATTTGAGACATTCCTGCAAAAAAAACACCTAGAAGTGAATAAAATTTTCAATTTGTGAACCCTCCAAACGTATGAACTACAGGAAAAAAACTAATTGCGTGATGTATTAGCAAAGCAATAAACACAACATTGACAATAATTGTGAATATGCCTATGTAGGCATGTTCTGTACCACAAAATATGAGAGACTCTCCATGTAGAAGATAGAAGAAGTAAAACATTTATTCAAACACCAGAGGACAGAATCCCACAACCAATAAGTCCAACCCATCCAAGCAGCAAACAACTCCCCAAACCAGTAAGCCCACTTTATCATAACAACAAGGAACTTAAAATACAATATCACAGCGTGGAGCCTCACCACCCCATAACCTTATGCCCCTCTGCTGAGGTCTTCCCACAGATACACTCACAGCTGTGCTCTTTCCCTCAGCTCCAACTGTTCTCTCAGCATTTCCAGTGACACACTTTCCTTTTTCTTTCAGCAAGCTGCTCCCACCACATGTGACTTAGGCTTCCTGTGATGTAAGCAGGTCACGTGGCCTATTAATGGGTGGGAAAGGTCTTCAAATCTAAGTTATTATGACTTTTGGCCCCAAGATCTTTCTTATCCATTACATAGGGCAATGGGAGTTTTGGGATAACTGGTGTCAACAGAACTTTGTGACAATATAACACGGATAACACAAAATAAGCATATAAAACAATATCGTCATTTGCCCCTCAAACGAATGTGGCTCAGAATCTTGCGTAAGGGGCGAAGGTCTCATCCTCCATAGCTTCTTCCTGCTGAAATCGGACATAGAGCTGTCCTTGCCCCCAAGAGGTCAAGAGTCCCATTCGAGAGGTCAGTTCTTTAGCTGGCATGCAGAGCTTGGTTGACGCCAGACGCAGAGATGACACATCACAGTTATGCACAGGTCCGGGGTGACATCAAACACATCACAGGGTGACATCTGGCTTAAGCCTGCAGGAACCAAATCTCACAAACAAATTTAACAGACAAAAGCCAAAAAGAAACAAGGAAACAATCATAGCCTCATTCACAATAGAATACATGAGTCAAGGATACAATTTGATAATGATTTTCTCCTGGATAAACAACAGTTACAGTATCGTCTTTTCCATGTGGTATAATTTCTGCAGCCTTTGGAACATTGTCTGGCTTCATTTTACCTGTGCTTTAGCTCCCAATTTTTTCTATCAGTAGAACCAAACCCTTCATTTCCTCTGATAGTTATTTTGGAAGGAGGGTCAGTTTTCACAAGAGTTATGGTTTCACAAAGAATAATAATCACTTGAACTATTCTATCATTTATACAAAACTGTATGGGTTCTTTACCTAAATTCTGGAATGTTACAATAATTTCTCCTTGATAATTAGAATCTATCACTCCATCCAATCCATGTATTCCTCATGCTGCTAATCCTGATTTAGGTAATATCCATCCAAAATGATTTATATATATATCTCAGTAGAGATTTTTCTCATTTCTTTTCTGTTCAAACAAAAGTCCTCTACACAATGTAAATCATATCCTGTCAAAGGAGGTATTCCTGGATACGGTGGTGGGATGTCTTCCCTCATAGTCAGTACTCAATATTTGAAATCTAATGTGTTTGCTGTTTTCTAATTTGGAAATTTGGGGTCATCATTCTGGCTAGAGGTGTACTTCCTCCTAATGGTCTGTTATTCAAATTACATAAAGCAATGAACAAATTATCCTTCCAATGTTGCTATGAATTATTAGAACTTAACTTCCTTAACTGTTATTCAATAATCCATTCATTATTTCTATTAACCTAAATGCTTATGGATAATATGGAATATGATATATTCATTCTATACTGTTTAATATATAATATCTCTTCATTTCATTACCTTTGAAATGTGACTCATTGTCACTTTGAATCTGCATTAGGGTTCCATAATTTGATATCTAGAGTTTTACATGTGTTCTTCTGAGTTGCATTCTTATAAGGACAAGCCACTAGTAGACCTGAATAGGTATCAACACAAGTACATACATATAAATTTGCATTCTTTATCTTGGGGTAGTGGTCCAATATAATCTACCTGCCAAATCTGGCCTGGAATTTTTCCCCTTGCTATTTCTCCAATTACTACCCTAGGAACAGTTCATTCCTTTTCCAGTTGACATATATAACATTACTCTGTTACTTGTTTTAACAATGAGTGAGAGATAATATTGTGCCTACTAGTGTGTGGCCTGGACCCCTAAGTGGTGGGCCATTTAGTGGACTCATTTTGCTAGTACCAGATCATCAGCTATCAGAGTAGGGACAACATGTTCAGTAGCAATCTTTGCTAGTCAATCAGCATGTGCATTGTATTCACATTCTGGCATAGTGAGGTTCATATGAGGGTCTACATGAAAAACTGACAAATTAGTAACCAAAGACATGTCCCATACATCTTCCCATAATTTTTTGCCCCAAACTTGTTTACCATGAATTTTCCAATTCTGATTTTTCCACATAGTCATCCATGTAGCTAACCTATTAGCTACGGCCCACAAATCAGTGAATATATGACACTGCTCTCCTTGTTCTGCTTTAATAGCTTAATGTACTGCCATAAGTTCAGTATATTGACTACTTCCACCCATTCTAGTACTTTCCGAAGTTCATTTAGTACATGGGTTATAGGCTACTGCTTTCCAATGCCTTTTATGGCCCAAATATTTTGTATCCCATCAGTAAACCATGGATGTTTCTTCTGTTCTTCAGTCATATCTGTCACTCCATTTTACCAAGGATTATACCAACTGTTGCCTTGGTTCAGAGGTTTTGTCATTTCCATCAGTGTTGATACTTGCATAGGGCAGAAACTCCACTTTTCCTGTTTTTGATGTATTCTGAACATACAATTTCCATTTGATTGTGCTAGCTTCTTCTGCATGTCCAATTCTGTGAGATGCTGGGGCACTCATTATCCAGGTCATAATCGGGATTCCAGGTTTCAATATTACTTCATGGCCCAGAGTCAGTTGTTCAGTCTCTACCAAAGCCCAATATGCAGCTAACAACTGCTTTTCAAAAGGTGTATATTGTATTCCAGATGAAGTAAGTTTCCTGGACCAAAATCCTAAGGGTACATTTCAGCTTTGTTGTTTTTGCCATAAACTCCAGTTTGCATAGTCATCTTGTATAGTCACTTGTAATTCCACAGGTCTACTTTGCATAGGCCATAAATCCAGAGCCAATTGTATAGCAGCTTGGCTTCTTCGGAAACTTTATTCTGTTCAAGTCCCCAATCAAATTCATACTTTTTCCTAGTAACTTTATATAAGGGTTTCAAATCTGTCCCAAATGTGGAATGTTGTGCCTCCAATAGCCAAACAGTCCTATAAACTTTTGGGCCTCTTTCTTATTGGTAAGGATAGGAAAATCATGAATCTTTTGTTGAGCTTGTAGGAGAATTTCTTGCAGTCCTTTATTCCATTGTATAACCCCAAATTTTATAGTTTGAGCTGGCCCTTGAACCTTTGCTTTTCATACACCCAATTAAAGGGTCAAACTCTTCTCCACTTCTTTTACATTATCTCCCTGTATCATGATATCCTCTATGTAGCGGGTAAGCTGTACACCAGATAACTTTAATTCATCTAAATATTCAGCCAAAATCCTATGACAAATAGTTGGGCTATGCAGACATCCTTGTGGCAGGCATGTAAACATATACTGTCAGCCCTGCCACGTGAAAGCAAACTGGTCCCATTGTTTAGAGTCTATTGAGATTGTAAAGAAAGTGTTGGCTAAATCAATAACTGTGTGCCAAGTCCCATCATATTTCTGGATCCTTTCTATTAAGGTAACAATATTTGCAACAGCAGCATACAAGGAAGGAGTCACTTTATTCAATTGTCTACAATCCACTGTCATTCTCCATGTTCCATCTGACTTTCATACTGGCCATACAGGATTATTCCAAGTGGTTGTAGGAACTAACACTCCTGCTTCAACATATTCCTTTCTAGTACTGGCAATTTCATCTTGCCCACCTGGCACATGATATTGCTTCAAAGTAATTACTTTAGAAGGTTCAAGTAAAGTGATTGGGTCCATTTTTATTTTTCCCACTAAAACTGTATTAATTCCTGTCTTCCTTACTGCAAATTGGTATCTCCCCTCAGGTAAATTCAGAGTCATACCTTTCAATATATCTATTCCAATGATGTATTCAGGAATGGGTACAATGACCAGAGTATTTTTTTTCTTAGGCAATTGTCCCATTTTCATCATTAGTTTGACTTATCTAGCTGATATTTCAGCCCCTCCTAGTCCTGTGATGGTAACAGGAGCTCCACACCTGGACTTGTCAGGATTTCCATAAATCAAGGTGGCCTCTGCTCTGGTGTCAATCAATGCCCTAGTTACAGTATTTGATCCATTTTTCCAATACGTAGTCAGATTAATATGGGGTCTGTAATCCTGTCTGTGTGTTCCTTTAATCTGAGCTGGGGTTCTGCCTATTTCCTAGTCTCTCTGAAGGCATGACTCACTTGGATACAAGGGTTCAAGATCTGTAAGATTTGTAGGGGCAATTCTTACTTCTCAATTCCATCTGCTATTAAGCTCCTTATCTCTGTACATTGTGTATAGCTCATTAGTTGGAATACCATATATTATTACAAAATCTACCCCTGCTCTCAGTAGAGCAGTAAACATTACCTTTCTTGTCACTCAATTTGACTTTGTATCCCCTGGATATTCACTCTTCTCTCTTGAGGAAATTTACCTTTTCTTCAGTCTCCTAAGTCATTTAACTGTGACATTATCTAGCACCTCTGAAAGAGGGTGCCCTACTTTCCCCATTAGCAGAGTCAGAATTAGGTGTTTATAAGCAGAAGGAGCTGTCTTGACTATTAAATTTCTATGAGAAATTCCCAGGGGAGTATCATAGTATGCATCTGCATTTCCCATTATAATAGCAGTCTTCATCACCTCCTTCTTTAACTTTCTCATACAATTTCCAAGTCAATAACAGGATCTATCTGCACTAGGCCACATAGAATCAGTGGGATACTCTCAGTTACATCCATTTGCTGCTAAAGCTGACAGGCTAAGCATCCTGTTACCCCCTTGCAGATGATAATCCCTAAAAGCTTGCTGCACATAAGGATTCTGACTAATGCTTATGAATTTCATACAGTCCACACTATCCACAGATACTCCTGTGGCCCCTTCATCACTGATTCTCACAATCCAAGATATTAATGATTCTCCCGTTCCTTGGGTAAATGTACTCAAGATATCTGTGATTTCCTGCTGTGTAAAATCCTCCAACATATCTCTGAACACTGTATTATTTTCTTGAGTTTCTTGCCTCCTTCGCAGTATAGGGCACAATTCTGTCTGAGGAGCCTGGTCTGATATTGTATCATTCTCTGGCTCAAGAGCATCATGCCACAAAGTGTCATTTCATGCCTCAGCTCCAAATATTATATCATTCTCTCCTGACTTTCTTCCCCTGTCACCATGGCAACCAGACTGGCAGCTAGACTCAACCTGCAACTCAAATGCACTTTTGACTTCCTTGGCTTCCTCTTTCTTCTAGCCAAATTAACAGCAAAATCAATCTATTACTGGACAGTAATCTGTTCTTCTGCCACCTGAGATTCTCCATCTTTCTGTAGTATAGAAATATTCTCATTAGAGCTAGATGATTTTCTAATTGTCTGAGTTCTTTCTCCTAACAGTCTTTCCGTGCTTTCATATATAATACAATACTCTGTGAGTAAAACTCAGCCTCTCCGAGAGAATGCTGTTGGCAATTCTCTCCCTGGCTTAATTTTAATTTCTTTTTTTAAATTTTTTGAGGGGGGAAGGCAGGGCAATTGGGGTTAAGTGACTTGCCCAAGGTCACACAGCTAGTAAGTGTGTCAAGTGTCTGAGGCCGGATTTGAACTCAGGGCCAGTGCTCTACTCACTGCACCATCTAGCTGCCCCCTTCACTTTAATTTCTTGCAAACATTTTTCCAAATATCTAGGTTCTCCCCTCTGTAGCACGTGTTTCCAGTCTTCACACAGCCCAGTTCCTAGGGAGCATTCCCTTGCTAAGAAGGAATAAGTTACATCATCCCATCATGGGACAATCATTTGTTCCTTTAAAGCCCTTCTGACTCCAAATAGAGATCTTATTCCTTGCAATCCCATCCGCCTAGTGGCCAAATGTATTAGCAAGGCAATAAACACAACATCAACAATAATTGTGAATATGCCTATGTAGGCATATTCTGTATGGCAAAATATGAAAGACTCTCCATATAGAAGGTAGACGAAGTAAAACATTTATTCAGACACCAGAGGACCAAATCCCACAACCAATAAGTCCAACCCATCCAAGCATCAACCAACTCCCCAAACCAGTAAGTCCACTTTATCATAACAGCAAGGAACTTAAAATACAGTATCACAGCATGGAGCTTGCCATCCCATAACCTTCCACCATGCTGCTGGGGCCTTCCCACAAGCACACTCACAGCACAGCATGTGTCTGCTCTTTCCTTCAGCTCTAACTGTTCTCTCAACATTTCCTATGACACACTTTCCTTTTCTTCTCAGCAAGCTCCTCCCACTACATGTGATTTAGGCTTCCTGTGTTGTAAGCAGGTCACATGGCCTATTAATGGGTGGGAAAGATCTTAAAATCCGAGTTGTCATTACATGCCACTAGAATAAGGAAAGACTAAGTAAAGCAATCAGGTCTCTGATGTTTATTTACTAGTATTTTTTGTAAAGAGAGATTGATCTGTAAGATGAAAGAAAGAAGAAAAGGGGGATCATCAAGGAACAAAAAGGATCAGTGTGTGTTTCTACAGACTTAAGGGAAACTTAAAGAATTGGAAGAAGGAGTAGCCAAAATGCTGAATTAAAACTCCTGAGCTATATCTCATCATACCCTCCCTATCAGCGAACCAATATCATTTGTGGAAAAAGAAGACAGTGGAAAATTGTACGTAGAAAGTCACATGGTCCAGTGGAAAGAGAAAAAGAAAGAAGTTCTAGAATCAAAGGACCTGGGTACAAATACAGTCTCTGATACTTGCCACCTCTGTGTCCTTGGACAAGTAACTTAACCTCTTTGGGCCTGAGCTTCCTCTTTTGTTTTTAAAAGGAGGATTGGACTAGATTTCTCCTAAAATTCCTTCCAGCTCTAGACTTCCAATGATCCTGTAAATGGGGAAAGAGGAGATAGGAGATGAAGTGGAGCTAGAAATAAAGTTTTGTCTAGGGGAATTTGCACATTAAGAGATTCATTTCTCTGGTAAAAGTTGGTACCTCCCAGAACTGTCTTGAATGGATGAATTCCTAATAACAGCTAGCACCCAGAAGGGGTAGGGGGAACATAAAATCAGACATTGACTAATATGGCCTTAGGAATAGAGAAGGATCATGGTAAGGGCAAGGAATACAACCAGGTGCCGTGACTCTGGACACAGAGAAACACTAGTCATATAGTACTGCTTTTATTCAATATTCCTTTCTTCATAATTGATACATCTATAAGTAAAGCAGCAGGGGAAAGACAGAATGGGATATAATCGACAATAATGTGTAAAAGAGATTGAGAAGGAAGTTCAAAGTTGGTACTACAGAAATTCTATACTCCACTCTTCCCTGTATGGGAAAGAAATGAGAATTTATTAGGTACCTACTGGGTCCCAAACACTTTACCAATATCTCATTTCATTCTCACAATAACACTAGAACATTGGTGCTATTATTATCTTCATTTTACAGTCGTGGAAATTGAAATTAAATGACTTGCCCTTAGTTACACAGCTAGTAAATGTCTGTGACAGATCTTGAACTCAGGTTCTTCCTCACTCCGGACCCAGGGCTCTATTCATGAAGTCCCTAGCTACATATGGGACACTGAAGAGAAAACAAATAAAGAAAAGGAGAAAGCAATCGAAAAAGTTTTTGCAAAAGGGCATTGCAAAAAAAAGTGACAAACTAAGAGAAGTGGGGAGGAAGGAAAAGGAAGATTTTACACTGTACACTAAAGTGGGTATGGAAAAAAAAAGGTAAAAAGAGGAGAAAGAAAAATATTTTTTTTCTTTTTATTTGCCAATTTAAAAGAACTTAGGGTGGAGCAAATTGACAGGAATTGCTGAGAAGGGGTTCTGGGAACAGGTTGGCATGAAAGTAATGTAAACAAAATTAATTATAGGGATAAAGTACTGCCATAAAAAGGAGAGAAAGATAAAATCAAAGTAAAATAAATAAATGGAGGAAAACTGCAAACCAACTGAACATAATAACCTTAAATATGAATAAACAATCCAGTAAAAGAAAAAGAAAACAAAACCCAATTTCCTACATATGAAACACTTCTAAAACGTAAAGACAGATATGAAATGAAAATGAGAGGCTGGATCAAAATTTGCTAAAGCATTAAGTGACTCCAATAAAGCAAAAATTGCAATTACTCCATCAGACAAAGCAAAAATAAAATTCACAATGCTCAAAGAGAGAAACGTAGAAACTACATTGGACTTAAAGGTATGATAGAGAGTAAAATAATATCACTGCCTATCACAAACCTATATGCCTCTGATGGCACAACCTCTCAATTCATAAAGAAAAAATAACTGAGTACAAAAAGATATAGGCAGTATCACCATAACTGTAATAGACTTTAATATTCCTCTTACAGACCTGAATAAAGGAAAATATAGAACTGAATAAATTGTTGAAGGCGTTTCATCTGAAAGACTAATGATATCTCTTAATGGAAATTTCAAAAATAAAAACCAATTTTCAGCACCATATCGTAACTTTGCCAAAAATAAAACATGCATTGGAGCACAGAAAAATTATAAAAGAAAGGAAAAAAAAACAAAATACTGAACATATCCTTTGGAGACCATAATATAATGATCAAAATAGCACTGGGGGCATGAGTGACTCCATCCTGGACTGATAATGAATGTGGATATTCTAATCTTCTAAGTATGTAAACAATTTGATTTTGTAGGTCTAATAATCAGATACTCATAACCAGCATATACGATCATCTTGACTAAATGCACTTTCAGCTGGACAGGGTGGCCAGACCTATTTATCATGAGTTCTTTACAAAATGCTTGACAGTCACCTTGATGTATGATGTCAATATATTTGTGTATTGGCATAAAAAGCCATGGCTGCAAATTTCATCTGCTAAAAGTTTATTGGTCAAATTTTCCTAAAAAAAAAACAGGTCATAATGATCCAGTCACTACTACTGATTGTTAACAAATTGCCTGTTTTTGTAAAAGAGACCAAGCCTAGGAAAATAGAACCAGAAAGTCCACATTTATAATAACCTGAAATTTGTAAAGAAATCACACTCTATTTTCCTGGAGCCCAGAGGGGCCTGACTGCAACCTCCATAAATACTAGACCAGACAAAGCCTGGCTCCCAGCTGTCTCTGTCCACAGCTAGAGAGGGTCTCTCTGCCCATGTCCATTTCCCTTTACCCTCAGACTGCCAATAATCTGTTTCTATTATGTTGGAAAGCTGATCAAATTATTTTGGGTACTTAAGTGATGTTGGGTTGGGTATTTTCTAAAGTACATTTTCAAAACTTGGGTTTTTCCTGTTGTGTGGTGTAGGAATACAAGTAGAGACTTTCCATCCTCATTATTAAGTAAATTGGGTGAAGTAACCAAGAATGCTTACGTTGAATGAATTAAATAAAAGCAATTTGATTGACTAAATTATTGCATGTCTTGGCTTTCCCTGGACAAAGGCACTGCAAAAGAGTGTGACTTAAACAAAGAGGGAGGAAGGAGAGGGAAGATTTTGCACCACACACTAAACTGGGTGTGGAAAGAAACAGAGAAAAAGAACAAAAGTATGTTCTTAGTTTTGGTTGCACTTTTCTACATAATGACTTACGTACCTACAGTCAAGAAGTCAATAAAAGAACCCTAAGTAGTTTAAACAAAGACAGTGACAAAATAGCAATTAATACAAGAAATAAAAGTAAAAAACACAAACCAAAATGAAATCTTAATAATGATATGCCGGATAATGAATGTCAAGGAATATATCACAGAAACAAAAACCACGTCGAAGACAATAATAATGAAACAACATAACAAAATTTGGGGACAGAGCTAAAGTGGTCCTCAGAGGAAGAATTTAATCTCTGATAATATAGCTTTACAAATTAAAAAAAGGGAGAGAGAACTAATGAACTGGGTATTCAAATTTAAGAAACTTTTAAAGAAGAAGCACAAAAGGAGAAATCTTGAAAATTAGAGAAATGAATGAATGAATGAAGAAGTTAATAACCACTTACTATGTGCCAAGCACTGAAGGGATATACAGAAAATATAGACATAGTCTCTCCTCTCAAAGAGTTCATATTTAAAAGGGAGAGATAACACACATATGAGGAGTTTAATACAGGCTAGATGGAAAGATCTACTTTAGTGTCAGTGGGAAGGCAGATGATAATGCAATGTATTTACTATTATTTCCACAGATAAAACCACAGATGAAGTGGTGGAGGTGGGGAGGGGAGGGAACTCAAGAAATGATAAACAAAACTAAAAGCTGTTTCTTTGAAGAAAAAAAGCCAAACTTTAAGCTATCTTGGTCAAAAAAGAGAGGAAAGTAAATTACAAAAGTTCAAAGAGGAATAAGAAGTCATAACATAGAGAAGAAAGAATAATAATTATCAGATCCTACTGCACAAAATTTTATGGCAATATAGCCAAGAATTCTTTTTTCTATTTTTTTATTTTTCTAATATTTAAATACAAAATATGAAAAGAAAAATAAATGTTACAAACTTAAATATTAAAATTTAAATACAAAGCAAGAAAAGAAAAAACATGTCATGTGCACAGCAGAACATAAGAGAAGATTCAAAATTTATAGTAATAAATTTCCATTTCAAGAAAGCCTATTAATAAATACTACATATTGTATCGAGAGCTATCCATCTTTTCTTAGCTTCCTTGTAAGTTTTCTTTTATTGTCTGCTGTGCACTTTTTACTTTGTTCTCAGCACCCCTCCCCTTCCTATCCTTATCCCCAAGGCTACAATTAAGTGTGGGTATATTTACCGAGACTTCTTTAAATGGATTATAATCTACTAAAGTACAAAATACTCAAATCAACAGAGCATGAAACAGGCATATTAAATGGCCTAATCTCTAAAAAATTAATTCAGATTAGGCATAAGGCATCTTTTTTCCTATCAGAAAAAGACCCTTCACTCAGATGGTTTCTCAGTGAATTCTAACATATTTTAAAAGTAATCAACAAATAAGTTATTCTCAAAAATTGAGAAAAATATGTGTTATCAAGCTCCTTTTATGAGACAAATATGGTCCTAGTATTTAAACCAATGAGGTATTGATAAAGCAATAATAGACCAATACCACTAAGGAATGTTGTTGCAAAAAAATTTAATTAACATTTAGTTAAAAGACTACACCAATATACTGAACAAATTATTCACTATTACAAAGCTGGACACAGCTGAACAGAGATGCAAGGATAGTTCATAATTAGGAAAACAGCAATCACTCCTATAAAAACAAAGCCTTAACCATCTGATTACATCAGTGGATTAAAAAAACAATTTACAAAGTATAACAATCATTCGTGTTAAAAACCATAAAAAAAACATAGTCATCGAAGGGCCAGTTTTTAGTATGATAAAAACTCAAATAAAATCAAAGTCAATAAAGAGTGGGATAAAGCTTGGTATTGTTTGACTTAGTCCTAGAAATGCTTGTGATGGCAATAGGATAAGACAAAGAAATTAAAGGCACATGAGAGTCCGTCTCCAGACAACATTCATTTTCACTAGCAGTCCCACATGCCTGGAATTCTCTTCCTCTTCTTCTCTGTCTCCTAGTTTCCTTCACATTCCAGCTTAAATTCCACCTTCTACAAGAAACTTTTCCCTATCCTCCTTAATGGAGGTGCCTTCCTTCTGTTGATTATCTCTGATTTACCCAGTATATCTTTTGTGTGACCTTGTTTATACATAGTTGTTTGCATGTTGTGTGTCCCATTAAATTGTGAATTCCTAGAACATGGGGACTGTCTTTTGCATTTTTTTATATTCTTAGTGCTTAGAACAGCACCTGGCACTACCAATAAATGCTTGTTGACTTCTACTGACTAAACTTTTGCAAAGAGAAGGCAACAATTTCTCTATTTATATACAATATGATAGCTTACTTGGAAAACACCAGAGAATAAGCAGAAAACTTTGTCTTCAGCCCTTCTCTCCGGAATCTCCTAGGGCTGTCCTAAAGTTTAAATGAGATAGTGCCAGGATGGAAGGGTAGCAAGCTCTCCCTGCTGGGTCTTGTTGCTAAGGAAACTTCTCATGCTCCACAAATAAAGACACTGTCAGCATCAGAATACTACAAAAAAAAGCAACATCTAGAGGGGTTTCATTTTGCCACTGGTCCTGAGTGCATGACTCCTGTTGTTAAGTCTAGAGTCCTGAGTTTCTGAATCTTAAGAGAAGTTGAGTCCAGAGTTTGGAGTTCCAGCATCTTCATGTAAAGACTAGCCATACTGGGTCTGAATGAAACAGCAGTGGTAGATTATGTTGTATTGTCTGTACTCGCCTTTCCTAGAACTACCAAGTTCAGAGTGGCCTTTGTACTATCTAAGGGGTCACTTTGATCTGGCTGTGCTTATCAGTGCTCAACCATGCAGTAGATGTTTTATTATATGTCTTCTTTGTTATTTTAATTTGCTTTGTTAATACTGATTTCACAGCAAGAACAAAAACATACACAGAATCCAAGTGTGACTGTCCATTCCCATGGAAAGATGGTGCCATTACGACAAAATCACGCTGCTAGTACTCAGCAAAACGTGAGGAGTGCAGGGGAGAGGTTAGGCTTACTAGAGGTCAGTTTGTGATTCTGATTGGGCAAATCCACAATAATTGATATACACTAGAAAGCAAGTTTGGGGGACCACCCAGAGAAAGGTAGAGTTGAAGAAGAGAAAGTTGTCCTTTCTCTGAAAATCACAGAAAGCTAGGCGTCTCCCCAAAACTAATGCTCCATAGGGTGAAGCACCACAAACACTAGGATGAGCATCAGACTGACCTAGAACCTGATCCTTCCTTCTGAATAGATTCATGTTAGTGGCTAGCAACTCCACCTGATGGGTTAAATAACTAACGTTTTCTAAGCACCTACTGCATGCATGTTACTACACTCCAAGGCATTAAGGGAGATGTGAACCTTGAAGGACAAGTACTCAGAAAAGAGGAGAGCATTCCAGCATAAACTTTTGTGCTTCAACGTAAAAAGGAAATCCAAAGCAGTGAATCCTTTGCTCTCCTTGAATATGTGGAATGATGCAGTTCTTTCAGGACCATTTACTTTACCAAAGGAAACAGATTATGATCTGAACAAGGCTTCAATGTTTGAAAAATACTATAAAATTGTTGTCTTTCAGCACTTCTAAATGGAATGAGGGCAGAGAATTGGGGGAGTCTGTATGAAACTATAAAGCTTGAAGGAAAATTCCCATTTCTTTTTTCAAAAAGTAAGAAATATATAAACTAATGAGTCATTATAATTGCCAGTTTAAAGGAACAGCATATTAAAATAAACCCACGTTTAAGCATGCAAGACTATCATTTTAACTTCATTGGCTTTGAGTCAAAATATATTTTTATTTTTTGGTAAAAGTTGTTAAACCACAATTTCACAAAGGCATACTGAAGGTAACCCCTTCATAAATATTGTGCCAATTCTAACTCTATTCTAGATAGAAATTATAAAGGATTTGTATATTAAGCCTGGGAAAAACTCAAGCTACTTACTAGTTTAACATACAGTAGCCATTTATGTGGAGTAAGCCAGGGCTGGGGTAGCTCATGCAAACTGAGTAGCATATTGAAAAGGGAGAATCAGATAAAGATCCAAGGTGAAAGCAAAGCAAAACAAAGCAAAACAAAACAATTCTTTCTCAACTGAGACCTATTTCAAGCTAGAACTGAGCTATCCATGACTCCCTGACACCCACATAGCCCTATGTCTTTCCATGTTTTCATGCCTCCAATGAGTTGCCTAGTTCACTCTCTGACGTATTTCAGTAGGTGTCACAATACTCTTTGTGCGACTGCCTGCGAGTCGCCATTATTGCTCAACAGCATTCCAGCCACCTGAGAAAAGCACTCTCCATTGCCAACTCAAGCATAATTTCCAGTGTCAAAGTCCATCAACAATCTGTTCCCGTGCTGACACTTCTGTTCACTTTTTAATGGGTTCGTTTCACTCGTACTTGCTGGCTGTTGTTGCTTCTTAGGGAGCAGTTACAGATCAAGAGTTCTCACTACAAGCTTTGAGCAAAACAAAAACATTTTGCTTCAGACTGGCAGCATGATTAGTTATATTGGCACCTACTCTTCTGCTCCCGAGGCTCATGGTTGGGGGGCTTTTCAATGTGCTAAGGGATCCTCCTAGCAAGGACAGCAGTGAACTATTAAATAAAGGGATGTCAGCCCAGGCACACTCTCACAAATGGCACCTCATTAATGGCCACTCTGCCATTTTATAGTCTTTAAAAATACCCCATAGGGTAATAGAGACCACAGACTTAGAACTGAAAGGGATCTTCGAAATCATGCAATTTTACCCCTACCCTTTTGCAGACAAGGAAACCAAAGCCCAAACAGATTAAATGATTTGCTCAAGGTCAGATTCAGTCAAGGTAAGTATGGGAAAAAATGTAGAACCATCAGGGAAAATCAGGTTTCTTATTACACCAATACTATAGGTCAAATCAGGACAGCTAGGTGACTCAGTGGATAGAGTGCTGGGCCTGGAGTTGGGAAGACACATCTTCCTGAGTTCAGATCTGGCCTCTGACACTGGGACCCTAGGTTCATCACTTAAACCCTGTTTGCCTCAGTTTCTTCATCTGTAAAATGAGCTGGAGTAGGAAATGGCAAACCCCTCCAGTATCTCTGCCAAGAGAATCCCAAATGGGGTCACAAAGAGTCAGATATGACTGAACTGAATAGGTCAAATAATTTCTGCTATATCGAAGTAAGTGGTATTTGCTGCATAAGGTAGTTAGGTACAATTTTTATTCTAAAACAGCAGTATCTTAAACATAGAGCCCCCATGCATACCCAACTATAAAATAAAATCACATCTTCATCTCCTCAACATCGAGTGTGTAAATAGCTCTTTACCAGGCAAAAGTAATAAACAAGAAGCAAACAGACTAAAAGAGGCCTCCTTCAATAAAGCTTTCCATTAAACCACGCCTCCTGTACTGGTTCAAAGTATTCATTCCCTATGACCCAGAACTCAGTATTCAGGGAAGAAAATGGTCACTGTCCTGTTGGTAGGTATTATGTGCTGACCAATTTCCTGTTTGCGTCATCTGGCTTCGGTACCATGATAACATCAAGGCCAGAAGTTGATAAAAGAAAAAAGGAACGCGAAAGGCCAAATATAGTCTGGTAATGGCTGCTCTCACACAATGGTTACATCCCTGTGTTAGAGCAGACAAGTGTTGCCCCTGACTCTGGCCAATGCCAAATCCCACTGCCTCCTGAAGTCTATATTGTCTAGCCTCTAGACTGATAGGGTTGGGCAATCTGGAATGTTCCTTCTAGCTTGACTATTCTGTTCTACATTTTATATGCCAACTTTTTATATCCTAAGGCCCCTTCCTACTTTAGTAGTCTAAGATTCAATGAAATATCTCATATTTATTTCATTGATTCTAGAATCATAGAAAGCTAGAGCTCAAAGGGACCTTGGTAGTAGGGTGAAGTTTTATTCTGTAAATATTATTAGCTTATGTTGATGTCTGATCTGTAACTGGAGCTGGAAAAACTGCCAATAAACATGGTGACACACACACACACACACACACACACACACACACACTTTCCAATATTCGTAAAGCTTCCTGTATTAATATTTCATTTTCAGGGTGCCTCACCCTTTAGGATATTTTTTTAAAAAAACCATAACAGGAAAGAAATGATCTTGAATTTTGCCTAACGAAATCTTTGTTTATGATGACTGCCTCTTACAAAACAGGTTTTCATTCTAATTAGAGGTAAGTGAAGAGCAGGTTTTCTTCAGAACATTAAATCTCACCACATGACCACTGTGGTTTAGGATAGATTCTTAGGTCCCTAGATTGCTGGACCTACAAGGAAACCTTCAAGAGCTTCTAGTCTGGTTCTCTAACTGTACAGAGGAAGAAACTGAGGCCCAGGGAGGAAATGTGGCTCGCCCAAGGTTACCCAGCCAGTGACAGAGCTGGAAGCAAAGCCTGGCTCCCCTTTGTCCTTGTGCAGTACTTCCTCCCTTAATTTTTGTTTCATGGGTTGCAAAACAATGGTCCTGTTTTGAAGCCTCAAAGATACATTCGAACTACACTGATCATGTGGCAAAAGTCAAAATTTCTAAATTAAATGAGTTCACAGACTAGGAAAATAGCAGCCCAGGGACTAAATCTGTTACCTAACCAGGTTTCCAAGCACATGAGTTAATAATAGATAGGTGAGCTTTCTTCCATTTAGACAGCACTGTGGTTTACACCACTATGTAAAATTATAGTTTGGGAGAAATTTTTATTGTTGGTCCCAAAATCTAATTCTCTATTCCCATCTCCCCTGCCCTTTTTAGGGCTGCTTTCCTTTGATCTAATTAGATTGTGATCTTGGGTAACTTACTCCTCCCTTCTGCTCCTTAAGATCCTCATCTGAAAAGTTAGGAGGTTGGTCTGAATTAGTAATTCTTAATCTCTTTGTGTGTCATGGACACCTTTGGCAGTCTGATGAAGTCTATGGATTCCTCAGAATCATGTTTGCAAAAGCATACAATAAACCAAATATGTTGAAGTAACAGTTGTCAAAATATTTTTACAAACTTCACAGATTCCATGCTAAAAGACCCTGAGATGGTCTCTGAGGCCTCTGGAGAGTTAATTTTCTGTGATTTTAAGTTTTAATGTTCAGGAAGAGTAGGGTTATGGAAGGCAGGGCAATCCCATTCCACCAATATAGGAAATGACTGACTAAGGCCAAGTGTGGAAGATTTATGTCTGAAGGAGCCGTAAAGGAGAACAACCCTCATCAGATTCCACAGTGGAAGACAATGTTGTTGCCCCCAAAAACAGTTATCCCCAATCTTGTGAAAATAACAACATCCTACTTTTCCCCGGGGGTGGGTGAAGCAAACAGCTCGTTGGATGATCCAAGGCTCTTGAACTGTTTCCCAAATGTTTGGGGTTTGGCAATACAGAGCACACGTTGCCCCAAGCATTTTTCCCCCTTTAATTTTTAAGCCCAAGTGTATTTTAAGGAAAATTGAATCCACATGCTCCTGATTCATTTACACTTAACTCATCACAGCATTGTTTTGAAAAAGCAATCTAATGTCCAGGGAGCCCTTCAAGTCTTTGAAGGTTTTATGAGTCGCTCTGTGCCACATTTTGATGTGAACAAACAAGATCCAGACCCCAGAGGTTTGAGTTTTGTTCCAAATATGGCACCTTGGAGGCCAATGGGTCTCTAAATCACCAAGACACATTCTCCTTTCCCTCTTTTCCAGGAGCAAAATGAAACCTGATCCTTCCATTGTGTAAAAACTCAAGAACTCAGCAGTACAGGTTTGCTCTATACAAAGCAGTGACAAAGTGCACTAGTCCAAAATGGGAGCCAGAATCTGATGCCTTTACCTCTCCTCTGTATGATTTGTACAGAAGGGAAGAATCCGTCTAGGCACAAGTATACTTTGGTCTTGGATCTGGGGCTTATGAATCTAGAGGTGAAAGGAATCTCAGAAGTACTCTAATTCACCATTCTCTTTTTACAGAGGCAAAAGTGTGGACCCAGGCAGGTTGGGTGACATATCCAAGGTTACACAGGTAGTAAGCATCAGAGGTGAAATTTGAATCCAAGTCCTCTGATTCCAGAGAAAGGGCTCTCTCTACTGCTCTACCCTGTTTCCCCATATTTTCCTAGTCTGTAAAATGAAGGGTTTGAAATAGATGAGCTCTCCCGGGTCCCTTCCAGCTCTAAGAATCTGTGAGTCTAATCTGAGTCTAGACAATGGAGCTGTACCAACAGACAGCGGGGTGTGTGGAATGAAATGGTGAATAAACAAAATGTGTCTTTTCCAGATTGTGCGTCTGGGATGTTCTCAGCCGTTTTCCGTTTGTCAGTAGAACTTGACTGGATGAATGCAAATGGAAGTAATTTGAAGGCGCCTGGTTTTAGTTTAAAATCACCAAAGACTGTAAGAGCAGGTAGGCAGTGTGGACATAAAAAGATATCCTTCCTTGTAAAAAAGCATACAAAGATTCTTCCTTGGGGGCAGAAATGTGTCTATGTAGAAGATGAAACGAGCTGGGTGTGATGGCTCCCTGCTTTTCCTAACTCTTATCTAAGAACCTCCGTGAGGTAGTATGGCCTAATAAAAATCCCAGCTTTAGAGGCAGAATATTGGTGTCAATTTCAGAACTGCTACTTGCCACTTGGATCACCTTCAGCCAATCTGATCCTCTCTAGACCTCAGTTCCTCATTTGGTAAATAACTAGATGATCTCTAAGGTCCATTCCAGCTATAAAATAAATAAGACCTACCTCCCAACCAATTTTCCTGACCAACAATTCACCGACCAATAAAAAACTAACTTAAGCCAATGTTCCCCAACAACTTGATTGTAATGACTCTCCTGATAGAGCTCAACACCTACCCAGCCAGTTTCCAAGTTGGCCGCCATTACCAAGCTCCCAACTTCCCCCGGGGATTCCCAGAACACCAACCACCACGCCCACCAGCAAGTTGTACAGCTAGTCCCTCTCCACCCTGTGTCACAAGCTGGGTCTGTAACCTCAATCGATAGCATTCACTTCTCACTTCTCCCACCTCATTCTACCATATTGATTAGAACCTTTTAGGTTGACTAAAAGAAGTACTTCAGAGGAGGAATGTTTGGTACCTCCAATCCAAGATTTCCAATGAAAAGCAAAAGTGTTGTTCGGTAAGATACCTTCAGTAACACCCAAGTATACTCTGTGGCAAGGACTTGACAGACTTTCTTAATAAAGCCTACCAAAACTTGGATGATTTTGAGCAATAGAAAGCACAGTTAGCTTTAAAAAAAAATTGGATCATAAGATTTGAAGCTGGAAAAGACCTAGAGATCTAGTCTAGTCCTTTCATTTTATAGATTAAGTAACTGAATCCCAGGAAGTTTAAATGATTTAACAATCAAAATGTGATAAATTCATTGATTAACCCAAGGTTAGCTTTCCCTTCCTCACTAAAAGCTACTGAAAATAATAATTTCATATGACTCATAAATGAATGTCTAGTGATCTTCTTGCTCTAGTCCACTATAATTAGAGCTTAAGTAGACCTAGAGCTGACCCATAATGGCAGATCAAAGTGAGTAAAATGTAGAAGATTTTTAATTACTGCATTGGGCTGGAGTCCCCTACCTCCCAATTTTATTTGTGGAATAATTCTAGAGAACGTATGACCAGAGGGTCCTTCCAGGATATACAATAGGCTATAGTAGACACTGGACTTGGATTCAGAAAACCTGAGTTTGAGTCCTGGCTTGGTCACTTACTAGCTGTGTGGACTTCCAGGAAATCATTTCATTGGACCTCTGTGAAGTAGGGAGAATACTTCTTGTACTCCCTACCTCTTCAAATTGTTTTGATGTTTGTATTTTATACATGTAAATATGATTTATTATGATGAAGATAATTGCCAGAGGGTTGGTCATCATATGATGAATTTTTTTCAGACAAGGTATCTCATGAAGACCATATGCTGAGGTGTGAAAGAGCTGTTCTTTGCATCTGTGAAAGGAATATCCACTCCAATGGAGTAGAACCACCAATCCTCAAACTACTGAAGTTAATTATATCACCATAGGCTGTACTACAGTGAGTAGGAAAATGAGTTTGAAAAAATCAAATATGCAAGTGATTTTTAAGGACATGTTGAAAGATTTTTATCCAACTTCTACTTCCCCATTCCCATTCTTTTTCTTCTTTTAATGGTCCCAAGATGGTCAAGAAAGGAGTAAACCATCAGACAAATTTAGGAACAACTGAAACTTCTTTTATGGTTGACAATTCCAGACGTGTTTTTTAAACAAACTCTATAAAAATGCTTACATCCTGCCACAATTTGATTTTTATAGCCTTCTTGGTACATGCAAGAGCAAACTAGCTACACCCAGCATTCTCCACCAGTTCTTTGGGGCCTTTGCAAAGCAGCATTGTAGCTCCAGACAGGAAGGGGAAGGAAGAAAAGGGAAGGGCTGAGCAGAAGAAAGGTGTTCACAGTCCTTTGCATTATAATCATACCCTGGCCAAACCTAATCAAATAGAAAAGACAGAAATAACCAAATTTAAAAATCACCACTGACACCAAATGGAGCCACATAGAAAGTTCTGGGATGGGGGCAGTGCTTCCCTCAGAGTGTCATGGACCAGCAGGCCCATAGGGTGATATGATTATGGAGTCAGAACAATTAGCACTGACTCCTGAGAGAAACATTCAGCAGGAAAGGGATAATTCCTTTTTATCTTTTTTTCCTCTTGTTTCTGGCATGTAGGAGTGTTAAAAACTCCAGCTTGGGACTCAGAATGGATGCTGTGACACATATATCCTCAGCCGGATGACAGAGCTGCCCCTGAAGTTGATGACGGTGTTTACAGTGATCATTTCCAAGTCTAGCTGGATGTCCCGAGGCCCTTTGATAGGGCGAGTCATCACCAGGGTGGCACTGATGGGTCCAGTTTGCTATAGAAAGAATAAAAACAATGTAATAGTAAGAAAAGCTCACATTTCCATAGCACCTAAAGGTTTACAAAGCAATTTCTTCACAAGAACTCGACATTATCCCCATTATAAGTTTAGGGTTTGTCTGTTTATTTTTAAATCTGGTTCCTGGTTGGCCATCGTCAAAGAATTCATCACCTTATGACCAACCTGCTAGTAATGAGCCTTAGCTAGGCTGGTACTTAGACCATACTCAGAACTCTACTAGTTTGGTAAGACCTACCAGAACGCTGAACCTTCAAAAAAGTCATTACCTCCATACCATGACAGGCATAAGAGAAGGAGACTGAAAGTAAGACACCCAGTCACTTCCCTAAGTCATGATCAATAAGCATCCATGTGCCAGGTACTGTACTTAACTCTAAGGATACCAGAAAAAAAAAGGCAAGAGAGCCCCTCCTGCCCTCAAGAGCTCCTGGTCTAGTGCAAAAGAGTATATGCAAATAATTATGTACAAACAAAATATGGTACAGGACAAATTGGAGATAATCAATAGGGGAAAAGCACTAGAATTAAGTGTCAGAGAGGAGATCAGTAAGACAGTAGTTCAGAGGGACTAATTTCATAGCAAGGAAGGTTCCTCTCCAAGGTTCTCAAGCAGTTACTGAACAAAAGCAGGGCAGAACAGAAAGCCCCAGGGACTAAGATTTCAGTTTTAGATCCAGCTCTGTCATGACTAGTTTTGTGATCTTGGGAAAGTAACGTCAGCTCCCTGAGCTGCAGTTTCATCATGTGTTTTGTGTATGTGTGTGTGTGCATACATATATACATAAACAGACGTACGCGCACACACACACACACACACACACACACACACAGGTACATTTGCCTGGAATCTCGTACATCTAAAGAAAAGGAGAAAAAAGTCAGGGAGACAAAATGGCAAGTATACTGAGCTAGACACTGTAAAGAGTAGCCACAATATGGTACAAGTAGTTACTCGAAGAGGAATAGCAGCAGGGATGTAATTCACAGAGGACAAAATCCAGAGAAGAGTTATCATTAAGATGCCTGACTTCAAACAAGCAAAAGGTCTTAAAGCGAGGAAACAAATTCAACCTCATAGTGACTACTGAAATATGGGGCGGGAAGGAGGGGCATGACTGAACTGTGTAAAGTGTAACTTATTTAAAAAGAATGAAATTGGGGAATGGCTAAACAAGTTTGTGGTATATGATGATGATGGAATATTACTGTGCTGTGAGAAATGATGAGGCTTTTGATTTTAGGAAAACATGGAAAGATTTGCATGAAGTAATGAAGAGTGAAATGAGCAGAACCAAGAGAATATATACCATGACAGCGATATTGTTAGAACTGTGAATAATTAAGTTATTATGAGTATTATAATTAATCAACTGCAAAGGAAGATGCTAGCCACCTCCAGAGAAAGAAGTGATAAATAGAAGCATGCATTAAAAAAATTTCTTAAAAATGAAAGGAATGAAGTAAATAAAAGGGCAGGAAGTGTGAAAGCCTAAGAGGGTTGTATGCTAAGAAAATTGCAAGGCCTTTCTCTGAAAGAAAAAGAAAAGGTAAGGTTAAAACTAAAGAACGTTCTGCCATGGGGAGTGTGTGTCTGTAAAAAGAGACAAAGACCTTGTAATTGGTTTCTTCTAAGGAGTATTTTTATACCATGAGGCCTCCCTTTCTAAGGGTTGTATCCCACTCCAAGAGAAGGGATATGTAAGCACCCAATGGCAACCAACACCCATTTTGACAGCAGAAGAGAGTAAGCATTTATATAACACCTACTGTGTGCCCTATGCTAAGCTCTTTACAGATATCATCTCATCTCATCCTCACAATAAGCCTGGGAGGTCAGTTCTGTTATGATCTCCATTTTATCATTGAGCTCACTGAGGCAAACAGAGGTTAAGTGACTTGCCCCAGGCCATACAGTGAGTATCAGAGGCCAAATGTGAACTCAGGTCTTCCTGAGTCCAGGTTCAGCAGCACTCTTATCTACTGCGTCACTCAGTAGTCTCTAGGCAGGAAGGAGATAGAAACAGAGATGGAGATATTGTGGGTTTAGGAGTAATGATAGCTAGCATTTCTATAGCATCTTGATGTTTTCAAATGGTCCTTACAACAACTCTAGGAAGTAAGTACCATTATTATCCCCATTTGACAACGGAGGAAACTAAGGCAGGAAGAGGTTAAGTGACTTGCTCAGAGCTGGATTTGACCTCAGTGTTCCTCATGCTTCAAGCCCTCTACCTGCTGTCCCACTTCGATGCCCTACAGAAGTACTGAGTGATCGTGGCAAGGGCAGGCTCGTGACTCAGAACAGAGAATGACTCCCTCCACAAAGCAGTGCTTCCAACCAACAATGCTTCCTTCTTGAAATGGTATCTCTAAGAGGGAGGGACAGAAGAAAAAAAAAACGAAATGGGACAATATGTACATATGCAACAACAAAAGAAATAGACTAAGGAGGGAGCTCAGATTTGGTACCCCAAGAGCGCTATCCTAGTGAGGGAATCAAGAAAGAATAAAGAAGAATAGAGATCATGAAGCATATGTTAGAATTCAGAATAGATGAAAAGAAAAGAGGAATGAGGAAGAAGGAAAAGCAAAGTAAAATTTCTTGGGAAAGGTTATTTCTGGAGGATGTTACTTAAGTGAAGGAGTTAGAGGAAATTGAAGATTTTAAACAACATGCTTAGCTAAGCATGACCTTCCCTTTAGAAGGTCAAGGAAAAAAAAACAGAGAGAAATTAATAATTTAAATAAATTCAAGGAATTTGGAATGAAACAATTAAATGGCACTAAGGGAGGAATAGACCAGTACCAAACTAACATAGTAAAACTGAGCACAGGAACAAATATTGACTTAAAAATAAATACAAAAGAAATAAACATTAGAAAGCTCAAACGTAAATATCATAACTATAAATGGGAATTTGTTAAACAATTCAATAAAAGGAAGACAGGATAACAGAGTGGATAACAAAACAAAATCCTTCCCCCTCATTATTTTGTTACATGTAAGAATAATATGTAAAAAAAATTTAATGGTATGTCAAAGTATCAGAGACTGCAGCTGGGGACTCAAACGAATGAGAAGAGCTATTATTCTTTAAGCAATTCTCGCCGAGTAGAAACTTGTTTGCCAAAGTGGAAATGTTTACAACCTGGGAAGCAGTAGTCAGTCTGTCTTTGCAATTTGATACAGAAGAAAAGAAAGATGAATCCTATATTTGGGGAGAGCAGATTTGAAAGGGTTCAGAGAAGGGTTATGTAGAATGCTATGCCCTAAAATACTATAACAGAACCCAGCCCAGAGAAAATGAATAAATACAATTTGAAGATAGGAACAGAAAATTTGTGAAGGGGAGAAAAGGGGTGTCATTTAAAGAAACTAATGTGGATAACACAGGGGATTCATCAACCAAATTAGATCTTTTTAAAAGTAGGCACAGAAGACAGAAGCCAGGGCAGATAATAGAAGATGAACACAAAGGCATGGCATGGTTCTGTAAGAATACTGTCAGGTGCACTAAAGCTCAGACCAGCTATGCCTCTAGATACATAAGGACTGGCAGATGTGATTACTGAGTTGTTGTCAGTAATCTTTAGAATCAAGAAGAATGGAAACATGTTGCATGCCTGGAAAGGGACAAATAGTCTTTTGATTTTCAAAAGATGTGGGTTTGGCTTTGATTTCTGGCAAAATTCTAGAATGTATCATTAAAGGGGTGGTTAGTAAACACTTAGAAATGGAAGCAGTGATCATAGTCAGCATGGCTTCATCAAAAATAGGTCACGCCAAGCTGACTTCATTTCCTTTATCAACAGTTACAGAACTATTAGATCTGGGGAATAATGTCGATACACTTTATCTAGAAGTCAGAAAAGCATTGAACAAAGTTCTCCACGCTGTTCTTTTAGACTAGATAGAAATATGTAAGTTATCTAGAATAACAGGATAGAGATTTAGAATTGAAAGGGATCTCACCTCCCCTTCCTTTCACGGGTGGAAAAACTGAGATCCAATGAGGTTAAGTGATTTGCCCAAGGGCACTTAGATGGTAAATGGGTGAGAAGTGAAATTTGAATTCAGGGCCTTTCACTCTGGAGCCAATGTATTTTCCACAGTACTGATTTGGAATTGATTGAATCGCTAGATCCAAAGAAAGTCATTAATCGGTTCTTGAAGGAAGACTCTGGTAAACCATCTTAGTGATCTGTGCTTGGTCTTGTGCTATTAAACATTTTCATCAACGATGTGTGTGTGTGTGTGTGTGTGTGTGTGTGTGTGTGTGTGGCGAACACTTTGGTTCAAAAAATTAACTTCATAAGTATAAGATGGGGAAAACGTAGCTAAACAGCTGTTAGTCCAAAAGATATTGGAGGGTTTTAGTGGATTGTGAACCTCAATATGCATCAACAAAAAAGACAAAAAAGAGAGGAGAAAAAACTTAAGCAAACAGATTAGATTAAGACAGACAAGGGTAGGGGAGACAGAAAGGGAGAGAGAATATCTAGAACAAGGAAAATAAAATGTCTTTCTGTAACCTGACATACTGGATTCAGTTCTGGCCATCACATTTTAGGAGAACAAGAGAAAGATGAAGAGGGTCTAAAGCATACAACCCAAAAGATAAAGGGCCTTGAGACCATGCCATATTTGGATCAATTGAAAGAATGCTTACAAAAACAAAATAAGAATTATTTCTTAGTTGCCTTAGTGAAAATTTCATCTTTCAAAAGGTAGAGGAATTAATGTGTTGAATTGCTATGCTAGACTTGATTCTCACCAACAAGAAGGAACTGGGTCCTGAAGGAGAAACAGCTGTCACCTTGAAGAAGCATGATCACTGCATCTTAGCATTTTTGAGAAAGGAAAGAGGTGGGGGCAGGGCAGGGAGGCAGTGTGTTATAATGGCTAGAGAACCAGCCTTGGAGTCAGGAAACATGGGGTTGAGTCCCTCCTTTGACACATATTGTCTGTGGGACCCTGGACAAGTCAGCCCAGAAAGGGTGGGAAGCACTCTAGAATAAAATATGGGTCCAATCCAAGCAAAAAATTTGTAGATGATACAAAGTTGAGAGGAACAGCTAGCATGTTATAAAACAGAATCAGGATTTTTAAAAAATCCCTCTAGGCTAGGCCTCAAGGGAGGGCCTTGAACACTAATCACTTACTCCCTTCAACAGATCTCTCTCCAATCATTTGATACTCTGTGTATGCTCAATGGTTAGCATACCGCTTCTTCATCCTCTTCCCATTTCCCAATTCTCATTGCATATTCTCTTACTCTCATTCCCCTCAACTCACCGCACCGCCCCCCCCCCCCACCATAGTCCTACTCCAGACTTATCCACTCTATTTACTGCATTCTCTGGAATGCCTACTCCATAGCTCACACATTTGCTTTCTTCTTAAGCCTTTTCCTTTCCCATTCGCTCCCTTCTAATGATATTCCATCCCTGGCCACCCTTTCCAGTCTCATTTTCACTTCACTTGACTCAATGGTCATGATGGGAGAAGAGATATTTTCTTCCCATTGCCATTCCTAGGCTCTCCCACTACCAGTATCACTCAGTAACCTTTCCTCCTTCATTCCTCATTCAATACAAAATTATCCTCCAATCAGGATTCTGAAGGCTGTTATCTCTGGACTCTCAGGACATCCTTCTTCCCTCAGTGCCCAGTTCACAGGCTTTCTTTCCATTACAGCTGCTGCCCTCACTCTGGATGACTTCAAGATACATATTGATGTTTCCTCAGAGACCTTAACTTCTTAGTTCTTCAATCTACTCAATTCCCATCATCTACCCCCATTCCACATCAGCCTCACAAGGAAACGGTCACACTCTTGATCTTGCTGTTACCTACATGTGTTCCATTCCCATGTTCATGAATACTGAAATCCCTTTATCTGATCATATTTTATTATTCCAGCTTTCCCTATACCTGATTCCTTTGGGGCAGCTAGGTGGTGCAGTCAATAGAGTGCCTGGCCTGGAGTCAGGAAGACTTGATACCTACTAGCTGTGTGACCCTAGGCAAGTCACTTAACCCTGTTTGCCTCAGTTTCCTCATCTATAAAATGAGCTGGAGAAGGAAATGACAGACTACTCCAGTATTTCTGCCAAGAAAACCCAAACGGAGTCATGAAGAGTCAGACACAACTGAAATGACTAAACAACAATATAATTCCTTCATCTACCTTGTGACCTCCAATTCCTTCATCTCTCAGTTCTTTCCCAGGACATTACCCCTACATTGGCTATACTCTCCTTTCTTCCCTATCCCCCACTTTGAAGAATCAGTTCAACCCTATACTATCACTTATGTGAGTCTCTTGACCCTTTATCCTAGTGCCAGTCATGCCTTACCAAGAGCCAACCTTGGGTTAAACCCATCTTCTCTACACTTTTCTCCCATTCATGTATTGCTGAACTGATCTGTAGAAAAATCATAAAATCACATTGACCGAATCAACTACAACTTTATGTCATATAACCTCAAGTGGGTCCTCACTGCAGCATGGCAGTCTTTTCATACCTCCCTAATCAATTCACTATCCCATTTAGCACATTAGCTATTCTAAACCTTTTCACTGCTCCTCAAGCTTCCCATGGTGCCCTCTCCTTCCATCCTCTCAGGTGAGAACCTTACCTCATACTTCACTGAAAAAATCAAGGCCATTTGCCAATAGCCCTCTCTTCTCCTCACCCCTTCATCTCACATCACCCAGATGTCTTTCCACACTATTTCCTCCTTCACCCGTGTCCCACGTGAAAAAGAGGATCATTTCTTCGTTAAGACGAACCTCTCTACATGCACCCTTGATCCAATCCCATATTATCTGATTCAGCAAAGTCATCTCCTCCTTCTCTCCCTAATTTTCAATCTCTCCCTATCTACTTATTTCTCCTTACTGCCTACAAATATGTCTATGCTTTCTCCATCTTGGAAAAACCTTTATTTGATCTGACCATCTGAAACAGTAAGGCAATAATCACGATGTAGATGATGACTGTCAAAATGCCTATGTGGTTCTGTATTGCGAAGTATACGAGACTCTCCACATAGAAGGTAGAAGAAGCAAACCATTTATTCAGACACCAGAGGACCACATCCCACAAGCCATTTATCCAATCTATCAGAGCAGTAAAACATTCAATACACTGTATCACAACATGGAGCCTCGCCATCCCAGAACCTCTCTGGCCCCCTGCTGGGGTCTTCCCCAAAACAAACTCACAGTACAGCTAGGTCAGACTGTTCAGTTCTAACCATCACGAGGGCAGCCATTAGCAGCCATAACTGCTCACGCTCTCGCTCGCACTCTCTCTCTCAGCATTTCCTGTGATATAACTTCCTTTTCCTGCAGGAAGCTCTTCCCACCACATATGACTTAGGCTTCCTGTGACGTAAGCAGGTCACATGGCCTATTAATGGGTGGGGAAAGATCTTCAGATCTAAATTGCTACTACACCATCCCTACTAGCCATCATCCTATTTCACTCCTTTACCTTCTTGACTAAACTTCCTGAAGTGATCTATAACCTGGTCCTCCACCTCCTACCCTCTCTCTTCTACACTCTGGCTTCAGATCTGATCATTCAACTAAAACTTCTCTCTCTACAAGTACCAATAACTTCTTAATTATCAAATGTAATCACCTTTTCTCAGTCCTCATCCTTCTTGACTTCTCTGTAACTTTTCAAAATGTTGATCACCCTCTTCTCCAGGATACTCTCTACTCTTGAGGGTTTTGGTGTCACCTGGTTCTCCTCCTACCTGTCTGATTATAATTTATCAGTATCCTTTCCTAGATCCTCTTCCAAGACCTACCCACTAATGGTGAGTATCCCTTAGGGATCTGTCCTGAGTCCTCTTCTTTTCTCCCTCTATCCGATTTCACTTGGTCATCTCCTCAGCTCCCATGGTTTTAATTATCATCTCTATGATGATGACTTTCCACTCTCTTTATCCAGCTCTAGGTTCTCTCCTGAGCTCTAGTCATGTATCTTGTTGTTGTCCAGTCATTTCAATCATGTCCAATTCTATGAGATACAAAAATACTGGAGTGATTTGCCATTTCCTTCTCCAGCTCATTTTACAGATGAGGAAACTGAGGCAAACAGGGTAAAGTGACTTGCCCAGCATCACACTGCTAGTAAGCATCTGAGGCTGGATTTGAACTCATGAAGATGAGTCTTCCTGATTCCAAGCCCAGTGCCCTGTCCACTACACCAGCATGCATCACCAACTGCCTATTGTTCATCCTGAACTAGATTCCCATAGCCATTTCAAACTCAACATGGTCAAAACAGAGCTCATTGTTCTCAAGCTGAAAACGACACCAAGGTTACAAGCCTGGATTTCTGAGAGAAATGTTGTGCCCTTTACGGGAATAGGGAAGCTGGAAAACAAGTAGGATTTGGGTAAAAAGACAAGTTCTATTTTGGATATGTTGAGGTTGAGATGCCTACGGAACATCCAGTTCAGAATGTCCAAGTGGATCCGATGATACACGGGCCTCGAGCTCAGGAGAAAGACTAAGGTTGTCTATCTAGATATGAGAATCAATTACATATAGATGATCTTTGAATGCACGGTAGCTCCTCTCAGTGGCCGAAGCCACTGAAAGGTGGGAGGCAGAATGATGTGGAGAGTCATGAGAGTACTAGCTCTGAGTCAGAGGGCCTAGGTTCAAAGCCTGGCTCTGCTGAATAACAGCTGTGTGACCTCGGACAAGCTATTCCACATTTCTGATCCTCTTCTGTAAAAAGGAGGGTTTGGACCGCGTGGTCTTCAAGGTCTCTTCCAAGCCCCAGATCTGGATCTTAAGAGTTTGGGAGGAGAGAGGGAAAGGGTTTATGTGGACGCCTGCTGCTGTGACCCTCATCTGGGTTTTAGAAATAATGATAGCTCCCTGTTACATTGATGAAGGATTATACTTAAGGTTTATAAGGCACTTCCTCATCTCAGGTTTGTAAGGAAGGTAGTGCAAATGGAATTATCCTCATTTTACAGACCAGGAACCTGAAGTTAGGTAGGTCATGTGACTTGCCTGAGGTCACATACTTGGTAATTGTAAGGGAGGGATTAAAAAACGAAGTGTTTCCACTCCACTGTGCTGTCTTCCTAAGTCCCCTGCTCTTTATCACCAGATTCTCTGCTGATACAAAAGGGGGGAGGGGGAGGGGAGAAGGGAGAGACGACCCTTTTTCCTTTTCTAGCAATTCTCACCTCTGAGGTTGCATGCATTGTGATTATTTTGTGGTGTAGAAAGAGCACTGGAATTCTGTAATTGACGGGCTGCAACACCTTGGGCAAGATCACCTCTCTGGGTCTCAGTATCTTCATTTGTAAAGGGAGCAGAATCGTACTAGATGGCTTATGAAGTTCTTTCCTTTTGTAACACCCAGTGAGTTATGAAGCTCATTCTAACAGGATTTCACCTGAGTAAATAATGTTGGGAGGGAGGAGGAGGCCCACAGGATGATTTACCCCAGCCACACATTCCTTTAAGGGAAGACCCACGCCAACCTCTCCACATTGCTTAGAATATAGGACAGTGGATAGTGAGGGATGCCAATTATCACTCCCCCCACAGGGCACTACATTTGCTAAGAGGGAAGAGGGTCCATGGCCCACCCAGACCATTGCACTTCTAGCCATTCCTCTCTCCTCCCACCCCATTCTGGGATGTACACTCCCAGTTTGGCCCTAGATCAGAGAGTACGTTTTCATGTGTGATCAGCATTGTTTGACAATCAGGAAATGGTCAGGCTGGAGAATGTCAGCTCAGCTTGGCTCTGTCACTCTACTCCATACAGCTCACGTAAAAGAAAACTTGGCGTGGTTAGAATCCTGTGACTGTGGCCCAACTGCCAGATGCGATCATGTCCCCAAACCACCTGGATAACAATAAAGACCAATCATCCATCAAGGCAGTTCATTTACACTCTGTGTGGCTCATTGAAAATAACCCAGTGCCAAAAGAGTTTAACCAGAAGAGCAGTGCATAAGTGAGAGAGAGAGAGAGAGAGAGAGAGAGAGAGAGAGAGAGAGAGAGAGAGAGAGAGAGAGAGGAAGGGAGGGATGAGGGGAAAGAGAAAGGGGGGGGAAGGGAGAGAGAGAGAAGGAGAGAGAGACAGAGGGAGAGAGACAGAGGGAGAGAGACAGAGGGAGAGAGACAGAGGGAGAGAGATTGTGTGCACATGTGCAGAGCTGTGGTTGTTGGCTCAGCATTGTTACCTCAGAATCCTCAGTAATAGTTTAACTGCTAAACCCTAAGAGAGAATTTCAGGCAAGGTGCCGTACATAGTATTAGCAGAGATCGGGACTGGACTTACGAATGTAACGTATGTAGAGCTCCCAAATGAAGGAACTCCCTCTCCTCTGGAAGGACAGCACTCTCCATATAACTTTTTTAGAGCACGGAGAGGTAAATTGAGTTGTACAGGTCCCATAGCTAACATGTGTCGGGGGTAAGACTAAACCTCGGTCTTTCCGGCTCCAAGACCATCTCCCTATGCAGTACTCTTACTTATTCTGCCTCTCAGGATGTCAGCTGAGTAGGAAAACTAGTGCGCTTCAAGACACAACAGTGAGGTGGAACACGAGTATCTTGCATAAAACGTGGAAAATTCCTCTGCAATAACTAAAAGGCTGTGAACTGCTTAACTGAGAGGAGGCTATTGGCTTTAGCACTTTGGTTCATTACACCAGAAGAGATCTCAGAGGGCAACAAGTCCATGCCCCTCGTTTAACAGATAAGTAAACTGAGGCCCAAAGCAAAAAATGAGGGACTTGGAGGAGGCCTCAAGTACAGGAGAGATTACAGGTGATTAGTAAACCCAGAGGAAAAGAACACAACTGGGGAGGAAGGAGCAATGTTTAAATCAAGATTCAAGACAGTAAATAGAAATTTGGGTTGAGGTTGAAGTCAGGAGTCAATAGGTAACCAATCGAGAGCCTGAGGAAGGAAGTCATGAACTGAGTCCTAGAGCAAAAGGTCCAAGGACATAGAGAAGATCTGCATTGAATAGGTGGGAGAAAGCACCACAAATGAGACAAAGTATAAGGGTGGCTATCCCTATGAGAAATCAGTCAGATAGAATGTTCTTTTATAGCAGAGGCATGAGAGCCTTCTAAGGGTGTGCTGGAGCTGGTTTAGACTGGCTCTTAAGAGTTGATTGTCAAATTTTCTTTGTGAGTATCTGTTGTTTTCCTGTTGTGTCTGACCCTTCCTGACCCCATTTGGGGTTTTCTTGGCAAAGATACTCAAGTGGTTTGCCACATCCTCTCTAGCTCATTTTACTGATGAGAAAACTGAGGCAAACAGGCTGAAATGACTTGCCCAGGGTCACACAGCTAGCAAGTGTCTGGGGCCACATTTCAACTCAGGTCTTCCTGACTCCGGGCCTGGAAGTCTATCCACTGTGCCACCTTGTGAGCATTTACATCTCAGAAATAAACACTAAAAATGAAGGTTTGATTTATTGTCTTGTTGATAGAGAAAATGTTAACAATGCAAATTAAACTAGAATGTGTCAAGTATATTTTTTTCTTCAGAGAGCTGGTTGTTAAACGTTTACCAGCACACCCTTGCCTGGACCCCTCTTCTTTCAGATGCAGTACCATAGCTGTGGGCAAGGACATCATCTCTCCCCCAGAAGCTTTCCATGAGCACAAAGTTCTGACTTAGTGAAATATTATTGTTGGAAGACCTTTACCAACTTGGGGAGACAATGTTTGTTGACAGAAGGAAGATAAGGCAACATACTATTTGAATTCAAAGAATGTACCACCTGCCTCTGGTGCCCACTAGAATGCCTTTAGATGTTTCTGTACACAGCTGTCAGGGTAAACTTGAAAATGAAGTGGCATCGATACTCTATCAAACGGATGAGGCATTGCATATCTCCTGGCCTACAATTTCCCCCTTAGGTGGATTTAGGTGCACTCTGTACCAGTGAATCCAATAGCCAGCTATTTTGAGGCTAAAAGAAAATACTGAAAGTTTCCAACAACTCTTGAAGGAATTCCTTCACCTCACCTGCTCGATGGCATTTCCTTGTGAAGTAATGGGTGGATTAGGGAGGCAGCTAGTCCCAAAGGACAAGGCAATATAACAGCCATCTTAACCTAAGATGCAGGGAGTCCCTGGGGTGAAGGTCCAGAAATTTCAGGGAATTCCTTTGTTCCCTAATTGGTAAACTAGTCTGGGAACGTCACTATACGCTAGTAGGTGAGATAGTTGGCTGAAACCATTTCTAGAACTATCCATGTACTTGAGCCCTGAGGCTCCCTACTCAATAATTATATTATATTATATTATATTATATTATATTATATTATATTATATTACATTACATTACATTACATTACATTACATTATATTATATTATATTATATTACATTATGTCATATCATATATCATATCATATCATATCATATTGTCGGTTGGTATAAAAGTACGATTAGTTGATTTACTCAACCCTATCCCATTTAAGGTAAGTGATAAGACATTTCATCATCCATAGGCTTTAAACTAAGTAGGAAAAGTCATCAAAAGCCAGTTTGACCAAGTGGAACAATGTCAAACTAGAAGTCTGTTCCAATAGGCTGAGAGATTTCATCATGTCCTCTGGGGCCTGTATAAAGGTATCGAGTGATCTGGAATCAGAAAATTCCAGAAATTAGAGCAAGCGTGACCTTCTAATAAAACCCCTGACGAAAAACCACCTGGAAGGGAAGGATTCAGCCTTGGCCAAATATTCTTGCCTCTTTCCCCTTTTGCCAGAGGAGGGCTTTTCAGACTTTCAAGGGTCCAGGAAATTTTGGACTTCCTGTCTTCTCATTAGTGTCCTAGCATTGTCCCCCAGGACAGCAAGGACAGTGTCTGCATTGGGAGCCAAGGACAAGCTGGAGGCAGAGTCATCATGCCTGAGTCTCCATGAATGGGAGGAGAGGACTTGCAGCAACAAGAAGCTGTGATTTACCCCTAAGTTTGAACACGACCATGGACTTTCTATGTAGTAATGGGAAAATATGTTACATACTTTTGAGGAATGTTGTCTACCAACTGTTCTTCCTGCATCACCTTAGTAAGCATCTCTTTCTAAAAGTTACTTAAGACAGACTGAATAAATTATTCTCAACTGATAATCTGGAGTTTGGGAGAGGAGAAAACATATTGGTGGGGGCTTAGGCTAATGTCATTAGATACATCACTCTTAATTCCTGAGGGGTACCCCTAGGACTCTGAGAGAAAGATGTAAATTTGCTCCAGAACCTGAGATGCATCAGTAAGACTGGATGTTGGAATATGAATTCTTAGAACTTATATAGGCTACATGAAGTACCTGCTGTGTGACAGGCACTACACCAAGTTCTGGGGATATAAATACAAAGAATAACACAATCTCAACTCAAAACGAACTTATTTTACAAGAGTGCAACCACTTTTTCCCCCTTGGTCTGGCTTTTGGCACTGTAATATTTAGGATAGCTGCTGTGTCCCCACCCCCTGAAGGGTTAGGGAAGAGGGCCAATGCACACCTGAGATTAGAGGCAAGAGATAGGCCTAAAGAGAAAGAAAACACACCTGGAGATAGAAGGGTGTAGGATAGGATGTGCTGCAAACCAAGGTCCAGGAGAGCAAACAGAAATTTGGGCTAAGGTCAAAACCTGGAGCTCACAAAGGCAGGTGGTCAAGAGCACAAGGCAAGAGGTCATGAACGGAGTCCAAAAGCAAAAAGTCCCAAGCAGGTGGGAGCACTATATGGAGCAAGGTTAAAAAAACACCTACATGTTGAGGGGGATGTGAAGCACCAGCAGCTGGTAGCTTGTCTCATTCGAGGTATCAGACTGAGACAGTGTCCTTTGGTGTTGACAACAAGCTAGTCTGTTGTCCTCTTCTATCTCAGCTATGATCTTGACATGTGTCAGAGAGAAGGAAGGGGTTTAGTGTATCTGGAATGAAACCAGCCTATGCATGGTTGTGAGAAAGGGTACTGTATGAATGAATAAAGGGAGGAGGGTTGAGAATAAGCATGTATATTGCACACCTACCATGTGCCAGGCACACTGGCTAAATGCTTTATAAATATTACCTGATTTGAACCTTACAATAACTCTGTGAGATAGGTGCTATTATGCTACGCATTTTACAGTTGAAAAAACTGAGGAAAACAGGGTTAAGTGACCTGCCCAAGTTCACATAGCTGTTAAGTGTTTGAGGCCAGATTTGAACTTGAGTCTTCTTGACTCCAGGCTCAGGGCTCTCTCTATACACTGTACCACCTAGCTGGGTACAGGTTTAAAACTAAGAGGTATAGTGTAGCACAAGCCCATACATTTTTGGTCCTGAGTCTTTCTCTCCTTGGGTCACCACTGTGCTATGTGGTGTTCCTGGGTGTCCACAATAGTCATGATGCATGCTGCTCCAGATTCCATACACAGCATGCACTGGAACTGGAGGGGTAAATAAGAATGAAAGGAGTGTTCAGATACAGCCTAGAGATGTCTATCTGAGTAGTACTAGCTGAGCTTACTCCCACTATCCCTTCACTAGAGAAGGGGCGCATGGTGGTGGGCATCAAGCCCATGGTGCATGGTTAGACACAGCTCTGCCTAGGCTCATAGAAAAGCCCCTAAAGCCGCGGTGGAATTCAAATGAATTAAAACCAGTTCTCCACAGAACCGAGCCAAGGTGCCACCCCTGCTAACAATCACTTCAGGGAACTAAACCTAAAATTAGGTACTGGTTCTACCTAACTGGTGGGAACTGGCTGAATCTCACCGCCGCCCTAAAGGCCCTCAGGTCCACATCCCTCATTTTACAGGTGATGAAATGAAGGAACAGAGGAGTTAAGTGACTTGCTCAGGGTGATACTTCTTGTGTCTAAGGGAGGATTTGAACCATGATCTCCTTAACTTAAAGTCTAATACCCTGACCATTATACTATACTGTCATTTCAGTGACATGTCAGAGGTAGAATTTAAACCATGTCCTCAGACCTCCAGAGCCCTGTGTGTGTGTGCCTGCCCAAAAATAGACCAGAGGATTGTGGAATTTAGAGCTAGAAGAGACTTTATATATCATAGGATAATAGCTTCAGAACCAAATGGGGCATCAGAGATCATTTAGCCCAGTCCTTTAATTTTACAAATAAAGAAACAAAGACACACAGTCGAGATAAAAGCAGATTTTGAAACTATTTTCTTGATTCCAGAATCTAGTGTTCTTTTCACTACAAATACTGTTTCTTATTTTAAAAAAAGTTCCCTCTTTCCTTCCTCTCTGCTTCCTGAGTGTGTTGGTAAGCAAAGTGGGCTCCTTAGCACTTAGTTCAACAAGTGCCCTTGAATAGTTTGGCTTTTGTTTGTTTTGAGTAATTCTGTGTATTTCATTGATCCTTACTAGGTGCTAAGCCCCAGGCCCAAACCCCTATTAGGTGTAAAACCTTAGTGGGTGTGGATTGGCAACTAAGGTGGGGCCCAAGGCGGGGCTAACTCCAGGGAGGGCCTAGTTTATATGTCTGGGACAGCAGAGGCTCTGAGACCACATGGGTTTAAGTCGCCTCTTTGTGACGATTTTAAGTCACGTGGGTGAGTCGCATGTGTGACTCACCCCTGACACTGAAAAAGATATAAAACCCGGGGTTGGCCTCCTCTTCCTTGGAGCTCTTTGCCACAGCAGTGGTGGCGCGTGACTCTGGGCCAGCGCTTGTTTTGAGCTCCCGGGCTGACCCCAGATGTTGGTAACTATGAATTGTATTGGGTCTGTCTGTTGATGTTTGTAATTTGTTTGTATTTTGTTCTGAAGTTCAGGGTGCTGGTTTTTTTCCCCTGAACTAAGTGAATGCTGTCTGTATGCTGGATTAAAGTAAGCCTGTCAACCCCTTCACCTTCCTTTCCTTAGTTAAGCAGATCAAAAGAACCTGTGCTGTTGGCAGCTTTCCGGGTGCTGGCTGTGGGTGGATCTTACACCGCCACAGAGGCTGCTAGCTGGATTGTTGAAACACTGAGTGACATCAATAGTAAAATTCTTTTCTGCCATAATCATAAGGAAACTCTTGGCCCTTTCTCAATGACTCAAAGTCTCAATGACTTCAACACCCGACTCATTGTCTTCATTCACAATCCAATCTATGATCCAATCCCCACTATTGTACGTGGATGTCTTTAACATTTAACATTACTCACTACCGCTCCTCTAACAAACCCACATCTTCAGCTACCACAGCATGAGCTCCCTCTCCTCTTCATCAGAGAGTTACAACCAAAATTGCTTCACTTCTAAGATCCAGAATTTTGAAATTCTTTTCTCTGGTCACCATATCCTGTCCTCAACTCCCCCAATCTCATTCCTTCTAAGCCTGCTCTTTGTCCTCAATCTCTCTGAGTGGTCCTACTATGCCTGCTCTAGCTTCATACTCTCTTCAAAGTCATGACTGTAGAATCAGCCTCTTCAACAATGCGTCAACCTCCACTAATTCTTTGCTCCTTTGTTCTTTGTTCCCACCCTACTATCCTGCATCCCTTACCCTTTCCTACGGCTACTCATAAGACTATAGTAAACCACATTTAGTATAAATTTAAATGATCGAACCTTAATTAGGCCTCATTTCTGCCCGGCAATCTTTTTATTCATAACTGATGAACTCCCTGTCATGCTGTCCACAATGACTGCTTCAGAAATTCTTTCCTTTCTCCTAGCCTCTAGCTCCACTCCTAACCACTTCTCTCTCAGATCTGCTATGTCACTGAGATGATTGAAGCTATCCATCATGAACGCCATTGTCATCCACCCTCTGAGCATCATCACTTCTTTATGTCCTCAACCAATCTCTCATGGTCCTTCTTGTCTTAGAAGAGGAAATGACCCTCCTTGCCTAGAACGATCTCATCATTTTTACTTTTGATGGCACAGATCTCCTCATCTCCTCTAGGACATTTTTCTACCAGACATTCCCATGTATTCTCATCATCAGGCTCTCCTTTAAGGATTGTTGGCTTTTTTCCCTCTATCTACAGGTCTTCTCTATCTCTTATCCCTACCGTCTCTCCAAATCATCATCCTGAATCTCCTCCCTTTTACATTAGAAACTCAGAATAAAGTAGTTGCATTCGTTGTCTCCACTGCCTCACAACCCTCTCATTCTTCAGCCCCTTGCAATCTGGCTTCCATCACCAACAGTTTATTTTAAAATTTTTCTCCAAGATCAACAATAAACCCTTAAATGTAGTTATCAGACCTAATGGCCTTTTCCTCCTTGATCTTTCTGCAGCATTCTACATTGTTGATAAATATCTCTGATATTCTATCCTTGGGCTTCCATACCACTGCTGTCTGCTTGTGCTCCCTCTACCTCTTTGACCACTCCTTCTGCTTTGATGGTTCTTTTCCACTCATCTACTAAGCACAGATGTCCACAAAATCTCATTCCTCAACCCTTCCCTCTAAATCTATCTTCTTTTCCAATTTAAATTATTTTCCTTGACAATTTCCTCCATTCCCGTGGTTTCAGTTCATACATGGCTACACCTACATATGGATGAATCCCAAATCTGTATATCTAACCCAATCTCTTTCTTTTTTGAACTCCATGAGGTAGCTAGATGGTATAGTGAATAAAACTCTGGGTCTGGAGTCAGGAAGATCTGAATTCATCTGGTCTTAGACACTTACTAGCTGTGTGACCCTGGGCAAGACCTGCCTGCCTCAGCTTCCTCAGCTTGAAAATAGGACTGATAATAGCACCTATCAGCATTGTTGTGAGGATTAAATGAGATAATATTTGTAAAAGAGGTTAGCACAGTGCCTGGCACATAGAAGACATTTAATAAATGCTTTCTGACTGACTAGTATTTTAATCATTCTTGCCAATTGGAGATTAAGGCTCCGAAAAAGAAAAAGGAGTTTTGAAAGAAAACAGCTGATTTAAAAGATGGTACCTGAATATGGGATTTAGAGTAAATATAACAAAGGCTGCTAAGCATCTGTGTGCCTCTGAGAGCTTATGCCTGGAATCATGCAAATCTCAAGAAGTCTTTATGCTGATAATGGAAAGGAAATGCCCAAGTCAGATTTTATAAAAAGCAGTAGGCCTGACATGCAGTGAGGAGAATCTCAGGTGAGAGAGCCAGTGATTCAAAAGAGTCAGTACCAATGATGAGAGAAAACATGGCCACAGATACACAAATGCACAAAAGTATGGATAATCAACCAATATTTATTAAGCACTTACTGTGTGCCAGGAGCTATGCTGCTTAAATGGTAGGAATAAAACTACAAAGAATTAAATAATCTTTCATTTTAAGGAGCTTACGCCTAACTGGGGTGACAAGTTCAAATATAAATATTTACAGAACAAAGAGAATCAATGTAAATAAACACAAGGTAGTTAGGGAAGACGGACACTAAGAAGTGAGGACATCCAGAAGAGCTTCATGTTGAAAGTGAACTTGACCTGAATCTTGAAATGAGAGATCAATTCTATGAGGAAGCGATGAGGAGGAAATGTATTTCAGATATGGGGGCTGGGAGTGGCCAGTGTGAAGGAATAGAGGTGGTATATGGAGTGTTCTTTGTCAGGAATAGAGAGAAAGCCAGTATGACTGGATCAAAGAGTCCAGAAAGGGAAGTAATGTATTGTTTCATTCATGTCTGACTCTTCATGACCCCATTTGGGGTTTTCTTGGCAAAGATACTGGAGTGCTATGGCATTTCCTTCTCCAGCTCATTTGACAGATGGGGACACTGAGGCAAACAGGGTTAAGTGACTTGTCCGGGGTCACAGGAAGTATCTGAGTAACTGCATAACTGTCTGAGGCCAGTTATCAACTCAGAAAAATAAGTCTTCTTCACTCCAAGTCCACCAGCACTCTACCCACTGCACCACCTAGCTGCCCTGAAGCAAAGGGCTTTAAATGCCACACATAGGAATATATTTTATCCTAGAGGTAATAGGAAGCCACTGGAGTATAGTAATAAATAAGGTAAACTAGATAGATGAGGAGATAATCTCATAGGAATCACTAAAATTTTTTGGGACAGAACTAGGATATGGATATAGAGAATAGGAAGCTCCTGGGGTTTATTGAGGGGGTTAGGCCTATATTTTAAGAAAATCCCTTTGACAATTGAGTAGAGAGTGGATTAGAGTTGGGGGAGAGACTTGAGGAGCAGAGCCCAGTTGGAAGGCTAATGCAATAGTCTAAGCAAGAGGTGATGAGAGCCTTAGTAGAGTGGTGGCTATACGAACAGAGAGGAACACATACGAGATGTGTCAAAGGTAAAATTCTTCATTTCTCATCAGTAGCTCTTCTTGGTTTGGACTCCACAGAACTCCATGCGCTACTACCCCATAAAGTGATCACCTGAAATCTCATTATCATGCTAATTGACTCAGCTTTGGATTCTCAATACCTCAACTCCATCAGCTTTCTTTCCCCTCTGACAGGAGGTCTGCAGGGTGAAGCACTAAAGCCCTCCCAAAGCTTTCCTTTATAGAGAGCTAGGATCTGAACTTTTCAACTTTCCATCAGCAGCTCTGCTTGGTTTGGACTCCAAACCACCAAGTCAGGTGCCTTCTGGTGGCCCCCTTCTTTCTTTTGTGTTGTCTTCTCCCATTAGTTTATAAGTTTCTTGTGGGCAGGGGCTGTCTTTATTTGTATCCTCAACAATTAGATTAGATTATAAACTTCTTGAGGGTAGGAATGTTCTTTTTTTAAATTTGTATCCCCAGCAATTAGCACAGTGTCTGGCACATAATAGGTGCTTAATACATGCATACTGAATTGAATTGAACAACATATTGGAAATGTGGAGAGAATGAGACTGAGAAGTCAAAGATGACGATGACACCAGGGTTGTGAACCATGGGTGACTGGGAGGATGGTGATACACTTAACAGTAATAGATAAATTGGGAAGAGACTAAAGAGAGAAAAATAATGAGTTCTGTTTTAAACATGCAGTGTTTGAGACACCTGTAGGACACTCAATTCAAGATTTCCAAAACGCAATTGGTGATGTGGGACTAGAACTCAGGAGAGAGACTAAGGGCTGGACATACAGATCTCAGAATTGTCTGCATAGGAATTTAGAGCTCATCTGGTCCAGTCCTCTCATGTTATAGAGGAGGAAACTAAGACCCATAGTAGGGGAGTGAATTGCTCAAGGTCATATAATTAATGAGAAGCAGAGCTGATAAAACACTACCAAGGGTTTCCCATTAGCTGTAGTTTTTTTTTTTAATAGGACAAAACAGAAACTTCTCAACCTAGTATATAAGGTCCTCTCTGGACTGGCTCTAGCTTATCTTTCTAGTCCACACCCATCCACATACTGGAATGTATATTCCAGCCAAAATGAACCTCCTGTTATCATCCTGTCCTCTTCTACCTCCTCATGTTAATGTAAGCCATCACTCATTCCTGGAAGGAAATCTTCCATTGGACCCAGCAGGACAAGCTTCCCCCTCCTGACTCAAATCATCTTTAGTGGGCCTGTCCTCTGTACCTCACTGTGTCCTTTCCTAATGAATTTGCCTCAGACACAATTTTAGGTAATTACTCTGGAAGAGATTGTGATATTTTTTAACCTGTATCCCCAGTATGTAGCATAGGTTTTCAATCTGTGACCAGCCGTCAGCAGCAGTAGCAATCTTTAAAGCCTAGAGGGGTAACATATGCCTCCAGTGACATTCCTTGTAAATTGTAAATCAATATTTGAGAGATCCTCAGAGTCTAGAAATATTAAACTAGAACTAATATGTGGCAAGGACATATTCTTATAATCTTCTAAACTTTGTACCTCAAAAGCCTTCCCAGACATGTAAAGCAGCTAGAAATCAGTAGCTGTTTATGGATTTGGGGTTATATGGGAATGAGCCTTCACTCTTATCTCACCATTACGTTTTTTTTCATCATAAAACTCCCTTTTCCATCCCTGGGTTCCTTCCAATCACTCTCACCACCCTTAAATATACTGCAAAGAAAAGGTAAAAAGCCTAGCAGGAAATAATTGGATAGGGAGGACTGTTAGGAGCAAATATAGAGTAGAATCATCAAGAATATAGTTCCACAGAAAGCTTAGTAATATCTAGGCATGAAACTCTTTCTTGCCTCTATTATAAGATAATAAAATCCATAAGGCATTGTTTTCTTCCTTTGTATCATCCCACAGTGACCAGTAATTGGAGGTACAATAAATGTCACCATGTCTCCTTTGTCACAGAATCACTAAGTGTCAGTACTGGAAAGGCCCTTAATCATTATAATTCACATTTATATGAGTTTAAGGGTTACAAAACAATTTCTTCACAATAGGCTCATGAAGTTGATAACTCCATTTTACAGAGGAGAAAACTGAGGCTTAAATAGATTAAGTCACTTGTTCAAGATCATTTAGTTAATAAGTGGAAGACCCCCCCCCCAACTGATAAAAGGCCAAAGGATATGAACAGGTGGTTTTCAGAGGAAGAAATTAAAGATATCTATAGTCATATGAAAAAATGCTCTAAATCATTACTGATAAGAGAAATGCAAATCAAAACAACTCTTAGGTACCACATCACACCTATCAGATTGGCTAGCATGACAAAACGGGAAAATTATAATTGCTGGAGAAGACATGAGAAAATTGGAACACTAATGCATTGTTGGTGGAGTTGTGAACTGATCCAACCATTCTGGAGAGCAATTTGGAACTATACCCAAAGGGCTATAAAAATGCTCATACCCTTTGACCCAGCAATACCACTTCTAAGGCTGTATCCCAAAGAGATCACACAAATGGGAAAAGGACCCATATGTACAAAAATATTTATAGCAGCTCTTTTTTGTGGTGCCAAAGAATTGGAACTCAAGGGGATGCCCATCAATTGGGGAATGGCTAAACAAGTTGTGGATATGAATGTAATGGAATACCATTGCGCTACAAGAAATGGTGAAGATACAGACTTCATAATAACCTGGAAAGAACTACATGATTTGCTTTTGAGTGAGGGGAGCAGAACCAGGAGAACATTGTACACAATTACAGACACATTGTATCTGTGATGACTAACTGATAGACTTGGCGCTTCTCAGCAATGCAAGGTTCTAAGACAACTCCAAAAGATTCATGATGGAAAAAGCGATTCACATTCAAAGAAAGAATTATAGTCTGAACGCAGATTGAAGCAAACTATTTGCTCTCTTTTTTTGTTTTGTTTTGTTTCTTCTTTCTCATGGTTCATTCCATTGGTTATAATTCTTCTTTACAACTTGACTATCATGAAACTATGTTTAATGTGAGGGTATATGTAGAACCTACGTTGGATTACATGCCATCTTAGAGGGGGCAGGAGAAGGAGGGGGAGAAAATTTGGAACTTAAAAACTTTCAGAACTGAATGTTGTCAATTAAAAGTAAAAAAATTTAAAAGGAAAAATTTAAAAAAAAATAAGTGGAAGACCTAGGTCTTAGACCCAGACCTTCTGCCTTTAAATTCAGTGATCTTTCCACTTATACCAGTTAGAGCTAGAATTTTAGAGCTGGAAATGACCTGAGGACACAGATTAGAACATGTAACAAAGAATGTTGGAACTGGAAGGGCCCTTAAAGGTCATCTATTCTAGTAGTGTCAAACTCAAATAGAAATGGGACCATTAAGCCATACATGAGGATCTCTGTGGGTTACATACTGACTTGGAAAACTACATATTACCATTGTCTATATTCTACTATATTTTATTTATTTTGCTAAATATTTCCCAATTACATTTCAATCTGGTTGAGACCGAAGTCTAAAGTGTCACGGGCTGGGGGCAAAGTGCTTGACAGCTCTGATCTGTCCCAACTGTCCCATTCTATCTGTCCCATGCAAAACTTAGGGGCAGATTTGGGACTAGAATCTGGGCACCATGACTACTAGTCCAATTCTCTTTCCATCACACCATGCTGTTTTCTTGCCCATCCCTCCTACCACTTGCCCCACTGAGAACATCCAGTCCCATAAACACTATAAATCCTTGATGTCAAGACTGGAAGAACAATTGTTAATAACCATTAGGAGCTTTACACTCACTGAACACTTACCCGCATATAGAATTCTCTGCCCTCATTCCCAGATTTGATCTGAAAGATGTAATAGGCACCAGGATAGCGAGTGGTCGCTTGCATTTGGAAGATGTCAGCGGGAACAGAGCGTCCTGATACCACGTCCATGTCTCGGTACAGGATAGTGAAGGGTTGGTCTCTGCAGCCAGGATTTTCAGCTGGACACATGCAGCGACTTTAGGAGGTAGAAATAGAATTGTTACTTCACAAATCCTTTCCATATGGCCTGCTGCATTTCTTTCCCTTTCTAAAATACTCTGGGAAGTACAGAAATAGGGACACCAATAAATATTTATTAAGTATCTACTACGTTGAAGACACCATGCTAGGGGTTCAGACACGAAGACAAAAATAAGCTCCTCAAGGAGCTTATATTCTACCAACTACCACATGGCAGTCTTAGAGACTCTCTGTTCTCATCTCAACATTTCAACAGAGCCAACAGATATAAAACCTTTATTGTCCAGGATAGCCAGGAGATGTTATATTCTGGTTACTAACAGAGTGTCCTTGTATAATGTTTTATTGAGCTTTAATAGATTAAAACTGCACCAAGACTTTGGGGACACCCTCTACAGTAAACCCAGACCACCAGTTTGTTGGGTGTTTCGCTTTTTTAAAAGAACTTTGTGCGAACACATCAATGTGTGCATACATACATATTTCAAAAAACTCATTATTTTAAGTATTCCCTCTACTGGTGCAAATCACGACTCAACCAAGCCTTCTCATCCCATGCAATTCTTTTCCATGTCTTTAAGGAAATACCTCTTCCAAAGAACTAGAGGCCTTCCTCTGCTTCTTCCACAAAAGTCTTATTCAGTGCCTCACTGTGGCATGGAGATGGTTCCTGGGCTTTCAGCACTTCTGCGAGAGCCGAATAAACTTTTCCAGCCTGGAAAGATTCCAGTCACAGTTCTTGAACAGACTATGTCCGCTGTCCAAGGACCAGTCTAGCTATGTGCAGAGAGTCTCATCACCAGAAGGTTGGCTATTTTGGGATCAAGTTTTTGCCCATGGTATGCCATGAAAAGAATTCAGAGAAACATTGCCACCACCATCACCTTCCATTTATATAATGTTTTACATCTAGTATTTCACTCAATCCCCGTAACAGCCCTATTTTATGAGCACAACTTCTTTGAACGTCACTTTTCTGATCTATAAAGAAGGGAACAATAATCACAGAATTTCAAAATCTCTGAATTGGAAGGGAGTTCAGAGACCATTTTCTCCAACTTATCCCTAAACAAGATTCCCTTCACCAATGCCCCTATGGAATAATCAGCCAGCCTCTTCTTAAAGTGAAGTCTTTAAGAAAAGGCAATGAAGGGGTTCTATTTTGGAGGCAACCACAATAGACCATTCCTCTTCTGGATAAGTCTGCTTAGTGTCTGTTCTTACTTTGATACTTGGGTCAATCAGATGTCTCCTCAATGTGGGCAACTCCCTCCAATGGTGCAGATGGCAACCTATGCCTTCTCATGGGAGATTCATCCAACATGCTAGAAACCTTGTCCTAGATCTCTTGGCGTTATGTTGGTAGTAATGGGTCACATGGGCAGCTAGGCCTGGAGTCAGGAAGACTCCTCTTCCTAAGTTCAAATATGGCCTCAGACGCTTACTAGCTCTATGATCCTAGGCAAGTGACTTAACTCTGCCTGCCTCAGTTTACTTATCTGTAAAATGAACTGGAAAAGGAAATGGTAGATCACTCCAGGACCTTCGCCAAGGAAACCCCAAATGGGTCACAAAGAGTTGGAAATGACTAAACAGCAACAACAATGAAATACACATGGATCATTCCTTCCTCTCACTATATGACGAGTCCACTTCCTCTTCTAGACACGCATGTCTTTGATGTAAGTTCCTACGGTTACAACTATATTGAAAATGTCAATGTTGATATGATCCATTTTATCCAACAATACGTGATATTGTTGAATATTGGATAAGAACTTCACATACTTAAAATGTCAACATTTAAATTAGGATTTCTTCTGTCCTGCTGCTAAGAGTCATTTTGTATTTCTGTTTCATGGTTTGCTGTGGCAAAGGAATTTATCAACTAATGGGTGGCCTATTGGTGGTGAGTCTCGTATACTTTGCTGAGGTGGTCTTCAGAAAGCTCACACAGTCCATCCCTGGGACCAAACTCAAGTTGGATTAGCTTTTTGGCTGCCATTATCACACTGTTCACTAATATTGAGTGTGTAGTTCACTAAAACCCCCAGATCATTTTTCAGATGAATTGCTACCTAACCCTGCCTTCCCTGTAATATACTTGTAAAACTAATGTTTTGAAACTGAGGGTAAATATTACAGTTATTCCAATTAAGTTTCATCTTATTAGATTCAATTCAACGTTCTCTCCTGTTGAGATCTCTTGGGATCCTAACTCTGTTATCCAGCATGTTAGCTTTCCCTAGTAATCACTGACAGCGTACAGCAGGACAACATCTGTACTAAAATACCTAAAAGGCCTGATAATCAATATCTGTTGGGTATAAATATTAATACAGTAACATTCTATCTTCCATTAACAAGCTGTTCCATAAAAGTTAAAATTCCAGATAACAGGTTAACCCACTAGGTACCAGATCTTTTTAAAATTGTAAATATTTGGGATGGAAATCTTTCTAGAAAGAATGTTGCACAACTCTGTCTTCTTAAATGGAGGGTACTAAACAAGACAACCCTTTTTGATGACTCTGAATCATAATTGTCAATATTTATTTTAAGAGTTAGCCGCATAATATATATTGGCAAGAGCACCAGACATGGAGCCAAAGGTCCTCTTTGAGCCCCAGTTCTGCCACTTATAATTTGTGTGACCTTAATAAAATCACTGAATCTCTCCAAGTTTCGTTTTATTCATCTATTAAAAGTGGGGCTAATAGCCATCCTATCTGTTAGAGGATGTATGCGACAGTGTATTCAGGACTTGAGTTCGTATTCTGCCACTTCCTTCGCCTTTTTGAGTTTCCTTTCACCTTTCACACCTTTCAGTTTCCTTGTTTGTAAAATGAGAGCAATGATACCTGTGTAACTGGGCTTTGTGCATGCCCAGGACACCTAAGACGGAGGCACACATGTGGGAGTTGGCAGGAATCTGCTCCTGGGAGAAGATATTCTGCATTTCCTTACCCTGTGGGTAGGAGTAGCCTCTGACCATTGCCTATGCAGCTAGAACTAGCCATCTTTAGAATTGCTCACCTGGGTCAGTCTTGCTCTCCTTCTAGTGGTGGGTGTGTGTGTGTGTGTGTGTGTGAAGATCTTGCTCACCACAACATGGGCACTGTACACTAAATTCTGTGGCCCCAAGACTATGGCTTGAGGTTTTGGTCTGTTTCCCTGTGCCTGAGAGCTCCAGCCATAGCAACCTTGGAGCCAAGATCCCAGGCCAGATGTTACTGCCAGCCCAGCAAGGAAACCCCCAGAAGCCAGGGTCCTGGGATGCAAGCCCAGGGGTGTTTTGAATCTAGAACTTGATGGAACCATGCTCCGTAGAAACTGAAAACCTAATTCCTTTTCCCTCCTCAGAGATAGAGGGAAAGTAGGAAAGATTATGCTCTGAGGTGCTGGGGGAAAGTCTGTATGTTTGTTCTGGCTATATCTTCAAAGCAAATATTTCTTTTTAAGAGCTAATCTGACTCTTAAATGGTTAAATGGAACTAAGGTGCAAGGGACCCCTAGAATTGGGAGGAATTGAGCCAGTGGCAGTGACTAGATATCCTTAGGTGCTGAGAACCCTAGGAGAAGGGTGACATACCCGGCCTTCAAATAGTAGAAGCCAAAGTAATAACTATTACATTTGCATCACCTTTCTCACATAGTCCTTGCCGGGAAACGTGCCCCTCCCAGATGGATGCTTCTGTGAAGGCAAACTAGGCCATCTTTTGTCTCAGTTCTTATCCACCCTTTAATCACTGAATGGGTGTTGCCTGGGACAAACTAAGACCTGGGAAAGACCTTAGCTTAAAAAGGCCAAGGTCTCCCACTGCATCTGAGGCCATCGCCAGTCATCCTGACTTGTCTTGCCACTCAACTCCAATGACTCCAGAGGAGAGAGTGAGGCTGATGACTTTACACAGCTCTGCCTCACTTAAATCCAATCCACTTGCAGTCATCACCCTGCCGATGTCATTGGTTCTCTTGAGGGAAGAAGGACAAACAACAACAAATGGGAAATTTATTGCAAACCTTAGAATAGTCCAGAAATACGAGATAGACTATTATTACCACCCTGTAGTTCTGAGATGCTCTCAAGAATGGACTCAAGGTAGATAGGGCTGTTTGTTCCCAGATTGCTGTTTTTGTATCTTTTTTATTGTTTTCCTATCCCTCACTTTCAATTAAAATCATTTCAATTAATTCGAAATTCATTAAGGTATAGTGGATAGAGAGCTGCCCTCGAAGCCAGCAAGATGAGTTCAATTCTTGATTCTGACTCACACTGGCTTTGTGACTGAGCACCTCAGCCTCCAGTAGGCTGCTCTCTAAGACACTTCTGTAGGTACTGACTAACCTGCTTTGAGAGGGAGACTTTGCTTACCTGAGATTTCCTTAGAGCAATAAAATTGCAGGTCTAGTACCTAGTTCTGTCCTCTAATTAAAAGGTCTTGTGTTTGGAGGCCCTGGGAATGCGAAGGCAAAAAATAGACAGTCCCTGCCCTCAAAGAGCTTACATTCTAAATGGGATTCCAATATCTACACAGATTAAGAAAATATAAGACATTCTAAGGAAGGAGAGCACCCTAACACGTGTGAGGATGAAGACAAGCTTCATAAAGGTTTGGCACTGGAGCTAAGTCTTAAAGGAAATGAGGCATTCCAAATTCCAGCTGGTGCCACAGTGGATGGAGCCCCAGCCTAGGAGTCAGGAGGACCTGAGTTCAAAGCCAACCTCAGACACTCGCTAGCTGTGTGATCCTGGGCAAGTAACTTAACCCTATTTTCCTCAGTTCCTCATCTGTAAAATAAGCTGGAGAAGGAAATGGGAGACCACTCCAGTATCTTTGCCAGGAGCACCCCAAATGGGGTCAGGAAGAGTAAAACATGACTAAAACAACTTAACGACAAAATTCTAAATGTATTTCACAAACACACACATGTATATGTGTGTGTGTGTATATATATATATATATATACACACACATATATACACACCTACATACACAGACAGAGAGAGAAAGAGAATGTCAAGTTCAAGTAAAAGTCAATAGTGTACCCCCACTTTAACACTGTGTTTATAAAGGGGAATAACATGAAATGAGACTGAAGAGGTAAGGTGAAAATAGATTGTTAGGGGGCTTTAAATATCATTGACATGGTTAACTGGGCCTTAAGATGATGATTATGCTGACAGCTGAATAGAAGATGATTGAGAAAAGGAAGAGAATGAAATCAGTCCTCTCTCCTAGACTACTACAATCGCCAACTAATTGGCCTTCCCTTTATAGGAGGAGTATTTGCTCAAGGGCCACATCCAAGTGTATAATATTATTAGCATCACAAAACTCTGCTGCCCCATCAAGGCATGGAGATGAGTTTCTTTTGGGGGCACTGCCATCTTTAGAATCTGAGTTTAGAATCTCAGTCATCATCATTTGTTTCCTCTTCCTCAGTACCTCATATTCAGTCAATTACCCAGTTTTATTGATTCTTCCTCCATAATCCATCTTGAAATTCATCCCCTCCTCCTCCCTCCTACTTCATGAACATAGCCACCATCCTGGTCCAGGCCTTTGTTACTTTCTACCTACATTATGGCAATAGCCTCCTAATTGGTCTCCCTCCTCAAATCTCTCTCCATTCTTATCTTCCACATAGGTACTAAAGTGATTTTCCTAAAATGCAAATCTGACCATGTCACCCCACATTCAGTAAACTCCAGTGGCTCCCTATTATCTTTAGGACCATCTATAAACTCCTGTATTTGGGATTTAAAGCTCTTCATGATCTGGATCCAGCCTACCTTTCTGAGATTATTAAGCATTGCTTTTCTTCATGCTCTCTATGTTCCAGCCAAATGGATCTGTTTGTCATTCCCCTAAACATGACATTTTGTCTCTCATTCTTCTTCATACTGTGCTCTCATGCCTCCCTCTTCACCTCCAACCCTATGTTTGTTGTATCCAACTCTTTGTGACTTCATTTGGGGTTTTCTTGGAAAAGATACTAGTTTACCATTTCCTTCTCCAGATCATTTTACAAATGAGGAAACTGAAGCAAACAGGGTTAAGTGACTTGCTCAGGGTCACACAGCTAGTAAGTATCTGAGGCCAGATTTGAACTCAGGAGGATTTTTGTCATCAAAGCTGGCACTTTTTCCACTGCTCCATCTAGCTACCCTATAAACAATTACTAAGCCAGATTAACTGTCTCCGTTGATGTTCAGTGTTAAGCTTTTAATAAAACATTAATTTATTGCTGGACTTCCGATGGTTCTTGGGCCAAGGGGTGGAAAGCATGGCTTTCATTCCAAAGGCCACTGAATACATCACTTTCCAACTGGCATGTTATAAAGCTTTGTTCATCACAAAGCTCTTTGAAGCATCCCACATTTCTGACTTTTCTCATCCCTCTTTGCCAATTTTAAATGTAGCATTAAAAGTGAATGGGAAATAGTAAACAGGGCAGAAGGTAAAAGGGGGTGGTGTACCAGGGATGGGGAGCAGCCAACAACTATGGAAGGGGGAGAAGGTGAAGATATGGCTATATGGAAGGGAAACAGTTAACTGGGGAGAAAAAAACCTTTGTAGCAAGTTTTTCTGATAAAGGTCCTATTTCTAAAATAGACAAGGAACTGATTCAAATTAATAAAAGTCATTTCCCAATTGATAAGTGGTCATAGAATATGAATAACAACTATCTAGGGAAGAAATTCAAACCATCTATAGCCTCAGGAAAAATGGTCTAAATCACCAATAATTAGAGAAATTCAAATAAAAGTAACTCCAAGATTCTACCTTACATTCATCAATTAACCAAGATAAGAAATGACAGATGTTGGAAGAGCTATGAGAAAACAGGCACACTAATGCACTGTTAATTGAGCTGTGAATTAATACAGTCATTCCGGAAAGCAATTTGGAACCATACCCCCTAAATTTGCTAAACAGTGAATTTTGACCTTTGACCTTCTGACCTAGGAATACCGCTTCTAGACCTATCTTCCCAAAGAGATCAAAGAATGAGGGAAAGTATTTAATATGTACAAAAATATTTATAGCTGCTTTTTTTGCGTGTTAAAGAACTGAAAAATAAGGGGATGCCCCAAAATTAGGCAGTAGCTGAATAAATTGTGGTATATGAATGTGATAGAAATTATGGTGCCACAAGAAATGATGAAAGGGACAGTTTCAGAGAAACCTAACAAGGCTTACATGAATTGATGCTCAGTGAAGTGAGCAAAACTACAAGTTATACAGTAACAACAACATTGGGAAAATGAATAATTTTGAAAGACCTAGGAACTCTGATCAATTTAGTCATCAACCACGATTCCAGAAGACAAATGATGAAGAATTCTACCAACCTCCTGAGAAACAGGTGTCAGAATAAACATGCAGAATGGGATATATATATATATATATATTTTTGAACATGCTAGCTATGGGAATTTGTTTTGTTTGCATATTGGTTACGAGGAATTTGTTGGCGGTGGGGTGTTGTTTTTGTTTTTTTCCAATGATAAGGAGTAATGGAAGGGAGAGAAAGCAAATACTTGTTAAAGGGAAAAAAACCAAACATTATTTTTTTAAATGGTTAGGTGAAGAAAATAAATGGATCCCAGTATGTCAAAGGTAAAATAAACATTGCAAAGCACTGTCCTGATGCAATCAAAACAATAGGGATTTAATTTAATTTCTAGTAGAAGGACATTTTCTGATATGAGCAGAAAATGGTTTAACAATTAGAGCTATTCAAAACTAGAATGGGCTGCCTCAGAAGGAAATAGCTTCCCCATCACCGGAGGTCTTTGTGAAGAGACTAAGTGACAACTAATCAAATATGTTGTAGAGAAGATTCCTGTTCAAGTGTAGTTTTCTGGAGTCAGGAAGACTCATCTTCCTGAGTTCAAATCTGGCCTCAGATACTTTCTAGCTGTGGGACCCTGGGCAAGTCATTTAACCGTGTTTGCCTTAGATCCTCCTCTGTCAAATGAGCTGGAGAAGAAGATGGCAAACCACGCCAGTTTGCTTGCCAAGGGAAGCCCAAATGGGGTCATGAAGAGTCAGACACAACTGAAAAATGACTGAAGGACAAAATCAAATATGTTATAGTGAAGACTCTTGTTCCTGTAAAGGTTGGACTGGGTGGCACCTCTAAGATCCCTTCCAATTCTCAAATTCTATGGTTAATTAATTAAATTCTATGATTAACTAATTAATTAAATTCTATGATTCTTATGTGTTTTTTCATTACCCAGTGAAGAAATAAAGGATTTAAAATGGTAGACCTTCAAAGGATATGAGCAGGCAGTTTTCAGATGAAGAAGTTAAAGCTATCTACAGTCATATGAAAAAATGCTCTAAATCACTATTGATTAGAGAAATACACATTAAAAGAACTCTGATGTACCACATCACACCTATCAAATTGGCTAATATGACAGAAAAGGAAAGTGATGAATGTTGGAGAAGATGTGGGAAAATGGGGACACTCTTACATTGTTGGTGAAGTTGTGAACTGATCCAACCATTCTGGAAAGCAATAGGGAACTATGCCCAAAGGGCAATAAAACTGTGCATACCCTTTGATCCAGAAATACCACTACTAGGTCTGTATCCCAAAGAAATCATAAAAAAGGGTAAAGGACCCACATGTACAAAAATATTTATAGCAGCTTTTTTTGTGGAAGCAAGGAATTGAAAATTGAGGGGATGCCTACCAATTGAGGGATGGCTGAACAAGTTGTGGTATATGAATGTAATGGAATACTATTGTGCTATAAGAAACAAAGAGCAGGCAGATTTCAGAAAAACCTGGAAAGACTTACATGAACTGATGCTGAGTGAAGTGAGCAGAACCAGGAGAATATTGTATACAGTAACATTGTGTAATGATAAACTATGATACACTTAGTTCTTCTCAGCAACACACAGATCTACAATTCCAAAAGACTAAAGATAGAAAATGCTATCCACACCCAGAAAACTATGCAATCTGAACGCAGATCAAAGCATACTATTTTCACTTTTTCTGTTTCTTCTTTCTCATGGTTTTTTCCTTTTGTTCTGATTCTTTCACAACATGACTAATGTGGAAGTATGTTTAACATGATTGTACATGTATAACCTTAGAGGTGCCACCCCATCCAACCTTTACCTGAACAGGAATCTTCACTATAATATATTTGATTTTGTCCTTCAGTCATTTTTCAGTTGTGTCTGACTCTTCATGACCCCATTTGGGCTTCTCTTGGCAAGGAAACTGGAGTGGTTTGCCATCTCCTTCTCCAGCTCATTTGACAGAGGAAGAGCTAAGGCAAACAGGGTTAAATGACTTGCTCAACTAAAACAGCAGGAATTTAATAAATATTGAATTGGATTAAATTTGCTGAATCATCTAGACTAGGATTCTCAATCAGTTTTTGTGTCACAGAACCCTTTGACAGCCTGGTGAAAGCTATGGACCCCTTCTCAGAAAAATTTTTAAAATTCATAATTGAAGAAAATGCTAGATTTCAGTTAGACATTACTGACAAAAGACGTAGTTTTTCCCATACCCATTTTTCCCACATCCAAAGACCCCTTGAAATCTAACTAGACCAACCTTTTCATTTGAAAGATGGGAAAACTGAGGCTCAGAAAATTTAAGATGCCAAAAAATCACACAGCTAGTTGGTAGAAGAGACAGTAATCGAGGAACTAGGTCTCTCAATTTCTGGCCCAACATTCTTTCAACTACACCCTCATGCTTAGGGCTTTTATCCAAATAATATCGAAAGTAACAGGAAAGGACAGGTTTGACCTACTTGGAGAAGGAATTATGCTGTCCATTATGACCAGGAATCCAATACAAAGTTCCATGAATTTTGAAACATTTTCACTTTGAGCCCCATTCATTTTGAAATATAAAAATTCTCCATATGCATCTCTGTCAGGCCATGCCCCTCCTGTTTCATGGCTCCTTGGGATAGTATTTCTATTGTTACTGATAACAATAATCATGACAATTTTTTTACAGAAAATAAAACAAAAACAAAAGTTTCTAGTGCCAGAATTTTTTCTAGTTTCTCACATTTTAATATCATTGATAATCAATATTATTGAAACCAAAAGAAGCCTTCTCCCTTACAGAGAATTTACAGAAAGGCACGGATGGGAATTACATAGAATCAAAAGGCCTGTATGAGTTATAATCCATGATGAATAATCAGGGCATAAATACACTGATGAGGCCATAGATCCGTCCGAATATACAAGCAATAATAATAATTTGCATTCATAGTACTTTAAGATTTACAAAACATGAGTGAGGGGAGCCAAACCAGGAGAACATTGCACACAGTTACAGCCACGCTGTTCAATGACTAGCTTTGATAGACTGAGCTCTTCTCAGCAATGCAAGAATCTAAGACAACTCCAAAAGACTCATGATGGAAATGCTATCCACATCCAGAGAAAGAATTACGGAGTCCGAATGCAGGTTGAAGCAAACAATTTGCACTCTCTCTTTTTGTTTTGCTTTGTTTCTTATTTCTCATGGTTCATTCCATTGGTTATAATTCTTCTTTACAATGTGACTAATGTGAAAATATGTTCAATATGAATGTATATGTAAAGCCTATATTAGATCGCATGCCGTCTTGGGGATGGGGGAGGGGGAGAAAATTTAACACTCAAAAGCTTGTGGAACTGAATGTTGTAAACTAAAAAGAAATAAATAAGTTTTTAAAAATTATTTTAAAAAAAGATTTACAAAGCATAATCCATTAAGTTATGAGCTCCTTGAGGACAGGGACTATCTTTCGCCTCTTTTTGTATCCCTAGCACTTAGCATAGTGCCTGACATATCGTAGGTGTTTAATTAATGTTTGTTGATTGATATTTGTGCTAGGCTAACATTTTTGAAGAACCTTCACATCAGATTTTGTTTTATATTTGACCTTTCTAATGATACTGGGAGGTAAGAAGGGCAGATAGCATTAGCCTTATTTTACAGCATAGTAAGCTGAGTCAGAGAGTGGAAGTCATTGGCCTGGGGTCAACAGAATAATTAATTAATAATTAATAAGTGTGGAATTAAGAAATGAGGCTAGAATTTGAACAAAAGTCTAAATATAAGCTCCTTGAGGGCAGACTGTTTTTTGCCTTTTGTTTTGGCATCCTTAGTGTTCAGCACAGTGTCAATGCTAAATAAATGCTTGTTGGTTGATTGATTCTGCCTCATAGTCTGTCCTCTTTGCACCATGCCATGGCTACTTTATCCCACTTGGAAACCCACAACTTACTTTTCACTGATCTGGATATAAGGGTCCTCACAGCGAAGGGGATCTATACATTTGAAACCCCCTTGCAAATTATAACAAGTTTGCTGTAGAATGCAGGTATGGTTCCGGTGCTCACACTCATTGATATCTGAAACAGAGAAAGGGGACATAGTCAAAGAGGAGATTCCTAAAATGTAGCTCTGAGCAAAAACCAGAGCCTTGTTGTATAGTTCAATACAGAAGGCATCTATGTGGAATGGGAAAGGTGGAAGGAGAGAAATCTTTGAAATGTCTTTTTTACTAACAAGGGACAGGGAGACCAGCTTTGCCATACAGCTTGTTGGCCCCCTGCTTAACAAGCTAACAGCTGCTTTGCTATTCCTGTGATGACTGATTCCTGGCAGTATAGACAAGCCATGAGCATGAAGACCTGGGAGCAGAACTGGAAATCAGGGAAAGTAAGTTTTTAAAAAAATAAAGTTCTGGGGAAGATCTGAGTCCAGAATAGCTGTACCATTCCCTAACAGGGCAAGAGTGTGGGCTTCTCCCAACTGTGACTAAATTAATCCTTAATATCCTTCAGTGAAATAAAGAGGAAAGCATGACTAAAGCCAGCTCTCCGGGGGAGCTTTGGAAACCAAGAGAGAGCTCTCAGTGTGGAACAGACCAGACTAAGAACATGGTTCATGGCAGCCCTGGCTGGGTTCAGCGCCTTCCTTGGAGAGGCCCTCATGAAGGAACTAGACAGCTCTTTTCACTGACAGCTTTCTAGAATTCCCCCTTGGCAGGACAGAGCAGGCAACATGAGAGGCCTGCCAGCCAAAACAGAAGCAAGCACAGCAGCAGCTGCGGGCACTGAGAGACCACTGAGAGACAGGAAGCCTATTGTGCATTCAGGAGCCTCAGGAAGGTAAGACTAGACATCCACAGACTCTCCATCTCAGGCTGCTTGCTGAGCTCCATGATCCAAATCGAGTCCAACTAGGGCTCTTCTGTTAGTCATTCACTTTAAGCAGCTATCAGTTGGAAGCTGATTGGTTCAGTAAATTGTTTTCCTTAAAGCTGCCTCAGTTTCTGGATGAAGAAACCAAGGATCAGCCTCAGTGGATTAGCCCAATCTGTTGACCATCAACTGGCACAAGTGCAGAAGATTGTGGGAGCACTAGCAGGTACATAACTACCAACAACGATGAGACAGTATTAATGCAAAGGAGGCTACCTGCTTTGTCAGAACCCACCTTGTGCATCTTGCTATGAGTGACACAGTACCCCCTGCTCCCACTCCTCCTTGGGTTGACCCTAGTTCCTATTTTCCATTCCCTAGATCCCCAAGGCAGATAGCACAGTTAAGTTCCTCTGACCTCACCTATTTCCCACTTCAACTACCTGCATAGTTCTTTGGTTCTGCTTTCTAATCACACCTTCTTTCTTAGATAGAAGTTCATAATGCAGCCCCGAGAAAGACCTTGCTTACCCTTGAATGATCTACCAATGCCTTTAAGCAACTCGATGGTGATAAAATTTTGGTTCTGTCTCTACCATTCTGCAGTATTGCCTCAGATTTCCTTTATAGATGTTGTCTGGAGCCCTCTGGAAAAAAAATTACTACAAGGGTCTTATGGTTCCTGTCTGCCAGGTTGGCATCTGGCACAGGCATGCCTTAAGGGAGAGAGAGCAGCTCCAAATTGATTCTCAGAGAGAGTTCTCAATTTCCACTGGACCTGCCCATGCCATTCATCATCACAGTCTAAGCTAGAGGTGAAAAATCAGTTGGCCCCAGGACAGCAAGCAGTACCCAGGGACACATATCTCAAATTGTTTGATCACTGATCCCAGTAGCCAGTGGGATTCATTCCATTCCCTCTTCTTAAATATCCCAGCTACTTACTAGCTGGAAAAGGGGAGCAAAGGCAAGAAGAGAAGTAAACCCTGATGCAGTCAGCTCCCGATCCACCCTAGCTACTGTCTCTAGTTCTCGGCACAGAATATTGACTGCACCTCCCTTCTTCCCCATCTACCACCCCTACTACACTCACTGTACTTTTATCTTTCATTATGTTGACACTTACCTTGACAGCTTCTATTATCATCTAGAAGGATGTATCCAGGAGGACAAGAGCAATAATATGTGCCAGGTTGGTTCACACACTCATGTTGGCACAGGAACTCAGAGAAGCTGCACTCATCCATATCTGGGGGCAACAAGTACAGGGACTGATGAATTAAAGCCAACTCTCTCTAGGCCCATCTGCATTGCCTGTCACAGCAGGGTTCAACAAACTTGCTAATAATTTCAAGTCATATCCTGCCCCTCCCACTTCCCCACATCTCCCTTTACCTGCGAATTTTAGAACCAGGTAAATTTTTCAGCTCTCAAGGAATAAAAAAAAAGAAAATAAAGAGAGGGAGGAAGGAAGGAAGAAAGAGAAAATGCAGGAAACACAAGCGTTAGCTGCAGAGATAGTAGGTAAATAAAGTTGTATGCAGAGCACCTAACAGCTAGTCCTGATTACTGTGGAGTTTCATTGAATTAAAACTTCCATGTTATAATATGGGAAAAGGCAGTCTGTTAGATATGGTATTTGCTCTTTACGTGCTTGGTTTACTTGGATGGACGGCATTGCTATGTGTAGTGTATGAGGAGATTTCTGCATTTGGTGGGGACGTTTAGAGTTTTCTCTTTCAGGGAATTTGCAAAGTTGGGTTTTTTTCTTGCCCCTTTGAATGGGAGAAAGGGAAGGGAAGGGAAGGGAAGGGAAGGGAAGGGAAGGGAAGGGAAGGGAAGGGAAGGGAAGGGAAGGGAAGGGAAGGGAAGGGAAGAAGGAAGGAAGGAAGGAAGGGAAGGAGGGAGGGAGGAAGAAAGGGAGGTAAAGATAGCATGGCCTCCAACCCCATGTCCAGTCCTAAATTAGAGTCATTGGTGCTTATCTACTAAAGGGTCTTATCTTCCAGATAAAGATCACTCAGTCTAATGCTCTGATTTCACAGATGAGGACATGGAGGCCCAGCCAGGCGCAGTGACTTATTTAATGATGAGTCAGTTTCTCTGACTCCAGACCCAGTGATCTTTCCATTGTACCACACTGTCTCAATGAAATTTCTGGAGAAGGATCAGAGGGAGCTAAGTCTATCTGGTCAGGGTATCTCCTCAATCATCCATGGGATTGGTAGAAGCCTAGTAACCTTCCCACTCCTATCCCAACTCTCTTCTCCCTCCCACCTTCCCTCGCAGGGAGCTCAGCTCAAATCTAAGCTATAGCAGATGCCACAGAAATTGAGAAATTCAATAAAATTCTCAAGTAGGTCCCTGCTGCTCCCTGAGCTGAATGGTCCTGTTTGGCTTGTGGACTCATTTCATCTTTTTCAAATTACCCTGAAAGTAACATATGATATAGTTTGAGATAAATTAGTTTCCCAGAACCCAGTTCGTGATGAAGTTGTTAGGCACCAGTTTGACCAGACTGGTCTACTTCCTGTTCTCTGGACTTGGAATTTCATCTCCTAACTTCTTATCATTACACAAGCTATCCCACATCCCTGGGGCCTCACCTCCTCACCTCAGCCTGTTAGAATCCTTAGCTTCCTTCAAGGCTCAACTCAGGAGCTACCCAGGAAAACCTCTCCAGATCTCTCTAATTATTTGAACTATCTCTCCTCCTCAAATTGTTTTGGATTTAGGACTCAATTTCCGTCCTCAAGAATGTAAGTACCTTGAGGGCAGGGATTGTTTTGTCTTTGTATCCTCGATGGCCCCGTGCAGAGCTTTGTTCAGAACAGGCATTTAATACATGCCAGTCGACTTGAATTGAACTGGTGCCTGGTACTTGTTGAGACCCGCTGACAACCCACTTGCCCATTCCATCTATTTGCCATTTGACTTGTAACTGGAAAACTACCTTAGAGATTTTCTAGTCCAACCCCCTAATTATACAGATACGGAAGAAAACTGAGAGCCCAGAGAAAGAGCATCTCTCATTAGTAAGTTACAGAGCCAAGGGTTAAACCCAAATCCTCTCATTCCAAACCCAGTGTTCACATCATTCTGAAGATGTATTAGAGAAATGCCTGGACTCCTGATAAGGTCAGTCTTAGAAGGACCACACCAGATCTTCTCCAGGTGTGAAACTCCTCTCCAGTCCTACAGATTTTTTTCATGGAATTTCGGGCCCCACCCTTCAGGAGAGAGTTTATTCCTGGCTGCTAATTTCACCAAATATTTCAACAGACTGATAATTCCACCCATAAACATGCTCCCTCAGTGATGTAGTATGGGACCCCCCCCATAGATTAATAGAGATCTCCATGACCAAAATTTTTACTTATTTTCTGGTGATGACCCTCTCCCAACTTAACTAATTCCATCCTTATTCTATAAATCTGTAGACAGAGAATCTATTGGCCTTTCAAAGTCTTTGAAGACTTTTTGTACAATGGAAAGAGAACTGGGTTTTTAATCAGAAGACTTGGGTTTGGCTCCTAGTTCTGTTAGATACTATCTCTGTGATCTTAGGCAAGTCACTTAACTTTGGTGGGCCTGTTTTTTGTCTGTAAAATGATAGGTTGAACTAGATGGCTTCTAGTGACCTTCCAAAATCTAAATCTATGAGCCTAACAATTATTTTAAAGCTTCAATGAGTTTAAAAAAAGAAAAGAAACCACTACTGAGGAAGGAAATTTCTGAGTATATGAAAGAAAAAAGAAAGAGAAGTTTTCCAAGGCATATGAAACATCTATTCCTATGGGGCTTTATGAATGGCTCCAGCCAGACCCAGAATTGGCAGAGAGAGTGTTCTCTGGCCTATCCTTTGGACTGGGAAGGGTGGGGATACAGAGAAGGGAAGCTATTGTAAGGGTGGCTTTATAATTTTTCAGTGTCGGCCATGGTGAGTGAAATGGGAGTATTCCCAAATAATGAAACTGTTCATTACAGGCAGAATTTGGCAGCACGGCCTTCATTTGAGCCTCATTTGATTACTCTTCCAAAAAAAACATGTTTTGCTCTCTCTCTCTCACTCTCTCTCTCTCTCTCTCCTTTCCCATGTGACCCGTCCTCAGGTTACTCCCTAATTCACATACCATTAGTAGCTAGAATTACCGGGGTAGGTAACTATGTAAATGAGTCTCCTTTTCTACCCTGTGAAAATAGCAGGTGTTGTAAACCTGATGTGTCTCTTTCTGTTCCTTTGCTCTCTACTCCAATGGCCTTGGAGTGATATTTAGAAAGGAGACACATTCTGGCAAAATTGATTTCAAATGCATGGATTTAAAAGGTGAACAATAGCTAACATTTATATAGTGTTTTAAGTTTTACAAAATGGATAGATAAATAAATATTGCTTCACTTGTTATATTTTAATGGCACGTTAGGTGCCATCATTATTCCCAATTTACAATTGAGGAACCCGTGAATGAGAGATTAAGTGACTTGCCCAGGGAAATCCATTTTATAAGTGTGTGAGGCAATATTTGACCACAGATCTTTCGAATTCCAAGTCCAGTACTCTATCCCCTATGTCACATCTGCTGTGTTAAGAAAAGCCTACTTCTACCACCTTCTTTCCCCCTGAAATGGGCATGAGGATCCCAGTTCCCAGCAACGTCAGAAGAGAAGGTGCTAAGGCTGATGGAGAAAGTCCTATGTCATTTACAATAGTTTCTTATACCTCACGGAGAATTGTATATACTGGGTACTTAATACAGGAATTGACTATTTTAAATCTTTGCATCACAAAAATAGCTTGCTAAAGAAATAATGTAAGCAAGATTACAGGAAAGATGTTAAAATATTCCTTCTTCAGAATGAGGAGCTTCTTGGCTGATTTCCGCTGAGGTTAGAGACCCTCACCCCAGCAGTCTCAAGACTCCAAATCATACATTTAAAGCTGGAAGATCTTAGAAATTAAGGTGGATTTTGAGGGATCTGAGTTTGGGCAACACCCCTTTTAGGCTCCTGTGAGTAGGGTTAGCTCAAGGACAAGCAGAATAGGTGGCTGTAAGCCTGCTATGTATGATCTGATGGTTGGCCATTACACTGAATTTCTCAACATTTGAAGTACTTTCCTGAATTTATTGCATTATATTCTCTGAAGAACACTATTGAAATATAAGCATTTTCCTAGGACTAATAGGATATTTTCATTCAGTAACATATGAATGCAGATTAACAGCACTGGAGTATCCTAGAAGCAAGGACAATGCCTGGCTCCACCACTGACCAGATGTGTGTTTTGGATAAGTCACTTGGGCTTTTTCAGCCCTGGTTTTTTTCATCTGACTAATTTAAACTATGATACCTACCATGTTCTGTGTTTCTTACAGAACTATTGGGAGGACTAAATCAGAATGCAGATGTGAAAATATTGCATATGCTGTGAAAGCACCAGCAAATGTAAGGGATTGTTGCAATTATATAATCCAGAAACAAATTATATGCGACCACTAGGGGGTACTGTGACCAGTGCCTAGAATCCAGCAGGTGCTGTGATTCATATATAGAGGACGCTGAAGCAGCACTGTCTGGTAAAACAGCTGAAATAAGCCAGAAGTCCCGAGTTCAAGTTTCGTTTCTACCATTTGTTTACCTTGTCACCTCTAGCAATCTCTTCACCTGTCTGAGGCTCAGTACTTTTTTATCTGTAAACTGGAGATAACAGTATTTACAATACCTATACCTCATTGGCCTGTTGGAAAATATTTTGTAAAAAAACAAACATGTGTATGTGTATGTATCTATGTATGTATAGGTATGTATGCATTGTGTAGTTGTGTCATATATGTGTACTTAAGGTATATATGTATACATTTCTGGGGTATATATGTGTATGTGTGTGTGTGTGTGTGTATATATATATATATATACACACATACATATATACACACATACACACATGAGTTGCTGTTAATACTATGCCTTTACTCATTCTTCCCCCCACCGCCACTTCCTAACTCAAGATGCTCTCTCCTCCTCCTTTCTCCCTACCTGATACAATAAACACCAGTTAAGTGCTACTATATCCAAGGCACTGTGCTAGATAAATGCTAGGCCAGGTTCAAGTCTGTCTTCCTCTATGAAGTCATCTCTGACAGATCTAGCCACAGTGATCTCTCTTCCATTGATATCCTGTAGCATTAAGCATCTGTATCGTCCACTTTTTAGCCCTTTGTTGTCATACTGATCTCTCTGAATCCAATTCAGTAAAATCCAAGTCAATCCAACTAAGTTGCTGCTAATAGTAATGATAATAATAGGTGTTCATATAGTGCTTACTGTATACCAAGTGTTTCACAATTATCATCTCATTTGGTCCTCACAACAACCCTGAGAGGTAGGTGCTATTATTCTTCCCATTTTACAGAAGAGGAAACCGAGGCAAAGGGGCAAAATGACTTTTCCAGGGTCATACAGCTAACCCCTGAGGCCGGATTGGAACTTAGGTTTTCCTGACGCTATGTCCAGTGCTCTAGACATTACACCAATAGGTAGCAATACCAAGTCTTTCATTCACCAGGTTCGAACGCTCTCATTTTAACAGGGAAGGAGACTGAATCCCAGAGACTTGCCTAAGATGACACAGGTAGGAAATGGAAGTGTCAGGCTTCTGACTCCAAAACCAGGGAACATTCTATTTTCTGTTGCACTTTTTCGTGTGTCTCGTCAGTCAGCCATCAAGTATTTAAGACCTAGCTATGAGCAAAGCATTGCTCTGGGGACGTAAAGAAAGGAAAAATAATCTCTGCCCTTGAGGAGTGAACATTCTAACGGGGGAGACAATATATAAACACTAAGTGGATAGAAGATATATAGCCAGTAGTTAGAAAGCAATATCAGAAGGGAAGCCTCCTAAGACTGATGGAGAAAGCCCTGTGTCATTTACAATAGTTTCTTATACCTCACGGAGAATTGTATATACTGGGTACTTAATACAGGAATTGGCTATTTTAAATCTTTGCACCACAAAAATAGCTTGCTAAAGAAATGATGTAAGCAAGATTACAGGAAAGATGTTAAATTATTTAAAAGTATCAACTGTCGTCCCACTTTAGAATTCGCTAAAGAATTTCGACTCTAATGACAAACTAGCATTCTATATTCCTCAAACACGTTAAGCAGACAGAGTTACTATATTTATTTTAAAATAATAAAAAGTATTTCTTTAAAAATATTCTCTAATTTAAACATTTCACCAGTTCCTACTGCCTTTTTCCCCAATTGGTTCAAATGAGTGAGGACTTACTGCATTTAATACAATGGAATTCCAGTGCAAGAAAAGAATCTGGACAAATCCCTTCAAGTTTTATTTAATGGCTTTGCAAATAGTCATTCTCCGGGACAAAGTCATAAGGTATACAAGGCAAGTAGAAAAGAATGTAGGTTTTATTTAATTCTCTCTGTTCTCTGGGGAGAGAGGATTATGGGGGCAAGGAGGAAAAACAGAGGCCAATAATTTTTTTTTCCTGTGGTCAACTTTCAGTTATTCAGGGGAAAACTATCCAGGCCCCTTGCTTCTCTAATCTGCCTGGTCCCACTGCCTTTCTTGGGATAACTGAGAACCTACTGGTTCATTGTTTTCCCTGCTTTCTATCAGTGTAGACAAGGAAAGAAGAAGGAAGTAACCCAGTAAGTAGATCAATTTTGCATCTTGTTAGCTACTCTGGTAAAAAGGTTTAGTGGGAAACGAGTCTGAAGCTAATGAGGAAAATGGCATTTGGGCTTCTCTGTGGATTTTGTCCCAAATGCCAGGAGCTGGATATCCTTTAAGGCTAAATAATGATTAAATGGTTTCTGACTTAAAAGATTCGATTGAAAAGACCTCTTAGATACTCAGGTACGTTACCAAGAGGGGAATGGACTAAACTGAAGGTGGCCACTCAGGCAATAAAATGAATTTATATTGGATCGTTGTTTCATTAAATCAATAATAACTCTTTCATGGCAACTTACAAGAGGAATTGGGGAGGAGAGAGATATTTGAAGTGGAAGGGATTAAACTTGTTATGTAGATCCCCATGGCAGAACCAAGACACAGGGAGACAGGTTTCAGCTCAATACAATATAATGAAATACTTCCTGAAAGTGTAATGGCCCAAAAGTGGAAAGGGCTATGTCATAAAGTAGTGAGTTCCCCATCAGGCAGCTAGGTGGTGTAGTGGAAGAAGCACTGGGCATGGAGTCTGAAAGACCTGAGTTCAAATGCAGACTCAGACACTTACTAGCTGTTTGACCCTTGGCAAGTCACTTAACCTCAGCTGTAAACTAGGGATGATAGTACTTAACCTCACAGGGTGGCTGTGATGATTAAATGAGATTTGTAAAGTGCTTAGCACATAGTAGACACTTGATAAAGGCTTGTTGCTTTCTCTCCCATCACTATAGGCAGAAGGTTGGCTAACTCCTTCTTAGAGATGTAGAATGGATTAATGCTTAAGTGTGGATTTGGACTAAACAACTTACAAAGTCCCAGCTAACTGAGAATCTGTGTTCTGCAAAACTGGAAAACCTCAAGCCCCAGCTGAATGCCGGCCTGATGCTGCTACCTTCCTTTATGTCTCTGCCTCAATGGAGGGAGGCAGGGGTAGCCCTCTCTGGGGTCTCTTGGAGCTCCACGAGAAGCAGCACAGCAGCTGTAGCATGGGAGTAAGGAGCAAACATCTCAGATTCCACAATAGGTTTGAATCAAAGGTAGCTACACCAATGTGTGAATTCTTGATGACAGAATGTATGTACTGTATGCGTGCATGCTACTGCATTATTTGTATGCATATATATGATGCATATGTGTATATATGATATGTGTATATATGTATGATGTATGAAGTATATATGTATAGTTGATTATATATGTGTATATGTGTAGGATATATAGTTATATATACACACATGTACATATATACATGCATATTTGTGCATATATGTGTGTATATGTATATATTTGTGTGTGTGTGTATGTGTATCTTTCTTTCTCCGATACAATGCGCACTCCTTGAGAGCAGGGACTGCTCTGGTTTGGGCCCTGTATCCCCAGCCCCAGCAATCTCATCAAGATACAGTAGCTGGCTAAGTGCTTATCGGTTGAGTGATTGAAAATAGGCATGAAAAAGAAATGTTTTAAACTGAACTGCATTGAATTTGTGGCTTTATTAGGGTCAATACTTTCTCCCTTCCAAGTATTAGTAGCTGGTTGTTATGAACAGTGGTCATACCTCATAGAGAGGTAACCACACCTCTGCACACATAGCTAAGCTAGTTCACAAATGGCAAACACACAATGCATCCCTGACACCATACTCAAATCTTTTCCAGCTGGGTAGATGATACACTCTCTCCTGGTATGGCCTTGAGAACCCCAAGAACACTTCTATCATCGTGGGAGAGAGGGGACATCTGAAGATTATGACATGGAGTTGGACCATGAGAAAAGGCCACTCCTTTGTCATAGTATTTGTATTAGCCTCATCCTGCTACAGTATTCACAATCCAGGTTATTCTCCCCAAATTTTCAATAGACTGATGGTTGTTTAACTGTTGGTTCAAAGAAGGGAAAAGGGGAAAAGGGCAGCACACCTCCCCTACATAAGTGCAGATCGTGTCTGGGCAGCAAGAATAAGAATAGCTCCAAAGAAGGTTCAGAGCTCACACTCCGCATCTTTTAGGAGGGTGGTTGTCTCTCCTTTCTCCCTTCTCTTCCTCCACTGGACAAAGTGCTGAAAGCTCAGATTCTGTATAAGCATGTCCTGTGTTGCCCCTTGGGGTGTCTGGTCAATTTTGAATAGGGAACCATATTTCCAAGTCAAACAACAAAAGTAAGAAATGACTATAGGGGTCCTCCCCCTTCCCTTCACCTCCAAGAAGATAACCCTCCGCTCCTCTGGGTCTTTGCCCCTAAAGCTGTTTCTCCTTCTGACTTCATCATTTCTCTCAGGGACACCACAATGTTCCTAGTGTCCCATTTTCAAAAATTTGTTATCACTTTGGACTCTTCCCTCTCCCACCCAATCAGTTAACAACTTCTTTCAATTCTACTTCCACCTCATATTCATCCTTCTGTTTCTATCACTACTGTCACCACGCTAGTAAATGTTCCCTTTACCATCCACCCAGACCATACCTCTCCTTCCCCTGACCTGTCCTTTGTACAATCGTCAGAATAATCCTTCTATGCACGTAACTGGCCATGCCACTGCTCTACTCAAAAAACTTCAGTGACTCCCTATCACCTACTGAGTAATGGTCTTTGATTAGCATTCAAGGACTTCAACAATCTGGCACCATCTCAACTTTCTAGTAATTGTCATTGTCACAGAGGACAGATACTTGCCAATTGGCCACCATGTTTGCTCATTCACTCAACACACATTTATTAAGCTCTACTGAGTACAGACCACTGTTCACTGGACTAGTTACAACATATAATTATAGTACTAAATAAGCAGTGTATTAGGGAATTGGGAGACTAAGTGGTATGTGCTGAGCTACCTTTTGACCCCCAAATATACCCTATCTTCTCATGCCTCCATGACTTTGCCTTGGACTATGCTACTCTTCCTTGTTCCTGAAATGTTCCCCCTTCCCAGCCTCACCTGTTGAAAGCCTGCCCATTTTTAAAGCTGAACTTAAATGCTCAGTGTCTTCCATGAAGCCTTGCATGAACCCCCAGGGTCTTCCTGCAGGGACTTCACAGCACTTTGTTTTGCTCCTCTCTAGTGCATTGATCAAGTTTTATTGTGTAGCATACCTTCCCCAATGTGTAGTAGGTACTTAATGAAGTTTTGTTGAATTAATGAATGAAAGCACAGGGCAGATAATTACCAAGAGCCACATAGTCCTGCCTTCAGATATTTTCTTAGCACTTTTTCTCATCCTCACTTCCAGTCCAACCCCTTCCCCTCACCGACTTGACCTCACATCTGTTTCCTATGTATTTATGGCCTCATTGAGATATGCTAATAAACAGAAGATAAGCCAGAAGGTAGGAGGAAATATCTGTGAAAGAAGCCCATCCTCTCTCTAGTCCCCAGACACTGAATGGGGGTCACCCCTCTGAAGACCATTACCACTGCAGTGGACACCGTCATCTTCCAGTTCATAGCCAGGGTCACAGCGGCAGATGAAAGAGCCAAATGTGTTGACGCAGCTCTGTACACAGGGGTTCTCTGTCAAACATTCATTCACATCTGGGGAGAAAACAAAGCACATTATTTCCTTTTTCACAGCATACTTTCCATGTCAAACTATGCAGACTGATGGAACTGAAAAGGATCATAGAATTTAGAGCAAAAAAGGGCACTACAGACTATCTAGTCCAGAGGTGGGGAACCTGTGGCTTCGAGGCCACATGTGGCCCTCTAAGTCCTCAAGTGTGGCTTGTTGACTGTTACAGAATGAATCTTTTTATTAAGGAGATTTGTTCTATGAAGTTTCAAGTCAATCAAAGGGCCACACTTGAGGACCTAGAGGACCACATGTGGCCTCGAGGCCACAGGTTCCCCACCCTGATCCAACCCTCTTATTTCACAAAGGAAAAAGCGGGTTCAGAGAGGTTTTTAAAAAATCACTTAGCAAAGGTCATACAACTAGTTAGCAGCAAAGCCTGGATTTGAACTTAGGTTTCCTAATCGAGAGCTCTGACCACAGCTCGCTGCCTTTCACAACTATGATCTGGTTGCAAACTATAAATCCTTACAAAAATGAAAAGAGTATATGGGGTACACAGTAGGTCCTTGTTAAAAAATAAATAAAAATAAAAAGGTAGGGATCCCAGCTCTATACCATCCTTAGCTTAAGTCCCAGCGCCACCACAAATTCTCTGTGTAACTTCGGGTAAGTTATTTCATCTTTCTGAGACTCAGTTTCTTTTTCTGACAAGGCAAGAGTTAAACTAAATCACCAAGAGGCAGCAGGACCCAGTAGATAGGACACTGGATTTGCAGTCAGCATTTATTAAGTGCCCCTTATGTGCCAGGCACTGTGATAAGCCCTGGGGAGACAATTAATAAGAAGAAAGTCCCTGCCCTCAAAGAGTTTACAATCTAAAGGGACAGACAACACACAAAAGGAGTCAAGAAAGTGAGCCTGGGGTGGCAAGATGGGGCACGAGGGGGTACTCAATGCAGGGGCATCTTTTTCTGTTGAAACCAGGTAGGGCAGCAGATGTGAAGTAGAGTGAGCTGAGTCCAGTTTCTGCCCTCTACAAAGGAGGCCTTTGGGAGGAATTTGGTACTCCACCCCCCCCCTCCAGTCCTCCAGTTAGGGGGGAGAGAAGGTTGAAGGAGGTGGTGTGAGTCAAGACTTGAGTTAGCCCCGTGGTTGTTTTGTTGAGTCATTTTCAGTCATGTCTGACTCTCTGTGACCCCTTTTTAGGTTTTCCTTGGCAGAGATACGGGAGTAGTTTGCCATTTCCTCCTCCAGCTCATTTTACAGATAAGGAAACTGAGGCAAACAGGGTTAAATGACTTGCGCAGGGTCATAGAAATAGTAAGTGTCTGAAGTTGAATTTGAACTCAGGTCTTCCTGGCACTCTTCCTGGCACTCTATCCACTGAGAGTTTAGAAATGATGAGATTTTCCTGGGAGGGACATCTTGATCCAAGGAATTGAAACCAGGCAGGGCAGCAAATGCAAAATAGAGTATCACATCTAGCATCCAGGTGGTGAGTGGATAGAGTGCCAGATTTGTAATACAAGTCTGTAATCTGGATTTGTAATACAAAATTTGTAATTTGTAATACACCTGCTTCCCAGGATAAGTCACTTAAGCTCTGTTCTGCCTCAGTTTCCTCCTCTGTAAAATGGGGATAATGACAGCACCTGCTCCTCAGGGCTGCTGCAAGGATGTGTAAAGCTTTTTGCAGAACCTGCTCTATAAATGCTAGCTATTATCATTATATCTCTTACTAGCTATGTGACCTTGGGTAAGTCATTTGCTATCTTTATGCCTCCGGAGGCTAGTCTGACATGACCTCTCAGGTTCCTCCCAGTTTTAAATCTTGAGCCTGTGATGCTATCATACCTTTCCAATCCATCAACCAAAGGTTCTTTTTCTTTGGTACCAGCTAGGATTAGACTTTCTCACCCAACAAGCCAGGAAAATTTCCATGGTGCCAGGCTGCTGGGTAGAGACTGAGGCTGAGTAGGAGTTCTGGAGACTGGGGATGTCCTAATGGGAGTCCCATAGGGGCAGAGAGTGAGGAGTCCTGGGTCTAGGATGGCGAGGGAGAAGGCCCCTCCAGCTGTTCCCATTCTAGAAAAATGAGATAGACAAACAGCCCCCAGGAAAATACTCCAATGGCCTTTTGGTTCCCCTGATGTGGTCCACAATACTGCTTAGAATCCTAACCCTGGCTCTGTCACAAACGAACCGTGTGACTTCGGGCAGGTCACAAACCTGTCTTGGACCTACCTCACTCACAGGCTGTTGTGAAGGTCCAGTGAGATAACAGACATGAGAGTGCTCTGAATAGCCTAAAGTGTTCTCTAACACAAAGTCTCATTATTACCAATCCTGGCAGTGCGTACAAGATACAGCTGTTATCTGCAGGCACTGCTGATTAAAAAAATGTTCCCATAGTACAAGTCTGTGAATTCACGTGTCTAAAGCCACCTCCGATACACACTACTTTCCCCTTAAGAATAGTTGGCCCTCTAAGTTGGTATGTTTGTTTGGAGGACATAGACATAATCAGGCTCTGAATCCGCATACAATTCTTCATCACACGGCTATCCGGGTTGGCAAAGAGGAGGCTGACCTGACCTGGTACCAAACACCCTGAGCTGGCAATAGAGTCCTGTACTCTGGGAAACAGGTCCTGCTGGCTGTGAGACATTCACTGTGCTAGCTTCCCAATTACTATACTGGTGGTGGTTGTTGTTCAGTCGTTTCGGTCGGTCTCGTCTGACTCTTTGTGACCCCATTTGGGATTTTCTTGGCAAAGACGCTGGAGTGGTTTGCCATTCTCTTCTCCAGTTCATTTTACAGGTGAGGAAACTGAGGCAAACAGGATTAAGTGACTTGCCCAGTAAGTGTCTGAAGCCAGATTTGAACTCAGGAAGATGAGTCTTCCTGACTCCAGGCCTGGCACTGTATCCGTTGTGCCACTTAGCCATCCTACTACACTTCCTTACCAGCTTCCTTATTTTGCCATACCTAAAGGAGCCAGGAACTGTCTGCCCCCTTCACTGAGGCAAAGGGTGCTTAGACCTCTGCCTCTTCTTCTTTGGCTCCTCCAAAGGAAAAGTTCAGCCTGCGGCTCTTAAGTCAAGACCTAGATTTGAGTCTTGATTCCACCACTTATTAGTTATTGGACAAAACACTTTCCATCTCTGGGACTCAGTTTCTTCATCTGTAAAATTAGGGTTCTAGACCAGATAAAGGAATCTTAACTTAGAGTCTGTGAACTATTAAAAAATATTTTAATAACTATTTCAACATAATCAGTTTCTTTTATAATCACATATATTTTATTTCATGCATTTAAAAAACATTGTTCTGAGAAAGAGTCTTCTACAGTTTCATGAGACTACCAAAGGGGTCAGTGACATAAAAATGGTTAAGAACCCCTGGAACAGATGATCTGAAAGGTCCTTGCCAACTCTAACAGTCTAAGACCTATACTGGCAATAGGAACATAATAGAAATTTCTCAGAATCATTTGCAGGCACTGCCTTGGAGGGGTGACTTAACAGGGAACATGGGATCAAACTCTTTCATTCTGATGCCTTCCTGTTTACCCAACGATGTAGATATGATCCAAGTGATTGAGTCATAATATCCTTCATCTAACATAGCCCAGCCAGATCCAAAGCTTGCAGGCCAGACCACTAATGGTGTAATGAGGAAACTGTCCCTGTGAAGTCTGGTGACAGCCTCTAGACAAAGACCTCATTCTGTGTCTGCCGCACTGGCTGTCTGGGAACGTGCCAAGGCCCAGGACCCCCCACAGGACTTGCCCTAATTCCTAAGGTCTGAAGGTCATGTTGACTTCCTGAGTAAAAGAAAAGATCAGATGGGAACTGTGCTGGCCAGTGGTGGTATTTGTTTTTCTGACTTATCAGCATTTGAATTGATTATGTGAAAACCAGACTGTACTTTTGTTTCATTATGCTTTTGTTGAGACTTGGGTGGAAAGGGAAATTATGCAGTAACTTCTGTTCTGAGTTTCATGCTCTGTAGCCCCAGGTTTGGTGGGAAGGTTACAGACAAAGACATAAAAACTGCCCAAATGGTCCCTGCATGAAAGGAAAACAACCCACCCCTGCCACTGTGGAGGCCATGAAGGCTTCATCCTGCTCTTAGACTGGAATAACTCACATTTCTATCACATGTGAACATTTACAAAGCCCTTTCCTCCCAAAAACCCTATGAGATAAATGGTACAGATGTCAATTCAATTTTATCCATGAGTCTGAAAGAGGTGAACCAACCTTCCCAAAGGTCATATAGTTTGGACTCAAAAGAGCCGGGATCCGAATAAACTCTGCTAGTCTTTCCTACGCCAACAGACCCAGGAAGTCAACTCTAAAGGAGGGGCAGCTGAGTTCATAGCATCGCAGATTTAGAACTGGAAGGGACCTTCAAATAACTCAGTTCAACCCCCTAGTTTTACACATGAGGAGACAGAGGCTCAGAGAGATTGAGAGATTTGCTCGGGGTCTAAGGAAGGATTTTAATGCAGGCAGGTCTTCCTAATGCCAGGCCCAGGGATCTACTCACACTGACTCAAAAAGTAGCAGCAGCTCTAGACAGATGAAGAAAAATGAAGCTAGATAGTAATTAGCCCACCATGTATAAAAATGGCAGATCGTTCTCCTGATCCTGGCAATTGATGAAATGGTCCACAGACAGCCAGGAAACAGGCCTCTGGGTCCATGAAGCGGGAGTGTAGCATATTCACTAAGTGGGTTCACAGAGTTAGGAGGATGACCCACCAATGACAAGAATGAGGATTATAACAGGAGAATAAGTGAGGTTAGAAAGTGGTGGGATTGTCTGGAAACTGAGGAAATCTGAGTCAATACCAGTGGATTGTGGGCGTGTTGGGTACAGATCCGTGACAGTTTATAGGTACGTTCAGGGATGTATCCTTGGGGATTTTGTGAGTGGCTCTGGGTGCAGATCTCCCCAGGGATTTTGGTGTGCATGGGGTGAGTAAGAACCACAACACAGGCCAGCAATGATCAGCCTCAGGCTTGGACACAAGCCAGCGAAACAGGTTTTGAGTCATCCCCATTCTGTACGAGTGAACTCAGAGCCCCAACACCAGAGTGTTTGAATAATAGCAATGTTATTAAGGTGCCCATTAGCACCGGTATCGGTTCTGTTCCTCAAGAAACACTGTAGTACATTAAGGATTTGTTCTGTAAGGACCTAGAAGACCACATGTGGCCTTGAGGCTGCAGGTTCCCCACCCCTGAACTAACCTGTTCCCCAGTTTGGCAAGAGAGACCTGTAAACCTGAGCCAATATACCGAGGCATATTTGTTTACTGGGTACATATATGGAGAACAAAATACCTAATGTACAGTTGAACTTTACATGAAATCATTTTTGATTTTGCCAGTCAGCATGGCATATTGAATTAGAGTAGGCCTTGGCACCAGGAAGAGCCGGGTTTAAGTTCCGCTTCTGTACATACTGGCTCTGTTACCCTGGGCCAGTCATTTAACTTCCAATATTCTTGGTCAGGGCTTCTTAAACTTTTTCTATGTGCAACCCCTTTTTGGTTTTGGTAGCATTAATTGGCCATCGTGTGGCCTGAGGGCATGCACAGTGCAAAGTGCGCATGCTGTGTGTTCAGAACCTAGGCCTCAGTGAAGTTGTGCGATGCAACACAGTCAAGCGCTGCCAGAAACACCTTGGATTCATTACGCATTTGATTTTTAATTGATTTTTGGTCATCGCACCTTCAGAAACTTTTTACTGTTGCCAAATTTTCTGCAGATCCATATAGGATTATGACGCAGTTTAAGAAGTGCTGTTATAGACAACTCTCTAGGACTACAAGCTCTGCGGCAGTCGTAGAGAGAGATTCTTCACCCAAGAGTTTCCTGTATCAATGTCATCATAAGTATAGTCCCTATCTCTTCGAGAAACAAAGAAATGAACCATAGGTAAGGAAGGGCTTTCTGAGAAGTTGGATCTGGGCTCTTGAATTTGATCATTGACATAGCTCCCAATGAGCCAAGAGAGCAAACAAGGCAACTTTCAAGCCCAAGACACCAAATACAGCTGTGTCTGAGAAACCTAGGCTTTGTACAGACAGCTGGCTGGAGTTCTTCCCACAGCAGCCCTCAGGAGGGTTTACATAGTTGCCTTAGTCACACAACCTAAGATCAATACTTGGGTTTCTGGAAGTATTCAGGATGAGCAATGAAGAATAGGAATATTCTGTTAGAGTTTCCAGCATGTCTAAAAAGTTCATGCTCTGAATGTAAATTTAAAATAGAAATATAATTTAGGTTTCAATTTTTGAAAGCTATTACCCAATGAGAAATACCTTGGCAAGATCTTCCATCCTCATTGAGGGTAAAACCTGGGTTGCACGTGCAGGAATAAGAGCCAGGGACATTGGCACATAGCTGCTGACAGTAGCCATAACGACACTCATCTATGTCTGAAAATAGAAAAGAAAGAAAAACAAGTCAGATTGCTCTTTTCTCTTCATCTCCATTCCCATCTCCATCTCCCTCCTCATCCCCATCATCTGTATTCCCTTCTTCCCATCAGGATCACCCTCACTAACATGGTTGTCTCAACCATGACTATCACCTCACCACCACTGCCCTCATGGTAGAATGGAAGAGTCTAAGCTTAAGAGTCTTAGCCCAAGAGTCAAGGGACTTGATTTGGAGGTCCAGCTTTGTCATCAACATACTCCACATGTGACCTTGGACAAGTCATTTATTTGTATGTATGGTTTTTTTTAGGTCCCTCATCTATTAAATGAGAAGGTTAGATTAAATGATCTCTAGTTTGTCTATCATCATCCTAATGTCTATGACACTTTTATGGCTGCAATAGAAAGCCCCTGCCCTAAACAAATGAGTTCCATGGACAAGGCTAAGAAAGATCACATAAAAATTACTAAGAACACATACAACACATAGAAGTAACCCCTATATAATAATAATGATACACTATAAGCATACAACAACACCACAAGTGCCATTTTAAACAACCCCCCAGTAATAATGCAATGACACACTGTAATATCTCAAGACACTTATTACCTTGTTTCTATGGAACTAACTGTTCCCAGTAACATTATTTCATCTAATATGTTTTTGTGTAAAAACATCAGGTGGCCAAGCATCATTCTCCAATGGACAAATGGTCAAAGGACAGAAACAGTTTTCAAAAGAAAAAATTCAAATGATTAACAACAACATGAAATATTAATTCAAATCATTGATGACAAGGAAAAATCCAAATAACTCAGGTTTTATTTTATATTCCTCAAATTGGCAATATCTATGTCTGAGGGGCTGGGAAGACAGAATATATAGTTGGTGGAGCTGTCAGTTGGTTGAACAATTCTGAAAAGTAATTTGAAAGTATTTTTTAAATGACTAAAATGTCAATATTCTTTTGCTCAACAATCCTTCTAGGCATTTGCTCCAATGAAGCCAAAGGCAAGAAGAAAAGAGCTCATATACATAGGAATGCATTGGTTAATGTTTAATAACTGGTTCGGGGTGGGGGGGGGGTGTGGAATGTAAACATGACACATTTTAAGTTTAATTGGTGTCATTAACATTTTCTCTATCACTTTAAGTCTAGACAAACAACAAAACAATAAATCAAATGTGGCTTGCTGATTTCTGAGGTAAATAAATGCTCACACCGAAAATTTAACACTCACTTTCATGAGGGGCAGTATGAGCTCACTCAGGCATGCCACTGAATATACACTGACATGTTCATAGCGGCACTTTTTGTGAGAGCAAAAAACTGAAAACAAATTATGATAGATGAATTGAACAAAATATTACTGCACTATAAGACACGATGACTACAAAAAATTCAAAAAAGGAATAGAAAGACATGAACTAACGTAGACTGAAACATGCAGGAAAACAACACGCAATAACTATGAGAGAAAATACAGGAAAATGCTCTTCCATCCCTTATTTAAATAAAGACTTGGGGGACTACGGACATGGAACATCCATATGATATGAGCATCATACTTGGTTTATGTGTCAGTTTTGTTTAGCTGATGATTCTGTCTTTTGTTTTATTCTGAGTTACAAAAGATAGTTCAGTGGGGAAGAACATATGTTTAGAAATGAAAGTGATATGAAAGCAAAAGCTATGAATAAAAAATTTTTAAAGAAGCTTTTGGTGAAATCTGCCTATGCACCACGTCTAGTACAATGGTATCAGCCCTTAATTATCAACCCTAATGAAAAGAAGCAGTTGTTTGAGCAGTCTATAAAAAGCAGTCATTCCAAGAAAAAGACATCAATGCCCATCTACACTTTATTGATTAGTCATTTCAGTCTGTCTGACTCTTCATGACCCCATTTGGGTTTTCTTGGCAAAGATATTGGAATGGTTTGCCATTTCCTTCTCCAGCTCATTTTACAGATGAGGAAGCTGAGGCAGAGTTCAGAGACTTGCCCTAGGGTAACATTATTAGTAAATGTCTGAGATCATATTTGAACTCCAGGCCCAGTGACTTATCTACTGTGAGACATCACTGCCCTTAACTGATATGATGAAGGTGAAGAGGGTGGTCCAAGCACCCATACTGTTGTGTGTGTGTGAATATCCAAACAGTGCAAAGTGGGGAAAACACACCACAGTGATAATTCAAAGAAGCAGATTGTATCAGTCATTTCTCTGACACTTCTGCTGCTATGCCTCCTGATCTCTTCACCCACCTCCCAATCTTGAAAGCTCCTGCTGGCCCCCAGCCTCCTATTTCTGCCTCAATCAGCTCTTGGCTTTGGTATTCCCATGAAAACTTTATTCTTGACCTGACCTAGCCTTTAGTTTTTACTCTAGCATTGGATTCATTTCTCCAAAAAGCGGATCCACCTTGGTCTGGTGATTAATTATCTACCTACCAGGGGCCTATCTATATATGTTAGCTCCCTTCTGGGGACTCAATAACAAACTTCTTTGGGATAAGAATTGTATCTCATGCTTCACCTCTACCCCAGGAGTAATCAATCCAACACTAAACACATAGACAGGAAAAAAAATTTCAATAAATTTGATTTAAATAGACAGCTGCAGAGGCTGTCCCTCATTCCTCGAATTCACCCCCTTCTTCATTTACACTTCTTAGAATCCCTAAGTTCCTTCAATACTCAACTTAAATGCCTCCCCCACAGGAAACTTTTTCTGAGCCACCCAATCCCTACTCCAGCTGTTATTGCCTTCTCTTGAAAAATTACCTTATATTTCTTTTTAATTTTTTTGTATAGTCATATGTGTCTGTATTGTTTGCCTTGTAATAATATGAGCTACCTGAGGACAAGGACTAGTTCATTTTTCCATCCCGTCTTCCCATTTCCAGTGGGTGTTTAATCAATGCTTGTTGACTGATCTAATGACTTGCATATGCTTTGCTAGTCTTCACTGATGTCCCATTCCGAAACCTTATTATTGCATGAAAGGGACGTTGGGTTCTCCCCCAAGGCTAACTGAGATAGGAAGGCCTGGAGTCTAAGCTCAGTAATAGATGGGTACGAATGTTGCCTGAGTAGCAGCCTAGACAGCTACTAGCAATCATAGAACCTTTTTACCAAGTTCACCAAAGTATGATGACTTGGTTTTTTTTAGGCCATCTCAACTCTCAAAACCTCTCTGCCGATTAGAGAGTGGCTGGGATCTGAGCAGGGAATATACCCAGGGACAAAATTAACGACTCTTGAACATTGAAATATGCTTTGCCATGACTTATTTATGAGGTAGATAAGTGACACAATGGATGGAGCACTGACCTGGAGTCAGGAAGGCCCAAATTCAAATGCTGCCTCAGATACTTACCATCTGTAGAACCCTGAAAGTCACCTGACCTTTCTAACCCTCCGTTTCTGTATCTTTAAAATGGGGAAAACTACATCTACTTCATTGCATCTACTTCACGAGTTTACTGTCAAGGTCAAGTGAGATAATGTATGTAAATTACCTGGCAAACCTTAGAAGGTTATATAAATGTGGCTATTCTTGTTGAAATTAGAGTTGTGCCTTCTACGTAGTAATAGCTGAACAAATACTGAATGAATGAATGCATCAATGGATAAATCAATGAATGGATCGGTTAATTAATTTATTTATATCACCTAAGTAGATGCCTAAAGCCAATAATGAGTTGTGGCTTGTGGTAATGTCCTGGGACAGAGGTGGGGGAAATAAGCCTGAGCTTAAAGACTGACCACTGGCAAGATCCAAGGCAGATTATGCACATTCAGACAAGAGAGTCGATTTCCCAACTGCCAAGAATTCGAGACCTTGATACCAAGGAACCAGTTCTTTTCAACTTTTTATTCTGGCTGGTACCTGGCAAAACTATAATCTTGCAGTTTAATTCAATTTAACAAGCACTTATTAAGTGCCTGCTATGTGCCAGGCATTGTGCCAGATGGTTAAGCAACTCTGATGCCCTGGTTTCAAAGAACCGTATTTATTAGGCAAATAACAAAGAGCTCTCACATCAGATACTGATGTAAGACCATTCTTTTTTGGTCTAGCCCTTTGCCTAACGGGTAAGTTATGGACTTTGGAGCAGCCAAGGAAACATATAAAGCAATGGTCACAGCTTTTTGCTGGCTGAACTGTAAAAATGTTGCTAATTTTATTCTCCCTAAAATTCTCCCTTCTGATTCCAAAGAATGTCTTTAAATAAATATGAGTGTCTAAATATATAATGTGTATCTATGCATATGTGTATATAACTGTCATGGGAGGGGATGAATTAGTCTAAAACAGGAAAGGAATCCCTAGCATAGTTCCAATGGACTCCTGGCCAAGGTCATTAAGGATGAATGTATTCAGCTGTCAAGAACAAAAGATTGGTTTAGGAGAAGTGTCGGGTAACAACTCTACTGGGAGACATGTGAATCCAATCAACACCAAGATGTGAAGGCAAAGGATGGAGTCACTCCTTGAGCCAGAAGAGACAATAAACACTTGATAAATACAACTCTTCTCTCTGTCTGTACTGTCCCTAGGGAGACATCTGCCTTTTGAGGTACGGAAGACTTGTAAATCAGTGTTCAGTCATTAATGTATACACGTACCCATCTGTTTAGACATAATGTATCAGTGGGCTGGTAGGGACCAGCCAATTTTTTTTAAGAGTAGGAATCTGAATGGCTGACACTTTCATTCTTCTCCCACTTCTTATAATGTCCCTGGACAGCTTGTCCCAGAGGAGTGATTCCTCGAGTATATCACTGTGAGATTTTGGAAAGCTTGTCCCAAATGCTGTTAGAGCTGCCCCCCAACCCTGCCCCCACATAACCTCACACATCAAACCCATCTTCTGGTGGCAGATTCTTATCACCATTACTCAGAGGAAAAGAAAGTTTTTGGTGGGGTTTTTTTAAAGATGACTGTCAATGGGAGCAGTGCTAGATTGCACTCTGATTAATTGTAACCATACTAACAAATCTCAGTTCTGGAGAAGAGTCGATAAAACGCACCTTCCTGTCATTAGAGAGATGGAAGAATATGATCAGTCAGTCAGTGAGTCAACAACCATATATTAAGTGCATACTATGAACCAGCCACTGTGTTAAGCAAGGAGGAATACAGAGAAAAGTGGGGAGGAGGGGAGTCCCTGCCCTAAGAAGCTTACATTCTAATGGGGAAGAAAATTTGAAATAACTATATATATAAAATATACACATATACATATGCATATATATATAAGGTCTATGCAGATTATATGGAAAGCAATCTGAGAAGCCAAGGCATTAGCAGCTGAACCAGGAAGGGCCTTCTATAGTAGGTGGTACATGAACTGAGTTTTGAAGGAAGATGGAAAAGTAAGGAGGCAAAGGCGAGGGGGTAGAGCATCCCACATGTGGGGTTCAGACAATGCAAAGGCCTAGCGATGTGACGTGGAGTGTCACTTTCAAGAAATGGTACGCATACACTGTGAGGCATCAAACCACAGAATCTCAGAACTGCAAAAGGCCTCAGACACCATCTAGTCCACCCCATCTCTGAACAAGAATGCTTTCTGTAATATCCCCAACTAGTAGCTAGGAATTCCAGAAGGGCGAGGTGAGGAGGAAGGGCATTTCAGTCATGGAGGACAGTCTGTCACAAGGAATGGAGATAGAATGAAATGTCATGTATGAGGAAGGAAAGAAGGAAACAAGCATTTATTAAGCATCTACTGTGTGCTGGGCACTGTGCTAAGTGCTTTATAAATATTATCTCATTTAATCCCCACAACAACTCTGAGAGGTAGGTGCTACTATCATCCCCATTCCACAGTTGGGGAAACTGAGGTAGTGATTTGCCCAGGGAGGCACAGCTAGTAAGTATTCAAACTTGGGCCTTTTCAACTCCAAGTCCAGAACACTCTTTACATGCCACTCAGCTGCCTTTAGGCAAGAAGGACCAGAAAGTGGAATGATGTATAATAAGACGAGAAGGGTGGACTGAAACAGACTAAATGCCCAACAGTGGCATTTGTATATTATTCTAAAAGCAATAGGGAGCCACGGGTGCTTCTTGAGGTGAGGAGTGATGTAATCAAATGAGCATTTTAAGAACATCAGCTTGGCAATTGTGTACAGAATGGGTTAGAGAGGCAGGGTGCTGGATTCAGGGAGACCACTTAGGAAGTTACTGCAGCGGTCCTTGAGAAGAGTTATGAGAAATGGTGAGCAGAGAAGAGTTCAGATGTCAAGAATGTTGGTGAGTAAAGAAGATTTGCAAACTGTGATTGGGAATAGAAGACGAGAATGAAGAGGGAAAATTAGATATGGAAGGTAAGTGAGAATGGAGAATAGAGGCTGACTCCTAGGTTGTGAACCTGGGTGATTGGAAGGCTGCTGGTAACCTCAACACAAACTGGGAAGTTAGGAGGAGGGGTGGATTTAGGTGGAAAGATAATGAAGTCTAGTTTGGACAGGTTGAATCTAAGATGCCTCTGGGACACCCAGGTGGAGATGTCTGGCAAGTAGTTGGAGATGCAGGAATAGCTCTCAAGACAGAAGTGAAGATGGCATGCATGGATCGGGAAATTATGTCCACGGAGGTCATGGCTGAGTTCACAGGAATCAAAGAGAGCGAATATAGAAAGTGAAGGGGAAAAGCCCAGGATAAATCCTTGGGGCATACCCATGCATAGGGAGTGGAGTAAAGATGATGATCTTGCAAAGGAGGCTGAGAAGGAACTGTCAGAGAGAGAGGCTGAGAGAACCCTGACCAAAAATTTAGGGAGGAAAAAGTTTCTGCGGGTGGATAGTTAACAATATCAAACATTGCTGAGAAGTCAAAAAGGAGGAGGAGAAATAAAAAGCCGTTGAATTTAGCAATAAAGAAGTCATCGATGATCTTGGAGAGTTAAGTTTTGGTCAAATTGTGGAATCAGCAGACAAGACGCAAGCAGGAGAGAAGCAAGTGGGTGGTGAGAAAGTGGAAGCAACAAGTGTAGACAGCTTTCTTCCCCCTGTGAAAGAGAAGAAAAATATAGTATGACAACTTGAGAGGGTGGTAGAATCCAATAAAGATTCTTAAAGGAAGAGAGAAATCTCAGCACGTTTGTAGTCAATAAAGAAAGAACCAAGTAATAAGGAGAGAATAGGGATAGGGATTGGACCTGTGATTTCATTGATTAAAAGGAACTCTCATATGAGGAAACTCCCTCTACCAATGCAGGTCAGCTCTTTCTCTGCAACTTACAGCCTTGGAGAATTGCCTAGAATACTGAGAAGGTATAATGATGTAGGATAGGCCTAGAAAGGTAAACCGGAGCCAGGTTATAAAGGGCCACAGAGGTCACACAGCTGATAAGTGGCAGTGGTGAATTTGAACCCAACTCCTCCCTGCTCCTGGGCCAGCTCTGTATACACTATGTCTAGTACTACTCAAAGAATAAAGAGAAGTCAAAAAATAGGGAGAAGGGGGATAATTGAATGTGCAAGACCCTAGAGGAGACAAGTGGAAAATGTACTCCTTCCTCCACCTTTCTGAATCCTTTTCTTCCTTCAAGAGTAAGCTCAGATGTCATGATCTCTAAAGTACTTTTCATTAACACTTAAGCTAAGAATTCTCTCTCTCTTCTCATATTTTCCTAGAGTAGTTTGTCTGGACTTCTCTTCTATGTCCGTCACACACTACCTTGTAGTATACTTATCTTTACACATGTTGCATTCTGCCTTCCACATCCCCAGTCACTAGAATATAAACGTGCGTGTTATCATTTATCTTTGCACCGACTACAGTGCTTTGCACATAGTAGGCACTTAATAAATATTTGTTGTAGTACATTTCACTGAATTAATTTTAACCCACACTTGTGAGATGGTGCCACCTGCTGGAATAAGTATGCCAGGCAGGGCTGTGTCATCCAGCAAGGAAGATCACAGTGGGGCAGAAATTAAGTGGAAGCAACTTTTGTTGCTATTGGTTAGTAATGCTGATACTTCCCTTCCCCAGCTTCCAACTCAATCCTTGGGTAGTTGAGTTAATAGCTGAATAAACACATAGAAAGCATGGTTATCAAATATATAAATCACATACATCAGGAAGAGATAGTTAACACTGGATGACAGAATAGAAAAGTGGGTCAAATCTAATAAAATTAGATTTAAAGAAATAAATGTAAATTCCAGACTTAGATTCAAAAAATCAACAGCACAAGGACAGGACAGAGAAAGTATATTTAGAAAACAGGACATTCAAAAATGAAGTGGGAGATTTACTTGACTGCTTGCCATGGCCAAAAGAGTCAATGCAATCTTGAGCCACATTAATAAAAACATGTAAAAGGTGAGAACTCATAGTCCTGCCATACTCTATTCTAGTCAAACCACACCTGGAGTACTATGTTCAGTCCTGAGCACCACATCATAGGAAGAACATTGAAAAGCTTCAAGCCAAGCAGAGGATGGAATTTTAAAATTATAAATTGATCAGTTAAAGAAAATGGGGGGTTTTATTTAGCCTGTAGTAGGTAAACATGGGGTGGGGGTTGGGAAGACATGACAGCTGTCTTCAAACATAGGGTGTCCCAAAAGTCTAAGCTGTTTATAGCTGCACTAAGATTTTTGGGACACTCTGTATTCAGAGTTGTTGAAGAAATTTGTTCTTCTCAGTCCCAGAAAACAGAACCAAGAAAAGGAAGCTGTGAAGAAGATTCCAGAAAGTTCTTCTTCCTTCCTCAATGAGCTTAGTGCCAGTTCACAATTCCTGCCCTCACGCTAGGAGGCACCAGTCTATCGAACTGATCTTTACAAAGTGCAAGTCCAACACTTTCCCACCCCCCTCACCCTCGCCCTCTCCCCATTTAATAAACTCTGCTGGTTCCCTATGATTTCTAGAATCAAATATGGAATCTTCTGGGTGGCTTTGAAAGCCTCTGATAATCCACCACTCTTCTTACATCTTACTCCCCTCTATATACTCTGGGATGCAGTGACACCGGATTCTATGTTTCCTTGCAGAGATTCCATGGGTTTTGTTTTGTTTTTTCCTGTGATTTTCATTGTTACCCATGCTTAGAATATTTTCCCTCCTTGGCTTCATCTCCTTGCCTCTCTGACTTACTTCAAGTCCCTGATAAAATCCTATCTTTCTACAATTAGCCTTTCCTAATGTCCCTGAATGTCAATGTCTTCCTTCTGTTGATCGTATCTCATCTCCACTTTATCTTGTATATATCTTGTTTTCATGTTGTCTCCTCCATGTAAATACTCTGAGAGCAGAAAATGTTTTTGCCTTTCTTTGTATCCCTGGCACTTAGCATAGTTGTTATTCAGTTATGTCTGACTCTTCGTGAGCCCCTTTGGGGTTTTCTTGGCATAGATACTAGAGTGATTTGCCATTTCCTTCTCTAGCTCATTTTACAGATAAGGAAACTGAGGCAAACAGGGCTAAGCAACTTTCCTAGAGTTACATAGCTAGGAAGTGTCTGAGGCCAGATTTGAACTTCCTGACTCCAGGCTTAGCACTCTATCCACTGTGCTATCCAGGGTCTTGCCCTTTGCCTAGCACTAGCAAATCCTCAGGACTGTTTTCAACGAAACCCAGCAGGTAAAAAGCTTTTCATTAAAGACACAGCTTGGTATAATAGAACAAACCCTAGAGTTGGAGCCATACAAACTGAGTACAAGTCCCAACATCCCAACTTACTAGATATGTGACTTGGTGCAAGGGACTTTACCTCTCTATTATCTGCAAAATGGGAACCATAATACTGGCACAATCAATTCTATAGGGCTATTGTGAAGAATCTTGAAGAATTCTATTAATGTGAGTTGTCATCATCACCCTCATCACTTTTATTAAGCAATAAAACAGACAGCTCCTGACCAAGAATTTCTCCCTTTTCTTTTTCACTGTGTACGTTTACTTGCAGTTTCTGTCTCTGTTGGTCTGTCTCTGTCTCCCTCTCTCTTTATCTCTCTCATGCATATACATGCACATATAAGTCACTCAGCCCCCTGACTTACAAATATAGCATGTATATCTGATGGAAAATAAAAGTCCAGAACTGATTCTAGGTGCATCAGACAGGATCGAAGTGAGCTCATGTGCCTAGCCTTCAGCACAATACTTGCATGAGAGGGAAGACTGGGAAACAGAAATGGAATGAGTCCAAGGATGAATGGGCAGGGAATCCCATTCTCAATCCAGCCTGGGCTGTATGACAGGAAAGTCCAAGCATGGGAAGGAGGGGGAGGGGTGTGGCAAAAAGCCTGTGCTAGAAAACAGAAGAGGAAGATAAAGGCAGCTCCTCAAAATGGAAATTGAAGGGCCCTTCCTCTGGAATTTTGTGGTGGGTTTTTGTTTCTTTTTTTTTTTAATTTTTAGGGCTAATAAGGACCACTTTGGAATTCAGTTGGGCATATTAGCTAAGACCCAGGAAGACAGCCTAGAGAGAAGAGCCCATAGTATGAGAATTCCTGAAGGAAAGGTATCTTTGAGGGTATATATTATCTATTACTGGTTACTTAGCATAAAAGTAAATTCTTCTAAAGGTTCCTTTAGCAAGTTGCTATTCCCTTGGAAGAAAAAAAAACACCATAGCTGAAGATGGCAAAACCCAGCAATTTTCTTGACCCCTGAGCACTCTTTTTATCATTCCCCTATCCTATTTGATTTACTTCCCATGAAACAGACAAAGTTCAGAGTCTAGGTGAAGTGGATTATCTGGGGTACTAAGCTATTCATGCTCAAAGCGGGGGCACCAAATTTTGTGATAATGAATGGGGGTGATAAAAATGCCTATTATGTCTCACATCATCATATACTGACACATGTGCCCCAGTTTGGTATAAGTATAAATTCAAACCTGACTCAAGATCTTAGACAGTGTAGAACAGTGGTGGGATTCAGCTGGTTCACACCAGTTGAGCAGAACTGGTACCTAATTTTAGGTTCAGTTTGGCGAACCGGTTGTTAGTGGGAGCAGGACCCGCACCCAGCACGTCAGCGGCAGTGCTGCCTCAGCTTGGTTCCGTGGAGAACCGGTTGTTAATTTATTTGAATCCCGCCACTGGTGTAGATAGATTCTTAGAATCTTAGAACTTTGGGGTCCAGCCTAATAATACCACTCTCATGCATTAACCCCTCTGCAACATTCCCAACAAGTGGTCATTTGACCCATGTTGAAGACCTCCAGTGAAAGAGTAAATCCTTTCTACTTTGGCATATTTTTCTTACATATCTGTTTCTCTACAATGACCTCTGGAGGCAAGTAGAACAAATCCCTCTTCAAAATCACATCCCTTTAGATACTTGAAGGCAATTATTCTATTCCCCCAAAGTCATCTCTTCTCCAGGCTGAGGATTCTCAGCCCCTTCGACCCATCCTTGTATGGAGCAGTCTTCAGTTCTGGGAAAGATCTGTGATCCATATACGGCTCCTCACATCTTCACTGAAAGTCAGCTTTACTCATCAAGAAACCTTGGAAAGAGAAACACCCATTCCCTCCCTTTTGTGCCTTAAGGAACTCCTTTTGGATATGTTTCACAGTTCCTCTAGGAGTGACTTTCAAACCACATAATCTTGTCTTAGAAAATTCAAATTGACAGGGCTTTTTCCAGGAAAACACGGCACAGGAATCACACCCATAGAAACTGACGTGACAGCTGGACAGCACCACGAATTCATTGCCTTGCCTAAAATACAACCCAAAGAAAGAAAAACGGGAACAAAACCCAAAAATAATAAAAATTTTAAAACATATTGCAGATGCCAAATGTACGACACAAATGCTCAATTGGCAGCTTTTGATGGGTAATCTTTTCTCATGTAGCCTTGGGAATGCAAATACAGCCTGAGGCTATTTTATATTATTTTATAAGGATATGTGAACTGGGATTATCCTCCCTGTACTTTAGTTGTTGTATCTTAACCAAACTGGCCCCTAGGAGGTATGTTTGTCTCTGGACAGATTCCTATGCCTGATTTGCTACATTCCAACCTTCAAGGCCTCAGCTCCTAATTCCAGGCATATTCCCATAATGTCAAGCCATCCCAATGGCTAGAGGTCAGGATTAGGTTTACATGGCTCTTATTTACACAGCATAGAGCACGTTGCCATGAAATCTTAGGCGCTGAATTGCCTTTATAGAAAGATGACAATTATAATGACAGCAGAGGGCTTTCGGGAATTGGTGAAATTAAACCATATGTCATCAGGGCATGCCCAAAAGCCCTTTCGAAAGCAGTATAACCCTTATTACTTTTAACACTCTAGATAAACCAGGTTGTAAAAAGAGGCATTACCTAAACACTGGCCTTCCAGGAGCCAGTATCCATCTGTACAAGAGCAGGTGTACCCTCCTTCAGTGTTGATGCAGATCTGGGTAGGGTTGCACTGATGGGAATCCGATGCACATTCATCAACATCTGCAACAGAGACAGACACCAAGAGGGGTTACATCTATTTCCAAAAATGGAATGGTTGCAGGCAACAATTGTGTGGGCATGGATCACAGATTCCCAGAATGTGAGAGCCTGAAAGGACAGAGCCCATTTCGTCTAACCTGAAACTCAAATAATACCCTCTGAAATATGTCCGACAAGGGGTTGCTCGGCCTTTGCTTGAAGACTGCCAATGAGGAGGAGCCCTTCTTCCCCCGTCAGTCGAGCTATTTTATAACTCTACTTGCTAATCATTTTTCCTTTGCATAGAGCCAAAATCAAATTCTATAACTTCTGCTAGTGTTTCAAATACTGCTATCTGGCACCGAATCTAATGCTTCTCCCACATGACAAACAACACTTCAGATACTTGAAGACAGCTATTACATCCCTTCTGAATCTTCTCTTCTCCAGGCCAAACATCACTGGGGCCTTCCAAAGACTTCTACATGGCCTGTTTTTCAGTCCTTTTGGCACCCAGATCTACCCCTTCTAGGCACTCAAGCCTGTCTGTATCTCCTAGAGAAAGAAGCCCTTCTCAGATCTCGTGTCTCTGACTAGCTACAAACTCCCTTTTTTCCGAGTCCCTTGTTGCCCCAGTGAAAAAGCAAATACAGCAGAAAGATGCTTGACCTTGGAATTGGGAAGCCCTGTATTTGAATTTCACCTTTCTAGTTGTAAGACCAGGGACAAATGACTTCATTTTTCTTAACCTCAGTTTTCCTCATCTGTAAAATGGAGTCCATAATGCCATTTAGGGTTTTTGTGAAGGATGGTGTGAATGTCCAACTAACATTAAACACAAGGTACTCTGCAAATCTTAAAGTATCATATATGTCCGTGAAGGACAGTGTTTTCTCTCGTTACCTAATACGGGTCACATAGAAGCTATTCAGCAAATGTCTTTTGAGTTTAACTAAATTCAAACATAGACAGCTTTTTGTGTGACTTTGATTTCCAATCTAGGCAGCCCCTGGATAATACTAGTGATTAATAATTTCTTATCCTGTGCCAAGTACATCACCATTATATCATTGGATCCTCTTACCAGCCCTGGGAGGTGGTGGTGTTGTCAGTAGTTTTCAGTTGATACCAAGATACCAAAGTGGTTTGCTGTGTCCTTCTCTACCTCATTTTCCAGATGAGGAAACTGAGGCAAACAGGGTTAAATAACTTGCCTGGGGTCACAGAGCTAGCGAGTGCCTAAGGCTGGATTTGAACTTGAGGAGATGCGTCTTCTTGACTTCGGGCCTGGCTGGCACTCTAGCCACTGCATCACCTGGCTGCCCTGCCCCTCCTGACTGCCTTGTACCTTGGGAGGTAGGGGCTATTATTATCCCCGTTTTACAGATGAGGAAACCAAGGCAAACAGAGGTTAAGTGACTGGCCCAGGGTCACAGCGCTACTAAGTGTCTGAGGCCACATTAGAACTCAGGTCTTCCTGAATCTGGGCCTGACACTCTACCCACTGCACCGCTGGATCCAACATTAAGGCATTTGTGACTCTCAGACACGATATCAAAGGTCCAGCCTGATTCTCTACTGTAAGTGCTTCCCACGTTCATGCCCATTTCTGCTTTCCAGCCACAACTGGATCTGCCCCTTAAGCATTTTTTCTCAGGGGAGCAGACTAATAATGCTTGGCAAGCAGCCTCTTCAGCAATAATCCATAGCTCAAATATGTGATAATAAATAATACTATCGGCCAGCACATATTTACACTGTTCAGGCACAGTGAGTGATGGATGGCCATTTTATCCTGGGAAAAACATTGTCTCAGGAATGTTCACTCTAGGCCTTATCCTGCGATAAATGGAGAGTGAGAGTGGACTTAAGGGGGCCGGGGACATGGGAGGAGAGTGGCTGAAGGCAGTTCCCAGCACTCTCTAGTTATATAATATACCATATGCGGGGTATGCAGCATAGCTCTCTCGATGTATATTTATATTATAATAACTATAGCTAACATTTTGTTCAGTCATTTCAGTCACGTCCAACTCTTCGTGACCCCATTTGGGGTTTTCTTGGCAAAGATACTGGAGTGGTTGGCCATTTTCTTTCCCAGCTCATTTTACAGATGAGGAAACTAAGGCAAACAGGGTTAAGGGACTTGCCCAGGGTCACACAGCTAAAACTGCTTAAGGCAAGCTTTGAATCCAAGTCTTCCTGACTCTAGACCCAGCACTCTATCCACTGTACCACCTACATACCATAGATCACAACCATCCTCTAATTAGTAGTCATCTTCACACATTGGTGATATAGAAAAACACATCACCTGGTGGCCGCCCTTCTGAATGAATGAACAAAAATGTTTTTATTAAGCCCCACATGTCAAGAACTATACCAAGCACTGGGGATGCAAAATATAAAATGAGACTTTAGTCCTAGCCCTCACGGAACTTAACAATCTAATGCAGGGAGACAACACATATTGGGAGAGTGGCGGCCAGGCAAGGCTGTTTTGGTTTGGGATAACAGAGACGGCGAGATGTAGGAGACTCAACTGACATATCCTTTCTAGTGGAAATGAAAGTATTAATCAGATTATGGTTTCAGAACTAAAAAGAGGTGGGAAAGGAAAGAGAGTAACATTAGAGCAGATGGCAAAAAATACACCCAGGGTGGAATGTGAAGCCCAGTTGGCACCAGTGAGATGTAGTAATTGATGGACCCTTGGCTATGCTCAAGTGACAATTCAGTTTTTCGCTTGCTAACATAGTCTTTGAAAAGAAGCTAGGTCACTTCCATGCCATAATGAAGCATTGGAGAAATATTTCAGTGGTGAAATATAATAATGTAGGTATTGTTATTGTAGTCTCTTATATACACAGTTAGTACACCTGACAAATAGAAGACTGGAAATTGACCCTAGAGGGAGCAAACTCTATGCCTCCAAGTGGGGCAAAATGACTCTTCACACATTCCAACTCACAGCTGAAATTGCCTATGTTGAATACATTCAACTTAAATGACACAAGGAAAAGTACATTGAACTACTCCAAGGACATTCTTTGGCATGACCTCCTTTTTTGGTTTAGTGGAAAAGTACGAGTAAAAGTAACCTTAGTGGGTATCATTATTTTTCATGTGCAAATTGGTGAGGTGGTGGGGAGGTGGGGACAAGAGTGGGGAGGGTTAATGGGGAAAGCTACATAAGATATGTGTGTGTGTTGGTTGAATTTAATTAGAGTATAGTAACCTCCATCTGAAAGAAAAGGATGCAGAGTTAATATAGCAGGCACTTCATTCATTCTTCCATTTTTCAGTCCTGGCCCTGATGCTTCAACCCCTCGTAGCATGAATGGAGTCAATCCCGTCTCTAGATAACTGGGAATTTATCACTCCTTTAGGTAGCTCGGGAAGATGTTCAACTACAACCTCCTCCTACACTCCCTTTTCCTAGTTAAGACTCCCCTCCATCCGTCCATCATAGGGTAAATTGACTCCCCTGGGAAGGAAAAAAATAAGACCAGTGATTCTTTGATTCTCCAGAATGTGGCAGCAGATCAAAGCCTAACACTCAGCCTCACCAGGAAATAAGTGAGCGTCTCCACTAGTGTAAGGTGTAACTTTTCCCGAAGTCTCTGCCTTGTAATGAGACTTCTTCTCATCCTGAAAAACAGCTGTATGGTTTCACAAAACCCACTTTAAAAAGTGATCATTCCTAAGCATCGCCTCTTCAACCCAAAGCCTTCCCCAGCTACTCTAGCCCAACGTGATCTCAGAAATTCAAGAGATTTTAGAGCCAGAGAGAAGTAACCTGAGAAACCCATTTAATGGAGTCCCCTCTGTTTACAGATGAAGAAACTGAACTCTAGAGAAGAGATTTGCTCAAGGTCATAGGCCACTAAGTGCAATGCAAAAATGAAGACAGAACTTCCTGGCTTACTCTCCAGTCCTCTCTCTCTTCTGAGCTCCTGTAGCATTTCTACTGCACCAGTCTCTTTTTCTTTTAATTTATTTTTTATTTTTATTTTTAGTTTGCAACACTCAGTTCCACCAGTTTTTGAGTTCCAAATTTTCTCCCCCTCCCTGTCCCATGCCTCAAGATGGCGTGGAATCCGATATAGGTTCTACGTATACCTTCACATTTGTACCAATCTCTTGGTACTTATACTTAGCCTCATGGCGTTTATTCTCTTTTTATCAGCATGTGTCTTGCTCCCCAGCTTGATCGTAAGTCCCTCTAGGCAAAAGCTAATGTCTTCTACTTCTCTGATGTTCCTACAATGCCTCACACTGCACTTCCTTATCTATTAAATGCTGATTGACTGCTAATTCTCAACCAATGACCCAACAGCTCATTCCTTCCCAGACATTTTGCTCATTCTTACCCACCAGCCTTTTACCTGGAGCAAAAAGAATGAAATGTGCCCTTAAATAAACTGTGCAATTTAATACAAGGATTTAGGACAAATTAGTGGAATGGAAGGGACAGTTTGTTACCACGATGGCTGAATGGACAGACTCTCAGAGCTGGGACGGACTTGGTAAGTCTTCAAGTCTTACCTGTTAGATTTGAGGAGGTCCCCTGCTCTTTTTATTCCTCTGGGGGCTGCAGGCATGTTCCCTACCATATCACCTTTAAAAGGAGAGGTAGGAGTAGGAATGATAATAGCTAACATTTACATAGCACCTGAAAGTTTGCAAGGCACTTGACAAATACTATCTCATTTTATTTTCACAACAACTCTGGGGAGGGTATGCCATCATTAACCCTATTTCACATTTGAGGAAGCCGAAACAGACAAAGATGGAGTGATCTGCCCATGATTACACAGCTGAGCATGGATTTGAACTCACATCTTCTTCCTGGCTCTAGCTCCCTATCTGGTCCCCCTAACTGCCTACTTGGCCCTGCAAAGGATATGTGGGAGGAGGGTTGGTCTTGGAAAGAAGGAAGAGAAAGCTCTGAGGAGGGGAGAGAAGGACCCAGACCTGGTAAGGGATTTCTCTTGGAAATAGAGGGAGAGAGCAAAGGAGCCAATAGGCCGCAGTCTACAATGCCGCTAGCCAGCTAGAAGCCGACTCGTTCTTCTTCCCTGCTCCTTGGCTGGCCTTGACCTCCTACTCCCTTCACCTCCTTCTCCTCAAGGAAGGCATGTGTCACACGAACTGTCTAAATTTCTCTCCCTCAGCCAAAACCATGGTATCCCTATGCTGGCTCCCACACTGCTCATACTCATACCGTTTCCTCTACCCTGAGTGGCCTTTTCAGCCCTTCTCTCTGCCAGACCGTACTCCGAAATTCCTTTAAGATCTGGCTTAGACTCACCCCTTCCAGAAAATGTTTCCTTCATTCCACTTTGATCACTCCCTTACTTATTGATCCTTTGAAAGAAGGAAACAAGCATTTATTAAGTGCCAACTGTGTGCCATTTATTAGGTTAAGCACCTTAAAAATATCCTATTTGATCTTCACAACAAGCCTGGGAAGTTATGGGTGCTACTAATATCCCCATTTTGCAGGTGAAGAAACTGGAAGTAAACATAATTTGCCCAGGCTGCAACAGCCAGTAAGTGACTGAGTCCAGATTTTAATTCAGGCCTTCCCAATTTGGATTCAGGTCCAGGTGTAGACATCGCCTAATGGCCCTGAAACTTGTTATAGTTTGCTCTACCCAATCATGAACTCCTTTTTCATCTATAGCTGGTCCAAATATATATGTATTATCTCTCTTACATAGTCCTCTTTGATGACAGATGCCCCATCTATTTTGTTGGTATCATCCTTGTGGTTTCTAGCACAGTGCTGGGCACTTGGTTGTGGTGGTGGGGGGGGGGGGGGTTCAAGCATTTTTTTAGTCATATCGGACTCTTTGCGACCCCTTTTGGGATTTTCTTGGCCAAGATACTGAAGAGGTTTGCCATGTCCTTCTCCAGCCTGTTTTACAGATGTGGAAACTGAGGCAAACAGAGTTAAGGGTTAAAAGCCACACAGCTAGTAAGTGTCTGAGGCCAGATTTGACCTCAGGAAGATGAGTCTTCCTGATTCCAGGCCTGGCACTCTATTCACTGTGCCACCTAGCTGCCCGGGCACTTGGTAAATACTCAATAAGTAATTTCTGAAAAAATAAGAATAGATACCATAGCCATTGGAGAGGTCATTTAGTCTATCACCCTGCCTCTAGATATTAACACTCACAATATTTAAGAAAAATAGCTGTCTATTCCAGTTGTTTTTTAAAAAGTCCAGACTTCGCAACTGTCCTTGGCAACATGTTCCAGTGTCTCCCAGGCAGGAAGTTCCAAAAGGAAGAATTTAGGCAGGGAGGCTCTCCTTCCCATGTCACCCAGACATGCCCTGGCCCCACTGACCTTAGAGCTGACCCAAGAGGAGACTGGAAGGGAACGAGAAGGGAAATAAGTACTTAAGAGAGGGAGGGTGCGTTTATGTGCGTGCCTTTGCATTCCTCAACTAAACAGGAATGGTTTTTTGGCATTAATCTCCACCAAATTCCTCTCTAATGCCTAATTGAGACATGCAGATGACCCTGGGCTCTCAAAGATTATGCTAGAGGAGCACAGGCTCTAATATGGCCTATCTATGAACCTGAAAAGTGTGGACCTGAGGCTAGACTACTGGCCCATCTTCTGATGCTTACAATCCTAACTCTGTCTGGAGAGGCTTCTCTTTTGGCCGAGAGGTGGGAAAGCGTTTCAGCTATAACGATTCACAAGACTAGCTAATTAGGCCTAAGACTGTGATCTGTATAGAAGAATGCTGTCCCCATCCCTGTGAAACCAAGGATCCTTGCAGTGAGGGAGGCAGTGTATTATTGTAGTGTGGAAAGAATACTAGATTTTGAGTCAGATGGCCTGGGTTCAAATCTCAGTTCTGCCATTGAATTTCTCTGGGCCTTAGTTTACATATCTACAAAATGAAGGAATTAGACCAGATGGCTGCTAAGGTCCCCTCCAGCTCTAAATGTAAGATCATGTGATTCTTCGGCATTAAACATTGACAATGATTAACAATAAATCAACCAAAAATAAGCACCGGTCACTGTGTTAGATACTAAAGTTACAAAGACAGAAGTAAACTAGTTCCTGTCTTCAAGAAGCTTACATTCTAATGGAGGATAAAACATGCCCATATATAGATATAGACAAAGCAGATACATGGTACCCTTGAAAAAGCAAGGCATTAGGAGCTGGGAAAGAAGGAAGGAGGTTGGAAGAGGAAGGGCCTCCAGTGGAAGTTGGCACTTGTGCTGAATCTTGAAGGATTCCAAGAGGTAGACATGAGCAGGGAGAGTATTTCAGGCAGAGGGAACAGCCAGTACAAAGACTCAGAGGTGAGAGATAAAAGTATCGAGGGAAGAACAGCAAGAAGGCCAGACTGGCTAGACTACGCTGCCAGAAGGGGAGTCATGAGGGATGAGAATGGAAAGGTAGGATGGAGCCAGTCTGGAACTTTAAATGACAGGCAAAACAGTTTAAATTTGACCTAAGAGGTAATTGGGAGCCAGTGGAGTTGATTGGGGGTGGGAGATGTTGACATGGTCAGACCTGTACTTTAAGAAAATCATTTTGGCAGCCATGTGTAGGTGAGCTTAGAAAAGGGATAGATATTAAGCATGTATATGATATATGAAAACAGTTGACTGTGGCTTACTGAATTTTGTACATCCTAACACAGCATAAGGTTCTGCACACAGTGGGCATTTAATAAATGCTCGTAAAATGAATGAACTATCCACATCTCTTCTGCACTCTACTGTAGGAATAAGTTAGAAGGAGCTACTGGTAAATGACCTAGATTTCATCTTTCGTCTTTTATGAGAACACACATCATCCAAAGGGAAACATTTCAGCTAAGGGACATAGAAACCGTACATCCAAAATAAAGTGAAGGGTACCATGTTTCCCAAGTCCCTCCATTATTCCTTTTTTGGACACTAACAAAATGATTTCCTTGGTAGTAAATTTTTACCCAGTGAAATAACATGTTTTCACAGCTAAGACTTTTTTTTCCTCCTCTCCCCTCAAACTAATTGTACTCGATAAGAAAGTAGGACATAACAATGGCACATTCCTCAGACTCAAACCAAAGCCAGTTTCAGGCCTGCTGCAGGGCTGGATGGTGCTATTTCCCATGGAGAGTAGCCTAGCCAAGCTTGGAAGCTATTCAGGACCTACTCCCCAAACACCTGTTTAATTAAAGATCTCAGAACTGGAGAACTAGCTTAGAGAATTACCAGGACATCTGCAATCTATGTGTCTTTCGGTCTTCAGTGTTTGTACAGGAAGCAAATGTTTCTAAAAAAAAATTTTTTTTCCTAAAGCCTGTTCATTTTTGATACCTTTAACTACTGCAGTGCACCTTTAACTCAGGTACCTTTAAAGGGGACATAGTCACTTTTCTGGAATGTTATAGAAGGAATAAAGGGTCTTTGAGGCCCATTCCAACTCTGAGATTCTGTGAGTCTATGAGTTTTCCTACCCCGCTCCTGGCCTCCAGATTTCCAAGCCACGTTGTCTCATCCCACAACTTTCCCCAGCACTTCTAGAACTCCCCAGCAGTCAGAACTTCTGCCCTCCCTCACTCCTTTCTTTTCTTCTTCCTTCCTTCTTCCCCTCCTCCCTCCCTCCTTTCCTTCCTTCCTTCCTTCCTTCCTTCCTTCCTTCCTTCCTTCCTTCCTTCCTTCCTTCCTTCTTCCCTCCCTCAACATTTACTAGCTCCATCAGAGTTTTGAATAATGTATTTTGCATCTTCCAAAGCAGCACTATAAACAGGCAGGACACACTTTGTTATCAGTGCTTCATAGATTTAGAGCTAGAAAAGACTTTAGAGATAATCTACTCCAACAGCTCTTTTGACAAATGAGAAAAACTAAATCTGAAATTGGTTGGTGACATAGACGGGACCAAAACCCATCAGACCTCAGATACTTACTAGCTATGTGACCCTGGGCAAGTAATTTAACTTCTGTTTGCCTCAGTTTCCTCAGATGTAGAATGGGGATAATAACAGCTCCTACCTCCCAGGGTTGTTGTGAGGGCCAAATAAGATAACATTTGTAAAATCCTAACTTCTGGTCCAGGGCTTTTCCCATAGTGTCCATGCTACAACTACCATAGAGGGAACATATATAGTAGAAATCATTTAAAAGATTGAGATAGAGAGATTCTAAGGGCAGAGAGCTATTCTTAGATTTGATTCTATTGGCAGTTAGTCTAAAAGTCAGTTTGATTAACAACAATATTTTTAAGGTAAATGGAGTTTTAAAAATTAATAGCTTAGTAGCATAGGACACAAGGAGATGAAGTTCTCCTTTTACAGCATCCTGCATTATTAGTTCCTCAATAACATCTTAATGATGATTTTTTATTGGACCTGTGATTTCATTATTACAAGGAACTCCTGGTGAAAATAATCCCTTTACCAAAGCAGGATGGCACTTGTCCTGTAAGTGATAGTCTTAGAAAGTTGCCTGGGTCACTGAGAAGTTAAGACTTGCCCAGGGTTCCACAGCCAGTATATGTCCAAGGCCAGACTTGAACCTAGGTCTTCCTGATTCAAAGCCTGACTGTATGTAGAAAACATCTTCTACATTTTTCACGGGCTGCCCAAAATTCTTTGGTGTGCCCACAGGCCGTGAGTGACCCACAGGCCACAGGCTTTGCAGGCCTGCTTTGTCCTCCATGATGACTTTCCTCCTGTGTTGCCTATCTGGAAAAAGGCAGTCCAGGTTGTATCCAAAAGGCCCTGGGGCAATAGCTTGATTCCCGTCTTGGGGCATCCCCATACCAACCCTTTGAGTCTCTAGACTCTACCAACCCCTCTAGAACTAAGGAATGTGACCCTTTTCTGATACCTCCATAGTAAGGCCTGGCTGCATTTCAACCTGGTTTTCAGAAGTTAGCTATTGAATTGTTAAGACTTTCTTTCTCCGGGATCCAACTTTCAATTGGTGAGTTATTAGGCCCTTGTTCCAAGAATGAAGGACTTGGTTCAAAAGTTTAAGGGGTAATCTTGAGCTTTTTTCATCTTTTATTTATTTAATTGTTTTAATTAAGAATGCCTTGGGGTTTTGTAATCACTGAGGACAGCAGCCCCCCCAACCTTGGAGTGAAGGTTGACTTGGGCAGTTCCCACAAGAACTTATGTTGGTTTATTTGTTTTATTTATTTGTTTGCTTAATGTCGTGGAAAGAGCACTGAACCACAAGCTGAGACTGATGTTCTGGGTCCAGCTGGGCCGTTAACCAGTTGTGTCTTTGGGAAAGTCAGTTTGGGCCTCTGTTCCTTTGGGGCAAATCACTTCTAATAAAGAACTGTGGAATTTTAGTGCAGTCAACAACCATATGAGTAGAAGCTGCATGGTGGCACAGTGGATAGTGGTGTTGGGTCCGTAGTCAGGAAGAGCTGAGTTCAAATCTGGCCTCAGACACTTACTGACTATATGATCCTGGGCAAGTCACTTAACCACTGTTTGCTTCAGTTTCCTCAACTTTAAAATGGAGACACAGGGTTGTTAGGAGGACCAGATGAGATAATATTTCTGAAGATACTTGCATAGTGCCTGGCACATGGTAGCCATAATATAAAGGCTAGCTATCATATATTACATAGATATATAGCTATATGGTATCTATATATATCATATAGATATAGATATCATAGATATACAGATATAGATAGAAGATAGATAGATAGATAGATAGACCATAGATAGAAGCGCTGACCATGGAGTCAAGAAGAACCAGTTTTAAATCTTGCCTGAACTACTGCAATACACACACACATGCTGTATGTATATACATATGTGTGTGTATGCCCAATAAGTGCCACACATTGTGCTAAGTACTAGTGATACAAGTAAAAAAATGAGATATGAAACTTGTCTCAGATTTCTTAAGACCTGAAGAAACTTGCTTCAAGTTACTTCATAAAAACTCTCAAAAAAACTTATGAAATCTAGGCCAACTCCTTCCAGTTCTAAAATTCTCTGGCAATTCAGAGCTCTGTGATGCTGGGGACCAGGTGATATGGATAGTTCAGAGGGACTGAACCCCTCCTTGGATGGACTGATAACTGGAAGAGGCAAGAACAAAATGAAGAATCTAAGGATCCATAGAATGAAGACTCAAGGATCCACAGTGTTGGAAAAGGCGCAGAAGTCATCTAGATGGGGGAAGTGGGGGGATCCTAACTTTTCTGTGACATGGACCCCTTTGGTAGTCCAATGAAGCCTATGGACCCTCTTCTCAGAATGACGTTTTTAAATGCATAAAATAAAAAGCATAGGATTACAAAGGAAAGCAATTATATTCCACTGTACTTATTTTGTTATAAATGAACAGGTAATTTGTCTACAGCAAAACAGTCTCCACTCAAAAAGATGGCATTGTATGTAATGGAAAGGGCACTGAATTTGAAATTAGTTGACCTGGGTTCAAATGTTAGCTCTGCCCCTTACTACCTTAATCACCTTAGACAAGACACTCACCTCTCTAGGTCTCAGTTTCCTCATCTGCAAAATGAGGAGATAGAACTAGATGGTCCCTAAGATTCCTTTCGACTGTAATTGTAATTTCCTATGACCACCAATGATCAAAACCCCATTACTTCCTTAGGTGCCCCATTCCACTTTTGGACAGCTATTTTATGGACATTTTCCTTATATTTAGGTCCAAAACTTCCTATTTTTCCAGTTCAACAAACATTTATGGTTCCTCCTATGTGTAAAATGTTGTATTTTATCCTACAAGCAATAGGAAGCTGCTTCTTTAGGAAAATCATTTTGAACAAGGTATTAGAGAAGGGAGAGTCTGGAAGCAGAGAGACCAGTTAGTTAGGAGCTATTGCAGTAGTTCAGGCAAGACTTAAAACCAGTTCTTGACTCCATGGTCAATACTTCTATCTGTGTTGCTACTCTGCCTGTCAGGAGGGAGACTAGGGCATTGGATCTTTATAGATTTAGGAGACTTCTGGTACTACTTTTGCCGTCTTAAATAGAACCAACCAAATTAATATCTTTTCTCTGTGGCAGCCCTTCAAGTACTTGAAGAGAGCTATGATATCCCCAGTGGATCTTTTCTTCTCCAGGGTAAACAACCCCAATTCGTTCAACAGATCTCTATGGTATGGCCCCCAATCGTCTCAGCATCTTGGTTACCCTCTTTGGCGCATGTTCCAGTTTGTCAATATCCTTCCAAAATGGCGGCATGAAGAACTAAACTTAATGTTCTAGACGTGGCCTGATGATGAGGAAGTACACTGAGATAATCAACTCACTCACCCTGGGCACAACTGCTATTAAAATTTAGCCAAAGATTGCCTTGGTTTTTTAGTTGTCATGTCCCATGATGCCGTTGATTTATATTGCACACACAGTCCACTAAAACCTCTATTTTCATGAGGCACTATTTACTTCCCATACCCCAATCTGTCCCATTGAGTAGCTGAACCCATGTAAAAGGCAAGGAAAGGGAACACGCATTTATTAAGTGTCTACTATATGCCAGGGGACTATCCTAAGCAAAAATTGTTTATATCAACTTAAGATTCATCTCATTAGACTCCTCTCATTGTTCTAGTCCATTAAAGTTATTTTGGATCCTAACAGCAAATACATTAGCCTTGCGTTCATGATTCCAACATGGTGATATTGCCCAATTAGAAAGCATCTGGAAACAGGCAGGACATCAACAAGCCAAATGACCAAGAGAATAACCTTTGAAAGGCACTGTCTGGGGAGAGAGTATTTTTTTATCCAAGTTAAATAGATTGTTAATTATTGAGTCTTTTCAACCACGTTCAACTCTCCATTGCCCCATTTGGGGTTTCCTTGGCAAAGATACTTGAGTGGTTTGCCATTTCATTCTCCAGCTCATTTTACGGACAAGGAACTGAGGCAAAGAGAGTTAAGTGACTTGCCCAGGGTCACACAGCTAGTAAGTGTCTGAGGCCAGATGTGATCTCAGGTCTTTCTGAGTCCAGGATCAGCGTTCTACCCACTGTGCCACCTAGTTGTCCCCAATTTAAATAGCACATTTAAATGAGCATTGTAGGAAAAATTGTAGGAAAAAATGGGCATTGTAGGAAAAAGCGTGTGTATTCAAGAGATAACACACTGCAATAGAGTTTAAGATGGAATATTAAGGGGTATGGTTTAAGTTCCTACTCTAAACTTAGTACTAATGGGACATTAGGCTAGTCTTTTCATTTCTCTGAACTAGATCAGGGTTGGGGAACCTGAGACTTCGAGGCCACATGTGACCTCGAGGCTGCAGGTTCCCCACCCCTGAGATAATCTCTAATGTTCCTTCTAGCTGAAGATTGTATGGGCCTATAATTGTTCACCCCTCATCTCTCTTTCAAGCATCACACTGTGACTTCTTATGCTGTTTCCTGTAAAAAAAATGTATAAACTGACTATAGATCATCCGTGATGTATTAATGAATGAATAAAGGTGTCTTCATCCCCTACTATTCTTATCCTTCTCCTCCTAGAATGATAGCCAACTCTGGACTCCAAGAAAACAAGGGGTTAAAGTGGAAAGCAGACAAATGAGGAGAAGCACTAGGAAAGGGTGCAGAAGAAACTGAGGGTCAGGGGAGACTTACTTCCTAAGTGTTAATGTGATGTTACACTGAAATGAAATTGAAACATATAGACCTTTCAGGAGGTTAGGCAGAAAGCTGGAACTGGGCATCTGTTCAGGGATCACTAGATAAAACTTATCTCCAATCCAAATAAAACTGAACTCTGTATCTTTATCTGCTCAATGATTACCTTTCTGCATATAGTTTCTTTCCTCTTGTGGTTGGTACATGGTAGTCACTTAATAATGTTTGTGTAATTAAATTGCTGAATTATATTGTCTCACTACCTGTAAACAGGGTAATTTCTTGGAAGTCTATTAGCATCCTGATGATTTCATAAGAGGAGGAGAACAGGACATGGGAGATGGGAAACAGATTAGGAAGGGAGGCCAATATTCCAGGGACTGTAGGCACAGAGAACAATCCCATGCCTTGGGATGGACGCGATGGAGATCAGGAGTCTGTCATAACAACAGTTAAATGCTTGGTAGATCTACGATATCCCCACCATGCCTCCTCAGCTGCCTCCTCACCCTAGAACTTCCCTCAGCACCTAAGGCCTTCTGACCCTGGCACATCAGGCTAACCATTCTTCTTTCCCTTCCCCACTGTGCTCCTGACTGCACTTCCCTGCCATGCCCCTGCATAAGGACCTTCTCCACTTCTCTTTCCGACCACTTCACCAGCTTTTCCATTACGTTTTTATGTGTAGTCTTATCTTCATTAATATGTGAATTCCTTGCAGGCAAGGGCCCTGTCCTTCTTTTTGCTTGTTTTTATATCTCCAACACTTAGCACAGTACCTGACATGTAGTAACCCTTAATGTTTGTTGCCTGCCTGACCATCACTTACTATCCCAGATCACAACCTGTCTATGACTTACTTAGCAGATGGTCTTCCATGGCCTAAAATTTCATCACTTTGACATCCACCTGGTGTTAAGCCTCTCTAACTTAACTAACCTGGTCCTAAACACAATAGACATATATGTGTATTTACATATACATATACATATATACACATAAACATGTGTGTGTCTGTCAATGGAGCCAATTTGGAAGGATCTGCCAGAATTTTCAGTCCAGCGGCAAAGCCTTTAAGAGATACCACCACAGTATTAAAATAAAATAAGAGATACTGTGTGAGAGTGCTGTGAAAAGTTCAAAGAGCTGTATAAATGTAAAGTGTTAACCATGGTTACTATAGATGGTAATGATCTGCTATTCACTGCTTTTGCCAAGGCTGGAATGAACAGAAACACAACTAGGAAATTTTGTTCCTGTTGGTAAGGAGGGAAGGGTGGCAGAGCAGGGAACTCACCTGGGTGCTGCTACCAGGGGAGGAAGTATGCCTTGAGATACCACATAGTTTCTTATAGCTGTTGAACTGCTAGCATCTACACTGTAGACAATAAAGCCTCTACAAAAAAGACAGACAGAGAAACAAGGATCCTGGGAGGGAGCAGCTGCATACCCTGGCACACTGTACCCTCTACATTTTGGCACCCTAGGATATAGTCCTGATTGCCCTACCTTAGGGCTCTGAGAATGAAAGAAAAGGAGTTTAAATAACAGCACACTAGGAAGAATTTCCAGATTCTTAAGGGTTATGAACCACTGAAACATTATCCTAGGAAAGTCATGGAGTCTTCTCCCTGAGGATGTTTCACAGAAGGTGCTAACAGCTATCTTTTAAAGATTGTTGGAGCTCAGGCCAATGTCAAGGACGGGAAGAGTCTAAACAACCCTGTTATGCCCTTTGCATCACTATGACTCCAGAACTTGATGATTCATGCACAGTATCACTGAAGTGTAGATTCGGCGTTAGGTCAGCCAATGAGCACACATGCCAGGAAGTTGTTCAGAACACACTGGTCTCTTGTTTCAGTGATCCCTTCTCCCATCCAACTTCCATACATAAGAGCTACTACAAAGCAGTTCAATCCAGCGACTTTACTAAACCATCAGGAACTGTCATAGGTAAGATTTGGCAACCAAAAGCCAGGAACTCCAACTCCCCAGTAATAATAGGCTGTATTTCTTTTTATAGGATAGGTATTGGGAGACTGATTTTGTGTTCATACAAAGTAAATTGGACTAGTTTGAGCTATTTCAAAGTAAGATCTCTGAGTGAGTCTTCTCTTGGCAAGATCTTTAACTTCTTTTATCTGCTCTGTGCATTCCTCATCTTCCCACACACCATTCTGTAGCAATGTGCTTCTAAATTATTATTATTGTTTTCAAGAACTCCTTGCCAAAAACCAGCTGTTTCTGCACGGTCAGGTTTTTATCAGCTGTGGGACTCTGGATTCATGGGAAGGACACCCAATGGTGGTAAAAATTGCCTTCGTTTTCTACAGCACACACAGACATCCAGCCAAGAAATAAAGAGGCAGGAGGTCAGCGGATAGGGAGGAGGGGAGAGTAAGGCAGAAGAAAGAGAATGGGTGTGAAACTACTGCAAAAGAACTCTAGTTATTTAAGAAATTATTGTCGTCTCCTTGTCAAAACAGGCCCATAGGATCCAGTATCTTTGAACTCAAGACACTTGAGGGTACTAAGTACCAGGTTTCACTTGGCAACTAGGGTTCAAAGATGGTGTAGTGCAAAGGGGACTGGACTGGAATCCTGGTTCCACTAACTTTGTTACATTGAAGAATTCACTTATCCTCTCTGAACCTTATTTTCCTGCTCTGTGAATGAAGACTAGATCTCTAAGACCTCATCCCCTTCTAGATCTGATGAATGGAAGTAAGGGCCAATTTTCTTATAAATTCAGTAGCTCAGCCCTGCAGATAAGTTAAGAAAGTATCAGCCCTGAGGAATGTCATGTTGTTTGTTTTTAATAACCTCATCACCCCTGCTTCCCCAGCCCCTCCTACCCTACATTCTTGGCTCCATCAACTTGGAGCACAGGCCTCAGAATGTTCATCACCAGAGCACAGAGGCCATGTTGTGTGTACATTCTGGATTGTTCCAAAGACCTCTATGGGTGGTTAATCAATAATGGACCCCTGGCAGCTTCTGTGCTACCTAAGAAGCTGCTATATGTATGGCGCCAGCTACCAACACCATAACACAAAGCATCCCAGATTCCAGAAAAAAAGTGGCTTAACATCCATTACAACTCTCTCAACCTCTGGTCGGGGCCAATGATTGAGGAGTTTAAGGGTACTTGTGGACGAGACCCTATTAACATGCCTGTGGCTTTCTATGTTTGTTTCTGGAAGAAAACACTGTCTTCTTGACTGTCAGGGGGCTGGACTGGAATTTGGTCCTGGCAAAGATTCCTTCCTTATGAGATTTAAAAGTCAAATTGCTCTATCTCCTGTGGTCTTCACTACTTTCTAGCTGGTTCATTAACCCATTTGCTGCCCCATCAATATCCCATAACATTTCTCCATCCTTGAAAAGTGACAGAATTGGTAGCAGTTTCTCCAAGGGGAAATAAATCCTGAGGGATTACTAGTATTTGAAGTTGGGCAATTCTAGATGGTTGGTGGAAGATGAGCCCATTCATGTGAAAAATACTATTTCTAGGAAACTAAATTATGCTAAGAGTATAGCAGGGCACTGAGGTATAGTAAACCAATTTCTGATTCTTCCACTCATTACCAGTGAAATGTATTGGGTGAGTCATTTAAGTTCTGTGATTATATGGGCCCTTGTCTTTAAAGTAAGAGGATTGGAATAGATGATCTCCGATCCAAGTAAATTCAACAAGCATTTACTAAGAGCCTACTATGTGCCAGGCATTGTGCTGGGTCTTGGGGATACAAAGACACCCCCCCCAAAATAAGCCTTGACTTCAAGGAGCTTGCATTTGGGTAGAGGTGCAATATGTACAAAGAATCAGAAAACATATACAAAGTGAATACCAAACAATTTCAGAAGGGATGGGGTACCAGCGCCCGGAGAATCGAGAGGTGGCAGTTGAGCTCAGCTTTTAAAGAAGCCAAGGATCTTAAGAGACACAGATGAAGAAGGAGAGAGCATTCTAGACAAAGGCACAGAGAGGGGAGATAACATATATATGGAGCAGAACAAGGAGGCCAGTTTGGCTAGAATGTAGAGGGCACAAGGGGAGTAATGTAAGAAGCTTGGAAAGGTGAGACGGATCCAGATTGTGAAGGACTTTAGCAATGTCAGAGGTTTTTTTTTTTTAATCTTATGTTAGAAGTAATAGGGAGCCACTGAAGATTCTTGATTAGGGAAGCAACATGATCAGGCTTGTGCTTTAGTAATATCCGTTTGGCAGTTGTATAGAGCAGCGGTGTCAATCCCAGATAGAAATTAGGGCAACTCAACTGTACATAAGGATCTCTGCAATCTCATACTGACTTAGAAAACCACATATTAACATTTTCTATATTCTACTGAATTTTTATTTACTTTGTTCAATACTTCCTAATTACGTTAATCTGTTTCATATTACACTCAGGAGTGTTGCTGCTGCAGTGAATGTTTGACACCTGTGGTGCAGAGGATCACTTGAAGAGAGACTGGAAGAAGAAAAACACATTTAGGAAATTAGTGCAATAGCCCAGGCAAGAGGTTTGGGGGCCTCCACTATGGCGGTGGCTATGTGGATGAAGAAAGGGGCAGATGTAAGAGATCTGTGGAGGCAGAATAAACAACACTGGCAATGAATTGGATTGGGGATGAGGACAAAGAAAAGTCTAGGATGATTCCAAGGGGGAGCAGGACACAGGAAGTTTCAACTGTAACTCAAATGGCAAGGCCTTGTGGTCATTAGGTCATAGCAGCAAAGCATCTTTGTTAATGTCATTTCCATTAATACTACCACAACTATTTTTAATGTTGATTAAAACATTAATCAACATCGTTAAGAGTACCAAGGACTTTAGTAGTATGAACTTTCTTTCCTGGGTCTTCAGTATCGGGGGCCTTCTCCATAAAGACTTTTTCCCTGGAAAATTCTTTTAGGGATCAAGAGAGAAGCAGGGTTGGTGGTCTGGGAGACATTTTTGGAACTAAGGTCGCTGAGTTTACTTGCCCATAAAACAGCAGTTGATATTAATAGTGGAGAGGACAGCAAACTCTTAGACCTTAAGGGCTGTTCTCCTTGATGGCTGTTGGAGCCCACTGGGAAGAAAGACGTCCAAGGAGCACCACTACTGTTCCAGAGACTGGTTGTGGACTGGAGATAAAAAAAACTGGACTGAATATATAGATATGGGAGTCATCTGCATAGAGATGATAGGAATCTGAATCCATGGGAACAAATGAGATCACTGAGAAAGTGTGTTGGGAGAGAAAAACTAGCTCTAGATAGAGCCTGGTGGGGGATACCCACAGTTACCCACAGTGACACTTGGGTGGTGATCCAGCGAAATAAACTAAGGAAGAGCAGGCAGAGAGGTAGGAATACAAAGTCAATGTAGAAGCATACAAATCTAAGGAAGAGTATCTAAGAGGGGCTCGTCAATATTGTCAAATGCCCTGGCCGGCAGTAGGATGAATATTGAGAAAAACTACTAGATTTAGCCTGACTTAGCTTAGTATGATCTTTTTCATACTATAATGCTATTCATAAAATATATCAGAGGTAAATATACAGCATCTTAGAGAGGAATGACTGGAAAAGACGGGAACCCATTCACACAGCAAGAGCTAAGGATAACAGGGGGATAGCACAAGTCAATTACAATTAAAACAAGTATTTATTAAGTATCTGCTACGTGCCAAGCACTGGGGTTACAACAACAAAAAAAATGAAATAGTCCTTACTCCCAAGAAGCTTGTATTCTATCAGGGGAGAAAATGTGTACACATGTAAGCACAGAAGTACTAAGTAATTTAGAGAGGAAGGGCCCTAGCCATTGTGGGCATCAGAAAAGGCTTCAAATACAAAGTAATAATGAAGTTGAGTCTTGAAAGGAGTAAAGGATTCTATCAGGCAGAAATGGGGTTGGAGTATATTCCAAACAGTAAACTATGCTGAAAGATCACTAGTCCACTGGGTAAATATTATCAATGAAGGATTTTATTTGGGGACACAAGTCATGGCTGGATTGAAATCAGCTGCATTAGCAGAAGGGAAAAAGGTGGCACAGCGCTGGCCCTGGAGTCAAGAGGATCTGAGTTCAAATCCCGCCTCAGACACTTACTAGCTGTGTAACCCTGGGCAAGTCACTTAATCCTGTTTGCCTCTGTCTCCTCTTCTATAAAAAGAGCCAGAGAAGGAAATGGCAAACTATTCCAATATCTTTGCCACAAAAATTCCAAAAGGAGTCACAAAGAGTCAGAAAAATGACTAAACGACCATTAGCAGTAATATCCGTATCACCGAGACTTATGAATAACACCACCATGAGCGTAAGGAGAGGTGATTTCATCATGGCGCCTCCTTCAACAATAAAAGGCATCACAGACTGCCCATGGATCAGCAGATAGCCGTAGGATAATAGAGTAACAGCTGGAAGGGACCAGAGAAGCATAGATCTAGACCTGAAAGGGAACATGAAGGCCTTCAAGCCCAACCCCTTCATTTTACAGACGAGGAAACTGAAGTTTAAAGAGGCTACATGATATACACACGGTCACGTGGATTGGAGGCACGATTTGAACTTAGATCCTTTGACTTTTGGCACCTAGATGGCAAAGCGGATAGAGCGCCAGGCCTGAAGCAGGTAAGACTCATCTTCCTGATTTCAAATCTGGCCTTAGATGCTCACTAGCTGTGTGACCTTGAGCAAGTCACTTAACCTCAATTCCTCATCTGTAAAATGAGCTGGAGAAGGAAATGGCAAACTACCCCAGCGTCTTTGCCAAGAAAACCCCAAATGGGGTGATGAAGAGTCGGGCACAACTGAAACAACTCAACCACAACAACTTCTGACGTCAGAGTCAGTGCTCTTTGCCCTGAATCACACCACGTCAACATTCGATGCAGATTGTGGAAAAGGCAAAGAAGTCAAGGCCAAGAAGGACAAGTCCAGCTCCTTAATGAGCCTCTCTGAGCCCAGCCAGACTAGTCTTTGGACATGGACCATGCCTGAAGTCTTCCTAACTTGATAGGTGTGCATTCTACTGAGATGGTTTTTGAGAATCTGAGCTCACTCTCAGTACAACGGGGCATGGACGTTATCAGAGCAGTAAACAAATGAGTGATAACAGTTCATATGTATATGGCACCTTGCAATTTACAGAGCATTGAACTTCACCACAGCCATGCGAGGCGGGTAGCATTCAGCTCAATTCAATTCGATAAGCAATCACAACATGCAGGGCATTTGCGAGGCACCCTCATAAACACTGATGCCAGCAGGACAGAAGTAGGATTTTATTCCCTTTTTATTGATGAGAAAACTGACGTATGAAATTTTCAGCAATAAGTGGAGTAACTGTTGAGATAAAAGTGAAGTCCATCTCCTGCCTCCACTCACTCAATTCCAACACCTATATGTTAATCTTACATACATGACCTTAAGAACTTACACACACAATCCTTACATATACCCGCATTAAAACTCTCATTGCTGTGAATGTCATTCTATCCTCATCATATATTTTGAAAGTAGAAGCCAAGTTCCACCTTTCCTGCCACAAAGAGAGAAGGGACCAAATCTGAAGTTGGGAGGCCCTAAAAGTCCGTCTCCTAATACTTCAAGAATCTAAATTGGCAAAACCAATGTTAGGTCTCCTTTGATAGTGTCTGCAGCAAATATATGGTATATGTGCCTTCTTCTCACTTGAGTAAACAGGAGAAATAAAGTGTGTTGACTCCCAAAGTCTAGTAATTGTTGGGCCAGTAGAGACTAAAAAAGGCAAAAGGAGGAAAGGCTTAACGAAGCAGCCAACAGTGGAAAGAAAAAGTCTTGAGGAATTTTTTTCGCCCTTCTCCTGCTTTAAAGAGAACTTGCAGTGAAAGACTGATTATATTCAAGACTTACCAGATCTAGCTTGAGAAATGAATGAACTTGGTGGTATGTGATGGAGCCATGAAGAGTAATAGGAAGTTGAAGAGGGAGGTGGGAAGGTGTGGGGAGAACCAGAAAGCAGAGACCCACAGGGTCGATAACGTCTTTGTTATATTTTAACCTACAGGCATTATATTTAGTAATACAGACAGATAGCACATTAAATACATTATTGATTCACACATATGGGACTGTGCCAAACATGTTTCAAATCTTGTGGATCTGACAGCTACCCTCTTGGATCCAGACAGTTCAGGGGTGGGGAACCTGCAGCCTCGAGACCTCATTTGTTCTGTGAAGTTTGGATTCAGTCCAAGGGCTGCACTTAAGGACTTAGAGGACCACATGTGGCCTTGAGGCCACAAGTTCTCCACCCCTGGTTCAGTTCAGTCATGTAGATTCTGCTTCAAATAACCCATTACTATATCACCTATGATCAAAGCACCATTTGGATAAGAGCAAGTTTAATAAAAACAATGAAAGGGTTAAGAAAGGATTAGAAGAGGCCAAGATCCAAAATTTTCTGGAGGTTCCCAGCCCTCCATCTTGGACCTGAGATAAAGAGCAGGAGGTGGCCTAGTTGACACAAAACCTGCAGAGAGAATCAAGGAATCTTGAGTGGTCCAGTGTAAAAAACTGGAGGCTGATAGCCTAGAGAACCAAGTTCCATTTACTACTCTGCCACTAGCTAATTATGAGGCCTCAGACAAATCATTGACCATTCTGAGCCTCAGTTTCCACATCTGTAAGATTGGTGAAATAATTTCTACCTTGTATATCTCATAAGATGAAATAATGGGTGTGAAAATGGTTTAAGTTGAAAGCACAATATAAATATAAGTTATTATCATTTAAATCGCTACTATAAATTTGACTACACTTGCCATTCTCCCATACTTCAGTGGCAACTGGTCATGGTTCCTTTAATATCAATTATTCTATCCACCATGAGGCTCATCATGATACAGTAGATCGAGTGTTGGACTTGAAGTTTGGAGAAGGATTTGAATCCTGCCTTATTAGATGTCATTATAGGCAAATTACTTAACCTCTCAGAGTTTCAGTTTCTTTATCTATAAAATCAGGATTATATTACCTGTACCACCTACTTCACAGAGCTGAGGTACAAAAAGTGTTTTTCAAGGTTTAAAGCACTACATAAATGCAAATTACTATCATTATTATCAGAGTCAAAAAATACCAGAGTTGGATGAAGCCTTAGAATATGCCAAAGAAAGTTAAAAGGTGAGAATTTTATGGCAAATGGGACTTTATATGATATAAAACATTAGAAATAGAAATGAACTTAGGACCCTATTTTATAATAGTGCTAGAATTTTGGAACTGGAAGGAACTTTACCACATAGAATAATACAGCAGATTGGCCCTTAGCATTACATGCAAAATGTTAGATCGGAAGTGAAAGTCAAGTCCTCTTATTTCACAGAGTAAACTAAGGCTGAAAGAAGCCTCAGAGGCTGACACAAGGTCACACAAATAATGAGCAGCAGAGTGTTCTGGGGACCACGGTTCATTCTTTAAACGCAGTCTCCTTTACCATGCACGTAAATGGTTTGTTTCCACAGCTTGCTAAGGCCAAAATCTACTTCGCCGGGTAGTAATGGCCAACCCACTGGTGACGATTCTCTTCTTCTCTCTTAACCAGAACGGCCTTTGGACTATAGGTTTATTTGGTCACTAGAACTACCCTTGAAGTCTTTCTATCTTGGTGGAACTGATCAGAACTTGAATTCCCCTGGCATGGACTCCAAGACCAAGGTCTGCTGCCACACCACAATGAAAGAAGGAAGAAAACAAGCATTTATTGAGCACCGACTATGTGCCAATCTGTGTTAAGCATTTTCAAAATATTTTCTCATCTGATCCTCACAACCACTCTAGGAAGGAGGTGTTATTATCAGGGACACTTTATGGTTGAAGAAACAAAGCAGACAGAATTTAAGTGACTAGCTCAAGGTCGCACAACTCCTAAGTGTCAGAGACAGATTTGAACTCAGGTCTTTCTGAATCCATGCCTGGAATTCTATCCATTGAGCCCCCTAGATGCCATTAGATTGGTGTTACTGTGGTGTAAACGATGGAAAAAGCCTCCTACTCTGTGAAGTATCTGGGTACTGGGGAAGGGTGGAGGGCAGGGGCTAAATGATTTTCCAGATGTATCTCATTTTTATTCCGTATATCCCTTTTTCTCCACTGGCCATCTCTATGGCACTTGGCTTTCTCAGCCATCTTGTGGGAGGCTCCAGTTGGTAAGCTTGGCCTTCTGCATCATAAAGACAATGCCAGATGTCTCATGGAATTACATCAGGTTGCTAACAACCTAAATTCATTCCTGATCTCTGTGCCATGCACTAACAGCCTCTTTCCTACAGGCACATCTGATGTATTCATTCCTGGATTTGGCAAAAGGAAACATCATCTACTATTTGAACTAGTGACTTAGGAGCCAGGAATTCCTCCTTCTGGCACCAGTAATTCACTGCTAAAGACATCAATCATGCCTTGCTCTGCCTAAATTTTGGCCACATGTGAGGTAGCATGTTGTAATGGAAAGAATATTTATTGGACTTAGTCTCAGGGAACCTGAGTTCAAGTCTAATCTCTGATATAGCCATATGACCTAGGGCTATTAACCTTTTTTAAAAAATAAAATTGAGATGATAATATTTGCATGACCTAGCTCATGGTATTATTGTGAGAGAAACATTTTGTAAACCATAAAGCACTGCAGAAATGTGAGTTGGTACTCCTAGAAAGGTATATAAGGTCCATCAGAGGGGCACCACTGGTTCAGGAAAAAGCCATCACCTCTCTCTTACACTATTAGAACAAACTCTTAATTAGTCTCCCTGCCTCAAGTCTCTGCTCCAATCCATCCTCCAAAAAGCTGCCAAAGTGATTTTCCTTAAGCATAGGTCTGACCGTGCCACATCCTTAACTCAATAATCGCCAGTGCCAACTTACCTCCTTTAGGATCAAATATAAACTCCCTTCTTCGGCTTTTAAAGCCCATCACAACCTGGCCCCAAACTATTCTTACAGCCTCGTTATATGTGACTCTCCTTCTTGCACCCAGTGGTCCAACCAAACTGGCTTTCTGGCTGGTCCTCATAGGTGCCACTCTATCTCCCATCTCGATGCCTTTATACTGGCTGTGACCCCCACTGCTGGAAGGCACTCTGTCCTCACCTCGGCCTGGTAGAATAAGCATTTATTGGGCACTTAGTTTCTTCAGGACTCAGCTCAAGCACATCAAAACTTTCCTGGTGCTTTCAAATACCAAGACCCTCCCTCCCTAAAGTACCCTGTATTTATTCTGTATATAATATATTAATTTATCATTCTGTATATTTTATATGTATAATATATAATATATTCTGTATATAATTAATAATAAACAAACGTATTTGCATATGTTGTCTCCCTAATAGAAAGTAAAATTTTTTTCCTCAATTTCCTTGAGAGTAAGGACTGCTTTATTTTTGTCTTTGTATTCTCAGAACCTAGCAAAAGGACTGGTACATTTGTTGTTGTTGCTGAGTCATTTCAATCATATCCAACTCATCGTGACCCCTTTTGGGATTTTCTTGGCAGATACCGGAATGGTTTGCCATTCCTTCTCCAGCTCGTTTACAGATGAGGAAACTGAGGCAAACAGGGTTAAGTGACTTGCCCTGGGTTACATAGCTAATAAGTGTCTGAGGCTAGATTTGGACTCAGGAAGAGGGGTCTTCCTGACTCCAGGCCTGAAATTCTATCCACTGTGCCACCTAGTACTTAATAAATGTGTGGGTATTGACTTGTTGATTAGGAAACCTTTATTCTCCTAGCTCTGGCATTGACCAATCGCCAACTTTAACCTCAAGCACATCTCTTGTCCTCTCCGGGCCTCACACTCCTCATATGCCAAATGGAGGCAATAATCTCAGCTCTACATGCATTTCAAAATTGTTCTAAGGACACAACTAGACAGTCATACACTTCACTTAGCATTCCTCCAGAAACTCTGGGTACAACAGCCCTCAGTTTTACCCACCAATAGTCCAGTTATTGTGGCTCCCACTTCTGCTTTTCCCCATAACCTCCACTGTATTCTCTGGAGGACAGGCCACATCCTCCCACCATGATGGCACCTCCACTTGGATTATCTTCTGTACTACATACCAAATTATACTACACCACCAAATTAATTTGCCTTACATCTAATTTCAGCTAGTTACGCTCTGCTTCTGATTCCAAGGCTAAGTATTCTTTCTTCTACATCCCTTCACTACTCTAAGACTTCCATTAAGTCCTAACTAAAATCCTACCTTCTCCAGGAAGTCTTCCCTATCCCCTCTTAATTCAAATATCTTCCCTCTGTTAATTATTTTGTCTTTATCCTGTATGTAGCTTGCTTTGTATTTATTTGTTTGCATGTTGTCTCCCCCCTTACGTTGTGAGCTTTGAGGGCAGGGACTGTCTTTTGCCTCTTTTTTGTATCTCCACTGCTAGCATAGTGTCTAGCACACAGTAGGTGCTTAATGTTTATTGCTTGATTTTTTTCCTCCTTTATGGAATGGTAATGATCATATTTCATGACAACCCTCAAAGAGTTGTTGCAAGAGTCAAAGGAAATAATATGTGTAAAGTTCTTTACAAACAATAAAATCCTATACCAACCTGACCAGTTATTAACATTAAAAAAGAGATCAGGGAAGGATGTAAGGGATTATGTTGTCATGATATGATTTGATAGACCAGCTCTGAAATAGAATAAATTACTTTTGCCCATCTGAATTCTGTTTATGTACCTCAAGTTCTGAGCTCATCATGAACTCCATGTTCCTTCAGAGTTTGTCTTGGCCACACAGGGCCACACTACACTCATAAGAAGAAGACAAGTTGATTTCCTTTGTCAACAGAAATGGGAACTAGATAGGTTTTTTAGAGTCCACCTAATCCCTCTCCAATGATGATGTGTTGCTTCATGGGAACTTCTGGAGAAGCCAATTTCATGTTTATCACAGATGTAAAGTCCATTCTCTTCAGACCTCAGTGAACTAGGGTGGAATTTTAAGGACTTGTGAAGTATGTATGGCTAATTAGTCAGCCTTGGCAGTGTCTCCTGCCAGTCTTTAAAGACGATGCAGCAAATTCTGACAAACCTCCAAAGAGAATAGCAGTCCAGTGGGCATAAGACTAAGAGTCAGGAGACTTGGCCTTAGCACTGGCTGTGCCATTTATTTTGTGTGATCTTGTAGAAGGCACCTCCCCTCTCTGGGCCTCAGCATCCTCATCTGTAAACGTAAGGGAGTTGAATGAAATAATCCCTGAGGTCCCTTCAAGAGCTATGATTCCAAATACAATTATATCACCAGTCCCACTATTTTGTGCTTCCTCCCCCACACCAGTTTTCCCAGCCAGCCCTCAAACCTAAATTGTGATGAGGCCCTTGTTAGACCATCCAGAGGATGGGGGAGTGGGAGTCAGAAGAGGTCAGGCCTCTGTGCCTGGTGTCCTGATATCCCCTCCAGCTCTGCTTGGCAGCCAGAGGAGAGAAAAGGTCACTGACATGCATTCTGGTCGTAAAGGCATTCAGGAAGAAAAGAATCCGGTGAATGTGAATCCTCTGCCAGCTCTGAAGGAAAGAGTCATCCCAGAGAGTACTGGGACAGCTCCATGTGCTTGCCCCTTTGATCCCAACACATTTAGTATCTTTGGGATTGAGGGGGATGGAGAAGGGAGACAGCAAGTTACTTGGAGAAACAGATTCTCCCACTGGTGGTAAAAAACACATCCCTGATTTCTAAGGAGTATGAGATTTTCTGAGAGGCAATATCACAAAGTAGATAAAGAGTTGATCTTGTAGCCAAAAAGACTGTTTCAATCCCCTCCTGACACATGTAGGCTAGTGTGACCTGGGCAAGTCATTTAACCTCCCAATGCTCTAGGCCAGGGGTGGGGAAGCCTGGAGGCCACATGTGGCCCTCTAGGTCCTCAAGTGCAGCCCTTTGACTGAATCCAAACGTCACAGAACAAATTCCCTTAATGAAAGGATTTATTCAGTAAAACTTGGATTCGGTCAAAAGGCCACACCCAAGGACCTAGGAAGCCACATGTGATCTCCAGGCTGCAGGTTCCCCACCCCTGCTCTAGTCAACTCTCTCAATTTGCTGAGACGTCCAGCTGAAATGAAAAAGGAAGCTTCTCACCAGGAGCTCCTTATACTAATGAAATTATAAATCTAGTCCCTATCCATAAAGGAAGATATAAAGCTTTAATTATTGATAAAGATATAGATAAAAACAAGGACACAGACATAGATGTAGATACACACAGAGATACAGATGTAGATGTAGATACAGATACATATAGATGCAGACACAGACATAGACATAGATATAGATACAGATATAGATATAAATATATAAACACAGACATAGATGTATAGATAAGATATAGACACATAGGCATAAAGATATATAGATTTAGATTAAACATAGATATTGATCCCTTTCATACTTATATTTACAAGTGAGAAATTGGGAGTTGAAAAATCAAGTCATAATTCCACCATTTATTAGCTGTGTGACCTTGGACAAGTTAATTTGCCTTTCCGAGTATCACTTTATAATGGAGACTATAGTGCACATTATCAACTTCACAGGATGTTATGAGGAAACATTTTGTTGACTCTAAAGTACCATATAAATGTGAGCTATTACTATAGGGAATAATGCCGGCTTGCTTGGAAGAAATCATTGATTCTTAGTTTCACCTTAACAACCAGTGAAGGTCCTTGAATTCTGAGTCTGTCAGACTAAGTATGCAGAGCTTTGCCTTGCAGCCCTGGGCACCAGTGGGTATGTTTTCTAAGAGGCAGATCTGATAGTGCAGACAGAAAGCATCCTGGTGGGGCATGGAGGCATTTGGGCTGGCCTAGAAGCCCCAGGAAGTGACAACCCCCAAAAAGAAAGGGAGACACACTTGTGTCATTGTATGGCTAAGCGCACAGTTTCTATCTATGTGTTAACAATGTAAGGTTACAATGAAGAAGAAAACTGGGATCTGAGCTAGAAGATGGAAAGAATTCTCAAGCCTCAACTAGAAACCCAGATAACACTCCTCCCTCACCAAGAATCTAAATCAGGGCTGTCCAAAATGAGGCCCGAAGATTTATGCGGCCACCTACAAGCATAGAAATTTACATAAACGCCTTAGTAAACAAAGCCGGGCTACTGCAGAGCTCTCACTAAAATGGCAAATCAAAATATATTGTCTATTGTTTCAATAAAAACCTAAGGTTGGACAGCCCTGATCTAGATTAATCAAACAGTGAAAATAACAATTCAAGCAATAGCTGAAATTTGCATAACATTTTGTTTTTTACCAAACACTTTATCTACATGATCTCACTTGACCCTCACAACAATGTGAAACAGGTGGCACAAGTATTATCTTCTGTGTTTTATAGATGAGAAAATTGAGATCTGGAGAAGGGAATTGACTTCTTCAGAGTAACACAGCTAATAAGTAGCAGAGGTGAAATAAAAAAGCCGATCTTTTACTTCTAAAAATTTTCCAAATTATCCCTACTATGTGCTTAGTCCTGTACAAGGATACAGAAGAAATATAAGGCATGGTCCCTGCCTTCAAGTGGCCTATAGTCTAGTTGAGGAAACACATGAAATTAGTAAACAGAATATTTTATTTTAAAATCATACAGTGTCAGAGCTTTCAGGGCCTTTAGAACAGAAAATAATATAGCAGGCAGAGACCCATAACTAAAACAGAACTTAGAACACAGAATGTTGGAACCACAAGGAACCTTGGAAATTAGCCTACAAGTGAAGAAACTCAGGTCCAGAAAGGATAATGATAATTGTTCATGTCTATGTTAGAGAGCACTTTAAGGTTCACAAAGGGCAAGTAACAATCCAGTAAGCTAGGCAACAAAAGGATAATTATCCCCATTTTCTGTTAAGGAAACTGAGACTCAGAAAAATAAGTAACTTACCTGCAGTCACCCAGCTAGTTAAAGTCAGAGATGGAACTAGGTATCAGCTATATACAGGGTATCCCAGAATTCTAAGTGTGGTTGTAAACTTTAATAACTTAAACTGCACTTAGACTTTTGGGACACTCTGTATATTAACATAAACATAATAAAGCATTAAAAAGAAGGAAACACAACACAAAAAGGTGATGATTTCGCAGTATAGCCAAGTGCAAAAAAAAATTGGAAAAGGAAGAAATCAATGTGAGCCATAGGGATCTAGGTCCCAGGCCCCACAGATAGAAGAGAGTTCTTCCTCATATTCGTTAACTTGGCATGATAACCCATAAGTCAGTTATGCAGAGTTTAGATAGAGCCATTGGTGCCAGCACTAAATTTGATTTCTGAGATTTTACTCAAGATTTTTATCGTATTTATTTATGATATAGTCTCCGTTGCTGATCAGACCGGCTTCAAATTTCCCAAGTGCCTGAGGCTTCTGAATTGCTGGATCAGGTCTGGCCTTCTCACTTGGGGCAAAGAAAAGCACTATTTCTTTAGCACAGCATCCAACTCTAAATCCTTGTTTTGTGTTTGCTGCCTCATCCCTCCCTGTGCACATCTGGAATATTCACAGTTCCCCTGTTCAGTGAAGCAGATAACTCTAGAGACCGCGGGATTTTCTGGCATCGCCATGTACAGCTAATAGCTATCATCAGCCTGCAGATCAAGAGATCATTCCCTGTGTTGACAGTGCTGCTGTGACTCTTAATTACCGATCTGTTGAACTGTTCGAGGTGTGAGAGTCAGTGGTGGCTGATTTGCAGTCAGGAAACCTAGGTTGAATTCCTGACTCTGTTGCACGCAGACTACGTAGCCATGGGCAGCTTAGTTAGTCTTTTAGTGCTCAGGGCAACTCTGTAAGACTGTAAGTTATGGAGGACTTATCGACTTGCATCAGTACAGAGAGTTCTATAAACTGTTGAAGTCATAGGTCGGGACCAAAAAAATAGTAGACAAATCCAAAGGCATATATTTTGAAGATCTACAATATTTTTAAGTACATACAATTTGCATTTACAAAAGAGAAAACATGAATACCTCCCATTAAAGGTCCTAAATACATATATACTGTGTGAGTGCATATGTAAGCATTTATACCCAGATGTATGTTTTCTTTAAGAAACACTGAAAAAATGGGTTTCCGGCGTGTACTCTCTACTCTGCCCAAAATTTTGACGTCCTCGAATGGTTGCACCTGGCTGGATATCCTCCTGAACTCCTGCCTTCCAGCAGCCAGACACCACAGGGTGCGTAACACATTCACCTTTGCCTGGACTGTCTGGCAAGGGAGAAGTTAGATATGACTGACCCAGTTGTTAAAAAATGCATATTTCATCCATAGTTTGGCAACACCTCCTGCTTTTGACATATAACTGGCTAATTTCAGAGCAGAACATAATGAAAAAAATCAAGGCTGAACCAAGGAACATAAGGGAAAAGCCAAGAAAAACTTGTAGGTCATTGAGAAAACTTCCATTCCTAGGCACTAAAGAGGTTGCTAACTATGTACAAAGATAAAAATGACTAGGAGCCACTCTTCTCATTCCTGGGTCTGGATTATTATCTAGCTGAGGGAAGTAGCGTGACCTTGACAATAAGTGAATGAAGTACCACACTATACTCCCACTGTACCACTATGGTGGGACCCTGCAGGTAAAAGAAAACCCTTACAAAAAGAGAGAAACTTTTACGTCCTCAGCAGAAGCTCAAAGAAACGTTCCTAATACACAGACTTTGCCATGTCATTCTCTAGTTAAGAAGCTTTGAGTGGCTCCCTATTGCCTATAGGAAGTGTGTGTATGTGTGTATACATATATACACGTGTGCGTACATGTATTTTATATGCACTGTGTACATATGTGTGTATACACAGACACATATGTATATACATGTACATATGTATAATGCAATATATTGTATATATGTCCCTGCGTGTATATATATACACATACGTACACACATACTTTTACTTTTACTTTTAATATATATGAATATATGTATTTTTTTTCATCTTTTAATCATCACTACCTTATGGATATCGGCTACTTCAAAAAATGTTTGCTACATTGAACTGAGTTGAACTACAATTTATCAAGTGAGCAGACACCAACTAGAGGCATGGAACGAAAGGGAAGGAACTACCTCACCTTGGACAGGGTACATGAAAAAGCTTAAAGGAAAAGATAATTCTCTTTGTAGAGTCTGTCATTACCAAGGAGATACTTTTCTCTGGAGATTTGGAAGGAAATCTTATCTTTTGGGAATGATTTAGAAGCGTGGAGTTTTAGAACTAGAAGGATCATTATTGCTTATCTAATCCCAACCCATTTCTAGATGAGTAAACTAAGGGCTAGAGAAGATAAATTATTTACCCAAAGCCACACATATAGCCAATAATAGAAGTTAGATCCAAACTCAAGTGTCCTGATTCCAAACCCATTGCTCTTTTCACTTTACCAATCTGGCTCTCTGAGTTCACTTAGGATCCCCCTATTAGTGTCTCCCCACCCCCACATGGAGGGGATATGGGAAAATGGAGATACTAATGCACTGTTGGTGAAGTTGTATATTGATTCAACCATTCTGTAGAGCAATTTGGAACTATACCCAAAGGGCTATAAAACTGTGTATACCCTTTGACCAAGCAATATCACTATTAAGTCTGTATCCCAAAGAGATAAAAAACAAAAAGGAAAATTACTTATATGTACAGAAATACTTATAGAAGCTCCTTTAGCGGTGGCAAAGAATTGGAAATTGAGGGGCTATCCATCAATTGAGGAATGGCTGAAAAAGTTGTGGTATATGATTGTTATGGAATACTATTGTGCTATAAGAAAGGATGAGCAGGATGCTCTCAGAAAAACCTGGAAAGACTTACATGAACTGATGCAAAGTAAAATGAGCAGAACCAGGAGAACATTGTATACAGTAACAGCAATATTGCATGATGATCAACTGTGAATAACTTGGCTATTCTCTGCAATACAATGATCCAAGACAATTCTGAAGGACTTATGAGGAAAAATGCTATTCATCTCCAGAAAACTGGTGGAGTCTGAGTGCAGATTAAAGTGTACTTTTTCATTACTTTATTTTTCTTGGAGCTTTTCTTTTGTCTGTGTTTTCTTTCCCAACATGACTAACATGGGAATATGTTTTGCATGACTGCACATGTATAACCTATATCAAATTGCTTGCCTTCTCGATAAGGGGGAGGAAGAGAATTTGGAAATCGAAAATTTTCAAAAACAAATATTTAAAAATCATTTTTACATGTAATTGGGGGGAAAATAAAATATTAATTAAAAAAATTTAAAACTGCAGTATAGGGAATACATAGATATAGGGGTAAAGTATTAGAGCTGATGTCAGAAAACTTTGGTTCAGTCCTGTCTTTGATGTGATCCTACGCCAATCCTTTGTCCTTTCTGGGCCTAAATTTCCTCTTCTGTAAAATGATGGGGTCAGCCTAGGTGATCCCTAAGATCTCTTCTAGTGCTATAAATTTTGTGATTCGAAATAATAATTATAATAATAAGCCTATGTAGAGGGCATCTTAAAGCTTATTAAGAAGCTTGGATCCAAAGAAGAGTTAAGAAAATGTACTTCCCTCCATTTTTTGCAGAGTTAAGGTGAATGGGATGGGGGGTCGATGGGTGCAGAAAATTACTTGTACTGTCAGATCAAGTTGAGGTATTGGTTGGTTTCACTGAAGTGTTTTTTTTCTATTTCTTTTTTATTCTTTGTTACAAGGGATGGCTCATTGGATAGAAAAGGAGGAGGAATATACTTGTGAATGAAAGTGATATAAAAACAAAAGATACTAATAAAAAGCTTTAAATTTTTATAAGATGTTAAAAGAGGTTACTGTTAATCAGGTTAATGATGCCCAAATATATTAATAAGGATGTATAGCCTCCTTATTAGGAAGCTACATGTTCAGAACTTGAAATAACATAGGACGAGTCTCATCTACCCCAGTTAAAGCCCTCATCACCTCTCACCTGGACTAATGCAATAGTCTCCTAATTGATTTCCCTTTCCTCTGGGAATCCAATCCATCCTCTGTTCAATTGTCAACATGATATTCCTGAGACACAAGTCTGACCATGTCAGTCCTTGTTCGGTGAGCTCTTATGGCCCCCTAATATCTCTAGAACCAAATATAAACTCCACTGTTTGACAGTGAAAGGACTTCACAATATGGCTCCAACTAACCTTTCCAGCCTTATCACACATTTACCTTTTTTATGCACTGTATAGGTCCAGCTAAACTGCCCTTGTTAATCTTCACACAGGACATTCCATTTCCTGTTTCTCTACCTTGGCACAGGTTGTCTGTCCCCCACACCTAGAATCACTCCCTTCTCACCTCTACCTCATAGAATCCCTAGCGTCCTTCAAAGTACAGTTTAAACACCACATCCTGCACGAAATCTTTCCTGATCCCTCCAGCTGCAAACGTGTCCCTATCACCACCCTGCCAAATTACCTTGTATTTATTTTGCGTGTAAATTGTATATACGTGCCCCAGTTGTGGTTGTCCATCTGGTACAATGGATCACTCAGAGTCCAAGGGTTCAAATGAACTTTTACTAAAAACACATCTGAACATCTCTCAAGTAATAGAAGCTCCCAAAGGGGTTAAAAGAAGTTCAGGAAGATAAAAATAGATAAAAGCCACTAGCAAGGAGACTCCCAGGAACTCTTTACCCAAGTCCTAAAACCTGCTTTAATGTTCTTTTTGTCCAATGCGCCACACAGATGGGTCTCAGATTAATTCGCCCCTAACCCCAACTGCCGCAGGTTTATACCACTGCTTCTTTATTCAGAACAGTCCCAGATAGTGTTGCAGGAGTATGTGGGTAGGTAGGTGTTGTGTGAATGTGTATGGGGGGGGGGGAATGTTAACTCATGTCTCCCCAACTCCACCAGTATCCTAATCCACAACAATATTTATATGTGTTATATGTGTACTATGGATATGTATATACATATCTATCTATAATATACATATAAGTCACATACATGTGTGTGTGTGTGCGTGTATTTTATCTCCTCTTTTGGAATGCAATTGACTTAAGGTCAGGAACTGCTTCTTTGAATCTCCAGTGATAGGCTCAGTGCTTGGAGTGAAGGTATTCAATAAATGTTTATCAATTGATTAAGCCACTAATGTTTCATTGACCTCTCCTATTTCACTATAGCTCTCTTCCTGCCTATAGGGAATCTTATACAGGATAATGGGGCATAATGATGAGCTAAGCCTAATAAGACGAAATTTAATAGGCATAAATGTAAAATCCTACATTTGGATTCAAAAAGTCAATTTCACAAGTGCAGGAAGGGAAAACCTTGACTGAAAAACAGTTCACACAAAAAATATCTGGGGGAGAGGGTGGTTAGTGGACTACATGTTCAACATGAATCAATAGTATGCCTGGTCAGTAATTAAAGCTAATGTGATATTAAGCCGTATTCATCAGGCATAGTATCTAAAACAAAGGAGCTGATTCCCACTATGTGCTTCTCCACTCAGACATCTGGTCTGCTTTGCTCAGTTCAAGACATCACATTTTAGAAATGCTGTTAACAAACAGGAACAAATCCAGAGAAGGACAACCAGAAGATGAGAGCGTTTAGGAATATGCCATATGGAAATCTGTCGAATGATCTGGAAATGTTTAGCCTAAAGAAAAAAGATTTATGTGAGACATGATAGATGTCTTCAATTATCTGAAGAGCAACCATGCAGAAAAGGGGTTAGATTTGTGCTGCTTAACTGAGGAAGACAAAACTAGGAACAAAAAGATGGAAGTTACAGGAAGATAAATCATTAAAGATTAGCATAAGGGAAAATTTCCTAACAATTAGAGCTGTTCCAAAACGGAACAGGCTGCCATTAGAGGTAATGAGTTTCTCATCATAGGATGTCTCTAAGCAGAGACTGGATGGCCTCCTTTTGGGGATGTGGCAGTGGAGATTCCAGGCCAGAGATGGGTTGGCCTAGATGCCTTGTGAAATCCCTTCTAACTCTGGGATTTTTCACGGCTTGGATTCAGCATCTGATTAAAGAATAGTAATGTTCTTTGGTCTGTGCATTTTTCTCTTTTCATTGCAGAGATTTGGTATTAAATTACATCCCACTCAAAAGAATTATCAGCTTATTACAAGCAAAGAAGTGAGATCTTCTCTAGTTTTCATTTACCATACAAAGTTATCACAATGTATTACTAGGCACCATATATCCTCTGAACTATACAGTACTCATTCCTAATCAATGTCATGTTTAGTGAAGGAATAAACAAACATTTATTATACACTTATTATTTTTATGCCTGAGAAGGCAATCTACAGACTCACACTGCTCTTGTGGCAGCATACTAAGCACTGGAAATACAAACGGAAAATGCTAGGGAGTCCCTACTCTGAAGGAACTAAAACTCTGATTGAGGAAGACAACACCCCAAACAAATTCCATGTCAGAAGAGATGGGAAAGCCTGGAAATTCTACAGGTGCCACAGAGGGGCAAATGGCAGGGCCCAGAGGTTCCTTGATTACATCGGCAGTTCAGATGGTGGTACCAGGGCTCCACGGGGCATAGAGGCAGAAGGTGGACTGAATTCTGATTGGTTTTGTTCTGTGAGTTTTTTGTTAAGGAGTTTAGGCTGCACTAGTATCTCTTCTAGTTTTGGTTATGTTTTTTTTAATTAATGAAGCCTATATGCAGAATGAAACACTGTGAGCCCTATCATTGGCAAGCATTTTTTGTTTTGACACAGAAACATCCCATTCTTATTTTTAGGTTATTTAGAGAAATGTATAGGATTAAGTTTTCAGTGTATTGAAGGAAAATCATTGTCCTAGGCGTTACACCACAAATACAGTTACCTATAGTACATATAAGTGCATTACAGAGTTGCAAAAAATGTGCTGTATAGGGTCATTGCTGACTGGAGATATCAGAGAAGTCTTCATGGAGGTATTTGAGTTGGGCTTCAAAGAATGCATAGGGATTCAACAGGCAAATGTTCCAGATAATAACAAAATTAGAAAATCAGAAAGGCTCAAGTGTTTTCTTTTCAGAAGACAGGGAACAGGCTAGCATTTGGGTTGAGATGGGTAGGAAATTAAAGGTGAGAAGAAAGGCATTCTAGGCTTGACGAATAGAATGAGCAAAATCATGGAGAAAGGAAAAGACAGAATGAAAACAAAGGAGTATAGAGGAAGATAGTAAGAGATAAGTCTGGAAAAGCAAGGTGACATTAGATTGTGGAAGGCCTTGCATGACAGGCAAAGGAAGGCTTCCTTGATCATCTCAATAAGAAGTGACCTCTGTTAAATTCCTATAGCACCACTCAAAGGGCATTTATTGAGTAGTGTCTTGCATTTGAGCCTGTATAAATATCAACTACGTATTCCTAATACTCCATTTAACATCTGCTGTCCTGCCTGATTTCAACTCCTCAGGACAAGAGGCCCTTCCCAGGATAAGCTCATCACTTCTAAATTTACCACCACGTTATGTTGCTAACTCCAGCCTTGATTGGCACCACCTCCCTCAGCCTCCTCTCCCTTCAGATTAGAGAACTGGGGAGCAGAGTATCAAACTCCTCCCAATGTCTTCCTTAATAGAGGGAAGAAACTGGACTCTCAACTCACTCTGTTTTGTTTCTGCCACTCTGCCTTGTTTCAACTCCATGGAACAAGATGTCCTCATGCCAAACATCCATTGGTGTCCTCCCTATTCTCCTTTCCTGGCATCTTTTGTGTATTGTCTCCCCCTTTAGATTGTAAGCTCCTAGAGGCCAGAGTCTGTATTTCTTTTTGTTAATTGTATTCCCAGCACTTAGTACAATGCCTGGCATATAGTAGATGCTTAATAAATGTTTATTGGATTGGAACTACATCATAAGTTCCTTGAAGGCAGTAACCTTGTCTATACACCTTTGTAGTCCATATCGTACAGATAGGAGCTCAATAAATGTTGAATGAGTGAATGAATATTGGCCGATTCAACATAAACTCCTAGAACGCTTGATTTGGAAGTCAAGTGAAGTCAACAAGCATTAAATACTTACTATATAGAAAGACAGTTCCTTCTTTCTAGGAGCATACATTCTAATGGGGAAAGACAGTATATAGAAGGAATGGGAAAAGGCGTGGGGGAAGAAGTACTCATGTTGGGGCCTGGTAACAAAGTTTGGAGAGTGAAATGTGGCTGATATAGGTTCCAAGAAGAACTCATTAATGAGAGAAGGGAGCCACAGGGCTATTGGTAAGGGCAGCTGAGGTATGGTGGCAAAGTCCAGGGAGAAGAAGGAACATCAAGAAGCAACTTAGCTAGTATAACCTTCATCCAAGCAAGAATTCAGTCTATACCATCTGCAAGAAGTGGTCACCTTGACTCCTCTTGGAGACTTCCTTAGTGGCTCTACTTATTGGGAAGCTTTTTGTATATGTTGATCAGAATTCTGCCTCCCTACAACTTCCATCCATCACTCCTAGTTCTGGCCTCTGAGTCAAGGCAAAACAATTTTTTTTATTCCGCTTAACAGTATTATATTTTTTTCAAATGACCTACAAAGATGGCTTTCAACGTACAAGACCGTGAGTTCCAAATTTTTTCCTCCTCCCTCCCATCTTCCCTCCCCAAGGCGGCTTGCAGTGTGATATGGACTATACATGTACATTCATATTAAACATATCTCCACATTAGTCATGTTGTGAAAGAAGAATCAAAAGAGAAAAACCATGAAAAAGAAAAAAAAATAGTCTGCTTCTATCTGCATTCAGACTCCGTAGCTCTTTCTCTGAATGTGGATGGCATTTTCCATCACGAGTCTCTTGGAATTGTTTTAGATCATTGCATTGCTGAGAAGAGCTAAGTCTATCAAAGCTGGTCATCGCACAATGCTGCTGCTACTGTGTACAATGTTCTCCTGGTTCAAAGCAGAACAAATCTAATCTAATCCTTCCTCCACATAACAGCCTTTCAAATATTTGAAGACTGCTGTCCTGTCTCCCGAAGTCTTCTCTTCTCCATGTTAAACATCTCCAGATCATTAACTAATTTCAAATGTCATGGTTTCTAGCCCTCTCACCACCCTGCTCACCTTCTGTAGTTTGAGAAAATAATGTTTGCAGCCAGTCATCTGTATCCAAACAGACCAATATGGCGGAGAGAATGCAACACCATGAGTTTGGTGATGAACAAGAAGGTGGGTAGGGTGTGCTGCAAACACGAGTGACTGCTTCATGAGTTCACAGATTTAAAGCTGGAAGGGACCTTAGTCCTTTCCCCATTGAGTTCATTCCGCTCATTTTGCATGGAACAAAATTGAAACTCAGAGAGGAGGTGATTGCCCAGGGTCATACAGTGAGGTTCAGAGCTAGGATTCAAATCCAGGTCCTCTGACTATAAATACACTGTGCCCTTCCCCGTATCAGACTGCTTCTCATTTTTACTCTGCTGCAGCCACTAAAAGCATTTGCCACAAGGTAACCAACTGTCTGGGCACTTTTACACTTGGCGGGATGTGAGAAAGTGGGATGACTGCGGGTGTTTTGGTGAGACCAGCCATGAAGTCTGAGGGAGAGGATAGAACCAGGGTGGTTTCTGGGCATGGCTGAGTTGCACAGAGCTGCTAGTCAGGGACAAAGATATATGCTTTATGAGTGGTTAGGTGCCTCCTAATTTATGTCTCTTTGGGAAGTATCAGGGAAGTAGTGGGTCCAGGTTGCCTATGTGCTGTATAGAGCCCTAAGAATTCCTTTATCTGGGGCAGAAAATAGTTCAGGGGGATTGGGGTGGGGAATAAGGTAGTCATATCCATAGGTGCAATTCCACTGGAAAGAGGGAAAACCATCCCCCAAAGGATCTATTCCTAGCCCTTGCAAGGGAAGGCCCTGGGACAATAGCAGCATATGTGGTGTGGGACATGGGGGGAAATGGTGAGGAGGGAGAAAGTGAGGGAGATGGGGGAAATGGGGAAGGGAGAGGGAACCGTGCTGTGTCCAGGGTTTAGATGGAAAGGAGGTGAGGATAATGGCCCTGAAACAAAGCTTTTTTTTTTTATCCAGTGCTAGTTATGTTTCTGCTGTTGTAGGTGAGCCCCGATCTGAGCTTCCTGACAGCTAACTACCCAAAGAGAATACTCTCTTGAGCTCCGTCTCGGCTTTGAGTCTGTGTCAGGATTCTTGGAAAGACAGCTCTGGAGAGACTTCTCGAGAGTCAGAGGACTTGGGTTTGAATCTCAGCTCAGCTTCTAATTCAGAATATGACCTTGATCAAACCACTAACCCTCTGGGGGGCTTTAGTTTCCCTCATCTAATTGAACTAGAAGTTCTCTAAGTACTTTTTAGATCTAAGATCCTGTATTTGTAACTAAAATGCTGCAACCTCGGTACCATGTAACATACTAAACTCAAATTATTCAGCAATCTGAGGAGTTAAGAAAGTCCACTCTTAGGATAGATTCTCTCATGCACATGTCTCCCTCCATTCTGTGCTTGGGGGCAAATCATCATGATCTACTAAAGGGGTGGGACTATATACAAATTCACACATGCGCGCGCGCGCGCGCACACACACACACACACACACACTCAGAGTCACACGTTCCCCCACCTCACAACACAGGTTTGCTCTGTCTGCTTGTCTGGGGAGTAGGGCAGACGGAGGGAGAGAGGGAGAAAGGGAGAGAAGACAGAGAGAGAGAGAGAGAGAGAGAGAGAGAGAGAGAAAGGAGGAGGAGGAGAAGGAGGAGGAGCAGGAGAAAGGGAGGAGGGGGAAGAAAGAAAGGGAAGGGGAAAAAAGAGACAGGAGGAGGGAAGGGGAACATTACCTACAGAGGCAGTTTGTCTTACAAAAGATTATCCTTCTGAGTCTCAGTCAGGCAACCATGAAGCAAGTTCCCTATATCCTATCAATAAGGCCCTAATAAGCCTACCTACATTCCGTGGAGAAATGCCCTTCTGATGCCTCCAAGCACTGTAACTTAATTGGAGACCTCATCAAATTGGTCAGGGACTGCCCTGATCCGTCTTTCCCTTACACATGAATAAAAAAGAGAAAGAACGAAATAGCTCTTTGGGCTGGCCTCGGATCTTGATCTGGTGCCTGGAATGAAGTAAGGAACCAGTTCTCAAATAAAATGACAGACTCCAGGAAACAGGAATATCAAAACACACAGTGTGCTGAAGCAAGAGGAAAGGGCAGCTGTGACTGCTTTGAGTAAAGGCTCTTCCCTTGGATGGGAGCCCAAGCCATTGCACTCTCGAATGACGGGATTACGGGGAGGGTTCAAATGAAAGTTTCAAAGCTGGAAGGGACATTAGAGGTCACCTAGTCCAACTCCTTGTAAAGAGGATTCCTGCTTAGGCACAGTTTGAACCAGGTAACCTCCAAATTCCCTTCTGATTCTGAGATGCCGAGATTCTATGACTCCAAGACCAATATTCTTTCCATCACTCCATGACGCCTCCAGTCCCAGCTCTGCCACGAACATGCTTTGTGGCTTTGAGCTAGTGATTTCCCTTCCCTGGGCCTCAGTTTGCTCTTCTTTGGAGGGAACTGGACCAGAGGATCTCTGAGATCCTTTCCAGCTCGACATTCAGTGACTCCATTCTGTCTCTGCTTTCCTTCACTTGGTATTGGTGGCCAATCGCTATCCCTTACCTGTTAAGCCACCAAAAATTGATTCATCCTGAAGTAAACACTTGAACTCATGGCTATAAATAGCAACAACCAAAACAACTTCTTTAAAGTTACCTTAATAGCACAGAAAAATGTATACGCCATCTCATAGCAAAGCTCCTTAACTTTTTTTGTTTCCAGGACTCCTTTGTATGGAGCGGTGATGCCTATGGACCCTTCCTCAGAATAATCGAGTCAAGTCAATAAACATTTATTAAATTCCTACTGTATGCCAGACACTGTGTTAAGCACTGAAGCGGAAAAAAAGGCAAAGTGAACACACACAAAAATTAGACTAATGATGAATTTGAAATAATCTCAGATGGAAGGATAAAGAGGACTGGGATGTTTTACATAATTGAAGGAAATGCCAAATTTCAGATCAAATTTTGTGGAAATAAAGCTGTACCTCTGTGAGTAAAGGCAGATTTTCATGTATGTGACACCTATTTTTGACAACATAAGGGTCTTTTTTGCTCCCTTTCTCATTGTAAGATGGCTAAGGACCTAGGCTTTGAATAGGTGAATATCTATAGGCTGAGCTGAGGCAGTTCATTAAGATCAATCAGTTTGTTTTGCTCTCCCAATTTAAAGCAGCCCCCTCTCATTCATCATTTTACAATTCCCCAGGAGCCTGCACAATATGCTGTATTCTCATCAGCTCTAAAGGCCCATCGCCTGAACCAAAATGCCAGCTTTCCTAATGACACACAACTTTCTTGACCCAGACATGTTTCTTGGGTCAGTGTTTATCCTACCTACAAAAGGAAACAAAAGACTTTTATCTTGTTTAGTATTTAAGTTTAAAATTAAAAAAAAAATCAATAGAGCATAGTAATAATATTGTTTGTCTTTGACAGAGTTCATCATGTGGAACTGGAGCTCAGAAGAGAGTCTAGGATTATATACATACATATATAAACATGTATGTATATGAATATATGCATGCATAATATATATACATATACATACACATACACATACGCATATATATATATGAGAGTTCATCTACAGAGAGGTAATTGAGCCCATGAGAGCTGATGGGATCACCAAATGAGAGAGTAGAAAAGGCAAAGAGGGTCTAGGAGAGATTCTTGTACACATTGTTGTGGGGACTGATATCAGGAGGACAGAATGGGAATAAAGCAAGCACCTCAACTGAGAGGGTAAGGGAAGGGGATGCTGTGCAAGGTTTTAGGAGAAAAGGTTTGGAAGAGCCGTGTTTGTAAATGGGACAGGACAAACAGTGATGCCCAAAGAGGGGGTTTGATCTGACTCCAAGGGGTACGTGATCAACCAATCAGAAAATGTGAAGATAGGTTACACCCCACACTCCTCAAGAGAGCCAATTAGGAGGTTCCTCTATAACACAATCCCACTTTCCATTTCCCCTAATGCTCTCCTGACCTTTGCTAAATAAGTTCCCAACCTCCTCAGAGCCAGGGGTTGGTTCCTCAGGACAATCCTAACCTAACTGCCACACAGGCACCACAACAACAGTTGCCAATGGGAAAATTCTCCACCGTTCCACCATACCAGCCTGCTGGCCACCAGCTTAATTTGTGACTTCAGCGCTAGGGGTTGTGTGGTTTGTCCTTCATCTTCGAAGAGGACCATGACATCAGGAAGATGATGACATGACTTGCAACTGAATTGGATTTAAGTGAGGGAGGGCTGCGCGAAGTCACCAGCCACACTTCCTCCTCCAGAGCCATCTGGGTCCAGTGGTTAGGGGCAGACTCTATATTGGGAGTAATAACCAGTAAGTAAAAGACCTAACTCTCCACTTACCATTTTCAGTGTGGATAAAACAACTCATAAAGGATAAGAAGTCATGGATGGTTTTAATTTTCATAACATATCCTATTATGTTATCTTTCTCCAAAATGTACCCCTCTCCCACACTTCCCTGTTATTATCAAGGGCACCATCATCCTGCCAGTCACCCAGGTTCATAACCCCAAGGTCATCTTTGACTCATCATTCTCCATGACCAAACATAAGCAAGCAAATGAGATAATCTAGAGGCAGCTAAGCGGTGAAGTAGTTTGAACGCTGAACCTGGAGTCATGAAGACCCGAGTTCAAATCCAGCATCAGACACTAGCTGTGTAACTTTTGTTTACCTCAGTCTCCTCAACCATAAAATGGGAATAAAACAACATCTACCACCCAGGGTTGTTATGAGGATCAAATGAGATAATATCTTTAAATTGCTTAGCACAGTGTACAGGTGTTCTAGAAATGTTTATTCCCTTCTCTCCCCCCTCTCCAATCAGTGGCCAGAGCTTGTCTCTTCTACCTTCACTATATTTCTCAGGATCTCTGATCATGAGGCCACCACGCTAGTTGAGACCCTCATCACCTTTCACCTAGACTGTTGGAATAACTTCCTCACTAATCTCCCTGATTCATCTCTTACCCCATTTCCTCCTCTCCTCCTTGAGAGCTACCTTGTGGGCCTGGAAATACTCTGGTGCCCCACTGTCTTCTCCCTGACCACTGTTTCAGGAAAGCCTCAGCCATGGTTCATGTACACACACACACATATACACATGCACACGTGCACACACGCGTGCGCGTGCGCGCACACACACACACACACGCACACACACACACTGGCCTTTTTATCCTCCCTGCCAGGTGACTTGCTACCCCTCTTGCCTTCCCTCCCCACTTGTCCCAGTTTGGAGACCATGAACCATGATAAAATCGACCCTGCCATCATATCTGGATGGAATATATCATTCTACTTTTCTAGGTTCCTACTCACACCATCCCTTTCACTTTTCTGACCAAAGTGTCTCTCTGTCACCACTATTTCCTTTTATGTGTTGTCTCCTTCATTAAAATATAAGCTCCTTTGTTAATTAACCGAACTTTTCTATAAAGTAATTTGGAATTATGCTCCCAAAGTGAATAAATGAATACCCTTTGACCCAAAGATACCATTAGTGGTCTATGCCCCAAAAAGAACAAAGAAAGAGGAAAAGGACCTAGATGTACAAAAATATTTATAGCAGCTCTTTTTGCTATGGCAAAGAAATGGAAAATGAGGGAGTGTCAATCAATTGAGGACTAGCTAAACTAATTATAATATATGATTGTAAGGACATATGATTGTATCATAAGAAGTAATGAAAGGGGTGGTTTCAAAGAGAAACCTAGAAGATTTGTGTGATCTGATGCAGAAGGAAACGAGCAGAATGAAAATAGCCTGTGCAGTAACCACAGCATTGTAAAGAAAAGCAGCTTTGAAAGACTTTATCTAATCAATGCAATGACCAACCATGATATCAGAGGACTAACAATAAAGCACCCCCGACAGAGAGGAGATAGACAGAATGAGAAATATGTATTCACTCTGAGTCAAAGGGGGAATCTGTTTTGTTTGACTATGCATATTTAACACAATGGTTTTGTTTTGCTTGTCTTTTTCAGTAGGGGAGGAGAAAAGGGGAAAGGCTAGCAATGGGGTTGGCAAAAGAAAACACAAAAGAAGAGGGTCACTTAAGCATCTCCAAAATGCACAGAAGTGAACAGAAGGAAACATAGACAAGAAGGCTAGCTTTGGCAGTAACATGGTAAATTTGCTATATCCTTAAAAAGAAAAGGGTAGCTAGGTGGCACAGTAGACAGAGTGCCAAGCCTGAAGTCAGGAAAATTCATCTTTGCTCATTCAAATCTGGCCTCAGATATTTATTAGCTGTGTGACCCTGGGCAAGTCATTTTACCCTGTTTGCCTCAGTTTCCTCATCTGTAAAATGAGATAGAAAGAAAAACCACTCCAGAATCTTTGCCAAGAAAACCCCAAATGGTGTCACAAAGAGTCAGACACAACTGAAAACGGCAGCACAGCAACAATAAAAAGAAAAATCAAGCTTATATAATAGACATCCCCAGTTTTACATACACTCCTCTTTTTTTCTTCTACTTTGTATATGGAAGTGCAAACCCTAGTAACTTGCTCTTGACTCTAGGATCAAATACTATTTCATCTTAGTTTCTATTTTTGTATGCATCATGATATAATTTTAGTGCAGTAGTAAACAATTATAATTTAGAAATGAGTAAACATACTATGTATATAAATAAGTAGATATGCACATTTGGGGGAGCACGCTCAAAAACATTTTATAGATAAAAGAGCGTGGTCAAAAAAAAGTGCGGAGATCACCAGGACAGAGAAAATTAGAGAGAAGTAGAAAGATTGCTTTGCTTTAATGAGGGCTCAACTGAGATTGGATAATGTGAATTTGTAATAGACCTAGTCAGCATGATTGCTTTAACTAATTCCAGCAATATATGAGTTAGGATTGAAACATTCAAATGGAAAGATCCAGTGGAAGCAAATAGTGGGCAAAATCTAGGTTGGAGTTTGGCAAGGCATGATCAGTGATGGGACAAAGGAGCAAGAGATTCTAGAGTAGAGTCTGTATGGGTTCTCAAAAGAGCAGAGCACAAGAAAATGATCTAGGGCAGAGGTTCACGTCCTTTATAGGCCATGGACCCCTTTGGAAGTCTGCTGAAGCCTACTGACTCTCCAGAATGTGTTGCAAAGGCATAAAATAAGAAACATAGAATTTTAAAGGAAGCCAATTATATTGAAATATAGCTTGTCAGTTTTGTTTTTTCTAAGCCAAATTAAACCCAAGGTAGAACCCCTTGCTTTAGGGATGTTGGGCTTGTAAATGGTAGTTTACCCAACAAGTCCCCAGGTAAAACAAACTACCTTCAAAGGTTGACTGCTCCTGTTTACTGCCTGATACCACAAGATTCTGACTCACCATCTTTGTAGAGGTCGTTTGACCTTGGCTATGAACAAAGATGGAAGCAAGAGGACTGAAAATCTGAGCCTCTCCTGAGCTCATAGTCCTTTGGTAAGTTATTGACATCAGGGTTGAGTAGCACTTTAAACCCTGAAAAACACAAGGAGAACATTGTACACAGTAACAGCCACAGTGTGCGATGACTGATTTTGATAGTCTTAGCTCTTCTCAGCAATGCAAGGACCTAAAACAGTTCCAAAGGTCTCATGATGGAAAATGCCATCCACATCCAGAGAAAGAACTATGGTGTCTGAATGCAGAGCAATGCCTACTATTTTGTTTTTTGTTTCGTTTTGTTTTTCTTTCTCATGGTTTCTCCCATTAATTATAATTCTTCTATGCAACATAACTAATGTAAAATGTGTTTAATAGGAATGTATTGTAGAACCCATATCAAATTGCATGCCTTCTTGGGAAGGGAAGGAGAAGGGAGGGGGAGAAAATTTAAAACTTATGGACGTGAATGCTGAAAACTAAAAATAAATTAATTTATTTTTTAAAAAAACCCTTGAAAAAACACTTTTTGCACCTCAACTCTGTAGGATAAATAGTGCAGGCAACATTATCCTGATTTTCTAGACAAAGAAGCTAAGACTCTGACAGATTAAGTAATTTACCCATAATGACATCGAATAAGGCAGGATTGAAACCCAAGTCTCTTAACTTCAAGTCCAACACTTGTTCTGTTGTATTATGCTGAGCCTAATGGTAAATGGAACCGCTGAGGACTAAAGGGACTTTGACCAGTTGATACTGAAGTATGGAAGAGTGGCAAAAGTAGTCTAATTTCTAGTAGAGATTTAAATGATAGTAACATATTTATATTGTTCTTTCAGCTTAAATCATTTTCACACCTATCATTTCATCTTAGCCTTGTATCTTAGGAGATATACAAGGTAGAAATTATTTCCGCAATCTTACAGATATGGAACCGAGGCTTATAAAGGTCAGTGACTTGTCTGAGGCCTCATAATTAGTGGCAGAGTAAGAAATGGAACTTAGATCATCTTCAACCATAAAGTTCCAAGGTTCAAAGGCCTTTGAAAAAGGTTGCATGGGAAAAACAACAGGGAAACTTCTAGTGTTATTGGAAAAATGGAGCAATTTCCAGAAACTAATTCTCTTCACCGCCCCCCCATCATTCTCTCTTTTTTTTTCTGTTCCTTTGTCATCTTGTCAACCAAATAAGAAATGTACCAGAGATGTTCACTCCTACATCCAACCCTTCAACATGGGAGCCGCTGACTAAGAGATGGCAAGTATAGACATATCGCATCCCTAACAAATATAAATTGTATGACTACTTCCTTTCCCCTCTTCTGTTTTTAGTTTCCTTCTTGCTCTTCTTCACCTCCATTTCTGTCATCTCTGGACTTTGCTTCTCCTTTTTCCCACTAACTAGGCCTGGCTCTCCCTCTTCTCTGTTCTTAGGAAGAAGAGAGGGTAAAAATAGACACCTCTTCTTCCTGTCTCCCCCCTCCTAGCCCCTCAGTACTGACGCCACCATCCACAATGCCCAGAAGGATTTCTGCTGAAGGCCTATTTGAAAACCCGTTGTAAATCAGGAAATGCTGGGGTGGAGTGAAGGGAAATTGGAAGGCACTCAGGACTTATGAATGTATAATGCTGAACTTTTTGGAAATGGATGGGCTTAGTTCCAGTCCTAGCCAAGGTTCCTAGATTGTGTTCATTTTACAAAAGAGGTGGTATTATTGTGCTCTAGCATTCTCCTATGTGACAGATTAATAGAGTCATAAATTGCATGACTTCATAGGGTTCGATAGACAAACAGCAGTCCCAGTCAAATCTAAGTGTTCAAGGGCATTGAGATCCTGGCAAGGGGTATGGTGGGGAAGGGGGTAACCCAACAGAACTCTGAAGCAGTTCCCAACTGTACTGTGGTGGGGGTAAGGAAAACTTATAAAGGCACCTACATGAAAATTGACCATGTGTTAGGGCATAAAAACCTCACAACCAAATGCAGAAAAGCACAGATATTAAATGCAACCTTTTCAGATCATAATGCAATAAAAATTACATTCAATAAAGGGCCATGGAAGCATACAATAAAAATTAATTAGAAACTAAATAATCTAATCCTAAAGAATGAGTGGGTCAAAGAATAAATCATAGAAATAATCAATAATTTCATTAAAAAGAATGACAATAATGAGACAACTTGCCAACATTTATGGGATGCAGCCAAAGCAGTACTTAGGGGAAAATTTATATCTCTAGATGTTTACATCAATAAAACAGAGAAAGGGAAAGTCAATGAACTGGGCATGCAACTAAAAAAACTAGAAAAAGAACAACTTAAAAATCCCAATTAAAAATCAAATTAGAAATTCTGAATCTCAAATGATAGATTAATAAAATTAAAAGTAAATAAACCATTGAAATAATAAATTAAACTAGGAGCCGGTCTTACAAAGAAAAAAAAGCAAAAATAGATAAACAATTGGTTAATTTGATTAAAAAAAGAAAACCAAATTGCCTATATTAAAAATGAAAAGGTTGAACTCACCATCAATGAAGAGGAAATTAAAGCAATTATTAGGTGCTATTTTGCCTAATTGTATGCCAGTAAATCTCACAATCTAAGTGACATGGATGAATATTTACAAAAATAGAAATTTTTCAAATTAACAGTAGAAGAAGTAGGATATCTTAATAACCCTATCTTATAAAATGAAATTGGACAAGCCATAAATGAGCTCCCTCAGATAAAATCCCCAAGACCAGATGGATTCATAAGTAAACTCTACCAAACATTTCTAATACTATATAAAATATTTAGAAAAATAGGCAAAGAAAGAGGTCTACTAAATTCCTTTTACAACATAACTATGGTGCTGATATCTAAACCAGGAAGAGCCAAAACAGAGAAAGAAAACCAGAGACCAATTTCCCTAATGAATATTGATATAAAAATTTTCAATAAAATACTAGCAAGTAGATCACAGCAATATATCACCAAGAGCGTACACTATGACCAGGTGGGATCTATACTAAGAATGTAGGGCTAGTTCAACATTAGGAAAATTATCAAGAAAGTTCACCATTTGAGTAACAAAAGCAACAAAAATCATATGATTATCTCAATAGATGCAGGAAAAATTTTGACAAAATATAACACATTCTTATTAAAAACACTGGAAAGCATAGAATAAATGGAGTTTTATTTAAAATAATACCATCAGCAAGCATTATCTGTAATGGGGATAAGCTAGAAGTAGTCCCAATAAGATCAAGGGTAAATGAAGGATGCCCATTATCACCACCATTATTCAATATTGTACTAGAAATGCTAGCTATAGTAATGAGAAGAAAAAGATAATGAAGGAATTAAAACAGACAATGAAGAAACAAAACTATCACTCTTTGCATATGATGTAATAGTATACTTAGAGAATCAACAAAAAATCTAGTTGAAATAATTAACAACTTCAGCAAGTTTGCAGGATATAAAATAAACCCACATAAATCAGCAGCATTTCTATATATTACCAACAAAGTCTAGCAGGAAGAGAAAGAAAGAGAAATTCCATTTAAAATAACTTCAGACAATATAAAACACTTGGGAGTGTGCCTGCCAAGGCAAACCTAGGGATTATATGAATACAATTGCAAAACACTTTTCACATAAATAAAGTCAGATCTAAACAACTGGAAAAATATTCATTGCTTATGGGTTGGCTGAGACAATATAATAAAAATGATAGTTCTCCCTAAATTACTTATTCAGTGCCATACCAACAAGCTATCAAAAGTTATTTTATAAAACTAGAAAAATTAATACCAAACTTCAGCTGGAAGAACAAAAGGTCAAGAAAATCAAGGGAATCAATGAAAAAAAAATGTGAAGGAAGGTGTCCCAGCAGTACCAGATCTCAAACTGTATTACAAAGCAATAATCTTCCAAGCATTCCGGTACTAGCTAAGAAATAGAGTGATGGATCAATGGAACAGATTAGGTAATTAGGTACATAATGCACAGTAGTAAAGTACCATAGTAATCTAGTGTTTGAGACCAACATCTCACACAATATATACCAAAATAAGGTCAAAATGGGTACTCGATCTAGACATAAAGTGATTTGCTTATCATATAAGCAAATTAGTGGAAGATGGTATATTTTAGAGAGAGAGAGAGAGCATTATAGGATGTAAAATGGATATTTTTGATTATGTAAAATTAAAAAGTTCCTGCACAAAACCAATGCAGTCAAGATTAAAAGGAAAGCAGAAACTAGGAAAAAATATTTACAGCAAGCTTCTCTGATAAATGCCTCATTTCTCAAATATATAAAGAACTGATTCAAATTTATAAGTATACAAGTCATTCCCCAATTGGTAAATGGTCAAAGGATATGAACAGGCAGTTTCAGAAGAAGAAATCAAAGCTCTCTATAGTCACGTGAAAAAATGCTCTAAATCACTATTGATTAAAGAAAATGCCACCTCACATTGATGAGATTGGCTAAGGTGACAGAAAAGGAAAATGACAAATGGAGAGGATGTAGAAAAATTAGGAAACTAATGTTGTAAACTGATTCAACAATTCTAGAGAGCAATTTGGAACTGTGCCCACAGGGCTAGAAAGCCATGCACACCTTTAGACCTAGGAAAACCACTATGAGGTCCGTACCCCAAAGAGAACCAAAAAAAAAAAAAAGGAAAAGGACCCGTATGTACAAAACTATTTATAGCAGCTCTTTTTGTGGTGGCAAAGAATAGGAAATTGAGGGGATGCCCATCAATTGGGAAATGGCTGGACAAGTTGTGGTATATGATTGTAATGGAATACTACTGTGCCATAAGAAATAATGAGCAGGTGGACTTCAGAAAAACCTGGGAAGACTTACATGAACTGATGCAAAATGAAGTGATCAGAACCAGGAGAATATTGCACACACCACAATATTATATGATGATCAACAGTGAACGACTTAGCTCTCCTCAGCAATACAATTCCTGAAGGACTTATGACGAAAAATGCTTTCCACCTCCAAAGAAAGGATTGATGAAGTCTGAATGCAAATCAAAGTATGCTTTTTCTATTTCCTTTATTCTTCTTGTCTTCTAAATTTTTTGGTTCGTGTTCTATTTCACATCATGACTAACAAGGAAATGCCTTTTGCATGATTGCACATGTATCGTCTATATCAAGTTGTTTATTTTCTCAAGGAAGGGGAGGAGAAGCAGGGAGAGAAATTGAAATTAAAAAATTTTTAAATGCATTTTCAAAATTATTTTTACATATAATCAGAAATATATATGTATATATGAAAATTTTGTTAAAAAAAGCTTATGAAGCTGCTGAAAGTGATCATGTTAGGGAGCTCTCACACTCTATAAAATCTTGGGTCCCTTCCATAAGATTGAAATTTATAGAAGCATCATCAAAATCCTTTATCTTCTTAATACAGAATACAGTTGAAAGAGTGCTTAGAGATTACCTAGTCCAACCTCCCTAACTTTATAGATGAATAACCTGAGAACCAAAGAAGTTAACAGAGTTACCCAACATCACACAGATGACAAAGCCAGGCTCTAAACCTAGCTCCTCTAACTTAAAATTCACCATTCTTTCCAAAGTACCATGTTGCCTCTAGACATCGGATTATTAGCAGCACCACACAGGCCAGCATTTCCTTAGGGAATATTTATTGTTTTTCTCTCTCTCCTTTTTAAGATCATTTATTTTTAGTGGACTCAGTCCCATTTCTGACAGACAGAGGAGTTTTGACCCATTCCATTTCTGACTTTGGCCAGTTCACTCCTTCTTAGGAATCTCCCTCCCCGCAGCTCACCACATTGATGCCACAGTTGGTACAGACATATAACTGACTTAGCTCACTGCAGCTCAGAAAACCTGAGTTCATCTTCAGTTTCCCCAGTAGTGAAGATTACAGGTGTAGGCCACCAAGCCTGGCATGTATTTTATTTTCAAACAGATACAGAGGAATGGAATAGGAAGGCTGAGTTAGCTTTTTGTCAAGACACATGGCATTGGACATGTCAACAGACCCCGTCTGGGCTTTGGTTCCCTCATCTGTCAAATGAGAGTGATAAACTATTAATATCTACATTAAGGGGCTCGCAGCCTCTGAAGAGTACAATGTCCAAGTTCCAGCCCCTTTCCTACCGATGAATACATCCAGGATGGAAGGTAATGACTGCTGGGAAGCTGCTGATAGCAGGTGTATAAATGCAACCTTCCTTGGTTCTGTCATTGCTTACCTGGTGTGACCTTGGGTAAGTCACTTAACCTCTCTGTAAAATAAGGACCCTGGACTAGATGACTTCTGAGGACATCTCTCACACCTAATCTGTGATTTTGTGACATCTAAGGTCCTTCCAGAGTGTACATTTTGTTTTGGGTTCTAACATTCTATATTCTAAGATCCCTTCCACCTCCAACACTCTATGTTACAAGACTCCTTCTAGCTATAAAATTCTTTGATTTCTAATATTCTAGGATTCAATGGTTTTTCCACAAAAACCTCAGCTTTTGTCTCCCCCTGCTTGGGCCTTGCTACTCTTTTCCACCCCGTGCTTTCTTAGATATAAAAGAAACTGCCACCTACCTTGCTGTTGAGGCCAATACTAATGGTAAGGTTTAATCTTAAGGCTACTGAATTTTTCCAGTAAACCTGAGAACCATATGTTTGTGTGCTACTAGCATACATTTACACGATAAAATGTATATTTGCACATAAGATTTATAAAGTTCCAAGTATGTAGAAAAACAAAAAACCCACACACATTATTCAATGCCACCTCTAAAATAATATTGCAGGCAAATATTCAGCCCTAGAAGTGAAATAAACTTTATAAGCAGGGGATCTAGTTTCTCTGTACCATTCCCAAAGCTTACATACAGTTCAGAGCCACATGGCAGGAAATGAATAGTAATGGTACTCCAGAAATCATTATGGCACACACACAGATATATCATCTCAAGGATTATATAGTGGAAACAGGCCTTGAGTTTAGACTCAGAAAAGATGGGCTAAAGTCTCAGCTCCGCCACTTTCTAGCTATGCAGTCCTGAGTCAGCCATTTCTGTTCTCTAAGTCTCGGCCTCCCAATCTCTGAAATGAGGGAGGCTGGATTTGATGATCTTTAAGGTTCCTTCCAGTTCTAACACTCCTTGGCTTTGTAATGGGCTAGAGGGAGAGAAGTAAGGAAGAGGACTTCTAGCATGAGCCAAGGCTTTCCCAAATGAGGCTGTGCCTCCAGATGCCCCAGCATGATTATCATGCTGGGTCAAGTCAAGTCAACAAGCATTTATTAGTGCCTATTCTGTGCCAAGAATTATGCCAAGCACTGGGCAGACAAAGAAAGGGGCAGAGGGGGAAAGTCCCACCCTTAAGGAGCCCATAAACCAATGAGCGAGACAACGTGCAAACATATGGATAGGATAAATTAAAGATAATCTTAGAGGGAAGATTAACATTATTAATAACAGCATTATTAAGGAGCATAAGGAAAGGCTTCTTGAAGCAGGTGGGATTTTAGCTGCAACCTGAAGAAAGACAGTGCATCCAAGAGCAAAGGTATCAAAAGGGAAATACAATTCACTAAGTAAGATGCAACCCTGCCCTGGGTTCCGGTCAAGCACGATGTCATAGAAAGAGCGGACTTGATGGAAATGTTTTCCATGACGGCACGTGTATAATCTATACCAAATTGCTTGCCTTCCTCAGGAGCGGGGAAGGAAGACAGGAAGGCAGATAATACGGAACTCAAAAACTTTTAAGAACAAATGTTAAAATTTTTTGCTTATATGTAATTGAGAAAAAATAAAATAAAAATTAAATGAAAGAGTAGGCCTGGAATCATGAACCCTAAGGTTCAAATGTCAGTTCACCAACTGTGTGATTCTAAACAAATCATGTCACTTCTCTGAGCTTCTGTGTCCTCATCTGCAAAACTGGAGACAATGATGATGATGATGGTGGTAATGGTGGTCTTACCCATGTCATAGAGCTGCTTGACAAAAGCACTGGGGACATTTATTTTGGAGAACAGATGACTTGGCAGGCTGTGCAAATTGACTTCAAGTATTTTCATTTGGCATGAGGATTAGATTTGGCTACTTAGTTCCAAAAGAATTAGGAAATTATGGGGAAGCTTCAAATATAAGGAAAAGAATTAGAGCTACCCGACAGTAGGGCGGGGATGCTTTGGAAGGTAGTGGGTCACTCCCACAATGGAGATTTTCAAGGAAAGGTTGGAAGGATGATCACTTGTTGGAGAGGTTATAAAGGGGATTTGTGTTCTGGTACAGTTTAGCCTAGATGGTCTCTAAGATCTCTTTCAGTTCTGAAATTCTGTGAGCCTTAAAGTGCCTTAGGAATGAGTTAACATAATAATAAATTAATAAAACTCTGATACACATTGGCCAAATGTTGTGGGAAGAATTTACCTGGGGTATAGGCTATTTCCAGTCCTGCCAAATAACCCTCTACAGAGAGAGAGAGAGAGACAGACAGACAGACAGACAGACAGACAGGCAGGCAGAGACAGAGAGAGAAACAGAGAGAGACAGAGAGAGAGACAAAGAGACAGAGAGAGAGGAGTGTCCTTAGATTTAATTCTGAGACTGTTAGTCCAAATCTAAAGTCATCTCCTCCTGGCAATGGCCGTGCTCTGATAGCCTTCCAGGGGCTCTATCTGAACCATAATCATAATAACAACCTCCATTTCTAAAGCATTTTAAAAGCTTATAGAACTCTATCCCTACAATACTTCTGTAAAAATTGTAAGGCAGTGTACATAGCATCATCTTCATTTTTACATATAGAGAACCTGAGGCTGAGATGAAGAGCTGCAGAGAAGCTCAGAAAGATGAAGACCTTTGCCCCAGGTCACACAGTGAGCGTTAGAAATGAATTTGGAATCCACGTATCTTAACTCCAAATCCCAATGTTCTTTCCAAAACTCTACAAAAGCACATTATTTCTCCCTTGTCAGGTTGTCTACCTGAAAAGAATTTGCAAAAAAGCCTAGGGTCACCTTCAGAGGCCCTCTGTGAAATGTGAAGGCTCCCACTCCTTTACTTCTACACTTCTAGTTTTCTTCTACATTACAGAAGGCAACTTCTATATAGGCAAAATATTCGAAAATGCAGAGGCTCAATGAATGAGGGAAAAGAGATCTATCTCACTCACTGAGTTAGACAATACGTGTGTTTCAAAAAGTACTATTTAATTTGAAAACATGAACACTGCCTAGAAAAGAGGGGGAAGAAATCCTTGCTCCAGTGTAGAATAATGAACACATCAGTAAAGCCTCTAAGGTCCATTCCCAGAGTGGCATAGATAGATGCATATTTAGTGGCTCCTCATCGCCTGCCAAATAGTACGAATGCTTGGTATTCAAGGCCCTTCACATTCTGGCTCCAACCTAACTTTCTAACCTTATTTCATGCTTCTTCCCTTCACATAATCTATGTTCCAACCAACCTAGACCAGTTACCATTCCTAGACACATCCTATCCTTTCCCCCGTGCCTTTGCTCCCACTGTTCATCTCCCCTATTGAAATCCTTCCCATCCTTACATTACCACCTCTCCCAAGAAGCCTTCTTGAGCACTATCACCTACTGCTTCAATCAAAAGCCCTCTGAATTCCCATACTACCTCTCATGTCATGGTTTGTCGTATCTTTGTCTTAGCTCCTCATACTAGATCTTTAAGGGCAAAGATTCAATCTTTTTCATATTTTGGTCCTCATTACCAAGTATTGTATCTTGTATGTTATAAATAATTAATAAATGTTTGTTGGCTCTGTATATTCAATTTATTCAACAAGCATTTATTAATAAGTTGAATGAACAGATTCAACAAACATTTATTAATTATCTATTTGTTGAACATGACATCCATAGCCACCAAATACATGGGCAATCAGGATTGAATGAGCGCTCGCTGGCTCGTTCTATCATATTAGGTCACTCTTTTTAAGACAGCACATCCAGGAATAAGAACACAGACATTTCCACTAAAGCAAAACATTGGTAGCCTCAGACCCTGGTTACTCACCAACGCATTGATTGCTTTCGTCCATTTGGTATCCAAAACGGCAAATAACAGGTCTTGCAATAGTGGGGTAGTTTGGAGCAGGAACCGGCGCGGGGGGTGGTGGGTATGCGCCTGAGTAAGGATTTGAATAGGGCCCTCGGTATACTGGGTTGGTTCGGGGAATGCATAAATAGCCTCCATTTTGGTTCACACACATCATGTCTCCTCGGCAGGCATCAGGGATAGTCCTGCATTCGTCGACATCTGTCAAGACAGACAGAAGAGGCAAGAGTATGACTAGTCACACTGCTATGTCGTGTATGCCTTTATTTAGTCAGAGCCCTCCTAAGAATCATCCAATAGGCTTTGCCCATACCTGCTCCTGACTAATTTTCCAATATGGGAAGGAGCTCACCAGTGCAGATTGCAACCCACCTATTGCTTAGTAGGTGAGTCCTGGAGAGTTGTCTGAAGCACACAGAGATTCAGCATTGCCTAGGATCACAGGGCTGCTGAATCTCAAAGGTGGGATTTGAACACAAGTCTTCCTGGTTTCAGGCACACTGTTCTAAAGACTATACCAGACTGCCACAACTAACTGACACAAGCATAACTATTATTAGAGGGCACATGGACATGGCACCACGTGGTTTTCAGTAAATGTTCTTCACAGCAGCCCTGCGAGCTAGGCAGTGTATTATTATCTCATTGTACAGAGGAGGAAACTGGGTTGCATAACGAGTCGGGGTCGGAACTGAGACTTGAACCCAGTCTCTTAAAAGTGACATAATTTCTGATTCCAAGGGCAAGGGCAGGAGGCGGGAGGTATTGGGACAGGCAAGAAGAAATTGTTACTGACATAATGGCTGCTTTGATTGTGAAGTTTGTTACTTCAAAGTTTACTTCCATTAGACTAAGAAACAGGCAGGGCACGCATCCAAAACAGTGTGTGTTCTCCCAGACCTTCAGGGCCCCCTCCCTGGTCTACAGAATGTCTTTCTAGATGATGTGCATGAACACAGGCAGCCTGGTCACACAAATAGATCAGTCGCACACACACACACACACACACACACACCCCTTCTCACCAGCCTTAGCATTAGCAGCTTGAGGGGTGGGGTGGGGAATAAAAGCATGCCTGGGTCCTGAAAGCATATGACAACCATCTGAGCAGAGGCAGAGCCAACTCACACCTCATGGAAGGGAAATTCCAAGACTCAGAGCATACAACTCGTTCTATAGTTTAACACCCAAAGTCATTGGTAGTTGGGATGAGATGGTCAGATGAAAAACAAAAATGCCGACCTACCACCTTTAAATCATAGCCAGTATACAGAAGCCTATTTCCCATGGCAGATCTTTTAAGGTTCTGCTGGTTTCCTGTCATTCCTCATGCCATCACTGTCCCACCCCCAACCCCTGGGTTGTCATGTGGCAAGAACAAGTTTGGAAATTTTTTTAAAAAAATAGTTTGGGTTTTGGATTAAAAAAAAAATTATCCCAATCTGTGAATCCATGAGTACAGGGACCTCCCAGGGAAGAAATTCCTTCTGCCAATGCAAATATGAAACTGTTTTGCAACCAGTAATCTTAGAGTTGCCTAAGGCACCTAGAGTTTAAGTGACTTGCCCAAGGTCACACAGCCAGCATATATCAGAAGCCAGACAAACCCAGGTCTTCTGGAACTGTCAGGTTGGTCAGCAGATAGAGCACTGCAGCTGGAGTCAGAAAGATCTGAGTTCAAATCCAGTCTCAGACACTTAGTAGCTACATTACCCCGGACACATCATTTCGTCTCTATCTGACTCAGTTTCCTCATCTATAAAAAGAAGATAAAAATAGTACATTCCTCCCAGGGTTTATTTGTATTTCACAAACCTTAAAGCAGTTATATCAATGCTAACTATTCTAGACTCTGAAGCCAACTCTATATCCACTTCGTGCCTCAGTTCACAGAAAGTAGTTCAGGCAAAGTCAAACAAAATTTGGAAGGTTAATTAGGCAGAATAAAGGGGAAGATTTTTGTATCATCCCCTCTTTGATACTCCTCATGATGAAAAGTTGACTCTGTTCCCAGGACAGGGAAATAACATCGGGCAATGGTATCTGAATTCCGCTACTAAGAGGGAAGCAACTACAGGAGATTCCTACCTAAACACTGTCCAGACGCACGGTCCAAGTCAAAACCATTCGTGCATTGCTGCTGCGAAAGAAAAGAAAGAGATGGTTATTGATTTTAAAGTACTTAAGGACAAAGTTACAGAACCATGATCTTTACTTCTTATAACAGGTCAGGAGGGCTCTCACCTTCCTAATGGAGACATTCTGGCCACAGCTGAAATCTCCACATCCCCTGTAAATTACATCTTTAATGCTCTGGTATTTCTTTCTGGGGACCCCTAAGTACAGAATTCTAACATAGCATCACAGAATCTCAAGATCATCTTGTCTGTCTCTTCTATTTTCTCAATTAACCAAAGCCCAGAGAGGGTAGGTGACCTTCCCAAGATTACACAGGTAGTAAATTGTTCCCTGACTTCAAATCCATCCTTTCTTCCACTGTATCACAGTACCTCTCTCCACATCGCAGTCCTGAAAGATGCTAGTTGTTAGGGGACAGTTAGGATTCTCCTCATCAGGGTGCTATTCTGGAATGATATTGCTGCATACATTCCATTTACTAAATACATACTGTGCTCCCCAACGTAAGGAAGGTGCAAAATTCAGAAATGAAACAATCTTCGCCTTCATGGAACAAGAAAGAACTGGGTATGTTTCTTGGAATAAATAACTCCAGTTCAAGATATTCCCTAAAGAAGCAGACTCTTTCAGCTGTACTAAGTTAACTTTCAAAACTTCTCAGCATCTTGACACTATTTCTTTCTCCTTCACCCCTGTCCTGACTAAAGCTTATTTCTCTATCAGTGTCCTTGACCCCATTATTTCCCACCTCCTCCATGACTTTTTCCAGCAGGCGACCCTTTTTTACTCATCTTCTATCTCTCCCTTGCCATGAGCTCTGTCCCATATACTTCCAGACTCGCTCAAGTTCTTCCAATCCTAAAAATTAAGCCTTCAGCCCTCATCTATCTATCATGCAATCATTTGTCTTTTCCGGTTTGGGCTAAGCTTCTTTTAAAAATTATCTACATCTGATTATCACACTTCTTCACTGTCTACCCTCTTCTCAACTCCTCCTAATCTGGTTCCCATGCTTACCACTCTTTATAAAATTTCTCCAGAATAGAAGGAAGTCCAGAAAGGATCACAATTAGGAGAGCTTTGACAATTATATGTTGAAATTATTATATACCTAAAAGAAAATCAAACTTTACATAATAGAGATGTGTAGTTTCATGTGCAATTTTTTTCTTATGTTATGGTATATGTGTGTGTGTTTGTGTGTGTGTATATATGTGTGTGTATGTATATATATATATATATATAATCATTTTGTTTGATGTTTGAAATAAAAAAATTATTTTAAATTGAACTTCTCACTGTCTCTTCTCATTCACCCCTAACCCCTTGCATTTTCTTCACTTCATGGTATCTGAGTCCTTGCTCTGTTCTCTATGCCTAGAATTCCCTTCCCATCTTCTTCCATTACTATCTACCTAACTTGTGTTTACTGGAAGTTCTAGGAAGTCTTCCCTCATTTGTGAATCTGTAATGACCCCACTACCCACCACCTGAATATTCATGTGGTACTTTACTTCTACCTTTCTTATAGACAATGTGTTTTATTTTGCATTCTATCTGTATTTTGTGTATACTTTTTGTATGCGTCACAATCTCCCTACTAGAACATACACTCAGTATTAGCAGAGACTATGTCTTACCTAAATTTTGTATCTTTCTTGGGGCCTAGCACAGCGCTTTACATATACTAGGAACTTAAATGTTTATTGAATTGCTGAATACATATTTCAGTACTTCAAGGATCTATAATTTTGTAGATTTGGATACTCCCTCCACAGATGCATATTATAGCCCCTCAAACTTAGTAGTTGAAATTTATTATCTCTCAAGTATCTCCTAACCGCTAATATTTTATAATTTTAAAAACTTGTGGGAGAGGAGGAAGAAGGGCAAGATTCACTCTCACCTGTGCATGTCCAGGACTTGTGAGACAAAGAGTCAGAATGGAAACAGTCAGTATCCTAAACAGGGATGAGAAATAAAACATAAATATTTTATATATACAAATGTCTAAGTACAAGATGAATGCAGTATAACATAATACTTTAAGGAGGATGGTCCAGATCTATGATTTCACTGAAGTTGGGGACTCCTAAAGAAGAAAATTCCTTCTACCAATACAAATTGACAAATGTTCTATAATATATTATCTTAGCAGTAATTAAGGGACTTGTTTTTATAATCAATAATACCATTTTGCACCTATAGAGACTAGAGAAACAGGGAGGACTGGCAGATGCAAACTAAGTATTTACCAAGTTTTTACTCTGTCTGCAAGCAAATAGAGACAGTGATGTTTGAGTTTTTTATTATAAATATGTGTGTATAGATGATGATATTTGTGACCTACCTCAAAAGATAAGAACAAATGGGATGATTAAAGAGAAATGCTTGAAGTTCCAAAGAGCAAGGTGCTAGATGAATTCGATGCCAGAGTGTCATTTAATATAAATGTTCATCTAGCCTAGATACACATATCAGTGTCTTCCATCAACCAGTAGTGGGGGCATTAGCAAACATTGCCTAAGCTTAATGCTCTGTGATCTCAAATTTGACTCTTCATAGTTAATAGGGAGGTTGATCAAATATTCAATGAATGTGGCTAACTCAGTCAACCAATCAAAGGAAAAGCAAGACTGAACTTCCTAGACTGGTGCTGTGTCTGTCTAAATTGAATAATTCATTCATTTCTTCTTTTGAAGAATTATCCTTCAATCAACAAATTCACTTTCAATGCAGACCTGACCTCCACATACTTATTCTGTGACCCATATGACTTTGTCTATTTATTGTTTGGGTAAGTTGAGGACCTGAAAAATCAGGTGATTTGACCATTATTCAAAGAAAGCAAAGTCAGGAGTTATAATTCCCATTTTCTTCATCTAACTGCAAGATCATTCTCCCCAACTAAAGACATACTCTGAAATTCCAATAGTTTCTTAGCTATTTACATATAAGGCAGCATAAGCCAGGTTCCGTATTATTGGAGACTGCTCTGACCTTATAAAGTTCATAGCCACATCCCAGAGCTGTTTTGTATTGTTCTGTTTTGAGTTTTTGTGTTGTGGTGGTGGTGGTGGTAGCGAACTGTTTTTTTTAACTTGCAAACACTAAATTTATATCTTTTTTTTAAAAGAGCAACAACCAATTTATTTTGCAGCCTGTATATTATGAATTTCAATGTTTTCCCGTTTCTTCACATGAAGTTTCCTTTCAGTTAGTTATTAAACCGCGTCTGGTTTATATTGGAGACTAAGTAGACTGAGTGCCTTCAAGAGCTGGTCCAAAATCCATTTTAACACCCATCCTTCTCACCTTTTGGCTTGAGGTATTCCCCAGCTACAGTCTCCCCTCAAACTTCAAAGCAGGTCAAGGTACCCAGACAAAGGCTCTCACCCTTGGGAGAGTGACAGGCAAGTTCTGAGAGTCGGAAAGGCTTCAATCAGTAGCAAAAAGAGCTTTTGCAATTACGAATGAGTCCCAAAATGCCATTAGCAGAACTTGTAACAGCACAAAGAGCTACAAATAACCCTGTGACACTGAATCTGCATTCTGTTCTGCCGGGACAACCAAAAGCAAAGCAATCAAAAAAGAATGACAAAAGATGTGTCCGTCAGAAGTATGGCCGGAGTTCAGTTTCTCATTCTCACACTCCAGGGTACTTTCTAAAAAGCAGGTGAACCATCCATTCCACACCTTACCTCTAAAGAAAGGAAAAGGGAGGAGGGACCTACCAAATGGCATTGCTAGCTGTCACAAGAGGTGATCCCAGGCTTCAGTTTTAGTTCACAGAGCCCGCACGCACACACACACACACACACACACACACACTCACACACACACACACACACACACTGAAATCCAGTGACTTAAAGAATCTACAGGCTTTTACTAGACATGAATCACTGAGCTGTCACTCTCTTAGAGTCGTCAGTTTTAAGAATCATTTAACTGTCTCTTAATTTTCCCTAAAGAACAATGTAAAGTTTGCTTACATGTACTTTTGTCTGCAATCCCCACTTCTCATTGGCTTTATACTTCTGGGTCTCATTCCCTTTGCGAATCACACACAGACATACAGTACAATCCGCCACAAGAGTGCAAGTGTGTTCAGCCAGGCACGATGGTTTGTCCAGCAGATGACACATACAAAATGGCAATTATTTTCTGTGAAGATTGCTAGTAAACTTAAGCTCGGTCTCTCAGATTAGTGATTTTGGTGGGGGTGGGGGGTAACGGCTCAGACAGCTGCTGCCAGTCTGTGAAAGCGGTTTTTGCGTGAAGGCACTGGCGTTGGAGTAGTAGAATTCTGCAGTCCTGGGACAGACAATGTGACTTCTAAAACTATTATACAACACCACTCCTTGTCCCTCCCCTTCCCTTCCCCCCCCCAGAAAAGATCTTCAAGATGGAAATTACTGAACAGCACATTTTTATAATTAGCAATCTTGTTGCATCACTAGCAAATCTCTTTTCCAGTGTCCTGACACGGATTGAATCTCAGCCATAGACATTTTCCACACAGCAGGCTATATAGCAAGTCTTTCCAATCCCTGAAGAAAGAAGTTCCATACAAAGAACCTACCTCTTTAATCCTGGCATGTCCCAGATGTGTGGAGAAGAAAAAAAGGAGGTGGGTGGGTGGAAAAAGAAAGAAAGAAAAAAAAGCTCCCAGTGCCTACTACTCCAAGGCGTTTCTGAACTTCAACCTCCTCTGTGCCCTTCGATTCTTGCCTTAATAATATTCCAATACAGCAAGCAGTGAAGCGGGCAGGGGAAGGGTCTGAACCTCCTGAGGCACTGGAGTGAGTACAGAGAAAGCACCTGGTTTTGCTTAGTCCTCTTCAGTAATTCAGCATTAAACCAATTGGAGGAGGAATGTTAAAAATGAACACTTCATTTTCTAAGTATGTTAAACAATGCAAATGGAGCCTCAGTCTGGACACAGCTGGTTCAGATTAGAGAGCTCACCAACTGGCTAGACTCCTCACAACAATCTTGGGGCGTCTGCCAGGACGAAAGTCTCAGAGCTCGAAGGAAAGCCTCTCCTCCTGGACTCTAGCAAGCAAACACACACAGCCTCTGCAGAGAGCATTGTATTGGCAAGGGCTGGTTATCAAGTGCATGGAGGGAGGTGGGGCCATGGGAATACGTTCACCCTTTAGTTTCCTTCCCAGATAGAACATCCTAGAGCTTTGGAGGGGCCTTGGATAGTCTGGGGGGTAAGAGGGAGTTAGGAAGATTTAGCCCTCCAGGTTTGAAGATGTGTACTTGCTTTTGTACTTTGAAGAAAAGTTTTTAGCCTCTAGCAGAACAGCAACTTGAATTCATGATAAATGCAGCTATAGTGATGGCTGCACTCGACTTATTATTAGAAATTAGCCCTAATTAAGTGAAGATTTAGAAATAAGATTTAGAACAGCTGAATATTTTCCAAAAGAAATAGGGTGAGAAAATCATAAACCACTAAAAACACAGGGTTCTAACCCTTCCCTTCAACTTTTGCACAGCAAATTTCTAACTTTAATCCTTCTAGCATCCCTTTACAGGTGATTCATGATTTTGCTAAAAAAAAAAAAGTCATATATCATAGTAGATTTAAAGCTGGAAGGAAGGAGACTGCCCAGTTGAACTCCTTCTTTATAGATGAAGAAACCAAGACTAGAGAAAGGTTATATACATAGTCAATGGCAAAAGGGGGCTTCAACTTCCCAAATTCAGTGCATTCTTCATTATACTACACTGCTTTTCTTAAACGATAGGAGGAGCTGAGAAAAAGAAGCAGGCATGAGCATATGGGGACGCTCTCAGTAAGGTTTTCAAAATATCTTACATGTCAGTGAATGGCCAATAACATTTATTAAGCACCGACCATGTGTCAGGCACTAGTAGAGATACAAAGAAAGGCAAAAAAGAGTGCCTACTCTCAAGGGGCTCACAAACTAATGGGGGACACAACATGCAAACAACTATGTAGAAACAAGATATATGCAGGATGCATTGGAGAGAATCATCAGAGAGAAGGCACTAGCATTATGGGAGACCAGGAAAGGTGGGATTTCAGCTGGGACTTAAAGAAAGACAAGGACACCAGAAAGCAGAAATAAGAAGGGAGAGTATTCCAGGTATTGGACAAAGTCAGTGAAAATGGCTGGAGTCAAAAAATGGAATGTTTTGTTTGAGGAAGAGCAAGGAGGCCAGTGTCACCGAGAGTGTGCAAAGGTTAGGAAAGTATAAGAAGACTGGAAAAGCGTGTAGGGGTGGGGAACAGTGGTAGGTTTGAAGCACTTGCAATGCCAGAGGATTTTTTATGTTTGATCCTGGAAGTGATAAGGAGCCACTGGAATTTAGTGAAAGGTAAGTGGATACATGGTTAGAACTATGATTTAGGAAGATCACTTTGACAGCAGAGTTGAGGATGGACTGGATCAGTAAGAAGATTTATTGCAGGCAGACCAACCATCAGGTTATTATGATAGTCCAGGCATAAAGTAATAAGGGCCACCACCAGAATGGTAGTGGTATCAGAGGAGAAAATGGGGCAAATACAAGAGACTTTACAAAGGTAACATCTACAGGCCTTGGCAACACATTGGATGGGGGTGAGAAAAAGCAAAGAGTTGAGGATGACACCTAAATTTGGAGCCTGGAAGGACTCAACAGTAATAAAGGAGTTTAGAAGGGGAGAAGGAATAAAACTTGAGCTGGAAGGGAATTTACCAGTTATTAATCTAGCTTCTTCATTTTATGGAGGAAGAAACTAAGGGTCCAGTAGTTAAAGTGACTCAGAAAAAAAAAATAGGCCAGATAGGGACACAGCTAAGCCTAAAACCCAGGCCTTCTGACAGCGAGGAATGGTTTTACCCCCTACACCTGCTACCTCTCCCATGCTTGCTCACTAATTAAACCATACTAAAAATGGCAAATTATCACTATAAGGAAAAAAGAGGGCAGTGAACACAGCTGTTATTTGGGGTGGGTGAAAAACCAGGACTAAGAATTACTCAAGCAATTGAAGTTTTATAGATACAGAGGTATGAATCAAATTGGCTTTGCTTTTTGTTATGTTGATCTTGGATTTTAAATGTATAACTCTTAATTAAAAGAACGAATGTCTCCTTTTATCATTTTCCTTTGAGAAATTACTTAAATTAGTAGAATTTATTTTTGTATGGGGGATTAATATTATTTTATTTTTAAAATAGATTTGTATATATTTCATTCTCTAACATCATTAACATTTCCCATATCCCATCCTCTTCCCTCCCAGAGGGCTGTCTCATAAATATTTTTAAAGAAAAAATAATCAAGAGGAAAAGTAAAAAATCAGCATTATCAATCAATACAACAAAAAAGTCTGAAAAATATATACGATGTATTAGACCGGTAGATATCCCGTTTCTACAAAGGAGTGGAGCTAGGGTGTCTTCTCGTATCTCTTCTTTGGAACCAAGCTTGACCTTTGTCCTTTCTGAACATTCATTTTTGATAATTTTGTGATTGTTATTTCCATTTACATCATTGTAGTCATTGTGTGTATTGTTATTTTGGACTGTCTATTTTGCTGTTTGTCTAATCATTTTGTTGCCAATGCGATACCTACAGTGGCTGCTATGAATATGCAGGCGAATTCCCAGGTTTGAATAGCAAGATATAATAGACTCTCTTCATTGAGACGAAATCAAAACATTTATTCAAACACCAGAAAGCCAAATCCATCATAGCAACAAAGAAATCTATACATATTATCAATGCAGGGAGCACTGCGATCCTCAAGCCTTCCCACAAACTCCCTTAGGCAAAATCACTCCCTCTCTCACCCACACTAGCTGCTGCGCTCTCTCTGCCTCCTCTGTCCCTCCAAGCTCCAACTCACTGCAACTTCCTGCTCTACCCCTTCCTGTTGCACCCATTCAGCAAGCTCCTCCCACCACAGGTTCCATGCGACCCAGACTTATGCGACTCAGGCTTCCATTAACAACATATTCGGCCCCAAGATCTTTCACATCCATTACATAGGTCAATGGGAGTTTAGGGGCAACGGGTATCAACAATACAACAATATAACAGGGATAATACAAAACAATATCTTAGGGTGGGGCTTGAGCACAAGCACGCCATCATTCCTCCCTCAAAAAAATGGGGCCCAAAATCCCTTGGGGGAAGGAGTGAAGGTCTCTTCTTCTATAGCTACTTCCTGCTGAAATTGGACATAGAGCTGTCCCTACCCCAAGACCTCCCATTTGAGGGGTCAGTTCTTTAGCTGGCGTCTGGAGCTTGGTCAACACCAGGTCAGGGGTGATGCGGCGCAGTCTTGGACAGGGGGCGATATCTAGCTCAAGCGGTCAGACATCTACAAGTGGAGGGTACTAAGCCTGCAGGAAGCAAAGCTGGCCAACAAGAAAAGAATAAGGAGACCACAACTAGAAGCAGGGTAAATATAAGGTCAGCCATGCTTCTGGAGTCCATGAACCCGCTAAAACTGTATTAATTCCTATCTTCCTTACTGCTATATGTTTCTTTAATCTAAGCTGGGGCTTGACCAATTTCCTGTTCTCCCTGAAGGTGTGACAGACTTGGATACAATGATTCAGGAGGATCTGTGGGGGAAGTTCTTACTTCCCTATTCAGTCTAATAGTAAGTCCCTTTCCTAGATACATCTTATATAGTTCATTAGTTGGAATACCGTCTATTCCTCTAAAAACTATCCCTGCTCTTAATAAAGCGGTAATCAATTCTGTCCTTGTTAATCTGTTCTGACTTTGAATCCACTGGCTATTTGCTCTTCTCTCTTGAGGAAATTTATCTTTCCCCCATTCTGTTAAGCCGCCTAACTGTGAAATCTTATCCAGCACCTCTGAAAGAGGGTGCCCCATTTCTCCAATTAGTAGAGTCAGAATTAGGTGCTTATAAGCAGGAGGGGCGGTCTTCACTATAACGTTTCTATGAGAAACTGTTAAGGGAGTACTGTGATACGCATCTGCATCTCCAATGGTAATTGCAGTCTTCATTACCTCTTTCTTTAACTTTCTCATACAGTCTCTAAGCAAATACCACATAGAGTCAGTGGGATATTGTTTGTTGCATCCCTTTGCAGCCAAAGCTAACAGATTAGTTCCATGGTTACCTCCTTACATATGGTGATCCCTAAAAGCTTGCTGTACAAAAGGATTCTGACTAATACATATGAATTTCAAACAATCTATTTTATCTATCCCTACTCCCCTGGCCCCTTCATCACTGATTCTCACCATCCAAGATACTAACGATTTTCCCATTTTTTGGGTGACAACTCAAAATATCTGTGACCTCCTGCTGAGTAAAGTCCTCAGTAACTTCCCTAAACACTGTGCGGCCCCCCTGGTTCTTCTGCTTCCTTCTTAGTATTGGACAAACTTCTGCATTCCTGGAAGCCTCCTCATCTAACTTTGTTTCATTTTCCTCCCATACATCTTCCTGCCAGGTGTTTGGGCCCCAATCAAGCCCAGCCTGTGCAAGGACTGCAAGCACCTTCCTCTTGTTAACTTTTCACTTCTTTTTCTGAGCTAAATTCATAGCTGCTTTCTCTTCTACCCCCTGAAACTTTCTAGTTTGTTCTTCTAAAGAAAAGTTTGAACCCTGTAGCATAGAAAGTTTCTCATGCAAATCAGCCAACTCCTTTTTCATACGAACCTTTTCCTCTAGCAATTTATCTCTGCTTTTGCATATGATGCTATAACTTGTTAGCAAGGCCCATCCTCTTCTACACACCCCTGCCATTTCTTTCTCCAGTTCTATTGGTATTCCTTGCAAACATCTTTCTAAATCTCTGGGTTCTCCTTTTTGTAGCCTCGGGTCCCAGTTTTCACCAAGTCTTGTGCTTTTAGCCCATTCTCTTGCCAAGGAGGAATAAGGTAAATCCTCCCATCCCAGGATATCCCCAGTTTTCTTTCCTAAAGCTTTCTTGTCTCCAAGTAGAGTTTTTATACCTTACAATCCTGTTCATGATGCCAAATACATTACCAATGTGATACCCACAGTGGCTGTTATGAATATGCAGGCAAATTCCCAGGTTTGAATAGCAAGATATAATAGACTCTCTTCATTGAGATGAAATCCATCATAGCAACAAAGAAATCTATACACATTATCAATGCAGCTCCCTGCACTGCCACCCTCAAGCCTTCCCACAAACAAACTCCCTTAAGCAAAATCATTCCCTCTCTCACTCGCACTAACTGCTGTGCTCTCTCTGCCTCCTCTGTCCCTCCAAGCTCCAACTCACTCCAACTTCCTGCTCCACCCATTCATGTGACCCAGACTCATGTGACTCAGACTTCCATGCAATTCAAGCAGGTCACATAGGCCTATAAATGGACAGGAATGATCTTCCCAATCCATTAACAATACATTAACAATAGATCATATAAGACTTTCCCGGCCTCCAGTATTCATTAGTCATCATTTCTTATAGCACAGTAAAATTTCATTATACTTAGGTACCACAATATACATGCATGTGTGTTGGTAGTCTGTATATCCTGGATACCAAATCTTTATCAAAGAAATTTGATAGAGATCCCTCCTGGACACCCAAATCAACTGCTTCCCTTCTTATCCTACATGCATTAATCTTGTTTGTGTGGGAGCTTTTAAGTTTCATATATTTATCTTTTGTAGTTACTCCTATCAATTATTTGTTTAAGAATACATCTTCTACCTGTGAAAGATACAGCTGTGAAAGACATATAGGATCTACTTTTCTTCTGATTTTTTATGGTATCGTTTTTAATAATAAGGTAATCCATCCATTTAGAATGCATTGTGGAATATGATGGAATGGTATTGGTCTAAGTCTAATTTCTGCCAGACTACTTTCAAGTTTTCCCAGAAGTTTTTCTCCAATGCATTCTTTTCTAATTTATGTTTTCTAGTTCATTGAACACTGAGTTATTGAGTTCTATTTTTTTAATCTTCCTTTGTCTAGTCTGTCCACTGACCCACTTCCTTATTTTTTTAAACCAATACCAAATGGTTTTGATAACTGACAGGTTATAATACTCTGGAAGTGCTCTCCTCCCCTCTTCATCCCTACCTTTTTCCCTCATTATTTTCTTTTATATTCTATTTTATTTCTCCAAATGAATTGAGATAATTTTATCAAGCTCTGTAGTTTGATAGGTATGGTATTAAAACTGTAATTTTAATAAAATTTTATTTATTTTTAATTTATGAACTAAAATAAGCATTTCTATAACATAGTAGAATAAAAAAATGATAAAACCACATGAAACTACAAATCTATTACATACAATTTATTTATTTTAAATATATAATAAAGTTATCAAGTAAATTTCTTTTTTAATTCCCTCTGAAAATCATAACTTTTAACTGTCATTTTTATTATATTGGTACAGTCCAGACATGACCATTGAATAGTTCTCCAAATATTTAAGCTCTTTACTTCCATAAAGAATATATTGTAATTGAATATAGACAGGTGTTTTGTGTGCTTTGATAGATTGCACTCCAGATATTTTGTGCTTTTGTAGTTTTTTTGAATGGTATTTATCTTTCATTTTGATGTTATTGTATAGAAATGTTATTTTTGAGTTGTTATTGTATAGAAATACTGTTATTTTTGCAGCCAGAAATTTTGACACTCTTGTTTCAGTTAATATTTTTGCCGTTCGCCTAGAATTTTCTAAATAAATCATAGTGTCATTAGCAAATTGGAATAGTGTTATGAACTTTTTGCCTATCTTTCACCTTTAACTTCTTTCTCTTGATTCATTGCTGTCACTATCATTTCCAGAACTATGCCAAATAACAGCAGGAAAACAGAGCATGCTTGCTTTATTCCTGTATTTCTTGTAGAAGTTTCTAGTGGATCCTTGTTGTATATGATCCTCTCTTTTGGTTTTAGATTCATTTTCTGATATAACAAAAGATCCCTCTATGCCTATATTTTGTAGGATTTGTAGCATGAAATGAATATTATACTTTGTCAAAGGTTTTTTTCTCTATTAAATGAGATAATCATGTGGTTTTGTATGTTTTTATTCTTAACATGATTATGTTGATATGCCTTGTTTGACAGGACTTTAAATGTTTTTAATTAATATTAAGTAATAACATCAGTCTATAGTTCTCATTTCCTTTATCCTACCCTCGTTTAAGAATGAAGGCCATCTGCATCCCAAAAAGAGTCTGATAGATTTTTAGGAGGGGGGCAGAACCAAGATGGTGGAGTAAAGACAAAGACTTCCTTGATCTCTCCCCCCAAACCCTCCAAATACCTGTAAAAAATAACTCTAAACAAATTCTAGAGCTACAGCACCCACAAAATTATAGAATGAAACAGATCTCCAGCTCAAGACAACCTGGAAGGTCAACAGGAAAGGTCTATCAAACCAGGCTGGGAGCAAAGCATAGTCCAGCATGGGCCGTGCCAGCATAGATGGGGCTGGAGCAGGCATCAGGGGACTGAATCACTAGCAGCTGTGACAGTCTCCAGACTTCTCAACCCACAAAATAGAAGGTCAGTAGGAAAACTCTGTTGGACTTGGGTGAAAGAAGATCATGGTCAGGCCCCAGCCCTGCGATGGTGCAGCTGCTTCTGAAGTTCCAGACCCACAGACAGTGAAGGCATCCAGCAGCTGATCACAGAGGGATTGCAGGGATCTCTTTGCTGGCACTAAGTCAGGATTCTCTTACTTTGCCCTGCTTGGATCTGGGTCTCAGTCCTGGGTGGCAGTCCTGGGTTGAGGAGGAGTGCTGGAGTGGCAGAGCTTGTGGTGGCTGTGGAGAAGGAGTCATCCTAGCAATTCCAAGGCAGAAAAGAGTGTTTGTGGTCACTCACAGACCAGTGCACAGGCTAGGATGAGAGTAAACACCTCTCCTTTGATCATACCATCTTAGAAGAACTGAAAATTAACAGGTGCCTAGAAGTATCTCTGAAAACAGCTGTGTTGACAAAGAGCTCAAAAATCAAGTAATTGGCTGGGAAAATGAGCAAACAGCATAAAAACTCATACTATAGAATCTTACTTTGGTGACAAAGAATATCAAAACATACAACCAGAAGAAGACAACGAAGTCAAAGTTCCTACATCAAAAGTCTCCAAGAAAAATATGAATTGGTCACAGGCCATGAAAGAGCTCAAAAATTATTTTGAAAATCAAGTAAAAGAAGTAGAGGAAAAATTGGGAAGAGAAATGAGAGTGATGCAAGAAAACCATGAAAAATGAGTTAATAGCTTGCTAAAGGAGACCCCAAAAAACACTGAAGAAAATAATGCCTTAAAAATAGAACAAAAAGATTCTTATAAAGCAATTTCTCAATTTTTGAGAATAATTTGTATAGTATTAAAACTAATTGTTCTTTAGAAGTTTGAAATATCCTGTGAATCTACCAGGAGCATTCTCCTTTGATAGTCCCTTTATTACTCATTTTATTTCTTTTTCTGAGATTGGATTATAGAGGATTTCTATTTAGTTTTCTATTATTTAGGTATTTTATATTTTTAATGGTATTCCTCTATTTCTTTTGTGTTCTCAGTTTTGATAGCATATAACTGCGCATAGTCGGTTCTGACAATTCTTTTTATTTCTTCTGGTTTTGTTGTGATATCACCTTATTTATTTGCTATTTTGTTGATTTGATTTTCTGAGCTCTTCTTTTTAAAATAGGTTGGTTAAAGATTTACCAATTTTGTTAGCTTTTTTTTAAAAAAAAACTAGGTTTTAGTCTTATCATTTCTATAATCTTTTTGATTAGTTTGATTAGTTCTCCACTTATTTACCATATTTCCTATTTTGATTTTGGGGGGGGGAAGAATTATTTATTGGCTAATTTTTTAAGTGCATATTCAGTTTGTTTTTCATTTTGTTAATGTTTGTTTTTAGAAATAAAAGTTTTCTCCTGAGGATTGCTTTAGCTGCATCCCAGAAATTTTCGTGTTATTTTACCATTATTTTCTTTCACATAATTGTTTCAGCATTTTTTTTGACCCAATAATTATTTAGGATTTTATAGTCTCCATTTGTGTCTGTATTTTTGTCCCCGAAATAATTGATATTTTATCATGATCTGTAAAGAATATCTTTTCAATTTTTGCCTTCTTATATTTATTTGCAATATCTATGCCCTAGTACAATGTTAGTGTTTGTAATAGTTCTATGTGATGCTGAGAAATACTTATATTCTTTAACAGTCTCATTTAGAAGATGTGATGAATCTCTAGAAATTCGTTCAATTCAATATTTTCCATTTTACTTGTCTTTCTGCTAAAACTATCCAAAACTTAGGTCCAGTAAAGTCTCCTACTTTTATTGTCTGTGCCTTCTTGTAATTCAGTTAATTTTTCTTTCTTAATTTAGATGCTCAGGTATTTTTAGCATATAGATTTAATATGTATGCTGGTTTTCTAGTGTTCCTTTCAGTATTATGTAGTTTCCTCATTTATGTTTTTTTTATGTTGTGAATTATTATTTTTGCTTTGTCTGATAACATTCTGGTTCATAGTAAATCGGTGTCTCTTTCCCCCCACCTCATTTTGATTCTGTGAGCCTTTTGTTTCTTATAAGCAATACACTGTGGAGTTTTATTTTCTTATCCAATCTATCACTTTCATTTTAATAATTTTAATGCATTCATATTTAAAATTGTGAGTTAAGTTTATATTTTCTCTGGTTTCTCTAATATTTTTTAATTTTTTCATAACTAGGATTTGGTGGACTTATTCCTCTTCCTCTGTAAAGACAGAACTTTGGGTCTTTAGTTCAGTCCTTCTTCTTCCATATTTGTATGCCCTTTGTCTCGTGCGCCACAATTATGAGAAAGGGTTGGAGTTTGCAGTGTCTTTAGATCTGTAACAATCCATTTCTTTGCACCAGTCTCATGCTGCTGTGATGAAGGTTCTCCACTCCCTTAGGGGAAGAAAAGAAGAGCCATTCCATCACACCCATCCCCTGTCTCTGTGGTGAGGAGAAAAGGTACCATTCTGTCATGCCCAGGCATGTTGTCTTGCCTGTTCTCTAGTCTCCCACAGGAAGAGGAGAGGTGTCATTCCATCACACCAGTCTCCTGTTGCTGTGGTGAGAAGAGGGTGCCATTCCATCAAGCACCAGACCCATCCCTTCAAGAAAAGACAAAAAATACCATTCCATCAAGTCTCCAGCCTGGTCTTCTGCTCGGGGGAAGGAGAGTAGCATCATTCTTCCAGCTCTAAGTATTTGTTCCCTTCCCTGAACTGCCTAAGGCCCTGAAAGGACTTCATTATAAAGTCAAAGCCCTGGGGACATCAAAAAATCTATCAAAAATCTCCCCTTAATGATTAACAAAGTCTCCCATTATGCCTTACCCAGCCCAGTGATATGGACCCCCCATTGGTTATCATTCAAACCCTATTCCTCACTTCCCACACCCCAATGCCTTATTTTCGTCCTCTTCAATTCACTTTCTCCAATGTCCCACCCCAAAGTCATCCACCTGTTCCTCTGTATTCTCTGGAATGTCTGCCCCATAGGCAACAAATTTGTTTTCATCTTAAATCTTTCATTTTCCACTCTTTCAATCTCCCGGCTCTCGCTGAGACTGAGTTCCCTCCTACGACCCAACTTCCTTGGCTCCCCTTTCCAACACTGGCTGCAATTTCACTCAATTCATTGGTCAAAGTGGGGGAATTAGAATACTCCTTGCTCCCTCCTGCCACTTCTAGGTTTACCCTCTATCACGTCATTCAATAATTTCCCTATCCGTGAGGTTTACTAAATCCCTTTCTATCACCCAATCAAAATTCTGGTAGCTATTGTCTACCAAGCTCCAGGTCAAGTGACCTGCTTTCCCCAAATGAATTTAGTGTGTAGCTCACAAGCTTTCTCTCCTCCCATACTCTTGCCCTTATTCTAGAGGATTTCGACATATATATTGATACTCTCTTAAACACCCTAACTTCACAGTTCCTCAAATTACTCATTTCACATGACCTACTCCTCCACCCTACCAGAGTCATATAAAAAGATGGTCATACTTTTGATCTTGCCATCACTGACAAATGCACCACTTCTGTGTTCATGAACTCTGATTATCTGATCACAGTCTGTCATTTCATCTCTCCCTCTGCTTTGCAACGCCAAACTCTGTTCTTTACCTACACTGTGACCTCTAATCCCTTAAATCCTCAGTTGTCTCCCAGGCTATCACTCCTGCACCAGCTAGCCTCTCCTTTCCCCATCTTGATCCATTGGTTGAGTAGTTGAACTCTGCACAATCTTCTCTTGTGTCCCTTGTCCCTTAATCATATTACTAATGATGCTCTGCCAAGCCTCCGCCTTGGCTCTCCCACTATCTGCTGCCTTCACTCTTACACATGTGCTGATGAGCAAAGGTAGAGAAAATAACAAAACCATGCTGACTAAGTCCACCATAAATTTGTTCTATTCAGTCCTTTTCCAGTCGTGTCCAACTCTTTGTCACCTCATTTGAAGTTTTTTTTTGGCAAAGACACTGAAGTGGTTTGCCATTTTCATCTCCAGCTCATTTTACAGATGAGGAAACTGAGGCAAACAGGGTAAAGTGATTTGCCCAGGGTCACACAACTGGTAAGTGTTTGAACTCAGGAAAATGAGTCTTCCTGACTCCAGGCACAGCACTTTACCCACTGTACCACCTAGCTTCCTCCTAAATTTGTTACATAACCTCAACTAGACCCTTGTTGCTAACAAGGTAATCCCTTTATATCTGCCTAATTTACTAACCCACTCACCACAGCAGCTTTTCCAAACCTTTTCATCTCTCCCAAAATTATCCTTGCCCCCGCTCCAACTCACTCAGCTGAGAAAATTGCCTTATTGTTTTTGCTGAAAAAACTGAGGCCATTCTCCTCTCTTCCTCACCTCACATAACCCAGAAGCATTCTAACACTATCTCCTCCTTCGCCCCTATTCCACAACAAGAGGTGACCCTTTTACTTGCCAAGACTAATGCCCCTACATGCACCTGACCCATTCTTTCCTGTCTTCTCCAACTTGCCGTCCTCTCACTCTCAATCTCTCATTTATCTTCAATGTCTACTGACTGCTTCCTTGTCCACAAACGTGTCTGTCTCCCCCATTCTCAAAAAACCCCAAACCCCTCACTTGATCCATCTATCCTTGCTATCATCTCATACCTCTCCTATTTTTTGTGACAGCCGTCTACAATAGGTGTCTCCACTTTTTCTCTTCTCACTCTCCTCTTAACTCTCTACAATCTGGCTTTGCAGCCTCTTTTAACCAAAACTGCTCTCTTTAAAGTTAATTACCATCTTCTAATTGCCAAATCTAATGGCCTTTCATCAATCCTTATCCATCTTGACTTTTCTGCATTCTTTGACATTGTCAATCATCCTCTTCTCACCGATACTCTCTTCTTTCCAGGTTTTCAGGATGCTACATTTTCCTGGTTCTTCTAACTATCCAACTACTTCTTAGTCTCCTTTGCTGAATTTCCTTCCAGGTCATTCCCACTAACCTTGGCTGGTCCACAGGGTTCTGTCCTCTGTCCCCTTTTCCCTTTATTTTCCTTGATCCCATTAGCTCCCATAGATTCAATTATCTCTATCCTAATGATTCTCAAATCTACTTATCTAGCCCTAACCTTCCTGCTGACTTGCATCTCCAACTGCCTGTTAGACATCTCAAATAGGATGCCCTAAAGACATCTTAAATGCAACATGTCTGTAATGTTAATGCAATGGGAATATCTTTCCCATCCATTAATAGGTCTCTATGACCTGCTTGAGTCACCTGGAAGCCTGAGTCACATTAGCCTGTGGTGGGAGGAGCTTACTGAATGCGTGGAGCAGGAAGTGAGTGAGACAGAGCAGTCAGAGCTGGGAGAGAGTAGGCAGGCAGAGCAGCTAGCATGAGTGAGAGAGGGAGTGATTGTGCTTAGGGGAGCTTGTTTGTGGGGAAGCCCGTTGGAGGGAAGGCTTGGGGATAGAGGTACTCTCTCTGCATTGGTAATGCGTATAGACTTTTTTATTACCATGATGGATTTGGCTCTTTAGTGTTTGAATCAATGTCTTGACTTTGTCTTTGAACTAGAGTCTGTTATATCTTGCAATTCAAACCTGTAAATACACCAGCATATTCATAGCACCTGCTGTAGATACAGCATTGGCAATATAATGCACAAAATTGAACACATTATCCCCCCTCTTCTTAAACCTTTACCTGTCTCCTTTCCAAAATGTTCTAGTACTATTGAGTGCCATCATCTTCCCAGTCATTCAGGTTCCCACCTAGGTGTCATCCTCAGCTCCCCAGTCTTTCTGACCCTCCACCCATTCCATAAGCAATCTTTTGCTAAGTCTTGCTGATTTTATCTTTGTTAACATCTCTCACATAAACCTTCTCTGACACTGCCACCAGGCCCTTGTTGCCTCTCTGACTACTACAATAGAATGGTTAGTCTACCTGCTCTTTCCACTCCGTCTATTCTCCACTCAGCTGTCAGTGATTTTCTTAAAACACAGGTCTAATGGTGTCACCCTCTACTAAATGAGTGTTGTGCCCCCCTGTCACCTCCAGGATCAAATATATCAACTCTGATATTCAAAGCCCTTTGTAACCTGCCCTGCTCATCTTTCCAGTTTCTTACACTTTACACCCCAACATACACTTCTATCCAGTGACATTATCTTCCTTGTTCCTTGCATAAGACTCTATTTCAACTCCAGGCATTTTCCCTGCCTGTCCCCCATGTACAAAATATTCTCCTTCCTTATCTCTGCTTCCCTGGCTTTCAAGTCCCAGCTGAAATCCCACCTTTTACAAGACACCTTTCCTGAATCTTCTTAACTCTAGTGATGACTATCTGTTGACTATTTCCTATTTATCCTATCTGCAGCTTGTTTGTACCTGGTTATTTGCATGTTGTCTCCCCCACTAGACTGTGAATTCCTCAAGATCCGGAACTGTCATTTATCTTTCTTTATATTCGCAGTGCTTAACAGTGCCCAGCACATAGTGAGCAATTAATATTTATTGACTAATCTACTTGAAAGCAATATTATTTCTACAGTCTTTCCCTCACCTTAAGCTTGACTCTTCCCATTTATAACCCCTTTCCCTGCAGGGTTTTACTTCACTCCTTTTTTTCCTGGCTTTTATCTAATTTTTCCCTTTTCTTTTGTCAATCATTAGGTAAAAATCCCCCTTCTCCAACTTTTATTAGTTTTTATTCATTTTCTGCACCTTTTATAAAGAGAATTTCTTTCCCTCATTCTCTATTTTAGTTCAATTCATTGTCTTTAGTTCTTTATTCCTTTAGTCTCTCCAGTCCTCATGAAACTAAAACTTGTAAGCCTTCCCTCTTATAGATATTATATTATTGCCTTGTAGATATTGCCCTCTTCCTTTTTTCTGTTGCTTCAGCTCCTGTAGATGAGGACAGAAATAATGGCTCATGGTGGAAGTTCTCCTGTGTCTCTTATTGTGCAGTTCAGGACAGTACTCTCTCCTGGTTCTTATAACTCCCCATGTTTGCTTGTTCGCTTCCCCATTTTCCTTGAAATCTACTCTCTGGGTCCATGCCCTCCCAAGCTTCTCAATGACAATTGCACCTTAGAACTTTGATTCCACTTCCCTTGAGGCAGAATGCTCTCTTTGGTGGGACAACATGCTCAGAGGCAAAATGAAGTGCAAAATTCCTGTGGGCTACCCCATTGTAAGGACCCCTTCTGCCATTACAAGAATCTTTTGCCCCCAATATGGAAGTGTTCTTCAGTGGAACCCCTCCCACTTCTGAATCAAGATTTCCCCCCTTCCCTCCCTTTTGGGTTGAGAGGAAATCCCTCCCTTTGCCACTTCATCCATCCCCCTACAGCTTCCTGAGATCGAAGGGGTTATTTCCCTTTTCTTGTTTACAAATTACTTGTTTGGGACACATTACATATTCTCCTCTATATTCTTCCTCCACTCTCAAACCCTTTTAAGTGCCCTACCATTCTTCAGTTTAGTTACAAAGACATATTGATTCATCTTTAGGCAGGGTGTTGACGTTTAATCCATGGTGTTTCAAGTCTTCTCCTCCCTTATCACTTCTATTTAAGTTTTGCTGTTACCCCTGTATCCTTGCATACTTTTAGAAATTTCTTAATAGTCCCCTATTTTGTTGTTATTGTTTTTAACACCAAAGGTGTCTTTTATCTCTCCCTCCCTCCCCAGAATAATTTAGTTAGCTGTGCCTTCCTTAATTGCTGTATTTACCTTTTTAATATTTCTGATGTCTAGTGTATTGACAAAGAAAATAATTGGCTCACATTTAGGTTTTTTTTTTTATTTTGTAAGAATGTCTCAGAGATCTCTAATTAAACATCTTTTTTATCATTAATGATTAGGTTTAGATTTGCAAGGCATATAACTTTAGGGTACATCTTGAGCTCCTTTGCTCTTTGGAATTCATTATTCCATTCCCATCCATAGTTTCTGGTAGGTGCAGAATCGTCTTTTGGTATTTGAGCAATCTTTCTTTTAAATTTGAACGTTTTTCCCCTGATCATTTCAATTTTTAAAGACAACCACCACCTCCTGGAGTTTTCAGCAGTTTTTTTTTCCCCCTCCTCTTGAAGCCATTGTGTGAATTATTTTGATTAGCACTTGGTTTTCAATGTTCAGAAGTTTTAGGCAGCTTTCTTCCTACCCCCTCCATCCCCGCCATCATGTTTGGGTTTTTTGACTTACTGTGTTCTTCTGAGAGGCCTACAATCCTTAAGTTGTCTCTATACACCCTGTCATTGGTATCAATGCTTGCTTATACAGAAATTGTACTTTTTTTTTTAACATGATTGCTTTTCTTCTTCCAGATTCTTCATTTCTGCATATTTCTTTTTTTTAAAATGCTTTTTTATTTTGGCAGGGCAATTGGAGTCAAGTGACTTGCCCAAGGTCACACAGCTAGTACATGTGTCAAGTGTCTGAGGCTGGATTTGAACTCAGGTCCTCCTGACTCCAGGGCCGGTGCTCTACTCACTGCGCCACCTAGCTGCCCTCTCATTTCTGTATATTTCTATTTCCAACCAGTTGTTCTGTCACTTCTTTGGATAGACTCACTACTACAGATTCAAGTTTTCTATTCAGCCAATTATTTCTGTTCTATAGAATATAAATTCTGCTTTCATGAATCTTACTTTTCTCTTGAACCATTAAGGAATATCTTGAAGTGGTTATATAGTGGCTTTCTTGGGTCCACAGGGTCCTCTGCCTCATCAGGTGAATTATTTTTCTTTTGCTTGCAATATTTATTCAGAGATGTTTGGATGTTATGTTCTGGAAGCCATCTTCTCTCCTGTTATTATTATCTTTCCTGCTGATTTATGTTTTTCTCAAGGTTTTGAGTTTTTTTCTTCTTCATGAGTCCTTTAGTGACTTCCATCTTTTTTCTCCCTTATATTCCTCTAATGCTCACTTTCTGACTCCTTCCACTTTGATGATCCCCTAAAGGCTAGATCTCAAAACTGCCTCAGCCTATTCCCATGTTGAAAAATTCATTTGTCATCAGTTTCAGTCCCTGATTTGAAGGGGAAAATGTCTAGTCCTCCATTCTGTTGGCCACGTCAAGTATTGTCATTTTTATGTAAAATATCCAAAAGCACTTGAGAGTCAACAGCAGCTGGTTGGGGAAATTACCTAATGGTGTTTCTCTGAACATCTAAATATCTTGCATTTTTTTCAGAACAGAATGACAAATGCCCCATTTTTCATACAGATCAAGACTCTCAGTGTCTTAGGAAATAATCTACTTTTAGATATCTTCTAAAGTATCAGGCATATTTTCAAATCATTAAGATTTGAATTTTCCAACTATCTAAATTATTCAATTCTTGATTCAAATCCAACTTGATGCAATGTCATCAACTGCAATAAAAATAAAAACCATTTTCTCTTCACGAGCAGCAGTCTATTGCTAAAGATTATCAGATAGTTTAGAGAAAGTATTTTGACAATTTTCTAAAAACATTTTCTGATTAAAGCCAAGAGCATTGTTATTCAAGTATATAAAGGCTCAACATTAGGGACAAAACTAATAAACTAGTCCTGGGGTATGCAAAGCATTCACTTTAAATCATCCTTTTTTATTCACTTTTTAAAAGTCTTCATCCAACTACTACGTATATGTTGTTTTTTAGTTTAATGGTTTTCCAGGATACAGGGTGATCTACATAAGTGAAACAAAAGCATATTATGAAGTTCAGAGTAACGTGTATACTGACATGACCCAAAGGAGTAGGTAATTACTACTACTATTGTTAATAATAGTTTTACGTAAATTATTGTAAGACTTCTAAGTCTTGTAAGATTTGCAAAACTCTACACACAGTGTTTCCACTTCTATTGTGAATAGTGTGACTTAGTAAGAAAAGTGCCCAAGAACATCAGGGGGTGAATCCTTCCTCAGATACTTCTTAGATACGTGGCCCATAGCATCAATTACCTCTTTCACAGCCAGAGTTTCTTCAACGGTAAAAATAAGAACAGCACCGACCTCTGAGGCTTGTTGTAATAACCAAATGAGAAATGTCAGCTATTAATGACTCTAAAGTCAGAGGACCTGGGTTCAAATACTCAGTCTTCCACTTAGAACTTGTGTGATCTTGGGTAAGTCATTTAACCTCTACGTTTAATCTAAATGTCCTCATCTATAAAATGAGGAGATTGCAATATATGGACGCAGTCATTTCCAATTTTAAATCTACTACTCTATTAAAAACAAAGTTTTGAAGGTACTAACAGTTCTAATCTGCTTTATAGTTTGTCTTATGACCCTCTGAGATGAAATAATCATATTACTACTGTTCTGATTAACTAGTATGAGGTTTTTGGCAATAAAACCTCATTTCTTATCTCCATTCAATTGCATATAAGACATCTCCATCAGGATGTCCCCAACAGCACTTCCATGTTTACTTCCCAGTGTAGCTTAATTTTTCTCCCTAAACCTTCTTCTCCCTCAGAATTTATTTATTCTGCCCATAGTACCGTGGCACCAGTAAGTCTCCCATGCATAGATATTTGATTCTGCCATTTCCTCACTTCCAATATTTAATCACTTATAATTCCTATCCTACCTCCCCAACGCTTCTCATATCCATCCTATATTTCCATCACCTTAATAAAGGTTCCAGTTAATACCTTCCTGAACCACTAGTATCACAGGAGTTTAAAGTTAGGAGGGGCCTGAAAGGGTCAAATCTAACCCTCATTTTAATTAACAAAACAGAAACACAAATGACTCATCCCAGACCACACAAGGAATACATAACAGAGCCAGGATTTAAACTCAGGTTGACTCCACAACAGATATGCTCTCTTAGTACTTTTGGCAGAACAGAGATGTGCAAAGGATCCAGGATTTTCACGATGGTATAGTCCTCCTTACAGGTGGGCCTTTCCCACCTCAACTCTATTTAACTTTCCAATCTATCTTTATGCTGCTATCAATAGAATTTCTGTTATGAATGGATCTGGTCATGTCTTTTATGCTCAAAATTCATCAGTGGTTCCGTTATTCACTGAGTAAAGTTCAAACTCCTCTACCTGGAATTCCACTACATATTCTGGCACCACCAAACAGCTTATGCCTCAGAAAAACCTAACTATTCTCTTCCCCCCCATACATAGCCTGAACATATTCAACCCACTGTATTATTCTCTCCCTCCCCATCTTTCCCTGATGAATTCCCTAATCATCCTCTAAATCTCAATACAAATGCTGCCTCCTCCATGATGCCTTCACTGATCCCCACTCAGTAAGGTTACCTTACTTCTTGGACTTTAAAATTACAGTTCAGTTTCTAACTTTCTAATGTCTTTATCTTAAATATTGGTTATTTTAGCTACATGTATTGTTGTCTTAAGTCCTCACTGTACTACAAACTACTTGAGGGCAAGGTCTATCTCTTATCTAAACTTTTCCTCCCAATACCTAAGATAGTGCTTGGGATCCAGTAGATACTTAATAGATATATTGATTTTTATTATTGTTAAGAGTTCACACAAATCAAATTATAGGAAAATAAAGATAAAATTCATCAATTGGTCTATTACCTTAAAGAATTAAGAACCTACCAACTGGCCTATATCAGGCAGTAGGAAAACAATCCGAAATCCATAGTAACTGGACCCCCTTCCTCACCATTTCTCATACTTTAATACATCATCTTGATCTGTTGAAACTACAAGCAAAAAAACTTTTATACTTACATTTCCAAAGCTTACACTGTACAACATAACTGGAAATATCTGGTTTTCAACTATAAACTTGCGGAAGTTGGGTGCAGTAGTTCACTCATTGCTGCTGTAAACAACATGTGTAAGTCATTTTTCTCCCTCTTAAAGAAAAGGCCAGCAGCTGCTTGCTAATTTTTTTATTGTGTTATACATTGCCAACTTACATATATCATCTTTGTTTGGAGCTTTTAGGACTTGCAATGCTCCCAAGAAGTTCAGAAATACATTGGCCTGTGACTTAATAAAGCACAAACTGATCTGAAGGCTATGTTATAAATTTCCAGCCCTTCAAATAAACTATTCCTCTAAAACCTAAAAAAATAAATTTCCAGTATTAGGTAAGGGAAACTTTGAAAATTATATCTTACAGGCTGACGACAAATGAGCACAACTGTCAGAAGATTAAAAGTGCCCCCCACCCCAGAGTAACATGCTTCTCTTTAAATATATTGGTGTGATATTTATGAAACCTTAAAAATAGTTTTGGCAAGTGGAAGACCTTTTAAATGAACAGATGAGGCAAAAAAATCTTATTACCTTTGAAAAACGCAATTCAAAAGTTTTTACTTTTATTTTAGCATTCTAAAGTAGTTCTGATTACTGCTCTCCAAGCCACAGGCTTTTGTTTTTTTCCTATTCATTTGGCAACTGTTTTGATCATCATTTCTCCAAATAGATAGCACTTCCCTGTTTAAGAAAGAAAAGTGGAGGGATTTTGCCCTGGGGAAAAAAAGCTAATTTTTTAAAATAGCTGGTTGCAACAAAACCATTCTTTGCCTCTTCTGACCAAATTCTTACCCATTACAGAAGCAAGCAGAAATCAAGCAGTCAGATGGTGCATGATTATGTTTTGGGTTGTTTTTAATTGTGACTGGTTAAATTTTAAATTGTAATATAGTGCTTCAACAATTAGGAATGTTGTGAAAAAACTGTGGCTTCTAAATCAGAATTCAACCGCAAACTTTCACTAAGCTTAAATCCAAGAAAGCAGCGAAATCACTTTTAGGCTCAGCAATGTTTAAGCACTAACATTAAAACTGTGTCCCTTCTGATAAAATGACAGATGGTTCACTTCTGAAACAATAGCACTGGCATCATGCCAGACACACAGTAAGTGCTTAATCTTTTTTTATTCTTTTCATTCATTCACTCACTCATTCATTCAACATTAAGAGGTTTCAGAAGAAAAGCAGGAGATGTGAGAAGAGAATGACACTGCCATTAAAAAGATTTAAACTGATAATAATCACTAACAGTGGGAAGTTAGTTGTAATAACACACATAAATCAGTATAATTTTAAAGACAATTGTCATTCAAATGATAACTATGTAAAACTGCACTCTTTATTATAGTAGCTAAGTAGTCAGTGCATAACTACATTAAGTACTTTTATACTTATTTTAAGTCACAGGAAAGAAAAAAACCTAAAACAACTTGGGCTGGAGAAGAAATAACCCAAAATGTCATCATTAGTCATTCTAGCATCCATCATACATCTCTTTTCTGATAGAAAACAATGAAATAACATTTCTGCATACTCCACTTCTTCCTCCCTCCCCACCAAATAGAAATTTATATGTCCTAAGTTTTCTTTAAACATTTAGGAAATGCTTTTTCTGTTATTCTAAAGAAATGGTGCTTCAGCAAGAGTAAGAAATGTTTTCACCGACTCAAACTATTATCACAAGGTGCATTTAAGAAACAAAACCAGAACAAAGAGATTTACACTATTGTGAGACTCCAAAAATAAGAAGAATTTCTTAAATGAGTTTTAAACCCTATTGCTTCTTTGGTATATTCAAGACATGTAACAAATTTCCAAAAGGCAAATTTCAAAAACTGTAAGAACTCTTTCATTATTATTCATAATCTTTAAGATGTTTTCAGGCTAGAAAAGAAACATGAGTGATGAATGGAAAAGTTACTTTAACTGAATAATGGTTGAAATTTTCACAAACCTCATTTCAATTTCTAAAGTATCCAAAAAAACCTTGAATAAATTTTACACAAAGAATGGAGTTATGTTCAGTTCACTGAAAAAATTTAAGTTGAACAATTGTATCTTTTAATCTTCACTTAAATAATGAAAAAAAAAGAACTTGTATTTATTGTTTTGGAAGATTCTATACAATTTTGTATTTTAAATATGTTCTATAACAGTAAAAATTTCATGGGGAAACCATGGAAAACCGTAATAGATAGTGTGACAGTTCTAATATAGAACCTGAATGATAACTTCCATAGACTAAACAAGGAATGATAATAAAACTAGTTAGATGATAAAACAAGTTAAATGATAGCTGAATATGAGACAGCATTATTCCAGGTTATTTAATTTTCCAGAAAGGCAAGTTATACATATCCACATATAATTAAAAATCTTCCATTCTGTCTCACAGAGTATAAAGTATACAGTTAATTATAGCAAAATTTACAAATAACCAGCTTCAGTTCTGGCATTAACCAGACCTATTTACATATTTGGATAAGTAACTTCATTTCTATACAGATGTTTACATTTTAAATCCACATGGAAATATACAAAAATGGCAAGAAATGTGTTTTTAAATGTACATCTTCAACTACTAATACAAATATTAACATCCTGGTACAATCAAATTCCAGGTCGGCATTATTTCTTTATGAAGGTTTTATACAAAATTAAAGAAATATTCTTTCTCTAGTTTCAAACTCTTAATGCTGGTGGTCTAGAGTGTGTCACAGTCAAAAACAACCATCAGGAAAACTTGACTTTCTTAGATTAGGGTGTCTCACAAAAAACCCTCGAATCTGAAAAAAATGGTCTCGTGAAACTAAATGTACCGTTATGTAATTAACTTGTATATAGTTACTAAACTACATTACTCCATCTATTTGTCAACTACAGTTATAATACAACTAGACATAACACCAACTGCCTCATTTAAAAAATGTCAATAATTACAAGCCAGTAAAAAACAAATATAAGGAATTTCTAATTTGGACAGACTCCTTAGAATTTCATTTTTAAATGGTTTCTTTTTGCATATTAGATATCAGTAATAGGCCATCCTCTTGGAAATATTAACTCTCAGAATCAAGCAGCACATTCCACTTTGGCATGGCTTAAATCTTTCATAATTGATAAAAGGAAAAAAATCCTCAAATCTTTTCTTAGGTCTGCCTACATTAAGTGCTCTAGAGCAGCTTAGAACATACTTTGATTCTGATTTCTCCATTATACAAAGAAATCTAGAATTAGCTACAAAGTTCCTGTACTTTGGCTACAAATAATTTTTTTTCCTAAGAACCAAGACAAACCAAATTTCTATCAGCTAAAAATGAGCTTGCAGAATCAGTAAGGCAAAAACCAAAACAACAAAAAATACTGGGCAATGGGCACTTGATTTGGGACATATACAATTCCCAAAAGCATACACTACTTCCTAATCAAATTTAGAGAAATAAGCAAAAAATGAAAACAAATACATGACTTTTTCAAAAGGCCTCTTGTGGTAAAGTTATTTACAAATAGTGTTCATGACTTCTTTAAAGTGCTATATCTTAACTCAGTTTTCAGCATCATCTATTTCTTTAAGAGATCTTTGAGCACAGCACCAGCACTGTTATCAGGTAACACTGGCAGAGGTGTAAATGTAGGCAAAGCATCTGAAATGGGCTTCATAAGGAGATGCCCAGTTCCACCGGCTCCAAGCACAGCTGGGGTAATTAGAGGTACAGCTGCAGAACGTGGTGCCAAGAATGGATTTACATCTGGTCTTCTACTGGTTCCAGATCCTTTTGCATCTAAGATATAAGAATACGGTTTATTTAGCATCATATTCTTAATAAAAATCATTTCATGCTAGCATAAGCTTATTCTCTAAATGTAGCAAAATTGCAAAATTTGATATTTATAGTAACATAAACATGATTAATACACATGAATTCTGAATCTATTTAAAAAAGGAAGAGATAGACACTCTAAAGAATTCAACGTCCGTATAAATTTTAACCAATGTGATATTCAGCATATTTTTAATGCTCTAACTGTTCAAAAGAATATTGCTTCTCGACTATACAAATGGAGATATATGCATTTGAGAGGTAACTAAAAGTTCCACAGGACATATGCAGATATTTTGAAATAAGGACTGAATGAACATAACAAAGGGAAATAGATATGGCTTATTATATTTACTATTATTATTATTATACTATCCTCCAAGGGGAGACAGGGTACAACTCAAATCCTTTATTGTGATATGGAAGTGATGTGAGTTTTTCAAAGATTATGCCACTAGAACTCTAGGTCTGGGAAGTCTTACCAATCTGGAAAAGCTTCAAGTGATCTACTATCCTACTAGGTTCATTTATATTTAAATATCATTTAATTTTGATATTACAAAACTTAGTAATGACTAAGATATAAAAAGGCTCCAATTTTTAAATTTATCTGCCACCTTCCTACTCAAAAAGATAAAATAGCTGAGTTTAGATTTATCTAAACAGTAAGAAAAATGCAATTCTTCAATGAATCTGTGACCTCATTAATGTAAATATTTCCTCTAAGAAAAAAGATCACAAACAATGCACGCATTCTCATCCTTTGTAATTCTTGGTCGCATCTTCCCATAAATCCTTCATAGAAGACCTAACAAATATACTACAGACTCTAGGTCTTTAACATGTCATGATACAAGTGTTAAGTTGTCCGTCTGTTACCCTTTCTGATCGTGCATTTTCTGGTTATTCATGCTACTTCTTCCTTGCAAGTCACTGTTGACAATGTGTTGCAGTCTATTCAAACCCACCACATGCATTTCCACTGGCCTCTTTTTTTATTATTTGTCACCAGCAAAAGCCCAATTTTAGAGAAAAGGAAATCCTGTTATAGTACAACCATGGAAAGTACCTCAAAATGCCAAATCCTGAATGACCAAGCATAAATTATCCTTAATTCAAACTGTAGCTATAGAGCCAACACCAAGGGTTTTCATTAGATCACCATGAAACATCTGAACCATCTATACAAGAGAGAACAATCAACATTTCCCTCCCTATATAAAGGATATTTTCAGTTAAGAAATGGAATAACTTAAGTGACCACTGAAGTAATTTTTTCAATAACACAAAGTGAAAATTCTTCCATCTTTTTGCTTGGATTGGGATGTCTAACATTCAATTTTTAAAAACTAGGAAGTATGCAATAAAGCAGTATCCTTATGTTATTTACAAAGTAAAACCCAAGTTTACAGAAGTTAATTTTTTTCTGGATGAGGAGAACAGGAGGATTCCAAAAAACAAAAGAAATCTCTTCCATGACAATTCTTTATTTTCAGTGGTAATTAGATCCATAGGACACTAAAACAAAATTGTCACCTGAAAGCATTTTATATCTATCTATTATGCCTACATCAGCTGAGTTGGTCTGTACAATCTTTGTTAATGAGGCTAAGACTGTGGGTTTGAATCCCAGAATGGACCTGATAAATTTTAGAGAGAAGAAAATGGCATTCATTCCCTGACGAGTCACTCCTACTCTTGGGATGTACTACACACTTACCCCCTTGGTCACATGGGAAAATCAGGTAACAGTGTAGTTGAATCAACACTAATTCATCATCATTACTAAAATGTCAAGGCTCAGATGGGGTCGTGCACACAGTAGGTATACAACAAACTTTTATTCAATTTAAAATACACCTTCTACTTAATGTACTTTCAGACTCAGTTGGTATGTTGGTTAGTTTTGTTGAGCCATTTTTCCTCTTTTATTCTTTGTTATCTGGGTAACTAAATGGCACGGTGGCTAGAGAGCTGGGCCTGCAACCAGGAAGAGCTGAGTTAAATCTGGCCTCAGACACTTACTAGCTATATGAGCCTGGTCAAGTCACTTACCCTGTCTGTATTAGTTTCCTCAACTATAAAATGGAGCCATAACAGTGCCACATCCCAGGGTTGTAATAATCAAATGAGGCAAAGTGCTTATCACAATGTCTGACACGTAGTAGGAGCTGTATAAATGCTAGCTACTATTATCTGTTACAAGGGATGACTGAAGAGGAAGCTAGGTGGCTCAGTGGATAGAGTGCAGGGCCTGGAGTCAGGAAGACCTTAGTTCAAATCTGACCTCACTTACTGTGTGACTCTGGGCAAGCCACTTAACCTCTGTTTGCTTTAATCCACTGGAGAAGAAAATGGCTAACCACTGCAGTATCTCTGCCAAGAAAATCCCACACACAGTATGGTCCATAGAGTCACAAAGAGTCAGACATGACTCAACAACATGGCTGAGTAGATGAGAAGGATATATTTGAAAATGAAAGTGATATAAAAACTAAAGTCATTAATAAAAATTTAAAACAAAACCCAAAAAACATACATTCAAGAAACGTAAGTCAGTATCATTTTAGCACGCAAGGTAAAAACATAATAAATACTTATCTATTATGTGGAAGACAAGGAGAGAAAATCCGGGTCTTTTTTACAGTTTTAAAAAGAGTAAACACAAATTTAAAAGATATTCCATATTAGTTAGCATCACTTTAAAATAGAAATAATAATAAAATTAAATATTAGTGAGGCATCAAAACAAGTAAATAGAGGGATAACCTCAGAGTCAAGAAGACTTGGGTTCAAGTCCCACTTCATATACTGGCTGTGGAACCCTGAACAATTCAATTAACCTCCCAGTGCCCCATGCAAATTCTCTGAGACTACATAAATTGCAGAAAAGGAACTGAAATGTATTAATCTTCACCAGGAGCTCCCCACACAGACAGAATTAACATACTAAATCTAAAAACTACTCTTTTTTATTTTTTATTTATTTGTTTGTTTGTTTATTTGGTCTTTGGAGGGGGGAAGGCAGGGCAATTGGGGTTAAGTGACTTGCTCATGGTCACACAGCCAGTGTGTCAAGTGTCTGAGGCCAGATTTGAACTCAGGGTCCTCCTGACTCCAGGCCCGGTACTCTACTCATTGCACCATCTAGCTGCCCCAAAAACTATCCTTAATATATTTTTTACCTGTAAAACTGCCTGATGCAGTGTTAGTTGGTTTTCCCCTTTCTGGTGAATCTAAAGGTTTCATATCATGAACAGAGAGCTTTGGTGGAGGAAGACTTGGACGGGATTCTGTCTCCAGAAACTTGACAAAGAGTTCTGAAAAAGACTAAAATAAAAAATGTGTGTTGTAAAATACTACTTAATTTTAAACTGTGTAATTTTAATCAAAATCTAAACCCTTGTTTCAAGGATTAATGCTTGCTTTGCAACATGAATATCACAACAGAAATTTCAAGATTTAAATATGAATATCTGAAGGTAATATTCCCAACCTATGTTATGTCATTCTAGTCCATCAGACAGACTTAATATCTTCCAAAATTCTTCTTTACACTCATAGACACTAAAAACTATGATAACGTTGTCCTCCCCTTAAATCCTCTTCCACTGCCATACTGCTTGGAGCTAATTAGCTTTTCAAAGACTATACCAATGGAATATATGTAAAAAGACTTGGAAAACACTAAAACAAGCATGATAAATGTACAAATTAAATACTTCAAAACTTCAAGGATCAGCAAGAGTACTTCCTTCATTGACACACATCATAATCCTTCCATAATTTTGTAAACTGTCTTCAAGAACTTTCGTAGCTAAAACTTTAATCACTGTGAAACCAACCAAGGGACGAGCTTCTTGGATTTCAGTGAGGCTGGACATACTTTGCTGAGTCCATTCTCCAAGTCTTTCCAGCTTGGTAAGACTTGCCAAAGCTTGGGCTCCACTGCCACAGCCTTCAAGAACCTAGGGTTGCCTCTACATCATGATGAGGTAAAAGAAAAAAACTTTGGTGGAAAAAGCAGCAAATTTTTGCAATGATCCTATCAAGTTGTACAAAAGCTTCATTTTACAGATGATGAAACTGAAGCAAATGATTTGTTCAAGGCCACACACCATTAAGTCCTATCCAGGGGCTCGAGAAGTCACCTACGCCATTATTCTTTGCAATGCATTATCCTATCTTTCTAAGAGCACTGTATGATAAACCGATGAGCAGAGTTGTCATTTCACCACCCATACATAGAAAGAATAAAAAGGTTCTTACGCTATTAAACACTGATTGCTGATTTGGTCTCAGAGGTGTGCTGGGTACACTCTTTGATCCTCCTCCACCAAGCCATCCTGCCATCCACCTAGTGACACCACGCTGATCTTCATTCAACAACTAGAAGATTAATTTTAAGACATAACTAATCACCATAATATCAGGTCATAAAAAATAAGAATTTGTTATATTTGATTTGAAATATGCTTTATCCCAAGCTGACTTCTGGTAAATATTAATTGATAAAAGCTAGGATTATAACCAAATATAATCCAAACAACCCCTCCCTCCCTTTCCACAAATTCATTTCCACATAGTTTTAATTGTATCTCACAATACTATCATTCTAAAATATGCGGTGACTTCTGAAAGCTGTCACTTATACTCCATGATGCTGCAATTCTGTGGCTTCTCTCATCTCCATGTCCAGTCTAAACACAAGGAGGCCTCCAAGTTTTAGCATTGGACTGCTTCATTCTATATTCTCTCCCTCCCATGACCATCATCCATTCCCATAGCTTCAATTCAATATTTATCAGCTCTTTGAAGATTAACTCCAAAATTGATATTGGAACTCTTCAATAACCTAATATTAAATTTCCAGTTGTCTGCTGAAAATATCCACCTGTATGTATTGTTAATGCAATGGGAAGATCTTTCCCATCCATTAATAGGCCCATGTGACCTGTCTGAGTCACATCAAAGCCTGAGTCACATGAGTCTGTGGTGGGAGGAGCTTGCTGAATGGGTGGAGCAGGACTGAAATGCAGTGAGACAGGCACACAGAGCAGCAGCTGGTGTGAGTGAGGGCCAGGGAGTGATTCTGCCCTTGTTTGTGGGGAGGCCCTGACAGAGGGAAGGCTCAGGGATATGGGTGCCCCCTGCATCGATAATGTGTATACATTTCCTTGTTGCTATGATGGATCTGGCTTTCTGGTGTTTGAATGAATGTTTTGGTTCTGTCTTCTGAAGACTGGAGACAGTCTGTTATATTTTGTGATTCACAACTACGCTGGCATTCGCTGTGGGTATCAGATTGGTGATACACTATATTAAGGTTATATTTTGTGCCAAGTACAAAACTAGACAAAACTGAATTCCTCACTTTTCCCTCAAGTCTATTTTTTATGAGAAAATACTTCCCCTACTCTTTTGCTAAGGTAGGGAGTCCATAGGTGTGGAATTTTATCTAGGGTATCAGGGGTTGTTTTTGAGGTATTAGTTTTGCTGTGTTATTTTTCTTCTTACTCTTTTTCTTTTCTTTTCCTTTATAAATTCCTTGTTATAGGGGATGCCTCTCCAGGAAGGAAGTAAAAACAAGAATTATTAATAAAAGTTTATTCTTTGAAAAGTCTATTTCTGGGGATGGCACCATCATCCTCAGACACACAGGCTATTGGAAACTTGAATTTTTAAATATGCTCCCCTTTACCACATCAGGAGTTTTACTTCTGCAATATGATTTATTTGCCCAAGGTCACATTGGTAGTAAATGGGAGAATCTATATTTGGACCTAGGTTCTATGATTACAAATCTAATTTGCTTTCTGCTGTGCATATTTCTCATATCTACTAAGTCCTTCCTACTCCTTTTTGTAATTATCTAAGTTCAAAACTTATAAACTATTTTCTGCCTCTAATCTCTCCCCTCTACAATAAATCCTTCAAAGTAACTTAATTCAACAAAAATTCATCAAATGCTTACTGTGAACCATGCTATGCTAAGCTCTAGGGAAGTTATTATTCTAAAATACTTAATACCTTAAGGTGAAGGTCCTAGTCCTCATGCATGAGGTCTGAAAAGGAGACGTGACAAATAACTATAATAAATAATATATGATAAATTTACTGAGTACCAAAGTGCCATATTAGATCTGAGAGGGAAATGGGTACCTACTGGGAAAATCAGAAAAGAATACACTGAGGGAGCAGCATCTGAATTAGGCACTAAAAAATGAAGAGGAATTCAACAGGAAAAGAGAGTCAGGGAGTACAGTTCAGATGTAGGCAACAAAGTAAACTAGTAACATGGAGTGGAGTAGTTTGCTAGAAAGTAGTACATAAGAAAGGAAATAATATAAATTAAAGCTGGAAAGACTAAAGTGCTGCCAGACTATGGAAATCTTTGAATGAGGAAAAAAAAAGAGTGTAACTTTCATTCAGGTGGGTAGCAGGGAAATTTCTAAGCAGAAAAGTCATATGGCCAGATCTCCATAATATATAATTTCACAGAACAAATCCCCTTAATAAAAAACTTGGACTCAGTCAAAAGGCTGCATGTAAGGACCTAAAAGGCCACATGTGGCTTCGAGGCTACAGGCTCCTCCCCTCTTCCCCCCACCCCCACCCTCCTGCTCTATATAAAGAAGATGTCTGGAAGTAATAAGGAAAATAGGTGAGTTGTGGTTTTCCGTTTGTTTTTGGAGAGGGAGAAGAAAAGAACCAAAAGAGCAAATTTCCATTTCAGAACACAGTAAGATATCTCTATGAAGCTGTAAATCTCCATTACCATACCACTTGCTTTTTAGAACATAATAAATTCTTTACATTACTTTCAGACTGTCTTGCTTGTCTGTTATTCCTCCTGAATTTCCTTTTGTTCTCTTCTGTGTATTTTAAAAACTGTTAAAATAGACTTTTTTCATCTTTTTTGCATCACCATTGTTTTCTTTGACTTCGGAGAACTGGATTTTGGCTATGACATTTTTGGGACTCTTCCTTTTCAGGTTGCTTTCTGGAAGTAATCAGTGGTTCTTTCCATCTTTACTTTGCCCTCTGGTTCTAATAGTTTTCATTTATTATTTCTTTAACTATAATGAGGTAGCCAGTTTTTTTTCAATCGTTTTCAGAGAATCCAATTTACATCCTCTTTTCCTGAACATCTTTTCCAGGTCAGTTTTGTTATACAAGATATCTTACATTTTTTTCTATTTTGTCAATCTTTTATTTTGTTCTAACATATCTTATCTTGTGGAGTCACTGATTTCTCTTTCATGTATTCTAATTTAGGTAACTTAGCACTTTCTATGTATTTCACTTTGAATTCTTTCCTCTAGAATTTTTATTTTATTTTTTATTTATTTCTTCATTTCATGTAGTCCTGGTGAAAAATCAATTTTGCAGCTGTTACAGAATTAACTTCTTCTGGGAGTCCTATATATTTGCAACAACTTTATTTTTATAACTTTAGATATTTGATTTTTTTCCAATCACATGTAAAAATATTTTTTTACATTTGCTTTTTAAAATTTCAAGTTCCAAATTCTTTCCCTCACTTCTTCCCTGCAAACCTCCCTGAGAAGTCAAGGAATAGGTTATATATGTGCAATTATGTAAATTATATTTCCATATTAGTCATGTTATAAAAAAACCCCACCAATTCCCCCCCAAAAAAGCAAGAAAAATAAAGTAAGAAAAAATATGCTTAATCTGCATTCAGACTCCAAAAGTTCTTTCACTGGAGGTAAATAGCATTTTTCATCTTAAGTCTTTCAAAATGAGATCACTGTACTGCTGAGAAGAACTAAGTCATTCACAGTCAATCATAAAATATTGCTGTTACTATGTACAATGTTCTGCTTCTGCTCACTTCACTTTGCATCAGTTCATGTAAGCCTAAGTGTTTTTGAAAGCATCCGGCTCATCGTTTCCTGTAGCACAATAGTATTCCATCACAATCATATACTACAACTTGTTCAGCTATTTCCCAATTGATGGGCATCCCATCAATTTCCAATTCTTTGCCTCACAAAAAGAGCTGCTATAAATATTTTCAAACTCATATACATTTTTGAACATTTCCTTTTTTTTAAATCTCTTTGAAATACAGACCTACTAGTATTATCGCTGGGTCAAAGGGTAAGCATAATTTTATAGCCCTTTGGACAGTTTCAAATTGCTCTCCAGAATGGCTGAACCAGTTCACAACTCCACCAACAGTGTATTAGTGTCACAATTTTCCCACATCCCCTCCAGTATTTGTCACTTTCCTTTTCTGTCACATTAGCCAATCTGATAGGTGTGAGGTGGTACCTCAGAGTTGTTTTAATTTGCATTTTTCTAATCAATAGTGATTTAGACCATTTTTATATAGCTTTAATTTGTCTGAAAACTGCCTGTTCATATTCTTTGACCATTTATCAATTGGGAATGACTCTTATATTTATATATCTGGGAAGAAGACTTTGTCAGAGAAACCTGCTGTAAACATTTTTTCCTAGTTTTTTGCTTTCTATGAATCTTGGCTACATTGGTTTCACCTGTACAAAAACCATTTAATTTAAGGTAATCAAAATTATCTATTTATATCCCATAATGCTATCTCTTCTTTGGTCATAAATTCTTCCCTTATCCATAGATCTGACAAGTAAACTATTCCATGCTCCCTTAATTTGCTCATGGTATCATTTTTTATGTCTAAACCATGTAATCCACTTGGCTGTCTGCTTCCATTTTATAGGTGAGTTCATCCCATTCACATTCACAATTATAACTACTATCACTATCTCTCTCTCTCTCTCTTCTCACAGTGTTTTGCTTCTCAGCTCTTTTTATGCTGGCCAAGAATCAGAAATTGAAGGGACACCCATCAATTGGGGAACAGCTGAACAAGTCATGTTATATTGTAATGGAATATTATTGTGCTACAAGAAATGACAAGCAGTGATTTCAGAAAAACCTGGACTTACATGAACTGATACAAAATGAAGTGAATAGAACCACAAGAACAGTGTACATAGTAACAGTGATATTTTATGATGATCAACTGTGAATGACTTAGCAATATATTCTCAGCAATACAACTGCCTAAGATATTCCTAAAGGACTCATGAAGAAAAATGCTATCTGCCTCCAAACTTAGAACTGATGTTGTCTAAATACAAACCAAAGCATACGGTTTCTCACTTTCTCTTTTTTCTGGTTAAAGTTTCCTTGCACAAAATGATTAATATGGAAATGTTTTGCACAACTGCACATGTATAACCTATATCAGACTGCTTACTGTCTCAGGGAGGGAGGAGGGGAAGAAAAGTAAGAGGGAAGGAGGAAAAGAATTTAGAATTCAAAACTAAAGAAAAAGATTGTTAAAAATTGTTTTCTACTTAATTAGGGAAAATTTTTTTTAAATATTTAAAGTAAATTAACCGCAGGTCAATTATTTGTCCAATGAGATGTTTCACATCTTCTATTTTTTCATTCTCTTAATTTTGTTTTATTCTTTCTTGATGTCTCCTGGAGTCAGTAGCTCCCACTTGCCTATTTTCATGGAATCATATTCTTTAGTGAACTTCTGTGCCTCCCCTTCTATGTGGCCAATTCTACTTGTAAAAGAGTAATTTTCTTCAGTGAATTTTTGTACATCTTTTTCCATGTGGCCAATTCTGCTTTTTAAGGAATTCTTCTCTTCAATGGGTTTCTGTTTCTCTTTTAGCATTTGGCCTATTGTTTTTTGAAGTGTTATTTTCTTCAGTATTTTTTATGCCTCCTTTACCAAGCTGTTGACTCCTTTTTCATGATTTTCTTGTATCACTCTCGTTTCTTTTCCCAATTTTTCCTCTACCTCTATTATTTGATTATGAAAATTCTTTTTGAGCTCTTCCAGAAAGTGGGGGGAGGGAGAACAGGAGACAAATTCATTTGAGGCTTTGAATAAGTAACTGTTTTAACAATTCTTCTGAGTTTGTATTTTGATCTTCCCTGTCACCATAGTAACTTTCAATGGTCAGGTTCTTTTTTTGTTGTTGTTTGCTCATTTCTCTAGCCTATTTCTTGACTTTTAACTTTATGTTCAAATTGGGCTCTACTCCCAGAATGGAGGGGCACTGTCCCAAGCTTCAGATTTTTTGTGCTGCTGTTTACAGAGCTAGTTCTAGGAGAGGGGTTTGTAAGTTTTCAGTTCTTCCAAGGTAATATGATCCAGAGATGTGTGGTCACTGCTCTCCAGCTCTCTGATCTGTGAATGGACCACAAGTATTCTTTTCTACCCTGGAACTGTGTCCAGGGTCCCTGCTCCTGCTAGTGCTCCTCCTCGCCCTGGGACTACGACCCAGAACCATATGTGGACAATGGAACAGAGTCTTGCTCTTGGTGCCAGCAAAGGATCCCCTATAATCTCCTTCTGATCAGTTTTCTGACCCCCTTACCATCTGTGAACTAAGAGCTCCAGAAGCTACCACTGTAAATTAAAGTTACTGTTCTCCCCCAAGCCTATTGCTGGCTTACCAGGGCATCGCCTACACTTCACTATGCTTCATCCTCATCCCACTGAAACAGACCTTTCCTGCCAACCTTTTAAGTTGTCTCGGGCTGAAAATTGCTTCGCCTTGTCTTTTTATTTGTTTTGCTGCTTCAGAATTTGTTTTGAGGTATTATCTAAAGTTGTTTGGAGGGGATCTGGGTAGAGATCAGATGAATCCCTACCTTTTTTTCTGCCATCTTGGCTCTGCCTTTCTCCAACAACTTTTGATACTTTACTTTTTTTGTTTTTAGCACATCTTTCCAGCTTTACTGGAAAGATATTTTTATTTCTTCATCTCTTTATCTTTCTAGCAATTCAGTTCTTGAACTATGGCTTTATGCCCAAAGCAAGGCTTTGTCCCCTGATGCACTTTTGGATGAACTGATCAGCCCTGCTTAGTCTAACCCTAGATAAGGTGCCTTCCTGGGCTAACCCACTCCTCCTAAGTTTAGGCACCACCCCACTCCTAGATCTTGAGATTCAGAGCATTCCTCAGGGCCTTCTCTATAATCTCAAGATGTTATGAACCTCGGAGCTCCTGGACCTGTCTTAGTCTGAGTGTTATGGCAACATGCTGGTTACTGCCCATTGCTATTTTCTGGTACTTTCAATGTCCACACCCTGCAGCTCCTCATGCTCTCTACTCTTGCTGCTCCCAGACACAAAGTCTTGTGGCTACGCATATGTGATCTCTGTTCATGCTGGGAGGCTACCTTGCACAGACACTGGCATTGCTAGTGTCCCTTTTCCTACTACCTCTGGGCTTCTAGCTGACTCGTAGAGTTCTGGAATGGAATAATAAATCATTTTACTGTAGTTCTCATTGAATTTCTTTATCATCATTCAGTCTAATACAGACTTTACCAGAGCCATATTTATGGGAACTGGGCCTCTCATTCAGGTTGCAATCTTGGCTGGAAATAAAGAAGAATAGGTTGGAAGAGGGGAAAAGCAGAAAGAAAATCCTTATTAGGAGAGTAAAGAAAGTCTAGGTGGATGGTATGAACCCTAAACTTGGATAATTGCAGGAAGAATAGAAAAGAAGGGCAATATACTAGATATTGCAGAGAAATAATCAAAATTTGGTAACTGGTTAGAAAAGCAAAAGTGTGAGTCAGTCTCAAACAACACTAAAGTTTCAAACATTAGAGACTAGAGAAATGGCAGTATAGCTGATAGAAATAACAAAGTAAGGAGGAAGATGAAGGTTAACGGGAAAGGTAATAAGCTTCATTTGAGGTAAAACTGAAACATGCAGGCAGAAATTTCTTATACGCAGGCAAAGATGTGGATCAAGTGCTCAGGACTGAAGAGAAAGCTTCTGAAAGCTCTCTCATCTAGACAGAGGTGGTAATTAAAAGTTATAGGATAAAGGAGACTATCAAGTGAAAAAGCGCAAAAAGGAAAAGGGAAACAATAAAAAGCAAACTCTTAAAACAGCCAATTTAGGGCAGTGGGAATAGGATGGGAAGCCAACAAAGCAAACATAAAAAAGTGAAGTTAGAGACATAAGAAGAAACTCAGATGAATATAGCATCTTTGAAGCCCAAGAAGAAAGGCCTCAAAGAAAGGAGTAATGATCAAATGCCCTAGAGAGGTAAGAGAAGATGAAGAATAAGGGGAAAAGCCACAGATTAGGAAGCAATTTATCACCTTTGAGAGAACAATTTCAGTACAATAGATATTAAAACCGAATTGCAAAGGGTCAAGGAGACAATGTTAAGTCAGAGAGTAGAAGCACCAGGTAGGGATAACATTTTCAAGGGATCTGACAGGGAGGCAAAAGAGAACAGCAAATGTATAGTGTTGAAAAATCAAGAGAATTTTTTTTCTGTTTTGTTTTTTTATGAGAACATTTAAGAGCTGATCATGATATTAGGTAGATAGGAAGAGCCAGTGATGTGGAAGAGACTGAAGATTCTTAAAAGAGACTAACGGCGTAAGGTCCCAGAAGAGAAATTACTCAATAGGATTAAGGGCATAAGTAAAGAGACTAGCTTTAGAGGAATGACTAGGAATTTCTCTGTGACTAAAGAATCATTAGGGAAGATAGTGAGAAGTTTTGAGAGGAGGTGAGTTGAAGGAATTTGGGGGGGAAATTTCATTATCTCCAATGAACTGACATTCTGAATCATTTATTGTAAGAAGAAAAATTCATAATACTCACTGTGTGGAAATTTTAAGAAATAAGTAGAGAAGGAGGATTCTGAGGGGTTAGCTGATATTAAACACCTAAGATTTATAGTACTTCCCACTGCAGTCCACACAATTTTTCTAATGCACTGATTATATCATTCCCCTACTCAAAAAGCTTCAGTGGCTTTGGTCTATGATTCTACCTTTTACCCTCATTTCATATTATTTACCATCACATATTCTAATATTTAAGCAAAATTGTTCCTCACTCCCCCACACCCTATCATTATTCTCTCTTATTCTGCTATCTCCTACACCTGGTGCCTTATTAATACAATCTCACTAGGCTAGAATTAACTCTGCCTACCTTCCTCCCTACCCCAATTCCAGTCTCCACTTTTAGCCTGTTCAAAATCCCAGTCTGATGCAGCGACCTCCAGAAACCTTTACCGATTCCTCTCCTTCCCACCCAACCGCACCAGTTGAAAGCAATCACTTCTTCCTCAAGGCATATTGTTTAGCTCCCTTCTTTTCATTTTTCATATTGTCATATGTTACCATATCGATATATATTTGCGTATCCCATAGCAGACTGTAAACTCTAAAAGACAGGAACTATCCTATTTCATCTTTGTATTCCCATAAAGTTTTATACAAAGGAAACATTTAATGTGTTTGGGAATTAAATTAACTTCAGATGACATGAATCTTCTGTAGAAAAGAATCATGTTTTCATTTCTCACAAATCTAAGTAAAAATATTCTGCCCACTAACACTTAACAAGAAACAAAATTCTAAAGCAACACTTTTAGTTATAAGCTTATCATTACCTGTTCCATTTCCTCTTTTTTAATTCCCAGGACACTTCCCATTAATCTTAACACTTCATGACGTTTATTCTTTGGTGTATGGAAATGTCCAACAAAGAGGTTTCTCATTAAAACCCTAAAAGACAAAAAAAAAAAATTAAATCGAGATCAACTGTTATATAAATACTAATTCCAAAACAGATGTCGCTAAATATATTATTCCAAGCACCAAATATTCTTAGCTACTCTCCCATTTTCTTATCCTAGCAAATTCAAGTGAAAACACTCAAATCCTACATCCTCCTGTAATAATAATAGTAATATCCTATCAAATAATCACCTTGCACAGCCACATTTTAAAGTGAAAAATCATCTCTAAATTAATTTTTAATGTATATGCTGGTTTTTGCCTAGTATCTCCCATAACATAAACATCTCAAATTTCCTTAAGAAAACCAAGGAACTCTAGGCCCTTCAATTATTACCTTGTTTATATTTTCACAATTATTATTGGGTAATAGTAAATACTGAATGACTCTCTCAAATACATAAATAATAACAGCTAAAATCTATGGTTCGCAAAATGCTTTCTTCATAATGACCTTGTTACACAGAGTACAAATTCTACGCAGATGAAGAATCTGACATAGAATACGTAAGTGACTTGTCAAAGGTAACATAAAAATAATAAAAATCGCTAACTTTACATAGTGGTTTTGAGGATTGCAAAGCACTTTCCATATATTATATATTACTTCCATATATTATCTCGTTGGATCCTCACACCCACTTTTCAGGGTAGGTACTATTAACATTCACATTTAATAGGTGAGGAAACTGAGATCTCCTCAGGATAAGTGACTCATCAATGATCACCTAGCCACTCAGTGTGGAAGACCAGATTCAAACCCAGATTCTCCTGTCTCTAAAGTCAGAACTCTTGCCAGTACACCAGGATTTGAATACAAATCATCTGATTCCAAGTTTGGGGTTCTTTCCACTATACCAGCCTGACTATAATGTCCCTGAACCAATGAATGTGAATGAGGTGAAATAAGAGCTCTTGATTCAAAAATGTTTTATGATCTACAAAGCACTTTCCTCACAATAATTGCATTTTAAAAAAGATAACGTGAAGGCCAAAAATATTATGAACAGAATTTTTCTATTTTGCTTTGAATTTTAAAGCAATAATAAAATTTCCCAAAAAATTTTAGGGTGAAAAAATATTGTAAAAGAGGAAATAATGAAGCATCTATGCTACTAGATTATTATATAATTAAATTACATAATATTTATATCATAAAGAAAATATAAATTAAATGAAAATGTTGAACAAATTACATGAAACAAGGTTAATACTTATCTGCATATGGCAATTTTTTAAACTTTAAAACTCATTTGTAGAATAAAAACAAATCTCAACATAATGTGAAATATGACAACAAAGAGTAAAACTCCCTTACTTGTCCACTTTTCCTTCTGTGCTATTTATTAGGTTCATCAATTTATTCTGTACATCATCTAACATTTCCTGACGAAGCTCACCTAAAGAATTAAAAATATAGTAAACAGCATATTAAAAATAATCAAATGCAAGAAGACGTATACAAATTTTACTCTGAATTTTAACATTTATTTTATATGAATGTATTTAGCTCAACTTTTCCCCTTGTATTGGGAGAACTTGGAGAGAATTCAAAATGAAATCAATAAATCTGTACAGTAGCTCCAACTTATCTTATTCATGTCAGGGTAAAAGGTATACAAAAATGTTCAATAGTACATTTTAGGTAATGTTTTTCATCCTCTTTGGAAAAGCTCAACTAAGCAAAGGAGAGAGTTTTCTCATTTATTTGCTTGCATTAGAAAGTCTGGCGAACCCATTTAAGCATGGTAGAAATATCAGTGGCAGTTTCAGAGTCATTCGGTAAATGCTAGGAAATGGAAAGGATTATTTGTTTTCCTTTATCCCATTTTCCTGGCTGGACCTTGTTCTTGGTAGGCTGTCTGGGAAGACTGTCTAACGGAACTAAGAACATGGCCCAGGATACAGCTGGTAGAACAAGGAACCCTGGTTAAAAAGGTATAAATTGAAAGCCAGGATGTTTGCTCTAATATAACTGGATTAAAACAGATTCAAGGGCTATAAACAAACTTCTGCATTAATTTTTAAAAAGAAATTCTTACTACACAAGGGAAACCTACAAAACCTTGAAGACACAGTTGGAATTATCACGGATAATTTGTAGAATTACTTTTCATAAAGCCAACTATATACCAGGACCAAAGAGACTTTTGTATTAAGAATGTTTCATATCAAATTCCTTGTTTAAACCGATAACTTTATGAATTAATAATGTGAGCTGAAAAAAACTGCTTAATCCAAGTTGAGATAGGAAGTTATCTCTTTTCAGTACAACAAAGGAGAATGAGATAAAAATGTACAGATGGTCATTCAAAATAAGAAACATCCTCATATCCCACAGAACTAAGGTGAACCACCATTCTTTCTTTATGTTTACGCTATATTTTCCTATTAATTTTCATAGAATCACCAACTGGCAGCATTTTAAGTGTCCTCAGAGGTCAACTACTCCAACCCATATCTTAACACAAATCCCCCCTACAATATTCAAGTGGCTATCAAGCCCTTTGCTTAAGGATCCTAGAGTGAAAAGGAACTCCTACCTCCTGGGGAAGTCAATGGTTTGTATAGCGCTAATTGTTGGGAAAATTTTCCCTTACAACAACTAGCCTCTCTATAACATTTGCTTTTAAAATTGTTTTAAAATGACTGTAACTATTCATTCACTTTTCATTATAAATGAGACTAAATTCTGGTTTGAAAGAAAACAAATATGGAAGCAATGATTTCAGAACAAAACTATTACATCTGTTTACAAACACACAAGCACAGACACACACATGCGCACCCACACACACCAGCCTAAGTTTGGAGAAATTCACTCCACTAGAAGGCCAACCTAGAAGAGTGTTGACTACTTTTAGCCACAGAAACTCATTAAATGCACAAAAGGGTTTCAATGTACATTGAGGGAAGAATGCTCATGTAAGCAGAATCAAGAATTCCTAAAGTAATAATATCCTATAACTGTATGACGCTTTACAATTTATAAAATAATTTGCCATATATTCTCCTTTGTGGAAACCTCTACCTTGAGGCCTGCTTTCCTGGCTGGTGAAACCCTTATCCCAGGTCATTTCACAAGAGGTCCCAGCCTTGCTCATTTCACTTCTGGCTTGATTTCTCTACTTCCTCACCAATCACCTTATTCCTATCCAGGTATCCTTTCTTCCCCTCTCCCTTTCTAACTCCTATCTTCCCTCATTAAAATATAAACTCCTAGAAGGCAGAGACTGTCTTGTTTGCTTGTCAATGTATCTCTAGCACTTAGCACAGTGCCTGGCAAATAAGCACTTAATAACAAAAGCTTTCTTCCTTTATCTGTCTTCACAATATCCCTCTGAAACAGCAGCACAACAACCCTCTGAAGCAGCAGTATGAACGACTTAGGAGTACAAATGCTCTCAGTCTATCTCAGTTACAGAATCACAGAATTTTGGAGCTAGAAATAACCCCACATGTCACTAAATCATGAAATCAATTAATCAGCAAGCATTTGCAATAAATAAAACTGCACTCAAGTTCCTGCACTGAAGAAGCCAACATTCTATAGGATTTACATTCATATTTGAGCTGAAGACAGTTAAAGAAATTAGTCCACGCTCACATAATAAGTAAGTAGCAGAGCCAGAATGTGAACCTAGCTCCTCTGCTCCAAACATAATGCTTTCTCCAGTGTACACAAGTCAACAGCATTCACTTTTCTACCCATTTCAAAGCCCAGTTCAAGTCTTTCTCCTTCAGCTGACTGCAGTGAGCTCTCCCTCCTCTAAAGTTTATGGTATGTTTCTCACCATCTACTTGACACTTCATCACAAAATGCCTACTCATGTTAGTTAATCTTTCACGTGTGTATGTGACTCTTATCTCCAAATAGATCATAAGATTGCATTGAAAATGGTCCAAATTTTGATAAAAGAACAGCAAGATTCAATTAGAAAAAAGATCAAGAATATCAAATGAAATCTTTAATACAGGTAAAGGTGAAGGGGGGGACAGGAGGAATTTTCTAGCCTCAAATGATACCACAAAGCGGTGGTCATCAAAACCACCTGTTACTGCTTAAGAAATAGCTTCATCAGCGGAACACACTAGAAAAGGGAAAATCAAAACAATGGAAATGAATAACCCAGTGCTTGATAAGCCAAATAGAAAAGAAATGCAAACAACAGGCTACAGAGGGGCTAGTCCTACAAAAATCTGCTAACCCGAGTTAAGAATTACTTAAAAACTGACAACTAACTTTAGGCCCAGTTATAGGCTGGATGGAATGCCCATCAGCTTCCCAGGAGCATTCCTCCCCTAAAGCAGTGGAGCTGGGAAGAACAACCACCAAGCCCTCAGTCAGCTACACCTCCCACTCACCCCTACAACTGGCTCAGAGCCTCAGGTCTATATACATCATGAACACTTTCTTCAAGAAAAGAATCAGTTAAGTACTGTACACGAAGAGCTTCAAATACCATCACAAAATTGATCATATTTTAACAGATTAGAAATGACTCATTAATGATATGGGAGCCATTCCTGAATCAGCTATGTAAAGTCAACCCATAGCAAAAACTCTAGGTTACAGTAAAAAATCAAAATTAGAAGCTAGAAGAATAAAAATAAGAAAAAGATGTAGTGCACAATTAATCTATTCAAAGGAGTTACTGATAATGAAAAAAAGTAATGGACAATGCTAAATTAGAAATAACCACCTTGATTACTACTAGATCATGTCTATTATTCAGTGTTTTCTCTCTCTCTAAATGAATGGCATTAAAACATCATGCTGGGAAATGACTTCTTGAAATTTACATGATTTATATCTAATAAATATTTTATCTTAATAACCCTGACTCTAAATAAAATATTATTACCATATTGTAATTGACTGAAAAAGGCATAAAATACAAGATCCCACTGTGCTCATTGTTTATTAGGAAAAGGCTTTTGATTCAGTAAAAGAAAACATGACCTCAAAGTCTCTCTTTCAACAAGTTGTTACCCATTCACACACCAAAATTATGAAATATCTGTTCAATGACCACCTCCATAAACATCAGGTGAGATGTAAAAATGGGAGATGTATCCTTCCAAAAGGTGCTTGCCATTATGATGGAAGAGAGAATCTGTGCATAGTCCAAATTGAAGAGGGCTATTGACCCTATAGGAGGTGAAATTCTCCATATGCTCATATGCTTGCAGATGTCATGCTGGTTGCATTATGCCCGGGACACTACAAAATCTCTTAAAAGAAATCTAATCTAAAAACATCTGCGTTAATCATTCATGCAATTGGACTGACAGCTTACAGAGCTTGTGCATCAACATGTATATCAGGAATAGGAAGTATAAATAGACAATAAGTTGAGCCTAGAGTTAAGCAGAAGAGAAGAGTAAGCTAAGGTGCCTCTAGGAAATTGCAAAGTTGTTAAGAAGCAACAGTTTTTAGTACAAAGGAATAACTACAAATTAATTAATAATTACAAATAATTACAAAGTATGAATGACCACATGAAAACATGTCCCAAATCATTGAGAAGTACGAATTAAAACAATTCTGAGGTTTTACCTTATAACTAGAAAATGGGCAAAAAAGACAAAAGGCAGGAACAGTCAATACTGGAGTGGCTTTAGGAAGACAGTCACACTAATACATTGATGGTGAAGGTACAGAATGATCCAACCATTATGAATATCAATTTAGAATTATGTTTTTAAAAAGTGACTAAATTTTCCCTGTCCTTTGGCCCAGATATTCCACCATTGGGCATTCATCCTAAGGATGCCAAGGACAAATATAAAAGTAGTTGCCAAAACAGCAATGGCGGCACACTTTTTGGTGGAAAAAGACAAAAACACAGTGGGTACACATTAGAAGACTGGCTAAACAACTATGGCATATGAAAAAAAATTACTGTATAATATAAGAAATTCAGAGAAATATATGTAAGAACAGAAGCAGAACAAAAAAAAATCTACAACTATGTAAATGAAAAAAATCACTTGAAAGAAGTCAAACTCTGAATAATTGAAAAATCAATGAAAATCCCACAGAACAGACAGTGAAACAAACATTCCCCCTCAAGTCAGACAGTCATGGAACCATCAGGGAAGAATATTATATACTGTCGGATATGGTCACTGTGTCCATGATTTTTTTGTTACAAGGGAGAGCCCAGTCTAGATGAGCTGAAATAATTGTGAGGTAAAGACAGAAAGCCTAACAAAAACACTGTAAAAATCCAAATGATAAAGTTCAGAATTTAAGTAAAATTAAAATTTTAACACAGTAAAAATATCTGGAACTCTTCCTAACCTAACACCAAAATAATGGTACTTAAAGCATCAATTTTATATATATATATATGGAACAATTAATGGCAACAAAATCCTAGTGACACAGTATTTTTTTTCATGCATATATCCTTATTCATTCTTCCCTAATTCTTTTTTTTTCTTTTTTTCTTTTTTTATTTTTAGTTTACCACACATGGTTCTACATAATTTTGAGTTCCAGATTTTATTCTTCCCTAATTCTAATGCAGTTGTTTGCAGTATTATATTTTACCTATATGCAAAAAGATGTTTCAAGGTCAAGCAATAGTTAGAATATATTCTGAATATGAGTCTGGAAAACACTCAGAATCTGAGGAATGAGGGTCAGAAGGGTAATGGTAATAATCAGGAAAAGTTTGAGAGAGCCAAATACCCACTTCAAAAATCCTTAAATAAAACCACTTCTCAACCACATCTTCCTCTCAATTTCTCATCAATTTTATTTCTGGAGAAAAATTCATAATTCATTCAAACCACAGCTCAAATTTGGAACATTTATATAAAGGCAGGCAAAATGTGGCTTTGTAAGCCAAATGTAACATCTCTATGAGGTAATGTAACATACCAAAATGGTTCTTCCATTTTTTTTAAATTGAAGTCCAGGTTTCTTTGTTTATAAAATATTTGGTCACACAATGGCAAAGTTACATTAAAACAACATGGAATGATTTTACATTTTTCAGAGAGGGAAAAGCTCATTGGAGTTTCACTATTAACACTGACTATCTTTGGAATCTATCTTGTTGGAATGCTGTATAAAAGAAAGAATGTTCTATAAAGAATACTTTTAAATTTAAGTAACACCCATCAGAAAAAGGTTCAAGTCAAGATTGCTTTTTTTAGTACTTTCTCAAAGCTAATTTCTGATACAATAACTTCAGAAAAGGAAAAAAATTTTTTTAATTAAAGATTAAGAGATGAAAAAGCTTTACATTTTCATGAATATTTAAGTGTTCATATTATTGGAGGCAATGTACAGAAGGTAAGTGATTTTGTCCATAAACTTTCAGAAAAAGCTGAATGTTAAGTGCAAAAATCATTCAAAAGATTCCATTTACTAAAATTAAATTTATGGATAAAATGTTTTAATAATTTTTCCAGGTATATACTAAGAGCTTAATGAAAGTCTGCTGAATGGATATTCAAATGAATGAATAAAATAAACGGTATAAACAAAAGCATAAAGAGTATGCTTAACCAAAGTTTAAAAATATAAATTCAAAATTCATTCAATAAATATTTATCAAACACCTACTATGTACAAACTGCTGTGCTAAACAGTCTGCCTTCCTGTATCTTATGTAGTATAACAGGTATAAAACATCAAGTTATTCATTATGTGATTACACACATGTATCTGAGTTAAAAAAAAATAAAGTGCTGTGAGTGATCTGTGAAAGAACACTACTGTCAACAAGGAGGATCATAAAAGACTCCCTAACAGGGGAATCTGAGTGGGGCTTTAAAGAATGGGTGGAGCTGAGCATGGTGGTGCACACCTATAATCCTTGCTTCCAGAGAGATTGAGTCTGGTGGATCTCTTGAACCCAGGACTTCTGAGCTGCACTGGTCTAAGCCAAATGAATGTCTATACCAAATACAACATTAATATGGCATGGAGAAGCTCTCCAAGGACAAGAGCCATTCTCCAATAGATAAGTGGTCAAAAGATGTAAACAGGCATTTCTCAAGGGAAGAAATCCAAGCTATCAACAACATATAAATATGCTCTAAATTATTAATAAAAAGATAAATAAAAACTAAAACAACTCTGAGGTTCAATTTCACATTTAGATTGGCAAAGATAACAAAAGAAGAAAATGACAATTTTTGCAGTGGATGCAAGAGGAAACAGAATACTACTACGCTGTTGGGAAAACTGTGAATTGTTTCAACCATTATAGAAAGCATTTGTAATTATACCCCAAAATTCTTCTAACTGTGCTAAACTTTGACCCAGCAACACAAATGCCAAATGCATACTTTAAAGAAAGAGGAAAAAGAGGGCAGAGCCAAGATGGCAGCTTAAAAACAGGGACTTGCTTGAGCTCTCCCCCAAACACCTGTAAAAAATGACTCCAAACAAATTCTAGAGTTACAGAACCCACAAAATAACAGAGGGAAATAAGTCAGCTCAAGATGGCCTGGATGGTCACTGGGAAGGGTCTATTGCACCGTGCTGGGGGCAGAGTGCAGCCCAGCATGGGCTGTGCCAGAAGAGACCACGAACCAGGCCAGAGGAGAGGAGAGCAGAGCAGGCAGAGCAGGCCTCAGGACACTGAATCACTAAGCTGTGGCAGTTTCCAGACTTCTCAACCCACAAACACCAAAGACAACTTAGAAGGTCAGTGGGAAAACCGCTGGACCTTGGTGAAAGAAATACAAGGTCCAGCCCCAGCCCTGGGGCGGCGAAGGTGGTTGCGGTGGTGGTGACAGCAGCAGCAGCAGCAGTGGGGACTGCTCCTGCCCCTCCAGGCCCACAGATGGTGGGGGAAATCAGGTGGCTGATCAAAGCAGGAGTGCAGGGATCTCTTTGCTGGCACTAAGGCAGTGTTCTCTCACTTTGCCCTGCTTGGATCTGGGTCACAGTCCTGGGTGGTGGGCCTTGGGGGAGGAGGAGCACCAGTGTGGCAAAGCTTGTGGTGACTGTGGAGAAGGAGTTCTCCTGGTAGTTACATGGCAGAAAGGAGTGCTTGCACTCACAGACCAGAGCACAGGCCAGGGGAGTAGTATCATACCACCTCAGAACAGAAGTAGCTCTGAAAACAGCAGCACAAAACCCTTGAAGCTTGGGACAAAGCACTCTCCACTCTCAAAGCAGTCATACCCTGACAAAGAGCTCAAAAGTCAAGTAACTGACTGGGAAAACGAGCAGGCAGAGTAAAAGGACTCAGACTATAGAATCTTTCTTTGGTGACAAAGAAGATCAAAACATATGGCCAAAAGTCAATAAAGTCAAAGAGCCCACATCAAAAGCCTCCAAGAAAAATATGAATTGGCCTCAGGCCGTGGAAGAGCTCAAAAAAGATTTGGAAAAGCAAGTAAGAGAAGTATAGGAAAAATTGGGAAAAGAAATGAGAGTGAGCCAAGAAAATCATGAAAACAATTCAATGACTTGCTAAAGGAGACCCCAAAAAAATACTGAAGAAAATAACACATTAAAAAATAGACTAACCCATATGGCAAAAGAGCTCCAAAAAGCCAATGAGAAGAATGCCTTAAAAGGCAGAATTAGCCAAATGGAAAAGGAGGTCCAAAAGACCACTGAAGAAAACACTTCCTTAAAAATTAGAATGGATCAAAGTGGAAGCTACCAACTTTATGAGAAATCAAGAAATCATAAAACAGAACCAAAAGAATGAAAAAAATGGAAGACAATGTGAAATATTTCATTGGAAAAACCACTAATCTGGAAAATAGGTCCAGGAGAGATCATTCAAAAATTACTGGACTACTTGAAAGCCATGATCAAAAAAACAGCCTAGACATCATCTTTCAAAAAATTATCAAGGAAAATTTCCCTGATATTCTAGAACCAGAGGGTAAAATAGAAATTGAAAGAATCCACCAATCACCTCTTGAAAAAAGATCCCCAAAAGAAAACTCCTACGAATATTGTAGCCAAATTCCAGAATTCCCAGGTCAAGAAGAAAATATTGCAAGCAGCCAAAGAGAAACAATTTGAGTATTGTGGAAACACAATCAGAATAACACAAGATCTAGCAGCTTCTATAATAAGGGATTGAAGGGCTTGGAATATTATATTCTGGAGGTCAAAGAAGCTAGGATTAAAACCAAGAATCACCTACCCAGCAAAACTGAGTATAATGCTCCAAGGCAAAATATGGATTTTCAATAAAATAGAGGACATTCAAACAGTGTTCATGAAAAGACCAGAGCTGAATAGAAAATTTGACTTTCCAATACAACAATCAAGAGAAACATGAAAAGGTAAACAGGAAAGAGAAATCACAAGGGACTTACTAAAGCTGAACTGCTTTGTTTACATTCTTACACGGAAAGATGATATTTCTAACTCATGAGACGTTTCTCAGTATTAGGGTAGCTGAAAGGAATATACACACACACACACACACACACACACACACACACAGGGCACAGGGTGAGTTGAATATGAAGGGATGATATCTAAAAAAATAAAACTAAGAGGTGAGAGGGAATATATTGGGAGGAGAAAGGGAGAGATACAATGGGGTAAATTATCTCACACAAAAGTGGCAAGAAAAAGCTGTTGTAATAGAAGGGAAGAGGGGGTAGGTGAAAGGGAATAAGTGAATCTTGCTCTCATAAGATCTGGCTTAAGGAGAGAATAACATACACACTCAATTGGGGTGTGTACCCTACAGGAAAGTAGGGGGGAAGGGGATAAGGGGGGCATGATAGAAGGGAGGGCAGACTGGGGGAGGAGGTAGTCAAAAGCAAACACTTTTGAAAAGGTACAGGGTCAAAGAAGAAAACTGAATAAAGGGGAACAGGACAGGATGGAGGGAAATATAATTAGTCTTACATAACATGACTTTTATGTATAACCTATACTGAATTGCTTGCCTTCTCAAGGAGGATGGGCGGGGAGAGAAGAAGGGAGAGAATTTGGAATTCAAAGTTCTAAAAACAAATGTTAAAAAAAATTGTTTTTACACACAACCAGGAAATAAGATATACAGGCAATGGGGTATAGAAATCTATCTTGCCCTACAAGAAAGTAAGGGGAAAGGACATAAAAGGAGGGAGAGTGGAGTGAGAGAAGGGAGGGCAGACTGGGGAAAGGGCTAGGCAGAATACATGCCATCCTGGGGTGGAGTGGGAGGTAGAGATGGGGAGAAAATTTGTAACTCAAAATCTTGTGGAAATCAATGTTGAAAACTAAAAGTAAACTTGAAAAAACAGGGAAAAAAGAGGAAAAGTACCCATATATACAAAAATATACATAGCAGCACCTTTTGTTGTAACGAAGAACTAGAAGGATGAGAAAGAGGGGCAGCACAGTACAATGGATAAAGAAGCAGCCTTGAAGTCAGAAAGATTTGGGGTTCAAGTCCTGCATATTACATATAATGGTTACATAACCCTGAGGAATCAGTTAACTTCTCAGTGCTTCAGCCAGCTTTGTAAGACTATAAGTTGGTAAAAGGGCATCAACCTGCATTGGCAGAGGTACAGAATGAAGTATACATTTTCAGATGTGGCTAAAGCATGAATTTATTTGGCTTAATTTAGCTTAACTATACTTGTTACAAGGGAATGATTTTGGATTTTGTTTTGGTGTGAAGGAGAAGAATGTAGGGAAAAAGGAGCTAGTGTTAGAAATGTTTAAAAAATAAAAAGAGGGAGCCATCCATAAAACATTTAAAGGAAGTGAACAAGAGAGACAAGGCAGAAAGAGGTGCAGAGGACAACATAGATAAGTAAGATAGCTTTGAAATTGGTGGGTCAAATTGCGTATTTTTAAAAAATATAAACTGTAGGCAATATTTACAATTTCATATACAATGCTCTTTTCTGTTCTTTGCATAAGAAAATGTTCTTACTTATCAGTGTTTGTCTAGTTCAGAGTTGAAATCATAAAATTAATAGTTAACAGAGAGAAGGTTAAAGATAGAATTTCATGGAATACCTACAATAAGGTGTCAGGAAAGAGGTTAAGGAAGGAATGAAGGAAACAAATAAGAAAAAGAGGCAGAAGTACCAGAAGTCTGTAGTGTCTCTGAAATCCAGCAAAGATGAAGAATCCAGAAGTGGTACAATACTGGCCAGAGTTGTTGAGTTACAGATTTGACAATTCAGTTCTTGTGACCTTTGAGAGAGCAGTTTTCATTAAAGTGGTGAGGATAAAAGCCAAACTACAAGAGGCCGGGTAAAAAGCAGATAATTAGGAAGTATAAGCATTAGAGATAAATCTGTTCAACTTTATCAATAACAGAAAGAAAATCGATATAGGACAGAGATCAAGGGAAAAGGCATTTTCTAGGTTTGAAGACACTGAGCATGTTTGCATGCAAAAAGAAAAACGCTAGTAGAGAGGGAAAAAATTATGATTAGTAGATATATGAGAGAAAAAAGATGACTATAGAACAAAACCATGGAGGAAGGGGAAAAGAATGAAATCAAGGGTACATGTAGAAGAATTAGCCTAGGTGAGCAGAAGGGCTATCTCACATAGTGCTTAAAAAGTCTTTTTAAAATTCTACTTAACAGTATTGAATTATGTGCATTTCTATATAATTATCGGAAATCCAAAATATGCTGTTAGTACATCGGTACTTTCCTTGTTTAAGCAGATAAAAAGAACCTGTGCTTTCCTAGCAGCCTTCTGGGTTCCGGCAGCCCCCTGGGTGCCGGCTGTGGGGGAGGAATCTTACGCCCCCACCGAAGCTGCTAGCTGGGTTGTTAAAACAGAAACTTATTTTAAAAAATTATTTCATTTGTCTAGGTAATTTAAAATATTTTTAGTTGACTACTAAATAATTTATTTGCATTAAACTTCAGAAATTTCCTGTCTTTCAATAAGTTGGGGTAGGGGTGGGAGCAAAACAGGAGTCCAGAATAAATGTTAAAAATTTGAGTCCAGAATAAGTGTTAAAAATTAATTTTGTTTGTAGTCTTCTAATTTTTTATATTAATGGATAACTTTAGAACACAGATTGTTGTTCCTGTACTTACAGACGTTTTCCCTTTCCAGAGGAAATATTTCTTTTCCTTCAGGAATGGTAGTTAAATTCGTTTGCTTCTTATAAATCATATTCCTAGAGAATACCCTGTCATTAGTTAAAACATATGGTGTAGTCGGCAGGATCTGGCTTTAACAAGAGAGCATGGCGTTTTGGGGTGCTGGGTTGGTTGAATGTTTCCCTGTTTTTGGACTGCTCTTTGTACTTGAGGTGGCTATGGTTCTGTGGAGCCTCAGGAGCAAGGAAAACAGGCGGGTACTTTGGAGCCTTAGGAGCAAGGAAGACCTGAAGGAAAACAGGCGAGTGGAAGTGCTGGGCGAGGTTTCCCAGGGGCCTAAAGCAGGAGATAATCCCTTCCTCCCAGGGTTTAAGCTGATAAGCCTGGCCCCGGAGGACTGCGCTGAAAGGGCCGATGTCCTGAGATTATATTGTACATGGAGTTTTGAAACAGGAGCAAAAGGGTCTTGCTCCATTGACAGAATAAAGTTGGGAGCTAAGGTATGGGTAAAACGGAAGCCAGATGAAGTCATACTCTGAGGGAAGGTGGCCTCATGTGATTAACAGAGGAAAGCTTGTACATCTGGGGAAAGGCTGGGAGGACAATCCTAGTCTCCATCTAGGGTGGGATCCTCTTGGCTTCCTCAGCCAAGTGTTCCTCAGTGTTCCTTTTGAAAAGAAACATTTCCCACCTGAGTTTGGCTTCTGATATTGAATATTTGCATAACTGAAATCTCAACCAAACTGGAGATGATTTTGTTTGAAGGATAATAGCCCATACTTGCCTACTCTTTTTGTTCTTTGTTTTGGTTAATTTTGTTGCTAGTTCTGTCTCCTTTAGGCTTAAGTACCCTGCACTTTCCAGTGACTGCCTAAACATGTAGCGTTCTTGGAATTCCTGCCAGCTCACTGAAAGAACTGACCTCTGGAATGGGACTTTTTGGGGCAGGCACAGCTCTACGTCCAATTTCAGCATGAAGAAGCTATGGAAAATGAGACCTTCACCCCTTACCCCAAGATTTTGAGCCCCAATTGTAGTTACCAACATCTGGGCTCGGCCTGAGAGTAAGGGCTGGCCCAGAGTCACGCTTGCTTGCCGCTGCTTCCCACACCAACTGGAAAAGGAAAGAGAGGGCTTCAAGCTGTCCTCTCCCCTCTTATAGAGTTTTTGACATCATCAAGCGCTGCCTGAATGACCAGGGCCGATTGGTTCTTGACTTGGCCCCTCCCCCTAGGGTAGACCAGGTTCTGGAGCTAACACCTCCCCTCAGTCAGCCCCATGAATCATCACACAGGAAATTGATTCCTGGTATGGTCGCTGGACTTCCTGCCCCGGGAGAGCAAGCCACAGTGTCCAGAGGCTCAATGAGGTAAGCTGAGTCACTCAAAGAAAACAAAGGCCATTCCGGTTACAGTTTCAAATGAGTAAAATTATATCTATAAAATAGGAAACTAATCAACATACTTGCATATTATAAACTAGGCTAAAAAAACAAAACTAACACCCAAGTTTTAGCAACGCTATTAGAATCCAGACTTTTATCCAAATGACAATAATCTGTTAACCATTTATGGTAATTCAAAAACTGCATCTGGCACTTTTTATATTTTTCCACTTAAATACCACTTTTGCTAAAGATAACTATAAAGAAATTCTTCAAAAGGTTTAGCCAACAAAGCTGTGTCTGGGAATGTATTTGGAAGATTTTCAACAGAATGTTACAAGTTTTTTGTGTAAATAATTGCCCAGAAAACTCAATGTCTTATGTAGAAAATTCTATCAATCAATATCATGAAAGTAGTTCTATGAATGTTAGAAGCTTCCTTTACATATGGTACTGTAAACCTTTGTTTTAATACTTCATAATGCAGAAAAAAGTCTGAGTCCTATCTCATATATTTTTTAAATTTTCTCTTAAAAGAAAAACTCTTAAGGTACCTTTTCATTCTCATTTTTAGAAAATATGGGGTAAGGCATAGAGACTAAATCTTCTTGAAAAGGAAAAAAAAATCAGAGTAGTGAGAAGACCTTCAACAAATCTCAGGTGGTGAAGACTAAATTAGTATAAAAATATCCTTTTTTCTTCAGTCTACAGTTACAATATCCATTTAAAGTCTAGCATAAATTCACTATTCTTTTGAGTACTTGCTCCCTCCTTTCTCAATGACCACAATGCCTGCCTCATAGTCCCTTCACTTCAACTCCTGCCTTTATACTAAAGACTTCAACATGGACACTGGTGTTCCCACAAACACTCATTTCCCATTTTCATAATCCACTCAAATCCCATGCTACTTCTCCCAGTACATCTCACACCCTTGATACCGTTACCCCCAAGTATTCCATGCTTCCATGATAAAAAAAATACTCTGAAACTCCCTTATTCAATTATATTATTCCATCTCTTCCTATACATTACTCCTACAAAACCTAGTCTTCAGCCTCCCTGTCATTTCTAATCCCTCTACTCCTTAGGACTGATTTTTTTTTCCTTTCTAAAAACTACTATTGGATTATATGGAATGGCTCTCTGAGAGGGGAAGGGCAAATGGAAAGGAGAGGGAGGAGTATACTAGGAATAGCTATGATGATGTAAAAAAAAAAGGATATCAATAAAAACTTATTTTAAAAAAAATAAAGGTCTTCACAACCTGGCTCCATCCTAGCTTCTTAATCTCATTAACACTTTATCCTCCTATACACATATTTTTCCCAAAGCCATAATAGCCTTTTTGCCATTTCTCACATGTGATACCCCACTGTCTCAGTGCCTTTGCCTTGGCTCTTTGGCATATCTAGAAGGTTCTCTTTTACCTTTTAGAATCTCTCTACATAAGGCCTTTCTGGATGCTCCCAGGCTGCTAGAGCCTTCCAGGCTAAGGTTATCCATCTGCTTTATATGTTTTGTATACACCTATGCATATAATACCAACCAACCCTCCCCTCTATTACAATGTAAGTTTCAATAGGGCAAAGACTATTCCCCTCTCAGCTGTGCTTCTTACTTTCTGGACTTCAATACCTCACACCTGAGCTTTAGTCTCACCTTGAAATCTCCCTCAACACCTGTGGCCTCCTCGGCCTGTCATCCACCCTGGATCCTCCCAGCAAAACATCCCTTTTGCCATGCCAGACCCCTTCTCCAACTGTTGAGTTTTCTTCCTGGGGTCTCCATTTTGTGGAAGGGCCCAGGCCTGCCAATTTTCATTTTGTTTCCAGCTGTGATTCTGCCTTGTCCCCAACATTTCAACTCCTTTTTGTGTGTTGTCTCCCTCCATTAGAATGTAAACCCTTTGATGGCAGGGGATTGCCTTCCTTTTTACTTGTATTTGTATCCCCAGCACCTGCTACAGTGCCAGGCAAAAAGTAAGTGCCTAACAAATGCTAGCTGCCTGCTTGTCTTTCATTTTTGTCTCTGAATGCCTTGCACCAAGTACAATGACTGGCAACTAGCAGGGGCTTAATAAAAGACCACTGATTGACTGCTAGCAAAACAAGAGCTTTCACATTATTTTCCATCTTCTATTTCTATTTTTAACTAAGCACCTATCTATCTAATATAGCATTTCTTTTACTTAAAAAGTTTTGAGGACGGTTATAAAGAACAAGGGCATAAGATAAAAAAAAAAATTCGATTTAGTGTGCAAAATTACATGACAACTTATTAGCATAAATATCCATTTAAATTCAAATACGGATTCCACTGCAACATGTTTTCCCCTAAGATTAATATATTAGTGAAAATGTGAATGCTAACCAAAACAAGGCTGTCTGGAGTACCAATATTCTTTCCATTTGAGAGAAAACACATGAAATACCTTTTGAGGAGTGATGATAATACTTATACAGCACTTTAAATTTTACTAAAAGCTGTAGATAGATTATCCAACTGACGCTCACAACTGTAAGGCATTATTATCTCTCATCTCACAGATGAGGAAACATACTCAGAGAGATTAAGTAACTTACCCATGGTTACCCAGCTAGTGTCAGAAACAAAATTCAAACCCAGGCCCTTGAGGACCTGGAAACACATTTTCTAGGTAAAATGTTGCAAAAGTTATTCCCAAAGGATGGAAATAATTATATTACAGATCAGTATTTATCTTTCTGTTTATACAGTTTAAAATGCAAGACTTGTCAATACATGTTCCTTTTCATTATTTTCTCATGCTGTATGCTTCAGTGATAAAAGTTCCTCCACTGGATGTTAGTCAGATAAATCTCTTTATATTTATGGTTTTCCTGCCTCAAGTCTCTCCCTACTCCATGACAACCTACACACTGCTGCCAAGATTTTCCTCAAATCAAAATCTGACCGTTACTCTTCAATTCAACCAATTCAAGTAACTTCCTATTGCCTCTAGGATAAACTATAAACTCCTCTTTTTAGCTTTTAAAGTCCTACACATCCCAGTCCTAAACTATTTTTCTAGCCTGATTGGACACTCCTCCTACTCCTCCCACATTTTGCTATCAATCTAAATTAGCCTTCTATTACTCGAACACTACACTCTACAGCCCACTTCCCATATCCACTTACCCAAATACCTCACAAAGAACCTTCTTCCTCTAAGATACATCTGAGGTACCATACACTACATAAAACCTTTCCTGATACCCCAAAAGCTAGTGCCCTTACTTCAGAGGTGATGATGGAACCAGCTCAAACCAGCTTGTTAGAGCCAATTGTTAAATTTTCAGTGCAGGGATAAATGAATAAATGAATAAACATGTATTAAACACCTATTATGTGCCAGGCTCTGTGCTAAACACTGAAAAGAGAAATAAGGAGGACAGTTCTTGTCCTTAAGGAGCTTTACAATCTAATGGGGGAATGTATTTATACCAAAGAAACTGAACAAATGTTGCAAATCAAGCTTGACTATTTGTTGACTATTTAGATCAGAGGTTCCCAAACTTATTTGGCCTACCCCCTCTTTTCAAAAAAAAAAAAATACTCAGCACCCCCTGGAAATATACCTTCTTTAACCCTTTAGTGTTTTTTTAAGTTTGTGTCATTTCAAAAAATATATAATTTTTTTTAAATGACACATCTTAAATTTAGTAATTCATTGTAAATTTGTGGGCTTTTTTCCTGCATTGAAATTTTGATGAAGCAAAACTGCGTCATGTAACCGCATAATATCATATTGTAAACAGGTCATTACATGAACATATTCCTGTCAATGCATGCTGGACTTTCCAACAATGTGCAACATACTCACCTGTCAACACTTTCTTGTTAAGACCTATCAGCCGACTTGACCACTGATTAGTATAAACATTTTGTATGTTTATTTGGAAAATAATGTAATCACTACAACTTAAACTCTGTTATACAATAGATGAAACATGTACGAATGGCTTTTCAAAATTTTCTTATCTTTTCTTCTTTTCTTATGCTTCTACCACCCCCTTATTTTTATTCAACATCCCCCAAAGGCACTCAAGACTACTACTGCCCCCCTGGATTATTCCCAAAAGGGGTGGTATCACCCATTTTGGGAGCCTCTGACTAGATTTTTGAAAATTATGAAGAAAAATGTTAATAATGCTGATGAAATTTACAAGTGCCCATTGTCTCTCCCATGGTATCTGTATTCCTAAATCCTTCTAACATAGTGACTGGCACATTGTAGGGACTTAATAAATATGTGATTATTGACTGATTGATGATACTATTTTTTTTTCTACTGCACCAGACTTTTCTAGACATTCAACTATAAATCTATTAGGACCTTCAAAAATGGAAGAGACTGCCTTGTTAAAAGTGCACCATTGCTGAAAGCATTTAAACATTCTGTAAGACATTTTGTAAAGGATACTGCTGCATTGGACAGAAGTCATACTAGATGACTGCTATGGTCTTATCTACATGAGATTTACTGTATGACTAAATGCTAAAGTAATTAAACAACTTAAAATTTTAATACTGTTACTACACATTAAACAGGTCTTATTGGTTGGTTAGGCTATCCTGTTTCCAATTGAATTTAGCTTTTCCTAGGCCGAGTATACAACAAAAAATTATCTCATCTCTACAGAGATGAGATAATTAAAAACTCTGAATAAAACACAACTTTTTTTTAAAGTATTTCCTTATATTGTTTAAATGTTGAAGCTTTATATTAACTAATCATTCTAATCCTCAATCTACGGATGCTTATAAAGAAAAACAATCTATTAACTTTTCCTCTACAGTTTAATGCACTATGTACTCTCCTAGAGCAAAAGTCATTTGTCTTTTTCAAAGTTGTTTCTCCTGGCAAATTTCTTTACTGTCTGGCCAAGTTTTGTGTTAAAAATAAAGTACAGTATTACAACATCCATCAACATTTAAAGTGCTTAATGATCTATGAAAGCAAAACTACAATGATCTTTCTGAATCAAGTAAGTTAAGAAATTATTTATAATATCAAAAAGGCATATAGCTTCTTAAGAATTTAAATCTTAACATTTATGAATGTATATAAAAAGACAAATTAAATCAACCAGATGAATGAGATGACACCTTTTAAGAAGGGTTGTAAAACTGGCAAAAACATACTTAAAACTTTAAGAGAAGAAATGTCTTTTTACACCACTTTCCTATCTGTACAACATGGCTGCTTGCCTTTGCCTCAAATACCATAGTTGTTTAAGAATAACAGAACTTTTGTGTGTTTTTGGTTAATTCTATAAAATGACTCCAAAGTTATTGAACACAAGATGAAAATTACTTTGAATTTCATATGCATCAGTGAAGTAGATGATACAATATGACAATAACATACACAGACAACAAACATGTAACAAAATCTGTGGATAAGATTTTAAAATGGCATCGTTACTGAAGGGGTAATATTTTTGGAGAAGCAAGTAGTTCAGGAACTTCGATAATACCTGTCATCTATGATCAAACAGAAGAGTTTCTGACTCCGCAAAGTTCCCGCTGCTAGGAATTATGAAATTCAGATCAATGTCTTCAATTGTGAGCTTGGTTAGATTTTATAGACTTAGTACATGAGGTGATAATCCTTTGTAAGTTGAGAATGTTTCTTGGCTCTATTTGTCTAGTCTGTTTCTAGGATGTAGATTTCTTTAGTAACTAGGGTAGATTGGAACTCCCAATGTTTTCCAGTTGTCTTATGGACCAAACTGTATAAAGGCTAGACCTGTTAGGATCTGTTAACTTTCTTTTCTCTCCCTCCTACTCTTCTATTGAAAAAAAAGAAAAAAGAAAACCCTTGTAACAAATACGTATAGTCAAGCAAAACAAATCCCTGCATTGGCCATGTCCAAAACACAGGTTCATTCCAAAGGACGGACGACAGAGCATGCCACCTACTTCCTCGGAAAGAGGTGATGGACTCCGGATTTTTTTTCCAACCATATACTCCTAAAGAGGTGTAATCATTTTCCTATATCCACCAATGAGCCCAGGAACTGCTCTCTATGTGAATAAGAATATTATGGATCAGTGACTCAAAACCAAGAAATTCTTGGTGCTAGTACTTTACATCTGTTTTCCTGGATAACTCTCTGGCCTCTTGAGTTTCTAAAGACCTTCTGTTTCCTAACAGCCTGTCTGGACTTTGTTTGTTCTTAGGGTCTCATCTGCCTGAGTCCTTGCCCACGGTACCTGCCCTACCATGCAATATTTATCTATGCACTGACTCCTAGCTTGCATGGTTTCTGACACAATGACTACCCTGAGTAACACAGTCCCACTGATGAGCACTGGCTTCTGGGCTATTCAGCTATCACCTAACATAGATCCTTGTCTCTGGTATATTACCTCTCCTGAGCCATATGTATGTTTTTATAAATTCTTAGGAGTCCTTTGAACAGTACTTTCAGAGACAGCCCTAGAATAGACCACTTTCACAGATAACCAAAGAGCTTATGCACAGGGATGACATATTAGCCAAATGTTATTCTCCAAAATGTACACTGTGCCACATGACAAGTCTGAATTCAAATTTATGTCCTTATAGTTTATTACCAACAATCTCAAGGAACTGGCTGAGTTTATAGAATACCTTACCTCAATAAATATTTATTCCATGTAAACCGCTCTCAAGAAACTAAAAGTAAGCAAGATGCTAACGTCCTGACATCATCTTCTGATATTTGGATTGATACATGCCATTTTTCATATGTATGTAGAATTATTTTTCATTAGAGTGATGGATATGGACAGATGGTCCTTACCCAGTCTAGTTAATCTTCTCCTCGTGACAAAAGGCAAAAATTGACTAGATGCCAGGCCACAGTTGTGGATGCAATTTGTGACCACAGAACAGAGTGAAATTAAAGGCATAGAAAGGAACAGAATTAAAGGCCCTGGTTATTAGCGCTATGCTTCAATGAACTGGAATAGAACAAACAGAGTCAACCGGAATGTAAGCCACAAACACCCTACAGTGAGACTGACTATACTGTTAAAGCTATTAAATGCCTACATCTCAATTATAACACTACTGTTTTAGAATAAAGATGTACATTCATACCTTGTTTTTTAAGTTCTTCAATTTGTTCTTCCTTGAGATCCAACTGTTCTGTAAGTCTTGATGCTGAATCTAAGGCAGCATTTGCTTCTTCCAAGTTTTCCTTTAAGGGAAGAAAGCGCATTAGAATTTACTATTCAAAATCAATAGCACAGAATTTAGGTCTAGATTCTACATTATAAGAAGGACAGTTAAAACTGGAGTACGTTCAAAAAGGGCAACTAGGATGGTGAGGGGGAAAAATAAACAATAAAAGAACTAGTTTGGAGAAGAGAAGACAGCGGGAAGTATCAAAGCTATCATCAAGCACTTAAGCAGCTATCACATAAAAGGAGAATTAAACTTATTTTAGGCAGAAATAGAAGAAATGGGTGAAAGGTACAAAGAGGTAGATTTCTGCTTGATAGAAAAAATTCCTCTAACATTCAGGGCTATCTAAAAGTGGAACAAACTGCCTCATAAAGTAGTGTGAAAGTTATTGAGAATTTCAGAACAGACATTCCTACACAGACTAGAGTGGATGACCTCTAGGATACTGTCCAAATCTGATATTCTATGAATTACAGGTGACGTGAACTGCAGAGATCATGTAGTCATTCAGTCTCTAAATTTTACAGATTAGGATACTGAGGTGGCAAAGAGGCTCAAGGCCACATACCTAGTTAGAATCAAAGATGGCACTCTAATCCAGGCCTCACAACTCATACTCCTCTGTTCTTTCTACACTACCACAATAGCTCTCCTAGAAGTGGTAAACTTAAAGAGTAAGATGGAAAAGAAGTTATTGGGACTATAAGAGGACAAAATGCTAAAAGAAAGGCAGTAATCACAAAAACTATAAAAAACAAAGAATTACTCAAAAAACATAGCATTTTAGAGCTATTTTGCATAATAATAGTTACACTCATTAATAGTCTCAAAGAACATAATTATACCATTACTCAGTAAGTGAGGTTAATATTGATGACCCTGAATTATCAAGAACAGGTTAAATTATGTTTAGTTTTCTTTGAAAAGGAAGGTATTGCATCTTAGACATGATATAGAATAAATAACAATAAACTCAAACACCTGAATTCTAACCATACACGGGGCTTAGAAAAATCATTTTACCTCACTGGGCCTGAGTTTACTTATCTAAAATGATGAAATTGAAACCAGATGATCTCTAAGCTTCCCAATCAATGCAAACACTCTATGAATTAGACAGATGCCAACAAAAATGATTAAAATAAATTTCAGTGTCTAAAGGCATAATCTTCAATTATCTAGAAAATTCATTAATGTGCTATTGTTTATTCCTCAGAGATGCCACATAATTGCAGATTTGGAGGATGTGGGTTTGGATCCTGACTTTCCACATACTAGCTGTGTGACCTTAGTCAAGTCACAACCTCTCTGAGTCTCAATAGCATATAGTGAAAAGAACAGTGGAATGGAAACCAGTGAGATGAACTTCAACGTTGGCTCTCTCACTCCCCGGCTACATCATCATGATTCATTTCATCTCTCCAGATCTTGGTCTCTTCATCTGCAAAACGTTGTGGCCAGACTGAAAGATCCCTAACGAAGGACCTAGAGAGATCTAAAACTGATTATAGCAATGATCTCAGAAATAGGAGTACTACTATTTTTACTAATGATCCACAAAAGGGCTGTGAACATCAGAAGTTATTATGAAACTTACTGTATTTAAAGTTTTTGAAACTACAAAAATCTCTAAATGTCAGGTGTCAGTATAGTAATGCTACAATATACCAACCAGACACACAATCTAATCATGCCTTATCAAATTATTTGTTCCAAATAAAATGAAAAGGGGGTGAGGGTGGGGGGCAAAGTTTCTACAGTCAGAGAAGAGTAAAAGTTAAATGAATACCTGTATAAATAAAGATGAATGTAGGTTGTTTGTGTGTCTGATTTTGTAGGTATTACTTCTATTTCCCAATTTGCTTTGGTTAGAGAGACTTAGACTGACTCAATTTCCTAGCTCAATTTTGTATATGTATATACGTATGAATGTACATATCTGTATATATAGGCTATAATTATTTCTTTCCAAATAGTTTTTAAATGCCTAGTAACAGACAGTAATCTATTTTTTGCCAATAAAAAATATACACTCTGGAGATCAAACAATTTGCTCAAAGCTAGAAATTCAGGGACAAAATTTACATCCTCTGAGTTTATTACAGTGTTCTCCTTTATGATACACAAGAGCTCTCTAATATTCACCTTGATTTTACATCATTTCACACATATAAGTTAATTGTTCAAAGAAATAAGAATGAGAAATCTATAAGAGATTATATTTTGCATACTTAAAAGGAAAATCCCTTCTACTTACCTGTAATGATGTAACCTGTCCTTCCAGATGCTCTGCTTTTCTCTTCCATTCAGTCACCTCTTTCTTTTGCTTTTCTAGTTCAGCTGAATAGATAGCTTTTTCCTCTACAAAAAAAGTTTATTATTTATGTTTTCATTTTATTTAAATTTTCATACACATTTTAACAAGCTTTTGGTAACGTGACAGAAACATCTGAAATGTTCTCTTAAAGGGAAAGTTGACTTAAGACATTAACTTTAGAAAAAAGAGGCAGTACTTTAAATAAAGGTAACATTATTATCTAAAAAGAAGTGGAGCTAGTCTTTAATTGATTTCATCTGGCCCTCAGGGTAAACTTACTAATGGGTACTGGAGTAGTTGTCCCCAGAAAATTATACGAAATCAGATTAGCTGCTCCAGTTATCCCATTCAGAGTACAGCTGAAGAGCTATGATAATGGTTAATCAGTTAATATACTTTTCAAAGAGCAATAAATAATAGGTGAAAATGCTCTGAAGACCACTGCCAGCACAAACAGCAGAGTGAAACCTCCAATATACATTTCAATACCTTTTGCTGATCTTTTCCCTCTTTTCCCTCATTTATCCTCAATGCCCTATTTCTATTGCTTATTTTCCTACTGTATGTGGCGAATATTCCCTATTCCTAATTTTGAAGTAGACATCAGAAATTTATAAAAGAACTGAAATATAAATTGAGCTGTTATTTGTGTGTGGCCCTCCATGTTTATTTCTTATGGGTCAGTGGACCTCAAGAGTAAAGAGATTAGATCATGTAACCTAAAATGGAAAAAGGAAAAAAAAAACCTTGTCTCTATAAAATTATTTTTTACTAGATCAGATATAACACATAATTTACCTTGCTGAAATTGTTCTAGTACCATCTGTAGATTGGTTAGTGACAATGCATACTGTTTTACTTGGTCCTGAGAAACAGAAAGCTGAAGTACAGTTTCATCTCTCTGCCTGGAAACTACATTCAATTGCTCTTGCAAAGATTCCACCTGGAGACTGGCTTGATGACTTAAAAACAAAAAAGAATCAAAATAAGATACCTTAACAAGAATGGAACATTTACAAAATAGGCCTTTAACATGAACCATTTTAGATATGAATATTTTATTTATTAAATCAAGTTGAGGTTAGAACCATTTTATTGAAGAATAATTTTGAGCTATTATTGTGATAGTGATTTTCAATAAATAATGGTAATATCAAAAATTAAGAATTAAGAGGCAGTGAGGTAAAGTACAAAGTTATTGACTCTAGAGACACAAGATTTATGTTCAAATCCTATCTCTGATGCTAACCACCTGTGTAGCCTTGGACAAGTAACAACTGCTCTCTTACTTTTCTCATCTATATAATCAAAGAGTTAGACTAGATGGCCTCTTAGGTCCCTTCTAGCTCTAGATATCTGATCCAATGATACTATGACTAGAGACAGTCATCAAAGGAAAATAAATGTTAATATAATTCTATCAACGTGTGTCAGAGGTAAAATTGTAAATTATAACTTCTCATGGAAAAATAAAATCTTAGGAGTTGGAAGGAACCTTAGTGGTTATTTGGTCCAAGCTGAACCAGATCTTCTGGTGTAGGATTTAACTTTAGTTTTCATGAGTATTCTTATTTTGATATCTAACAAAAGCCAGGTGGGAAGAAGTAAGATAAGTAGCTTGGGCCACAGCTGTCTGTTCCACAAGGCACTTTGAAAGGTAAGCTTCAAGAGATGTAAAAGTCTTACAATAAAATAAAAATCAGACTACTGCTATATCACATGGTCACAAAGCACCTTTACAAAGTTTACAAAGAATTTTCTTCATATCCCTTATTAGCTGATACAACAGTTACTCCAGGTGAAAAAAACTGAAGCTCAAGGAGGTTGAGGTCAAGTTATTTCATCAAACTAGGAAGTGGCAAAACTGGAATAAAATTCAAGTCTTTTTATTTCAAAACCAGGGTTCTTTAAGTTACTTCCAAAGCCTAAGACACTATGATACTGCAACAAGTCAATTATGTTTTAGAATTTTGGCATTAAAGCACAATCAGCATCTTGGTTTCATTTTTTCCTCCAATGACTTTCCCTTTTAATCATAATATAACTTTTGATGGTCTTTAATAGACCACATTTCCTGAAAATCAGTGTCACAAAACTGAACTTAAAAAAACCTATACAAAGCTCACGTGAACTTTTCAAGTAAAACTTAAATTCTAAAGGAGCAAACAATAAATGGAGGTATAAATATATGCAGAATAGATACAAAGTTATTAACTACAAGGTAGAATGAAGGGGGGAAGTACTAGCAGTCGAGTGGATGAAGCTACACATAAAAATAGGGTGCTTGAGTTACAAAAAGAAGGACTTTATTAAGTAGCAGCGAGGAAAGAGTACATTCCAGGAATATAAGTCAGCCGATGCAAAGATACAGATGGGGGGTAGAGTGTAGTATGAGAGGAATAGGGAAAAGGCCAGTTTGGTTAGACTGCAAAGTGTGGAAGGAGAATAATGTTAGAAATGCTAAATGCTAGAAAAACAAGATGGCTAAAGCTTAAAAAGAGGAATTTAAATTGTGTCCCAAAGGTAATAAAGAGCCCCTGGAATTGGTTCCATGGGAAAGTGGCAAGATCTCATTTAAGGGTCAGTCAATTCAATTGGCTGTATTATAATGGCACACACAGAGACAAACGATTCATCAGTATAGAGGGTATCCCTAAAGTCTGACACGCAGGAAAAAATGAGTATTATGAAATATGCAACACACGTGATTGAACTTATAGAGAGTGAATGTGCTAAAATTGATGGCAACGTGGAGTTACTGCATCAAGTTCACATGAATCTTGCAAAGCGCATCAACTTTTGCATCACAAATGATGGAAATCATATTGAAGATGTTATTTGTTAATATGCCAATTAAATAAAATGTTGTTGAAAATTTCATTCATTTCCTTTCTTGAAAACATGCATTTTTGCCTATGCGTTCACACTTTAGGAACACCCAGATTTCATTTCACTGGTGATAATTAATATTCATATTATGGATTTGGTGGCAAGGGGTTGGGATAATCTATACATTATCCATACAATCCATACAATATATGGAAAATAAGAGAAGTGCTGTTTCTATCTCAACTCCCATACAAGCCCTTTCCCTTTTCTCTACTCACACTTCAGCTCAGTTCCTCATCACCTCTCCCCTAGACCGTTACAACAGCCTCCTACCTCAAGTTACTGCAAACTCCAGTCCACCATTCATGCTGCTACCAAAGAAATTTTCCTCATGCACAGATCTAACCATGTCACCCTGCTACTCAATAAACTCCAGTGATTTCCAACTGTCTCTAGGAGCAAATATAACCTCCTCTGCTTAATGTTTTTTTTTACATTTTATTTTTAATTCCATACTTTATTATTTAATATTTTTTAGTTTTCAGCATTGATTTCCACAAGATTTTGAGTTACAAATTTTCTCCCCATTTCTACCCTCCCCCCCCCACTCCAAGATGGCATATATTCTGATTGCCCCATGCCCCAGTCAGCCCTCCCTTCTGTCACCCCACTCCCCCTCTCCCCCGTCCCTTTTCCCCTTACTTCCTTGTAGGGCAAGATAGATTTCCATGCCCCACTGCCTGTATATCTTGTTCCCCAGTTGCATGAAAAAACAAATTTTTTTTGAGCACCTGATTTTAAAACTTTGAGTTCCAAATTCTCTCCCCTCTTCCCTCCCCATCCACTCTTACAAAGAAGGCAAGCAATTCAACACAGGCCACACATGTATCATTATGCAAAACACTCCCATAGTCATGTTGTGAAAGACTGACTATATTTCCCTCCATCCTATCCTGTCCCCCTTTATTCAATTTTCTCCCTTGACCCTGTACCTTTTCAAAAGTGTATGCTTTTGATTACTTCTTCCCCCATCTGCCCTCCCTTCTATTGTCCCCCCTTTTTTATCCACTTCCCCCTACTTTCATGTGGGGTAATATATCCAATTGAGTGTGTATGTTATTCCCTCCTCAAGTCAAATCTGATGAGAGCAAGATTCATTCATTCCCCCTCACCTGCCCCCTCTTCCCCTCCAATGAAATACTTTTTCTTGCCACTTTTATGTGAGATAATTTACCTCATTCTATCTCTCCCTTTCTCCTCTCTACATATTCCTCTCTCATCCGTTAATTTTATTTTTTTAGATATCATCCCTTCATATTCAACTCACCTTATGCCCTCTGTCTATGTATATGTATATTCTCTTCAGCTACCCTAATACTGAGAAAGGTCTCATGAGTTAGAAATATCATCTTTCCATGTAAGAATGTAAACAAAGCAGTTCCACTTTAGTAAGTCCCTTATGATTTCTCTTTCCTGTTTACCTTTTCATGCTTCTCTTGATTCTTGTATTGGAAAGTCAAATTTTCTATTCAGCTCTGGTCTTTTCATTGAGAAAATTTGAAAGTCCTCTATTTTATTGAAAATCCACATTTTGCCTTGGAGCATTATACTCAGTTTTGCTGGGTAGGTGATTCTTGGTTTTAATCCTAACTCCTTTGACCTCCAGAATATCATATTCCAAGCCCTTTGATCCCTTAATGTAGAAGCTTCTAGATCTTGTATTATCCTGATTGTGTTTCCACAATACTCAAATTGTTTCTTTCTAGCTGCTTGCAGTATTTTTCTCCTTGACCTCGGAATTCTGGAATTTGGCTACAATATTCCTAGGAGTTTTCTTTTGGGGATCTTTTTCAAGGAGCGATTGGTGGATTCTTTCAATTTCTATTTCACTCTCTGGCTCTAAGAATATCAGGGCAATTTTCCTTGTTAATTTCTTGAAAGATGATGTCTAGGCTCTTTTTTTGAACATGGCTTTCAAGTAGTCCAATAAGTTTTAAATTATCTCTCCTGGATCTATTTTCCGGGTCAGTGGTTTCTCCAATGAGATATTTCACATTGGCTTCCATTTTTTCATTCCTTTCATTCTATTTTATAATATCTTGATTTCTCATCAAGTCACTAGCTTCCACTTGCTCCAATCTAATTTTTAAGGTAGAATTTTCTTCAGTGGTCTTTTGGACCTCCTTTTCCATTTGGTTAATTCTGCCTTTCAAGGCATTCTTCTCCTCATTGGCTTTTTGGAGCTCTTTTGCCTTTTGAATTATTCTAATTTTTAAGGTTCAGTATCTTTTTGGGTTTCCTTTGGCAAGTCATTGACTTGTTTTTCATGATTTTCTTGCATCACTCTCATTTCTCTTCCCAATTTTTCCTCTACTTCTCTAACTTGCTTTTCCAAATCCTTTTTGAGCTCTTCCATGGCCTGAGACCAGTTCATATTTTTCTTGGAGGCTTTTGATGTAGGCTCTTTGACTTTGTTGACTTCTTCTGGCTGTGTGTTTTGATCTTCTTTGTCACCAAAAAAAAGATTCCAAAGTCTGAGTCTGAATCTGAGCACGTTTTTGCTGCCTGGCCATGTTCCCAGCCAACTACTTGACCCTTGAGTTTTTTGTCGGGGTACGACTGCTTGTAGAGTAGAGAGAACTTTGTTCCAAGCTTGAGGGAATGTGCTGTTGTTTTCAGAGCTACTTCTACACAGAAAGCTGTGCCACACCAGTGCTCCTCCTCCCCCAAGAACCTCCAACCCCTGACTGCAACTCAGATCCAAGCAGGCTCTGCACTCCCACTATGATCTGCCACTTAATTCCTCCCACCAGGTGGGCCTGGGGCCAGAAGCAACCGTAGCTGGAGCTCTGGAAGCAGCCCCAGAGCTGCATCACTTCTGCGCCCCTGTTGCTGGGGCTGACAGCGCACTACTTTCGCTCAGATCCAGCAGTTTTTCTACTAACCTGCTCTGTTGTCTTTGGTGTTTGTGGGTTGAAAAGTCTGGTAACTGCCACAGCTCAATGATTCTGGGCCCTATGGCCTGTTCTGCCTGGCTCCCGGTCTGGTTGGTTCTGTGGGCTGTGCTCCGCTCTGCTCGCAGCTCTGTGCGACATACCCTTCCCAGCAACCATCCAGGCTGCCCTGGGCTGGAGCCCTGCTTCCCTCTGCTATTTCATGGGTTCTACAACTCTAGAATTTGTTCAGAGCCATGTTTTACAGGTGTTTGGAGGGACCTGGGGGAGAGCTTAAGCAAGTCCTTACTTTCCAGCTGCCATCTTGGCTCCACCCCCTCTGCTTAATTTTAAAGCCTTTCACCACCTGGCCCCAACCTAGCTCTCTGCCTCACTAAATACTGCTCCCCATCCTAGACTCTGCAATCCAGCAAAACTGGCTTCTCTTTGTTCAACATGCACAATACTCTACCTCTTGTCTCCGTGCCTTTGAACTGGCTGTCCTCATTCCTGAAATGTACCCCTCCCCCCGGACCTCCACGTCATACAATCTCTCTCTTCCTTTAAGACATAATTCAAGTACCTACCACCTTCTAAGTCAGGGCTGTCCAAAATGTGACCCACCTACAAGCATGCTTTAGTAAACAAAGCCGAGCTACTGCAGAGCTCTCGCTAAAATGGCAAATCAAAATATATTGTCTGTTGTTTCAATAAAAACCTAAGGTTGGACGGCCCTTCGTCTCAAACTACTTATATTTAATAACTTATATTATTTGTAGCTATTCTCTTTAAATCTATTCTGTATATTCTTATTCTTATACTTGTTGTTTCCCCTTTAGAATGTAAGTTCCTTGAGTAGAGACTGTTTCATTCATTATCATGGTATCCCCAGCACCAGGCAAAATGCGTGGTAACAAATGCCTGCTGTTTAATAGAAATTAGATGTAACATCATAAACACTTAAAGCTCCCACTTAGCATCACCTACCCACTCCACATATTTGGCACAGTGAATGGGAAATAAAATTGAATAAATTCAATATAATGAATAAAACTGAATAAAATCACGGCATGTGACTGCAATGGAATATAATTGTGCCCTAAGAAATGATGGAAAGGATAGATACAGAAAAACCTGGCAAAACTAGAAAGAAGTGATACAGGATGAAATGAGCAGAGTCAGGAGAACAATTTATACAATGACTACAACATCATAAAGACCGCTTTGGAAAACTTAAAAACAATGACTAATGCCGTGACCAACTACAACTCCAAAAGACCAAAGATGAAACGTCCCTCCCAGCCTTTGAGTGGGGGTACAAAAGGTCCCATACATTTTTAATCACAGCCTACGCATGGATGTTTTGCCTAATTATGCCAACTTGTTACAGGGCAGGGGAAGGGGTAGTAGTGAGGGAGGTTGCACTAGCAATGTAAAAAACAAAAGAGCTTCAATGAGGCACTTAAAAAACATATAGGAAAGAGGAGAGGGTTTGGAAGGAAACATAGGCAAGTAGAATAATTTTTAGAACTAAAAGTACATACTTAAAAAAAATAAGCTGTATGTAATCAGATTAATGGTTTCATATGCAATACTTTTTTTCTGATCTCTGTATATTGAAACACTATGTTTGTTGGTATTTGTCAAGTTAATTTTTTTAAATAATTATCATTTCATATGGCCTGCTGATTATTTCCCGTGCATACGAAGTTTTAGAAAGAATTTTATTTTTCTTATTTAGGTTTACTCAGTTTAAGTAAAACTATCAGAAGCAATTCTAACTTTGTACTTTCTTAAAAATTTAAAAGTGTATTTCTATTCCTTTAAGCTTTTTGCAATTACCTCCTTCAATACTTCAATAAATTTGTGACTTCATCAATTTAGCTACTGCTTGCAGTGGTCCAAAAGACTATCTCATCATGCCCTTCTCATTCTCTGTGACTTTCTACTATTTCTTCTCATAAATTTCAAAAAAGTTCTACCCAACATACTGGAAGCCTTCCCCTACATCTTCTAACCTTACATGGCTCTCCTATAGTAAAGGAGCTGTCCATCTATTACCAGCTGCTCTCATAAACAACCTACCACTAGTAGGTCCAATTTTAAATTTCTCTGATGATAGCTTTTCTACTACTTCACACATATTTTACATACTTGCATATAACTGCTGTAACATGTATAATTTAGCATATGGTTTTAATATCCTACAACCTATTTATATCTACCATGTATCTTTCTAGTACTTTCTGGAGGACTCACAACACTGATTTCTCAAGGACCATGTTTTATGATTCATAATCATACAGAAGCACCAGAAAAAAAAAATAGTGCTAAAAGATGGGATTTCAATCTCTCTAAGACAAAGCTTCCACATTTATAAAAAGAATATAATGACTGCCTATGTATCAGTGAGTCCAACCCCATCACTTTTTGGAGAAGGAAATTGAGACTCACAGAATGGAAAGCAACTTGCCAAAGATCACAAAAGCATTAGTAGCAGAGTCAGACTTCAAATCTTGGTCTCTTGTATCTCTACAGTACTCTTCCCATAATAACATGTTGGCCTATAATATCTGAGCATCAAATAATAAAAATCCTAAGATGGTAAAATGTACAAAACACTAGACAATGATAAGGTATTATAAAATTTGTGTTTATAATTTTTCATTATATATTTTCATGTTTATAACAGATTATTCAAATTCGGAGGGAAAAATCACTTATTCTATTGAACTAGTATAAAATTTATTTAATATTAAGCAATCTACTTCAAAACTGAAATCTGAAACAATTGACATTATACATTTCAAAAATATTTTTCTCAATTTAAGATCTGAGAGAACTTCATATATAGCTGATGCTGGAGTATAAGAATAATGAAGATATATAACTTGAAAATTTTACATGTTTCTCTCAGTACATTTCTAGGTTAAAGGCTATATAGGGATGTATAAAGATGATTAAGACACGGTCCCTTCCCTCAAGACTATAGTCTCATAAGCAAGAAAAATATCAAGTCATACTACCTAATTAACTTAGCTTCTGTAATGTAGTTTATTTCCTATTTTCCTATATTCCAACAGTTAACCTATAATAAAATGGCATTTTATTTCCTATTTTCTAACAGTTAACCTATAACAAAATGGTAAGCTAATATCCCACTGAAACACATATTCTGTAATAATCATTTACCTAATAAAATCTAAAGTGTATGACGTGTATCAGCTATTTTATTAAAATCTGAAATAAAGATTTTTCATTACATCAGCAAAAATTCTGCATATATTAAAAGGACTGGTCTAATGTATGTCTAATGCCTAAAATTTTTAAATGTTACCTGGCATTTTCCACTGCATTAGAAGATGAAACTAGCTTTTCTTCCAATATTGTAACTTTCTTTTTTAGTTTAGCTTCTCGATCTTCTGCAGCCAAAGCTTCACGAGTATAGGAATCTTCTGTTTCTAAAAGATGATTACGCAATCTTTCCAGCTCCTGGTTTAAGCGAGATTCTTTGTCACGAAAATGTTGAACCTGGGCAGAACATATTTCTTTATTTTATGCTCATAATACTTCATTTTAATTTTTTTACTAAAATTATTTTATTAAATGTCACAACTATTAAATGGTAATTACTTTACCAAATTATAAGGTATATTATTATATCTAAAGATGTTAAGTTACACAAGAGTTGCTGATCTCTATTACTGGGAGGAACTTCCAGACCAAGAATTCCCCTAGGCAAAAATCACAGTTGTAAGCCGTAAAAAGAAAAAATGTACCGAAGCTTAGTTACAATTGACTAGATATTATCCTGTATCCTCATCTACTAGTACCCCTCTGCTTATGTTTATAAACCTAGAAGGGCAGCACTCTGAAAAATGAAGGAATCCAAACAGACTTGACCCCTCATGACATCCTATTTTACATTATCCTTTCCAATTTTTCAGGAGAGAACAAGAATATCAGTCTTTTTTGTCTAAGAAACCACACATTTTTTCATAAAAACTTTCATTTCAAAAAACTTGAAAAAAAAAAAACCACCCTTGAATTCTCGGAATGAAATGTACCACAGCAGTACGTGTTTCTAAGGCTTTGGAACATCCTAAGGCCTTAACAAAAATGGTGTCTGCCTGAGTTGAAGGAAGGAAATGGAAGATTTCTGTGGAGGCAGAAATAGCAAGATCTAGCAAATGGTTAGATACATGGGGTGTCAGTAAGCAAATGTTTATGAAGCACCTACTACTATGCTAAGCACCGGAGATACAGAGAGAGGCTTCAAAGGAGTTCCTAATCTAATGGTAAGTGAGATGCTGAAAACAACACTGGGAGATTGAAGGATAGTACAAAGTGCTTTAAACAGGATTAGGGAAGTTTGGAAGAGATATAGGGAAGTGGGGGCAGGGGTGGTTAGAAACAAGGAGTTCTGTTTTGGACACGGTTAGTTTGAGATGTCTCCAGGATATACAATTTGAAATATCCAGTAAGGCAACTGGTGATGTGGGTATACACACTCATCTCTGCTTCCTCTCCTCTCACTTTATTCCAAACCCTCTATAATCTGGCTTCCAACTTCATTATTCAACTACCTTCTCCTCTAAAACCAATGATAACTTAATTGCCAAATCTAACAGCCTTTTCACAATCCTTATCCTTCATAACCTCTCTGCAACCTCTGACACTGTTGATCACACTCTCCTCTCTAGGTTTTCATGACTGCTCTCTCATTCTCCTCCTGTTGTTTGTCCTTTGTTTTCAAAGAGGATCAATGAAATAACAGGTGACATCTTGACTCGTGTGAATTGGACTTAAGTGAGGCAGAGTTCCCCAAAGTGATCAGCCTCACTCTCTCTTCCAGAGTCATCAAAGTCCAATGGCAAAACAAAAGCCAAGACAATCAACAATGGCCCAGGATGCAGTGGATGACCTTGGCGTCTTCGATGCCTAACCAAGCTCTAAGCGCTCCACAGCATTTGCTTCAGCCACCTTCATGGCCATTGGAACAAACTACTCTTAGCCATCCATTCCTCGGGGGAACATCTTCACATGCTTGGGGTAAACATCCCTCTAACTCACCAACAGTTCTGAGGCCTGTCAGTTACCCTAAACCTGATTAAGCCTGTTTGCTGAGATGTGCTACAGATTCTTGGAGCCACAGGTAAAAGTTGGGTGAATCAGGTGGACACCAAAAGTAGATGAGCAGCCCTGAAAAGGGCTCAGCAAGCCCTCACGCCAGAGGTGCTGGTCCTTCTGAACACCTCGTACACCTATATAACCACTCCTTTTCAGGCTCCTTTGCACATACATCCATTACTACATGGGGGGGGAGGGGTGTGTGTGTGTGTGTGTGAACAGAGGAGATAGATAGACAGACAGAGAGAGATAGATACCTTCCAAGTACGGTTATTTGCTTATCATCTCCCTCATTAGTATATGAATACCTTGAGGACAGAGACTGTGTTTGGGGCTTTTTTTTTTTGTACCTCCAGCACTAAGCAGAGTGATGAGGAAGCACTTAATAAATGCTTGTTCACTGACTAAGTAAAATCAAGCCTCAGAAAGAAATGAAAGTTGGAGGGATAAGACGTCAGGATGAGGGCAAAAAGGTTTAAAAGACGTGAGGAATAGGAAGAGATGTTATCCGTGGGTTTGGTCAGAATGTCAGTATTTTTGATGTTGGAAGGGGAACACTTGTGGATAATAGTGAGATGTAGTGTGAGAAAAAGAGTAAGGAAAGCTATGTGAAAAAAGTTAATTTTATTAGAATTTTTTCTAATTTATTAATCAAATAAGATTATTTAATTCTTTATTCTTATGGAAGGGGCAAATAGGTGGCACAGTGGATAGAATGTCAGGCCCGGAATCAAGAAGACATGAGTTCAAATCCCAGCCTCAAACACTAGCTGTGTGACACTGGACAAGTCACTTAACTCTGTTGGCCTCAGGTTCTTCATCTGAAAAATGAACTGGAGAAGGAAATGGCAAACCATTCCAGTATCTTTGCCAAGAAAACGCCAAATACAGTCACAAAGAGTCAGACACAACTGAAAATGAACAACAACAAAAAATTCTCATAGAAGCACATACCTCATTCTGTAGGGAACTGCTTTCCATTTGCTTCTGCTTCAGGGCCAACATGACTTGGTCTCTCTCCTGCTGAAACTTAACTGCCTTATCCTGCATGGACTTAACTTCATTTAATAGCTGATTCAACTCCCCAGTGTTACCCTTTTGAAAAAAAAATATTAACAATCTTTAGGTTTCTACATAGTCTTTTTAAAAAAACCCTTGGTTTCAACAAAGAATTAGATTGCATTCATTAAATGTGCATTCATTAAATGTACCCAACAACTTTATTGAAAATTAGTAGTATTAAAAAGAGAAAACAAGCCATTTGCTATATGGAAACAAAAAAAAAACATTTTGGCATAGATTTAAGGAAAGCAATTTTAGAATGCTAGCCACTCAACAGTCAGGGAAATTTATTTCCTGAAAACATTCCACACAAGTACAGTACATTATAATCTTCAGGAAGAAAGATAGCCTCTCAATTTTAAAGGAGAGTCATGTTTTAGGCAATAGCCAGATTTTCTAAAAAATCATTTTAAAAAATATTAGTTTTATTACTGATTTTTCTCACTGTTTAAATACATATGATATAGGTAAACATATAATATGTACTAAAACAAGGTTTTATATAAACATTTCACTTCTATAACATATAATATCTATAATTTGACCCCAGAACATTCAGAACATGTCACTGAAACTAAACAATTTGTTGCTTATATTTCAATGTCTCTTCTTGGAAAAGGAAGCCCCAAATTTTCAAACAGTTTTCTAGGTAAAAAGTACAGCTAGTACAAGAAAGATAAAGTATAAAGAAGTGAACTATAATACAAAAGCTTAAAAACATTTCTTTTCAATAAAATGATTTTGCTTACCAAACTTTTCTCAATGACAATGATTTAAAGGTATATTTTAATCATATTGTGTATTCATATCCTGAGTTAACACACACACACACACACACACACACAACTGTAGTCAATGTTAAAAAGCTACCTAACTCTAATGCACTTGGTTGGGGGGTGGCAAATGAATTTTATAACAATAACATATATGTTACATGCCTTCAAATAACAACAGAAAGGAAACAGACATATGAAAAGTTGGTCTTTAAGAGTTCTATATATTTAAAAAGGCCTATTTGCTGGCATGTACTATTGAGGAACTTAAAATATATTTTATAGATCTAAATAGTTCATAGGGAAATTATACACTCATTGAATGCCTCTTTACAGCTGGTGATTAAGAAACAACCTTTTGTTCTGTAGAGCTTTTTTTTTTTCCCAGAAATGACCAAGATCCTTTTAAGCTAAGTAAGGAATGCTAGTTGTAACCAGAAGTCTAATCCCATCTATATACTACTCTACTTAGGCAGCTAATCATGTAAAGCAGCAGAAAAATTCCTATGGTATTCAAGTTTCCATTCAAATGGCAGTATGGAACAAAAGTTTCAATTCAATTCATACATTTATCAAGTAACTACTACATGCAAGGCATTGTGCTAGGCACTAAGTACACAAAGGCAAAAGTAAAACATTCCCTGGCCTAAAGTAACTTACATTCTACCAGAGTGTACCATGTACGCTGGTAAGTCTCTTGGGATGCTTTGCTTTCTAAGTGCTCTCTTCTCTAGGTATAACAGTAAGAACTATAAATACACATGCCTTGGCCTGTGTAGCATTCAATAAATAAGACTTATTAAGTACTTAGGATTTCATATGTAAAAATGTACTGTATAAAAAGGACAGATACTATATGGCATTGGGATCCTTTTCATGTTTGAGTAACAGAAAAATTTAAAGAGATTTCCTTCTCATATGAATAATGAATAGCATTGCTATTTTGTAGACAGAAGACCCTATGAACTTAGTAGCGGGTATTAAATCTAGTATTGAAGAAGTAGTCTCTTAAAAACAACAACCAGCACTCCCTCGGGCTTGCCTTTGACAATTTTTTTAAAAATCACCCAATTATATTTCTACATTTTCTCCAACAAAGATGATTATGTGAGACAAACAAAATCATAAAGAAAAAACTCTCCCCCAATCCCCATAGCCCTTCCACATACCTATAAAGAGAATGTACCTGTTCTTTTTCTTTTAATAGTTTCTCAAAAGCAAGAGCTTTTTCCTTCATTGAATTTGATTCAAATTCTTTTTCTCTTAGCATCATGGAAATCTGCATATTGGACTCCTGGAGCGCTCGAAATTCTGTTTCCTTTTCCCTGGACTTCACTACGATCTTTTCATTTTCTTCCTTTAGTTTATGAATATCCATTTCTAAAATCAGCGTTCTCTCTTTAAGGTTTGTTACTGCCTGCTTTAAAAGTTCATTTTCATTTGTCTTGTTAGTAAGATTTTCATTTAAGGAAAGTAACTGATCACTTTTGGCTTTGATTAAGAGATCTTTTTCCTTAAGTGATTTTTGTAAAATGTCTTGTTTTTCCTTAATCTGCTTAATTTCTGAATCAATCTCTTCTTGTTCCTTCCTTTCAAGCCCTGAGGTGGCAGCAACAGAATCACACAGTCTATGGTTATTCTCCTGGAGAGTCCTAATCGTTGCATCTTTTTCTTGTAGTATCTTCCGCAGTTGGTCTAACTCTCGTTGTAGAGGTTTAGAAGCCTCGTTTGACATTTCAGATTGTCTGTCTACAGTCGGTGAAACAACTGAAGATCTAATTGACAACTGGGGTGAGACTACATCGAGTTTTCCCAGAAGAAGGTCCTTGGTGTTATGAAGCTGCCCTATGCTATGCTGCACTTGCGCCAACTCCTGACCAAAACATTTGAGTTTGGTTTCGTTCTGTTCGTAACTCTGGATTAAACCATTATAGTCTGCCTGTAACTTGGAATTATTATCACTATCAACCAAAACCTGAGCCTGAAGTTTATGAAGCTCTTCTTGAAGCTGAGCAGACTCATGCTGCATATTCTGCACTGTTGTTATCACTTGCTGCTTCCATTCTTCCATCTTCTTTACTTGCTGTTTTAATTTATCACGCTCCTGTAAAAGTTCTTCAAACTGATTACTATTAACACCCCCAACCACATTCCCATTACCACAGTCAGATGTCTGTAAAACAGTCAGTAAAGTCTGACACTTCTGACTTAATGCATCTATCTCAATGTCTTTTTCTCTAATGATACGAGATAAGTTCTGAATGGTTTCTTTAAACATGTCCTGACCACTACTTTCAAATCTACTAGTCAATTTTTGGTTTTCATCTTGAAGTTTTAAGAGAGCTGCTTCTTTGGCAGCTACTATATCCACGAGTTTATGATATTCTGTTTTTAACTGACTGTTCTCCCTAGTCTTTTCATTCAAAACAGATATTATTTTTTCTCTTTCCATAATGTAAGCCTGAAGTTGCTGTTGAAGGTAAATAACATCCTGCATGTAGGATGCAGAAGAAATTCTGGCATGAAGAGACTGTATCTCCAAATCTTTCTGCTGAATGATTTGTGTCAGTTTACCAACTTCGTCTTTGGACAACTGATCAATCTGCCTAGTTAAAGAAACATTCTTTTCATTTAAAAGTTTAATCTCCATCTCTCTTTCCTTTATTCCCTTTACCAATCTTTCAATTTCAGCTTTTGATAAATCATGCTTTTCATTTCCATTTTCTACATTAAGAGTCTGACCTTTAGTTTCCTGAAAGATAACAGAGGTTTCCGTCTGGATGTCCTGTCTTTCTTCATGCAGTTGAGTTTTAATTTGATTGATTGTCTTTTGTAAGTTTTTTATTTCTTCATCTTTTTCTAAAAACAGCTGTGTGTGCGTAATATTCATTTGCTCATGTTGAGATTTAAACTCATCTATTTCCTTTTTCTGTTCTTGTAAAGTCTGTAAAAGTTGCATCTTATTCTGATTTTGATCCTCAATTGTCTTTTGGTGATGTTTTATTTCTTCTTCAAGATTACCCTTTATTACATTCAACTGTGTTACCTCAGTTTCAAGTTCAGTGATAATATCCAGGGTTTTAGGCTCAGCCACAGGCACAGATCTACTTTGTTGATCCCTGAGTCGTTCAAGTTCTTCCTTCAGATGATTGTTTTCTTCTTTCATAACTGCAAGATTTTTATCTTTTTCTTCTATAGTTTGTCTGAAAATTTCATTCTTTTCTGAAATCTGAATATGTGCATCAAGTTTCTTCTGAAGTGTCAACCCTTTGTCTTGAAGTTGTTCAATGAATATCTCCTTCTCTTTTACGAGTTCTGTTAACTCCTTTTGCCCTGCTAAACTTGTTAGGATTTCTTTAGTTTCTTTATGGTCACTATCCATTTGCTCAATTTTGGTTTTGAGTTTTGCAATCTCAAAGTCTCTCTCTTGATTAAGTTTAATTAAACACTCATGTTCCAACTGCAAGGCAGAAGTATTCATCTTGCGTGCATTTGACAATTCTTCAATGGTTTGCTCATATTTGTGACCTTGCTCCAACAATCTCTTTTCAGACTGATGTAATTCTCCTTCTAACTGCCGTTTCTCCATTCTTAAAGCTTCAATTATAGTATCTTTTTCTAGAGAAATCTGATTCTTAACAGCAACAGATTCCTGGAGTTTCTGTTTTACATCTTCACAAACTAAAACCAACTTTTCATTTTCCATTTTGACATCAAAAACTGTTTTCTCTAAATTGTTATTGAGTTCTTTCATTTCTGAAAGATGTTTATTTAAGTTCCTAATTTCTGTTTCCTTTTCTTTAAGTAAGTCATTCTGAAAGTCACTGTTAGATTCTTGATTGAGAAGCTTAGCTAAGTCATTCCTGGTGATAAAAAGTTCCTCTTCATTCTGTCTTACTTTTTCCTGAAGCTCTGAATTTTCCTTTTTAATGCTTGAAATGTATTCTTGTGATTTATCTAGTTGATCTATTAAATCCTTAATCCTATCTGCAAGTTCCTGCTTATTTATATTCAAATCACGAAGGGTTACTTCCCTCAGATTAAACTTTTCTTTGTGTACTTCTAGTTCTTTAGCAATTTTTATCTTTTCATTTTCAAGTTGAGAAACTCTCTTCTTTTCATCATTTACATCCTGTTTTAGTTTGTTAATGGTGATATCTGCTTCATTATGTTGTTTTGATAGCTGATCTTTCATCAAAATCATATGCTGAAAAAATAAAAATTAAAATTGTAATTTTAAAACATTTTACCTTGTCTCAGTTATGAATATTTTATAAAATTATCTATTTCAAATGAAAAACGTTCATGAAACTTCAACATCAAAAATCAGCCGTTTATAATATGTCACTACCTTTTTAAAAATATCCAAACTTTTTGAAGTAACTTTATATTATCAAGTTTGTCTTAGATAACTTCAAAACACAATGTTTCCTACTAAAGATAAACGAGTTAAGCAAAGAGAAGAGAAACCATTTTGTTTGTTACTTATTTATACTAAGCCATACTAAAGCTTTGGTAGCTTCCGAAATTAAATTAAAAGAAAGACTATAATCAGTACATAATGCAAAGAACACATGTATTTGCATATAAAGATTCTTTTCTAATAGAAGTGTGTCTATAAATATCAATATTAATATATATAATCGATAAATTTATTTTTAAATAATTTTAAAATATATAATTTTTAAAACGATGTCTATCTGCCTAAAAATTTTGTCTTTAGTCTGATAAGCTTTACATAGCAATAAAGTTGTGAAAAGTTTCTCCTCTATACTCTAAAACAAAATTAACATTCTTTTATCATCATCATTATTGTGTGAAAAAAGCAAACTATAGTATGAATGAAAAGCCACCAACTTTTCCTTATTTACAAAATCCTTTCCATAAAGTGCTTAGATAAAATAAAAGCAATTAATTGGGAACTATAATGTATCCCTACACTAAAAGAACACATTAGAAAACTCTAAGCATACCTAGCACAGTACCTGGCCACACAGCAGGTGCTTAATAAACACTTACTGACTAACAATGCCTCTTTATGTTAATGTGGTAGCTATTTTATATTCCAGAGGCAGATGGATGTCCAGTTTTAAGTAAACTAATTATAAGGAGAAAAAAAAGAAAATTCCTTGTATTTACTTGCCTCTCCTCTTTAGGGTTGCATTTCTCAACATCTGGCAGCCTAAAATTGAATAATTGTTTCACTAGTTTCCAATAACAGTGCTCCAACTTAACTGGCATAATTGACAAGAAACAGGTTTTCATATTTCAAAGCAACTAATACTTATTTATGTAATGACTTAAGCCTGCAAGCATACCATTTAGGAGGCTTCAGTACACATGAATTATTCCAACCTATTACCTATATCATATTATTTGAAGATTAAAAGATAAAACACTAAAACTTAAAGGTTTTATTTTTCATTCTTTTTATAGGCACTTTTCATACAAGTTTTGGATAAAGAGTATCTTCATATTTATCTTCCCAAACAAATAAACATTATCCACACAACTGCATGCTGAGTTTTAAATAAATTAACAGTAAGGGAAAATGTGAGGGGAAAAAACCAACAATTTCCTTTTACCTATTTGCAATCCTCTCTCAAGGCTGCATGTGCCAAAATGTAAGAGTCCTAAAAACTGTATTATACAAAGTACATAATAAGTTAGGAATCAATCTTATTCTACTACTACTAAGTATAGCAGGATAAAATCCCTTTACATGGTATAATATAAGAACTTAAAATACTGTATCACAAAATCCAGAGAGTTTGAATTAAATACCAAGAACTGGTGACATCACTAATGGGGTACAACATCCAAAATAGCCACAATTTAATTGTACTTTGGCAATACCTCAAAAACGATTGAATATCATAAAAATATTTTAATTAAGAAACTCTCAGCATGACAAAAATATTTTCGAATAAACCAAATGGCCTATTTACATTTGCTACAATGAAATTACATGGCTATAAAAACAAAATATATTCATAAAAATTACTTTTAAAGTGAATTTCAACATAACAATTGATAAACAATCGGCTTCCAATAGGGCTTACGGCAAAAAGGTCTTTACTTTATTCTAACACTTACTAGGGTTTTTTGAATGGCCATCTATTTTAGAGAGCAAAGTTCAATTCTTTTTTTATTTTGACCTATGAGAGTAAACAGCCACAAGACACAAATATATTCTTGGAAAGCTGTGTATAAATCACAGTTTCACAGGGTGATTTTTTTGAGACCAATTAGATGGCTCTCTATTTAAGCATGGAGGTTACAGGGAAATTTCTTGTAATCATGCTTTATGTTTTACAAATTCAGATTTTTGTGTATTAGAGTTTTCTTAAAAATGGAATTCACCTGCATAGTCTTCTAAAAAAAGACTTACCATTACCACAAACTTGTACTGCAAACTGTTTAGCATTAGTTTTATGAACAAAATAAAATTAGCTCTTTTAAAAATAAGACATTTATTTTTAAAAAAACCTTTTGATGCACAGGGAAAACTGCATAAATATGACTACAATTAAAATGACAAGAAAATATACTAAGCATCAAGAGTGCCCTCCAGTGGAGTTAGTCCTTCTTGAGGTAAATTCCTCGCTCAACTGAAGAGCTGAAAGGATTCTCTGGTCAGCTATGAAATAATATTCTTGTAGCCACCTTCCTTACAAAATAACTAAAAGTACATCACTGTAGACACTCACAGAAGCCCTGATCAATTTCCCTGGCAACATATGTGGTACAGACATCTAGCACTAACGGGGAAAAATTATTTGAAGTGGAGCATAATGTTCAATAAAACCCATAAAGTCATAGAAATTTAGAGGTGAATGTGACCTTAGAAACCAACTAGTCATCCAAACCATGTGGTAAGAACATTTTCACACGTATGTGATTTGTATGCAGGAGGTAGAAAATGCAAGTGACATCATATTTTGACGGGTGGCTGAAATGCATTCACAGAGAGAATATCTTGACCAAATTTACACTGCCAGTCCATGATGAAACAGAGACTTAAGAGGCATTTTGTTTGCTAGTCCACAATTCAGTAAATCAAGAGCAGACCACGCAGACTCAGGTTTTTTCTACGTTACCTTGGTAGCTTCTTGATTCTGTTTGTCCAGTTCTTCTAACTCTGCTATTAGTGTTTCTTTTTCAGCAATACTTTCATTAAGTTCTAGTTTCTTTGTTTCCAAATCCATTTTTAAATTATTTAACTCTGACTTCAAATTCACATCTTCAGCAGATGGGAACTTAATGGCTTCAGGATCATTTTGAAACGTTAACAGGGCTTTTTGAAGTTCTTCCTTAAATTTGGAGGGAAAAGAGGGAGGTTAAAAAAGATATTTAGTCCCATAAACAAAAACAGCCCTATAGTTAGATGTGGACATTAGAGGACATATAGTCCAATTTTTTATTTTACAGAACATTATAATAACTATAATTTTAAAGAAAATGAAGTAAAAAAATACCTTAGGAATTCAAGAAAACCACAGATTGCCCACAGAATCTATTCTAAATACTTTGTTGTAGCATAAACAATGATACTTAGAAAAATAGACCAGGGAACAAGGCTTATTTTAAAAGACCCTTTAAATAAAGTCAAGAACGTTTTTAAAAAAAAAAATGATTAACAAAGAATTGCCTTTGTTTGCAGCTGCAGAAGAAAAACTGCAAACCAGTGAAGACTCTGAAGCCTACTGCCTGTTCCCAAACACTTTTTTCTATATTTTCCCCTCTAGCTCATCTCCCTCTCACCTTCAAGAATCCAAAGAACTCTTTTCCCTCTAAGCCTGTCCCCTCAACAAAACAAATGCTACAACCAGTCATTGATGCTTATTGCTTGACTGATATTTTAATTAAACATTTATTCACACGAATTAACATCATAGTAATGCAGCTGTCTTTCAACTTCAGTTGTGAAATTCTTTCTTATAAGTTAAAGGAAACTTTGAGTCATTTACACTTTCTCCACAGCCAATGCCTGTCTTCTTCTCCAGAAGCCCCCATATGACTAGATGACGAATAAGTGATACATATTTCGTGTTTTCTGAATGGGACACAAATTGTACCACTGATAGCAGTACCCACATCCATGATGTGGGTTTTGTTTAGTCTTATTAATTGTACTACTGATTTAAGAAAACAAATAACAATAAAAAGCAACTATGAATTCAATAATACTTTTTTAAGAATTTGTATTTTATTAATTGCAAAAGCATACATTTGAAAAATACTAATATGGGCCAGAAATTAATTACTGTACTGTATATTCTGGTGGATCACAATGACAATGCTTGGTGCACATACAACTCTGTGGACACTTTGCAAAAATTCCTCATCCTTAAGATACACAAATTAGTAACCACTGTTCTATATTATCTTAAACTCACGCCATGAACTTTCTCACCAAGGCTTGTCTCCAAGAAATTCAAGCTTTTCCTTAATGGAGGCACTTTTATAAAGAGTCACAAATGTGGACAAAGATTCCATTTTAAAATTAAGCAAATATGAAAGAGGTCTCCATTATATTCTGATGGGATTAACTAGAGACCTTCTGTACCAAGATGGTCAACGCAATTAACCAGAATAAAGTACCAGAATAAACCTGATCTATGGCAACTCTTCGGACAAGGTTAAAAAGTTATAATCCCAAGGATAAGACATTTGTCCTACCCCCCCCCAATCACCTGACATCCTAATATTCAAATCAACCAAATAAGGAAAGTGGCTGAGCAGCCTCACCTGAGAGTCTCCTTTTGCCTCATGTAATGTTGCCCTAAAATTGTGCAAAACCATGTGTGTGTATAACTGCACCTGTGTGTATTATGTGTGTATGTGTCTGCATGTACACACATGTGTGTATAAAACAAGTCTATAATCTATATACACAAACATATATGTGTGTGTTTATGTGTGCATATATGTCTATATGTGCATATGTGTGTATGTATGTATATATCTCCTTTTGTCCTAAAGAGCTGCTAGCCCATCAGCTAGTGATAATTAAACTTATCTTCTAAAAATGAATTAATGAATAAATAGATAAATAAAGTTAAACAAATATCAAAAATTTCTTCGAATGGAGGATACGCTTTCATAGATATATTTGAAAAATTAGAGTTTCAGTCAAATATGAAAACCGTTGGTCAGAAAATTTTGTAAAGTGGCTTCTACTTAACTAGGAATAGGAATCTCTTCTATATGTTTTCTTTCCTGGTGACATCACCAATTCCCACAGGGTCAACTCTAACCTCTAAGCAGATGAATAGCTACATCATTCAGCTCCAGTCTCTCTTTGGAGCTCCAGTCCTGAATCACCAACAGTCTACTGACCATTTCAAACGGACGTCTCACAGGCAGCTCAAACCCAAAATGGCCAAAACAAAGTTCGCTATCCTCCCCGGCCAAATCCAATCTTCCTCCTCAAGTCCCTATCTCTGCCGAGGCTTGCACTCTTGTAGTCATGCTCTACTCAAGCCCATTCACCCCACGGATCCAGTTACTTGCCAGATCTTGTCACTTTGCCAATCAATGAATAATTAGCGAACAATTATTAAGCACCCACTATGTGCTGGTCAGTGCGCTGTCTGGAGACACAAAAAGAAGCAGAAGACTGCCCCTCCCCCCAAGATGTTCACAATCTAATGGGGAGACAACAGATATATACAAAAAAGCAGGATAAATATATACCAGATAGCGTACAATTTACTGTTCACCAAGGAGTCAAGAGGGGGAAAAGAGGAGATAGTACAGGGGAAACAGACTGGAGGAGAACTGAGGGATCAAAGGACTGGAAGGAACCATGGAGATGGTTTTGTTAGGGAAGACATAGGGAGGTTGTGGCTGGAGAAGGGGACTTCAGAATTCTTCAACATGGAAGTGATGGCAAAATCAAGGGGATGAGGGTCTTTGTGTGTGACTGAGATGGGGTGTAGCTCACGAGAAGCAAGGATAAGGACCTGAGTGGTGAGGATGTCTGAAGGAGAGTCAATACTGAAGGACAGGATATCCTGATATGAAGGTAGGAGTGGGGGATGATGGTAAAATTGTGAGCCGTGTACTGAATTCACTGAGAAAGGAAGGGAAGTGACTTGGAGGTCTGTGAGCAACAGCTATGAAGATTTTAACTGAGTGATAAATATGAACAGCATGAACCTCAAAGAGAGGTTACTGAGCGACAATGGGAGGAGGAGAAACTGAACGTGGCATTGGGGAGTAACGGGTATTCCAACTCCCTTGCTTCAACAAGTGAGAAAAATGAGTGAAAGTATAGCCAGGAACTTTTAACCTCCAAAGTATCTCTAGCATGTATTCTCTTAGCCCTGGCCACCATGCAAGCTTAAGCCCTCATCACCTCTCACCTAAACTACTACAATAACCTCCTAAAAGGTCAGTGTGCCTCATGTCTCCTTCTTCCATCTTTGCTCCACACAGTTGCCAAAGTAATTATTCAAAGTAGTTATTCGGTCATTCTGCTGTGTCCATCTCTTTGTGACCCCCAGACCGGGCCTGCACAACCTGCAGCCTGCAGGCCACTTGCGGCACACCAACTGCGAAAACTGTACAGGACGTTTTCCTCTACATTCTTCACGGGTCACCTAAAGTCCTTCGGTGTGCCGCAAGCGGTCTGCAGCCCACAGGTTGTACAAGCCTGCCATAGACCATACTGTCCATGGAGTTTTCTTGGCGAAGATACAGTTTGCCACTTCCTTCTCCAGTGGTTAAATGAGTTGCCCGTGGTCACACAGCTAGTAACTGTCTGAGGCCAGAACTGACCTCAGGCCTTCCTGACTCCAGGCCCAATACTCTATCCACTGAGCCACCCAGCTACCTCCTAGGCAAACAGATTAAGTGACTTGTCCAAGATCACACAGCTAGCAAACGCCTGAGGTTGGATCTTGTTCAGTTGTTTTTCAGTCGTGTCCAACTCTTTGTTGCCCCATTGAGGATTTTCTTGGCAAAGACAATGGAATGGTTTACCATTTCCTTCTCCAGCTCATTTCAGAGGTGAGAAAACTAAGGCAAACAGTAACTTTCCCAGGATCATATAGCTAGTGTCTGAAGCTGGATTTGAACTCAAGTCCTACTCGAGCCCAGCACGCTATCCACTGCACCACCTATTTGTCCATACTAAACCACTTAGCTGCCCCAAAATAATATTTCATGGTCCAAAAAGCTCTTCAACTGGCCCTTCACAGCAAAAAGGGGGTCCTTTTATTCCTCCCTAACTGGTTCCCTATCTCAACCCCTGCTGAGGTTCTTCTCTTCCCTCCATCTCAGCCCTTCAGAAAACCGAGGCAACTGAACTCACATTAACCATGAGCTCCCTCGTCCCTGTTGTTTTTATTTCAAAAGTTATTTACATCATGTCCCATTCTCTCCTTTCTCAATCTCTAACAAAGTGGCAGACTTTCTCCTTGCCAAGACCAACTTGTGCATAGATATATATGTATCTATGTATGTATGTGTATATGTAAATACATACATTTTTTTTCTCCAGCAGATCGTAACCACAATTATCATCACATTTTTCTTTCTCTCTGCCTCTTTCTCCTCCCATCTTTTCCCTCCTGTCTCACCTTTCCCTATCCACTGGTTCCTTCTCTACTGCCTTCAAATGTGCCCAAGTCTCCCACATCCTCAAAAGAAAAAAAATAAGCACCCTTCACTAGATCCCACTAATTCTGCAATCTATCGCCCTATATTTTTCCTCCCTTTCTCAGTCAAATGTCCTTAAAAAGCTGTCCCCACTACCTGCCTCTACTTGTTTCTCTTCTCTATCACACCTCAACCCTTTGTCATTTGGCTGTATATGTGAGAAGCAGAGTAAAGAGTTGGCCTTGGAGTCAGGAAGGCCTGGGTTCAAACCCCCTCCCACTGAATACATAATTTATGACTCTGGCCAAGTCATTTAACCTCTTCATGTTCTAGGTAACTCTCTAATACTCAAGTTGCAGAGAAGGTATTAAACTGATTGCAATTTGTAGGGAGAACTTCCTCACTTGAGAGTGCCCTGTACAATTAAACTGGTCCTACACTTACACATGTACTAGCTGTCTTTCCCATTAGGATACGAGCTCCCTGGGGTGAGAGATTGTTTCATTCTTTGTATTTTTTCTCTAGCACCTAGCACATAGTAAAGGTTTAACAAATGCTTGTTGATTGGCAGGCTCAAATTTGAAGTCCTCTAAAATTTAAATACCTTCAGAACCTGACTTCAGCCCTCTTTTCCACATTACTGTCCTTCACCCAGACAACAACATTCTATCTTCTGTCTGTACCTTTGTCAATGCTGTGTCCCCATGCCCAGAATAGGCAGCCTCACCCTGTCCTTGTAAAAAAGCTCTACTTTCCTTCAATACTCAGCTCCAACACGGGGTGCTTTTCCCATCCCTAAAAGCTACTAGTGCCTCCTCCCCTCTCCACTCCCCAAATAACCTCGTACTTAGGTTGTATGGATACTGTTTTTTATTTTCTTATTTGGGTGTGTGCTGTTCTCCCAAGCAGGACGTAGAGCAGATACTGTTTCCTTCTTGTCACTCAATCAACAAGCACTCCTCAAGCACCTACTATGTGCCTGGCAGTCTGCTAGTCACTGGGAATACAGACAAAGAGGTAAGTCCCTGTCTTTAAGGAACTGACACTCTATCAGGCAGATGTATATATTAAGTATTTATGATTTAAATACAAGATAAACTGGGGGGGGGGAGGCGGGGAGCAGCTGAAGAGATAAGAAAGGCTTCATATAGGAGGGCATGCTTGAGCTGACCTTTGAAGGGCACTAAGAATTTTAAGACACAAGTGGAGAAGGTATGTAGTCCAAGAAGGATCAAGTGTGCAAAGGCACAGAGATATGAGGTGGAGCGTCAAATATAAGGAACTGCAAGAGGTCATTTTGTCTGGACCATATAGTGAATGAAGCTGAGTGGTATATGATAAACCTCAAAAACTGGACTGGATGCAGGTTGTAAAGCTCTTTAAAAGTCAATCAGGGAAATTACATATGACCTTAACGGGAACAGGAAGCCACTGGAGTTTGAACAGACAATTGTAAAAGATACTGTGGAGGCAGAATACACACAAGACTTGGCAATGGGGTGGAGATGTGGAGTAACAGACAGTCTGTCTTTGCATGCCCCATACCCAGCACAGTGCCTGACAAACAGGAGGGCGTAACAATTGTTTGTTGACTGACTGATTCCTACTGGTTGATTTAACTAAAACTATGAGCCTTGTGGAAAGTATATGAGGAGAATCTTTCACATCTCTCCAGTAGTTCAGCACAATGTGTGGCACTGAGTAGATATTTAATAAATGTTCATTGATTAACTGACTGACATCACAATTCTGGGTGATATCCCCTCTTCCAATTCCATTTTGCATTTGGTACTTCCGAATTGCAGTACAGAGGTATGTATACCATGTTCTATAGCTATTCACTGAATTAAAAGTATCATAGACCGCTAAGTCCTTGTCCATCTCTATGAATCCAAACCTTACAGGATTTACTTGGTCCTAAAAGTTTAACACTAAAATATTACATGCAAAAGTAATGACTAATGTAGCCTTATTAAAATCTTCCTTTAGAACCTAAAGCTCTTCCAAAAAAAAATGACAAGGTCACAGTTGTGAAAGATAAACTGCTGGTTCTGTTCACATCAAAGAGTTAATACCTCTTTTCTGGAAGCCATCAGGTTCTGCTAATCCAACTAGGAAAGAGTACAAAAAGTTAATAATGTCAGGCCTCTGTAAAAACATAGCTTTTACAAATCATATTCCCCCCCACCAAAGGAGAAAAGCTGTAGCAGCCTGGAAATTGAACACTATATGTCAGCATAACAAAATAATTGTGATAATGACAGTAAAAAATAACAGAACATAAGCAACTTGCTTCAAATGCTATCAAGTACCTTTCTCAAGAGGACCTAACCTACTTTACAAAGAAAATCAAAACCACCCTCCCCTCCCCCCACCACCCGTGACTTCCCTCTTCTCAACACCACACCTAAAAACCATTCTACCATTCCCCAGCTTTTGCTCATTTGTTCCAGATTAAATCTCTATGTTCTCTTGGAGATAAGGTTAATTCCTCTTGTGTCTTGGATCTGTGTTCTCCAATCTGCTAGGGAAGCTTACTGGCTGAATCATCCCCTCTCTGCCTCCTCTTACATCTCTCCCTTTCTACTCGTTCCTTCCCAAATAAAACCTATAAACATGCAAAGGTCTGCTCCAATCTTTAAAATATCTCTATTTTCCCCAGCCATCTCCTCAAGCTACCCTCCTCTATCTCTCCTACCTTTCACTGTAAAGCTCCTAATACTCACTATCTTCACTTGCTCACCATCCAATCATTCCTCCTCCCCTTACACTATAGCTTTGAATCCCACAACTCTACTGAAATTGCTCTCTCCAAGGTTACCAAGGATTTTACTGCTAAATCTGATGGCCTTTTCTCAATCCTCAGCCTCCTTGACCTCCTGGCAGCTTGACACTTTCAATCACCCTCTCTCCTAGATGTTCTCTCCACCCTTGTCTTTCATAACATTGGTTTTCCTTCTACCTATCTTACTGCTCCTTTCTCAATCTCCTTTGTTAAAACATCCTCTACCTCCTACCTACAGACTGTAGGTATCTTTCAAGGCTCTATCTTGGGCCTTCTTTCCTTCTTGGTATACTTTTTCTTGATAATCTCATCAGCTCCTATAGATTCTATTACAAACATTAGACAGAAGACTCCCATATCCAACACTAATCTCTCTCCTGAAGGTTAGTCCTAAGTCAAAAACTCCATGGATCATTTTTATCTGTATGTCCCTTAAGCATCTCAAACTCAGTCCAAAATGGAACACCCCACCTTCCCCTATAAACTTGCCTCCAAACTTCCCTATATCTGTTGAGGCTCCACCATACTGTACAAAACTTCATAGTCATCCTTGACTCTTCTCTGTCTTTCCCCTGACAAATCCAATCAGTTGACAATGCTATTGGACCTGTATACCATCTCTCACATACATTCCCTTCTCTCCACACTCAAGGACATCATTCTAATTCAAGTCCTCATCACTTCTTGCCTACACTACTGCAATAACCTCCAAATTAGTATCCCACCTCCAGTTTCACTCCAATTCATAAATTACAGTTGCCAAAACAAGTTTCCCTGGGGAAGAGTAGGTACAGGCAATAATCTTGTCACTGCCCTACTCAAAAAATATTCACTACTTCCCTCTCTGTTGTCTAGAAGATAAAATATAAACTTCGCAGACTAGTATCTAAAGTCCTCAACAACCTGGCTCTAATCTCCCTTTCCAGGCTTATTTTATATTACTCCCCTTCATTTGAGCCAACCTGAGCTAGTCTGTAAACCCAGCCTTCCTTCTCCCATCTCTGCACACGCACTGAGACAGTCTTTCATGCATAACATGTAATCTTTCCCTTATTTCCACCTTGAGAATTTTCCTCCTCAAATTATATTGTATTCACTTATCCATAACTACTTGCATCACTCTCTGGGACAGGAGTTGGCAACCTACAACCTATAGGCCAAAATCTGTTTTTGAACACCCCCTGCTCACGACTGTGTTTTTTTTTATGTTTTCAAAAACAACAAAACTTTATTTTAAAATGTAAAAACCACTCTTAGCTGGGCCCCTACAAAAACCGGCCATAGGTCAGATTTAATCTGCGGGCCACTGCAACCTACACTCTAGGAGAAATATAAACCTAATGGTGCTTGGACCTTGTATATATTACATAGGTCATACAAATGTTTGTTAAACTGAACTGAAATTCTTTCTCTCATACCATAAAGGTACCTATCTTTCTATTCCAATTCAATTAAAAAAACCATCTATTAAACTCTATGTGCAAAGAAAGCACTGCCCAAGCCTAACTCCTCCACCTCTATCCCTGAGTCCAACTTCAACCAACTTGATGGAAGCAAAATGGATGCCAATAAATTGGGAAAAAGCTAAAGAAAATGTGTTATGTGGAGGTAATGGAATATCACTGTACTATATAAAATGATGAATAAAGAAGTACATGAAAAGACTTATCTGGACCACGCAAAATCAATTAAGCAGAACCAGGGAAAACAACACACCAGTTCGACAATGTAAATGGAAAGAACAGCACTAATAAAACAATCCAAACAATGCTGTGAAATTAAAATGACTGAGCACAGCACAAAGCGATATGAAATGAGACCTCCCCCCACCACCTTTGCAGAAGTAAGGGACCATGTGTAAGGGACACAGCACATGATATCACATTTTCTGGACAGGTTTAGTTTTAGTGGTGCTTTTCTCTTCCTTCCATTGTTCACGTTTTATCATAAAGGCTACCTCTCTCGGAGGGAGTTAGCAGGGAGAATACAGTGGCTAGATGGAATAACAGACAGCAATAATCATTTATTTAAAAAACAATATGAGAATTAGGAGTCAGTGAAATCTGAACCTTAATCCCATCTTATATACTTACCATGTGATCACTTAAACTCTCAGAATTTATTTCTTCATGTGTAAAATGGAGACAACATTTATACTACCTACTTCACAGGATGTTAGGAGCCTAAAAATGCTATATCTTAACAACTCAAATTTATTTTCTCCTTTGACAATGTCATCATTCCTGTGGCTTCAACTATTACCATTAAATGGGTGACTCTCAAATCTTCTATCTCCAAGTTTACATCTCTTTCCCAAGCTATATGCCTTCATTTACAACCATTTGCTAGACATTTTCTTCCATAATTCTCTCTAGTTCCTCAAAATAAAAATACTCAAAGTTAAACTCATCATCCTATGCCCCAAACCAGCTTATCCTTTCTTTTCGGTATCTGTTACTGACATACTATCATTCTAGTCACCTAATGTCAAAATTTGTGTCCTATTTAAGACCATACCTCCTCAACTCAAATGACTTCTCTCCTCCCTACATCCCTTCTCTCCTTCCCCCATTTAGTTCCTACCCTCTCTCCATTTCTGCCCCTCCCACCCCCCCTTTTTATGACAACCCCCTATCACTTGACCACTCCCTACTGTGCTAGTGCATCCACTCCATGAAGGCTGCATTTCACTATAGTTTCAGGACTGGTGCACATACCTGAAGGATGTCTTGGAAATCAAATTAATTTAAACCACTACAAATTTTTATTACATAACTTCAGCTACACCATAGTGGGCAACGCAACAAATCCTGCCCTACCACAATCAAATCCCTAGAGTTCCCCGTAGTTTCTCTTCTCCCCACCCCAACAATGAAGAGCAAATGACCTAATCTCCTACTTTCCTGAAAAGACTGAAGCCATCTCTTATGAACTCCCTTGGTTCCTCTAACTCTTCTCAGAATCATCCTACTCCCTCTTCGTTATGGTTAACAAAAAAAATCTCTACTCATCATTAAGGTTAATCCCTTGCCCCTAACAGATCTGACAAGAGCAAGGACCATGCCTTAAGTGGAGAGTACCTCTGTGCCTGGCACAATGAACAGTACCAAGTAGGTACTTAAAGTTTGCTGAAAGGATGACTAGGGAGTTTAATTAAACACTACTCCTATCTTCATGGAGTTTAAAGTTCAGTAGTACACGATGACATATGCACAAATAACTACAATATAAAACAACCCATCATATTAAAAATAAACGAGAACAGAAGGAAGGCCTGAAGGAACCAGACAAGCAAGAGAGCTTTGAAAATAACATTTTGACATAATTTACATGACCAATGAACTGATGCAAAGTAAGTAGAGCCAAGAAAACCATAAACAATTTAAATGGAAAGAACTACAACCACTAAACAAATGAAAATGAATGTTACAAAATTATAAAGGAAAACCTTGGCCCTGAAAAATCTGAGATTTGAGAATATAATTCCCCGAACTTCTTTGCAGAGATGGGAGGACCATAGTTGCAGAACAACAAGTAAATTTCATATTTCTTCAAAGTATCGGTCAGTTTTGCTTACTTTTTTGGTCTTCCTCTTTTTCCTTTAAAAAAAGCTAGTTATTAAGATATGGCTCTCCGGGAGAGTAGAGGATATAGAGAGAAATTTAGGCAATGTAAAAAAACTAAATATATCAATAAAATCTTATTTTTAAAAAACAATAATTTTAGAATGTTGAAAACTAAAAATAAATTAATAAAAAAAATTCACAATAAAAAATAGTAATTTTAAAGCTCTATAGGGAAAAGTTACATGTTCAATTTATTACATATCTAAAAAGAAAAGCAAGCACTACATAGTAAATCTAAAGTTAATGTACAATCCTCTCCTTTACGTTCTACAATGTACATGAAAATGTTTATTTCTTGTTTACTAAGTTCAGAATTAAAAAGAAGGAAAAAAACAGTCCATGATAAATATGTAAGTATAAGTGCATATGTGAGATCTTAGAGTAAAGATCCTAACTGAATGAGGGTAGGGATATCAGAAAAGGCTTCCTGCAGAAAGCAACCTTTAAGATGGCTTTTAAAGACTGTGTTAAAAACTCAACAGAAAAGCACAAGGGAGAGTATTCTAGACATAAGAAAGAATGTAAACAAAAGTATGAATGTTATAAAGTACAGGATTTAGATAAGTGACAAGTGGTCTGGTTTTACGGAAGAATAGAGAAAGGAAAGATCTGGCTAGAAAAGGAGTTTTGCACCACATTTTAGAAGACTTAGAATTAATGCCTGGCTGAATATAAACTTTGATAGATTCCAGAGAGCCCCTAAAACTGTTTTGAGTAGAGGAGTGACATGACCAGGTCTATGCAAAATGGTACTAAGTCTGTCAGCTAGGTGGTGCAGAGGATAGAGCACTGTGCCTGATGTCAGGAAAATTCATCTTCCTGAGTTCAAATCCAGCCTCAGACACTTACTAGCTATGTGACCCTGGACAAGTCACTTAACCTTGTTTGCGTCAGTTTCCTCATCGGTAAAATGAGCTGCAGAAGGAAACGGCAAACCACTTCAGTATCTCTGCCAAGAAGCCCCAGTTGAGGTAATTAAGAATCAGACACAACTAAAACAAATGAGTGTCAACAAAGTAATTAAGTCTGGCAGCCATATCAACAAACAGTTTGGTGGAAAACAAAAAATTAGGGTGGGAATATTATTTCCTGGGAGACCATAACAATAGTGTAGGAATGTGTTAATGAGGGCTTGGACTATGGCGGAGGCAGATAGGAGTGGGTAAGTGAGGGAGAGGAATGGAAACAAAATATCAAAGGTAAGAGAGAAGAATCAATGACAACACCAAGGTTTAAAATATAAGACTGGGTTAATATATGTTTGTGCGTGTTTACGTACATATATACATATATACAATCCAAAAGGCATTCAGCTACTTCCTTTCCTTTTCTACTATGACTCCCTTAATTCAGACTCATAACATTCTTCTGCTATTCCTTTCTCCTGGTTCCAGTTCATTCTACACACCATCAGATTTGTCTTTTTGAAGTGTAATTCTGATCACATCACCACACTACTCAAGATCCTTTAACAGGTTTTAGGACTTACAAAATAAATTCAAAAGTCTTTAGAATGGCATTCAAGGCCCTTATATTCTGACTCTAGTCTTCTCTTCCATGTCTTTCCTGTTGCTAGATCTTTCTTCATACTGTTCCTTCTACCTGGGATGTCCTATATTTTATCTTTCTTCTAGCACTAATCACATTCTACCCTTTATTACAGTTACCTGCAAATATGTCTTCTCTACCCTACTAGATTTTAAGCTTCTTGAGGGCAGGATCTTGTTAATCTTTCTATTTTCCATTGTGACTTGCACATAATAGGAATTTAGCAAATATCTGTTCAACTGAATTCCAAAATACAGAATCGTTTGTATTTTACCTCCTTGGCATCAAGTAGGCTATGTCTTGAATCTTACCTACCTGCTACAGACCCATTAACCTAGGACCAGTATATTATTTGTCAGTTTCTCCCTCCAGGGCCTAACACAGTACACTGCACAAGATACACTGACAATGTAAGAGATCCACGATTTCAGGGGTCTCAGTGTTCCTTCTATCGTAACTTCATTCTGTTCAATTCTTGTCCTTTTCTTTCCCTAAATCCTTCAAAGATGATCCACCCAATGCATTAATGGGCTTCCTCTGTTTTTTAAAACTATTTCAGTAGTACCAATGAAACTGCTATCAGTTATTTCTCACTCTTGCTACATAAACTGCTCCACTTCCTCTTCTGATAATACCAATCTTGGACAATGTCTTTCTACGTTCCAACACTATTACAGTCTATGTAAATACTATATGCAACGTCCCATTACCCTTTGGATAATTTCTAATTTTGATGACTTCCAAAGTTGTAGTGTTCCATGATTTGCAACTTATATATAGCATCACCAAGGCAATATTGGTATTAAAGCTGTGAGGTTTTCCAGCAGTGACTGGTTTACCAGGCATCAGCCAGTCTGAGTTCTACTCACTCAGTTCTGAGCCCAGTTCATTGTCTATAGTAACTGTTCAAAACACACCCACCCCCACACACACACCCGTCTGGACTAACTGAATGGGCTGCTTTGACAATGACTTTTTTTACCCAGTGTTTTTCCAATGTGAATGGTTAAACCACTGTTCTGAGTTTCACTAAGAAAGCATGGTAGTATTCCTAGGCTCAAAGCAATAGTATAGTGTCTTGCACTGTATATTATAGTCCTTTAAAAGGTTTCCATTGAATGAATGAGTGGATTTGAATGCACGAATGCTGGAAACGGATGAATAAATGCTGGAAAGGTCCATGTGGAAGTACAGTGAAACATACATAAGTACCCAAACCCATTTTCCTAATAACAGAAAAATGACTAATAAAGGCTTCGCTATCCCAGTATATGCTTTCCAAATACAAAAATTCGACAAAAACATTACAATCTATGATGGCAGCAACCAAACTAAAAATGATCAACCTTCTTATGTGTTACATATGAAAAATAGTGTTGGCTAAAAAGGCACCGCCTCTACTTGCAAAAATACAAGAAATTTCCATTCCTCCCCATTACATGCTCTGTCATTGTAACAAGATCCTCCCCTTTTCACTCACCAATTCAAAAAAATGTTACTTCAATAAACACTTAACTAATATTCTCACCCAACAAAATGCCTACTTTGATGTCTCTGTGTAGAAGAGTCGTGACTTCGTATTTACTAGCAAAGCATGAGATCAGAAAGATCTCACAAAACTGGAAGAAACACAGACTGATGAACTGATATCTGAGGATCAGCCTGAATAAGGTCAGAAGAGCTCATCATCAGAACACTGGACACCACAGGATCACAAATTTAAAGACACAGGTAACCTAATACAACATCTAATCCAACCTTCTAATTTTATACTTGAAGAAACTGAGGCCCAGAGGAACTAAGAGACTTACCCAAGGTCACACAGAAAGTAGGAGAGGCAAGATTCAAATCCAGGTCCTCAGACTCCAAATCCAACAATCTTTTCATTACATCACACTGCCTCCCAGTTGATGAATTCTTTTCAAGACACAACAATTCATGAAAATAAATCTACTAAAGTTCAGAAGAGTTGCAATCTATGCCAGTAAAAAAGATACTTACTGATAAAATCATAGATCCCTGAAGTAAAATATATTATCCTACTACAATCAATTCCATTTTTCTTCCATGACCACAAACATCACTGCCAAATCCACTTCCAAGGATGTTACCCCCTAACTTGTAGGTATTACAAATGCACCTCAGCTTTTCATTCTCACTCATTCCTTTTGTAGGAATGACTACCACCATCCAAGAATATTTCAGAGATACCCTGACCTGCCTCCTAATATCAAGGAACCCCTAACTTAACTGCCAAAACAGCCTGTATCCCCCAACCCCATGAATTGTTGCTGATGTCCTGGAGTTAGACAAGTCCCTACTTCTATTGACCTACCAGGGAAGGAACCAAGGATGCAGTCCATGTTCTAGAAGTTGAGGCTGTAGTGAGCAAAGATGTACTAGCTGATATATAAAGATGGAATTCTGAATACATTTTCCCACAGAAGTAGTATTACAAGTACTAGTTAAGTTCTAGAGCCCTATTATAAGAACTTTCAGGGTTCTCAAGAGGACCAACCCATAGGCTGCCATCACCAGGAGCCAAAGAATCCCACTTCACTTCAAAGAACACCTCACACATGATCAGCTTTTATCATTTCACATCAAACAGGGCATTTAAAATATAACCAGAAAAATTTTAAAAAGACTAATTCAGGAAGTAGAGTTAACCTTCTCATGATTGCAATATTGCACGGACTGGCCTGTTTGTTCTAGCGTCAGCTAAGTGGCAGAAGAGATAAAGCACTGGGCCTGGAGTCAGAAAGACCCAATTTCAAATCTAGCCTCAGCAACTTCCTAGATCTAAGACCCTGGGCAAGTCACTTAACCTCTGACTTCCTCAGTCTCTAAAGTGGAGGTAATAATAACATCTCCCTCTAAGCAAAGCTTTGAGGATCATATGAGATACCTGTAAAGCATTTATCATAGTGCCTAGAACACAACAGGTGCTTAACAAATGCTTGTTTCTTTTCTTCCTTGTTCTGGTTCATCTACTACGCCTGTTCTTAAGCCTCCCCTCACAAACTCCAATCATCACCTGTTTCCCTGTGTCTAGTTCAAACAAATCCTGAATACCAAACCATGTTTGTGCATGATGATTGTGACATCTGCCCCATTTGGGTCACTCAGTGCAGAGTCTGGTTCATTGATTCAACTGACAAATCTTGTTTCTGTCTTACAGCCTACCACTCTGAATCCTAATTTCAGTTTCATTAATGGGATTCAGAATAACTAAACATCCCTTTTTCAACATGAATTAATACCCTGGCCATAATATCTAGTCTTCAACCTTCTCTATTTCATAGGATAATAGATTTAAAATTGGAAGAGACCTCAGAGGCTTGGGATCTTAGTCAGCTAGTAGGCTGCCCAGTACAGTGGCCACCAGTAAATCTAGCAATGGAAAATAAGTACTATATAGTTTTAACTAGATTAAAAGTTAAGGAAGTTTTTATAGTCTGGCCTAAGAACATAGCCACCATTATTAAACTTTATGGGAAAATTCATTCTGAGATCAAAACGACAGAGAATGAACTTCAATTTGTGTTTGAGAAAGTTTTAAATTCTTATTTTTTTTCACATTTATTGCTTTTAATTTACACAGAAAAAATAAAAATTTTTAAAGATTTTTTAATATCATTTCCACAGCATATACCTTTTCTTGATTCAATGATGAATTTTCTTCCTTTAGTATCTGCAGACTCTTCTTAAGTTCTAGACTATCTTCAGTAAGAATGTTTCCCTACAAAAATATTCCACTGTAAATTTCAGAAAATCGATAAAAGAATTTCAAGTGAAAATTCTAGTAAACTACACTATGGAATAGTATAAACCTCAACTGCCCTATCTGTAAATCAGGAATGATCATATTTGCACTATTAACTTCATACGGTAGTTGTGAGAAAAGCACTATGTTTAAAATAAAAGAACTATGGACAATAGTGTTTTTCTCAAGTATTCTTAAGTGTCATAACCACAGATTTAAGGAGTTGGATGCTTCAGAAAGATCTCAGTCATCCACCTCATTTTAAAAACAATCTATTCTTTTAAAGAATTTCTATGTTCATATAAAGAACATTCACCTCAGGCATATTCAAATCATCGAAAAAGTCTCAAGCAATTTTTTAAAAAGAATGTCCTTCTGTATTTATTGAACAAAAACTCAAAATATCTTCCGTATTTCATGCAAACTGTTCTATCTCCATATTCCAATGCTCCCTCACACATAAGTTACCATGTGTTTAAATTAGCCTTTGCATTATAACAAATTCCTCAGTTCTGTATTTTGAAACAAAAAGTTTGTGATATTAATAAAAATAGATAAAAGTACAAAGGATAAAAGCTTCCTCAAGTAAATACGTGTGAATGTCTAGCAAAAGTTGAAAGAGTAAAATCAACTGTGCAGTTTTTCTTATAAATGCTCAAGAGCTAATGTTAGACCAAAAATTCTCCTTTGACATGGGTTTACCTGATTTATATTACTCAGTCTCATTATTTCCTCTTGTGCATCTGTGAAAACAAATTATTTCATGTTAAATTTGAAAAAGAAAATTGAATTCCTAAGTGTAAAACTTTCATAATTCTTAGTGTGCATAAATCAGCACCTATATTCTAAATTCAAAAATATAACGCATACCCACGTCACAATTAACATAAGCAGAATGCATGTCTACAAATACAATGAAATGAATGATACTTGCATAAGCTTATCATAACCACATCCTAGTGTACCAAGTATTTCATAGTATAATCACCATACCTTCAGATAATATACTCCAACAGATCAGTGACTTCAAAGCTAGCCCTCCTTCCAACAATGCAGATTACAACCTATGCATGCCTGCCCAATCTGTGCTATAAAGTTAAAAAAGCTATCAAATAGCATAGAATTATAACTTAATTCTACATGGGTTACAATTATGGTTTTTATTAAAACAAAAAACACAGACAACTATTACGTTGTTGAAAAATATGATTAACCTATTTTGGATATTACGAAAGGCTGTGGGGACTAAGTTGGAAAAAGAAAAAATTTAAGTAACTCTTACAACAGAGTTCTACCATATCTAACATAGATAACAATTTTAAAAGGTGCTGCTTCCAGAAAAAAAAAATTGAGTCAACAAAAATTAAGTGTTTAAACAGGTTAAGATAAAAATTTTTAGAGAAAGGAATAAAAAAGCATAACAAGATACTAGGCTGAAAAATGCAGCAGAAAATTGTTTTCACTTTTTTCATTTGTCATTCTGTTCTGACACTCAAAGCCATTCACTTTTGTCTTCCAAAAATAAATAAATGTTAATCTTAGTCTATTAAATAATTATGATCTTGATTGTGTAAAACAGCTGTCAGATGATGAATTGTACCAATTCCTTTTTTTTAGTCATGGTGCTACACACCTTTATAGGTCACCTGTACAGAGAATTGTAGTCTCTGCTACTGGAGAGGTTGAGTTAGTGCATCACTTGGGCTCACAAGTTCTAAATTACAGTAAAGCTGAAGTACATACTAAGTCTGGTACCAGGTAAGACCCCAGGAGTAATGGGGCCAGCCACCAGGCTGCCTAAAAGAGGGGCAAACCCTCTTTTAAAATTTCTATGCCAAATTTTTAAAATTTAAAATTTCTATACCAATCACAGTATTGAAATTCAGTCTGTGAGTGGCTGTTTGTACTTCCAGACTGAGTGAGAGGGAGAAACCCAGAGTTTAAAAAAAAAACAACCCTAATAAAATAACTCCTTTTAAAAAGACATATACTGGTGTATATTGTTTAAAAATTACAAACTTAATAAAAATGGGTTCTATTCTTTCCCATATGCACAAAAAGAAACTGTGGCCTGCTGGACACAGAAATGGAAAATCCCTTTTCTTATCATTCAGACCAACAGACATGAGACTACTACAAGGTTCAATTCAGTTAGGATAGAGGGAAAGCTACACTAAGTGAACTGCCTGCCTGTGTGATCATTAGGTGCAGAATAGATTCATCAGCCTACCATTTACATAAAAGAATGAGTACTCCGTCAGCTTTCTCCATAATATTAGAACGTGCAAAAATTTCTCAGTCTATGTGCTCTCCTATAACATAAGCTATACCCACATGGAAATTGGAAGGAAAAGAGAGAGAGAGATGGAATACTACTCCTCTTTAAGATTTGCTTGAGAAATGCCACTTACAGCCTAATGATAAATAGCCATGAATAAAACAGTTCTATTCATATTTTCTAGGTATTTTGAGGTCAGAGCATTTCAATAGTGGCTTTTATGCCATAATTAATTAATTTTCTAATGTGAAATACTGTACAGAGAAGCAATTTATTCATATACTCAAAACTATGAAGCACCTACTATGTGCTAAAATTAGTAACGATCTGAAATTCAAAAACTTCTTATACCAGACAATGCTTGTTGTAGTCTCAACAGCTCCTCTTTGATGGACATATTATCTGGGAGAATTCTTTCTTCTTCTGTTATAATAAACTGACTGACTTCCATTTTCAGCCTTTCACATTCTTGTATTATTTGGCTTTTTTCCACATTCAAAAGTTCTTGTACTTTGTTCAAGATTTCTTTTTCATTTTCTGTTAAAGACAATTTTTGGTCTTTATTTTTTATTTCAACCTCAAGTTCTTGTATTTTCTTCACTGATTCCATTTTTTCGGCTTGTAGAACATGAATAGTTTTTTGCATTTCATGAACTTTAGAATGATCACTAAGCCCAATCTCTGAGCCATCTGGAAAACAAATATAAAATTTAAGCCTATTAATTAAGAGCTGAAAGCCCAATAAATACGCTAGGCAAATCTATGAAAGTGTCCAAGGCTCCACTTCACACACATCAGATTGGCAAAGAAAATTAAAAAAAAGGAAAATGACCGTTAACGAAGGAAATGGGAGAACAGGCACACCAAATGCATTGTTCATAGAGCTGAGAACCAGCATGGCCATTCTACAAAGACACTTGAAGCTGAACCTAAGAAAAAAATACATCACTTAACTGTGCACATCCTTTGACAAAGGGATACAAGGTGAAGCTTACATTCAAAAAAGGTCAAAAGATGCATATGTACAAAGATATCCGAACAGCACTTTCTGTGCAACTGCTGCAGCAGAGGACTGGGAGCTAAGGGAGTGCCCATCAACTGGGAGATGGCTAAGCAAATTAGTGTAATGGAATTATTACCGCACCTCGGGAAATGACAAAAGGTTCAGATTCAGAAACACCTGGGCCTAGTAGGAGATCAGCTGAACTACAACAACTACACAGTCACTACAGCATTAAAGGAAAACAACTCTGAAAGCCTTAATAACTGTTCTGTGCACTGATCGACTATGACTAGAGGATCACGACAGAACAGGATTCGCAAATCTTAACAAGGAGATGACGGACGAGGGGTAGATAACGAGACACACGTTTTCAGTAATGGGCCATATGTGAATTCATATTAATTGACTGGGCTTATTCATCACAATTGAGGGTTGTTTTATTTATTTATTGGGAGGGGGGTAAGAAAGCAGCAGGTAATGACAGCAGAGCAGGAAAAAAGAAGCTAATACGATCACGCGGGCATTTTTTAAAAGCGAGCAGGAAAGAACAAAGGAGACATGGGAAAACAAAGATAAGCATGACAGGTTTGGAACTGATGTACTGAACAAACTGTATCCGATAGAAATTCATGATTTCATGCACGCTCTTCCCTCTTTTTCTGTTCTTTGTATATGGAAATACTCTTTCATCAATTTCAAAATAATAAAACCAACTTTAATTATTTTTAAAAACACTGAAGTTTAAAAAGTCATTGAAACATTTGCTGGAAAGTATGTACATGTGAGTTTGAAATAAAATAAAAACACCTTCCATTATTTTTAAAGTGTTTTCACCAAGATACACAATGGAAATTTGCAATTCCAATCCATTTACCCCGAAAGGGAGAATTGTAAATGGAAGTTGTAAAACAGAATTCAGGAACAGGTTATATTATATGACCTTTAAGGTCTTTTCAAACCATGAGATTTTATACGCGAGCAGGCTGAGAGAGATGATAAAAATACTGGTAGCCAGATTACCATTGCTGCAAACTTTTAAGTGAAGTCAGGTCATTCTTCCCAAGTAGCTTCTTCAGGGTCATTATTGTAAAATGCCCAGACTGTACTGGAACTTTCATGATCAGGAAACTGGAAGTCCAACTTCCTGACCTGAAATTCAGCTCCCTAATAGAAATTCTAGTTTTGCATACAAACCTTTAGAAGCCAGACTCTGGCTCCTTGATCTGGTGCTGCAGAAGCTAGCATTATCTGGAAAAAGTGGTAGCAAAAAAGAGACTAAGGAGACACAGAAAATGATAACATGTGGACGCCACTGTCCTAGTCCACTGTGAAGAGACAACTGCTGCTCAATTTTTGAAGTGGAAACTTATCTCTAAGAAAAATTTCAACTTCTACATTCTTGCATATATAAGAATAATAAATACTAACAAGTTAATAAGGGGTCAGTTTCTAATAGATAAAATTTATATAAATTGAGTACTTTAGAGTTACAACAAATAACTCTTTCTGGTCAGCTCTTTGTAGAAGCACAAGAAATATAATCATGAAACATAACCTTAAAATGTATCAAGAGAAATTATGCTTCCAAAAGTTAATATAGTTAAAAAAAATTAGTTAACATATATGATAGAGCTAATATAAATTAACTCTGAATTAGTTAATTTATACTACCCATTTGTTACTAGTGAATGAAATTATCACTAGGAAAAACAAAACAGAGATAGGTCAGTGAATTCTGTCAGTGAATGCCCCGTCAGTGAATTCTTCATGTCTGCAACTGCCACTAAACAAACCAATTAGATCTCAGCAACTTCTGCTATTACATATACTGATCTTGTATCAATGCTTTTCAGATAACAATAATAATACATTTACATAGATAATTTACCAATTACAAGGTAACTATGATGGAGGCAAGATTAATACCTTGATGTAACAGCTTTTCCAGCTCTTCAATTCTTTCTTCATATTCGGCCAGTTCTTCTCTATGCCTACGACTTATGTCTCCTAGTTTATGTCGATGTGCATCTTGCAACACTGACAGTTCATGCTGATGATCATCAATTTCCTGACTTAACTTCTGTGTAAGCTCCTAAAGATAAAAAAAGAACAAAAATCAATCCTCTTTTAAGTTCAATAAATAAAAGGAATATAAATCAGTTACTGTTGTCAGTTAGTTTTAAATTATTACATTAAAACACTGAAATATCCTAAATGTTTTAAGGTTAAGAGTGATTTTAACTCAGAATTTAAATTTGAAATGATCTGAAATCATGCTTCCTCTCAATCAAGATTTCAAGAACAGAAGTTTCTATTTCTACTTAGATTATCCATGTTTAATGGAACAAGAATAAACTCAAAGTCAACAGAGAATAAGCAAATCAAAAACGGCACACAAATTTTTAAAAATCACTTTGGCTGACATTTCCTGACTTTTCCATAGTCATTTACATTTTTGGTTACACTTGGTGTAGGCTGATAAAATAGTCCTTGTGCACACACCAACTGACTGCAAGGTAAAGCTACTCTAAAAGCAAGCTGGTTGACAAAAGAGTCAAAGTTTTTTTAAACTGCTAAAATAATGTCCCAAGTGATAGTCCATATATAGATATAAAACTGACTATATAAAAACTTTTCTAAATTAATTATGTTCAATAACAAGTACCGAGAAGTAATTCATACCATAAAGACAATTCATTATTTTCACATACCTACATGCACACATGCATACATAAATACATACACAGTTTTCTTGAAAGAAAAAAAAACTGATACAAATTGAAAGGATTCTACTTCCGGGACAAAGAAATTAATTTCACTGAATAACATAAATTATAACACTGAAGTAATCAACATTTCCTCACCTGAGTGACAGTTAAATACTGCATCAGCTTCTGTGACCTTAAAATTCTTGTTTAATAAAGGTAAACCATATAATCAATCTTGGTCAAAATATGTGGCCTTAAAAACTCTATCTCTGAGTGAATGGAAACTACTTATATTCTTTAGTGCTTTAAGAGTTACAAAGGATTTAAAACAACCCTATGATTTAGTAATAAATGTATTATTGACCCCATTTTAGAAATGGAACTGAAGCCTAGAAACTGAAAGGTAAAGTTACTTATCAGTGTCATGCAAGTATCAAAGCTGGAGCTCAAATCTAGGTCTTTCCAAAACCATGTTCAACATTCATTCCTCTGCAAAGGTTGAATCACTAATAAATTACAGTGTTATAAAATGAGACTGTCTCAGTTTAGAGACTGGTCACTTAATAAGGCTATTCCTGAACTAAATAAAACAAAGGCATAACTGTAGCAGTGCCTCATCAACAAATCCATAAGAAACCCATGAAAAAAGGCATTTCATAAACATTAAGAACATTTTTCAGAGTACTAAGATAGAGGATGGTCTCTTTGCAAAGTCGTACTCCACAGAATTTTTAAGTTTCTCACTAGATAAAAGCTATAGCTACACTTGACTAGAATCTTGAAGAAAAAAAAAGTACTTCCCTAAATTCATGTTAATGAATAAGTTATGATTTTGGTCCTACTTTTAAAATTTTAGAAAAATACTATATTTTTGAAGAGCACATGTTATACACATATACACATTATGTGTGTACGTGTGTGTGTGTGTGTGTGTGTGTATACACACATATATAAATAAAAACAAACACATGTACAGTATACTCTGGAAATCATCATGTACAAAGAGTTGTCTTTTTATGTACCTTAAACAGGGAGCAGAAATGGTATGAAATACAGATAGGAAATAAACGAGCATTACAGCCACAGAATCATTTATTATTAATACTCTGAAGTACAATTTTAACAGAAATTGGGCTATACATTATTGTACATTATGGACTACATTATGGTAGTCCATTTACAAGCACACCATCTTACCTTGATAGCTTTCTGAAGTTTACAGATTTCACTCTGATTAGAGCTATTTGTTCCTTGTACTTTGGAAGACTGAACAAAAAAAAAAAAAGAATTAAGAAAACATATTTTTCTATATTGATTTGTACATTAGTAAAAAGCTAAAACACTATCTAAAAACAATCCCACCCAAATTGGTTTTTCAAGAACAAGTATAAAAACATCTTAATAACGTAAATATCATTATTCAAAGTATTAAGAGAAACTGTTCTATATCTAGACATATCCCCACCCCTGGGTCATGATCCTTGGCTCATAAATATACTTTCATGGTCTCTAAAAGAGATCTTCCAAAAGATGCCATAAAATTCTTCAGTGAACTTAAGTCATTTTAATTACATAGCTTTCACTTCATCCAGAATGCACTGAGCATTATGGTTATTATCAGAGAGAATACAAAAGAATTACGAGATACAATCCCTACCTAAGAAGTCCATAAACTAGCTGAGTAAATGGAATTTCTATAAAGATTAAAGCTAGGCAGAGAAACTGTGGATTTTACTATTTTGTTGAAAATGAAACTGTAATGTGGCAGTTTCTTAAAAGAAAAAATATGGAAATGCCAAATGTAGGCAATGTTAATACCAGTTCTAACCTAGTAACAGATATTGTATAATGTGTTTTACATAAAGGATTTCTTGCTCTCTAACTAGAATATCCTTTGGTTCTAAGAACAAATAACAACATAAAATAAGTTTCATTTATTCTCTTTTTACTTCAGGCACAAAATCTGTCATTAATCTTCATCACCATTTAATATTTACAGTAGTCAAAGATCTTATACATTTGTCAAAACATAGAGAAGCAATCCCTAAACTTAAATATTCTGAGGAAATGAGCTGACAAAAAGATTGTCTTTTTATATGGTTTGTCTTTGAGAGTTACTAGAATCTTTGGTGTTTTTAAAGAAAGCATAAATTATAGGGGTATTGACCACAGATATACATCTTTACTTTAACATAACTGAGAAAAGTTCTTTCCTAATATAACTGGACCACAATCTCAAAAGCCAAATAAATGAATTATATTCTCAACTTAAGACATTTTTGTTTCTACAGTAGTAAGATTAATTCCAAATGAGAAATAACCCAATTTTTCTGAGTCTAATATTTCAAAATCTAAATCATGATTTTCAAATCATGCTCTACTGAACCTCACAGGCAAATAGGTTCCTTGGAAAAAAGTGTGGTCAAGATAGTGATGGTCTCTGCTCTATTACTGCAAGTTTCACACTAACATTGTACCAGAAATTAAATAATAAGGCATGAAAAATAATACAGAGGGGTCTCGAATCCTGCAAAAATCATCATATAATAACAGATTTTTATCTTATACAAATAAGTACTTCCTTTTTCTTTTCTTGGAAGAGGGTCCAGACTTGTGACTTCATTGGTATGGGGAACGTTTGGCAAGGAAAAACTCCTTCAGATATACAGGCAATGGGGTATAGAAATCTATCCTGCCCTACAAGAAAGTAATGGGGAAGGAGATGGGGCGGGGGTGCGGGGGTTGTAAAGGTGGCAGGAGGACAGAAGGGAGGGCAGACTGGGGGAAGGAATAATCAGAATGCATGCCACCTTGGACTAGGAGGAAGGGGAGAAATGGGGAGAAAATTTGGAACTCAAATGTGGAAATGAATGTTGAAAACTAAAAATAAATTAATTAATTAAGAAAAAAAATCCTTCTATTATTATAGAACTGCAACTGCTCTGCACTTTAATAGTTTTAGAGTTGCCTAGGACACTGAAAGGTTAAGCAACTTGCCCAGAATCACACAGGCAGTTGTCATCAGCAGCAGAACTTAAACACCGGTCTCCCTGACTTCAAGGCTGGCTTTCTATGCATCATTCCATGTTGTCTCTCACTATTTCAATTCCTATTGATAAAAAACATTTATTTAACCTGAGCAATATGTCTCCAGTGGCCAACTTCAGATTCAAGTCTTGAAACTTCATTTGACAATCTGTTTATTTCTTGCTGTGACCAAATTATATCCCCAAAGTCCATGTCATCTCCATGGAAAGCTGAAACATGATGACTAATTCCAGGAACAAAGGAAGCTGATGTAGCTGCTGAAGGTAAACTGCCAACTTCCAAATGCGCTGATTGAGCAGCTGTCTGCAACTTCTGCAACTGATCCTGCAGTGCATTTTGCCTTGCTTTTAGATGGCTGACTTCCACCTACACAGTCATAATGTCTATTTTAGTAAAGATATTAAGGATAACAACACTTACCATTTTATAATCGGTTAACAGTAACAGGAGAGTAAAATGACTTCAGGACCAAAATTTGCACAGCACACTAAGGAACCTCCAGTCCCCTAGAGCCTCTTAAACTATAAGATTTCCCTCATTAATAAAGCAACCCAATATGATACTCACAGAAGTTAGTATTTTAAATACATGTTAGTTTAATTTGTATACTAAAACTATAGCAATGCATGTCCTCAGTTAGTTATGGGTTTTCTTTACACTACTAAAGGATCAGAAAGATGTCAGGTAAACTAAGCCTGCTTCTATATATGTAAAACAAAGCAACACAATCCTGCTTCATTAACTGAGTTATTTTAAGTAGCCACGTTCTAAATTACTCAGATAAAAGTATCAATTCTTCAGTGCTATAAACAAACACAGGAATTGTTTTTCATTTAAATGATTGTATTATACACATTCTCTCTCTCTCTCTCTCTCTCTCTCTCTCTCTCTCTCTCTCTCTCCCCCAAAATCTGTCATAAGAGCTGGCTTTACTTGTTGCTTCCATCATTGTACTTCCTTAAGAGAAACAGAATATAGATGCATGGAATGTTCTGTTTGCAGCTGCTCTGTAATGGAAACTTAATTACCACATGTTAGCGCATATGAGTTAACTCACATTTTAGAAATGACATAATTTACATCTTTTGGGGGCAATATGAATACAAGGTTAAGAGCGACAAATAGATGATTAAGAGAAAACTTAGACCAACAGAACACTGAAAGAATTCAAATGTCATTTTCTCTCCCAGCGAGGCGATGCAATACATGACCACTGCTCTAAGCGTGCACATAGAACAGAAATACAGTGAGTTATACATCTGCAAATGCAAAAGATTTCTTTTGTCACAAAGAACATTTTCATATCCAAGAAAGAGAAAAAATACCATTATGCCCCTATAGAATAACTGTAGCTTTAAAAGTTTTACATTTATCCTAATATGACAAATTTATTTTTAACACAGAATGTCACTAAACAAGCTAAAAAGGAAAACAACCCAATAAAGGAATCTACCCCTCCCCTATCTCCCTCAATACTCCCTCACCGCCACAGAAAACCTAACAGTTAGTAACAAACAAATCATAATTGACCAGATAGCTAGCTACATAGAAGATGGCTGAACTCTCAGAAACTACGGAAAATTCAAAAGTAGAAGACATAAGGGTGTGGCTTCTGCTCTAACGGAGCTGACAATCCTGTTAGTTCATCTAATAGTTCATGAGCTCTTGATTGAAACTAACAAGTTTAGTCAGCACTACTATGAAGAAAAGACCATAACAATGCAAAATTAATAGTTTCACTAAAATAAAGCCAAACATTATTGAAAGATAAACAACAACATGCTCAGCTTGCCTCTGGTTTTCATAGAGAAAATTAACTAGTCAAAAAGTCTATCTAGTCTCTCTGCCAAGATACGTCACACACCTCCAACAAGGCAGACATCTCAAACTAGAGGGCCCACAGGCACATCCAACTCAAGCCCAAAACAGAAGTCATCCTCTTTCACCCCTATACCTCCCCTCTTCCAGGTTTTTCTATCCTCCCAGTCCCCCAAGCTCACAAACCTAGGTGTCATCCTCAATGCCTTATTCTCACTCACTCCACATACAAAATCTCTTGCCAGATGCTATCAATACTACCTCTACAATATTTCTCACATACATCCCCTCCTCTCTATTTACCTCGCTACCACTATAGTTTAGGCCTTCGTCACCTCTCCCCTACACAACACTAGCCTTCTAACTCAGCCTCTTTACTTCAAGATTCTACCCTCTCCAATCTATCCTCCATTCAGCCAAAAAGATTAATTTTTCTGAAGCACAGTTCCTACCTTATCACTCCTCCTACTCAATGAGTTCCAAAGTCTCCCAGTTACCTCCAAGAACAAATGTGAAATCCTCTCTGCTATTTGATGCCCTTCACAACCTAGCCCTTACCTACATTTCCAGTCTTCTTAACCCCTCACTCTGCTCCCCCTTCACACTATGATACAATGAAGCCAGTGAACTTTCCCGTGAACACAGCACTCCATCTCCAATCTCCGTTATCATTGTACTGACTATCCACATGCCTAGAATTCTATGCCTCTTCACTTCTATCTCCAAGCCTCCTTGACTTTTTTTGAAACTCAGCTCAAATCCTGCCTTCTGCAAAATTACTTTACCAGGCTTCCCAGCTGCTAATGCATTTCCCTTTCAGATTATTTTCATTTACCCTGTGTATATGTTGTTTGTACCTACTTATTTACACATTTTCTCTCCCATTAGAGTGTGAGCTCCTTGAGGTAAAGGGCTGTTTTTTGCCTTTCTTTGTATTCCCAATGCTTAGCACTGTATTTGGTACATATTAAACACTTAATAAATGTTTTCCTGACTTTGAAAGAAAAATCTAAAATCTAATAATTCATTTTATTTTTCTGCTATAACATTAGGAATTGTCAAATGGATTTGAAGTACTTAAAAAACTGAAGGATCATGGAATTTTGTAAAGTTGGAAACAGTGTCAGGCATTATCTAGCAACCCCTAATTTGAAATATGACAAAACAGTCAGCAACTTGCTCCTAGCTACACAGTAGCCTGGGGGGAGGGGGGGTATTATTAAAAAAACAAAATGACTAGTTTGCTAGCCTACTGAGTGTTCTATCTCTAAGGAAGTTTTTGTCTCTTTGGGGTTTTTTGGACCAGACCTGCAGCTCATTGATATATGGAGGGCCCAGTGAAAAAATTTCCTCTACCAATGTAGATGAGTACTTGCTCTGCAGGTTGTAGTACCGGAGAGCTTCCTATGGCAATAAGAGGTCAGGTAACTTGTGCAGGGTCATACAGTCAGTATGTGTTAGAGGTGAGACTTAAACCCAAATCTCTCTGACTCTGAGGCTGGATCTCTAGAAAGTGTATCACACTGCCAGAAGTTTAAAATTCTAAACAAAAAAAAAGTTCGCTAAAATAATTTTGATGAGGTTTATTTAGTACAATGACAACTCCTCTTGAAAGGCAGATATTGAATTATTAATACTATGACTTGAAATGAATTAATAGAATCAAAGAAACTTGGAGCTAGAAACATTAGGAGTTTGAGAGTTCTGATTCAACTCTTTCATTTTACAGATGAGGATACTGGGGCCCAAAGAAAGCAAGTAACTTGCAAAGTCATGTAATTTAACATCCTATAAAATAGGTCTGGCTGAATTAGTAATAATCTAAATTTTATACTGTAAATGCATCTTCTACTAAATTTTTATGTAATTTTCATGAAATGAAATGAAAATGAAATGAAAAATTTTAACCTACTTAAGTAAATAAATACTTCCAATTCCAATACTTCTTTTACCTCTTTCTGTTGTAGTTGATTTCGGTAATCTGTAGATTGCTGTTTTATTTGAAGCTCTGCTGCTTCGTGCTTCTCTTCCAGATCACTACAAAGTTTCTTAAGTCTCTCATTCTATGTGGGAAGAAAACAGTGCATTTTTTAAAATGTATAAGTCAGGAATAAATATTAAGACACCATTCTGTACTATATTAATTTTCAAGGTAGTTATAAAAGACTAAAAGCTTAATGAAATTTTATTTACTACTATCATATCAAGGTTACAAAGGCAAAACCGCTAACTGGCTGAATTTTGAAGCAAAATAAATTAATTTTTAAAAGTTATAAATATAGCAGTTTGTTTTAACACTTCTAAATACATAGTGTTAACAAATCATGTTAGACGAATGGAATGTATTTAACTAGTGTGTATCTATATAAAAATTTTTTTAAAGCACAGCAAAAAATATAAATATATTAGTTGTACTGGCTAAAATATTAAATTAGTTTAGCCCACTTAATGTAATTCTTTTTTATATAAAAGAACATAGTCAAGATAGTGGAATTAAAACTAAAACATTGCTACAAAAGATAGATTTAGAAGTTACTACCATCCTTCAAGTTAGCTTTTTAAGAATTTTATGCTACCAACACACATGCACACACTTGTATAATAGAGGATGAATGCCCCTGAAAATACCAGAGAACCTATGACTAATAAACAAAGCTATGGAGTTAACAGGCGAGGGAAGAAATGGTTCCCTCACTTGTTCTCTATTTCTATTCCATAAGCATTTCTAAGTACCTAATATCTGCAAGGGACTATTCTATGTACTGAACAGACAAAGACAAAAACCCAATAATCCCTGCTGTCAAGAAGCTTATATTCTATTGGTTGTGAAACATGAGAGACAATGGCACAGGAACTCCCACAACAGCATGGCACGCCTGCATCAACGACGGCACTACGCTCCATGAGCACAGCAGAACTGCAATGGCTCAAAAAGCATGAGATGCACAAATTCAGAGATATCTCCACTCCAAATGTCCATACGGACTGCTTGTGCCTGACCTGTAGTAGAGAGCCTGGAGAGCTAGTACTGGTCTGATCAGTCACAGTCAGGGACACTATGCCTGGACCCCAACGTAGTGACGTCATTTTGGTCCTCTTTGAGCACTAATGACAACAATCAACCTACCGGTAGAATAAAATATGTACACTGAAAAGTAAATAAAAGAGAGTTCAAAATCGTACACATTACATCCAAAACAGGATCTGTAATATTAACAAATACAAGAACAGAGGTCCAGAAAATTTAAACTCTTTTAATTAACTTGGCAATGCAAGTTTAAGAAAGAATCAAGAAATCATGGTCTCTCAACACCAACTTTGGATCACAGCATGATAGAGCTGGATGGGACTTTAGAGACTATCAAGTCCAACCCCCTCATTTTAAAGATGAGAAAACTGGGATTTTAAGTGCCTCATCCAAGATGTCAAGCACTGGGCTGGTGCCAACTCCAAATCCAGCACTACTTCACCTGTACCACAGTACGCAAAAAAGTTAACATTTAACTACCCTTTGGTTATAATAAACAAGGAACCTCTTCCTTGCCAAATTTACTGACTTTTTCTCAGTCCTTATCCTTCTTGGTCTTTCTGCACCATGTAACATTATTAATCATACCCTTCCTTCTGGAAACTAACTCATTCCTTGGCTTCTGGGACACTGCTTTCTCCAGAACCTCCGATCTGTATGAACTCCTTCTCTGTCTCCTTCACTGGTTCTTTGTTGTTCTTCTGCCTTCTATAAATGCTTGTCCCCCAAGGCTTTGTCTTCTGGTCTCTCCTCTCTATACGCTTAAGGTCCAATCTTCCCCTGAATTTTTAACTACCTGACAAACATCTCTATCTGGATGGCCAGCTAGCAGTTTAATCAGTAAGTCCAAAACCAAACTCATTATCTTTTCCCCTAATAAACTTCTCCAGTTACATTACCTATTTCTACTGATGGCATCATCATGTTCTCAAGTCACCTAGACTCCAAATCTAAAAGTTATCCTAAACAGATTTTTACCTCTCCCACAACCAGTTACCAAGTTCTATTCATTCTACCTGTCGCATCAGCCCCTTCTTTCTATGGCCACCATCAAAGTTCAGGCCCAATCTTTCACCTGGACTATTACAATAATCTACTACCGGTTTCTCTGCTCGCAATCTCTATCTTTTCCAAACCACCTTTCATGCTCACTCTACTTTGAATCACATTTATTTGTATGCACACAGTATTCAATATACAAACTATAAACTCCTTAAGAAGAGCAAGGACCATGTCATTTTTCATCACCATAGCCTCAGAACCGAGAATATACCTTGTACACAGTTAAGTGCTTAAAAAACATTTACGGACTGAAAAAATTATTAATCTAGGTTTTTTCTACTCTTTTTTGCCCCGCATCACTGTTTGTTTAAATGTTTAAAATGTTTTTTAAACAAACCCATCATAGCTGAAGCAATACTAAGGCAGATAACATACAAGAAAACAAAATCTAGCTATTAAATCTACCCGATAAGCTTATTTTCTAAAATAGTTTCTTTGAGTGTCATTAGACACCAGGACTTCAGCTTCAACTGTCAGTTGCACATGTGAACCTCTGGAAATGGACTAAATGTGATCCAGCACACTCTCTTCCTATGCAATCCTTGGTCCAGTTCATTGTCAATTTGTAGTGCCTGACCAAGACAGTTATACTACTGATGAAACAGCTCAACAGTGTGACCACCACTAACAATGTTATTACAGGGGTGAATAAACCAGACGATCATTGTCCAACTATTAAGTCCCTCCTCATCCTTCTCTTTCTCAGGCTACGTAATCAGAGGTCTGCCAATCTTTCTTCATAAATTCTTTTTTTAATTTCTACAATCACCTCGTGGTTCTCCTTTAAAACCTTTCCAAGTTATCTACATTATTCTTAATCATAGACCACAAAACATGTAGCCTTAACAAGTGTCTGCTTAGTGCTAAGAAAATTAGCTTGTAGCTTCAACATTTTCTATTCCAATGTATCCCAATAATATCCTCGTATTTTTTTAAGTTGGGAAAAAATTTAAAAAGAACAAACAACAGAACTGCATTCTCAAATTGTTAATTTGATGTTATATCATCTTTCTATTTCTAACAGACGAAGGTAAGAATAAAAGAGAATAGTAAACAATAAGAATATGTAAAAATTCGTCTTCACACATGAGAACCAAGTAAAGCTGATTTTCTCTTATTCTCTCTCAATCTTATATGTAGCAACTTTAGCAAGATAGTACAGGAATGAAATATCAGAAGCAACCTCACACCAATGATACTCATAACACGGTTCTTCACACGGGGCCTCTGAAGTTTTTTTTGTTAACATCTTGATAACTATTTCAATATAGTTTAAACATTATTCTGAGGAGGGGTCCATAGGGTTCACCAGAATGTCAAAGGAGTCCACGACACAAAAAAGGTTAAGAACTCTGTTATATGTGATCACTTCCCCTATATTTTGACAACAGTATGCTCAATTATCATTACTGATACTGCATTACAGCAGTAATATGAAGACCAACTTCACTTAAAAAACAAAAAAAAGGCGAAATGGAGTAAGTTCATATAGTCGAAAAATCTGTAATTCTCCTCACCTCTGCCTTCAGGGTTGTATGAATGGCTTCAATCTCCTTCATCCTAGAACTGAACATTTGGAATTCTCCCATAGTAGCTGAAAGAAACAATAGACCCTAAATGTTTTAATCATTGCTACATAAACAAATAAATATACCTGGTGCTACCACAAACATGTAATGTTAAGAGACAGAAGAAATCTAAGAGAATACCTAGTCCAACATCTTTATTTTACATATGAGGAAAGCAAAGCCCAAATGTTAACTGACCTGCTCAGATCTAATTTAGTGGCAGAGTTAACTATAATTTGGTGTGCTTTCTACTGTATCACACAGTGCAACCTTTTTTAAAAGTACGGAACGACCATAAGACAAAAGCTTGAATGTCAATAGCAACTTTGGCACTGCCTCCATAAGATTCTCCTTTGTGATACGAAAGAATTAAAGACATTCCTTTGGCCTGGTGTACCTAACACTTGTAGTAGTTTTCAATACTATAAATGGATAAAATACCTTGGGAATGTCTCACCCCTTTAAGAGCAGATTTTTCAAATAATTCTGGTAACTGTAAACACCATAACTATAACTGACATTGTACGCCATTGTTCAAGGTCAAATGCCAGAATTTTTTAGAGTAGTAATGTCAAACTCAAAGCCTTGTCAGCCTCATACTGACTTAGAAAACCATAAATTAACATTATCTATGTTTCTGTAATTTGTACAGAATTTCTATATACCCTTTTACTGTACCTTGTTAAACATTTCCCAATTACATTTTAATATGGCTCAGTCACATCTAAAAGTTTTGTAGCAAGTTTGACACTTTTGGTTTAGAGTATTCAGATACTACTACCTGCATTTAAAAACTTAATTATTTTTGTTTTTAAAGTAATATGCTGAAGTCTTCACCATGATGTCATACTCTTATGGGCACTAAATAAATATTAAATTCCACGTGTTAAAGGAAAACAATGACCAGGCAACCAAAGACGTAAGCCCTGAGGGAATCTTAATACATATATTTCTATCCCATTCCAAATAGGACTTAGTGAAAAGTATTGTTTTATTTTATATATTAGGTAATTCAATTCATCGAAAATTGTGAAACCGAATCTTATATATCTTTTATACACTTTTAGATTCAAAGCTAGATTTAAATGTTTCTTTCCCCACAGCCTGCTTTGCCCTCCCAGTAGTAAACACCAATTTTCTAAATAAGGGTCAATAAGAAATATGCATTGACTTTCATTCAGCCTGTTAAAAGTGGAGGGACACTTTAAGCACAGTAAATTGCCTTAACAGAATTTTAAAATCCAATCAAAAAAGTTCAAAGATAGCAAGGCAATGTTCAAAGCAAAATACTGCATCACTAACAATAAGAGGTATACAGAGCAAAGTGGTATATAGAGCAAAGTGCAATGTATTTGGTACCATGAGACTTAGGTTCGAAATCTGGCTGAAACTTACTATAGTCTACCAAGCCACCTAACTTCCCCAAGCACTGGTTTCCATATCTGCAAAATATACAATTTTAGAGATTGTACAAGTAAAATAATACCTGCACAACCTACCACTCAAGGTTATTTAAGGAAAAAAACCATTAAGTCTGAAAGTACTATAGAAATATGAATTGGGCAAGTAACTTAAACCTCTTTGGACCTCAGCTTCCTCAGCTGTAACATACAGGGATGATAATACTTGACACTACCTACTTCGTAGAGGTATTAATTATCTTCCTATCTTACAAAAGCAGGGGTATTTTATCTTTATTTGTAAGTCATTTCAAATGGCAACAATTTTAAACGCTCTCCTTACCTTCACCTCTTAGCTTTCCTTGAGACTCAGCTCGAATCCCACTTTCTATAAAAGATATCCCCCTCTCTCCCTCTCTCCCTCTCCTCCTCTCCCAGCGCCTTCCCTATTCTTCCCTACCTTCCATTCACACCGTACATATCTCGTATGTACACAGTACACTGTTCTTTCCATGCCATCTTTCACGCTGTACTGTGAGCTCCTCGAGAGCAGGGAGCAATTTTTTTTTACTTTTTTTGCATCCCCAGCACATAATACAGCGCCTCGCATATAGCAGGTGTTTAATAAATGCGTGTTGACTCACTGATTTAAACAAACACCGTTATTGGGGAAAGCTTATTTCATATAGTGGGAAAAACAATGGATCTGAAGTTAAGGTTCTTGGGGTCAAATCCCTGCTCTGACACTACTAACTGTATGACTTTGGGCAAACCATCAGAGTAAGGCTCTCCAGGCTTTATTTTCCATATCTATAAAACATAGACATAATAATACTTGTATAACTTACCGCATAGGCTTGTTGGAAAAAAAGTACCTAGTAAAGTACCTAGTGCTTTCATCATTATAGGAGTTAAAGCTGGAAGGTTCCTTAGACATCATCTAGCCCAGGGATTGACAAACTGCCCAAGAGCCAAACTCAGACCACCACCAGTTTTCCTTCAATATATAGAAATAACTAACATAAAAACAAAATGGATCATTTAAAAAAAAAAATTTAGGTAGAGGAAGCAAGGAGAAGAAATGCTACTCCAGAAAAGATTCTCACCCACAAGGAGAAAGTGACTTTAATTAGAATCATGGGAAATCTGTAGTAAAGAAAGAGAATATATTTGAGCGTAGTCTGACATGTACCCAAGATTTTAGAAAAACAGATTTCAAAGGGTTCAAAGAAGGGTTTGGTTGGACCCTCAAGCATAAAATGCTAACAAGACAGTCAATCTAGTAGAAATGCAAAGCTCTCTACACAGAAATTCTGAAGATAACAGTTCTAAAGATGGAAGTTGTCTAAAAAGACAGATCTGAATACACAGGGAATGCAACCAACTTAAATTTGTAAAGGTATGTGCAGAAGATGGAAGGAAGAGGAAGTGACAAAAAAAATGTGTATATAGTCCTATAAGAATGGTGTCCAAAGCCCTAAAAAATCAGATGAGATTGGCAATGCTAAAGACAAAGAAAAAGAAGAGTGAGGTAGTTTTCATTTTGTTTTGCGATTCCTAGGGAAAAGGCGGCTCAAAAACAAAGGAGTAAGCATCTGGCCTCCTTGCTGTTCCTCACAGATGACACTCCCTTTTCCAACTCCATGCTTTTTTACCAACCGGACTCTCCTTTCTCACCTCAGCCTCCTGGCTTCCTTCAAGCTTCAATAAAATCTAACCTCCTATAGGAAGCCATTCCCAATCTCCTTTAATAGTAGTGTCTTCCCTCTGCTGATTATGTTCCTTGTTTGTACATAATTTATGTAATGTCTTCCACACTGGACTGCGAGTTCCTTGAGTGCAGGAACTATCTTATGCCTTTCTTTGTATCCCTTGAACATGGCACAGTGCCTGGCATATGTAGTAGGCACTTAATAAATGCTTGTTGATTTGTTTACTTGACTCAAAATAAAAATAAGATCAATATGAGAGGGATGACGATAAAGGACAGAAAACAAAGCTCTTATTGTCACTTCTGTATTCTCTTCCAAGCATAATAATCTGGACTGCAAAGGCAAAAACAAAAATGTCTTTTAGATAGTTGATACTTAAGGGAGGTAGAAAGGGAAGAGTACCTTGACGCATTTACATCATCAGGCCCTGAAGGACTACAACTTAGGGTAATGAAAGAACTCAAAGATGTGACTGCTGAACCATTGCCAATACTTTTAGAAAAATTCTAGAAAATGGAAGAGATGCTGGCTATAGAACCAGAGAAGTACAAATGTCCCTATTTTCAAAGAAAAAAAAGGAAAAGAATGGAGCCCTTCTTGACTACCACTCCTAACAAAATTCTATAATGTACTTTTTAAAGGTTAGTCAATGAATATATGGAAAAGGAAGTGTTCATCACAAAGAGACAGCATGACTTCATCAATAATAGAATAACAATAGCTCATTCTATTTTTAACAAATAATCCTTAACATTCAACCTTTTCTCCCTCTTATACTCACATAAACCTGACCCTCCCCTGAAAATACTGTATCTAGTATTAGAAAGTACTCTCATGCATTCCACTACACTAGACTAGGAGTAGGAGGGATCCTTCTTGCTTTTCACTGACATTTTCAGGCCTTCCCTCAACCACTTGAACTCCAGGACTTTCCTGCTTTGAGATTTACTCCATCCATATATATCCATATATATCACCCTATCCAGAACCTAGTAACTACTACCTACTAGTCTCAAGGATAATTCTTCCTCCTTTCTCAAGACGTACAGTACCGGCACAGCGTCTTTTCCTCTCAACACCAAACTCTGCCCTTAACACTTGAAGATGTCAACTTATGTTATCTCTTCAAATACTGTTACTTACCAGTTCATTAACCTCCTCAAATGCTATCGTGTGTGTGTGCGCGCGTGCGCGCACCTGCCTTAATCTACCTTAGTCACACACAGGGATGCTCATTCCCTTGATATCATCATCCAAACTGTTCTACCTTCACAATCCATAAAACTGAAATTCCTGACTATAACTTTCTGTCCTGCCAGCTCTCCCAGTGCCTTCCCCTCCCAAATCTCCTATCTCTGAATTCACTACAAATTCCAGTCACTCCATCCCTTCATTGCTTTCGCAGGCTTTTTTTTTTTAAGCTAAGGTGTTTCCCAGGTCTCAGTTTGAGGCAAAGAATGGCCTCTTTTACCTAGTCAAAAAAAAAAATCAATCTGGGAGGGGAAGACCTTCAGGGTTACCAGCCAAAACAGAAACAATTACTATTTATACTCATTCAGAGCCATGCAGGCCCAAAAAATGGCCACCTAAGGGTTAGGCTGGGACCTATTGTTGGCTAATCAATGAAAGCCTGAGTGATGTGGGGTGAAGGTATAGTTCTTAAGAAAAAAATCTAGCCAGTAAACCCCAAGATATCTTGTAAATATTCCTTTGGGCAAAGCACCTGCAGATAAGAGTATGATTCCCTATATAGAAAGAAAGGAGGGAGAAAGGGAGAGAGGGAAGGAAGGGAAGGAAGGAAGGAAGGAAGAAGGGAAGGAAGGGACTGCGTTGCCAAACTGCAACTGGTCAGTTGGGTCCCAGTAGAGCAGCTACTATTACACCCAGATTGTCTGGCCTCCTTTCTTGAAGAGGACCATGGCATCAGGAAAGTGATGCTATGGGAGGGCTGTGTAAAGTCAACAGCCTCACTCTCTCCTCCAGAGCCATCTGGGTCCAGTGGCAAGACATTGATCAGGATGACTGAAGATGGCTCCAGATGCAGTGAGAGACAGCCATCTCCAGTCATCCTGAGCAATATCTGGCCAAGGGACCCAAATGGCTTTGGAGGAGAGAGTGAGGCTAGTGACTTTTGCACAGCCCTCCCAGACAAATCCAATTCATTTGCAAGTCACAGCATCAACTTCTTGATGCAATGGTCCTCTTGAGAGTGAACTACAAACAGCTTTCTCAGGCTACAACTCTTACTTTGGCCTCACATCCCTCCCTTCAAAATCTTAACCCTTTGATTAATCAGTTGAATTTTATTATGTCCTTGATGCTTGGATCATTTGTCCCATTGTCCTCTTGGTATTTATCCTTTTTTCCCAATCCCAACACTAAATTATTCCCACCTTTTGCCTTCTCTGCTCCTGCTCACTTATTGCTGAATGCCAATGGAAAAAGTCACATAATCATGCTTGATTGGTTCCTTTATTTAATCCAATCTCAATAGGATGGCACTGCTCCACACCAACTCATTTATACTTTCCTGATTAACTTTTTCATCACAATACCCCTGATGACCATCACAAACATTTTATTCTCTTTTAAGCCACCGACATATCATCACAACCTCACTTAAGAGTATCTCACTTCGTATTTCACAAGCTCCCTCTCCCATCCTACTTAAAACCTCAAATCGTCTTAGAACCATCCCCATCCTTTCCTTTGTTCATCTTAGGACAAGCTGCCCTTCTCCTTGTCCGCATTAACCTATATGTACCCATGAATGCATAGACTTTCACCTCCTCCTGCAGTTTTCCCCTGCAATTACCCCTTTTTACCCTAATTTTTAGTTTCTCCTTATCCTCTAGCTCCTTCCTTCATGCCTTCAAAATAACTAAAATCTCCACCATCACAAAAAAAAATAAAAGACCATTACTTGACCTTACCAATTCTTCAACCTACTGGCCTCTAACTCTTCTCCCTGTCACAGCCAAATTCCTAGAAGAAACTCCCAACACTCCATAACTTTCCAATTACTTCTCCACTCCTTGCAATCTCGCTTTCATTCACACCACTCAACTGAAATTGCTTTCTCCAAGGTCACCAATAATCTATTACTCAACTCAATGGCTTTTTCTCAGTCTTTATCCTTCTTGACCTCTGTATTTACTGTACTCTGTACTACTGACCATTCCTTCCTTCTAGATACTTTCTCTTCTCTAAGTTTTCTAGACATTGTTTTGTTATGGTTCTCTTCCTACCTGTATGACACTGTCTCTCAGTCTCCTCTGCAGTATAATCATCCATGTCCTATGTGTGAGTGTAATCCGGGGCTCTGTCCTAGGCGATCTTCTCTCTCAAGACTCTCTTAATAATTTTATCAGTCCCCATAAATTCAATGATCATACCTATGCAGATAATTTCAAATCTATATATCCAGCCCTAATCTCACTCCTGATCTCCAATATCACATCTCCAACTGGATGCTCCAAAGGCATCTCAAACTCATCATCTCTAAAACAGAACTCATCATTGTTCCCCCAAACCCACCCTTCCTAACTTCCCCATTTCTATCTAGGGTACCACCATTCTTCCAGTCACTCAGTTTCACAGCCTTGGAATTATCTTCAACACTTCATTCACTCTCATCTCCCCAAATCCAATCTGCTTCAATATTTCTTATACCCATCCTCTTCTCTCTACCACCCTGGTCCAGGCCCTTGTCATTTCTCACCTAGTCTCCTAATTTATCTCCCTGTGTCTCTCCCCTATTCCAATCCATCCTGTACACAGTGCAGGTCTGACCTTATTAGTTAACTGTTTAAGAAGCTTCTAAGATAAAATACAATCTCTTCTAGCATTTAAAGCCCTTCCCAATTTGGTTCTAAAGTATCTTTACACACTGATTCCATATTAACCCCCCCAGCCCCCAGATTCCATCTTGTTTGCTGTTCCCTATACATGACATGCCATCTCCCACCAAAATCCCTCTGCACGGCCTTTACCTCATTCCTGGAATGCTCTCCCTCTCACCTCTGATTTTTATACTTCCAATTCCTTACAAGGCTCAGTTCTAATGCTACTGTTTTCAACAGGTCTTTCCTCATTCCCCCAGGTGTTAAGTGATTTGCTCTTCATATCTTTCTGCATTTATCTCCTGTATTTACATATGTGTGAACATAAGTAAAATAGAAGCTTAAGGGCAGTAACTATGTTACCTTTGGATTTATCCCAGTACCTAGTAAGATGCCTAAAACACAGTGGGCACTTTAAAAAGCCTAAGGGACTGAATGATTACAAATCATGACAGATTAAGTTCATTTCCAGTTTCCACAGGATTAGGAAGGCTGGTAGAATGGGAATGCTGAAGATACAACTTAAATAGACAGGTGAAAGACATTTGACAAAGTCTCTCATGTTATTCTTTTGGAAAAGATGGAAAGATGTGAAGTAATGCTTTTTCAAGTTTTTTTTATCACAAAACCCTATCAGTAAGAAGTTTTTAAGCACGCACTCCCAATATGTATACAGACAGTTCTTGCTTTATGTAAATTCCCATTACTTAAATTTGTCCCTTCCTATCCCCCTCTCCCAGTTCCCATGGATTTGGAAACCACTGGATAAGATAATAATGTACTTAGATGGATGCACAACTAGTTGAATAGTTGAACTCAAACAGTAGTCATTAATCATAGACTTGACACAATGTATACAATGGACTGCCCTAAGGATCTGTGTTTGGTCCCATGCAGTTTAACAATTTTATCAATGACTTGAATAAGGGCATAAAACATATGCTCATCAAACATGAAAATGACAAAAAGCTGAAAAGGATAGTTAACAAGAGTCAAGAGTGAAAAAGTTGACAGTCTGCAGCATTAAACTGGCTTATAAGAAGAAATTAAATAGGAATAAATATAGTCTTAGACTAGGGTTCAAGAAAGCCAAGCTCAAGTCCAGAATGGGGAAGCCATGTTTAAAGAGCAGACTGTCTAAAAAAAAGAAATGCCAGTTTTAGTAGAGTGAAAGGCTAGTCAGCATGTGATAAGGCAGCCAAAAGGTTAATAAGATCTTGGGCTACATTAAAATAGGCACTGCTATTTTTTAAATACGCAGAAGAAAGCAGAAAGAAGTTCAGAAGACACACAAGCAAGGGGAGAGCAATGTCTTTACTACCATGTTAAATTATCATAACAGGTACTTTTTTAAGACTAAGTTGTATATAGATTCATGGTTTTATATGCAGTCTTTTTCTGTTCTACTTTGCACATGGAAATGTTTATTTTTGTTGATTATTTTCCAGTTTATAACTTTTTTTTAAAGAGAGACAATGCTTGCAAGAATGGAAAGGTAGTGACGCCTCTACATTCTACTTCGGTCAGACCATATCGAGAGTACTCAACTAGGTTCTGAGGACCACAGTTTAAGGGTATTCATAAGCAAGGAGGGCAACCAGGATGGTAAAGGGCCTTGAGTCTACATCATATGAAGACTGGTTGAAGGAACATTCACCCTAAGTATCTTTATCGTAAAGAGGAAAGCATTTAGGATCAATTTTAAATTTTCAAGCGTCCAAAGGGCTATCTTATGGAAGATGATTAGACTTGCTCTGTTGTCTCTACAGAGCGGAAGACTGGAAAATGCAAAGAAACAAATTTAAGCTTGATTTCAGGAAAAACTTCCTGAGAAGTAAAGCTGTCCAAAGTGCAAAAGGCTGAAAGTGGTAGGTTACATTTCACTGAAATTCTTCTAGAAGGGCCTGGATGACCACTTCTTAGATAGAGTAAAGATTGTTTTAGAGGAATAGGCTGGACCACATAGCATCACAGGATCACAGATTCAGAGCTGGAAGGTTCCATGCCCCATCAAGGGGAAACTGAGGCTGAGAGCGATAAAATGACCTACCCCAAAATCACACAGCTATTAAGTGTAAGACAGGAAATGAACTCAGATCTTCCTGACTCCTAGTTAAGCACCTGATACACTGTACCACCTAGCTGTAGGTCACTGATGTTCCAACTCAGAAATTCTGTGACTCTCCAAAATCACTAAAAAGCAATTACAAAGTGTCAAACAGAGAGAAATGTTGGTAAATATTAGCCTTCAATTAGCTTTATGAGAGGTATTTCAATACAATGGAAAGAACACTGCACTTTGGGTCTAAAGACCGGGTGTCAGAAGCACCCCTTGTTAGTGTTAGGTAATGTGCCTGTCTCACAGGGCTGTTGGGAATATTGCATAAGACACAAGATACAAATCGATTTGTAATCACAAAGTGCTATATAATTGCAAATAGCTATTATTTGCTATTGTGAAACTCTGGGTGAGTCACTGTTCTTTATTGAAGTCTACAAGAACAGTAATTAAAGGAAAAAGGAATGAGAATCTAAAATATTAGATTACTTAGGTTCCAGTGGATCAGGAACTCTAACTTTGCTTTTCTAAGCTTCAGTTTTCTTAACTGTAAAAACTGAGGGAAAAAATGTCTATTGTGCCTATCTCACAATGCTGTTGTCAAAATTCAACAGGATTATATTAGTGAAAACATGCTTTGAAAACTGTGAAGTACTATTGGAATATAAAGCACCATCTGACAGTGGAAAAATGCAGAAAATGAAAAAAAGAATACAGATAAAAATAAGCACAAGTCAAAGTGCACTGTCATTTGACTGCAGAAAAAGCAAAAGAAGTGATAAGCATAAGAATCAATTTTTAAAACACAGCCATGTTTTACTAATAGAAGATACCCTAAGTCAGAGAAAACACAGAAAAGGCTGCTTTATGTTTATAGGGGCTAGTCAACAGCATTCAGGCCAGTTAAAAGTGTTTTGGTTTTACTGGTCTAACAAAGATGGGACAGTAAGGGAAAAAAATTAAATTGGCAAAAATTGTGATAAACAAATATATTTTCTGAGTTAGAATAATGAGATTTTTTATTTATGTTTAGACTCGGAGCCTAGGTCCACCTTCAATTCCAGAAAGAGGCATTCCTAGACAGGAAAATACCGTTGAAGAGTTGTTTGTCCCTGCCCAATATGCCGAGGTACCATTTCTAAGTTGAAGACTAAATCGGGAGTTGGGGGGAGGGAAGAGGGATAAGGAAACTGGAGGTGCCCTTGGCTAAGAGAGAGGGGACCGCAAGGAAGGGAGAGGAGGGCAGGAACCTTCCTTCACAGAATGAGCTCAGACTAGAAAGGGAAATAAGGAGGCTAAAGGAAAAGAAGAAAAATGTGGCATTTCTTTCCAGACCTGTACAGGGGATGGCTAAAAACTGGGGGCCGGACAGCTCGGCGGTGCAGTATCACTACCGGCGTGATCTTCCACATCACGTCGCCTCTCTGTGCCTCTATGTCCCCACTGCTAAATACGAAGGCTGGGCTGGACGACCCTTAAGGGACAGTCCGGGTCCCAAAGCCTTTCGGGATTCCCCAGAGCCCCGGCGTTACCTTCCACCTCCTCCGTGCCCTCCAACATGTCCTTGGTGAAGTTGGAGATCTGGCCCGTGAGAGAAGACAAGCTGCCGCCCACCTGCCCCAGGGACTGGCCCAGGCCGGAGCTCAGGCTGCCCAGCCACGAAGACATCGCGGCGGCTGAGTGCGAAGCAGCTCCCTCCGCGTCTGGGCCTGAGCTTCGTCCCGACAGTCGAGTGCCCGGGTCCCGCGGAGAGCGCAGCCCCCCGGTCACACGCCCGAAGCGCTCCACCGGTTTCCAAGGTAACGCCGGCCTCCGAAGGGAGCCAAAGGCCGGCCCCTCCACAGCCCACCACCGCCCAGACCGCTCGCGGGCCGCGAACGACGGACACCCGCCAACACCGAGAAATCCTTCCCCGCGAGGGAAGCCTGGCTCATGCCCGGGAGCTCCTGATACGCCGGGGCATACGTCCGTCGGGCTACTTCGACCACTTTCCGCCAGCCCCGCGGACGACTTCTGCCAACTCGACGCCGGCAGCCATGACACCCGCTCGGGGGGGTTGCGGCGGATCACCGAGAGGGCGCCGGGCACCGGCGGGGCAGAGCGGCCGCCGAGGAGAGGACGTGTCCGTGTCGCGGGGGACGATGGGATGTCGGAGGACCGTGTGGGCGAGGGCCGGGCTTCCTTCAGTATTCACCCCAGAGAGCACTTCCTCCTTCCCCGCTAATCCCTAAACACTTGCCCTGGGGTTTACATAAATAAAAAATAAAAAACCAGAGTTTGCCAGCTTAGAGAAAGGCTTCCATTGTACTTAGGGCGACGTGTCACTTCACGGTGTACTGCTGCAGCCGGGGCAATCGGATTTTCCCTGACATTTGATTAACTACGTGTTATCTCCCCTCTACATTAGATAAAATGAGCCGCGCCAGTGAGGCGGTTCATAGGCTTTCTAAATGTTATTCTCTATTGTATTAATATATGAAGTGTAATGTAAAATTAATGTGGCCTTTATAAAACGCCTCTTAAGGTTGGCAAAGTTTGATTCCGTTTATCTAGTACAGCGCCTTCATTCTTACAAGTGAGGTTTAGGGAGCTAGGAAGTGGAATCAGAAGCCACATCTTCTGTTCCCGATGCACGCGTGGCCCTTTGCACCAGGCACTGCCTCCATCCCACAAACATCCATTAACCCCCAAACAGGGCGCGAGGCGCTGACCTGAGCGCGGCGGGAGAGACGAAAAAGGTTGTTACTGTTATAACCCCGAGCTTAAAATAGAGACGAGAAAGATTGTTACTGTTACAACCCCGAGCTTAAAATAGAGACCGGTGAGGCGTTCTGAAGAATACTCCTGTACCTAACGACACCATATGGAGCATGAAAAGAGTCACCAGAGACAAAGCGCTTTGGAGCTATGCAGGAGCGCTGGACCTGCGGTCTGAAAGAGCTGAGTAGGCAACAGATCTGGAACTGGAGGCTTTGAAAGGGTCGGAGTCAAATGAACGCAGCTAGACTACTGCTTTGTGTAAAAAGCCTCTCCCAGCCTTGTTTAATCAGAGTGCCCCCTCTGACATTCTCTCCGATTTATCTTGTATGCATATATATATGATATAAATATATAATGTATAACATATTTATAATATTGTAATAAATTATAATGTATCATGTATTGTGTGATGATTATAACTGTAATATACAATGTGCTATCATATTTACTATATTTGCAATATTTTATATAATATATGAATATAGAATATAAAAACATTTACTATGTTATGTATAATGTATAAAACATTATATGTTCTATAATAGTGTTATGTGTTTATATAATATATATAAATACATTATTTATATATGCATATAGATCTCAGTGTAGGGCACCCAGGGAGTACATAGAGTGCTGGGCCTGAGGTCATGAAGTCATCTTTCTGAGTTCAAATCCATCACTTACTAGCAGTGTGGACCTGGGCAAGTCACTTAACCCTGTTTGCCTCAGTTCTTCATCAGCAAAATGAGCTGGAGAAGGAAACGGCAAACTCCAGTGTCTTTGCCAAGAAAACCCAACATGGGGTCACAAAGAGTTGAAACAACCAAAAAACAAAATAGATCTCAGATGGATAGGCAGATAGATAAATGGATGGATAGATAGGTAGATAAATGGACAGATGGACAGATGGATATAAAGTTAATGTGATATAAGATCTTCCTTGCCCATTAATAGCCCTCACATGGAGCCCTGATACAGAGCCAATTAGGCTCTGGGCCACAAGGAATTCCGCTCCTTTCCAATTAAATGCTGATTTCCAAGCTTCTCTAATTCTTGATTGGCACCAAGCCAATAAAGTGCCAATCAAGTCTTTGATTGGAAACAGTATACATCATATTCCTTGGAAGGAGAGTGTGGGTGGAGAAAGAAGCAGGTGGAGGGAGAAATGGGCTTTCTTGCAGGGAGGCTTGACTGAAGGAATGCTTGGGATGTCAGAACTCCCTGGATTGGTGATGAGCACCTTGCTAAATTTTGCCTTCTGGTATCCTAATAGTAATGTTCCAAATAAATATTTTTGTTTTGTCTTGGAGGAAGAGAGTTTATTATATTTGCGAACCAACCCTGGAAATACTTAACGCATGTTCATAGAAACTGCAATGGGCATTGCGTTGGCGTTACAATGGATGGATGGATAGATAGACAAGTTTGTACCTAATTGATTGCATATTGTCTCTCCTATTAGACTGTGAGCTCTATGAGGGCAGGGAACCATTTTTTGCCTTTATTGCCTTTCTTTGTATTCCGAGAGCTTAGCACATGGTAGGTGCTTAATAAATGCTTGCCAATTACCAGCTGCCAGCTTGTTTGTTCGGTGCTCCCTGTCCTATATATGGAACCTAACCCTGACTCCTGGATCTTCCTAGTGAACACTCCTCCCCCATTTCCCCAGTACCCACAGACCCCTAGTTGTCTCCATATATAAACCTGGACTAAGAAAAGGACACACTGATGCTACTCTGGGGATTCCTTAGTCATCACTCAGTCTGGTACTCTTCCTCAGTCTTTTTTGGAGTAATTATGAAAAGAGCTAGACTATACTGTTTCTTCCTACTCTGCCATCTTTCCTGGTCTTCACAGTAGCCACACTAGGAATTCTGGCTGGCAGAAGCAAAGAAGGAATGCTTTTTAGGCATTGAACAAAAGCCTATCTTACATACACAGAGAAGGAGATAGAAGGTCAAATTTAGAGAACAGAGATTAGGCTGGTTTGCCTAGAATGAAGAATGAAGTATGGGGAAGGGAGTTAAGTGCAATATTCTTGGAAAGGTAGGTGGGAGCCAAGTCATGAAGGGCTGTGAAATGGAGTTTGTACTTAATCCTGGAGGCAATAGGGAGCCAGCCACTGAAGTTTACTTGAGCAGAGGAGTAACATAGTTAGATGCGCTTCTGAAAGATGATTTTTCGGACAAAGAAACCTAGGGACAAGGAGTTACTGAGCCAAGCTGAGGCTGCAAGAAAACAAGCCAGCGGCAGTGACAAATGATAGTGGAGTTGCTGGACCAAGTCTTTTGTCTTACAGTAACTAGCAGAGGAATTCTTGGACATGAAGGAACTCCTAGAACAAGTAGGAGCCTGAGCCATAGATCAGCAACAGACAAAATTGCAATATAGAAATGCAAGCCTGAACCTTATCCTTTTTTGATATAGGTGAATTATAAAGTATGTAGGCTCAGAGAGGGTCAACTAGTGAACCTGAGGGTTTCTGATGGGAGAGTGAAGATCTCCTCTCCATTGCTGTAAGCACTAAGATCCCAGAGAAGTGAGGTTCACTAAAAAAAAGGAGAGTTGACTAAATAAAGCTTGTCCTACTTTCAGTTCTTTGTTAGCCTGAGTACTTTCTAGTTGATTATACCTAGGAGCTGAAGGGCTGTACTTCTGCAGATACCTAGTTACTATATAAATTCTTATGTTCATATAGGAAATTCTGGACGGGAATATGAGGAAAAAAAGGATATTTAGTGAGAAGTCCCCAAGATGGAACCCAGAACATGTAAGAGCAAAGTTCTGGGGTTATACGAAAATATTGAATAAATTGGAACAGGCAATACTGAGCCATGGTTAGTCATCCCTAACAGGTCAAGGAAATCAAACAAGGAATGAAGACAATTACAAAAACTCAAATAACTAATTTGGATTACAAGTGATTGAAAAGCTTCTGCACAAACAAAATTAATGATGTAAGATAAGAGAGGAAGTTGTTGACTGGGGAAACAATCTTTGTATCAAATTTCTCAGATAAGGGTTTAGTATCCAAGGCATATGGCACTTGTAGGTGGCACAGTAGATAGAGCACCTGGCCTGGAGTCAGGAAGACTCCTATTCCTAAGTTCAAATCTGGCCTCAGACACTTGCTAGCTGTGTGACCCTGGGCAAGTCACTTAACCCTTTTTGTCTCAGTTTCCTCATCTGTAAAATGAGCTGGAGAAGGAAATGGTAAACCACTCCAGAATCTTCACCAAGAAAACTGCAAATGGGGTTGTGATGAGTCTGACATGACTGACATGATTGAACAAGAGCAAAAATTCAAGATATATAGACAAATAATAAAAATACAAATGACCAAAAGCCATTCCCCAATAGATAAGTGGTCAAAGGATATGAACAAACAGTTCTCAAAAGAATTGCAAATGATTAACAACTATATTTTTTAAATGTTTCAAGTCACTAATAACAGGAATACAGATAAAAAAAATTCCAAGGTTTTACCTCGAACTCAGCAAACTGGCAAAGATGACAAAGTGTTGGAGCTATAGTAGGAAGATAGGCACACTAGGGCATTATTGGTGAAGCTGTGAATCAATACAACTATTTTGGAAAGCAATTTGTACTTATACAAAAAGATTAAGATGTCCATATTTTTTGATGCAAAGATTCCAGTCACTACAAGGCTTGTACCCCAAGGAGGTAATTGATACGAATTAAATCCCCATATACACCAAAATGTATATAGCTGCACTTCTTGTGATAGCATAGAACTGGAAACAAAATAAATGCCCAGTGATTAGGGAATGGCTCAACAAATCATGAATGGAATGGAATATTACTGTGCTTTAAGAAATGATGAATATGAGGAATACAGAGAAGCATAGAAAGATTTATATGAGTCAGCTAAGTGTCACAGTGCATGGAGAACTGGACTTGGAGTGAAAAAGACTGAGTTTAAATCCTGTCTCAGATACTCACTAGGTATGTGACCCTGTGAACATCATGTAACCTCTCTCAGCCTCAGTTTTCTTATCTGCAAAATAGGGATAATAATAACAACTACCTTGTAGGATGAAATGAGATAACTATATATAATTAAATATTATATTTTATATACTATATCTTTATTAAATATAACTAAATTAAATGTTATATTTTATGTTAATTAAATATTAAATAAATAAATGAGATAAAGTGTTTTGAAAATCTTAAAGCCATATATAAATGCTAGGTATTATTATTATATAGACTATTGGAAAGTAAAGCAAGGAGAGCCTATGTATGTATGTATACATATGCACACATATGTATACACATGTAGTGACTGCAACAATGTAAATGAAAGGAATAATCACAAAACAATTGAAAGTGCATTTTGCAAAACTACAAAGAGTAAGCATGACCCCCAAGAAGAAATATGACATCTCCTCCTCAGAAGTAGGGGATCCACAGTTCTGGAACATTGCATATATTTTCAGATCTTTTTTTTCAGTGTACTGATTGGTTTTGCTGATTCATTTTTCTTTTCTTCCTCTTTTCCTTTTTTTTCTTAAAAAGTTCTTTACTGTATGAGATGGATCTCTGGGAGAGGGAAAAGAAAGGAATACAAGAGGAAATTCAGGTGATATAAAAACAAACTATATAAAATATTTTTATTTATTTTTGAAGATCATGGAGATAGAGAGAGGTACTACAGTACAAAAGAAGGGCAAATTTTATTCTAATTATCAAAAAAAGTCAAGAAAATGGATTCTGCAAATGACTTCAATTCAAATGACTTTAATTCCTGACAAAATCTAGAACTCAGTATTAAAAAGTATGATTTATGACCATTTAGACAGGGAAGAGGCAACATAATGTCATCAAGAAAAAGGTTGTACTTTAAAAAAAAGTTATACTAAAATAACTTTATTTTCTTTTTTGATAGGATAAATAGAGTGATAGAACAAGGAAATGATGTAGACATAAAACACCTAGATTTCAGCAAAGCATATGACAGCATTTCTCATGTGACGCTAGTCAACAAAATGAAGAATTGTACTCTACCACAATCATCAAATTTTCAGATGACATGAAGTTGGGAGGGCTAGCTATCATGGAGGACAGAACTCAAATCCTGAAAAGTATTGACAGGCTAGAAAAAGGGGCAGAATATAATTATATGAAATTTCAGAGAAACAAATTCAAAATTCTGCATTTAGGTTGAAATTATCAACCTCACAAATATAGTTTAGGGAAGACTGGACTGCAATTTGCAAGGAAAAGATATGAGGGTTTTAGTGAACTACAGGCTCAAAATGAGCTTGGTCTGACATGGCAGCCAAAATAGGTAACCAAAGTTGCAGTGAAAAAAAACATTGTCCCTGCCTTAAGTCTCTCCCTGTTTTAGTCCGTTCTCCACACAGCTGCCACAATGACCACATTTTAAAGCACAGACCTGATTACGTTATTCTCTTGCTCAATAAATCCCAATGGTTCCCCGTCATCTCTAAGGTCAAATATAAAATCTTCTTTTTGGCTTTTAAAGCCTCTCACAACATGACTCCTTTCCATCTCTCCAGTCTTCTTTTACTTCCATGTACTTTACAATCCAGAAGCACTGGCATTCTTGCTGTGTCTTACACAAACACCATTACTTTTTTCTTGGCTGTCCCCTGTGCCTGGAATGTTCTTTGTGCTGACCTCGGCCCCACTGGCTTCCCTGACTTTGTTCAAGAGTCAGCTCAAATCTGAACTTCTGTAAGAAGGTTTGCCCGTACCAACGCCTTCAGTTTAAGATTATCTCCCAATGACCTTGTATATATACATTACCTTGTATGTACAATGGTTTTCCATGTTGTAAGTTCCTTAAGGGCCAGAATTGTTTTAGCCTTTCTTTATATGCCCAGTATGAAGCACTTAATAAATGCTTGTTGACTGACTGACTGGAAGAGCTGTAGATCAGATCACATCTGGAGTACTGTGTTCAGATAAAAAAATCCCAAGGTTTTACCTCGAACTCAGAAAGCTGGCAAAGATGACAAAGTGTTGGAGCTATACTGGGATGATAGGCACACTAGGGCATTGTTGGTGAAGCTGTGAATCAATACAACTATTTTGGAAAGCAATTTGTACTTATACAAAAAGATTAAGATGTCCATTAGTTCAGTTCTGGCTACCACATTTTAGAAAGGATATTGACAAACTGAAGTGCAACCAGAACAGGACAACTAGAACCCTATGGGGATTGGAAACCATGCTTTATGAAGCATAGATCAATCAAAACGCAATAGAGGTCTGGTGCATGCCTGGACTACACGAAATGGCATCTCTTCACGTGGAATACTTCTGGAAGCTACTTTCAGGAGAATTGTGATGATGTATAAGGGAAATGCCTTGGATATACTGGCACATGAATGGACATTCTGTAACAGATTGGCTATTACAAGTTGGCTATTCATATGGTTAAAAAGAGCCTTTTTCTATTGGTTATGCAGTCAGAACTGTCAGCATCTTCAAAAAGCCCTGTCAGTTTTGGGTCTTGGATTTTTTGCTCATTCTTTTCCTTTCTAAGTGTAGGGACTGGCACAGGAGTAGGGAACCTGTGGCCTTGAGGCCGTATGTGGCCTTCTAGATCTTTGGGTGAGGCCTTTTGACTGAGTCCAAGTTTTACAGAACAAATCTTTTTATTAAGGGGATTTGTTCTGTGAAGTTTGGATCCAGTCAAAGGGCCACACTTGAGGACCTAGAGGGCCACATGTGGCCTAGAGGCTGTAGGCTCCCCATTCCTGGACTAGCATCCTTGGAGAGTTTGAGAGGTTAAGAGACTGAGATGCATAAATCTGAAAGTTGGACCCTAGGCCAAGTGTTGCAGCCAACCCAGCATTAATACCCTGGGGAAGAGGAAGCAACCTTGAAGAGGATCTTGGGGACTCCAGCCTGGTGGAGGCTGGGGTGAGGACTTGTCCAGCAGAGATGACACATCTGGACATAGACTCGGTGGGACTAATGTTATGTAAGAACTGAGTAGTTTATGATCCTAATTTCCCCCAACTCCCAGAGATAAAGACAGTGTAGAGGTGCTAGGGATAGTATTTGTACATTTGTTCTTGCTATACCTTTGAAGTAAATATCCTTTTACAAAAGCTAGTTGATATCAGGTGGTTAGATATTACTTGAGTGATAGTTACTGGCCCCCTAAAAACATGGGGGAACGTAGTGAGTGGGGGCTAAAGTCAATTGAAGTAGAGAAAAAGTCATCCTCAACTCTTCAAGGCACTCTAGAACTCTGAGGTGAGATTGGAGGTCACCTGGCCCTGAGAAAGTGGGGTCAGTGTATCATTACAGAAGGAATTTGGGGTGTTCATCTTAGAAAGGAAAAGACTTAGGGGACACATGAGAGTTAACCTCAAGTATCTGAAATTCTATCATGTGAAAGAGGCATTAGATTTGACAATCTTTGGTACTTGAAGAGCTGTCTTGTGGAAGGGGGAGGATATTCATTGTGCTTAGGCCATGGGATGGGGCAAAGTGTTGGCAGTGAGCAAAACAAGTAATAATGGATAGACATTGAACATAGATATGTTTCCACTCTACGTAAGTAGACATTGCCTAATAATGAGGGCTTTCCTAACATGGAATAGGTTGCCTCTCAAGGTATTGGGCAATACTGTGCAAGTGATTCCTGGGCAGGTTCAGGTTAAACTAGAAAACCTCTGAAGGATTCTGGGACTTTATTGAATAGCTGTTGTAGGGCCATAAGATAAAGACAGATCCGTGCAATGAACACTAGTTGCAGCAGGGAGCCTACAGAATTTCTTCTGAACCCCAAATCACTTCCAAATATCACAGCTTCCAGCTCCTAGAAGGGATCTCTTTAGAGCATTAGGAATGGGAAACTATGCAGTAGGAGAGAAGAGGTAGCATAGTATTAAAATCGTAAAGTATTTTACATGAATGTAAGATATTAATTATCATCGTTATTACTAGAGTCCTTACATAAGTTCAAGAAATATGTAGGTGTGGTTCTGTGAACACTGCCTTATACTTCAATCAGGAGATCGATTCATTCAACAAACATCTAAGATTGTTCACTGTGTACTCAGTACTAGGCACAGGGGATGGTACAATATGTAGATGAGACTAAAACCCTGCCCTCACGAAACTTGGTGTATTACAGGGGTGGGACACTGACACAAATAGCTGTAAGAAACAACATTACACAATAAATGCATTACAGAGATTTTTTTAAAGTGTTATTCATTCATTCAGCAAAAAATTTAGTAAGGTCTTACTGTGTTCAAGGCGCTATGCTAGGTTCTGGGAATCCAAAAACAAAAATTAAAGAGTCCATGACTTCAGGTTGTTCACATTCTTCTCAGAGGATACAACTTGCTCACCAAGTGGTACTGACACCCTTTAATCTAATCCTATTCAATAGGAGGGCTCAGGTGCTGAGTGAACCCTAAATTCATTCTAGTGTTTATGGTGCTAGGGAAATGACAATTTATTTGATTCTCAGGAAGACCTTCTCTTCTCTAGCTCCATCTCTCCATGGGTGACTATCCTTACATATTAGCCTAGGGTATGAATCTAATGTGGCTTTACCCACTCAGATCATCTTTGAGCACCTACCTACTAGTTTAATCCTGCCTCCTCCCTTCAACTTTTATTGAACTCTAATCACATGTCATAACTCCCCACAAGAAAAGGCAGAGGATGTTCTACTCTGTACAATGTTTTGATCTTGGCATAGGAACCATAAAAGCGCTGAACAATATATGATAAAACTCCCAACTGCATGCCTTTGATCTTGCCCAGAACAAGGCAAGATTAACCATCTCTTGTCCATCTTGAATTGTGAAAGCTCCATTGGATCCTTCTGTATTTTTGCCACGCTCTCCACATAGCCTGAGAGTTGAAAGCCACTCTTGGCATAGTGTCTGGCACACAGTAAGTGCTTTGATAAGCTTTTGTTGACTGGCTGATTTTTGAGATGGTGTACATAGGCAACTCCAAAACAAGAATATCTAGGAAAGATGTAGTTTGGTTTGTGTAGTTCTCCATGGACCATTCTCCTAGGAGCAGACAAAGGAGGTCATGGCTCAAAAAATTCTCTCTATTACGTCTACAAGCTCCTGATTCACTGCTTACAGTCTCTCCTGCTTATAAGAGTTTGAGCTGGACTGAGACTATTATCACAAAATGCCTTCAGAGAATTTGTGATTCCCCAAAAGATGACTTCTGTCACCTTCCTGCACTTTACACTGAAGTGGGACATATCTATTCCTCATTTAATACCCCAATTCAAGTCCTCCCTTAAACCTCTCTCAACATTGCTAATATTAACCTTATGACAAGAATTAGTGGCCACTATATTTATATTTACAGAAACAGAAATCATGATAGTAGCAATGAAAAACAGAGAACAAAAGTGGTACAATTTATTGGACAGAATAGCAGCCATCTCTAGGCCGCATAGCTAGCTGAAGCAAGAATCAGCTTTTCTGACTTTAGATTCCTTCTTATGAGGAGAAAGACTCCGTTAATGAGAGTTCTATCCTTCCCTAATTCTTAGGCTGAGGAAAAGGAAACCAAAACAAGGAGGTACATGGGCAAGCTCACCAGTCATGGTGCGTGCCAGCACAGCAACACGTTCATTCACTGGCCACAATAACAGCAGCAGCAGCAGTGGTGGCCACTGGTTTTGATCTTGCTTCAGAGGGAAGAGCTGGGGAACAAAACACCAGGACACCCTTACTCCTATTGACATGGCTGCAAGATAGAGGGTGAATTCCCACACACACTGGAACTCTCTACTATGCTCTTCCCACCATCGAGTCTCATCTGGATAGCAACATCGATTTTTTTTTTGATTGCATGAAAAAGACCTGTCAACTGATTGGAGATGATGGCTGAGTGAGAATAGAAGTCTAGGGAGACTTTTATACCCAGGTAACTGATCAATTGATCAACAAGGATTTATTAAGCACTGACTCTGTGTCAGGCACTATGTTAGGCTCAGGGGACACAAAGACAAAAGTGAGACTAAGTCTAGATGCATAGTCTGGGAGTCATCTGTGCAGAAAGAAAGATAACTAAATCCATAGGAACTGATAAGGCCAGAGAGAGAAGAGGATCCAGAGCTTAGGTAACACCAAAGATAGGGTGTGTGATATGGATGATGAACCAGCAAAGGAGACTAAGGAATGATCAGACAGATGGGAGGAAAATCAAGAAAGAGTAATGTCATGAAAATATAGAGAAAAGAGAGCATCCAGGAGTATATTCTCTACTCTTCTATGGAATCTGAGTTCGCATTCACATTTAAAGTTTGGCATTCATATTTAATTTTTTAAATGGAGAAAAAAACTGTAAATATCTTCATGAAGCCATTTGATTTCTCACTCTGAAAGAATGCACCAAAGCCGTTTCCCTGCCACTCTTTCTGAAATCCCTGGGAAGATTCATGCCTAGATCAACTGCAAGTATTCCATATTAATTGTCTTTTTTTTACATTTACCCCTAAAATCAGCAAAGAAATTGTCTTTTTCTTTTCCCAAAATTTCATGGGTAAGTTTCCAGCTGGAATGCAATAGCTTCATATTTCTTGGTATTTTAGATAAGACCCTTCATATCTCTCTTTCTAGTTAGCCTAGGGTAAAAAAAGGAAACATACACAGGAAATTTTATTTATAAACTGTCAGTAGGCTAATATATATTATGAAAAAGAACTGCCAAATGGACCAAAATATTTGTATCTGCCAGTCAGTACATCCTCTTCATGATAAGAAAGTTTACTTGGGAAACCAAATTAGACAGTTGCTTGGTGAGTACTGAATCTGAACAAAGGCAGTTCCATGACTCGAATACGGTCATTAATCTATTATAAGATGGCACCCCTTTCATAATTTCACAGATTTAAAGTGTGAAGGTATCTTAAAGAGCATATAATCCAACCTCTCTCCTTTTAATCAGTCAGTCAGTCAATAAATGTTTATTAAGTATTTCCTATGGGTCAGGCACTGTGCTAAGTACTAGGGATACAAAGGGAGGCAAAAGACAGCCCCTACTCTCAAGGGGTTCACAGTCTAATGGGGGAGACAACACATAACTATGTACAAACAAGTTATAGACAGGATAAATCAAGAATAACCACTAGAGCGAAGACACTAGAATTAAGAGGGATGGAGAAAAGCTTCCTGTAGAAGGTGGGATTTTAGCTGAGACTTAAAGGATGCCAGGGAAAACACAACAGAGAGATGGGGAAACTGAGGCCCAGGAAAGTTAAGTGACTTGGTCAAGGTTGTGCAAGAAATAAGCATAGAACACATGATCTGAACTTCAGAGATACAGTTGTTCCCACTACACCACTCTACAGACGAGGAAACTGACCAGAGGTCAGTTACGTAAGGTCATAGAAGTAGTAAGTGGCAGAACCTGCTTAAACCCAAGTCCTTTAGTTCCAAACCCAGATCTTTTCCATTGTATCATACTACGTATCTATCATCCACTTACCTACCTTATCTATCTATCCATCATCTATTATCTATCCATCATCTACCTATCATTTATTATCTATCCATCCACTTACCTACCTTATCTATCAATCATCTATTATTTATCTATCCATCCATCCATCATTACCTATAATCTATCCATCATTGATCATCTTTCTATCATCTAGCTCTCTAGATGTAGAACATGACAAATTTTAATTCTTGTATTTTCTTTTTTTCCTAGACTCTATGCTGACCATGTTCCATTCTGATTGTTGTTTCTCCTTCATTTTCAAAGGGGACCAATGACATCATGAGGTGATGTTTTGACTTGTGTGTAAATTAGACTTAAGTGAGGCAGAATTGCACAAAGTATCTATTTTGATTGTCAGATATTGTGTATTAATAGGATATAGTCCCTAGGGTCTTTAAAAGGTACTCACTCTCCATTAATCTGCAATAAAGCTCAGATTTAATGTCTATTCTTCCTATATTTGGATAGCAGCAGCCCACACAAAGATAGCTTTAATCAACCTTACTGCTACTTATAAGGGGAGAAAGACAACTCCTAGCAGGGATACTTGTGATGTGTGGCTTCCATGCCTACAGTGGGCAAGACAATATGGGAGAGCATTCATGCTTCATCAAAGGCCCAGAGACCCTCAGGGCTCAAAGTCATATAGAATTTTAGATAAAGGGACAGCATGATAACAATTTCTTGTTATTTATCTAAAGTAAGGGTATTTTCTAAATTGCCTAATAAGGAAGGGAGGCAGCAAAGTAAGGAATTTAATTCTATTTGTGCCAATACACCAAAAGGCTGAAAGGGGTTAATACCTAGTCTCTAGGTTTATTAGTTTTGGCATACTTGCACTTTAGGGGGCCGGGACTATATGAGTCAAACTGATATAACACCTTTTGTCTGCCTAATCACTGCTTAATCTTCTTTGTAGAACCATCATCCACATCTTGTTCTCCAGGGTTTTGTCCTGGGTTCTCTCTACATATTGTCTTTCTTGGTGAACTCAGTTTCCATGAGTTCAATTGTCTGTATTGTCAAGGGTTTTAAATGCTCAACAGATGTTTTTGAAGTTTATCCAGGGGACAAAAAGAAGCTAGTTCAGTTTCTTCCACAGAGGTATGACCTACTTTAGACAGGTTGAGTTTGATATCTATGAGTGATGTTTCTATACATCATCTGTCTATCTTGTAGCTATCTAGATATAGAACATGAAAATTCTAATTCTTGTATTTTTTCTACGCTCTAATGCAGACCATGTTCTGTTCTAATTAAGACCAAAGACAACATGAGGCAATGTTTTGACTTGTGCATGAATTGGATTTAAGTGAGGCAGAGTTGCACAAAGTATCAGTTCTGAATATCAGATATTTGGATAGTCAGTTTCTGATCCTCTGAAATATTAATAGTTTGAGATACGGGCCTGGAGCTCAGAAGAAAGATGAGGACTAGATAAATATCATCTGCATAGAAATGACAATCGAACTCATCAAAGCTAGTCACCAGAGACAATATAGAGAAGGTCAAGGACAGACCTTTGTAGAGTAGGACATGGATGATGATCCTGAGAAGGAGACTGAGTGATCAAATAGGAAGGGAATATAACAGAGCTAAACGACAAAAGTTTAGGAGAGAGCATCCAGAAGAGGTGATCAAAAGAGCTAAACACTGCCAAGTAGTGAAGGATAAGGACCGAGAAAAGGCCATTAGATCTAGCAACGAAGAAATCATTGGTGACCCTGGAGAGAATAGTTTCACATGAGTTGTACAGATAGAAGCAAAATTATAAAGGATTGAAATATGTTGAGATGATAAAGTGGAGGCAATGAATGTGTTTTGCTTTTTTCTAGTTTGGTTATGAAGGAAAAGGATACGATAGCTTGAAATGGAGCAAAAGTTTGGTTTTTTTTCCTGGATGAGGAAACTTGCCATTTTTGAAACAACCACTGTGGGAAATTAGAGGTTTGCTTTATTTAAAGGGAGCTTCCTTTGAGTTTTTAGATTTTCACTAAAGTGTGAGTTGTGATTGAAATTATTTTAATGTTGTCTTGTTCAAATGTTTCACTCCAGTTGGGATTTTCTGTTGATTAGGTATTCTCTCCAGGAAAGCTTCGTTATCTAGTTTTTCTGTAATATGAATTATCTTGGGTCTTCTAAGCCATGTGCTTTGGAGTTCTTCGCATATTCATTATACTTGTGTCTCTCTATTCAGTATAGACTCTACAGTGTTATATAAATTGTGAGCTGGCTTATACGGTCTTTTTTAACAGTCATAAATGTTGTTTATAAGCATATGGTAGTGGTCAAAATTAATATATTGTGTAAGAAAGGCAATATCTTCCATAGCCATTAAAATCTTCTGGAATTCAAATCCACCTTTCTTCTTCCCACCAACCTCATCAGAACCACTGACCTCCTGAATCAGGAGAGCTTTTCTTTTGAATATTATTTTATTTTTCCCCCAAATACATGTAAAAACAATTTTAGACATTTAAAATTTTTTTTGAGTTCCAAATTTTCTCCTTCCCTCCTTTTCTTGTCCCTTCCCTTTGTTGGTAAGCAGTTTGATATAGGCTATACATGTGCAATCATGCAAAACCTATTTCCATATTAGTCGTGTTATGGAAAAAAAAAACAGACCAAAAAAAACCCCACCAAAAGATGGAAAGAAAGTATACTTCGAACTCTATTCAGACTCCAACAATTCTTTCTCTGGAAGTGGATAGCATTTTTCATCGTGCATCCTTTGGAATTGTCTTGGATCACTGTATTGCTGAGAAGAGCTAAGTCATTCACAGTTGATCATTGGACAATTTTACTGTTACCTTTCCTCATTTTTATGTACAAAAACACATGTTTTTATTGGGGAAATTGCTGAACACATTATGGTTAATAAAATATTATTGCACATAAGAAATGACAAATATGAAGAATTTAGAGAAATTTGGGAAGACTCATATGAACTGATGGAAAGTGAAGTCTAAGAACCAGGACAGTTTACACTATAAACACAATAACGTAAATGAAACAGTCTTGAAAGTCTTCAGAACTCTGAGCAATGACAGTGAAAGACCAAGACTTCGGAGGACTAATAGTGAAGCATGTTACGGCTACTCAGCAGAATGGTGAAACATTTGTGTGGACTAAAGCAAGAATTCTCAGGCAGGGCAGTGTAATGATTTGTTTACTTGACAAGGCCTCAGTCAATAGAGAAGTGATTTTTTTTTAATCAGACCTGCAATTTCTGATGAGGAAAACTTTTACCAGTGCAGATCAGTAACAGCTAGCTCTGCAGTTTATAGGATTAAGAGAGTTGCCTTCAGTACTGAGAGATCTCCCCAGGTTCACAGAGTCAGAAATGGCTGACCCCAAGACTGCTGCATTGCATGAACCTGGGGGTTGGGTGGGTGGAAGGAACAATAGTCATACCGTGTGTGTGTGTGTGCGCGCGCGTGAGAAAAACTCAAAAATCTAAAAACTTTCCTTCTGTTCCATCTCTCACCTTCTCTTCCTTGCTTCCAATTGTCCTCTGTAGCTCTAACTCAATCAAAAAACAAGGGGATTAAGGAAACAACACAAAGTAACACATGACATGCTAATGAGAGAATGGCAGTTCGGTAAATTAAATAAAGTATGCTTTTACCCTGACTCTGGACAACTCTGTGACCTCATGTTTTCTTCTTCCTTCAGCTATCAGCTATTAATTTGGGGAAGCAGTGGACTATAGGAGAATGAGACTTCGAGGAGCTGTAATCTATCCTGAGAACAGTCTTACAGATGGAAAGCATATAGATGTCTTCTTCCCTAAAACTAGCCCTTCTTGTACCCCATGTTACCAGGGATTTAGTTACCAAGGGTTCAGAGTCCCATTTCCCATCTATTTCCAAAGCAAGCAAGCTAGTATAAGTAAGTCTTCATTACCACTTGCCCAGACTACTGTAGGAACCTCCTTACAAAACATCCTCCACTCCTTTCATTTTGAACACCATAACAATTACGTATTAAGTTCTTTCTATGTTCAAGGTTTTGTGCTAAGTGCCAGGGATAAAAAGAAAGGCAAAAAACAAAACTAAGAACCTGCCCTGAAGAAGCATAAAGTCTAATGGGAAAGAATCTACAATTTATAACACTGCCAAAATAATCTTATAAATTATAATTTATATATGTTGTAATATATAAATTATAATCTTATAAATTTATAATTCTTATAAATAGCTCTGGTCATATCATTCCTCTGTTCAAAAATCTTCAGGGATGCTTTATTGCTTTCTATGTACTTCTCTATTTAGCATTCAAGGTTGTCCACAATGTGGCATCACTCTACTTTTTCAACATTTCATTTCATATTATGTTCCAATTAAACTGGGCATCCCAGGTCCCCTAAACATGTACTGAAATCTCACAAATGTTTTGAATAGCTTACCTTCAATTAAAAGCAAGTACCCCTCTTCAAGAAATTCCCATAAAACCAATGCAGCAAAGATCAGAAGGAAAACAAAATTGGAAGAAAATTTTCATAGACAGTTCCTCAGATAGGGGTCTCATATTACAAGTATATAAAGAACTTTGTCAAATTTACAAGAATACAAGTCATTCCCCAATTGATAAATGGTCAAAGGTTATGAACAGACAGTTTTTCAATGAAGAAATAAAAACTATATATAGTCAAATGAAAAAATGCTCTAAATCACTATTGATTAGAAAATTAAAAATTAAAACATCTTTGAGATGTCATCTTACACCTATCAATTTGGCTAAAATGATAGAGAAGGAGGAAGTAATAAATGTTGGAGGGGATGTAGAAAAATTGAGACACTAATTCATTGTTGGTGGAACTGTGAACTGATCCAACCATTTTGGAGAGTAATCTGGAATTATGCCCGAAGTTATAAAACTGTGTATAACCTCTGACCCAGAAATACTACTCTTAGATCTGTTCCTCAATGGAATTAGGGAAAAAGGAAAATAACTTGTTCTAAAATATTTATAGCCGATCTCTTTGTGGTGACAAAGAACTAGAAATTGAGGGGATGCCCATCAACTGAGGAATAGCTAAAAAAGATACAGTATATGATTGTGATGGGATACTACTGTGCTATAAGAAATGATGAGTGGGTTGATTTAAAAAAAAACCTGGAAAGACTTGCATGAAATAACTAAGTGTGAAATGAGCAGAACCAAGAGAACACTGTATACAGTAACAGCAATATTGTTTTAAGAACAACTTTGAATAACTAAGTCATTCCGAGTATAATACTAAAATCAGCTACAAAGGACTTATGAAGGAAGATGCTATCCATATTCAGAGAAAGAACTGATAAGGTCTGTAGTATAGTTTTATACATATACATGTTTGTGTCTAATGGTAGCATTCTTTAGAGTGGGGTGAGGAGGGAAGGAGGAAAAAAGTGCCCAGCAGAGCAAAAGAAAACCTTTTTTTTTTTTTTGGTCTGAAAAAGCAGGGTAGCTTTGAAAATGATCCCTGTGTCCTTCAAAGACAACCCCTTCATCACGGATGTGTAGGATTTATTACATGATTTTTTCAGAAAAAGTAAACTGTGAAATGGAAATTCATAGTTTTATATTGAATCCTTGTTTTGTCTTTTTAAAGTTCAAAATGGATTGAAGTTTTTAAAAAGACTAAAAAAAGACATTCCCGTTGGATTCCTATAAACACTTGCATGTATAAACATAATATTCTACCTCATACCTTAAGAAAGCCTTACGGATCAATCTGTGGCAGAGCCAAGATAGTGCAGAAAGGTAGGGACTATGAACTCTCTCAAATTCCTCTCCAAACAACTTTAAATAATGCCTCAAAAAAGAATTCTGGAGCAGTAGAACTCATAGAAATACAGAGTGAAACAGTTTTTCAGCACAGGACAACTTAGAATGTTGGCAGGAGAGATCTGTCACACCACAGTGACAGTGGGGCACAGTGCAGAGCAGGCAACACCCCAGCAAGCCAACCTCAGGGCAAGCCTCAGCAATTCAACAGCAGGCCTTGGGGGCAACTGAATCAGCTTCTGGAACTCTCAACCTACAGATGGTAAGAGGGTCAGAGGGAGATTTACAGTGGTCCTTTTGATGCCACTGCATGCAGGACTTTGTTGCATTGTCCATATGTAGATGCTGGCCTCAGTCCTGGGTGGTGCTCCCAGGGTAAGGAGGAGTACTAGCACACCAGAGCATGCAGCTGCAGAGGAGCAGGGACTCTGAGCACAGTTCCAGGGGGGAAAAGAGTGCTTGTGGTTGCTCATAGACCAGAGCACAGGCCAGGAGAGTAGTTGACACACATCTCCTTGGATCATACCACTTTGGAAGAACAAAAAACTTACAGGCCCCAGAATTACCTATAAAAACAGCTGCACAAAAAAGCTGAAGCTTGGGACAGTGCCCCCTCACCCCAGGACCAGAGCCCAACTTTAACATAAAGTTAAAAGTCAAGAAATAGGCTAGAAAAATGAGCAAACAACAACAAAACGATCTGATCTTAGAAAGTTACTATGGTGACGGGGAAGAACAAAACACAAATTCAGACTACAACAATGTCAAAACCAGTATATCCAAAGCCTTGGAGAAAAAATGTGAATTGGTTTCAGGCCCAAAAAAGAATTCTTGGAGGAGCTCAAAAAAAGATTTTTAATATCAAATAAGAAGGAACTGATCTAACCATTCTAGAGAGCAATTTGGAACTAAGCACAAAGGGCTATGAAACTGTGCCTACCCTTGGATCTAACAATACCACTACTGGGTCTGTATCCCAAAGAGATCATAAAAAAGGGGAACGGATCCACATGTACAAAAATATTTATAGCAGCTCTTTTTGTGGTGGCAAAAAAATGGAAATTGAGGGGATGCATGTCAATGTTGTGGTATATGAAGGCAATGAAGTACTACTGTGCAATAAAAAATGAATTTCAGAAAATTCAGATTTCAGAAAATTCGGATTTCAGAAAAACCTGGAAAGACTTACAAGAACTGATGCTGAGTGAAGTGAGCACAACCAGGAGAACAATGCCATATGATGGTCAACTACGAATGACTTAGCTATTGTTAGCAATACAATGATCCAAGACTATTCTGAAGGACTTATGATGAAAAATACTATAAAGCTCGAGAAAATGAACTGATGGAGTCTGAATGCAGATTGAAGCATACTTTCTTTTTTTATTTTTCTTAGGTGTTGGATTTTTTTTTTCACAACATGACTAGTATGGGAAATAAGTTTTACATAACTGTATATGTATAACCTATATTGAATTGCTTGCTTTTTCAAGGCGGGGGGGGGGAAGGAAAGGGAGAGGGAGAATTTAGAACTCAAAATCTTAAAAAACAAATGTTAAAAATTATTCTTACATGTAATTGGAAAACAAAATATTAAGTAAACAAAAAAAAAAGGCTTGCTATTTCTGGAGTCCTCTGGAAAACCAAATTGGCACAAAGAAGGGGCCAAATGAAGTCCTATCCCATCCTTACTAGAAAAGGCACGCTATGGAATGTGTACTTTGGTATATTATCACTGAATAAATTTAGGCTCAAGATATATCTGTGTTAAGGTGAATGAATATCTCGTTATGATTCAGGTTTCAGGTGGAATAGATTATTTCCCTTGCCCCCCACTCCACCACCTTTTCATTTTGGGTGGGACATAGTGAGTCATACGGCAGAAATGGGTGGGTTGTGAGCTGGATCAGAGTACAAAGAGGCAAATTTGGGTCTGATTTCAGGGAAAATGATCGAATAATGAGAGCTGTTCAGAAGTGGAGTGGGCTGCTTTGAGAAGTGGTGGGTTCCTTCTCCCTATAGGTCTTCAAGCAGGGACTGGGTGCCCATTTGTTCAGGTAAACTACACTGGGGATGGCTCCTGAGTGAGTTTGACATTGTCTGTTACTCAGATGCTGTGAACTAGATTCTCACAAACTCTTTAATCAGCCTATCAGCACCTATGCCATAAGTGGGGATTGCACCTTGTACCTGGGCCTACAATTAGTAAGAGGAAAAGGGGACTGGATTACAGATGCAAAAAGGGCTTTCAATGACTCTAAACTTCTCCCCAACCCTCCAGACATCCTCCCTCCTCCGAAAGAAAATCATTTAAAAACACTAATATTCTTTTGGAGAGGCTATATGGTTGTAAATCATTGAACTCTATAATCTCTGAAGAATCAAAATGGAGAGATTCACACTGGGTATAAGTAAATTGCAATATCTTTCTAGTTATAGCATATGAAGGTGACAAACAAGATACAGGAAATTGGAAAAGGAAGCAGACTGGTCATGAAGCAAAAGTGTAAGATAACACAGTCTAATATTGCATTGATGGAAAGTTGTTTTTGTTTGTTAATGTTTGTTTTGTTCTCAAAGAAGACCAATGACCTCTTGAAGGTGATGTCTTGACTTGTGTATGATTTGGATTTCTGCAAGGAAGAGTTGTGCAAAGTTGTCAACCACATTCTCTCCTCCAGAGTCACCTGAGGAATGTCAGACCTAGAGGAAAGCCCCCAGAGCCCTGGAGAATTATACACAATGATGTGATCATTACGATATCAACCTATCAGTGTTGGTGTTTTAATCTCTATTAGATTTAAACTCCTCAAGAGGAAGTGTCTTATCTAAATGTTGTATCTTCCCCATTATCTAGAAGTGATCTAATCACAACACTGAGGGCTCAGTTGGATTGCCGTATCACAATTTTGAAAAATAGGAAGTAAATCTTGCTGGTGTGCCAGAAGCTGTCTCTACCCCTTAACCAGGTCATACACTGAAACGCAAACAAGGATTTCAGAATTTCAGTAGAAAGCAGAAAAAAAGAACCTGGATATATAAAGGACCTGTGTAGGGATACCACTACTGTCTTCCCATGATGAAACAGTCTATTTTGTCAGCTGAAATCATACCTTTTATAATGTGTATGTGATTTACAGCAAGAGATCTTATCCTGAGGTCCGTGAACCTATACTTTGATAATTGTATTTCGATATAATTGATTTCTTTTGCATATGTGTATTTTAAGCATTAAAAAAATTATTCTGAGGGCTCCACAGACTTTATCAGACTGCCACAGTGGTCCATAACACAAAAAAGGCTAAGAACATCTGCTCTATAGTAAATGATCAAGTGTAGAAATATAATTAACCTACCAAAAGCACATCTAGCACAAGGCTCATAACGTAAAAAAAGTTAGCTCCTTTCCCTGCCCTCTCCCTTTTACCCTCTAAATTCTCTTACTAGAGATTGGTCATTAACCCACCCCAAGCCATCTTTCTTGGTCTGACCTAGAAATGGGAGGAATTACTCATGGAGAGACACCTCTCTCATATCTACCCAATTCTAATGATCTTGATGTTCTTTGTATTTATCACTGTTAAACTTTTCTCTAACATTTTGTATCAACTTGACACTAGTTAAGGTACTATAGAGAATTTAAATTCTGCATAGATACAGTTTTCTGAAATCTGTTCCATTAAACTAGTTTGTAAAAGTTATTAAGATAAACAAAAAAATTATTAAAGGTATGATGTTCATAATAACAAAGTTTTTAAAAACTGACATGTAAACAGATTTCGAAGTTAAAAAGATTACAGACAGAAATAAAAAAGCAGAGTAATCTTTATTTAGTAACTTTTGATATTTAAAATACAACTTAGTTGTTCATCCACCAAAATAAGATAGAATCCTTAATGTTCAAACAGTGCTTTGGAAGTCTGACTTTCCTAAGGACCAGACATGAAAACCTTTGTGTGTTAATATTTCCAAATAAAATCAGATAGAGTTGTACACACTAAAGGGCTGCAGAGTTGGGCCCTGAGAAAACAGCACTGTCACAGTGCATTTCTATCATGGTCAAAACAAAATGTTTTGCTTTTATGATGTTTTCCTTAAATTCTTTGCATTTAAAATTTCCATTTATACAGAGTGTTAGTTACAAAAACCTAGTAATCCAGTGGTATAGAAATCAATCACATTTCAAGTTTTTATATTTTCCTCTTTCAAAAAATAAGACATTAGGCTATCTTGCACATGTGTGCACGCGCTCACACACCTACACCCTCACAAATCCCCCCAGAAACACACATCTTTGATCTGTGTAAGATGACAGAAACATATTTGGTAAGTGTTTCTCAAAATGACATACGTAACTGTTAACCAATTAAGCCTAGAAAGTATTCTTTCATACACATTTTGCTAATGCCTGCCATAGCTTTGTCTAAAAGACCCAGGTAGTTTAAAAACCATGATATATTTCCTTTATTTCACCAATTAAACATGCCTACTTCCAAGTGAGAAGGGAACCTATTAACATTCAAAAGATACAGCACATTTTGGAAGAGCCAGATTAAGAATTTACAAGGGCTTTGTACAGGAAAATTTTAAAAGGCAGATCAAATTTTGGATTAATGATGATGGAATCCACTTAGACCTTGAAAACAGAATGAAGAAAGTTAAACTTTTCATTTTAAATGTATAGAAACAGTAATTACAATGAAATTAAAATTTATCATACCAGTAATATAGTCTTCTTACAGTTTTTAGGGCAAGAATATTTAAGGAAATTAACAAAAACAATTCCACAACACTAAATTACATTTTTTCAGGTCCACCCTTCCCTTCTAAAAGTTACAGGAATGTTTCTAAATCTCAAAGAATTTAAATCACTATTAAATGAAAACTGCCTTTAAAATTTCATTTGCAATCATGATTGAAAAAACTCAGTAGCAAATATTTCAAGGCATGAATTTTCTAAAAAAAAAAAAAAAAACAAAAAACAAACCCAAACTCATCTAAAAATTAAACTAAAAATAAGTGAAACTGATTCTTATTTACTTTTTCCTTCCCATTTATTTAGATCCTCTTCAATCAAAATGCTTATCACTTCAAAATCATGTTATTTATTCTAGGAAATGTAAAGCAAGTGTTTGGAAATGTTGTTTCAAATGAAGGCAAAAAAAATGTGTATATGTGCATAAATAAATGCAAGTACATATGTTAAGGAAGGCCCAAATACAGAAATCAATCCATTTGTAGCAAATTAGTAAACGGGATCTTTCAAATGCAAAGAGAGGTTTTATTCAGATTAAAAAATATTCTCTTTAAAGTGACAACTTATTTCAATGTACTGTTTTTCAAGCTAATGGAAGCATTAAAAAAAAACTTTACACTTTTTTTTTTCTTTTAACACACTTAATCAAGCTTTTCTCTGCATTCTGGCAGGTCCTGTCTGCCAATACGAAAACTATAAATACATATTCATATTACAGAAATTGGCACGAACATGATTTTTAAAACAGCATTGAATGTACTGATAGGGAGAAGTTAGGCTGTATTTTTAGTTTCTTGTTTTGGCATAAATTTAAGCTATGAGAAGCTTTGTTTTATGATACTAAAACATATATCTGACTTTATTTTAATTGATTTACTAGATTTTTAGCAATATACAGTCTTAATTTAGGAAAATCTCCATGTGGCAGTTTACTTTAAAAAAGGATCTCCATTAATAAAACAAAATGTTTTAAGAATTAAAAAAAACTATTTGCCTAATATTTTTTAAACAAAAATGTAAATTTTACCTTTTTGAATTTTTCACATTAAGATATAGTCTGTCTCCAAATTTTTACTATTTATACATTAATCTTAATATCACTCCTTGCAAATTAAAACAAAAATCTCCTCAGTACTCCTTCCATGTAAAAGTCATTCACTTATCTGAAAATACACATTATATGGGTATTTCCAAGTTTGTCATTACTTATTACTAATATTATGGAGATCCAACCAAAACTCTTCTGTACCTTGTTAATCCTGTTTAATACTCATTTTACATAAGAATAAATATTGTTTAAATATTAAACATTAATATTCTCCTAATTGTTGACCCAAAATAGAAATCCTGTTTTGAACATTTACAGTAGTTCCCTACATTAGCATCACAAATGAAACTTTATCTCAGCAGGATGGCTACTGTCAAGTTGTAGAATCTGACTTCTGTACAAGATGCTTATAGAAAGTGGCAGGATTTGGTGTACTTTTATACAGTTTAAAATTTTAAACAAATTCACAAGTTTTATACCACACTGTATAAATGCCAGATTAAGAAGGAAGGTGGGGGCGGGGGTGTGTGACTTCCAGCCAAATTATTTTGTACGATGGATTATTATGGAGCAGCCATCTTTGAAATTATATGAACTAAGGAATATAATCTGAATGACTAGAATTTAAGCCATCAAAAATCTATATTCCATGTCTATATTCCATGATAAGATGGCAATACACTAGTTATTTTTTAGAATATAAAATTTATATGGTATGTTCAATGTAGACATAACTGAATACAGTCTGAACTTTCTGGCCTAAGGGTCCAACTTGAGTCAACAAAAAGCATCAAGAATTAAGGCTGACGTGTTATTTTAAAAACTGTTTCATCTGGGCATTACAAGGGTTTAAGCCTTGTGTTTTATTTTCCATTAAGAGCTTTTATTATGTAAGAAACTATAAGAGAAAATTGTTTCAATCTTAACAGTTAGCTCTGTTTTTATGTTAGAGAAAGCATTAACTCAAATATATGAAGGGCTGAATGTAGGTTTTCAAAGAGAAAAGGCAATGGAAAACAGACATGGAAATATTATACAAAACTGTAGGGACAATTGTGCATATTTCCAGATTTATCCACTATTGTATTCTAAAATCAAGAATTTTATTTTATAAATTAAAGATACTTAAAAAGACTTAGCAGCCAAAACTTTTTCTTATTACTATATGGTTCACTTTGGAAAATTTTATATGGCACAAGATGGGTATTTTTTTTAAAAATTCACACTCAAGTAAAAATTACTTCATCAATAAAAGGCATTTCCTATGTTTTCAGTGACATCTAGCAACATATCTCAGAGCAAAAAATTTTCCCTGATCAGTATAGCCATCCATAATTTTTTTAATGACATACTACGATATTTTTAGTTTCCAGAGATGCAATTTGGACATTCCTATTTAATATATTAACTCTGAAAAATTCTGAAGATGAAAACAAATAATGGCTGATGGCAGGAGCAAAATGCCTATTTCAAAAAGGCACTGTTAATCTCAACCCAAATTACAGCACTATTCTACTCCAATAAAACAAAAAGTCATTTGGGAACCATATAAAAGGATGTTTGACAAAACCTTTTTTTATTTACAACCTCACTTGCTATTGAATAATCCAATTATCATTGTATTTATAGCTAAATAGTATGTTTCAAGTCACAACATAATTTTATATATAATTTAGTAAGTAAATTATTTTCATGTGTTCCAAGATTATTGTATGGGTGAAAATATTTCTGTTAAATGGAATATAGGCAAAGCAGCATTTATCTACATTTTCATACATTTCAAATTTGTGTAAAACAGAAAGCACCATTCACAATAAAAGGCTGCAGGATGATCTAAACCAGGTAGCCCAGTTTAGTTCATTACACATATATCTCGGACCTTAAGTCTTACAATTAACACAAGCTAGCTTGCATACTTTATTTCCCTCATTTTCCTTAGTAACAGAGGAAACTTGACATTGAGGTGTGTAACGCAGGGGTGTTCATCTAAAGCTGTAACATTTTGACATAATAGAGAAGATATTCATAAAGCACCTGGAAAAATAGTTCTGTTCTCCCCAAGCTGCATATTCTGTCTCCACACCTCACTTCTGAAGGGTTCCCTTCCAATCCAGGAATGCATCAGTCACAGGATATGAGCCCTTTATGGCATATTAAAACGACAGGAAATTATTCCTATCACAGGCTAACTTCAAATAAGGTGGAATGAAAACTATATAGGAGAGAAACTGAGGTCAGAGACAACGAAAAATAAAGGAAAAAAAACTAGAGCGCACAAAACACAGTTGTGGCTAGAACGATTCACCCCATTAAACATTATACCTGTTGTTAACTACAGACAAATAAAACTTGGCAATAAAGCCACTTGGGGCACTAAGAAACAAGCTACTATGAGACAGGAGGAAATCAGATTATTCAACAGAGCTGGAAAAAACCTGTGGCTAGATCCTATCAGTTGGTCTGCAAATAGTTTTTTTAAAAATTCCTATTTAAGAGGTTATTGCCCACCCCCAAAAAGAGAGTAATGTTATTATTTAGAAAACTATTGCCTATTTCTTTAATTGCTGAATGCCTCTTCGGCTAGTATTTGGAAGATATAGTCTTTAGTTCTAAACTTTACGCATTTTTCTATCCTTTTTATTTGCAAGCCACCTCCCCCTACTTTTTTCTGAACAGTGCTACTCTGATGTATTTCTGAAATGAGCTCTGTATAGGATATATCTGCACAAGAAGTCAATGTTGAGGAATACGAATATTTTGATATTCTTTTAAAAAGTTGCTTTGCTATTTTTTTCCTTCAGTCTTCAAATTATTACTAACATTTTCCAAAGACATATTCATAGCAGCTTGAAGCATGTCTTCTTCAGTCATATCGTCACCTATTAAGGAGTTAAATACAGTACTTGGTTATTTCTAGACAATCAATTAAGCAACAAACTCCCTAAAATATATGCTCTTAGAGATCTAATTAATATTCAGTTATGCAAATTTTTTCTTTATTCACTTCCTAACACCTTACTGCCAAAAACTGGCTCAGTATGTCCAATTAAATCAAAACTTGTTCAATTAATAAAGTATGGAATGCCAATATACAATCCAATCTGAATTTTGAAATTGAGTATTGCTTTGACTCATCTGTTTGAGACTCAATTTTTCCAATAGTAAAATGGAATTATTCTGCTCTCAACTAACTCTGTAGAATGTTATAAAAATGAATTCATTACTGTAACAAAACTTGCAATGAACTAGAATATAACTTGTAAGTATAAAATACTAGAGAAAAGGTAATTTTTAAAGTTGCAGGTGCATCTTTTAAATATTTGAATATAAATTGAGGATACCATCTAGATATCTAGTTTCTTTCACAAAAGATTCATTTCTACTGCTAGCATTAGGAATGCTTTAGATTCCCTGCCTCCTAAAATCAGAGAATTACAAAAAGACTCCATATTTATGGCAGTCAGAGACAAAAAAAAAAAAGAATTAGAACATTTTCTGGGGGATAATAAAGCAATTAAAAAAAAAAAAACAAGAATCCTACTCAGATGCTTCATTGTGGCATAGAAGTGAACCTGAATTCTTAAAGGCTATGCCTGTGAAGCATAAGCTTTGACAAGCTCTACACCAAGGTGGAAAAGTTTTAGGTATGGGCCTGGCAACAAATATTGCTGTTAAAATACCAGACTAGTTAAGTCAGGAGAATTTAGTCACTGCTTACCAGATAATAGATTTGTTGGCCATTGTGACCCATATGAGAAGTAAAAAAAGCAACATATACTTGTCTCTTCCTTCAATCCCAAATAAAAGAAATGACAAAGAGCTCTGCATCAAGTGTCAAAATGATAACCAGATTAAAATATAATTGGGAAATGTTTAACAAAATAACTGAAAATGTAGTACAACATCATGTTAATCTGTGTTTTCTGAGTCAACATGCAGTGATCATTTCTTTTGACACCACTGATCAATCTCTCTCTCTCTCTCTCTCTCACACACACACACACACACACACACACACACACACACACACACACACGTACGTACGTCTAAATAGCTAACAAATGTTATCAGAAGGTAATAAAAACAAAAGTGATACCTGGATCAATTTCAAGTGCATCTGCACCTGTAGTTGGCTTTTCATGTAGATGTGCTATCTGTTCTGGCTGCTGTTGTCTGAAACATTTAAAGACCAAATGTGAATTAAAGAAAATATACCCCAATAACGAATACTCCATGAAAGAAACTATTCACAAAGAATTGTTTCAGGAGTTATAATCTTCACTGGTACAAACACTGGAACAGAAAGCAAAGAGCATTTTTGGTTGATTACTCATAACTCTTAAAATACGGATGTGCTTTTCCCATCTTTAAGAAAACCGGACATGCAAAAAGCTGCTTTCATAAAACAGGTAAATTAGAAAGTAGTTATGCCACCTCCCATGCCCCCTTGTTCACACCAAAATAACTCTTGACCTTTATTATGACCTCTGGCTTCCTGACCCATCCTTATCCTCTCATTTCTCTCTCCCCAACACTGCCTTTCCTAAATTCCATCCACAGCCTATGGTCTGTTCCTTTAAAGTCTCGCCAGCTACCATGTTATATTCTCTTAGCCACCCTTCCCACAAGTCCTTATTCATATTTGCTAATGGATGTTGAATACTGCAGTAGACAAGTTCAGCTGGGGTCTCGCTGTTGTTTGACATTTCTTCTATACTCCTCTCTTATTTCCCACAGCAATTATTCCCAACCTTTTCATCTCTCCTCTCTTCCCCCATAGTGTCCTAATACTTAAAAGTTGAGCCTTTTTTAAAAAATTTCACTGATATTGAGGCCATGCGACATGAATTCCCTCAGTTCTTGAAAGTTTATCCTTCTAACTGCCCTCTCTTTTTCCCCTTCCTCTATTCACAGAACTCCTGCTCCTCACAAAGGATAGTTTCTCTACCTTTGTCCTTAATCTCATCCTCTCCCATTTTCTCCAGGTCTTTGCTTTGGCAGTCACAACTTCTCTTATGCCTCTTCCATTTCTTCATTGCCACTGATTCCTTCCATTTGCCTACATACATGGTTCAGGTCTCTAAACCTAAAAAAAAAGGTTTTCTCTTCACTCTTCTAGACCGTCTAACTACCATCCTATTTTTCTCTCTTTCACTGCTAAGTTTTTTGGAAACGTTACCTCAAATTCTTCACTACAATTTTTCCCTCAGCCCTTCCTTTGCTTAACAAGCCATCTGGCCCCACTGCTCTATGAAAATGTTCCCTCAAACAACACCAATGACCAATCCATTTTTTTCAGTCATTCTCCCTAAACTCTGAGGAGCTTTTGCTACTTTTGAACAGTCTTTCCCCCAGAACACCTTGTCGTCCACAAGCAAAACTCTTCTGGTTGTGTTCCTTAACATTTTTCTGTCTCCTCATCCTCCTGACTCCTTAAAATGTTCTCCAAGGTTCTGTCTTTGGCCCTCTTTTCATCTTTTACCTTACACTCTCTTTCCTTTAGCAATTTCATACAAATTACTCCTATTCCCAAATTCTCTTCCAAGTTTCAAATCCTTATCTGTACTACCATAAGACATTTCCCTCAGATATTCCACCAGTACCCGAAATTCAACATGTCCAAAACCAAGCTCATTCCTTCCAAACCTGCTCCTCTTTCTGACTTCATGATTTCATTTGTAGTACCACCTGATCTTGATGTTTATAGTAGTGGGTTTATCTTTGATGCTTCTCTTTTCCTTAGATCTCAAACTGCTGCTGAGTTCCTTCTATTCCATTCCTGCAGGATCTTTTGAATCTGTCTTTTCCTCTCTACATTCACTAAGACTACTTAAGTATGAACCCTCATTATTACCCACACCCATTCTCTCCTTTCAATCTTTGCCGAAATCATTTTCCTTTTGCATTTAAAGGACTCCTTGGCTTGGCATTCAAGGCTCTCCACAATCTAGTTCCAACCTACCTTTTCAGCTATTTCTCACACAACTCTCATCAAATTTGTGCTACACACTCTCTCCCAGTCTTATTTTGCTCTCTCTTACCTCCTGTCCTTCGGCTCATGCCTGGGCTGGACACCCACTCCCATCTCTGCTTGTTGAAATCCTGCCCTTCAAGGCCCAACTCAATTGCCCCTCTCTCCATAAAACCTCTGATCATTCCACCTGGAAACTATCCCTTCCTCTCTGAATCTCAAAGAAAGTTTTCATTGTATCCAATCCATATACTTATATATACTACCTTTTGTTAAGATGATTTATGTTCTTATTTAATTTCCCCCACTAGACTGTAAGTTCCTCAAGGGCATGGACTTTTTCTCATTCCATCTTTATGTGCCCATCACTAAACACAGACCCTTGAAAATATTAAGTTCAATAAATGTTTGTTGTCTTAATGAATAATTAACTTTTCAGGACCACCTCAATTCAACTGACTCCAACAAACATTTACTAAAGCATCTACTAAAGATAAAAATGAAAAAGTCCTTGTCTTTAAGGATTTTACATTCTACTAGGGTATACAACACGTACACAGGTATAAGACAAGGTGATTTAAAGAGTGATGGAGCATTAATAACTGGTATGGTGGTGGAAATATTACAGCCAGCTCTTGACAAGGGATATTCTTGTAGGAAGATAAGGATTTTGATGGGTGGAGATGAAAACTGGCAGTGGTATAGTAGTTAGGGTACAAAATGGAGTCAAGAAGATCTGGATTCAAATCTCAGCTCAGACACTTACTGACTGTATGACCATGGGCAAATCACTTGACTTCTTTGTGCCCCAATTTGCTCATCTATAAAAAGGGAGGGAGGTGGACTTGATAGCTTCCAAGTTCCCCTCTAGCTCTAACTCTCTGATCCTCTGAAGAAGTAATGTGTTCCAGACAGAGGGGAAAACTGTCATGTCAAATACAAAGACCATCATGGCAGTCCAGTTTGCCTGGAACTTTCCCCCTGACAGTTTAGGAGTAAAGAAATGCATAAAACATAAAACACTCACAAGTACGCACTGAAAAAGACTTAAACATGATGAGGAGGTTTTTATAACTATTATTATAATCTTCTGGAGGACAAAACCTTTTATAAGACTGTAGAAGTATTTTGCCTTCGTCTTGACTGTGGACTGGCTGGAACCTAGACTGTGCTAAATGGAGTAATATCAAATAATCTGGAAAGGAACACTGGAACCAGATTGTAGAGGGTGCTAAACAGTAAGCTGAGGAGTTTGTATATTATTCTAGAGACAACAGGATAAAGACAAATGAAGTTGTTGGGTATTTTTTCCCCCCAACAGTGCATAACAGGTCAGACTTACACCTTAGGAAAGATTCATTTTGTCAGCTCTATTTGGAGGATAGTTTACAATGGGAAAAGACTAGAAGCAGGGACAACAATTAGGAAGGACCTGAACTAGAGTAATGGCCTTGTGAACAGAGATACAAAGACAGATAATGAAATATGTTGCAGATGAATTGATAAGGTTTGGCAATTTTGTGGATATGAGGACAGAGAGTGAATCAGGGAAAAGAAAGAGTCAAAGACTCTCCTAAGATGATGCACCTTGGAGGACGATAGTTATCTTGACAGAAATAAGGAAGTTTGGAGGAGTAGTTCTGGGAAGGGGCAGGGGACTGATCAGTTCCATTTTAGACAAATGTGTTTAATATGCCAATGGGACATTTAAGAGTAGATATTTAACAGGCAGGTGGCTATATTAGGAACTAGAATTTAGGAGAGAAATTAATGCTGGACATCCAGATAGGTGTAGGACATCCAGATGTAGAAATAACTGCATCCTTGGAAACTGAAGAGATCATGAAAGGACAGAGTGTACAAGGGAAGAAAAGAGAACTTAGAATAGAGTCTTGTTGAGATACCCAAACTTAGGTTACAGGAGACAGATCAACCAGGAAAGAAAGCTGAAAAACAGTCAGGCAGCTACGAGTACTAGGAGAAAGCACTGTGTCTTAGAATCAAGGGAAGAGTATCCAAAATTGCACAGTAATCAACTTTGTCAAAAGATGCAGAGAGGTTAACAACTGAGAAAAGGTCGCTAGACTTAGTAATTTAAAAAAATCATTTGAAATCTTCAACAAGAAAGTTTCATTAGAGTAGTTAGGGTTAAAAGCCAGAAGTTAATGAGTTGTGAGGAAACAGGCAATGATTCTCTTATGATTCCTTTAATAAGGGGAAGATACACGTGGGATGACAGCTTGAAGAAATGGCAAGATAAAATAATAATGTTTTAAGGATTTAGACAGATCTGGTCATGTTTACAGGCAGAGGGGAAGCCAGTAGAAAAGACTGAAAATGAGAGAGAGAGGGAATGATTTGACTAAGTAAGCTAGTGGGAGAGACAGGAGGGGCTGGGATCAAGGATAATATAAAAGGGCTAGCCTTCATAAGAAAGGTCACTTCTTCCTCAGAGACCAGAGCAGAGAACGGGTGAAAATGTATAGGTTTTAAGCTGTGGCTAAAGAAGGTCAAGTTGGATGAACTGAGTTTTCTTGGAAAAATTGGAGATGATATCACCTTTTGGGATGGGGATGTCTTGGGGGTACGTGTTTGGAGGGGTGGGGCTGGAGAATGAGGGCTGAGGATTAGCAAAATTACAGAACATCAGTAAGAAAAGAAGATACAGGTTTAAGAATGGAATTTAGTATACAATTAAGCTGGTTAACCATAATGTAAAGGCTATAGTAAGAGGAAACTGAAGCCAGACAAGGGATAATGGATTAGGAGAAGTGGGAGGAACATTACAAGACAAATAATGGACTGATAGAATAAGGGAGAGATAGAAAGACACGAGATTACAATCAAAGAAGGTGATTTCAGACCATCTAATACATAAAGTAAGGCATATCTGTATATTTTACAAAATGTAAATTAAAGTACATAAAAAATAAAAACTGTTAAGAAAAATTTCTGACCATCAACATGCATTATACTAGTAAAACTGCACTTTTAGAATATAAAATCTTAGAAGCCATGGTTTTTAGAATAAAAAAAAAGGAAACTTTTTTTTTTACAAGAACAATGTAAAAACCTAACATATGCTAACTCAGCATATGTTGCTATGTTGCTTATATTAGCAACATGAAAAATTTGGAAAAGTATATTCTCAATTTAACTGATGACAGAGCAAAAATAATTTTGCTAAGCAATCTTCAAATGGAAAGATTACATGTAGCAGTATGAAAAAGTAATATTTTATAAAGACACAATTAGTTCAGTGACACTGACACTTGAGTTATCAGGAGATAACTCATTAAGGAACTTTAATTATTTGGAACTTCTCCTTCCCCAAAAGAGATGTTACAAAGTCCACATACTAAAGCTATTAGTGTAGGGGAGAAATAATAATACTAATAATCTATACACCTCAAAAGCAAAAATTTAGCAACAACTGCAATAATTCTTAAAGAAAAGACTAAATTATATTCTATTTTAAAAGATGAAAATGTTGGTAGTATATTTTACAATTTTTCTAAATGTCTAACTTTTAAAAAAAATTTCCATTGAAAAGAGGATATACTTGAATTATCTAAAAATTTCATGAAAATAGAACAATTCATCTGCTCATTATATGGTTTTAAATGGCCATAGAGAAGCACTAAAAATATCTGCCTTAGGACAAATATATTCTCTAGTGAAAATGACCACCGGGTGTCTAAGGTCCCAGAAAAAGAGGCCTCATTAAGTATACAATGAAATAGTCATATTTCTATACTTATACCATCCTGCCACAACCAAATTATCTACCTTCAAACAATGAGTTCTCTCTTAATGGATTTTGGATCTATCATTTCATTTATAGTGTGATGAAATTTAAAGTATTACATGCACTTTTAATGCATGGTTTTTAAAATGCAACTTAAAAATAGTTATAAAAGTTTTGAGGAGATTCTTTAAAAACATCCTTTTCAAAGGCTTATCTTTAGTGTCAGGGCAAAGGGGGAAAGGGCTGTGGTTGACGTATTGAGTGTTCAAATAAGTTAGAGTGATCTAAGGACATTTCTAATCATTTTGGTAAATGATGGCTGAAACAAGATATACACTTAAAGCCTTTTTATTGACTAGTTATACACAAAGTAAATCAAATGGCAAAGAGCATTAAGTAACTATCTTCAACACTTTGTGTGTTTTTTCATAATGTTGTGGTTACACTTGACTATCCTATATTTACACTCGGAAAATAGATATATGTATCCAGATTTGGCTTACCTGGTACCATGTTATAATTTCTGACTTTAGCGTTTGTTTGCTTCTTTATGATATTCTAGATTTTAGACACTGATTAAATTAAGATGATTTTGAACTTTATTCCTATTTTGTCAGAAACTTCTGAAACAATATTTTTAAGTTACTTAGATATTTTGAGAGATGTATTAACTTTTGGGTCACCAGTAGCATTCATTCAAATTTAACTACATTGGAAAGATTTCATTTAAGAGTACCCAAAGAGCTAACAAATTCTCTTAAAAGTGCCTGATTCATAGGTTGTCATTCATAGGATTTGGTTAAATGTAAGTTCTAATAATAAGGCTATAAATCTCTTGACAGTATCGTATTCCTTTCTTAAGCTAAGATTTTCAAACAAGTAGTTCTGAAAGTAGACAACTGGCTGTTGACAGCAAAAAGTGAAGAAATTTTTCCAAGAAAGCAAACTGCTCTTCACTTATAAAAGGAACTATCCAAATATGAAAATATAGTGATTAAATGTACAAATGTTATTAAATTTTTAGGTTCACAAAGCAGTAAATTCTTTACACTCAGCTACTTCCACAATAATTCCAATGAAAATCAAGATTTGTCCAGGAAGATACCAGAAATGTCATTTTTTGTAGCCTTCTTAGTTAGTAAAAGGCTAGTTAGTAGTTTTACCAAAATGATATTTACTCAGCATATTCTGTACTCAGTTATATTAGCACCATATGGGTCACACAGATAGTCACTTGCTCTCAGTAAGTTTTTCAAGGGAGCAGAAGAATCAGAGAAAGTTCCAGCAGATGGACTCAAATAATTGATCTCTCATTACATTATTCACTTTCCAGCACTGCTCAACAAGAGTTTTTAAAAGTTCATTTACTGAAAGAATAACTTTTTGCACTTCAACAATGTTTCTTTTTCTTAGAATACACTGACAACTCCCCCCTACCTCCACCCTTACCCCCACTCCCCCAATACAAGCACATCTTACCAGTTACTTAGTTTCACTTTGGCAAAAGAGGTAGTATAAAATGAGAAACGTTACGGAAAGTTAGGGATCTACGTACAGGAGTATTCACCACTGTACACGAGGTAAAAAATCGAACATTTCCAGCAGGACCAGGGAACAACTTTTCTATCACAGGCCATTCTCCCACAAAAATGTATTAATAGTGGAAAACATACACAAGGATCAAATATAACTGAATTAGCTGTCTGCTGCCATGCCAATGAACATATTAATATACTACTCACTTTCTTTATAATGATGATAGATGGCGAATAAAATGCTATTTTTTAAAGAGTTAAAATTGTTAGCATCATGTATATTTGTTTTCAGAATTATTTATCACAGGCTAGAAAAAATTAAATGGGCCAGATTCCACCACTGAATTCTGAGTTAGAGAATTTTTGATGGTATCTACTAAAAACTTTATAACTTTTAAGATATGAGGATAGAATCTTTAACAAATTTACATGACAATGGGCTGTTGGAAAAGAGGGGGACAATTTTAGAAGGTAATCCAAATATTGGCCAATATACTATAACCACATCTGATATATTTCAAACTTAGCAAAGTTACATGTTTAAAAACAAATCTGATGTCAGACATATGATGATTTAAATTTAAGAAGGACAGAGGCTCAACACCACCACTGTATCTATTGTTGATAGCTAGCCTTTTCCAAAGCAGGGCAATCACCTCCAACATGAAGTAAGGATAGTCCTCTGTGATGACTGAGGAAGGACTATTTCTTTTGAAAGTCAGAGAATAATCAAAGATAATGGAGATTTCTTATCTGGAATTAAGATATGTGAAATAGGCAGGTCTATCTAGTACAGTAATGAAGCTATAAGCAAGGAAGGTTACAAGAAGATGAATAGCTGAAGCAAGAATTGCATCAATATGCAACAATTCTGTGAATTAAGCTAGGAAGAAGGGCTACAGTAAATAAATTGGGTCCAGAATTGAACTTGGAGTAACTATCTCCTCTACAAATATTTCCTTTCTTTTTTTCAGAAGTTTTCCTGTTTCTTACCCACAAAAGAGTTATAATTCACCACTGCCAGGATGGTGCCTATTCCCCTGCTGGAATTGCCACCTTTGTTGCTTATCATTCAAGGTAAGAATTTTCAGAGCTAAAAAATTAAAAAGTCTGTTTGTTGCCAGGCAACAAGAGGCAGGCTCTAAGAAAGAGACAGGCAACAGGCTTGGTCATACTACTTTGTTTTCTCTTGAAATAATGTGATCCAAAATTATTTTCTTCATTTATCTCTATAATTTTATCTTATCTTGAGGAAAAAAAAACTTTCCCCAAAGGAACACTTCTGACTTTATGAGAGGCCAATGGGAAAGGAGAATCCAATATGCAGAAATAAGGAAATAGACCTATATACAAGCTTGTTTGCTTGCATATATGAATGGCTATGTTGTGAGATGTCAGTCTTCACCATGTAAACCGGAGGAATTCTTAAGTGAAAATATTTTTACTTTTTGTTTGTATGTCAAAGTTGAACATTTAGAATTAGGCACATTACAAAAATCACAAAACAAATTTTAAACATACAGTTTTAATTCAGTATCAACTACTTTACTTTTCAAAGTAGGCTTCTCTTCTCTTTCGTAGTTCTTCTGAAGTAAGAGATGTTGGTGAGTTTGTACCTGATGTCTGTGGAATATCTTCTGAAATATTATTTCTGGAACCACCTAAAATTTTTTAAAAATTTACTTTTCCATTCAGTAATAAAACAAGGTTGTATTTGAGCTAAAATAATTACACCAAGTTTTTAAACTGTTTATTTTTTACAATGAATCTGATTTTAAATGAGCTCTGTTAATGATTTAAATACAACTCATGTTAATGAGAACCAAACTTTTTTACTCCCATTACACAGCTAATATATGGTATAGAACTCTCAGTCTACAGCTAGGATGAGAGTAGAAGGGTCTATAATAAAACGGTACGTGTGTGTGCACACACATGTATATGTGTGCATGTACACATATGCATGTATATGTACACATACGTATGTATGCATGTATGTATACGTACTTACTTGTGTGTGTGTCTATTTACAGGTAGCCCCCATTTTCAGATTTAATATCTCCATGTAAACTACTCAGAGTAGATCCCCATGGGGTAAACGTTTCACTGTTCAAATTATTTTTTTCTTGCCTCTGTCAATTCGGATATCGATGGAAATAGTCAAATATAAAAAGGAAATATACTTTCCATGCCGTAGTGTCAAATAATGGAAGTAGCAGATACCATCAAGCCAGTAGAGCATGTGTGCTGAATTATTGTCTAACAGGACCAAATTTTCTCATGTGGACACAAACATTTGGAGAACAGTTCACTGTAGTTAAAACCACTGAACTGACCAAAGCTGACTAGCTCATGTGGGCCCACATTAGACACTGCAACTATTAGAATAATTCCACTAAACAAAGTGCTATAACCAATAGAGCATAATCATCACTTACATATTTCAGAAGATCTATCAGTGTCAGTTCTTCTTCTACCAACTCAGATTGCAATCCCTTACGTGCCTTAATAGACTAGCTTCATGAATCGCTATGGCCAAAATAATTCATTACCTGGTGATCTACTTTCTTATAATACATTTCTCCACATTCAGCTCGGCTGGCACTTGTGCCACAGATAGTCCGTCACTAGCACTCTATTAAAAGTCTTACTTTGATGCCTCAATAAAGTGAAGAGGCCAGCTTGGCTTCTTGAAGATTATGCTAGCAGAATACAAGCTCTTTCCATCAAGCTGGAAAAGCTTTGAGGATAAGGCCTGGCAATTCTGTCAGACAGATATAAAACTAATCTGAACACCTATAAATAATTAAATTAGCTGTGGAGAATAATCTATACATGTACATTGAAAGTATATTTTGAAAAGTCAGAAATGGCAGGAAGTAATGAAAACCGGTATCAAAATTAAACAACTTAAACCCATGCTACACTTCTTAAGCAGAAAGATTTCTGAAACAACGCATATGCAAATTGGTACCTTGCATACTAAGTCGAATTGCTCTACGCAGATCTGCTTCTTCATCTTCCATATCAATTTCCTGTCGACTTAGTGCTAAAGCTCTTTGTAGATTCTCTTCATCTTCATCTAACATTCCCGTTCCATCATATGTATGACTTACTTCTAAAGATTGCTCTAGGTCTGTTTTCTGTACTCTGGAAAACATAAAAATTCAGTCACCTAATTCTGAATTTTGAAAAACTACTCTATTTAGGTTTTGTTGCGAAGATGTGTTATGAAAAGCTTTTATTTAAATAAAAACCTAAGAAATTCGGTTTTCTAATTAGAAAGTTCTAATTATTCAATGAGAAACATGTACAGAAATATCAAGAGCTAAAAAAATTTGACAAGCACCAATATCCCTAATGAACACTGATGCAAAAATGTTAAAATACTGTAAAAAGGCTACCATAAAATATTAAGATTATACACTATAAGCAGGTTGGATTCCTATAAGGAATAAAGGATTGACTTAAAGAAAACTATAAACATAATGGTGCATATTAATCACAAGAATAATAAAAAAAACACGATGATAATGAGATGCTGAAAAAAATCTTTTGAGACAAAGGCTAACACTTATTTCTGCTAAAAATGCTAGAGAGCACAGGAGTAAATGGACTTTTCCTTTATATAGATAGTAGTATTTATCTAAAATCAAGGCAACATCATATGTACTGCAGAAACATTACAATGTGTTCCAATCAGATCAGAGTGAAAGCAAAAATGTATAGTATTTACCACTATTATTCAATATAGTTCTAGAAATGCTAGGTATAGCTATATAACAAGAGGAGAAAATTAAGGTACTAAGCATGAGAAAAGAAGAAACGAAACTAACTTTTTTTTTGCACACAATATGATGATCTAGAGAACCCAAAAGAGTTGACTAAAAAATTCAAACTAATTTCAGCCAACTTGTAGGATATAACATACACATATGTCCACATTTTTGCATATTTCTAACAAAACCTGGAACAAAGCAATAGAGAAATTCTATTCAAAATGACTACAGAATATTTGAAAGATTTGGGAGTCTATCTACCAAGATATATACTGGAACCATATGAATACAACTACAAAGCACTTTTTCCAGAAATAGACAGAGTAACTATCTCCAATAAGTAACTGGAGAAATATTAATGGCTCATGATTGCCAACATAATAAAAATGACAATGCTATCATTTTACTTATTTAACACAGAAATCAAATTTATCAAAAGATTACCTTAGAGAGCTAGAAAAAATAATAATGCAATTCATCTAAAGAAACACAAAGAATCAAAAGTCTCAAGAGAAATAATATAAAAGTGACAAGGGGATTTACCAGTACTAGGACTTAAACTATACTACAAAGCAGGAAGCATAAAATATTTGGTAACCCTAAAAACCACCTTAACAAATACATTTTACCAAAATATAAATACGTCACTATTAGCATAGAACTAGCGTACTTCTATAAGGCACTGGACATAATTTTTATAAGGACATTGTACTAACACAATTGCTACCCTAGGTTTATCTAGGGAGAGGTCGTAATTGTTATAACTGTCATAATAAGTCATAAGTTGTCTAGAGACTACAAACCAATCTATTTAAAACCAAATCTACTTAATATGGGAAAATTCTTATTTAAGTAACATGCCTCTTTACCTTTGATCTTTTAAGTGAGCTAATTCTTCTCCAATGAGTTTTGGTCTATGCATTTGTTGTACCCGAATCATTTGCAGGAGCTGGTCAGCTTCACAGTCTGGTAGGTCACCCTTAACAACAAATATGGAATAACCTGAAGAAAAAAAATTACAAGAACTACTATACATAGCTAAATATCCAAAGTATTTTAGAATAAGAGCTATAACATAAGAAAGTCATATATTTTAACATAAAGATTGGAACATAAAACATCATTTTGCTACCTTTCTCAAAAAGAGTTACATGAATAGCTGAAACTTGTAGGTAGCAGAGAAAGCTAAAGCAACTCCATTTTATCTGCAGTTCCTCTGTCTTGCCCTAACTGTCTGTATTGCAAGCCCCACCCTGTCTGTGATCTTCCTTACTGCTGAAACAGCAAGAATAATCCTATTTAGAGCACAATTACAAGAGATAGCTAACCTGAAAAAGAGCCTTTTCTGTTACTAACCCCCAGCAACAGGCCCTATGCAATCACGGGATACCACCTTTCCTATTCCTACTCTGGCAACTCCACCAACAACAGCCCTGTCAGATCCTGACTAAATTGAAACCTATATAAGCTTTGTCATTCTATTCCTTCAGGGAATCTCTGCTGCATGGATGGGGCTCCCTTGCTAGTAAATTCAATAAACCCTTGTTAGTATCTAAACTTACGGTACTGAGTTTTGGTTTGGGGGTTTTGGTTGTGATACTGACTAGTTGTGGCACCAACAATTTCACTCACAAACCCAAACGTCTGAAAGTCATGCAGAAAATTTGCTAAGTACTCCATTGAAAAATTCTTAGTTTTTCTTACCTTCCTGTTGTAACTGAGCCAAGAAAAGTGCAAGGTAAGTATCTGATATTAATTCTGGACCCGTCAAGAGAGAGTTTAGGTTAAACCACTGGAGAAAAAAATTGTGAGAATATCAATATTAGCATATATTACAGACTTTAACAATATTGTATTTGTAAAGAACACATTTGATCTAGAAATTAGAAATTTCTAAATGCCTAAAATTGTTTCAAGTGGAGACTTCAAAAAATTCAAGAAGACTGTGATTAATGAAAACTGAAAAAAAATGTCATACCTCTATATTACTATTATTATTTTTTAAAGGGGTGGGAATAGGTCCTAATAAAATTTACTCCATTACAATTCGATAGAAAATAGTCTAGTATGATCTTAGTTCTTAAGACTCTAAATTGACACTTCTATTATTCAAAGGTGTAAGAAGAACAAAATTACAACCTAGGCACCTTGAAAAAGATGATAGAACTAATAAGTCTGGCTGACACTTAAGAATGATCACATAGGTCTGACTTTTAGTCACCATCAACGCGGGGCAAATGAATCACTAAGAGACGAAAATTTCCACGTGCCACTGTCCATGAACCACTGTTTCTACTGCATTATATCCTAGTCTCTAAAAGCATTATTATCTTCAAGTGAGGAATACTCTGGTAGAGAGAAGAGTTGAGAAGAAAAGGCCTAACAATTTTAAATAAATATGGGAGCTAGTTGGGCCACAGAATCATAGATTTTCAGAGTTGGAAGGCCCCTTAAGAGGTCATCCTAGCCTTTCTTGTTCTGAACACTATGTTTCAATTAATGCATCCTGAAACTGTATTAGCTTTGTTTGCAATGTTATACTGCTGACTTAATACTGAACTTGCAATCCACCTAAACCAAATTTTTTCACATGAGCTCTCAACAAGTCATGTAGTAGAGGCTAGCCTCAGTTTTCTTATCTTTAAAACAAGGGGGTGGTGGTGGTGGTGGTGGTGGTGGTGGTGGAAGTTATAACCTCTAAGTTTCCTTCAAACTTTAAATCTATAATTCTACATTCTCTTTAGGCTTTAAGGTTTATAAAAAAACTTTACACAAATTTTGTTTGATTTCTAGATGAAGAAACAGACCAAGAAAGGTTAAGTGACTTCCTAGGGTCACAGGATGGCAAGGACTTCCTAGAAGAAAAAAAGTTTTTTGTTTGTTTTGGCTACACTAGGAAAAATCAAAATCAAAGAAGAGACAGGACTATTACTGGAAGGCTGCATGGGATAATATTAAATGATAGCAAGATTTCTTTTGCCAAGTAAATAATCTTTGGATAGGAAAAGATAGAAGAAAAACAGACATTAACGAGTTGAAAGCCAGGGAAGTAATAAGTGAGCACTCTAGCCATTTTTTATAAGCTTGAGCCACCTGGTCCAAAAGAACTGCCTCCCAAGGCAATGAAAGAACTGAGAACTGGCAGTTGTGCGACTGCTGAGCCATTTTCAGTGATCTCTCAAAGATAATGCAGAATGGGAGAGGTGCCTATACTGAAAAAAGACAAACACTGTTCTAATTTTCAAAAAGTAAAAGAGTAAGATATGTAATTATAGGCTTATTGAGTCTGACTGATTCGTGGAAAAATTCTAGAATTATCATTAGAGACAGTGAGGATTGAGAAGAGGAAGTAGTTATCACAAGAGTCAGTAAGGCTTCAGCAAATACAGGTCAGGTCTGATTAACCTTATACAACAGGACAGACTAGTAAATCATGGACATGCTATATAATTTATCTAGATTTTTCATTTTTTTTCAGAGGAGTTTTGAAGAACCGTGAGTTCAGAATGGATAAATAGTGTGAAATGGAAGCTAAAAATGCTAATGTGATCTGAGGCTACATTAAGGGAAGTATCATGGCCAGAAAGGGAGAGGTGTTAGTCCTGGCATACTCTACCCTGGTAGGACCACATCTGGCACACGGTCTTTAGTTCTATGTATTATATGTGCCTAGCACATAGAAGGTACTTAATAAATATTTCTTGATTGATTGATACTTCAGAAAAGACATTAATAAATAAGAGAAGGTCCAAAGGACAGCAAACAAGATAGTGAAGGTCTTTGATTATTCCATTATGAGACTTGGTTGTAGGAACTAGTGATGTCCCACTTGGAAAACAGAATATTTGGGGGAAGGAGGGGATCATGATAACTCTCTTCAAGTATCTGAGGGGCTGGCAGGTGTCAGAAGGATCAGCCTTGTTACATTTAGCCACTGAGAATAAAACTGGAAGCAATGGGTAGATATTGAAGAGGAGAAGATTTAGGCTCAATGTAAGGAAAAAACTTCCTAATAATAAGAGCTATTAAAAAGTAGAATGGGCTGTCTCAGAAGGTAGTGGGCTCCCACAGGTTTTCAAGCACGTCATAGGTATGGGTTTTTGCCAGGGACATTTTAGAGGGGATTTTTGTTCAGATAAGGGTCTCTCAAGGCCCCCTCTGACTCATATTCTGTGTCTTTGTCAAAAAAGAAACTGACATGAAGTTACCTTGACTAAGTCTACCACTGCTCTCTTTTCTAAGAGTACTTACAAACTGATATACTCTAGAATCTTGCCATGAACTTAAATTATCATACAAAAACAATAAATCAATATACCAAATAGAGGGCATTAAGCAAGTAGTGGCCTACCAATGTACTCTAAGCTTTATCTCCATCACTCAAACTATCTGATTCTACATGCCAGCTAAAAAAGTGATCACAAAATAATTATATTCTTAAGGCAACCATATGTCTATATCTACTTTGAACTGATGCTATGGAATACAAAAATAAACACAGTATCACTAATGGGACTATTTTCTAAACCCTAAATGGGATGCTAAAATAAGGAAATGGGCATAGTACAAGGGAAAGAAAAGGAATCACCTGTTTTCCTAATTTTCGAACCGTAAACCAATGTTCCTTATAGTTGCATATAAATGATCTTTCATTTCTAGAAAAATAAAACACAATACATAATTCCAGTGATTAAGTTTATATTAATTTTAGCTTGCCTACTGTGACTATTTGAAATTACCATATTTTTGTACAACTGTGGCAATCTATTACCCTGTCTAGGTTTTTGTGGTTAACAATATTTTAAAAGTTTTCCAAACTATAGTGGTAAATATGCAGAAAAGTGAGTGATGTCATGCTAATGTATGGCATCACATACCATTCAAGAATAAGCACTGTACTGCCACAGACACTGAGATGTCATGAAGGCTCAGAGGACATATGTTCACATAAATCCCAAAAAGATGAAAAAGGAAAGGCTGAGGGAACAAAACAAGGTAACATCATAATAAAAGAGTTTAATGCAGATTTTTCACACTTTGAGAAGTTATTGTTATTATTATCATTATTTTTTTGTGTGTATAAAAATGAAAGCAGGGTGCTAAAAAGAAAGTCTTACATAGGATCGATCCTGAGCCTCTGATACTCTGGGCTGTTGAAGAGGATTAGCTCTAAACCCCAAACTTTCAAGGCATTGCTTATAACCTGTTAAAAAATAGCAACTTTTCATGAGATAAGCCATTCAACTCCAAATTTAAGCAATGCTGCCATTTTAGCCTCTATTAACAATTACACAGATTTCCCCCACAAAGCTATTATTTTTGTTTAAACTGCTATTAAATGGAAACCTTTAGGATGGCAACACTCAAAACCCAACCTTCACAAATCTACATACAGCACACAACAAACAGAGCGTTGAAAAAAGAACTGAATATCAAACTAGCTTTCTTGCTGAAAAGTTCCCATAGTACCACACAACCCCTAGCTAAAACACAGCCTCAAATATTCAGATGCATATGCTATCACAGTCTTGCTCTAGTCTTAGAACTAATCTACAATACAAATCTAAATATATAAGTTTGGAATATGGCTGCTGTTGGGGCTACTTTAGAAAATTAACATGAAGCTCACTACCAGAGTTAGTGAGGATATAATTAAATGTCTCTCAAAGAAGGTTCTACTCTAGGGATATAAAATGCAGGTCTTATGCATTTCAAACTTATGTGATCATGGGTTTATGGTTTATAGAAAGAATCAAACCTCTTGACGCTGATTATTTAAAGCTGTTTGGAAGAAGAGGGAGTTAAATCTGAATATTCACCCTCCACCCCACCAAGCTAGTTAATAAAGTAGCAAGTGAGCCAAGCAGTGGCATAGGAAAAAAAAAAGGGAGGGGGGACACAATGTAGCAGGCAAACTTGAATTAGCATCAAGAGCAGTGCAGCACAATTAGGAACATAGGAATTGCCATACCGGATCAGACCATTGATCCATCTAGTCCCGTATCCTGCCTCCAGCAGTAGCCATTACCTACAACAGTAGCACAATTAAGCAGTGGTAGGAAATGCAATTGAATGATGAGGCCAGGTAGGTGCACAAAGGGAGAATATGAAGAAAGAGATAGGCAGAAATTGGCCCCTCAAAGGAACTGAGAGGTAACTTTGTACGCACCACATAAAGGACCCTGTGAGAAACAAAAGAAAAAACTCATACAAAATAGACAGCATCCCACAAACACATGTACACACACCCACACGCCCATACACACCTACCCATCCCAAGGACCCTGGAGAGAGCCATAAGTAAAGAAAAGCAAAAGCCACAGAGCATCACCAAGGGATCAAATTTTTACAGATTTAAAGACAAATAGTAGCTTAAATGCTGATTTTTGCAGTGACTGGCAAAAATTAACCCAAGAGGTAATAAGTTTGAAACATATTGGTTTGTTAGTAGAACCATTATTAAAAGTTAATTGAAAATGATGTAACTCTACTTTGAAAAGCATTTAAAAGTGCTCAAATTCTGCAAAATGATGTGAGAATTATGTAGCTTCCTTTAAGTACTGCTGACTAATCCTACAGTCAACCTGATGGAAGAACTTTAGAAATATTCATATTGTTGTAATGACTGAAAAAGGAACGATCTGGAAAGCAACGTACAATATTAGTAATACTTACTTGAATAGAGAAGAAACCACTGTCATCCATATTTCCTGAAGGTTGCTGTTCAATTTTGACAGTTGAGAGGATAAGAGAAGAAACTATCATTAGGATACATAATTAAAAATCACCAGTTTACAAGTTCAGCTAATGGTTATAATTAACAGGTCAAATTCCTGAAATAATTAGTTCATCTTTTCAAAACATCAGTTACTCAACAAATCAATCATTAAGTGTAATATTCCCTAGAAAATGGGCAATTAAAAAAAAAGGCATTCAAAGTATACTTCATGGAAAAAGGGCAAAATGGTCTAGAGACCTAAATATCATTACCTGTAAAAATGTTCGATAGTCTTCACTAGTGACTCCTCCCTCTGCCATCCTCATCCTCTCTTCTTCATCTAGCTGATGAGCAATAGAGGATAATTCCACAGGGCTAAAATATTCCCCTTGCAATAGATTATTCAGGCAATGTTGAGCACAGAGTGAGCCTTCTTGCTAATAATTCAAAAGAAAAGATTTGATTATCATTTGCTAAATATCTTTGTATAGTAATTTTCTTCGAAGAGGAATTTAGTGGTTTTGTCTTTGATACATTGAACCCACAACCTTTTTAGCTTTGAAACGAGAAAGGCTCAGATGCTACATTTAAACTTACTTGCTTAAATTTAGGGTACAATTTAACAGTTAACAAAGCAATCACTGTCTAATCAACTATTTAGCTACAAGGTAATAAAATATTAAAATGTCGTGAAATAAAAATCACAGTATCATTTAATATAGCACATACTGACTTTACAACTACTAGTATTTAGTTTCTCTTACTTTCAGGGCCCTGGAGAATTAATAAACAAGCAGTAACCTCATTTGAGAGATTACACACCATTAACATGGATGTGAAATTTCAGGCATACTGATTTCCAATCACTTTGTTTTGTCAAGTACAATGTCCTTTCTTACTCCATCTCCCAACATGCTATTTTGTATACCAACTTTTAACTGTGAAAGAACTGATATAGCAGAGAAAAATCTGGTATGTCAAATACAGTCTTCTAGCTATGTAACTTTGAAATTCTTTTAAGAGGAGTTTCTCAACTAACTTAGAAAGAGTTAGGAAGACCTGAATTTGAATCTTGTCTCAGGTACTTATAAGCTGTATGACCCTGGACAAGTCGCTTAATCTCTATGAGTCTTGTTTTCCTTATCTATAAAATGAGATGGTTGGTTCACTACTCTCTAAGATGCCCAAAAGAGTTCTTAAGGGGAGATCTAAAGTTACGATCCTAAGTTCCCTGCTTTATCAAATACATAAGACCACACTTCTCTGCAAACTAGGGTACATTGTGGTATATGGGCAGGTGTGAAAAGCCAGAGGTTTGAGTAGAAGATAACCCTAGGGATTGGGCCCCTACTGGTTAAAGCCATCTCAGTATGGTTCCCAGGTCCTTTCTGATGTTCAGACAAATACAGAAGAGAATGAAGAGCTCGAACAGACTGGAAATCACTTAGTCCAACAGATTAGTTTTACAGATGAAGAAACTGAGGGCCAAACAGTTATAAAAACAGGCTAAATATTCAAGTTTCCTCACTCTCCGTCCAGAATTCTTTCCATTATACCACTTGGCCTTCTTTCCTACGGCTACTATTCACTGAAATGAATGTCAAGCTTCCTGGAGTTTGGACTCTAAAATAGGAATTTGGCTGAAAATAAAATCAGAAATCTAGATATGGAAGGGACTTCAAAGGCCATCTGATTCCTACATATACATATATGTGTGCATGTGTGTATGTATATATACACACACATATATATATATGCATATATGTACGTATGTATGTATGCATATATATACTCCTCTTTTTCCTGAGCTCCAGTCTGTCATCATCAACTCCCTTTTGGACATCTTAAACTGGATGACCCACAAGTATCTCAAACTAAACATGTCCAAAATAGAACTCATTATCTTTCCCTAAAAACTGACTCCTATTCTGAACTTTCCAATTACTGTCAAGGGTACCACTATCATTCCAGTCACCCAGGTTCACATCCTTGACTTTTCATTCTCCCCAAGTGGAAGTAAGGAACTGGGATAGCATTCCAGACAAGAGGAACATTCAGAGCAAAGACATGGAGTAAGGAAATGTTATATCGTGTGCAAGGAACAGTATGTAGCCCAGTGAAGTTGGAACATAAAATACATGGAGGAGTGTAAAATGTAAGACTGCGGTAGCAAAGGGCCAGGTTGTAAAGGGCTTTAAATAACAGAGGGTCATTATATTTGATCTTGTAGGTAACTGAGCCACTGGAATTTACTGGAGGGGGGAGGTCAGCCCTGTGCTTTAGGAAAATTACTTGGCTTGCTGAGTGGAGAATGGATTGAACCATGAGGAGACAGGCATTAGGAAAACCAACTGGTACATAGTAGGCATTTCATAAATGTTGACTGACTGGGGGTGGAGGTAATCAAAACAAACACTTTGGAAAGGGGTCAGGGTCAAGGGAGAAAATTCAATAAAGCGGGATGGGTTGGGAAGGAGCAAAATGTAGTTAGCCTTTCACAACATGAGTATTGTGGAAGGCTTATACATAATAATACATGTGTGGCCTAGGTTGAATTGCTCAACTTCTTAGGGAGGGTGGGTGGGAAGGGAAGAGGGAAGAGAATTTGGAACTCAAAGTTTTAAAATCAGATGTTCAAAAACAAAAAAAGTTTTTGTATGCAACTAAAAAATAAGATACACAGGCAATGGGGCGTAGAAATTTATCTTGCCCTACAAGAAAGGAAGGGAAAAGGGGATGAGAGGGGAGGGGGGTGATAGAGGGGAGGGCTGACTGGGGAACAGGGCAACCAGAATATAAGCCATCTTGGAGTGGGGGGGAGGGTAGAAATGGGGAGAAAATTTGTAATTCAAAATGTTGTGAAAATCAATGCTGAAAACCAAATATGTTAAATAAATAAATTGCATTTAAAAAAAAAATAAATGTTGACTGACTATTGCAATGGTTCTGGCAAATGGTAAGGAGGGCTTGAACTAAGGTGACTACTATGTAAGTAGAGACAAGGGGATACATAAAAGAGATGTCGTGGAGACAGAAACAATAACATTTACCCACAGATCAAATTTGTGAAGATGAGTAAGAGTCAAGAGTTGAAGCCACGAATCTGGGTGACTGGAAAAACAGTGATGTCTCTATCTAGAAAAGTTTGAAAAAGGAATGAGTTTTGGGGAAGAGAAAGTTATTTTTGGACATGCTGAGTTTGAATTGCCTACAGGACATCCAATTCAAGATGTCCAAAAGACAATTGGTGATGCAGGAATGACACTTAGGAGATAGACAAAGCTGGATATATAGATATGGGAATCATTTGTACAGAGATGAGTGAGCAGATGAGAGCTAATGATATCAACAAACATATTTAATGTAGTGAGAAGACAAGAGGGTTCAGGACAGAGTCTTAGGTATGATGTGAATACAAAACCAGCAAAGAGTCTGAGGAATAACCAGACAGGTAGGAAGAAAAGAGAAGAAGATACCAGGAGGAGTTGATGATCAACAGTCTAAGTACATAGAGAGGGATGAAGGATGATGATGGGGACTGAGAAAAGGTCATTAGCTTTGACAGTTAAGAGATTATTGCTGACTGTGAAAAGTAGTTCCAGTTGAATAATGAACAGAAGCCAGGCTGTGAAGGGTTTAGAAGACAGTGAAAGTAGATGAAGTGGAGGTACCTAGTGTAGATGGTTTTCTCAAGGAGCTTAGCCAAGAAGGGTAAAAAGAGATATAGGATGATATCTGACAGATAGGATCAAGTGAAGGATTTTTTAAGGATGGGAGAAACAAAGGTGGTTTGTAGGTTGCAGGGAAACAACATATAAGGGGAGATAGAAGATTAGAAAGTGGGAATGATAGAGGGGGCAATCTGCTGTTTAGAACCAAGAACGCATGCATGTAGAGAGGTTTTTCTTGGCAAGGAGAAAGGCCACCTCTTCATCCTATAGTGAAGCAGGAGACAGTGGAAGAAGTGTCAGGATGATTCAGATGAAGAGGAGAGGAGGAAGGAATTTTTGTTTAATGGCCTCATTTTTTTTGGTGATACTATGAAAGCTCCTTATCAGAGAGAATGAGAGGAAACAAATAGGTTTCAAATAACCTCTTTGGTGAGAGAGATAGGAAATTGATTAGGATTGCCTTGTTGACATTAAATAACATAAATTTGAGGCGACTCAATCAACACTGGTTTCCTGATTTTCTCCAGCCCCATTTAGCAGCATATGCACGGGCACATAGAAAGCAGATGGTGAGAGTAATTCTGGGCAGGAGTTTTGGCACAGTTTGATGGCGATAAGTCAAGGAAACAAGAGATTTGAGAGCAGAATGGAGTAAAGATTTCAATGAGTTAACCAAAGGGCAGAGATACAGGAGGGAGGAAAATGACGTTAAGCGATGGCATGGAAAAGAACTGATGGGTAGAAGGTCCAGAGATCACAGCAAGGACTAAGAATTTGGTTAGGAGTCATAAGGAATAGGGAAAGATAAAATGACCAAAAAAATCATGATGCTAACCATGGGGGAATGAATCTAGGCAGAGTATTTATTAGTGGTTATAGAGAGGTCCTTTAAGGAAGGCAGGCTCAACTTTGTGGCAAGGGCTGCTACTGAGAAGTGGTAACAGCTTATGGAAGAAGGTAGAGAAAAAGGCACTAGGAAAAAACAGATAAGAACTCAAGAATAAGGGGCCCAGACCTACAAATCTCAACAAATTCTGAGGGCATCATTGTATTATAGTTTGGTATAACTGATATTTATTTACTGTTGGAGAAGGCAGGGAAATGTGAACTCCATTTTAAAGTTATATGCAAAATTATACAAATAGATAACCATTCAGCTAATGTGAAAACTCAGTTATTCAGAAATACTCAATTCTGAAAGTTTCCAAATAAATGAGGTTGCAAAGATTGCCCTATGACTTAAATCAAAAGGAACTATGAAGGAATGTGAAGTCCTGAGTAAAGTCAACATTCAATTATTTGACAATGAAGGCAAGATCATTCAAAGCTCTTATTCCTATTAGGCTTTGGAGTTAACAATTTTCTCCCAAGTATTCCTCCAGTCATGTTCTATTAGGTTAAATTCCACAGCTCCATGCTTCCCCTCTCTTGCTTACCTCCTTACTTATCCAAGACTCATTTTGCCTCTGAACAGGAAGCACTAAGAACCAAATAATATAGGAGTTAGAAGGAACCTTAGCAATCACCTAGTTTAATCCTCATATTACAGATGAAGAAACTGAGGCACAGAGAGGCAAAATGACTTAAATCTATATAGCCAGCAAGCAACAGAATGGGAATTAAAACTCAAGGACTATCTTTTGTGTGGAAGCAGTGATTAGTAGGGCTGAGAAACTGAAGGGCTACAAGTGCTGGGCTGAAAAGTCACCTTTGGAAATCTGAAGAACAAATTCGTGCTCAGTTTGAACTTTAGATGAAGTTAATGCTAGAAACAAGAAGTTCAAACACAACAATAAAGGACAAAGAAAAGCAAAATGGACAAAACACATACGTGCTTACATACTTCTAAAATATGCCTTATGGAGTTTTTGTTCCCTGAACATATATTAGTTTATGATAGGTAAAGGGTACTGGGTAACAAGGGCAAGATAATCTGAGATTAAACATTTTTCTGAGATCATTCACACACATATAACTTTTTAGCAACATTTATTATGTCGCTAAATGATTTATTATCATCCTTTATTAATCCTACTTCTCACTTATTTTCAATCTCTCCCTATCCACAAATAAGCTCATGTCTCCCTCATCTTCAAAAAGCTTTTATTCGATCCCTCCATCCCCGCTAGTTATGATCCCATATCTATCCCCCCTTTTGTGGCTAAACTCCTTGAGAAGGCTTTCTACAATGGACACCTCCACTTCTTTGCTCTTACTCTCTTCACTCCATACAGTCTGGCTTCCAACTCCACCATCAATCGAAACTTTCCTCTTCAGTTCTGATTCCTAAACTACCAAAGCTAAAGATCTTTTCTTGTCGCTCACCTTTCTGACCTCTCCGCAGCCTCTGACATCACTGATCATTCTCTTCTCGGTGTTCTCTTCTCTCAAATCTACTTATCCAACCCTAACCTTTCTCCTGACTTTGAGCCTTTCCTTTCCTACTTCAAGGGTCTCAAACTGGAGTCCTTTGGACAGCCAAGCTCAAAATCTAGGTTGCATTCTCAATTTCTTACTCTCTCACTTCTCAAGTCCAATCTGTTGTCAGTCCTGTCAATTTTACCTTCACATTTCTCACAAGTGTTCCCTTCTCTCCTGTGACACAGTCAACACACTGGTACAGGTCCTTGTCACCTCATACCCAGATTCAAGTTCTGAGTCTGACAGTAATAGTGACCCTGGGGAAGTCACTTAATCTGTCAGTGTCCCAGGCAATGTTCTAAGACCATAAATTGCAGACCAGGTAACCATCTCCATTGGTAGAGGAAGTTTTCTACACCACTGAAATTACAGGTTCTATCCTCCCAAAATATAATTGGGTAATTTCATGAAGTAGCATGTAAAAGATTAAAGGATTCTAAAATGAAGTACCCAGAAATACATATGACTTTAAAGACATATATTATAGTGATGTTGAACTCAAATAGAAACAATCCCTGGGGGCTGCATAGTAATAAATTAGTATTACCTGTGTTGTATTGTCTATTTATTTTGTTAAAATTTCTCAAATACATTTAAATCTGATTCTGCAGCACTCCAGAGTGAGTTTGACACATCTGATGTATTATACAGAAGCAACTGCCACTAAAGTCCTATTACCAATGAATATGTCATGATATGGAGGTAACCCTATATTCATGAAGACTATTCCATTCATGAAGTTGAATGGGAGCACTGGCTGATCAGAGGATGATAAATTTGTTTTGGAAGGACTCTGAAGGTAAACTTTTCCAACCTATTAATTTTACAGATAAGGAAACTGAGGCCCAAAGAGGTTATATGGTCATACGAGCACTAAATGGCAGAAGCAACATTCAAACACAGGTCCTCTGGAACCAATGAGTTCTTCCTATCATACCAACCATACCAGAAAGATTTTGAGTAGAAGAAATAGACTGTCTACTGAACAAGGAAATGGTTAGCTGCTTGGGAAGGCTCATCCATCACCTGAATGTTGGTGAATTTTGGAATCTTAGAAACTCAGCAAACAGACTACCAATGTGTAGAAAGATTACAAACAGCATCATGGAAGGCGAATGTACAACTATGGAATTACATGTCTTTTGAAGTATTGAAATATACATAAGTAAAGCCTCACTATATGTCTGCCTGCCAGGCAATTAAATTTCTTTCTGAAAATAAATAATTAATAATGCCAATCATGGGGTATCTATACCACTGACATCATCAAAATGAAAAATCTATTATCTTCTTTAGAAATTTTGAAAATTCTTCCAGAAACTAAAACTTTCTATTTTTTAAAAAATGAACTACTTCAGATTTATTATAACAAATCCATTATAATACTGCTATGGTGGATTTTTATTTGGTATCTGTGAATAAACTGTCTAAATGAAGTCCTGATCATTTAAAGTACAAAAAAAACACCTTCACCCTATCAAAATAATGTCAAAATAATATATAATGGATAACATAAAAGACTGCACTCTTCCAAACTAATCCTGCCAGTTTTCCCTTCTACACACTGGCATTTACTATACAATAAGAAAACAAGACTTGAGCTGTTCATGGAAGGTTTCACCCACACCCAATAGGCCTGATAATTACAAAGAGAGAAGACAAGTTTCTCCACATACCACAACCATTTAATTGCCCTTATTTTCAAGTGGTCATTTAAGAATCAAAAGGAAGAAACAATCAGGAACAAACATATGTACAAAAGTCCTCTGCAACTAATTAAAGGTTTGAGATGACCCAGTACAATCTCATGTTGGCTGAAGAGTAGCATTTATCTAATGAGAAACTGAAGCTGAGCTTAACTTCTTATATAGATGAATATGTGTGTGGTCCAGACACCCCACACCAAAACCTCTTCTGGGCTAATCATTTCAATGGGGGAGGGGAGAGAAAAGATTCCTGGCTTGAGGGCTTTTAATGACATACAATAATTACAAATATTGACTAAACAACTACTCTGCACAGGACACTGGAGAGGATAACAATTTTTAAAATGAAATTAGGTTTTTTTCTCTTAAAAGGCTTGCAGTACAGTAGAGAGATAAGAGACATCAATACAAATAGGGATGACACAGAATATCACACGATAAATACCTGAAAGAAGTAAAATACAAAGTGCTATCTGCTAAGGGCTGAGGGGAAGGTCAGGGGAAGGAGAGGAACCAGAGAGGGTGGCATTTGAACTGGGTCTTATGGCGCCTACTAGATTTTCAAAAATGCCGTCCTCAAAAATAAGCCTGCAAGACAGGAAGGGCAAATCCCCAAAGAAACCAGGGTTGTACTGGGGTGTGCCTGGCTTTGGAAGGACCACACGGCTGACACCTTCCAGACCCCGTACTTCAATCCAAAGCTCCCGATTCCCAGTCCAGTCAGTAGTCTTTCTGCTACATCGCTCTGCCAGTTCAAAGATGGGCAGGACTTGAAGTATTGAAGTAATTAAAGAGTCACTTCAGTGCAGGGGAAGGAGGGCTTTCCGGACTAGGCTTCTCACTCTACCTACCTACCCACCCTACAAGGTGGGGAGGCGGGGGGGTGGGGGGTGGCGGGGTGGGGGTCTCCCGTCCTGACAGCAGCAGACACGGGAGCTCGGGGCGGGGAGGAAAACTGGAATTGGAGCATTGGTAATATTATTACAATAAACAATAGCGAGCAAGGGAAGAGCTGACCCAACGCACGCATCCACGAACACGACCCCGTCCCCTTCCAAGTCACTTCTTCCGCCCCTCCCCGAGGCTTCCGACCCCCGCCCCACTGGTCCTCCCCGGACTCCTGGAAGGCCGGCGGCCGGCAGCCGGCGCTCCGTGAGGAGGGTCCTTGGGCTGGCAAATGGGTGGGCGCCCTCGGAAGGAAGCAGCTGCCCGAGCTAGGTGCCCCCTCCCCAGGCTAGGTAGGCCCCGGCGGGAGGGTGGAGGTGGCAAGAGAGGCCGCCTCGGCTTCCCTGGAGAACCCAGGACACCCTTCGCCTCCCGCACTGCCCAAGGTGGGAAGGGCGCCCTACAGATCCTCAGACACTTACTTTCTCGTGGAAGATGGACTCCATGTTTATTTGTCTGGAGCCAACGGCCCCGCGTCGAACCACCCCCCCCCCCTCCAGCCCCTCGCCCCTCCCCCCGCCCCCCGCCCCAGCTCTGTGCCCATCCCCACCCCCACGCCCTAACCCAACCCGCTCCGCCGCGCCCCGCCCACGTGCCCCTGACGCTAACCAATAAAACGCTAGAGATTCGAGTCATGTGAAAAGGAGGCGCGGGATGGGGGGGCAGGGGGTGGGTAGGAAGAAGGGAGTGGGTCCGCGAAGAGCCCTTCCCTTGGCGTAATTTCTCACGTGATCGTCGCGGAGCCGCCCCGCCCCGCCCGCCCGGCGCTTCCGGGCCCCTGCAGATCGGGTTCCTGAAGCCTGTAGCATCCTCGGGCTGTCGGTAGGACCTTCTTGGCCGGGCCCGGCGCCGCGGGCTCTTCTCTATGGTTTGACTGAGCTGGGTCCAGGCGGACCAGGTGGGTCCTTAAGCTTTCCGGATCTTAGGGTTTGGAGCCTGTAGGAGAAGGGCCGTAGAAATCCTTTGGTCCTCTATCCCTCTTTTTACTGGGAGGAAACTGAAGCCCGAGTCACGGGGTTCTGAAAGCTTCCCCCTCCCCCCCCCCCACCTTCGCAGTGCTAGCCTGCGAAAGATGAGGCTCCTGCGAGGGGGACGAAGAGGGGGGTAGGGGAAGGAGGACCGGGTTGGAGGTGAGAAGACTTAAATTTGAGCCTAATAGAACAAAGATGACTAATTTATTGCGTAGGCGGGTGATATATCGGTTCACGTGTATGTGTGTGTCTGTGTATATATATGTATGTGTATATATACATATATACACACATGCACATACACACACAATTTTTGGTGCTAAATTCATAATATATACTCAACCGGGTGTCCCAAAATACTTTGAACTTTTGGGACACCATTACATATATAAATGTATGTGTACACACATATCCCCTTCTTCCTGTAAATTTTAAAACTAACCAGTTTGAGTGGCATCACGCAACATACGCCAGAAGAAATACGGAAGTTAGCATAGGCCAAACCTAGAAACAAGCATTTTCATCGTTTTGCCCCAGCTAAAAGAGGTGTATATTCATTTTAAAGTAACTAGTGCCCCAAATTTATTGCAGTAAGCGCTTACTATATTCCTGTCTTCAAGGAGCTTACTTTCTACTGAAGATATATCATGTAGAAAGGAAGAGAAACAAGCGTTTATTAAGAGTGTACTGTCCAGCACCATACTAGGTGATTTCCAAATAGTATCTCCTCTGATCCCCGCAACAACCCTATGTGAGAAATGTGGTTTTGGGGATCACTGGACTTCCTAGGCAGGGCCAAAGTCCTGAGGAAGAACCCTGTGATAATCCGTAAGGAAGGCTGTGCAGACCACAGGACTCCCAGAGGAAGGCCAAGTGGCAGCCCCCTTAATCAGTGGGGATCACAGGGGTTAGACCCTAAGGAGGACCCAAGTGATGGCCCCTGGCCCCTTAGAACAGCACTAAGATCATAAGGCTCCCAAGACAGGGCCACAAGTCCCAAGTAATGTCCTCTTAATAAGGCTGTGCAGACCGCAGGGTTCCCCACAGAAATCCCAAGTAGTCACAGTCACCCTCTTAACACCGCAGTGGGAATCACAGGACTCCCCAAGGCAGGAACTAGAATGAAGCCTGAATAAGCTCCTGCTGCTCATTGTTTTTCTTTACCTTAGGAAAATCCATGTGATTTGCCCATTCTCATCCAAAGAGCTCAGGACTAGAGTGGGCAGAAGAAGGCATTTACTATGTTCCTTCAGAGAAACAGTGTAGTACTCACTGGAACACTCATGTTGATACAGTTGCAGGAGCAGGGGTAACCATTCCCTCCACTCCTGCTAAAGTCATGGTTAGTTTACAATGTTTATTTTTTTACATAGTTTTCCTAGGTTATACAGTTTATGTAGGTAGGATAATAAGGATACAGAAGCAAAAGTGAAGTTAATTAGATTTTCCTTGTCTTAGTTTAGGATTAAACTACATTCTTTTACTTCCCCTACTTTCCCTCTTTAACATATGCAAATTATGCAAATCAGTAGGCCTGGATTCTTGACCAAGACCAGACCCTAGATAAGCTTAAACTGGTTCAAGCTGTTTGGCCTCTCTAATTCCACTGAGTGCCTTCTCAAAAAGTATGCACATGCTTACAAGCCTCTGACCTCTCACCTGACTGACCTTGAGGCTTGGTTTCTGCTAAAGCTGGGGTGGGGGGGGGGAGGAAGTACACCTTTAGTAACGTGGAAACAAAACTCCTCCTCCCATTTCTTACACCTAGGAGGTAGGTACTATTTTATCTCCATTTTACAGTAGTAGTTTACCTGCCCAGGGTCACACAACTAGTAAGTACAGGAGACTAAATCTGAATTCAGGTTTCACATTTCAGCTCCATCCATCGAGCCACCTAGTGTTTTAAGGTTAGTAACGTACTTTGTATATACTATGTCATTTATGATATATTATATCATGTATCACACAACTGTGTGAGGTGGGTGCTGTTATTTCCAGTTTGGAGTGAGGAAACAGGCTTAGAAAAGTAACTTGCCTAAGTTCACACAGCTAGTAAGCATTTGAGGCAGAATTTGAAATCAGGTCTTTCTAGAAGACGAGGATTTCAAGAAATAAGTCAGGAGGGAATTCATTGAGTGTTGAAATCAGGTCTTTCGGATTCCAAATCCAGTACTCCATTGCTTCACCTAACTGCCTCAGTGGTTACATACACTTCATGCAGAATGTGTAAGTAGGTGGTAATTTGAGGAGGAGGAGAACATTCATTCACTACATAAAGGTTTAGGGAAATCTTCAAAGAGGAGACACTTGGCAAGCCTTGAAAGAAGATAAGGATTTGAAGAAATAAGCCAGGAGGGAGTTCATTGAGTATCCTCCAGTTTGAATGTTTGCAGTATTAGGTGCAGTGTTTACTTAGGAAACATCAAGTACTCCAGCTGGACCAGAGTGAAGGGGAAGTAATAAAAAACAAGGCTGAAAAGTTGCCAAATCCTGTGGTTTCTGTTGCCATGACATTTCTTTACTATGCTTCCCTTCTTTTCATTCACACAGCAACTACCCTGCCAGACCTGTTGCCTGAAAAAATACAGTAGCTTGGATGGATGAGTCTGTCCCAAATTTCTCCCCACTCCAACCATTCTCCACAAAGCAGCTAAAATTATTTTTCTAATGACTGTGCCCCTACATGATGAACACTAATTGCTGTTTAGCATTTAAATGTCACTAGAACCTGGCCCCTTTTTACCTTCTTTCCATACTTCCTGTTTCCATTCTTTTGTACTGGCTGCTTCCCAAACCTGGAAAGCTCTTCCTCCTAACTTCTATCTTTTGGGAGTCCCTGGTTTCTTTAAAGACTCAGCTCAAGCACCACCTTCTTCAGGAGGCCTTTCCTGGTCCTCCCCAGCTGCTGGAACCTTTCCTTCCAGGGTTACCTTCTGTCTGTTTTGTACATGCCTGTTATATACCAGTATATGTTCTAGTTATCTCCTCTTAGAATATAAGCTCCTTGGGGCAGAGACTGTTCAACCTTTGTCTTTGCATCCCTAGCTCTTTAGCATAGTGCCTACTACATAGTAGGTACCTAATATGCATTTGTTGATTGAAGTTGGAATTAGATTGTGGAATGCCCTAAATACCTGATTGAAGAATTTGTATTTCATCCCAGAGATTACTGGGATGTTTGTGAGTAAGGATGTAGTTAGACTTAGGCTGTAAGAAGGCTTTCTGCTGGGTTCAGAAATAAGAAATCTCTTTTTTCTTAAGGGGTCCTGGGGGCCTGAATTCAAATCCAGACTCTGTCACTGTCCCTTGTGACCTTGGACAACTCATTTAACTTCTCTGCCCCTCAGTTCCCTAAAGGGATTGAATTAGGTGATGAGGTCCACTTCTAGCTCTAGGTCTATGATTCTGTGAATTGACTCCCCTTTAGAAGTGTAAATGAGCAATAAAATATCCCAAGATGAAGCCAGCTAGGCATTTCATAGCACTGTTGTGGGAGCAGTAGTGAATACATACAAAAAAAATGTTTATTCAAATGAAAACTACTTAGTAATTTAGAGGGGGAGGCAAGACAGAAATACATCAGAAGTTAAAAAGCACAACAAGGCAGTACCAGAAAAGTCCTAACTCAGGGGTGGGGAACTTTCTGGCCTCATATGGCCCTCTAGGTCCTCAAGTGCTGCCCTTTGACTGAATCCAAACTAGGGTCCCCACCCCTGTCCCAGCTTCTTCCATAGAACTTTTCTATTACTACTACTCTTAGTAACTAGCATTTCTATAGTGCTTTATAGGTTTGAAAAGGCTTCACAAATATTATTTCATTTGATCCTTATAACCTTGAAAGGGAGGTGCTATTATTATCCCCATTTTACAGATTAAGAAACTGAGGCAGTCAATATTAGGGTAGCTGAAAGGAATATATATATATAGAGACAGTGGGCACAGGGTGAGTTGAATATGAAGGGATGATATCTAAAAAAAAATCAAGGGGTGAGAGAGAAATATATTGAGAGAGGGAGAAAGGGAGAGATAGAATGGGGTAAATTATCTCATGTAAAAGTGGCGAGAAGAAGCAGTTCATTGGAAGTGAAGAGGAGGCAGGTGAGGGGGAATGAGTGAAACTTGCTCTCATTGGATTTGACACGAGGAGGGAATAACATACACCCTCAATTGGGTATCTTACCCCACAGGAAAGAAGGAGGAAGGGGATAAAAAAAGGGAGGGGGGATGATAGAAGGGAGGGCAGATGGGGGAGGAGGTAATCAAAAGCAAACACTTTGAAAAGGGACAGGGTCAAGGGAGAAAATTGAATAAAGGGGATAGGATAGGAAGGAACAAAATATAGTTCGTCTTTCACAGCATGAGTATTGTAGAAGGGTTTTGCATAATGATACACGTGTGACCTATGTTGAATTGCTTGCCTTCTTAGGGAGGGTGGATGGGGAGAGAAGAGAGGAGAGTTTTAAAAGCAGATGATCAAAAAAAAAAAGTTGTTTTTGCATGCAACTAGGAAATAAGATACACAGGCAATGGGGTGTAGGAATCTATCTTGCCCTACAAGAAAGTAAGGGAAAAGGTGATGGGGGGAAGTGGGGTGACAGAAAGGAGGGCTGACTAGGGAACAGGGCAATGACATAATATATGCCGTCTTGGAGTGGGGGGGTGGGTAAAAATGGGGAGAAAATTTGTAGTTCAAAATCTTGTGGAAATCAATTCTGAAAACTAAAAATACCAAATAAATAATAAAATATAAATTTAAAGAAAGAAAAAAGGAAACTGAGGCAGACAGGTTAAATGATTTTCCCAGGATCACACAGCTAATAAACATCTGAGACTGGATTTGAACTCAGGTCTTCCTGACTCCAGATGCAGCACTATCCACTGTGCCACCAGCTGTCCTTACTGGTTTAGCTTACAGTGGTTTTGCCCTTGTCTGAGCCCATTGTACTTTTTTTTTTTTAATAAATTTCTTTATTTATTTTTAGTTTACCACGCACGGTTCTACATAGTTTTGAGTTCCAGTTTTTCTCCCCTCCCTCCCCCCTCCCTCCCCAAGATGGCATGAAGTCTCATACAACTGTCATGTATAACTTCACATTGAATTAATTTATGCACTAGTCAAGTCGTGGAGAAGAATTTTGACCAATGGAATGAATCATGAGAAAGAAGAAACAGAACCAAAAAAAAACAACCAAAAAAAAAACCCCCAAAAACAAAAGCAAAAGAGAAGCAGAAAAGGCGAGCATGTAGTGTGCCTCAGTCTGTATTCAAACTTCGCAGTTCTTTGTCTCGATGAAGATAGCATTCTCCATCGTGAGTCCCCTGGAGTTGTCCTTGCCCCTTAGGTTGCTGAGAAAAGCACAATTTGTCAGGGTTGGTCCTCACGGAATCCATATATCTGTGGCTGTGCACAACGTTCTCCTGGCTCTGCTCCGCTCACTCAGCATTATGTCGTGTAGGTTTTTCCAGGTTGTTATGAAGTCTGCATCATCCCCATTTCTTATGGCACAATAGTATTCCATTACCTTCATGTACCACAGTTTGTTCAGCCATTCCCCAATTGATGGGCATCCCTTTGATTTCCAATTCTTGGCTACCACAAAGAGAGCCGCTATAAATATTCTTGTACATATGGGTCCTTTTCCCGCTTGCGTGATCTCTTTGGGATACAACCCTAGAAGTGGAATTGCTGGGTCAAAGGGTATGAACATTTCTATAGCCCTTTGGGCGTAGTTCCAAACCGCCCTCCAAAATGGCTGGCTCAGCTCACAACTCCACCAGCAATGCAACAATGTTCCAATTTCCCCACATCCTTTCCAGCATTTATCATTCTCCTGATTTGTTATTTTAGCCAATCTGACAGGAGAGATGTGGTATCTAAGAGTTGTTTTAATTTGCATTTCTCTAATCAGCAGCGATCCAGAGCATTTTTCCATATGCCTGTAGATAGCTTTAATTTCTTCCTCTGAAAACTGCCTGTTCATATCCTTTGACCATTTCTCAATTGGGGAATGGCTTGTATTGAGCCCATTATACTTTAATGACTATAGAATCTGGCAACTAAAGAGGTAGTTTCAAGTTGGGGAGAGGGACTGACCTCAGGAAACCTGGGTTGTAGTGCCAGCTGTGCCATTAATTCACTGTGGGAACATATGCAAGTCATTTATTGGTCCAGTCTCTTCATTTTACAATGTTAAGATAATACATAATTGCTGTAAAGTGCACTTCAGTAGGTACAACTAAGATATTTTATATTCCTCATCTCATTGGTAATACAAGGAAGGCACAATGACTTTGGAGTGCCAACTCCACCATTTAACTAGCCTTGTAGCTATGGCAACCTCTAAGCCTCAGTTTCCTTATCTTTAGAGTGGAAATATTCAAGCAGTTAACCAACATGTATTAAACTCATAGAGTGCTTTGTTAGGCAGTGATACCAAATTTAGGTATGTATGACGTGGTCTCTGCCTAGATGGAGTTTATGATTGTGTAGGGAGATCAAAGAAATGTATGTTCAAAGAAAATGAGTTAAGTCACATGGTGGGAGCAAGAGATAACCAATGGATAGCCTGAATTCATCACTGGTATCCTTGCCATACTAAGAGAACCCAGGAAAGAACTCCAAAACTTTAAATAACCCTCCTGTGGCAGACTTAGAAGAAAACATGGGACAGCAGTCATACAGAATGGGCAAGCACAGATGGGTTTTGATCTGAAATGTTGGAGGCAATATCCACATTAATGAGATCATGGGTCATTTATAGCATTGAAGTGGTATATTAGGGAGTTGCAAACCAAAGAACTTTGTGAAAGCCATGGGAGGGATAGCTGTTTGTGACAAGGCTTTGTGAGGGAAATCGCATTTGAATTGGGCTTTAAAAACAAATTGGTAGTTTTTCAACAGGGAAATGTTGGACACAGCATCCAGGTATAGACAAAAGCATGAATAACAACCCCACCACCACCACCAAATATGAATGCATAGAGTATATTTGGGAAATAGAAAATAGATGGTTTGGCTGAAATACAGTGTGGAAGGGAGTAATGAGATAAGACTGGAAAGATGAGTAGCCCTGGATCATGGAGGACCTTGAATTCCTTAGCTAAGGGGTTTGAATTCTATTTAGCAGCCACTGAAGATTTCTGCAATGACATAAACAATATAGGTGTACTGGATTTTTTCTAGAAGCAATATGGACTGAAGAGAGTGAACAAAGGCAGGAAAATTATTTTAATAACCCATGTAGGTGGTAACAAGGGCTGTCTCTACTAAAGTGAAGGCAGTAGGAAAAGAGAGGGAGATGTGAGATAGCCTGAAAAGAAATGGGACAGGACTTGGTAACTGAGGTGTAAGGAATAGGAAAACCTTAATAATAAATGGTGCCACCACTAATAAAAATAGTGAAGTCAGGTGGAGGAGCCTTGTTAGAAGTAAGATAAAGCCAAGTTTGGGATGTATTACCTTTGGGGTACTGGTGGGACATTTTGGTGATGGGCAGTGGGAGATGAAGGCCTTGACCTATAGGATTTGGGAGTCATTTGCAGAGAAATGGTGTGAATGAGATTGCTAATGGGTAGCAGAGAACAGAAAAGTGTGTGTGTGGCAGCAAAGGAGGCAGAGCTCTGGAGGTTCTAGCTGCAGGGGTACATAACCTGGGGTCCTTGAACTTGTTTTAAAGAACATTTTGACGACTATTTAAATAAAATTGGGGAGGGTGAAGTCCATCACACATACACACACACACTCTTCTAGAACTCTAATAACTACATGGAGAGTGTAATGTCTCTGGAGCTTAGGTAAGAAAGCGCACACACAGTTCTAGAGGTTTGATAACTACCTGGAGATTGTAGTGTCTCTGAAGCTTGAGTAAAAAAAGCATATTCAGTGGAGAGGGGTACTCAGCAATATTGAAAGATGTAGAATTTGGTGATTAAGAAGGAAATTATTGGCAACTTTTGAGGTAACAGTTTTGCTAGTGGGACAGTAGTGGTGGTAAGGAAATGTTTCAATTTCAAAGACCATGCCCAGTGAGGAAGTAGAAGCATTGGGCATAGACAGATTTTTCAATAAATTTAGCAGTGAAGGGTGAGCCAGAAGGGTCAAAAGGAAGGTTTTTGTTGCTGTACACATGCACTGGGGAGATTTCTTTACAAGCAGATGTTGAGGAGCCAAATGAAAATAGAGGTTGATTGCTAGAGCAAGGTTCAAGAGGAGGTAGGAGGAAATAGGATCAAGGATGCAGTAGGATGCTCATAGACTAGAGGACTAGGGATTTTTTTTTTGACCAGAGATGACACGAGGAATAAAAGGAAGAGAATTGAGGACTTCTCTTAGATTATCTGTCTGCTTTAAATTTGGGGAACTAGCAACATTTTTCATTCTCGCTACTTTAAGGTTGTTTATGAGGATCAAATGTATATACAGCTTGGTAGACCCTAAAGCGTTAAGTGTAACATTTGTTGTTTGATCGATAGAACAGTATTCTAGAAGTTTACAGGAGGGAGAAACAATATAGGACTAGATACTTAAGGTTAAACTTGTTCTAAGTCTTGAAACTCTCATCTGAGATTTTTTTAAAAAAAATTTTTGCCACTTAATAGTATTTTATTTTTTCCAATTACATGTAAGATAGTTTTCAACATTCACCTTTATAAGATTTTGAGCTCCAGATCTTTCTCCCTCTGTCCCACCTCCCTAAGGTGGCATGCTATCCAATATAGGCTATACATGTACAGTCCCACCAGACACATTTCCACATTAGTTGTGCTGTGAAGGAAGAATCAGAACAAAAGGGGAAAACCATGAGAAAAAAAAAGAAAACAGCATGCTTCGGTCTGCTTTCAGACTCCACAGCTCTTTTTTCTGGACGTGGATGACATTTTCCATCATGAATCTTCTTTAACTGTCTTAGATCATTGTGTTACTGAGAAGAGCTGAGTCTATCAAAGTTGGTCATTGCAGTGTTGCTGTTACTGTGTACAGTGTTCTCTTGGTTCTCACATCACTCAGCATCAGTTCATATAAGTCTATTCAGGTTTTTCTGAAATCCGCCTGGTCATCATTTCTTCTAGAACAATAGTATTCCAGTACATTTATACACCACTTGTACAGCCATTCCCATTGATGGGCATCCCCTCAATTTCCAATTCCTGACCACCACAAAAACAGCTGCTTTAAATATTTTTGTACATGTGGATACTTTTCCCTTTTTTTATGATCTCTTTGGGATACAGATCTAGTAGTGGTATTGCTGGATCAAAGGGTTTGCAGAGTTTATAGCTCTTTGGGCATTCATCCAAATTGCTCTGAGAGAGAGCTTATTAAGCTGATTTCTGGCAGATATGCCTCTGTCATATTTCCAGTGTGACTCATTAATGCCTCAGGTATTCTATTTACCTCCTGATTTTTTCCACAGAATTGTTATGAGGATAAGTAAGAAAAATGTTCTCAACTTACTGGAGATTTTCCATGTAAATATAATTTAGTATTCATTTCCTTAGACTCAGAGCCAATATATAATTTAATGTAATTTAAAATGAACTTTCCATACATTTTTTAGAAATGTATTTTTTACTCTGTTCAATTGTTTCAATCATGTTGGATGCCTCCTGACCCCTTTTAGGGTTTTCTTGGCCAAGATACTGGAGTCATTTGACATTTCCTTCTCCAGATCATTTTACAGATGAGGAAACCGAGACAAATAGGGTTAAATGACTTGTCCAGGGTTACAGAACTAGTGTCTAAGGCAAGATTTGAACTCAGAAAGATGTCTGCCTGGCACAGTATCCACTGCACCACTGAACTGCCCTATTTTTCACTCTAGGAATTTTGATATCCCTAGAATGACCTGATTAGAGATCTGACAGTATATTACAGAAGGAATTAGGGAATATCATTTCAAGTATTGTTTTAATTAATGACTGTACTAAATTACATTCTTTTGGTTCTAGCAAGGAGCTGAGATGTATATTATTTGATAAGAAGATGGATGACTGAGTCAGAAGAGAAACCAATTTCATATGCCTTGACATTTAGTAGTATATTTCTAGAAAATATACCACAGTAGGGGAGTGTATGCCCTAATTTCAATGTCCTGAAACAGTAGCTCTATTCTATCTTTTATTTTAATCTAACTCCATATAATGAAGATTTAAAGTTTATCTGCCAAAGCACAGCATCATTTTTTTTTTAATGATTAACTCTGTGGCTTTCTGTTCCTTTTGAAATTAAATACCTTGTTTTAAAATGAAAAGTTTTGTAAAAATTTGTGAACAGGATTTGTTTTCAAAAATGTAAAAACAATAGGGAATTAAGATAGGAAGTGCAAATCATGTCCTGTCTCCTCTGGAGGGACTCCACAAAAAAATCCATCTGAACAACTGAATGAACGAATGGATGAATGAAATTTTTTCTGTGGCTTGTTACTCTCTTAGTTTGAAATAGGAATTCATCATAATTAGGACAACACAATTTCCTAAGTAAAAGCAATGAAAGCACTTTTCACTTCTTTCATAAAATATTTTTATTCAACATGAAAATTTCTCAATTCAGCCAAAGCCTTCATTTCCAGGTAACTTCTTCATTAGGCTTCAGTTCCCTGTGTAGAAAGAAAAAGAGAGGTAAAAGGACAAACATTTAAGAAACAATTTTTGTGAGAGGAAAAGAGAAAGTTAAAGGAAGGTTAACTTACTATTTTTTATTTTGTTAATTTGACTATTTTATGAGGCACTCGCGTAATGGAAAGAGAAGTGGATTGGACCTAGTTCTAATCCTGACTCCGTTACTTGCTAGGTTTTATGTGAGCTCTGTCAAGTTCCTTAACTTCTGTGGGCCTCAATTTCTTTGCATGTAAAATGAGAGGATTGAACTAGATGACCTTTGAGGTCCTTTTAGCTCCAAACTGATCTTATTACTTTCTATCATATTCAAAATACGGTAATCCTTGTTTTCATGATATCTTCTCAGTTAAAACTAAAGGCGTATCGATTAATGTGAATGATGTAGGGGAAAATAGTAGGGGAAGGGGAAAAACCTAGTCAAATTAGATTTTTGCCTTTATTTTTCATCCTTATCCCTCAGTCCCATTTAGGGGAAGCCCACCTTTTGGGTAATAAATTCTATTAAGCTTATTACTCATCATGCTAGGTCATATTCTTTCTCAGTACCCTCAAATTATTTCTTTTATCCTTCAGAGACTTAACAAGTAAAATGCTGTATGAATGTAAGTTCTTATTCAAGATGTTTTGTCCAGCATTCTGAAAGGTATACATTTTACCCTTTCTTTCATGATTTTATTCATTTCTCTCAAATTCTCAGCCCAATTCCTTTGTTAGTCTGACTTCATATGGAAGCCTCTATCACCATGACCTTTTCAGGTGCACTTCTCTGGTCCTTCTCCAGCTCCATTATATATTTCTTGAGGTACAGTGACCAGATCTATACAAAGTGCAGGCAGCTTCTTGACTACACCTGTAAACAAGTATGTGAGCGGCTTGCTGCTGGAAGCTTCCCCTGCTCATAGCCTAGCAGAGGAACTCCCACTGTGACATCTGCACATGTCAATCTGTACCTCTTCCTGAGTCACCCTTCCCAACCTTTGCATGTGATGTACCTTCCTCCAAAACTCTCTTCAAGGCTTGGAGGGACATAGACTAAGATTACTATCATTATGATTCTATTATGGATCAAATGAGACTCTGGTTTGAAAACTATAAAATGCACGAAAACATGGTCATTACTATGAGTTAAGTGTTCTACTGATACTTCATCATGACATGGAAATGATCTTGGGTCCTACAAGACTGGAAGGGCTTCCAGTATGAAGATCATCATCTAAGACTCATCACTAGGTCGATAATATGCTGATAAATTTTTCAGTGATAGCAACTCTCACATTGTCTCCTAATTCATATAGGGGTTTTGAGATGCATTACTGGAAGAAATACCCACACTGGTAAAGACATAGATCTCTGAAGTATAGGCGAAATCATGTTTTTTGAGATGTTAGAAATACCCAAACAATGTTCTTATGGGAAAATATGTTCTAAGTTCCAAATAACTTAATAATAAGTGAACTTTTGAAACACAAGGACTACTGTCCTCATTCTATTGATATGCCTTACCAATTTTATTGTGAGAGCATTTTTTTTTGGTGACAGAATTTTAATGAGATTTCAAAGGGGATGTAATAACTTCTGTTTATTTTATGCTAACTGTAGAACACTATTGTTAACTCACTGCTGTCAAAAATAATGTCAGTTAACAGGTGGTTTAGAAAACATATATAAACTAACCTTCTATATAACATGCTCTTATTCCGGAAAGCAGTTAGTTTTTCATCACTCCTCTTGTCTAGATAATAGCCAATGACAAATCCCATTGGTACCAGAATATGAACCCAGTGGTCACGCACAGCCTGAATCAGATTCACCATGATTGCTTAAAAAAAAAAAAAGAGAAAGAAAAAGACATAACAAGATAGAAAACTCTCTAAAACCTTACCTAAAATAGGAAGTTATTTAGTGGAAGAGAAGAGGCAAATAAGAATACTGACATTTCCTTTAAACTGCTAACTTGTTAAAATTCTTTGGGCCTCATTAACTGATTCATTCAATAACTGGTGCTCAAATTATTTATGGGTATGGAATTGTGTTAGCCACGGAGGGGCATACAAGTTCCTCAAGATGACATGTCTAAAATTTATATGATGAAGATGAAGGGGAGCAGTAGCATGGATTAGTGTGCAAGTTGATTTTTTTTAAGGAAAAAAAAAATCAAAAACCATCAAGTACATATTATGTTCCAGGCACTGTCCTAGGCACTGCTGATAGGAATGTAATATATGAAAAATTCCTAATCACAAGGCTCTTACAGTCTTTTTGCAGCAATCTGTTTTAATTCTTTTGTGGTGGTTGTTGTTGCCTTCTGCACTGTTCTACTCATTGTGTATATTATTCTCCTGGCTCTGCTTAATTCACTGTTCATGCAAATCTTTCCATACTTCTTTGTATTAGTCATGCTTTTCCTTTTCTAGGCACAGTAGTATTCCTTGATATTCATGAACCACAATTTGTTTAGCCATTCCCCAATCAATGAACATCAACTTTGTTTCCAGTTCCTTGCTACCACAAAAAGTACTTTGATAACTGTTTGTTGTATGGGGAACCCACCACTGTGGACCTGAATAGTAGATAGTTTCTTGAGTTTTGTCTCCCCATTCACGCACGAGTTAACACAAAAGGGCTTTATAACGCTGCTTCTCCCATTCCCTATCTTCAAAATGGAAGCTACTACTGGCAAATTAATCCATCTCATAAAATTAATTTAGAATTATTTTAGTTTTTGTAACTTATTTTTTGCTTGAAGGTCAAAAGCACTACTATCTATTGAAACAGAAACTTCTCAGTAAATCTTTCAAATATCATTAAGTGACTAATAAAAAGAAAAATATGAACATAACAAAAAAACTTATTAACAGGGAGGTCAGAACAGTTGATCTTAGTGTCTTAAAAAATGGTGCTAATTGCAGTACTGAGGACAAGAAGATGAAGAAATACTGAGAATTCCTAGAAAACTGAAATCTGCAGAGTAGGGTTTTTCAATGGATATTTACAAGTTAATACAAAAACCTCTTTACAGAGACTAAAATTGGGTCCTAAATTCAGATTTATTGCAAAGAGTTTCAGGGAGGAAGAGCAGATTTAGAGCTGTAAGGGTCTGAAAAGGCCCTCTTGTACAACTCTCATTTTGCACAGGATGAAACTGCACAGGAAAGTCAAGCAACTTGCTCAAAGTTACACAGATGGTAACAGAGGCAGGATATAAATCCAGATACTTAGATCCCAGAGCCAGTAATCTTTTCATTTTACTTTGACTAGCAGAGCTATCAGAAAACAAAAATTTCCTCTAAATGAATGAACTACAAAATTGTGCTTAATTATATAGCGACTAAGAAGGAATATGCAGAAGGCAGTGTGTAATAATGAAAAGAGAAATGGATTTGGAGTCAGAAGACCTGGGTGAGAATCCTAACTTTGCTACATACCATCCCTAGGACCTTAAAGTTAATCAGTTTATCTATCTGGGTCTCAGTTTTTACATCTAAAAAATGAAGGGGTTAGCCTAAAGGACTTATGCAGTTCCTTCCAGCTCTAAATTCTACGATGCACTGAACTAGTTGTATGATCTGGGTAAGAGACAAAACTGTGAGGCCCTTTTCCACTACTGCAAAATGAGGCTGGTGGATGAAGATCATCTATAAGGAAGGCCCTTTATTTCTCTAAATCCTATAATCCATTGGATAAGTCACTTAAAAACTCTCCAGGATGAATGAATTCAGCAAACATTTACTGAGTAAATGCTGTGTGAAGAACACCCTGCTACATTCTGAGTGGAATACAGAGATGATTAAGAACATAGCCCTTGCCTTTAAGGAGCTTATGATCTAGTTAGGGATATAAAATATGCCCAAATTAATACAATTTAGAGAGACTATCAAAGAGAAGAGAGGGACTGACAGTGTTAAAGGGTGCTGAGAGGTCAAGGATGAACATTGGAAAAAAGCCACTAGAGATCACAGGAGAGAGCAATTATGGCTGAATGATGAGAATGGAATGGAGTCATGCAATTGGAGCTGGGCATTTGTTTCATCTTACTTTTCTAGAAAACCAACCTTTTTCACTATCCACTGCTTTAGTGAGATTTTCTATGGTTTGTTCTAAGTAAATGGTTGTATTTTTCTTTTTAAATTCTGAGAATTCTAATGTCCATCCTTAATTCTTCCTTTAATTCTTTTTATTGAGCTTTTATGCCATTTGGGAGTCAGGAAGGTATAGGCTCAAACCCTAACACATCCTGGTAGTATGATCCTAGGCAAGTCATTTAACCTCACAATGACCCAGGAAACACTCTAAAACTCTTAAGACCTGCGTTGGGAGAGGGAGTTTCTTATTAGTTCTTTTTTAAAAAGGGGGGAAAATACCAAAAGTCCACCATGCATTCAGGAAACTTTTTGATTGACTGAGAGTGAAACAGATATTATAAAACAGACAAATAAGTTTAATCCATAGTGTGACATGGTGGAAGTAGTATCAGACTTAGTAAGACTTCAGGCTCAGATTATCCTTTTGATGCTTTCTGGCTTTCCTCAAATGTAAAATGAGGATAAAAATAATTCAAAGAATTGTATCGTGAGGCTCAAATGAGGTAATGCATGCAAAGTGCTTTATAAACACAAAGTACTATGTTGCTTGTTGTTATTACTACTGGATGAATCCCAAAATAATCTTTGGAATGTTCTAGTATAGAAGGTATGATCACCTTGGGGGTTATGAGGAGGAATAAATGATTCTATCTAAAGAGAATCCTAAAGATCCAAGCTAAGGTCAAGGACCTGGGACTAGAGAGAATGGCTCAAGAAATCGAAGTATCGACTATTTGGGGACCAAGTAGTTTTCTTTTATTAATTTAAAGTTCTAGCTGGCTTATTTTGGTATATTTTTATTTTTCTTACTTTGGTATAGTTTTTCTGGCTCTGTATCTTCTTTGTTCCTTTGTAAACAAACCATAGAAAATGTACTTTTACTGTCTGGAGTAGTGTGACACAGGGTAAATGGGAGGAAGGGATTCAATGTGAAAAACTCAGCATCAGTAACAAGGATAGAAGAAGAAGGGAAAGGTGATAAGGGATGAAGGATGGTAATATGTAAATGAAATGGCTTCAAGGAAGAACTCATGCCCAGGGAAGCCTAAAGTCCAGTTCAGTTAAATTCATCATTTATTAAACACCTACCATGTGCAAGGTACTTGTGGTAGGTACTGAACATATAAAGCTTGGGTGACCAGGAAGCTGGCACTAATTAAAAGAAACAAATGAGGTAAGGAGAAGCACAGGTTTAAGACAAGGGAGAAAATCGAAGAGCACTGTTTTGGACATGTTCAATGTGAGGTTCTGGCAGGATAATTCACATGGAAACATACAGCAGACATATGGGACTAGGGCTTTAGGGAAAGGCTGGGAGAGAAGAAGGTAGAGATTTGGGATTCTTTTGCATAAAGTTGCCAATAAAATCATGGGAGTACATGAGATAACCAAGGAACAGAGGATGGAGAGAGAAGATAAGGGCAAGGGAAATATACACTTAAGGGTCAGGAGGAAGAAAAGAAACCAGCAAAAGAGAGAAGATGACACTCAAACAAGAAGAAGCATCTTAAATGTCAGTGAAGAAGTTATCAAGGAGTGCTCCATGTTTCCAAATGCCATGGAGAAATCAAGGAGGATGAAGATGGGGAAAAGCCATTGCATTTAGCAATAAAATCATTAGTGAGTATGTGGAGAAGCATTAAATCCCCGGTTATTCTTACTACAAGTTTGGCAGTAAAGATGAAGAGAGAAAAGATGATAGCTTGAAGGGGTAAGCAGGGTCGAGGGGCAGAGCAGGGAATAAGTGCTGTGTGCCAGGCACTGTGCCAAGTACTTCACAAATATCTCATATGATCCTCACAATAACCCTTTGGGGTACATGCTGTTATTTCCATTTTACAGTTGAGAAGAAGGAGGAAAACAGGTAAAATGACTTGGCCACGTGTGTGAGGCCAAATTTGAACTTGGGTCTTCCTGAGTCCAGTCCCAGCATTCTATCTATGGTGCCTCTTAGCTGCTTCTAAGGGATTATTACTTTTTTTTTTTTTAAGGATCTAGAGATCTAAGAATGTAGGCTGAGGGAAAGAGGCCATTGAAAGGAGAGATTGGTGATACAGGAAGGATGGCCCGATTGATGAGCGACAAAGACTCCTCTTGGGATTAAGAGTACAAGTAGAGGGGTTAACTTCAGTAAGGAGGGCCACTTCTTCCCCTGAGATTATAGATAAGGAAAAGGGAGATGGTTGAAGACAGCAGATTTACAGCAGTGGTACTCAAAAACGGGACCATAATTCCTGTGGGGTAGCATATTGACTTAGAAAAACCACGTTACTATTATCTATGTTCTATTGTATTTTTATTTATTTTGTTAGGATATTTCCCAATTATATTTCACTCTGATTCAGGCAGCACTCAGAATTGCCAGGTATGTTTGACACCTCTGAAATAGGGGGACACTTAAAGAATCATAACGTTTCAAGTTGGAATGGATTGTAAATATCAGGTGGTCAAACCACTTCATCTTATGGAAGAGGAAGCTAAGGCTAAGATTGTAAGTGATACTGCCAGATATTAAGTAGCCATCAGCATCCAAACTCAGGCCTTCTGGCTCCAAACACAGTGATCTTTCCATTACACCAAGATAAGGGATTTCATATCGGATGACCTCAGTCTTCTCAGAAAAGCTGAAGGCAAAATCAATTGATGAGAATAAGGTGGGGTGGAATGAACTGGTCACTTAAATGTTTGAAATCGCCTTTGTGGGACATGTAATGGGCAATATAACAAAAGGATTCCCATGGGGCAGTGGGATTTCAGGTGAGATTAGATAGTTGACCCAGGTCAGCAAGATTTCATAATTTCCTCCACATTTGGCAGGTCAGAAGTAGAAAGAGAAGAGGTAATTCCTATATGCTAGGAGTCACCCAGGGTTAAGAGTTTGCATTGTAGTAATGGCAGAAGGTCAAAGGAACAGAAGGACTGAAGGGTGAAACTGTGGGTAGTATTAAACAGGCCCATTTCTGGATCCTTTCTGATTCTTTTTTCCTTACCACTGGACCCAGGCATTTGGGGGTGGGAGAGGGCAGGGGCAGGAAGAGTGGGGTCCAGAACTGTGATTTCCTTCATATAAGAAACTCCCAATGTGAAAACTTTCTCCTGCCTCTGTACAAATTCTGACTGATCACAAAACTTTTACTTCTAATAGTTCCTATTTCTAACTCTTCTTGAATCTTTTTTCTTCCAATTATAGCTCCTTATTTCAAGTTTTCTGTTCTTATGTGTCAGCCTTGGAGGAAAGAGCTGTCACATATGGAGAAAACATGCACCCTCATCCCCCTCCCTAACTTTAATAGCTAAAAGTATGGTTATTGGAAAACGCTGGACTGACTGCATGACCTGGTCTAGTTTTACAACTCTTTATATGGCAACATTCTCAAATATAATCAATAGGTTATCACTATCAAAAGTACTTCTAACTTAATATATGTATGTATGTGTCTATATGTAATTTTTGTACATAGCAGTCTTTGGCCTTTTCTGGGTGGGTGTGTGTGTGGGGGGGGAACTGCAGCAGTTAGCACAGTGCCTGGCACTAATTGGCAATTAATAAATGCCTACTGATTTGCTAACAGATGAGGAGACCGAGGCAGGGGTTAAATGACTTTCTCATGGGCACACAAGTATCAAGTGTCTGAGTAGGGATTTTAAATCGGGTCTTCCTGACTCCAAGTCCAGAAGTTTGGTTTCTAGCATAGCCCTAAAGTGAACAGTTTTCTGTTTCCAGTTCAGTGTGTTTTCCACTGCACCAGGCTGTCACGTGTACTGATTTTAAATATGTATTCTATTCAGTTTTTTTTAAACATGTGAATGCTGTTGGTGTCAGTGTATTTAAGAATGCAGTTTCCCATAAGACAGAAAGGTATTATGCCTAGGCGCTGGGGATAAAAATACCAAACAATATCTTTCGCTTAGCAAATGATAAATAAAATTGATGAAACTGAATTAAATTTTGTGGTTGTACCAAAATCTGGGATTTAGAGACAATTTAAAGGGAAACTGCCACCTGTCCTAAATACTGCTGTAGCCTGTAATCTCCCAGTGCTGTAACACAGGAACCCCCTCCTAATACGCCAGTTTTCCAAGAACTTAGCACAGTGCCTGGCGTGCGGTGGGCGCTTAATCTGTTCACTGGCTGATAGACTGAGAGTCTCTGCTGTCATCAGACGAAGCGCCTAGGAGCAAAAGCGCAGCATGAGGCTCTGGGAGGACGAGGCTCCTGTCCTCGTGGAGGTCACGGTCGTTCCTAAATGCCACTAGATTTCTCCCCCGAGAAGAAGCTCCAATCTCTACCCCTCAAGGTTGTCCGAGGAGCCGCCACCACAGCCGGACCAAGGGACCATGAACGTCCTCCTCCCTCCGGGAGACTCCCCCCCCCCCCCCCCGCCCGCCCGTTCTCCGGGGGGCGAGCGTGAGCCCGCACGAAAGAAACCGAGGCCCACACCTCGAACCTCCCCGGCCTCTGTTCCCCTCTCGAATCACCGACTCACCTGCAGGCCTGGAGGCCGGGCGCCGAGAGCTCCGCCAAGGGCAGCTGCTGCCTCCGAGGACTCCGACCCAGACCTCCGGCGCCGTCACGTCCTGCGGGCCGCCACCATTCCCTACGCTGGGGGAAGGGCAAGGAGTGCTGGCAAGTCACGGCTTCCCTCCTTTTCGTGTTTGTGTTTGTCCTTGACCTCCGGGCAGAAAACTAAATTCTGGGACTCGCTCACCCGTGCGGCTGCTGCGGAACTTCCCCAGGCCGGGTCGATGCATTCTTCATGTCCCCTCGCTGTGTCTATTTTTCCCCCGGGATGAAGTGGTAGCTCCCAGTTAGCACCGCCCCTCCCCTTCGCCCCGCCCCCCAACATGGCGGCTGCCGGTCAGCGCTGGCTGTTGGCGGGCAGTGGCGGCTGCCGCTGTTGCTGAAGGAGGCGCTCGGGCTTTTTTCATCCGGGCTCCGACCTAGAGAAGAAGTGAAAAGGGAGGGAGGGAGGAAGGGAAGACGAAAGAGTGCTGGGGAGGGCCGAGGAGGTAAGTGATAGTGGAAGAGCAGAGGAGGAAAATCGGCCTGGAGAGGGGGGCTCCCGGGCCTCCGGGAGGACGGGCAGGCAGGCGCCCCCGGACGTCTCCTCCTCCTGCTGCCGCCGCGGCCGCCAGCCTCGTGGTTCCAGGCCCGCCGCGATCCGGAGCAGCCTCGCATCGTCCCCCGGCGCTGGTGGGAGCCCGCCTAGACTAGACGCCTCCGCTCCCACGCTTCGCTTCCTTGCTTTTGCCCTCCCCCGCGCCCTCTCCCCCCGGCCGTGTAAAGCCTCTTCGGGACTTGGACTGCTGTGTCCGTCTGCTTGTCCCCGCTCACACCACGTCCCTGCATCTTTCCTCCCGAGGGTCTCCAGGCTGACTCCCCGCTCCGGCGGCCGGCGCACAGTAGGTGTTGTCCGCTTGTTCGCCCGCATCCGCCCATTCCCCGCGTTACCGACACATTTATTAGCCCGCGACCCCTCGTTTGGCGCCACGCCGTTCTCGACTGTGTAAGAGCTTCGGCTTTGAGGCTGCGCACCCCGCCGTTGTGTAGAAAGTGGCAAGTGAGGCAGGAAGCCGGGGGAAGTTGAGCCTCGCGTGTCCCTCGGACCGTGGGCACGCCTTCCTCGGCTTGTTTTCTTTGAGGCTCGAAGCCTGGCTCGAACCCAGCTTAGAAGAGGCATTTAACAGATGTGTGTTTTAAATGAATGACTTCCCTTCTCTCACCCTTCTCGCGTGGGCTAACTCAGTGAAAAGACATTACAGGGCCGCTGCCCGTTGTCTTTATTTTCACTGATCTCTTTTCAAAACGTTTTTCACATAAGGTACGCGGGCTTATGCCAAAGGGTGGGTCCGTGGCACAACGGGTTAAGGACACAGATAACCACCTCCTTTCCAGTACCTGTTGGATCTTGGAATTTGTGTTTCTGCCCCCTGTGTTCTTATTTCTGTCCTTGTCATTGTCACCAACCACGGGCATTTGAGCTCACAAAGGGTCAAGATACGGCAGGGTTTGGGGGTGAAATAATAGTGACCCTCGTCCTTAAGTGTCTTTCAAGGATGCCGTGATCTTCACAGTAGGAGTGTGTGCGTGGGTAGGGCGAGGATTGTGCCCAGGTTACAGATAAGGAAATTAACACTCAGGTGTTAAGCGACGTGTCCATCAGTGGCTGCGCAGCCGGTAACGGAGCTGGTTCTGGCTGTAATCCAGTTCTTCCGGCTCCATGTCCGACGTAGTTATTTTCTTCATACGGCACGGTGAATTTCATGAAAGAGGCAGTCCCGTTCGGCTCAAGTTTAAGTGCTAGTAAATTCAGGGCAGGCGCTAGCTGTGTGATCCTGGTTAAGTCATCTGTAAAATGAGCTGGGGAAAGAAATGGCCCAAAAAAACCCGGAATGGGGTCCTAAAGATTGAGTCACCTACAGGACTGAACCACAACGAAAATTCAAAGTAGTAGAGCTCGTAAGACCGAAGTCTGCCCCCCAGGGAGCTTACCTTCTATGGAGGGGACATTATATGGAAGCGCATAAGCAAATTTAAAGTAAACTGAGGAAGGAGAGAACATTAACACCTGGGGAGAGGCTTTTCCTCCTAGATGGCTCTTGAACTAATAGCAAAATGAAGGTGAAAATTCTGAGAGTGGATAAGGCAGGGATGCTTTCCAAGTAGGTGGTACAGACAACCTGTGCAAATAAAGGCCTGGATGTGGAGGTGAAATGAAAATCTGAGAAGCATCTAGTAGTTGATTTTTGCTGGAATGTAGCCTTGTGTCTGGAGCAGTGATAGGAATTAAGTCTGGAGAAATAGACTGGAGCCAGAAGATGGTTTATTTTATTTTTTTAAATAAATTTTTATTGATCTCTTTTAACAGCCAAAATTTCTCCCAGTATTGCCCCTGTCTTTCCCTCTCCAAAAGGAAAAAAAGGAAGAGGAACAAAATTATCAAAACCAATCAAAACATCAAAAAAGGCTGAAAATACATGCAGTATTCCCCATCTGTGAATCTCACTTCCCCGAAGTGGAGTTGGGGGGAAGGAAGGGGATAATTTCTCATCTCTCCTTTTTAAGGAGATACATTCTTTATAATTTTACAACACTCAGTGTAGTTATTTTGTGGAGGTTCTTCTTCCCATTTGCACTCTTGTAGCCGCTGTATATATTGTTATTTTAACTCCGCATCAGTTCATGCCTTTCCATCCTTCTTTGTTTGTCTATTTGTCATTTCTTATAGCACAGTAATATTCCATTACATTCATATACTATAATTTGTTTAGCCATTCTCCAAATAATGGGCTTCTCCTTTGTTTCCAGTTCTCTGCTACCACAAAAATATTACTACAAGTTTTGCCATATATAGGAGTGTTGCTTTTTATTAGTGCCTACTCAGAGTATAAGCCCAGTGGTAGAATCTCTGGGTCAAAGGTCATGGACATTTTAGTCACTTAATTTGCATAATTCTAAATTGCTGTACTGAATAATTGTATTGATTCACAGCTCCACCAACAGTGTACTGGTGTGCCCTATCTTCCTACAACCCCATCCAACATTGACTGTTCTTACTATCTTTGCCTCTTTGCAGAGTGAACCAGAGGATTGTTTGATTTGCATTTCTCTTATTAGTGATTTGGCTTATGTGTTTGTTAGAAGTTTTCAATTCTCGTTTTGGGAACTATTGGTTCTTATGCTTTGATCACGTATATTAGGGTGGCATTTAGTCTTGTATCATGAATACAAAGTAAACATCATATCATTACCTGGGAATAGTTTTTTCTCCTCTTTGCCTCTCTTTTTCATTTTAATTCTTTTCTCTTGTCTTGTTCCTTCTAGCATAGAAGTAGAACTTGTGTCAAGCATCTATAGCACTATATTAACTAATAGTGGGGAGTGTAGGCATGTTGCTTTACTCCTAGAATTCAGTTAATTTTTCCTTTATTCATTTAGTGTGTTTTACATGATTTCACATGTATACTTGATGTCATTTTGCTTGCCTTCTCAGTGGGAGAGAGAGAATTTGAAACTCAATTTTAAAAAGAAAAGAATGCTAAAAAGAATTTTTTTAAAAGGGAAAAATTAAATATGTAAACTATAAAAGTAAATTTAGATACTAAGGCATTTTGAGCATATGAGTTTAATATTGGTAATAGTTTATGATTTAGCATAATATGATTTCCTTGTTTATCTCTTTATTTTGTGAATTCTTTGTTTTTCCTTTATCTTTGATTGACACTCCTAATTTAAAAAAAATTCACCCAAGGCACGGTAAATTTTATTAGAACCTCATATTTTTGTTATGTATATGTCTTTGATTTTTAGGCATGTTTGTTGTAAACCACTGATTGTGGCGTTTTGTTTTCTTATTCATTCTGTTACTCTTTCGTTTTATTGGATTGTTTTATGCAATCAGTTTTAAAGTTATGAGAGTTAGGCTTATGTTTTCCCCCATTTGTCTCTAGTAGTGTTTTTCTTAATGGGATTTTAAAAATTCCTCCTCTTTAAAGACAGTACTTTTTCTCTTCAGTTATTTTTTCTTCTTTAATCTTCTTTGAGGCAGTCCCACAGCTTCTCTTTCTCTTACCCTCAAGTCCCTCCTTCGCTCCATTCCTTGCGCCACCCCCCCCTTACCATTTTAACCTTAGCTTTGCTCAATTTAATTAATCTTTTTTTTTTTAATCTGGGTATCCAATTCTTTCCCTTCTTTTTTTTCCCTCTCAAGTTAAATTCCCCTTCCTCTCACCTCAGCTTTTGACTTGTTTTCTTTTTTCCAAAAAGGATTTCTTTCCAACATTCTCTTCATTCTCTTTCTTTTCCGTCTCTTTAAGACTTTGATTCATGATCCTTATACTTTTTTATTCCTTCTTTATCTTGTGTTCTTAAAGCTGCTAAAATAATTTAATTTTTGAGTTCTTTCTCTTAACAATTTCTATGCTATTACTTCGTAAAAGCTGTAAATCCCTTCGACCATCCTCCCCACCAAGTCTTAAAAGCATCAGCTTTTGCAGGAATTAGAGAAACTTGAAGTATTGCCCCATGGTAAAAATTTCCCCATGTCCCTGATTTTGTGGTCCATTTCTACTCTGCCCTTCTCCATCCCATACTTTCTAGTGGTGTTTTGTTTTCTGTGTTCAGAAGTTACATGTAATTTTGTTTTTAATTTAACAATTTGTTTTCTTGTGTTAATTTTTCCATTATTACGTTCAGGGTTTTTTATTTGTTTTGTTCTTCTGGGAGACTTATAATCCTCCAGTTGTCTTTGTGCATCTTGTTTTTGAGATCAGTATGTTTTGTTTAAATGGAGATCACATTTTTAAGATCATGTTTTAACATGATTGCTTTTTGCTTCTCTTCTTCCAGATTGTCCCTTACTTGTGTGTTTCTGCATTCTCAATCAACTGTTCTCTCTTTTGTTTCTGTGGATTTCAAGGTAGTTGTTTTTTTTTGGTTTTTTTTGTTTTTGTTCTGCCTACTATTTCTACTGTACAGGCCATAAATGCTTCTTTTATCCTTGTTATTTTTCTCTTGAACCAATTGGTCCTGCTGTGGGACCATGCTATCTTGAGAATGGACAGTGACCTTTGCCTTATTAGGTGTTGGCTCAATTTCTTTTGTCTTGAAATATTTATTTAGAGATGTTTTAACTCATTTAGATATTCCAGGGTCTGTCTTCCCTTCTGTTTTAGTACATTCATTATTGATATAGCTTCTTGTGCTTAGAGTTTTAAACTGAATTTTCTTCCTCTCGAGAACTTTAGTAATTTGGCCCCCTTGTACTCCCTTATTGCATACTTTCTAACTCCTTCCCTTTTGATGGCAGATTCACCTGGGGGGATTGGGCATCAAAGCTGAATTCCCTTTTCATGGAATCAGTAACTTCTGGGGGGACAGAACTGACCCTGGCATAGTGCCCCAGTTCCTTCTGCTCTTTAGTACTCTGGCTGAGTACTACTTTTACAACCCATTGCTGCATCAGACAGAGTGGTGTCCCTGGGCACAAACTGAGTCAGGTTGTACAGCCCTGCCTGAGTGTGGGGGCTGATGGGAGGGGGTAGTGCTTACTGAATGTGTTAAAGAATTGGCCTTCTTTGCCATTAATTCATGGGGTTGTTACCTCTGTAGACTTCTTGGTGTTTTGGCCTGTTGACACAGCTGCAATCACTTTACTTCTTGCATATAATTTTTATGTTGGGGAGTTTTGAGAGTTAATGAGAATTGAAAGATATCTTATGTGCCATTTTGTTGGTCATGAGCCAGGATTTCACTGACAGAAGTTTGTATTCCAGAGACAATAGGAAGCTGAAGATTTCTGAGAAGGACGGACGGTGACATGGCTAGACTTGAAGATTATTTTGCCAACTGTATGGAACCTTGATTGGCGATTAGAGATATTAGGAGTAGTGAGAAAAATTAGAAGACTATTAAGAATAATCCAGGTGATCAGTGATTAGGGCCTGAACTAGAGTAGTGATAGCATGAGTGGAGATAATGGGACAAATTTGTGAAGTATTTTGGAAGTGGAGTAGAAAAGATCTGACATCAGACTGTGTATTGCAGGGGAAGTCTGGGGAAAGGGAATAATTTGTGAATGGAACAGTGGTGATGCAGAAATTGTGAAGTCTACGGGAAGAGTAGATTTGTGGGGAGAGGAGTGATTTCTATTTTGGACATTAATTCCAGATGTGGAATAGACAGACATCTTAGTATAGATATCCTTCAGGATTGGAGTTTAAAAAAGAGATTAGAGTTCTAGGGGGTGTGTGTGACAGAGAGAGAGATAGGGATGATAATTGACCTAACCTTAAGGTAATATTTTTTGATTCCTCATATTTTGTCACTTCATTATACATTATATTCATTTCAGCACCTTTTTGATTTCTCTTTTGTGGTGGTCTTTGTTCATTTCTATTTTTTTTTTGCTTCGTCTTGTCTCCTCTTCAACCCCCCCCCCCCTCAAAAAAAAGATGATAAACTCTTTCTAATTTTATATATCTCTTATAGTATTTAACCCAAAGGTAGGCATTTGGTAGATGAGGAATTTAATCATTTGCATTATGCTGTTAGGAACCATTTTAGGACTCTTTTTTGTAGATAACTTGCTGATTGCATCAAGCCCCAAAACATTGCAGAGCCTCTTAATGCTAAATCTCTCATTCAGTAGGGTTTGGGCTGTTAACATGGGAAGAACCAAGAAGATAAAGAATTCTGATTTCCAATGTACGATAGACAGTTAAATTGACAATAGTACTCATTCTTCAGAGTGCACACACTTATGTCCTGGAAATTATTTTGTATTTAATTTTCTGTGTACATGATTTCTTCTAATAGAATGTACATTTCTTGAGGGCAGAGACTGGTTTGGTTTTGGTTTTGTCTTTATAAACCCAGCACCTAATGCAACATGACACATGATTGTTAAAAATGCTTATTGCGTTGAATTCTATGATCCTGTTTGAAGGGATTTATATAAGGTTTTGACTACAAAGTAATACAGCTGATTAAGTAATTTAAATAATTAAAATAATAATTTAATTTTAAATTAAATAATTTAATTTATGCTGTGTAAACATAAATTATCAGAATGATTTTATCCTTTAATGTCACTTTGGAAGCTATCCTCCCGTTGTAGCAACTCTGCTTAACAACTTTGGAATAATCTGAGCCAAATTGTAAGCAAACCAGCCCTATTACTTAATTGTTACCTCATATTTGGGGGGTGGGGTAGCAAAAAAATGGTATTCTCCAGCTTGAATTTACTCATCTTATGTTCAGGCTTCGTATGACTTTTAGTTATTTCAAAAAATGAGTCCCAAACTCAGAAGATGATTTATTACTGCTGAGGAAATTTAAAAGAATAGACTGCTAACTGTGACTAATGGCAAGTCACTTGAGCTCTCTGCCCTTAGTTTCCTCATCTGTAAAATAAAGGAGTTGGAAAATGGTCTTAAGTTTAAGATACCTTCCAGCTCTGATACTCAGGGATTCTAAAAGGAATTCTAAAAAAGGAAATCTGAAAATGTTTTGAATAATGACAATCACAATTGACCATAAGACTCATTGTTAAATCATCATTTGTCACTTTGTAATTATATCTTTTGAGAGAAAAATGATATGCATTTATTTTTGTCTAAATGAGAGAAAAATGGCTTAAAAAGGTAAGATTTTACTTAGAGTGAAAAAGTTAAAAAAAAAAACTGGAGAAGGCCAAGTTTTTAGCCAAATAAAAGGCCCAAAATCTACATTTCCCAGAGACTCTGGAGAAGACAACCATTTTATCTGTCCTTGGTGATTTATTGTGATGATAAAGATGATAGGTATTTGTGCTTTTGCACAGGAATTTGAATATATTAGCTCATTCAATTTCCATTAAGTCACATGTATTTACCAGTTTGGTAAAGACTTCAATTTCTTTATCAGATAAACTTGTAATGCTATTTTTCTTTCTTTTGAAGGAACCTTTCTGTTTGCTGACCTTGGGATGCAAAAATGACATCTATCATCAAACTAACTACCCTCTCGGGGGTGCAAGAAGAATCTGCACTTTGCTATCTGCTTCAGGTTGATGAGTTTCGATTCTTATTGGACTGTGGCTGGGATGAGCACTTTTCAATGGATATCATCGATTCCCTTAGGAAGTAAGTAATTGCCAGCGCATACTCTTTTTTACTATACTTTAGTGCCTTTTTGGTGTAATCAAAAAAGTTTAATATTCTTTTTTATTTTTAAAGAAAATTTTATTGAAGCCTTTTGTTTTTATATCACAAGTCATTTCTTAACAATTCTCCTTTTTCCTCCTCTACCTAGTGAGCCTAATATTCTTTCTGATTGTGCTCATAGTAAAAGGTAAATTAGATATTTAAAATTTTATTTGATATGGTGGATAAAGAGTTAAGTAGCTTCATTTTATATTACCTGGTTGCCTTTATGACATGTGCCTGTTGAAATGCAACAAACTTTTAATTTGCCAGCATTTTCCTATATCCTGCTTTAAGAAGAGAGACAAATTACCAGAAAGAAGTTCATGTCAGAGATTTAGAGAGGCATCAGAAACTTCAAGGGTGTGTTCTAGGGTCAAGATACATCCAGCACAATATCCTATACTTTATTTTGTTGGTTGGTCGTGTTTGACTCTGTGACCCCATTTGGGGTTTTCTTAGCAAAGATACTGGAATGGTTTTCCATTTCCTTCTCCAGCAACTGCAGTATTCTGTGATGAAAATTGGTGTTTAGAATGATAACTTTAAGCTATTATGCGATTCTAATCTATCAGAGAAAGGCCAAAATCTTTTTACTACTCACTAGTGCAGCAATACATGTGAAAAAAAGATGTTTGACAAACAGAAGTTGAAAAAAAATGTATTTTCTGGTTCAACTCTCGATCAGCCAAAACACCTTATTCTTCCAAGCATCCTGGTTAATTTGAAGTTTTACAATAACTGAATTTGTCAGTCACTATCCAGAAAACTGAGTACCTGCTAGAGTTCCAACTTGAATGCATGAATCTTAAGCAGGAATGCATAGCTCAGTCACAATTAAATTCACTCTCCAGATTTTCCCTTTTTTAAAGCAATGTTTTTGAACCTTGTATTTTAGGTTATGTTTATAGTTGTAGACTGCTCTGTTACCATTGGTAAAGGAGAACAGGGTAGCATTGTAATTGACATCCATAATCCAATTTTTGCTTTTAATTTCAACCTATCACAAAATGTTGATTTGGGATTGCTAACAAGCATTAGAATTGGCTAATTTGAATTTGTCATCATATTTCTGCCTTGGGAATAAGATAATTATCATTCAGATTTCTAAAGTGCTTTAAAGTTTACAGAGAGCTTTCTTCACAACAATCCTGTAAGATAACTAGGGCAAGTATTATCCCCATTTTACAGATTAGAAAGATGAGGCCAAGTGACTTCTCCATGATACTGCTCAGCTGTTAAGTGTCAGAACTTGGATTTGAACCCAGATTTCCTTACTACAAGTTTACTCTTTCCATTACACTATACTACCCCTAAAAGATGCCAGAAGCTAATCATTTTGATTGTGTTCTAGACATGTTCACCAGGTAGATGCAGTACTGCTCTCTCATCCTGATCCTCTCCATCTCGGTGCCCTCCCATATGCTGTTGGAAAACTGGGTTTGAATTGTGCTATCTATGCAACCATTCCTGTTTATAAAATGGGACAAATGTTCATGTATGATCTTTATCAGGTACATTTTTTTAATATTTTCAAATTTTTTAGCTGTGACAACTTTTTTTTTTTACTAACCTTTTGTTTCCCTGTGTGTTGTTCTTTTAGTCTCGTCATAATACAGAGGATTTTACACTTTTTACGTTGGATGATGTGGATGCAGCTTTTGATAAAATACAGCAACTCAAGTTCTCTCAAATTGTGAATCTGAAAGGTAATAGCCATTGGAATTAAGGGAAAAAACCCTGCTTTGCAATAAAACTTTCAAACCTTCTGAAAACACTAAAATTTATGTTGCCTCTGGGGGCTAGAGAAAGCTTCTCCCAAACAGCTTAAAGACCCAGATATCCCAAACTAAATACCAACAAAATGATGATCACATCAGACCTTGTGATGTAGTCTTTGAAAAGTTTGAGTTTGATTAATGAAGCCAGGTGGTCATAAACTGAGTCTTTACTGTGTACGCAACGATGGCGTGAGGCCCTGGGGAGGAGGGAGAGGAGAGGGTCTGAGAGGAGACAGTAAGGTTTTTAAATGCTTTTTGTTTTCATGTTACAGTCATTTCCTACTGTCCCTCCAGATTTAACCCTCCCTTATGACAAAGGAAAACACTTAAGCCAAAACATCTGATGCAGAGACCGTATCTGACCATGTATACAGTAGTGTATGTGTCCTGGTAGCCCTTTCCTTCTCAGCTGTGAGGGAGAACATGTTTCATCATCTGCCCCCTAGGACTTTTGATAGTTTTTCAGTTGCTGAGCCCTTTTAATTTAGTGATCTTTGAATTTACATTGCCGTTGTTATGGTGTAGTTGTCCTCTTGGTTCTCCTTATTTTGCTATATCAGATTGTATAAATCTTCCCATGTTTTTCTGAATTTCCCATATTCATCCTTTTGTACTGCATTTTAATTTTCTATTATAGTCACCTGCCATGATTTTTTTTTAAGCCATTCTCTAATTAATGGGAATTCATATTTTAAAAAAATTCTTCACTACTATGAAGACTCTTGTTATGACTTTTGGTGTATTTTAAACCTTTGTTTCTGTCTTTGATTTCCTTCAAGTATATGCCCAGTAGTAGTAGTGCTGATATGGACATTTAATTTACTTTTTTTGCATAATGCAAATTGAAATCTAGACTGGTGGTCCAGAATCTAGAATTTAGTGGTTCTAACAACAGTAACAGCCTGCTTCACCTTGTAATATCTCAACATTGATTTCCCCTGCTTTTTTTCTTTTTTGTTAGTTTAGTGGATCAGAGGTGAAATGACAGAGTTCCTTGGATTTGCATTTCTTTTATTGCTAGGCTGAAAGAGCCCAGCTTTGATTTCAGCTCAGTCAGAAGCTGGATTTGGAGCATGTTTTCAAGTCCAATTCATACTTGGAATTTATATTCTTTTAAAAACTATTCATATGTATTGGAAACTGGCTCTTGATGTTATATATTTGTGTCCATTACATACATACGTGTGTGTGTGTGTGTGTAGGATATCAGACTTTTATTGGTTATATTTAATACAAATATTTTTGCATTCTACAATTTCTTAATTTTGTCTTCATTGATTTTATTTAGGCAAAACTTTTAAAATTTGAAGCAGTAAAAAATGGTGTCATCTTTTATGATTTCTACTATGCCTTGTTTGGTTAAGAATTTCTCCTGTGGCCACAGTTGTGAAGGGCGCGTAAGGTCTCATTTAATTATTTTTTGTTTGACCTTTCATATTCAGCTTACATGTATCTTTTGGACTGACAGAATATTATATAACGTGTTGTTCTAGCCCTAATTTCTGCTAGCTGCTTTACAACAATTCATGGCAAACAGATAGTGCTTCCTGTAATAAGTTATGTTCTGGAATTTATCAAACAGTGGGCTACTATTCTCAGTTGCTTTTGTCTCTCTTGTTTAATTAAGTTTGTTTCATTGATCTACTTCTTAAAAATAAATACTAAAATTTTTTATTTGATATTTTTAGTTTTCAACATTGATTTCCACAAGATTTTGAGTTACAAATTTTCTCCCCATTTTTACCCTCCTTTCCCCAGTCTGCTCTCCCTTCTATCACCCCACTCCCCGGCCCCCCCCCCCAATCCTCTTTCCCCTTACTTTCTTGTAGGGCAAGATAGATTTCTATACCCCATTGCCTGCATATCTTATTTCCCAGTTGCATGTAAAAGCAACTTTTTTTAAACATTTGTTTTTAGAACTTTGAGTTCCAACTTCTCTCCCTTCTTCCACCCCACCTGCCTCCTTGAGAAGGCAAGCAATTCAACATAAGCCACACATGTATCATTATGCAAAACACTTCCATAATACTCAGGTTGAGAAAGGCTAACTATATTTCCCTCCTTCCTGTCCCATCTCCCTTTATTCACTTTTCTCCCTTGACCCTGCCCCTTGTCAAAAGTGTTTGCTTTTGACTACCTCCTCCCCCAATTTGCCCTCCCTTCTATCATCTCCCCTGTCATCCCCTTCCACCCTACTTTCCTGTAGGGTAAGATACCCAATTGAGTGTGTATGTTATTCCCTCCTTAAGTCAGATCCGATGAGAGCAAGATTCACTCACTCCCTTTCACCTGCCCCTTCTTCCCTTCCATTATGCTTTTTCTTGCCACTTTTACTTGAGATAATTTGCCCCATTCTATCTCTGCTTTTGTCCTCCCAATATATTCCTCTCTCACCCTTTAATTTTATTTTATTTTTTAGATATCATCCCTTCATATTCAACTCACCCCGTGACCTCTGTCTATATATATGTATATTCCTTTCAACTACCCTAATACTGAGAAAGGTCTCATGAGTTACAAATATCATCTTTCCATGTAGGAATGCAAACAAAACAGTTGAATTTTAGTAAGTCCCTTATGATTTCTTTTTCCCATTTATCTTTTCATGCTTCTCTTGATTCTTGTATTTGAAAATCAAATTTTCTGTTCAGCTCTGGTCTTTCCATCAAGAATGCTTGAAAGTCTTCCATTTTATTGAAAATCCATATTTTGCCCTGGAGTATTATAATCAGTTTTGCTGGGTAGGTGATTCTTGGTTTTAATCCTAGCTCCTTTGACTTCCAGAATATCATATTCCAAGCCCTTCGATCCCTTAATGAAGAAGCTGCTAGATCTTGTGTTATCTTGATTGTATTTCCACAATACTCAAATTGTTTCTTTCTGGCTGCTTGCAATATTTTCTCTTTGTCCTGGGAACTCTGGAATTTGGCCACAATATTTGTAGGAGTTTTCTTTTGGGGATCTTTTTTCAAGAGGCGATAGGTGGATTCTTTCAATTTCCATTTTACCCTCTGGCTCTGGAATATCAGGGCAATTTTCCTTGTTAATTTCTTGAAAGATGATGTCTAGGCTCTTTTTTTTTTGTTTGTTTTCAGTTAGACGTGACTTTATTATTTTAGTACACAAACCAAAATTTATGCTATCAGAGCAGAGGCTGTGGATGATTCATATTTCCAGTTGGGTGGAAGCACTCTCTTGGTCTTGTAGTACCGAGCCAGCTGATGAATTCGGCTCTCGTTCAGAATCAGACGGAAATTAGAATCCTTATCCTTTCTGTTTCTCTCAAGATGCTTTCAAACAGCAACAGTTTTCTTGATCAAGTGATAAAGATATTCAGGAAGATCAGGGGCAAGTCCCTTGGACTTTAGAATTCTCAAAATTTTGTTGCCATTTACAAAGCATACTTGTGCCACACCATGAGAATCCCTCACGATCACACCGATCTGGGAGGGCGTCAGACCCTTCTTGGCCAACTTATAGATCTGCTCCTTCACATTGTCTGAGGTGAGCTTCAGCCACGTGGGCACGCTGCAGTGGTATGGCAGAGCCTACTGGGACAGGCCCTTCCCGAGAGCATGCATGAGACCCATGATGGCGATGATCTGGCAGCAAAAGAGAGACTAGGCTCTGTTTTTGATTGTGGCTTTCAGGTAGTCCAATAATTTTTAAATTCTCTCTCCTGGATCTATTTTCCAGGTCAGTGGTTTTTTCAATGAGATATTTCACATTGCCTTCCATTTTTTCATTCCTTTGGTTCTGTTTTATAATTTTTGAATTTCTCATAAAGTTATACTAGCTTCCACTTACTCCAATCTAATTTTTAAGGTGGTATTTTCTTCAGTGGTCTTTTGGATCTCCTTTTCCATTTGGCTAATTCTGCCTTTTAAGGCATTCTTCTCCTCATCGGCTTTTTGGAGCTCTTTTGTCATTTGGATTAGTCTATTTTTTAAGGTGTTATTTTCTTCAGTATTTTTTTGGGTCTCCTTTAGCAAGTCATTGATTTGTTTTTCATGATTTTCTTGGATCACTCTCATTTCTCTTCCCAATTTTTCCTATACTTCTCTTACTTGACTTTCCAGATCCTTCTTGAGCTCTTCCGTGGCCTGAGACCAATTCATATTTTTCTTGGAGTCTTTTGATGTGGGCTCTTTGACTTTGTTGACCTTTGACTGTATGTTTTGATCTTCTTTGTCACCAAAGAAAGATTCTATAGTCTGAGTCCTTTTACGCTGCCTGCTCATTTTCCCAGGCAGTTACTTGACTTTTGAGCTCTTTGTCAGGGTATGACTGCTTTGAGAGTGGAGAGTGCTTTGTCCCAAGCTTCAGGGGTTTTGCACTGCTGTTTTCAGAGCTACTTCTATTCTGAGGTGGTATGATGCTCCTTTCCTGGCCTGTGCTCTGATCTGTGAGTACAGGCACTCTTTTATGCTGTGTAACCAGGAGGACTTCCTCTCCACAATCACAAGCTCTGCCACACCAGCGCTCCTCCTCCCCCAAGAATCGCCAACCAGGACTACAGGGCAAAGCAAGAGAACCTTGCCTTAGCGCCAGCACGGTGATCTCTGCATTCCCGCTCTGATCAGCCACTTGATTCCTCCCACTGTGTAGGCTTTGTCCAGAAGCAGCTGCCGTGTTGCTGCTGCAGCTGCAGCCACCTTTGCCGCTGCAGGGCTGGGACCTGACTGTGCACTTCCCTCACCCAGATCCAGCAGTTTTCCCACTGACCTGCTTCATTGTCTTTGATGTTTGTTGGTTGAGAAGTCTGGTAACTGCCACAATTCAGTGATTCAGGGCTTTGAGGCCTGCTCTGCCCCATCTATTCCACACCTGATCTGTCCTGGTGTGGCCCATATTGGGTCATGCTCTGCTCCCACCATGGTGTGATAGACCCTTCCCAGTGACCATCCAGGCCGTCTTGGGCTGGAGACTTGTTTCCCTCTGTTATTTCGTGGGTTCTGTAGCTCTAGAATTTGTTTAGAAACTGTTTTTTTACAGTTGTTTGGAGGGATTTGTGGGAGAGCTTAAGCCAGTTCCTGTTTTCAAGCTGCCATCTTGGCTCCACCCCCAAATTGGTTATTATGGACTCTACTTTATGATAGGATTTGAGGTCTGGTATTGCTGTGGTCTTTCATTCATACTTTTTCTTCTTTTTCTCTTGATTGGCTAGATCTTTTGTTATTCTAAATGAATTGTTGTTATTTTATCTAGTTCTAAAAAGTATTCCCTCTGTAATTTGGTATAGCTCTAAATCTACATGTTAGTTTAGGTAATATTGTCATTTAAAAAAGTATTTACATTGCTTAGCCATAGATTGCTCTTTATTCCTTTTTAAATATATAATTAATTTACTTATTTTTAGTTTTCAACATTCACTTATATAAGATTTTGAGTTTTGAGTGTTCTCCCCCTCCCCAAGAGGGCATGCAGTCTGATACAGGTTCTACTTCTACATTCATATTCAACGTATTTTCACATCAGTCATGATGTTAAGAAGAATTAGAACTGATGGGAGGAACAACGAGAAAGAAGAAACAAAAGTAAAGGAGAGCAGAGAGTCTGCTTCGCTTTGCGTTTGGACTCCAGAGTTCTTTCTCTTGATGTGGATGACATTTTCCATCATGAATCTTGTGGAGTCATCTTAGATCCTTGCATTACCGAGGAGAGCTAAGTCTATCAAAGTCAATCATCGCACAGTGTGGCTCTTACTGTGTACAATGTTCTCCTGGTTCTGCTCATTTCACTCAGTTCATATAAGTCTTTCCAGGTTTTTCTGAAGTCCGCCTGCTCATTATTTCTTATGGCACAGTAGTATTCCGTTACATTCATATACCACAACTTGTTTAGCCATTTCCCAATTGATGGGCATCCCCCCAATTTCCAATTCTCTGCCACCACAAAAAGAGCTGCTATAAGTATTTTTGTATGTGTGGGTCCTTTTCCCATTTTTGTGATCTCTTTGGGATACAGATCTAGAGGTGGTGTTGCTGGGTCAAAGGGTGTGTACAATTTTATCCATGGTACCTTTTAGCAGGATGTAGTTTCCTTATCTCTTTTAATTAGATCTATTTTTGCATTTGCTTTGTCTGAGATCAGGATTGTTGAAGGATTTTAGCTTTACTCAGTGTGTATCCCTCTGTTTCAAATGTGTTTCTTGTAAACAACATGTAGAATTGTTTCTTAATCTACTCTGCTGTCAGCTTCTGTTTTATGGGAGAGTTCATCCCATTCACATTCACAGTTATGATTGCTATCTGTGTCTTTCTCTCCATCCTATTTTCCCCCTCTTTATGCTTTTCTCTTCTTTCTCCCTTTCCCTCCTCACTAGAGTTTTGCTTTGGATCATCGCCTCCCTTAGTCTGCCCTCCCTTCTATCGGCCCCCTCCCCTGTCTTCCCCTTTACCCTTACTTCTTCCCTCCCTGCTATCTACCCCCTCCCTTTTCTTTCTCTTTTCCCCTCCTGCTTCCTATAGGGTAAGTTAGATTTGTATACCTAACCTATTATGTTATTCCCTCTTTAAGCCAAATCTAATGAGAGTAAGGTTCAAATAATGCTCATCTCCCTCCCTTCTTTCCCTGTACTGTAAAAGGTTTTTGTGCCTTTTCATGTGATATAATCTACCCTGGTCTGCCTCCTTCTTTCCTCTTCTCTTTTAGATTTTTATCATCACATCAAAGTCAATTTATACCCACGCCCTCTATGTATATCACTTTTAAATGATATAATAACAATACAGTTCTCAAGAGTTACAATGTCATCTTCCCTTATAGGGATGTAAACAGTTTGCTCTAATTAATAACATGTTGGTGCTTTTCTTTCCTCTTTACCTTTTTATGCCTCTCTTGAGTCTTATATTTGAAGATCAGATTTTCTGTCGAGCTCTGGTCTTTTCATCAGGAAGCTTTGGAAGTCCCCTATTGGAAGTCCTCTCTATTTGTTGAATATCCATCTCCTTCCCTGAAAGATTATGCTTAGTTTCACTGGGTAGTTGCTCCTTGCCTATAATCCAAGCTCCTTTGCTTTAGGGGATATCATATTCCAAGCCCTCCAATCTTTTAATGTAGAAGCTGCAAGGTGCGGTGTAATCCTAACTGTGGTTCCATGATATTTAAATTGTTTTCTTCCTGGCAGCTTGCCTCATTTTCTCTTTGACCTGGTAATTCTTGTTATTCCTTTAAAGAATATTTTGTAGTTGTACCCAGATAAATCTTGTTTGTGTCTTGTTAGGTTAATTTCTAGATATTCATGCATTTTGTAATTATTTTGAATAGAGTTCCTGGTTTTCATTAGTATTTTATAGAAATGCATATTACTTATTTTGCGAGGCATTCTTCTGGTTTTTTTCTATTCCTTCTCTAGTTCACTGCTTCTCTCATTTTTCCTTCAGCAAATGATTGTGAAGTTTTAGCTAGAGAAGAGCAGTGCCAGCATCAGGGAATACATTCTACTACATTCAGAAGAAAGCTAGTCCCTTAGGACAGGGTGTTGTTCCTAGTGGCCCATTTATTCTCTGAGGAAAATTGCCCCTTGTTTTGGTGCCCAGTTTCAGTCTTGAGCAGTCACTATGTGGGGAATGTAGAGAAAGCTTGTGATCTATGCCAGCAGACACGTGAGTCACCTAATAGTTCCATATTCACAAGTGGGTTGTCCACAAAGTCTTAGTGTTACTATTATTTTTGCTGATACAGGCAAAGGGCATGGTTTGTCCATCACACCTCTGCCAGCTGGTCACATGATAGGAGGAACAATATGGAAAATAGTCAAAGATGGAGAAGAAGAAATCGTTTATGCTGTTGACTTCAACCACAAGAGGGAGATGTATGTATGTCAAAACAAGAAGTTATTATGGGAAATGCAATTGGATGTACTTTATAATTTCGTTTACATGAAGGTGAAATTGGAAAATTAAAGTGCTTATTTAAATTAGATTCAATTATTTTGCCCAAATCTCTTAATTTTGGATTAACTCAAAGCATCAGATGTCAAGAACCTTAACTACTGAAGGGCTTTTCTTATTGTCAAAATGACTCTTATATTAGTTGATTTCTCCTCTTCTCTCCCCACTCCCCTTAAGTTTCTAAAAATAAGCATAACTAGATTTTTGTTGGGGGAAAAGAGAGGAGGGGGCTGTGAAAATTGGCATGGCAAGTTATTTTCAGTATGTGTGCGTCACATACACTATTTCAGTGGTGTCAAACTAAAATAGAAATGACTACTAAACAGTCTAATAAAGACCCCTGAGGGTCGCATATTGACTTAGTAAACAACATATTAATGCTATCTTTGTTCTATTATATTTTTATTTATTTTGTTAAATACTTCCCAGTCACATTTTAATATGATTTGGGCTGCACTCTGGGGTTAAGGGCCTGTGTTTGACACCTCTGCTCCATATAATAGATGTTCCTAGAAGTATGGCATATTGTTGAATTTTTACCAATGGGTAATTTTTAGCACTTGCTACTTAAAGGAATCTTGGTGGTTCCTTTTGGTAGTACAGAAAAATTACTCTCCATTTTAGCTGTTTTGTAAATCTTGATTTTTAAAACCAGATTTTCTTAAGTAGAGCGCATATATAATACTGCATTTATGTTGTCATTGTAGAGCTATTTTGGTGATAATGTGTGGCAGTTTTCACATTGAGATATCCTTTATCTTTTTTTTAATTTTTTTTAATTTTTTTTATTTTTTGAGATATCCTTTATCTTATATTGAGAATTAAACTCTTGTTTACAGTCACTTAAATGGATGTTCCCTGGAAATGTTAAGCAGACCTTCATTGCTTATCACAGATTCCTTTAATGCTACTTATGTGCAGCCCAGACGAAAACAAAGGGATGAACAGCTACTCAGTATGTATTTTGTTATATTTAAATCAGCAGTAGGTTATAGAATAAATTATTGTTATGTGCTATTCTATGTACCTGCCGTTCTTCATTGTGACAGTTGAATTGACCCACTTAAAGGAGATAAGGTTTATATGTGTCCTTCTTTTCCAGTGTTCTATTTTAAATCTCTGTAATCATGATAATACTTAACACAAGAATCCATTACAGTGGATGCTGATTCTACAGTGTGAGGATTATCCTCAGAACATTTTTCATTCCAGCTTGGCTTTTCACCTCTCACCTTGCACATGTCTAAGTCTCTCGTCATCTGTTATAATGCCCAGAGAATTTTGATATTTTTCTAAATCGTATTTTTATAGGACCATCTACTAAACACACATAGAATCACACATATACACATTAAATACATGTTTAAATTCTTTTATTGTACTAAGATTTTGTTGTATCAAATATTGTTTGAAATGGGTCATCAGTTGACACTGCAAGGTTCCTTAGTATATAGATTTTTTTCCATTGAAGTTTTATTGTATACTACATTTCAAAGGCCAACACATTTCTATTGTATTCTATACTGTTCCCCTCTATTAGTGCAGACAGCTCAGTCATTTACTCTTTCCATGTTGCGTTTAAGAAAGCAAAAAACAGTATTTCATGATGTCCTTATCTCGGTCTTCATTTGGCCCTCAATTACTATGCCAAATCAGATACAGTTTATTCTAAACTTTCATATCTTCATACTGTAAACATAAAGGGAAGGACAAAATTACCTTTTTTTAATACTGGATCGAAGTATTGTTATCCAAATTTTATGTTCCTATTTTTCTAGCAAATGTCCTGGAAACACTTCGAGGTGATGGGAACGTGTTAATAGCTGTGGACACGGCTGGCAGAGTTTTGGAACTTGCCCAACTTCTTGATCAGATTTGGAGAACTAAAGATGCAGGACTGGGGGTGTACTCACTAGCACTCCTGAACAACGTCAGCTACAATGTAGTGGAGTTTTCTAAATCCCAGGTTTGTTTTATTTGATCATGTGTATATGCAATGAGTGGGGTTGAAGGTTTGAGACAGCAATTCAAGCTCGTGGGGATTCTTTGGTTGCTTTTTTTTAAAAGTTTTTTGCTAGTGTGTATGGACAATGTTCTTGGTCCACTTCTTAGTTTCAAATTCTGCTGATTGTTTATTTTTGTTTCTTTTTTTTTTTTTTGTATATTCACTTAGCCAAATTTCCTCATTGTTTGAATGCAAGAACGTTTGAGGTCATTTTCTTTTGGGAAAGGGATATCACTTGTGATAATTTTTAGGCAAGAAGAAGACATATTTAGGGTTTATGCTTTGCCTTCCTCCGTATATCTCTGAGAGGTCTTATGAATTAAATAGGATATAAAATTGTACAGTGAGGTATAAAAACAGCAAAGAATATGCAAAGGAATAATGTGGAAAAATTGCGATGAGGCATCTGAAAAAGCTAATTACTGCAGTGGTCGGTGTGGTGTAGTGAAAGAGCACCAAATTTGAACTTAAATCTGTGTTCTGGAGTTGGTTCTCATGTGTACTGTGTGACTTTGGCCAACACAGGTCTTCTGGCCTCAATTCCTCATATGTAAAAGGAGGGGAGTTCGACTAGATGACCTCTAAGATACTATTCAACTCTATAGTTAATTGAATTTGGCTTTAAATTTCTTGGTCACAAGGACAAAAAGAAACATTTTATTATGTAGTTTTCATAGTAAAATACTAAAATTTAAAGTTAGTGGTATATTTGTAATGATTTTACATCGAGGGTTATAATGTGTCTTAGAGGACCTTAGAGTAGAATGTATGATTTTTAATTTGAAATAGTTTGTGAACACTTAGTTTGTGCTAGAACTAGATGGAAAAGTAACTAACCATTTCTGAATGACTTATCTTTTTTTCCCCCCAATTAGGTAGAATGGATGAGTGATAAATTGATGAGATGTTTTGAAGACAAAAGAAATAATCCATTTCAATTTCGCCATCTTTCTTTATGTCATGGTCTTTCTGATCTGGCTCGTGTGCCTAGCCCCAAAGTTGTACTTGCCAGCCAGCCTGATTTGGAATGTGGGTTTTCAAGAGATCTCTTTATTCAGTGGTGCCAGGACTCTAAAAATTCAATCATCCTAACTTATAGAACTACCCCTGGAACATTAGCACGTTTCCTAATAGATAACCCTTCTGAGAAAATCACGGAAATAGAGGTAAGAAACACCTTTCTAGGTTTTGCCTAAAGATTTTTGAAGTGTGTCATACAGCTGGATTACAAACAAATGTTCCTTTAAAAATAATTATTTACATTTAAGTACAATTTCAACTTTTGTTGATAAATACTTTTTGATAAAGAAAAAAAACCATACATATTAACTAGTATCCATGTATGACGTGTTAAAGCTCATCTATATCATTGGGGAATAGAGCTTATTAACTTCTAATTCTAGCACATTCTCACAAGCTGGATCCTCTTAATAAAAAAATTTTTATTTTTTTTGAACATCTCACGTATAAATCAATGTTTATATTTATAACAATGACTCTGAGGTACTTATAGAATCCAAAGTACATTTCAAATCAGTACATCAAATTGTGTTTAGCATAGTTTTAGTGTTTAAGATACTGTATTATTCCAATTCTTTCAAAGTTGTTAATGCATGTATGGCTTATAATCATGAACTGCCCAAGTGGTACCTCGGCCAACACTGTTTCATAGTAATGTCACTAATACGTTTTTAGCCAAACCTTACAATAGTGCTACAAAATGCTGTTATGATATTGTTGAGTTGATCACATGAAATTCATTATTAGATGGTTACTTTCCAAAAGGAAAGTTGTTTTAAAAAAAAAATACATGTATTGATATCTTTTGTTTTTCTGTTGCCTGTTCTTCCCTCTCCTCTCCCCTAGAGGGCCCCCCCCTTATATCAAAGAAAAGTTTTTTAAAGGAAGGAGAAAAAAAAATCAGCAAAACTGATCAGTCTACTAAAAAATCTGAGATTATATGTAGCATTTGATACCTCTGAATCCACTCCTCCCTGTTCCTCCCCCTCCGCTGCCTTCAGAGGTCTGGCAGGAGGTGTCTTCTTTGGGCCCATTCTTGTTTTTGTACAGTGTCACAGCAGTTATTTTTCAATTGTTGTGTTGTTTTTTCCATTTACATTGTTGTAGTCATTATGAATGTTGTTTTTCTGTCTCGCCTTGCTTCACTTTTTTTGTGTAAGTCTTTTCATGTTTCTCCATATTCATCATGTTTTTGTTTCTTAAAGCACAGTAATATTCCTTTACATACGACAGTTTGTTTAGCTGTTCCCTAATCCATAGACATGCACTTATTTCCAGTTCTTTGCTGCTACAAAAAGTGCTCAACCCAACCTGCACTTGTTCAGTGCACTTAGGGCTCAATTCAGACGTAATACTTCAATTCCCTGTTGTCCTCTTGGGTTTTTGAAAAGCCTCATTTGGGGCTTTTATAGTCAAATTTTGGACCCCCAGGAATCTATCTCCAGGTTGTAAGATAATTCCCATGGAGCTGCTTGCCCTCTGTAATGTTTCACTTTATCATCGGTTTCCTAGAAACATAATGTTAGTCAAGGTATGTTTGTATATAGTGACCAAGATATTTCATCAGTTAGACTGCTTCATTCCTTGATTTGGTCAGATGAGGGAGTTTAATATGTTTACTATTTGATTACAGAGCTGTTCTATGTGCAAGGCATCGGACTGAGATCAAGTTCACATAGCATTTTTAGAAATATTAGAAACTGCAAAAGAGACCCTGTTAACATAAAGAAATGTAGGGATTTATTGCTTAAATAAAATATTATGAAAAGAATGCCTTTTCAGAGAGAGACAGTAAAATGTATTAAAAATAATTGCTGCTTTTTTTGTGGCCCATCACAACCTTCTGAATCTCATCTATGAATATCTGAGCATATTTAATTACTAAATTATATGAAATGTAAAATTATTATAAGAAAATATGATTAAATGGCTTATCTGTGAGTGATCATTAAAACAAGACATCAGAAATTTTAAGTGAGTTTTAAGATTATAAAAGGTAAGCAACATGATACAGTGCTGGCTCTAGAATCAGAGGCACCTGAGTTCAAGTATTCCTTAGAACACTTAGTAGCTGTGTAATCATGGGCAAGTCATTTAACTTCTCTGGTCTTACTTTGCTCATCTGTATTGTGGGGATCATAGTACCTGCAATTTCTATGGTATAGAGTGAAGATCGAGTGACATTTGTCAGGTGATGTACATATGTCAAAAGATTATGTAAATTTCAGCCGCTGTTCTATTAAACAACAAATAGACATGCTCGTTGTAGAAGAAAACTGCTAACCTTATGTAGTGATTTTATACAGTTTAATTAGTTAAATCCAGTCTAGTGCCATGATGATTCAGTTTTACTGTTAATGTAAACACCAACAGATACATTGAATAATTTCAAGGGAAAAAAATTTAAATTTAAAGATCACACCTCTTCCACCTCAAAATTGATAATAGTTTCTTTGACACTTTCTTCAACCATTCTGCTTTAGTTGAGAAAACGTGTGAAACTTGAAGGAAAAGAACTTGAAGAGTATCTAGAGAAAGAGAAACTGAAGAAGGAAGCTGCTAAAAAGCTAGAACAATCAAAGGAGTAAGTTACTTGAAAATTTTAAAACTTTTCAGTTGTTATTAATATCTTTTGTTTATAAATCACCTTCATTTTCAAATACATAACGCTTGCGCGCACACAAACCCCTCTGTATATGCCCCACTCAGAGAATGATCCCATATAATAGTGTACTCCAAACTTTTTTTGATCATGTACCCTAATATATGTATATTTACCTTTTAAAAATAAATTACATATATGTATTACCGTATTAACAAACTTGTATACTAAACCTCACACAAAAATATAAATTATAAAAGGATAAGCTAAAGATAGAATACTAGTGGATTCTTCAGTTAGTAGGGTCTTACTGCAATGTGAGTTAAGCTTGTGACATGGGCAGTCTTGCGGTTGGGGAAGATCACTTCCGCAGCTGTGTAAAGGATAGATTGGTGTAGGGAGAGATGTGAGGCGGGGGCAGGGGGCCCCAATTAGGAGGCTGTGTCATTAGTGTCGGTGAATTTTGATAAGGGCCCAAAATCAGGTAGTGGCTCTGTGAGTGGAAAGAAAAGAATAGATGTGAGGGACAGTGTTTGTGGAAGCAGAAACAACCAGATTTAGTAACCAGTGACAGGCAAGGAGATTGAGAGTGAAGGGTGGTCATTTTTATTGTATTGGCACAGTGCAGACATGAGTGATGAATATTCCTCCAATTCTTTAATTTTTTTATTGCTTTAAGGAGTTTGTTAGAACTGTGGTTCTACAGGTATTGAATTAGGCTTTGGTAAATCCCAGATATTTTATGTGTCACTGACTTCCTTTTCTATCATTCCCTCCTGGATTTTGGTGTTGCTCTATGGAAAATGCTGTTTATTTTTGTGTGTTTCTTTTACAACCTGCAACTTTACTGAAGCTGTTAATTTTCGTCTTTTTTTTTTTTTTTTGCTGATTCTTTAGCATTTTAAAAGTAAACCATCACACTGCGTAAGCAAATAGGGATAGTTTTGTCTTCTCTTTACCATTAATTACTTTCTCTTATCTTATTACTATTACTGGTATTTCTAGAACTGTATTAGCTGGTACTGGACTTGTGATATCATTGGCCTTAGTAACTCCCAAAGGAGAAATCTCCCTCTACCAGTGCAAGCTGGCAGCATCTCTGCAGCCTTTAGGGTTTTAGAGAATGGTTCAGAGGCTCTGAGAGGTTGTTTTGCTTAGAGTTACACGACCAGTATCTATAGATAGAAAGATAGATAGATAAATCAGAGATGGGACCATTTCATATAACAGAAAGGAAATGGGTGTCCTGATTTACTCCCATATTAATTGGGAAAATTCCTGGTTTTCCCCCCATTCCATTTATTTCTGACTTTTAGTTTATTTTAGAAGGATACTTTTCATCATATTATGAAAGATCTCTCTATATCTGTGTTTTCCTGAGTTTTTAGCATAAATAAGTGTTGTAAAACAAAGGATTTTTCTGCATCTTTTGGTATGTGGTTTTAGATGTTTTTGTTTTAATGTGATTAAATATATTTTTTTAAGGTTGAAGCATCTTTTCATTTTTGGTACAAATCCAACTTGATTACTGTGAATCACTTTTTCAATATATGATTGTAGTATTTTTACCGGGATTAAATAAGTCACTTTCAATACTGGTTCTTAAAAGAAAAATCTTAGCAGAGATCACGTTGGATAAAGACTTACTTTAGAGAAGTACTAATTTAAGGCTTAAATTTTTCTTTTGACTTTGTTATTGGTATCTTAGGAGAAGATTTATTTTTCACACAGTTGAAGCTTATACAGTTGAGCCAGCAATGGTATTTCTATGATTTCATTACCTGACAACCAATGCCATGTTTTGTTAAATATTGTATTTTTGACTAAAAATAGGAATTTGAAAGCAATTGTATTTTTAAAACCTTATAGTCTATTTTTCAATATCATCTCAGGGCAGATATAGATTCTAGTGATGAGAGTGATGGTGAAGAAGATATTGACCAACCGTCAGCACACAAAACCAAGCATGATTTGATGATGAAAGGTGAAGGTAGCCGAAAAGGAAGTTTCTTCAAACAGGCTAAAAAGTCTTATCCTATGTTTCCTGCCCCAGAAGAAAGAATTAAATGGGATGAGTATGGAGAGATTATCAAGTATGTGATTGAAACAAACTTTCCTTTTACTTGGCGGTGAAAGTATTAAGTATACTAGACTGTAAGTCTAAAAGAATTATCTGAACTTAGTGAACTTAATTTCTTATTTTCTGTTTACTGTATTAATTTTTGAGTTTGTAGAAATTAGATCTAGAAGGTCTCCTAGGTCTAACCCCCTCATTGTACAGATGAGAGAACTAAATCCAGAAGACATTAGATGATCTGTCCAGCATTACACAGGTTCCAGTCATACCAGGTTGCTTTGAAGTAGAAGTTTTGGAAAGAGTTCGAAGAAGATAATTGAAGCTCTGAAAATAGAACATATTAAAAAATGCTTAGAAAAAAGTGATAGGTGATAGAGTAGGCTTCGAGTATGTTACTTTTCATATAGAAGATGATGTTCAGTTTCCATAAACACTAAAGATAGGACATCGAAATGATTATGATCAATATTAGAAGATAAACTTAGCACTCCCTGTAGGGAGGATTGTTAAACTTGTGATCGGGTGACTGAGGATCATAGATTCAGAATCCAGAAGGACCTTAAAGATTGTCTCATTCATCAGTTTGCCCTGTTTCCCCATGCTGCCAACTCCCCTCCCCCCTCTCCCCACACTCACACACCTTTTTATAGGTGAGTAAAGTGAAGAACAAAGAAGTTAAGTGACTTACTGAAAAATACACAGGCAGTAAGTGACAGAGTCAGGATTCAAACCCAAGTTTTATGACTGCGCATCCAGGACTCTTATATTATGCAATGCTAATTTTTCTTTTTTCTTATGGTTTATATTTAAACTTGATAATTGGTCTTTAAAATAAATATAAGATGTAAAAATCCTTGAGGACAAAGACCATCTTGTTAGGAGGATAAGACCAACACATAGCAGAAAAAGGCTGCCTGAGCCGGTCCTCCTATTTTACAGGTGATGAAACGGAGACCTAGGAGGTTAGGTGATTAGGTCCATAGTATTAACTTTGAATAGTAGTTCAGAGAAGGAAGAAATCGATGTGGGCTGGTGTTGCTGGGAAAGGCTTCCCAGCCATTTTATTAGTAGAGCATCATGCATTATTAAATCTTTTAAGGGCTCAGTATTGTAGAGTTCCCAAAGACTCCTTTATATACTATTAAGAGATATACGGATGGGATTCAGAGAGGTCAGTGATTTGCTCCAGGTCACACTGCTTGCTAATAAGAGAGCAAGGACTAGAACCTAAGGCTCCCAGCTCCTAGACTGGTGTGCTTTTTCTGTTCCTCATTTCTCATCTTCAGAGTATACCTGTGAGAAGGTGGAAATTGAAATGGGATTTGAAAGCGGGATAGGATTTAGATAGTCAGAATGCCTTCTGGATAATGGTGAGAGCATCTCCAGATAGAGTCACAGAAGTGGGACCCATACTGTATGAGAAAATACTAGTCTGACTGGAGATAAGTTTTTGAAGAGTAAATGGAAATTGAGTAGACTAATAGGATAGGGTTTTTAAAGGGCTTTTAAAGCCAGGCAGAAGTACTTAGACTTAATGTAGTAGAGAACTTTTGATCAATATGAAAGGAGTTATATAATGGAAATGGTAGTAAGTAATATAGGTTGAGTGGAAAAGCTAGTCGATGAGGCAAGCTAGAAGTCTGTTATAAATAATCCAGTTTTGTGATGATTAAGACCTGGACTAAAGAGTAATAGTCAGAATGGAGATGATTCTAAGACATTTGGAAGGAAGAAACTATAGAATTTGGTGGCAGATTTGATGTGAAGGATGAGAGAAAGGTTAAGTGTCAAGATGATTCTAAAATTTTTATCCCAGGTTACTGGAAGGTTGGAATATATGGGAGAAGTGAGAGGTCAGGGCTGGTGACTGCTTTTTAGATTGGTGAGTCATCAGTAGAAAAGTATATAAATTTTTCAAGGATATGAGTATTGAAATAAACTGAGGATGGGAGAAACATCTTGTGGGGGCATGCCTAGTTTTAGGACTAAAAGGGCAGGAGAAGTAAAAAGAAGGGTCATGTTATAGCGAGAAACAAGAAAGTACAGGACACTAGGGGAGGAGTTTCAGAAGGGTTAAAAGTCATTCTGTAGAAAAGTAGAGGAGAACAAGGCCTGAAAAAGTCATGTTTGACAAGTAGTCTTGCAAATATGTTAGAGAAGGCACTTAATAAAAGGGAGTGTAAGTACAGTCAGTGAGGTAGAAAATGTTTTCAAGGTTTAGTAGCAAAAGTAAGAAGAGAAGTTAGATGCCAGCTAAATGAAAAGGCTTATGGCGAAGATATAAAACTTCTCCATAAAGGATAAAATAAAATCATGTGCTCAGAGTTGGGGAGGAGGAAGAGGTGATACACTGGAAGTCACACAGGTAGTTATTGGCAGAGCTGCAACTTGAACCCAGGTCTCCTAATTAAGCTAGCATCTTTGACATAATTTGAACTTGTTTTCTGTCTCTAAATCCAGTTCTCTTTCCATACTTCACTCTACCTGTGAGAACTGAACTTGCATGGAAGGCAAAGGTGAAGTCGGACATGGGGATTTTAGATAGGCTTAAGGAAAATATGCACGAGTGCCTTGTAACTTGTCATCATAAGTATCTTAGAACTCAAAAATCGGAATAGTAAAAGGTGGAACTTTTTTCAGTCACATTTTGCATTGTTTTTGAACTACAGTCATCTTTATAGATTAAAATACTTGGACAGATGTTACTAATGGTGCCACTAGGTAGTGATGGAATAATATCTTGCATATTACTGAACTAATAGTGAGCCTTCATTATTTAGACCAGAAGATTTCTTAGTGCCTGAGCTTCAAGCTACTGAAGAAGAAAAAAGCAAATTAGAATCTGGCTTGACAAACGGAGATGAACCTATGGATCAAGATTTATCAGATGTTCCTACCAAGTGCATTTCTGCAACAGAATCGATTGAAATCAAGTAAGTGCCTCAGTTGTGTTTAAGGAAGTTTGGGTGGGGAAAATGTTGGGGATGAAAGAGGAGGCAGGAAAGTTTAAGAAGTTAAGTGGAAAACATACATTAACTTTAAAGAATTGTATTTTATTATTAATAATGCATATTACCTAACTCATTTGTCTTGCATTTTTTCTTTTTTTTCTATAGTACAACAATAGGTGCTTTTGTCTTTAAAATCGGAATGAATGCTTTGTTCTGTTTGTAAATTGACATTTTTGAGAAATGCCGTGAACGTGGCCTAGGTCAAGTAAAAATTAACTTGAGGAGAATAAGCTTCTGTTACTTTGTACCTTGTTACAGAGCCAGAGTTACTTATATAGACTATGAAGGACGTTCAGATGGTGACTCCATTAAAAAAATAATTAATCAGATGAAACCACGGCAGTTGATTATCGTGCATGGACCACCAGAGGCCAGTCAAGACCTAGCAGAATGTTGCCGAGCTTTTGGTGGAAAAGATATTAAAGTGTATATGCCAAAGCTGCATGAAACAGTAGATGCCACCAGTGAAACGCATATCTATCAGGTAATAATATACTAGAGTTGGAGCTGTGTAGAAATAATGCTTTTTTGATAGGGAGAAAAAGGACCACTATCTTGATCTGAATGAAATAGTATAGATTCTTACCACAGGAAAGTTTGACAGTAGTCTGTGTGAGTCAAGCCAGATTTAAAAAAAATTATTGATACTTGGTTTTTCCTCAGTTTCATTTCTGACTATATCCCTTTTTTTCCTCCCCTACCCAGGGAGCCATTCTTTATAACAAAAGAAGAGGGGTTGGGAAGAGAAGTACTTCAGAAAACTAACCAGCATATCTCCTGAGTGTCATTGTATCTGGTGTTCCACACCCACAATTCCCCTCAAGCCAGATTTTTTTAAAATTTAGCCTTTGAATTTTTGTGTTTGCATAATTGGCATGTGTGGGGTTTTTTTTAGGTGTGGATTTGGGAGCATATTTACAGTAATTATGTAGCTTAGTGTATAACAGTGTAGTTAAAATTTCTGTTAATTCTCTTAACTGTCTACTTTTAACAAGATCCTTTAACTCTTTTTCTTTCATATTTTAGGGTATATATATCTATCCATTTCTTCTCCCTCCTGTCCCCCCCAGATGAGAAGAAAGTGCTAGTCTTTAGCATACATTACTTGTCAAAATGAACAAGGACACAAATGGACATACTATTTACTAGGTTGAGGATTTCAAAGAAAACAAAATTTAGTACTCAATTGATCTGACTGCAAGGTTTATTAAATAATATACAAACCACACACTCCTACAAAAGAATCTAAGAAAAATTCACATCTGCTTTGTTGTCATTTGCTGACACCCTGCTTTTGGCCAAAGGAAGCAAAGCAGTACAAGTAACTGCTCCTTGAAAGTCATACAATCCAGGCAAATAGCGGACTACTGGCTGAAATTACTAAGGGCTGTGAGGTTTTACACTGAGGTAGGCAAAAGGAGCTGGATCCTCCAGTCCAGGGGAAGCAAAACCCCACCCCCCAGCACCAACCCTGAGTAGCTTAGCTAAACAAAGGGGTTTGTAGACTCTCTTTGGGGGTGGGGGGGTGTGCTGCTTTCATGGACATTCATAAATTACTCTAGCTTGTTCTAGCTTCATGTCCCTGCTCTAGATAAAAGGAAATGATGAATTGTACTAAACCATTGATGTTACATAATACTGATACTTGATGTGTAGTGAGGTTAGCAGGCCCTCCTCTTAAGGGCAGCAAAGTCATCAGTCTACCATAGTCACTTCTAGTCCTCACTCAGACTGCTGCTTGGTGATCTCCTTTATTTTAATCTTATCATCTTAAGGTCTGGGGGCATATTTGCATGTCTTCATTAATAAAATTTCCATGTAAGTTTTTGATATACTTTTTTATAAGTATAATGTTTATGAAAATTGAATATCCTACAAAATATTAACATGTTCATTCTTTTTTTCTTTTCCAACATTCATTTTTTCAAAATGTCTGTTGTATGATACGCATGTAGGTGAGGTTAAAGGATTCACTTGTCAGCTCTCTTCAATTCTGTAAAGCAAAAGATGCTGAACTAGCTTGGATAGATGGTGTCCTAGACATGCGAGTTTCCAAAGTAGACACAGGCGTTATTTTAGAGGAAGGAGAACTGAAGGATGATGGAGAAGACTCAGAGATGCAGGTGGATACTCCTTCAGATGCTAGTGTCATAGCCCAGCAAAAAGCTATGAAGAGCCTGTTTGGAGATGATGACAAAGAAACAGGTGAAGAGAGTGAAATTATTCCCACTTTGGAACCTTTGCCACCTCATGAGGTAAAAAAAAGTTTGTGGTTTCTCTTCGTAATTAATCCTTCCAGTTTTTTTCAGCTTTATTTCCATTGTAGGGATGATTCTAACGATAATGTCTATAAAATTTTGTGTCAAGTGATAAACTACTAAGTATGTTGCTCAAGACATGCTCCTTTTGAGTTTTGTTTGTAAGCTGAATCATTTAAAAAATCTGAACAATTTAAATGTACCAGGACAGCCCTGTCCTTTATCTTCTCTTCTTCAGTTGCACCACAGTGCAGATACCCAGGGTTCTAGAAAGCCTTTACATACACAGTGGAGTCATACGAAGTTCAGCCTAACTTAAGTTCAGAGAAGCACATCACTCAGTTTAGATATCAGGGGATGAATGTTTTTGGTGAGGCAATTTATAACACTATTAAGACATGGAGGGAGAATCCATGCTCATGAAATCATGGCTTTTGAAGCTAAATTATCAATATTTGAAGAAACTCTGTGGTAGATACTTTTTTGTAATGTGACATCATCTAATTTGTCTGTTTTTAAGTTGGAGCTTTGCCGTACTGGTTTGCTTAGGGTTTGTTTAAAATGGAGGATCTCCAACATATATAAGTTAATAAGGAAATTTTTGGTCATTTGCAAATTTAAATTTACCACCTGAACTTGCTAAACCTCCCCGCTATGATATGTTTCCCTAGAATTTTACATGGCCTGCAATGCATCATTAAGAAAGATTAGCACATGTTTGTTTATTCCCGTTGAGTGAAGAGGCATCTCCATAGTAATATGGAAAGAACATTGGACTTAGAGTTGAGAGAACTGGTTCTAATCCTTCCTTTAACACATTTTAGTTGGGAATCCCCGGACAAATTATTGATTCACCTCTCTGAGCCTTTTCAATTGTTACCTGCTTTATAAAATCAGATTAATATCTGTAACATTTTGCAGGTTGTTATGGGGATAAAATAAGAATGTATTTAAAATGCTCAGCAAGCTTCAGAGCTCCAGATATATGTCAGTTCTTTAATTATTCCATGAAACTTTATTAAATACCTCCTACAGCCTAAGCATGGTCGGTCCTAGGCATTGAAAGAGATGCAAAGTTCAGATAGGATGTTATCCTTGTCTTTGTGAGTCACTCTAGAATGGAGACAGTATACAAAGGTAAAAATAATGTATGACGTCTAAGTGCTTTAGATCATTATGAAACAATGCTATGGAAGGTCTAAAAGGGAACATTGTTATTGACTAGAACAGGGAGTCTTAACTTGGAGTCTGTGAACTTTAAAAATATGTTTTGAAAACTATTTCAATGAACCTTGTTTCCTTGGTAATTCAGCTATTTTATGCATTTAAAAATATCTTTCTGTGAAGGGGTCCATGACATGCACACAAAAAGGTTCAGTTCCCCTGCTTCCCAGGCATTTGAGTTGGGTATTCAGGAATGAGTTGGCTGTACTGTTCTTACCTTCCACTTACTGCCTTGTAAGACTGTTGTTTGTTCTTGACAGTACTTTGTGAGCATTCTGGATGACTTAACCTTGGAACATTTTTAGCCCAATGGTAGCATCATGATTTGACTATAGCCTTTGTTCTTGTATGTACTAAAGTATTCTTCCTTTGGAATTGGGAGGAGAAATTGGAAAATCTCTTTTCCCCTTTTAGGGTAATACCTCCTCCCCTGTCCGCCCTACCTTTCCCTCCCCCCCAGCAGCAGTCATAGAGGAGTAGCCACAGGTTTATCATACTTATTTTGATAACCAGGGCATCCATACGTGATTATCTAGGGCACAGTTCTTTGTAAAGTGCCAGAGTACTGTTAGCTTCACTGTGGAGATGGGGCAGGAGTTTGGGGAAGGGGAGCAGCAAATATCCATTAAACCAATGAAAATATTGGGAACTTGAGGGTCTTTGAGTTCTGACTCTAGCTTTAGTACTGATACTCTGATTGACCTTAGGTAAGTGAGTGAAGTTGCTGAGCATAATAGAACCCTAGCAGGTGTATTAGTAATGAAGCATGACTAATACAATTTATTGTAAAGCCATTAAAATATGAAGTTCTTTGTAATGTTAAAAAAAAAAAGTAAAATTCAGAATAACAGTAGGGAACATGCTTTCCTGAAATCATCTCTCAAATGGCTTTGAGGGATTAATAGAAAATATCTGGAGTTGTATACCTGGTATTTTGATTTTGATTTGCTTCTTCCCCCCTTGTCTCATCTTTTTAAAGGTTCCTGGACACCAGTCAGTGTTTATGAATGAGCCAAGACTATCTGATTTTAAACAAGTTCTATTGCGAGAGGGAATCCAGGCTGAGTTTGTAGGAGGTGTACTTGTTTGCAATAATCTTGTGGCTGTCCGTAGAGTGAGTGGTTTTTTTTTAAACTTATTTTTTATTTTTGGTTTACAACACTCAGTTCCACAGGTTTTTGAGTTCCAGATTTTCTCCCCCTCCCTCACTGCACCCCCTCCCTCCCAAGACTGCGTGGAATCCAATATATGTTCTACATATACCTTCGCATTAAACTTACTTACACAATAGTCAAGTTGTAAAGGAGAGTTACAGCCAGTGGAATGAATCATGAGAAAGAAGGAACAAAACCAAAAAAGAGGAAAAAAAGAGAGCAAACAGCGTGCCTCAATCTTCATTCAGACTCTGATGCTTTCTCTGGATGTGGATAGTTCTTGCCATCATGAGTCGAGTGTTTCTTTAAGATTTGAAAATTTAGGAGGGGGTAAATTGAACAAAGGCTTGATCACTGAATTAGCATATTGCATATGCTGTTACCCAGTCTTTGCAAACTAGAATTATCTCCCAAACTTGTCAAGTTAATTGATAGTTGATGTTTATAGAGATGATCTAGAAACATTTCAATTCAGCAGTGTTAAATAAGTGCCTACTGTGTACTTGGCTGTATCCTATGTTTCAGAAGTATTACTAGGAAATGTGAAGTTCGAAATTTGGGGGGTTTTTTTTTTGAGGGTTTTTTTAAATGTTTTATAAAATTAACAAACTCCTTTTTTCCCCTCTTTCTTAGACTGAAACTGGACGCATTGGACTTGAAGGCTGCCTTTGTCAGGATTTTTATAGGATAAGAGACCTTTTATATGAACAGTATGCGATTGTGTAGAGGACCTGTTGTCCAGGTGAATCTCTGTTTCCCCTTTCTAAGGAAAAAAAAGGGAAGGGCTCTTTACCTTCTTTTGTTGTTTTCCTTTGTTGTTCTATAATTTGTACAGAGAGAACTAGTAGGGAGATAACATTTTAAGCCCAAGAAATTATACTAAAGAAGTGAAAAATGCAGACCATTTGCTTAGTAAATCTTGAACATTCCACCTTTTTGACTTTCAAATCGATAAATACCATAACTGGCAGCACAGGCCTAGTACTTGAGGTTATTGGTTTTCTTTATAGACAAGCCCTCTTTTCTAAGCGGGTATTATTTGATTTTAACAGTAAAACTAGGCAAACAAGTTCTTGGCTTCAGAGGGTATATGTATGTTCATAAAAACTATTTTTTACAGAGTTTGTGTAAAATCAATGGGTTTTTTTTTTATTTCTAGGAATGGGAAAAAAATGGGAGATTTTGAAATTAGGAAGGAACTGCTGCTCAGTGCAAAAGCAGCTGTTTTGAGAAAATGGACCTTTATAGATTGTTTAAATAAACAACAGCAACAAATATGCTTGTACATGCACTAAAACTCTGCCTCTAAACTCATGTTCATGTTATACTTGCTCACAAATCAGCTTTTATCTTTTCCTGTTCTGTGCTTTTTTTTTAAAAGTATAAAATACAATTTTGTCATTTGAATACAGATAGCTCAAAAGAGTTATTTGGTGTGTGGTGTGTTAGAAATTCTGATGTTAATGTTTCATGAAAGAAGCAGACATAGGACATCATTTTTTTTTTACAAAGTAATACTATGGTTAAAAACAAAATAGGTATTTTTTATCTCTTAGGCCTGCATGCTTCTAAGACCCCTTAAGCAGCATGTAGACAGCTTGTGTCGGCACTAAAATGCTACATAGGAAGCTAACTCCCCCCAAAACTGTAACTGTTTTGTGTTTTATAACTTCCTTGTGTTAGCCACAAGATAGCTTACATTGAATCCAGATCATCTCATTAAAGAAAAACCTCGAAATCCAGTGAGTTTTCATAGGAAGTGACAAATCGTGACAGACTTTGGCATTTATCTCGTGAGTCCAAGATCCAAGTCCTGTCCTTACATTTAGCACTTTAGATCGACGGGTTTCTCTTAAAACAAAACTGATGCATTTCACTTTCAAGTATTCCTAGAGCCGCTGTGAAGGTTCTGACAGCAGCTGCAGTAGAAGATAAACTGTATTGCTGGCATTAATGTGGATGAGCGCAGAGGTGGACACTGTCAGTGCTTTAACCAGAAACCTTCCCGGAGATTTCATTGCAGTACAGAGCAATGCTGGGACTGTTTGTCTTGGCGAAAGCAGCCAATAATTTCATCTTCCATTGTAATACTGAAAACTTGTTTCTTGCCTAATTTTTTTTTTACCTGACACATTCCATGAGTACGAATTTCATATAAAATGCTGCTAGAAGCTGTTGTGCAAACAAATATCGTTTGCAAGATTGGTATTTTTTAACCTGTGTTTGGCTGGCAAGGTTAATAAAATTTCTAAAAAGGTTTCATTTGCATTTCCATGGAACTTCATTCTCAGTTGTTACCCAAATAAATTGTGGCTGTAAAATATCCACACGCATCTAGACTTACACATTTGGTCTAGACCTGTGATTTCATTTGCTGTAGAGAACTCCTTGTGTAAAAACTTTCTCCACCAAACTCTTAGCTACCCCTTGTGGTCTTCAGTGTTGGCTGGGACACTCAGAGGTTAATTGCCTGCAGTCACACAGTTAGTATGTATCAGAGGCAGAAATTAAACTCAGATTTTCCTAATTCCACAGCCAACTCTACCCACTATGGTATGTTGTCTCTAAAACCAAAAGTATAAATAATTTTGAGATAGTTCAAATTGTATTTAGTAAATTCTGAGGAACTGTCAAAATTACTGTGCCGTATACACAATTCCTGTGTTGTATTCCTTGTACTTTTGGAAGAAATGGGCCGAGGTGGGGTTTTGTTGTTGTTGTGTTGCCCAGAGATGGCAGTTGTTGTAAAGGGTTTTCACTTTTATTGGATCGAATACATTATAAAGAAAACTTCTGTATAATAAAGTTATTTCCATGTCCTAGTGGATGGCCTGTAATAACCAGGTTTCTTTTGAACCCAACTCTATAGGATTTAGAGCTACAAAGATGACCTTGGGGATCATCTAATTCAGCTCTCTCGTTTTACAGATATACTAATCCAACTCTCATTTTGGAAATGAGGAACCGGATGCTCAGAAAAGGTTTGCTCAGTGTTACACAGGCAATAAGTAGCAGCAGGATGTGAACCCAGACCCTTTGATTCCAAAACCAATCTTTCTTTTTCCTTGCAACGACTTCACAGGAAAAACAATCAGTAGATTATATTCAAAAAGCAATTTAAAGGCATAGAACTTTACAACAAGGAGGGATTTTAGAAATAATCTAGCTTTAATTCTCTCATCGTAAAGATGAAGATACTGAGGCTTAGAAAATTTGACTCGAATTTATCAAATGTCTATTGTGTGCTAGACATTGGGAATACAAATGCAAAGGAGACAATCCCTACTGTTGAAGAGCTTGTATTCTAATGGAGAAACAACAAATAAAGAGTGTGTGTGTATCTTTGAATAGCAGTTGTTTGGGAGTACCAGCAGTTGGGCGGGTCAGGAAAGGCTCTATCCAGAAGATTGTAAGGTGGGTGTGAGGAGTGAATACGTTCCAGGTGGGGGGGACAGTCAGGTATAGAAATGGATGTTGGGGTGAAACAGGAGAGAAGCTGGGCTGGAACACACAGTGCGGGAGTGGAACTAATGCCCAGGGAGGCCAGAAGATTAGGTTAGGGCCTGGCTGTATATGGCTTTGAAAGTAAAAGAGAGTATCTTTTATCATTGTTAAGGTCTTGTCCTTCATTCCAGAAGAGGACCATGACATCAGGAGATCGATGCCTTTAATGCAGTTTGGGGTTGCTGATCCTAATATCAAGTAGGCTTATTGGGTGATCCAGATGGGATTAAGGAGTGGTGGAGTATATGCAAGTAGTCTGGGGTAGGCCGAGAGCAGTGGTGAAAGGAATGTCAGGTAAGCTAATTAGGTGACCTAGGTGGCGAGAGGCCAGTGGTCTGGGCTACTGAAATCAATGGGAAAATTCCAGGGACTGGGTTGCTTTCAAAGACATGGTCTTGGGGCAGCTAGGTGGTGTAGTGAATAGAGCACCAGCCCTGGGATCAGGAGGACCTGAGTTCAAATTTGGCCTCAGATATGATACTAGCTGTGGGACCTTGGGCAAGTCACTTAGCCCCAAATGCCTTGCCTTCTCCCCCCCTCCAGAAAAAAAATAAAGACATGGTCTTTTCTTTTTAGGGATACAGGGCCCATCACCCTATCACCATGATTTGCAAGTGAATTGAATTTAAGCGAGGGAGGGCTGTACCAAGTCACCAGCCTCACTTTCTCCTCTGGAGCCATCTGGGTCCGGTGCCCTTATATAGATCAGGATCACTAGAGGTGGCTGGAATGCAGTGGGACATCTTGGCCTTTTTAAGCTAAGGTCTTTCCTAGTTCTCATTCAACTGAGGCAACACCCATCCACTGATTAAGACTGCTTTAGAAGGGAGCCAAGGAATGGGCCCTTTAATGGATTGGGTGGAGGAGGTGGGGGAAGGAAAAAAAAAAAGAGTCTTTTCTCCTAGAAGCAATAGGAAGTCCCTGGAGTGCATTGAGTAAGAGTCACATGATTAGATGATCTACACTTAAAAAGCACTTTGTCAGCTGAGTCAAGTCAACAAGCACATATTAAGCACTTACAACTGCTATTAAGCAAGGTACTCTGCTAAGCACTAGGGATACAAAAAAAAAAAATCAAAAGACAGCCCCTGCCCTCAAAGAGCCCACAGTCTAATGGGGGCACAACATACAGAGAGAAGATGCCAGGCCCGGGGGACAGAAATCGATAATCCATAGTTAAGAGATGATGTGTGTGAAGAACAGCATGGAGACAAGTGATGCTGCATAGTGAGTATGTGGTAGAGAAAAGATGGAAGTGATGAGGGCACAGTCTCTGGGAACGCCTTGAACCCTTGAACTCTCCTTGAATCTTCCCAGCTTGGTCCAGTGGTCTCAGTGGGTCGGACAGCCAGGCTGTCATGGTCAACCTGACGCTATCAGGTGGTTCTCGGTCCAGTGGTCTCAGTGGGTCGGACAGCCAGACTGTCCTGGTCAACCTGATGCTATCAGGTGGTTCTTGGTCCAGTGGTCATGTCGGAGGCCATGAACCTATGTGGCTTCTGAGGCATGAAGGACATGGATGGATGCCCCATCCGGAAGCATGTGCCAGATCCTTTCAATTGTTTTGGCGCTGGGAATTTGGGAAAGTTTCAGGTACCTTCTGTATATTTTGTTTCCTTGTTTTATTTTTTTTTTGTCCCCCGACAATTACTCCTAACTTCTCCTTTACTAAGGAGGAAGGAATTTCCAGTCGAAGGGACCCCTACTCAGGTTTTGGCCTCATGGCCTGCCTCTCTGCTGCAGGCCCTGCAACATCTACCACCATGGGCCCTGCCCCCGAGGCAACCCCTACTCAGGTTCCAGCCCTGCCTGCATGGCAGTACCTCCTCCCTCTCTCTCTGAGGTGGCTCCCACTCAGGTCTCTTTGGTGTCTCCCTCTCTGACCCCTACCCCTCCTCAGGTACTAGCTGATCTCCCTTGCCAGCCAGATGCCCTGGCCTTGCAGTCTAATCTACCTCAGCCCCAAGCTCCAGGTCCCACAGCACCTTCAAGGCTTTTTCCCCTGAGGGAAATGCCTGCCTCCCCTGCTGGAACAAGGAGATTGCATATTCTGTTCTCCATTTCAGATCTCCTTCAAGTTAAAGAAAAACTGGGGAGATACTCAGAAGATCCCACTAAGTTTACTGAGGGTTTTAGGGATCTGTCCCTACAATTTGAACTTTCTTGGTGTGATTTGCATATCCCTTTCTCTACCTGTTGTACCACTGAGAAGAGGAGAATATGGGAACACGCTCAAAAATTTGGGGACAGTTTGGCTGGCAATAACCCCATAAAATATCCCCTAGGAACAGCTGCTGCTCCCACTAGTGACACAGGATGGAATTATCAAAGGAGTGAGGATAGAGAAAAGAGAGACCATATGGTAATTTGCCTATTAGAAGGCCTAAGAACTGCATTTCAAAAGCAAATAAATTTTCAAAAAATTAGGGAGATTACTCAGGGAGAAAAAGAAAACCTTGCCCTTTTCCAAGCCCGGCTAGTAGAAGCTATTAAGAAGTATACAAATTTGGATCCTGGTTCAATTGAAGGGGTGGCAATACTTAACATGTATTTCATTAATCAGTCTGCCCCAGATATTAGGAGGAAACTGCAGAAATTGGCCATGGGACCCCAAACACCTCAGGTCCAATTGCCGGAGATGGCCTTTGGAGTCTTCAACAACAGAGACCTGGTTGCAGCAGAGGAAAGGAAACGCAGGCAAAGAGCTAGAGACAGAGAACACACTCAATTCTTAGCTGGTGCCATGGCCAGGAAAAGACCCAAGGAGCCCCCCTCCAGGGAGCCCCCTTGGAAGCCCATTGGCTTGGGCAGTGGGGAAACCTGCTTTCGATGCCACAAGGAGGGTCACTGGTCTAAGGAGTGCCCCTCTAGGGCGCCCCCCTGGAAGAAGCCTCCAGGATCCAGGCCCCCAGGACTGTGCCCAGCATGTAACCAGGAGGGACATTGGAGGTGTCCCCGAGGTTGGAAAAGTGGTAGAGCCTCCTCCCAGTACCCTGTCCTCCAGTCTTCTCAAGACTCAGAAGGAGGGGAAAGCCTGGGGCTTGGCTGTGCTCCCACTTTCTCCACCTCTCTCGCGGAGCCCTGGGCAAAATCGAGGCAGAAGGTAAGGTTACCCACTTTATCACGGCTATGTTCTCTTGTTTTAACTAATTGCTCTGGCCCCACATGCCCCTCGACCCATCAGGTCGTGGGCATCAAGGATCTGTTGTCTGAACACTCCTTCTCTGGCCCTGCCCCCTTTTGGGGAAGGGACCTGATGGTGAAATTGGGAAGCCAATTTTCTCTAGTCAAACCTCATAACTCCTTTTACCCTCTGTTTACCAGACCTCCCCATGTTCCCCCAGAGGTGTGGGAGAAGGTTGAGCCAATTGTTTGGGATCAGGGAATTCCTGGGCAAGCTACTTCTGCCACCCCAGCCATAGTTCCCCTCCATAGCCTTCAATATCCAATTAAGCCCAAGGCTTGGGAGAGACTGCAACCATTAATTGCCACTCAAGGCCCTGACTCACTCCCTCTAGAGTGGGGCCCCTACCCAGCACGAGTTTTTGGGACTTTGAAAACTAAACTGACCACCACTCCAGCATTAGCCTTACCTAATCTAGAAAAACCTTTCACTCACTCTGCTGAAGGAAGGAGAGGACAGGCTTTGGGAATCCTAATTCAGTCCTTAGGATCTGACCCCTGTTTTCCAAAACAATTAGATTCTCTGGCTGCTACAGCCATTCCAATTGAGGAAGCTTCTAAGCCTCTAGCAGACCAGTCCCTAGAAGCTCTGCCTTGCCAGAGCACCCTGGAAGCAGAGGGCCACCAGTGCCTGGCTAACCACAGGCTCACCAAACATCAAACCTTGCTCTTGGATATCCCCGACCTGATTTGGATGTGCTACACGCTCCTGAAACCCGAGGCAGTGTGGTACACAGAACCGGTGGTTGGGGGAGCTGGGTATGAAATAGTCATCTTTGATTCCCTCTGGGGAAATTGTCTTTTCTCAATACTCATATACTGCCTGTTTGCTGCTTGTTTGCTTAACCTCTTTGCCAAGTTCATCTCTTCCAGGCTCCAAGCCATCAACTTGCAGATGATTGCTCAGACCAGGGCCCATCCATGCAGGGACCAACTCTACTACGCCCCTTGTCAGCAGGAAGCAGTTTCAGAAGCTGAGACCTTCGTCCCTGACCCCAAAAGAATTTGGGTCCTATTTGTTTGAGGGGGGAATGATGAGGGCACAGTCTCTGGGAACCCCTTGAACCCTTGAACTCTCCTTGAATCTTCCCACTTGATCTAGCCTTGGCCTGAGGCTATAACCATTAAGCCCAAATGCCTACCTTGCCCAGTCCTCTATTGTCCAGCTGTTTCCTACCCTTAATCCTGTTTCCCATCCTTAATCCTGACCAAAATATCTATACCCTAGCTCTGTTACCCTAGCCCTTTATGGTCTGTCATTTCCATATAGCCTTCAGCTATTTTCCCCCACCCTGGAGTCTGACCTCATCCTTAAGTCCCTCCCTAGACCCCTCTTCTGGTCACCCCAGACTACCCCTCAATCCCTCCCACAACCTTTGTGTATATAATCTCCATCTTGCCTCCATAAGGTTGGTCAGAACCAATCTAGCTCGGATGGGTCTGGCCCTTTTTCCTTACAGGCGTCGCAAGGGGTGGGATCTCTCGGGGCAGGCTTATTTGGCTAACTCTTAATAAACTTTATCTTTTCTCTTGGCTGAGAAAGCTTGAGTCGAATTCTTTTGGCCCGACCCGGTGTGTCGGTACTTTGGGGTTTTGAGCACCTCTCACCCCAAACCCTCATCAGAAGGATACCAGAAAGGCAGGAAGATTTGAAAAGCCAAGTAGGGTTTTATATGTGTTACTAGAGGGAATGGGGAACCTCTGGAGTTTGTTGAATGGTGGTGGTGATTTGTGCTTCAAAGTTCCCTTTGATAGCTAGATTGGAGGATGGTCAAAGAATAGGAATAATACGTGAAAGAAAATTATGGGGATGCAGCTAAAGCAGTTGTCAGGAAAAATATCCCTACAAATAACCATTACCAAATAGGAATAAAAAGATTCATGAACTGAACATAATGCACATTTTTGAAAATTAGAAAATCAACAAATAAACCTGAATTGTGCCCAAAAGAAGACGTTAAAACTAGATGAGAAGTAAATGCAAACAAAAATATGACAAAACTAGAAGATGGTTCTTTGAAAAGATTAACAAAATTGGTAAATTTTAGCTAATCTAGTTTGAAAAGGAAGAAAATCAAACTGATAAAACAGCAAATGAGCAAAGTGAAATTACAACCAAACCAGAAGAAATGAATCGTCTATAGTTGGCTCCAGGGCCAGTGCTCTATGCACTATGCCTCCTAATTCTCTTATTAGTGATCTGAAGGCATTGTCCCCACCCGCCCCCCAAATCTGGCAGTGGCTAGCTTTGCCTTCTTTTGACAACCATCTGTCCATATTCTTTGACTCTTTGTTTCAAAATGGAATATATATATTTTTATCACTTCCCTATATATATATATATATATATATAGAGCACTTTAAGGTTTCCAAAGATACATCCATACACACATCCGTATTCACACACACACACACACACACACACACATATGTAATCTATACTCTTACTTAATCCTAACAGTAATCCTATGAGGCAAGTGCGTGTGTGTATACATATATCCATATTCATATAAAGAGATGTACCTGTATATACTCTTGTCTGATCCTTACAACAATTCTAGGAGGCAAGTGCTATCATGATCCCCATTTTGTAGACGAAACCAAGGCTGAGAGGGAGATTGTGACTTGCCCAGGGTCACATGGCTAGTAGGTGTCTAAGACAGGATTTGAACTCTGGTCCTCCTGACTGCAAGTTGAGTGTTCTATCCACTGTGCCATCTCTATATCTTAAGTATCAGATCTTTCTCAGAAATTTGCTGCAACAATTTTCCCCCATTTAACTGTTCCTTTCTAATTCTGACTACATTGATTTTGTTTGTGCAAAACCTTTTCAATTTTATTGCAATTTCCCTTTTTAAAGGAATATAGCCTAGGTGCCTGAAACTGTGAATCCATTAATCATCCTTAATGTGATGTCAGTGGACCAAATACTCAAGGCAATGAGGGTTCATAACCTATCGAGGCAACAATTAATGGCCGAACAAAGTGTCAAATGTGATGCCATTAAGCATGTTTATGCTAGAACAAAAGCCTCTTCTTTTAACATTGTTAACCTGGTTTCTCCTGGGCACACCTTCTACAATAAATCTTTTGGATGTGTTCAGATCTAGTTTACAAAGCCACAAATAATCAAAAGCTTTTTCCTTCCTTTCCAGTCTTCTCACATTCTACTCCCTATTATGTGTTCTTCAGTCTAGTCCAGCAACGTGACCTCTTGCTGTTCCCAGCACTTGACACTCCATCTTTCAACTTTGAGCCCCCTTCCCTACTTGGAACCCTTTCCCCCTCACCTCTGCCATCTGGCTTCTTCTGAGAATTAGTTTAAATACCACTTTCTGCAAGAAGCATTTCCTAGTCCTTTTCTCCCACTCTCCCTCACCCCATACCTTTTCTCTGGAACTACCAAATGTGAATAGATAGACAATAGATTAGATAGATAGAGACAGATGCGTGTATTTATATGGTATAAATAGGTTTTATATATACAATGTAAATGGGAGGTAATATACATATGGTGTAAATGAGGGTTTTTATAGATAGATATAGTGTAAATGAGAAAATTTTAATATATGATATATCACTCCTTTATGTGAAATTGGAGACCAAGGTAAAAAGGAATATCCGCAGTGTACAGTGTTCACTGTCATCCCGCTAAGCTACAGCTGTTAAATACTGAGTGCAGATGCGGGCTATGAATACTGTGGCTTTTAAAGACAGAGCGACCTAGTGATGCAGCAAAACTAGTTCTGCCATTTTCTGGGTTGGTACCCAGCCCCAAAGATGGAACAAGTCGTTCAGGATGATACAAGGAGCACAAAGTGTGTTTTTTGTTTTGTTGTTTTTGCTTCTGAACTTTGCTAGTTATTCTGTTGAGGTTTTGTTTACAATGACTGGATGTATTTATTTATACCTTTCAAGATAGGCAATACGACAAAGAATTCCTTCCTTCTAAAACAAAAAATACTTCTGGAAAGCACTCCAGTTGGGTCCTTAGCTAGTATCTAAATAAATTAAAGCAATATAATATAGTACCACACAATACAATATAGTACCATACAACATAACATAATATAATATATAACAATATATAATATAAATGGGAGGTTTTACATGTATAGATAGTAAATGGGAGGTTTGAGATACACACACACACATATACATATAGTATAAATGGAAGGCTATATGTATATAGTTAAGTGTGAGGTAATAGATATATTACACATTATTTTTATAATACAGTATTTAGTATAAATGAGAGGTTTTATACTCACACAGAGAACATCTAATCCTTTACGTTTACACTCTATTACGCCTCTTGCAGAAAATGGTATTTGACCATGAAATTGATCCAGTCAGTCAATAAGCATTTATTAATCACTTACTGCCTGCCAGGCACCATCCTAAGCATAAGAAATTTTTAAAAAAGGAAAAAGCAAGTTCCCCACCTTCAAGGAGTTTACATTTAATGGGAGAGACACCATGCAAACAACTGTACACATATACCGTAAAGAGATACTTTGCTAGATACAGATATAGATGCATATATAAACATGGACACAGATAGAAGTATATCGTTCAATTCTGCTGGGAGGAGACTTCACACGCTTGAGGTAGACATGCCCCTAACAATAGGCTTGAGGCCTGTCAACTCCTCTCAACCTCACTGAGCCCATCGGCAGAGACAGTTTTACTGGGGTGTGACCGCTATGCCTATTACAGCTTCTTGGAGCCACAGGTGAGAGCTGGATAACAGGTGGATACCAAAGGTGGATGAGCAGTGCTGAAAAGGGCTCAGCAAGCCCTCAACAGGTGCTAGCCCTCCCTGAGCACTCCATAAATCCCGCTGTGTGAAAAGTCATTCAAAGTCTTTTTCTTTTTTCCTTTTATGGTTTGCTGCTTTAGCCTTCTGGCTTTAAAAAAGTTTTTTTTGGTGGGGTTGCATTTTGAGTTCTAAGCTGTCTCCCTTCCTCCCAACTCTGCACTAGAAAAGGCCAACATTTGACACAAATATAAATATATGAAACTATACAATCCATAGTTCCACGTATCAGTTCTTTCTCTGGAGGGGGATAGCATTTTCCTTCATAGGTCTTTTGTAGTTTATTTGAGTATTCGTAGTGCTCAGAATAGCACAGCGACTCTGTAAACCATTCATCTTGGTAGGCAGCCTAATATCTCAGAATAGTCATACACGGTTACTCTACGAATAATGTTGTTGTTACTGTATACGACATTCTCTTAGTTCTGCTCATTTCACTCTTCATTATTTCATGCAAGTCTTTCCATGTTTTTTCTAAAATCAGCCTGCTCATGATACAGCACGGCAGTAATCCGTCACGATCGTGTACCACAACTTATTCAGCCATTCCCCAATTAATGGACATCACCTCAATTTCCATCTCTTTGCTGCCACAAAAAAAGCTGCTATAAATATTTTAGAACATAGAGGTTCTTTTCCTTTTTCCCTGATCACATTGAGAAACAGACTTAATAGTGGTATTACTGGGTCAAAGGGAATACAAGGTTTTGTAACTCTTTGGGCATAATTCCAGATTGCTCTCCAAAATGGTTAGATCAGTGCACAGTTCCACCAATAGTGTATTAGTGTCCCAACTTTTCCACATCTCCTCCAACATTTGTCATTTTCCCCTTCTGTCATTTTAGCCAGTTTGATAGGTGTGAGATGGTATCTCAAAGTTATTTTAATTTGCATTCTCTAGTCAATAACAATTTAGAGAATTATTTTCATATGATTACATATAGCTTTGATTTCTTCTTTCAAAAACTGCCTGTTCATATCTTTTGGCCATTTATCAATTGGGGAATAACATATATTCTTATAAATTTGACAAAGTTGTATGTACATTTGAGATATGAGACCTCTATCTGAGAAACTGTCTATAAATTCACTCCGCTCCCAAATTTTCTGCTTTTTTTCTAATCTTGGCTACATTGGTTTTATTTGTACAAAACCTTTTAAATTTAATATAATCAAAATTATCCATTTTACACCCCACAATGCCCTCTATCTCTTGTTTATTCATAAATTCTCCTCCTATCCATAAATCTGATAGGTAATAAGTTCCATGTTCTTCTGATTCTAGTCCTAGTCTTTCACTTTGCAGAACAGCTGCCTCTCATTTTGAAACAAAAACACATTAACAGCTTGATCTTTTCAGTTCCATGCTAATGCCATTTTATAGCTGTCACTGCAAAACAAAGACTTAACTTGGGCTGTCATTTTGTATCAGTTGGATCTTCCACCCCCTCTGCAAGATCACTTGTATGAGTAACCTCGTCAAGTTTTTGGAGCATCAGACCCAAGCTCGTTATGAAGAACACTGGGACTTTCTTTTACTAAGCAACCCGTTATGCCTCAATTTCTTATGGTGGGAGGACAAATACTGTACCTATGGATAAATGATTCCTAGGTAATCAGAGACTAGTGTCCCATTATGTAACAAATACGGATTATTTTGGTACAAGAATTATTGGAGCCCTGATAATTTACACGTCAGAGACTTTTGTTCATGTGTTGGAAGCTGTTGCTCAAAATCGTTTGTATGGAATGTTCTAACATTCAATTAGCCTCTTTCTGTCTAGTAATAAAAAAATGGCTTTGTGTTAGAGAATGTGGTACCAAGTTAAAAAAAATTGGGTTTTCAAACTTTCATCTTTTCAAGCTAGATTTTGTTTCGAAAATATCTAAAGACATTCAGAGTCAAGAGATCTTGCAAAGGTGAAACTTGACAGAAAGTGAGTAAGGGTGTAGGGGTGGGGGTTGAGGAGTTCAGGATGATGACTGGATTGCAAGCCTGAGGGATTGGAACAATGATATTGCCTCTGTAATAGGGAAGGTAGAGGAAGGGGACAGTGTAGGGGGAAAAATAACGAGTTCTGTTTTGGATTGATTGAGTTTAAGATGTCTATTGGATATCCAGTTTGAGATGTCTGAAAGGCAGCTGGAGATGTGAGACTGGAGGTCAGCAAAGAGAGTGGGGCAGGATAGGTAGATGTGAGAATGAGAGCATAGAGATGATAACTAAGCCCATGGGAGCTGCCAGTGCAAAGGTCACCTCTGTCATCTCCACTCTCTCACTTATTTTCAATCTCTCTCTGTCAACCGGTTGTTTCACTACTGCCCACTAACATATCAATGTAGATGGTCCCTGAGGAGTCTTCTAGTTCTAATATCCTATGGTACTAAATGGAAATAAATTCAGTTTTTTCGAGTGAAAAAACAAAACAACATGTCCAGGTCTCCCCCATTCTCAAAAATTCCTCACTTGATCCTTGCCATCTATCATATTCTGCATATAGTAGTCTCCAAATGAAGGTTTATTGAATTGATGTTAATCCGAAGTGTATTGTCTAGTGGCGAAGAGGCTTTGTTCTGTTAAGCATTTTCCTATCAGACTTTGTCAAAAAAAAAATAGAAGGCATCTCCATCAAATCTATGGATGGCAAAAAGTTGAGAATGATAATGCGATAAAACATTACAAGACAAAACAATATTCCAAAATAACGACAATGCATTATTTTAAATGATGACAGCACAAAATTATATAGCACTTTATAATCACGAAGCACTTTATTTTTTTTAACAGTGATAAAAATATTTTTTGTGAACTTTTTTATTAGTTAATTGATTTATTTTTAGTTTTCAACATTCACTTCCATAAGTGTTAAATTTTCTCCCCCTCCCTCCCCAAGATGGTGAGCAATTTGATATAGGCTCTACATATACATTCCTATTAAACATATTTTCACATTAGTCATGTTGTATAGAAGAATTGTAATGAATGGGAGAAATCATGAGAAAGAAAAAAACCAAAAGAAAACAATAACAAAAAGAAAATAGTCTGCTTTGCTCTGCATTCAGACTCCATAGTTCTTTCTTTGGATGTGGATGGCATTTTCCATCATGAGACCTTTGGAATTGTTGTAGGTCCTTGCATTGCTGAGACAGGCTAAGTCTATCAAAATCAGTCATTGCACACTGTGGCTGTTACTGTGTACAATGTTCTCTTGGTTCTGCTCACTTTACTCAGCATCAGTTCATATAAGTCTTTCCAGGTTTTTCTGAAGTCTTGCCTGCTCATAATTTCTTATAGCACAATAGTATTCCATTACATTCGTACACCACAACTTATTCAGCCATCCCAACTGATGGGCATCCCTCAGTTTCCAGTTCTTGGCCACCACAGAGAGAGCTGCTAGAAATATTTTTGTACATGTGGGTCACAAAACACTTTAACATACATTATCTTGGTAGGCAGCATGGTAGCCTGAAAAGAGCATTGTACTTAGCGCAGTTTAGATGAGTGTTTTAGTTGACCTAAAGCTCAGTATGGCCTAGTAATGTAGTTCAACTGCTGATACTAGTTAATGAGATTTTAAACTCTATTAACAGGAGTAGATTGGCCATATCAAGTATGCTGGAAGATAGATAGGATCTAATATATTGTGTTCAGCTCTGGGCACCAATCTTGGATGGACATTGATAAATTAGAGAGCATCCACAAGAGAACGGACCAGGATAGTGAGGTCATCTGGAAACCATGTCTTTGGAGGAACCCTCACGAGAACTGGGGATGGACAGTTTGATGCATTAGTGTTCATGAAATATTTTTGAATCCAGAGTAAGGCCTACAAAGTACATCTATTATGTAGGGTTTTAGCAAAACAAGAATGAGAATTACACAGGATAAGAAGCATATATGGATTGCAATTAGCACTGGAGGAGGGAGTAACCACACCCATGAAATTAGAAATCCACCAAGGTATGATTCTATAGGTTGTTGTTTGCCCTTCATTCTTGAAGAGGACCATGACATCAGGAAGGTGATGCCATGACTTGCAAGTAAATTGGATTTATGTGAGGGAGGGCCATGCAAAGTCACCAGCTTCACTTTTTCCTCCTGAGCCATCTGGTTCCAGTGGCAAGATAGGGATCAGGATGACTGGAGATGACCCCCATGATTCTATAAAGTGTTGGCTAAAGAGGTACTAAAGGGGTACTTAGGTAGGTGAAGTCACAGATCCTTGAGGCAATGTCTAGAAAGCTTAAGGGGAAATTGTGAGAAAAAGTGGATAGGTGATGTATCATTCCACCAGTGAAACACTTTGCAGACTTGACAATGTTCTACTAAATCTTTGGAGAGCTGTCACAAAAAATTCAGGTAGGGCAACCTGAATTCATTGACAGGAGAAAACAATTAATTCAGGTTCTCCCTACCTTAATTTTTTGTGACAGCTCTCCAAAGATTCAGTAGAACATTGTCAAGTCTATAAAGTGTTTCACTGGAATTTCTAGAATACAGTGCTGAATTTTGCACTCAGGCTATAACTGAAGAAAGAATTGTTTAATTTGTTTCTGAATTTACTTTTATGATAGCTTAACACTACTGGAAGAAACCTATCTTTTAAAAAAACAATTAAATAAACTGCATTTTATTTCAATATTTTTAAGGATCTATGATTTCTTCGGTGTGGGTATTCCTTCCACTAGTATAGATCACAAATCCTCCCATTCACCTAGGCTTACACCCTAGCTGTCATTCTCAACTCTTCATTCCTTCCCTGCTCCCTATGTCCAATCAGTTGCCAAGTCCTGTCATTTCCACATTTGTTACTTACCTCTCTCATATGTAGCCCCTTCTGTCTTCTGACACTACCTGACCACCCTGTTGCAAGTCCTCATCACCTTACACCTGGGCTATTGGTCTTCCTTTCTCAAGTCTCTCCCTGCTCCAGGCCATCCTCCCCATTCTACTGTCAAAGTGATCTTCCTGAACAAAGATCTGACCATTTAATGCCCTCCCACTTTAATCCATTTCAGTAGCTCTCTATTGCCTCCAGAATCAAATATAAAAACCCATATTTGGCTTTTAAAGCCTTCTATAACCTGGTACTTCTTACGTCTCCAGTCTTCTTAGACCTTACTTCCCACCCAACCACTCCCTCCTTGTTGTTGTTGTTTGACCCACCCCTATACTGTGCAACCAAGTGATTATCAGCCTCCTTGCTATTCCCTGCACAGGATTCTTCATCTCCTGATGAGGCATTTTCACTGGCTTCCCCCCTATGCCAGTATATACCCCTCTCCAAACCATTTTGAACCCCCAAGATTTGAGAAAGGACTAAAACCTGGATTGGCCAAGCAGGAGAGACATTGTGGCCCACTCTGAGCTTAATCTACCATAATGCTTTGCATTTTCTGCCATAACAGATATGCCTTGCTCTTTGAGTGTTTTTATAATTAAGTATAATTAAGTGTTTATAATACTTCAGTATTATATCTTAAGTATTTATGGACATATACTATGTTATATCATGTTAATGGTAAAGCAAACACAGATATCCTGGGACTGTAATTTCAACTGACACTTTGCCAACTGCCTTGTCTTATTGTATTTACAACCTATTCATTTAAGAAATTCCTGTCTCATATCATTGTTAACCATACAGAGACTATACGTCTGGCTGACATAGGCATCCTGAACCCAGAAGGGAGGGTGGGGTGAGAGGGAATTGCTCTGAAGACATAAGGTCTGCTTTGTCCACCTTTGAGTTCGTTGTCTTACGATGAGCTTCCATGCGTATCTCTATCTGCACGTTCTGCAGGCTTTGAGAGAAATAAACACTCATATTCAGACTAATTTTGTTTGTCTTTCTATGAACGAACTTAATAATGGTCGACACCAGTCAGTCAGTCAGCTGGATATACAAAGAGGCAAAAGACAGTTCCTGGCCTCAAGGAGCTCGCAATCTAATTTGGAATTTTTTTTCTCCTCTTCCTTGCCTCCTAGATTCCTTGGCTTCCTTTAGTTCTAAGTCAGAGTCCCCTCTTCTATAAGAACCTTGACCTAATTCTCCTTAATCTTAATGCCTTCCTTCTGAGATTACTTCCAATTGACCCTGCATGTGTCCTGTTTGTCCATAGCTGTTTTCATGTTGCCCCATTTGACTATGAGCTCTTGAGAGCCTAACAGGAAGACTTTTTTTCGCTTTCCTTTGTATTCCCACTGTAATGACAATTTAGATTTGAAGATCTTTCCCATCCATTAATAGGCTATGTGACCTGTTTACATCCTAGGAAGCCCAAGTGACATGTGCTAGGAGGAGCTTGTTGAGAGGAAAAGGAAAGTGTGTCACAGGAAATGGGGAGAGAGCAGTTAGAGCTGAGGGAAAGAGCAGACCTGTGGTGTGCTATGAGTGTGTTTGTGGGAAGGCCCCAGCAGGGGGGCAGAAGGTTATGGGATGGCAAGGCTCCATGCTGTGATACTGTGTTTTAAGTTCCTTGATGTTGTGATAAAGTAGGCTTACTGGTTTGGGGAGCTGGTTGCTGCTTGGATGGGTTGGACTTATTGGTTATGGGATTTGGTCCTGTGGTGTCTGAATAAATGTTTTACTTCTTCTGCCTTCTATATGGAGAGTCTTTCATATTTTGCAATATAGAACTACATACGCATATTCACAATTATTGTCAATATTGTGTTTATTGCCTTGCTAATACACCAGCACATAGTAAGCATTTAACAAATGTTTCTTGACTGACTAATAGTGATAATAATGGTTCACATTTCTATAGCTCTTTGAAGTTTACCAACTCCATACCTCACAACAATCCTGTGGAGTAGGTGGTACAAGGATATTGTTATAGCAAGTACATTTGATTAAGAATTATATTTCTCCAAATGTTGGGGCTCAGAGCACAATAGCTTTTTTGGAAAGTTCCTAAGATTCTATTTCTCATGCAATTCCCTCAAATCCATCAATGAGGGGAACTTGGGTTATTTTCATGAATGCTTAGAATTCAGTTCCAGTTCTGACGAATGGCACAAAGTAGCAGTTGTACGGATCAAAATGTCTTACTGATGCTTGCGGCCAAGAACAGACTGAGAAGCTATGAATAGCCATTCAGCCAGGGGTAGAGTTGTATTAGGTATCCCTAGTCCTCTTTCCCATAGGATAGCATGCATGGTGATAGCCTGGATGAGCAGTGGGATATATCCCTTTGTGCACAGGGCTACTGGAGGCCTGGATTTATATAAGATATTCAGACAAAGGGCCTACCATGGCAGCTTCCAGGTTACTGGTGGAGCAATGGACCAATAGCAAAAGTAAGGTTCTCCAAAAATTAACTATTTAGTTTGCGTAGGTAAATTAACTACTTAATTTATTTAAATACTTAAAGATTAACTACTTAAGTAGGCCTTCCTAATGCCTGCTCAGGATGAGAAAGGAGCAGTTATAATTGTGTAGAATGAACAAGTTTGCAGGAACGTTTTATCATTCAGTTCCAAGTAGGAAGAAAATTCTGTTTCGCCTTAAGCATACCAGGGTTATTTAATAGGAGCCACTGGGACCATAGGTTCTTCTGGCTAATCAATCATATTACTTTCATTTTACAGTTGGGGAACTTGAGACTCAAAGAAATAAAGCTATTTGCTCAAGATCACACAGCTAATAAGTGAAGTCTGGACTCGAACCCCAGTATCTAACTTTAAACCCAGTGCTCAGCAACTGGAGGGTAATAAGGATAGGGAGGTGTATGGAAACCACATCTTACTAGTGTAGGGTCTCTGTGTGTCTTCTCATTTCAGTTATGTATGTCCACATGGGTCTGACTAGATATGGCTTGCAGGGACTCCAGCTATCACTGCAGTCTACTCCAATCACATTTCCCCAAGGGAGACTTTGACTCCTGCCAGGAGGGGGAGCAGGAGCTTGGGGCCAGGAGTCTGGCTGCTCTGCTTTTCTCTGAGAGGGAGTATCAGGCTAGAATTATATCTTTCTGTCCTCCTAGATATTGTTAATCTAGGGGAAATACTTCTTAGTTTCAAGTTTCTATCCTGATCGCTCTACTTTTAACAGAGAAGAAATGCTCTGAGCCACGTATCCAAAAGCTTGACTCCCTTGCCAATAAACGCCAGTTACACAAAAACACAGAGAATAGCAAATGAACTCATTTATTCAAGCTGATAACCAATAGAAAACCAAATGAGAATATGCCAGACAATGCACAAAGTGACTGAGTTCTTTCACTGGGAGCAAGATATCTCTGTTTAATGGAGAGAGAGAGAGAGAGAGAGAGAGAGAGAGAGAGAGAGAGAGAGACAGAGAGAGAGACAGAGAGACAGAGAGAGAGAGAGACAGTGAGACAGAGAGAGAGAGAGAGAGACAGAGAGAGACAGAGAGAGAGACAGAGAGACAGAGAGAGACAGAGAGAGAGAGGGAGAGAGAGAGAGAGAGAGAGAGAGAGAGAGAGAGAGAGAGAGAGAGAGAGAGAGAAAAGGATGGAGGGAAGGAGGGAGGGAGAGGGAGAGGCAGAGGGAGGGAGAGAGGGTCCCAAATCTCAACTAAGAAGAAATTATTTGAGGACCCTAGCATGGTAAGAGGGGGGTGGGAGCATGATTAAGGCACCAACTCCTCTATATACTGACTTCTTCTTGGAGTCTTTCTCCCTGTCCTCTCTTGAAGCTGGAAGCCAGAGCAGGCTCTCTCTTTTCCCAAGCTCTTGTCAGGTTTGCCCCTCACACAGGCTGGAGAATGAGGAATCATTCTCCACTAATAAGGAGTCTTATGCTCATGAGTTTGAGCTCCAGGTTGTTTGTGCACTACAAAGAGCTGCACATTTTTTGCATGAACACCTTGTCAATAGCATATTGCTTGATGCTGTCTTCTAAACTGAGGGAATGTTCTCTAGATGTTGAGAGGGACATTCACCAGAATTTCTGGTGCCCAGAGATAGAGTCTGTTGTTCACAGAATAGCCAGGAAGTTGGTGTCACTGGATGGAAGAAGTCATGTAGGGAGTTCATTAGGTGGTTTGCCCAAAGTCACATAGGTAGTAAATAGAGTCAGAATTCAAACCCAGATCCTCTGACTCCAAAATCTAACACTCTTTACCTTGTACCACAATGCCTCGACATACGTTTTTGTGCTCAGTGGAGATGCCACAAGGCATTTCCTGATGGAGCAGAATGGAGAAATAGGCCCTTGAGTAACTGACCTAGATTAGTCCTGACACTGAATGCAGTGACAAACTCTTCAAACTATATGCAATATTCAATATATTCTAACTGGGGTTTAATCACAGATTGCATGGCATTTCCACTTTCCAGATTTCTTGGCAGTGGAGAAACACTTATGCTACTTTACCTGCAATCTTGTACATCGTTTTCATGCTGTTAACATAGCCACTGTAGCCTGAGCTCAACTCAGTGAGAGCCAGCCTTTAAAATAAGGCAGGGAAGGTACCAGTGTCGAATATGAATTCTACAAGTAAGTAATATCTGTCTACCTACCAGAACAGAGATGTGTTTGACATAATAATTAAAAGGTTATTGGAGATACATGACCTAGTTTCTCTGGTCATTCTTTTCCTTCTGGGAGAGCCCAAGAGCAATTAAGACAAAAGCCATTTGGCACTAGATATTGGGCCTTTTTCTAATTGGATGACTCTCAAAACCTGGACTAAAATTTTACCCTGCCATTCTTACGGGACATCATACGTGAATTAGCTGTCTGCGTATTGTCAGATCACGGACTTGTTAGGGCAAAGATCAAAGCAAGGACAGTGGCGTGTTGTGGTCTCCACATTTTTAGTCAAGTACAGAGTCTAGTATAAATCTGGATGAAACAGTAATAGTGAAGAATATTTGGCATTCAACTCTAACAGTTTGGCTCTGGTCTTTAAAACAAGTTTGTTCAGTCATTTTTGATTGTGTCTGACTCTTCATGACCCACTTGGGGTTTTCTTGGGAAAGATAGTGGAGGGGTTTGCCATTTCCTTCTCCAGCTCATTTTACAGATGAGGAAACTGAGGCCAACAGGTTAAATGACTTGCCCAGGGTCACACAGCTAGTTAGGTGTCTGAGGCTGGGTCTGAACTCAGGAAGACTCATCTTCCTGACTCCAGGTCTGGTGTTCTATCTCCTGTGCCACCTAGCTGCTCTTTTAAACAAGTTACTGATAATGAAAAGTGGGTAATGGACGCTGGAAACCATATCAACACCGATTAGAATAGTTTCATTTAGAAGTTTAATCCAGGCAAATCAATATTTACAACCAGGAGACCAAAAGGAGGGCAAGATGGGTGGAGGGCAAGCTGTGTCATTGGAGGGGGCATCCAGATCAATGAAATCTCAGATTAATTTGAATATTTGGGTAATGAGTTCAGAAGCAGAGAGATAAGAGAGGATTTTCCAAATAGCATTCTCTGGAGAGCAGAGGTTATTATGAAGCATTTAGGATCATAGTTTTAGAGAAAGAAGAGGCCTCAGAAGTGATCAGTCCAAACTCTTTATTTTACACATAAGGAAACTGAGGCTAGAGAGGATAAATGACTTTCCCAAGGTCACACGGTCAGTGAATGGAAGAGGGAGGATTTGAACTCAGGTCCTCTCTGACCCCACATTCAGTGCTTTCCCACTGAACCATGCAGCTCTCCCCCCAATTTTAGTTCTGGCTTTTCAACGCTTAAGCCCATTTCTGGACCTCAACAGGGAAGGCTGGCTGATGACTTCTTGAGGAATGTTGTAGAGGTAATCTTTGATTAGGTGTGGGTATCCTGAAGTCAGCTTACACTGACTCTGAGGAATCATTGCTTAATTGTCGATGTGAGCATTTACATCTCAGAAATTTGCAAAAGATCTAAATCAGGACTTGATTCATTGTTTTATTGATTGTCTAGGCTTAATAAAGTGATAGAAAAAATTTCAATAATGCAGATGAATATTTTTTTTTGCAGGCAGGGTCTAGGGTCACATGGCTTGTAAGCGTTGGAAGCTGGATTTGAATTCAGGTTGCTCCAGGGCTGGTACCCTAACAGATTAATCTTTTTTTTTTTTTTTTTTTTTTTTGCTTTTTGGCAGGGCAATTGGGGTTAAGTGACTTGCCCAAGGTCACACAGCTGGTACATGTGTCAAGTGTCTGAGGCCAGATTTGAACTCAGGTCCTCCTGACTCCAGGGCTGGCTAACAGATTAATCTTAAAGCTGTGTCCTGCATATATTTTCTTCCCACCAGAGAGCTGGTTGTTAAACTAGTTACCAGTACCTGACTGATTACATGACCTCTGAGATTTCTTCTAATTTTAAAATTCTATGATTTCTCGTTATAAAATACCACCACAAAATGTGAGGTATGACCTTGAACGAATCACCTTAATCCCTCTATTTCGGTTTTCTTTTACATCAAATGTGTAAAATGAAGGGGTTGGATTAGGTAATCTTTAAAATTCCTTCATAGTCTGACATTTATTCAACAAATATTTATTAAGTACCTACCTTCTACAAGGCATTGGGGAAATTAAAAACATATCACCCCTGATGTCAAAGCATTAGATTTTAGGTGATATCTAGTAGGAGATAAAAGACATGCATGCAAATTAAATAAAGTATGATAGGGGAATATTAGCATTAGGAATAAGGTAAAATGTTGTAAATATACTCACTTTGTCTAGCAATAAACAACACTCATTGGGAAGCCAGGAAGGTTTTAATTATATTTTACATTTATTCGTTCTGAACAGAGTACAAGGGAGTACCAGGACTCAGACAAACACCAGTCCTTTTATTGACTACCAATTCGAATCTCCCACCTGGCGCTTCATTGGTTATATGCCACCCCCTGACTGCCTACCTCATGCCCTCCTCAAATAGCTCGTTTAAGCATGTGTACAAGTCTCTAACCTGTCACCCAACCAGAGGCCTGGTCTCTGCTAGATCACAACTCTGATTAGAACTATTTCTAATCAGTCACCTGACTTACATTCTGCTAAAGCTGGGGAGGTGAAGGATAGGGAGGAGAGATACTTTTGACTCTGTGGAAACAAAACTGCTTCTACCATTTCTCACATAAAATTACATTTTTAAAGGGCTTTAGTTTTAATTTAAAAAGTAAATTCATTATTTATTTGTTTTTGGCATCCATGTTTTACATTTTTGATACTTTACGTTTTATGAAAAGCTTCCCTCGTGACAATCCCACGTAGTGTATTATGATCTTCACTTCACAGATGAGGAGCTTGTAGCTCAGAGACCAGCCTCTGCAGGGTTCCACAGCCATAAAATGTCATAGAATAGACTCAAAGCCAGGACACCTAACTCTAAGGCTCTTAACAATAGAGCACCGATTTCTCTCCGAACAAGCATATTTGTATTGTCCTTTAAAGTTTATAAAATGCTTTCCTCACAGTGATCTACTTTCTCCACCGTTTAGCACTAAGTGCTCTTCAAATGTGTGATTTTTGGGCCAAGCGTGTCATCGGATGAAAGAAATGAAGAACAGCTCGTGAACAAAGCTCATTTATCCAATCAAAATTAATTGAAAGATTTTTTTTTTAATAGCTGGCTGAAATTTCAAGGACAGGAGAAATGGGGAACTGCAAGTACTTCAGAGAAGCCTGCATTTTGTTTCAGGAGTTATTGACCGGGTCAGTTCGTAGGAGGCAGCAGGACAGAAATTGTCTTTCATATTTCCCCCAACATTTGGGAAAAGTCTTACCTCTTATGTTTATCAGTGATGTTTCATAAGTTTTTCCAAGGCTAGTGCCTTGTTGGGAGACAGGGTGTTATACGTTACTTCTGCTTCCAGCCTGACGTTTTGAGACCTTTGAGCATGATAACTGATCACAGGAATAAAGTTGCAGGGAGAAGGAAAAGGAGGAGTTGAATATGACCTATCCCAGGGGTGAGGAACATGTGGCCTCAAGGTCACATGTGGCATTCTAGGTCCTCGGGTGTGGCCTTTTGACTGAGTCCAAGTTTTACAAAACAAATCCTTTTATTAAGGGGATTTGTTCTATGAAGTTTGAATTCAGTCAAAGGGCCACACTTGAGGACCTAGAGGGCCCCAGTTGGCCTTGAGGACACAGGTTCCTCACCCCTGATCTATCCTATGATTGAATTTGCAGATTTATTGTTCATTGGCTTGTGATGGGGCCTACTCTCATAGCATTGGCTGGAATCTACCAAACATTTTCCCTAAGTCCTGGGGCTTACTGCTTTACACAGATGGCCATTATATATACAGTGATAGCTCATTGGGGGTTAGGATAAGGTGCTTCATAAAAATGCAAGGTGAGGGAACAGCAAAAAAGAACAAAGATGCCATTAAATTTTGTTCATAGCCTGAATTTCTGACTTCGCTTTTAACTCTCCTGAGTCAATACTCTCTGTAGAGTCGCACGTATCGAATACTTGTGTGGATGTATTACATATAATATAGAAAAGAGTATTATATTATCATACCATATTATTAAATATCAATATTATAATTCTATAACCATATTCTATAATACTATAATACTGCCCAGGGCTTTAGTTCAACAGGTCATATACTGGGCCTTTTTGAATCTATGAGACAGATCAGTAGATAAATACAATGCTACCATGCTACCAGAAGTGGCCCAGAGGCTAAGTGGTTTGGCAATTATCACAGTAAATGATGGATCTGGGAGGCATTATATAGTAGAAAGAGAAGGCATAATGAGGGAAGGCTTCATGGAAAAGGCAGTGTTTGAACTAAGTCTTAAGCTGTGACTAGAATTTTATTTTATTTTTTAAAAATGTATCTATTTTTTTAAAATTTAATATATTTAGTTTTGAGCATTGATTTTCACAAGAGTCTGAATTACAAATTTTCTCCCCATTTCTACCCTCCCCCCCACTCCAAGATGGCATATATTCTGGTTGCCCTGTTCCCCAGTCCGCCCTCCCTTCTGTCACCCCACTCCCCTCCTATCCCCGTTTCTCTTTCTTTCTTGTAGGGCAAGATAAATTTCTACGCCCCATTGCCTGTGTATCTTATTTTCTAGTTACATGTAAAAACTTTTTTTGTTTTTTTTTTGAACATCTGTTTTTAAAACTTTGAGTTCCAAATTCTCTCCCCTCTTCCCTTCCCACCCACCCTCCCTAAGATGTCAAGCAATTCAACATAGGCCACATGCGTATCATTATGTATAACCCTTCCACAATACTCATGTTTTGAAAGGCTCACTATATTTTGCTCCTTCCTGACCTATCCCCCTTTATTGAATTTTCTCCCTTGACCCTGTCCCCTTTTGAAAGTGTTTGTTTTTGATTACCTCCACACCCATCTGCCCTCCCTTCTATCATCCCCCCTCCTTTTTTTTAAATCTTCTTCTTCCTCCTTTTTTCCTGTGGGGTAAGATACCCAATTGAGTATGTATGGTATTCCCTCCTCAGGTCAAATCTGATTAGAGCAAGATTCACTCATTCCCCCCTCACCTGCCTTCTCTTCTCTTCCTACAGAACTGCTTCCTCTTGCCACCTTTATGCGAGATAATCTACCCCATTCTATCTCTCCCTATCTCCCTCTCTCAATATATTCCTCTCTCATCCCTTAATTTGATTTTATTTCTTTTAGATATCTTCCCTTCATCTTCAACTCACCCTGTGCCCGCACTCTCTCTCTCTCTTTATATATATATATATACACACATACATATATACATACATACACACTCACATATACATATATATATATATACATCAACATATATGTATATATATGAATATTCCCTTCAGCTACCCTAATACTGAGGTCTCATGAATCATACACATCATCTTTCCATGTAGAATGTAAACAAAACAGTTCAGCTTTAGTAAGTCCCTTGTGATTTCTTTTTCTTGATTACCTTTTCATGCTTCTCTTGATTCTTGTGTTTGAAAGTCAAATTTTCTATTCAGCTCTGGTCTTTTCACTGAGAAAGCTTGAAAGTCCTCTATTTTATTGAAAATCCATATTTTGCCTTGGAGCATGATACTCAGTTTTGCTGGGTAGGTGATTCTTGGTTTTAATCCTAGCTCCATTGACCTCCGGAATATCATATTCCAAGCCCTTCAATCTCTTAATGTAGAAGCTGCTAGATCTGTGGTTATTCTGATTATGTTTCCACAATATTCAAATTGTTTCTTTCTGGCTGCTTGAAGTATTTTCTCCTTGATCTGGGAGCTCTGGAATTTGGTGACAATATTCCTAGGAGTTTTCTTTTGGGGATCTATTTGAGGAGGTGATCTGTGGATTCTTTCAATTTCTATTTTGCCCTGTGGCTCCAGGATATCAGGGCAGTTCTCCTTGATAATTTCTTGAAAGATGATATCTAGGCTCTTTTTTTGATCATGGCTTTCAGGTAGTCCAATAATTTTTTAAATGATCTCTCCTGGATCTATTTTCTAGGTCAGTGGTTTTTCCATTGAGATATTTCACATTGTCTTCCATTTTTTCATTCCTTTGGTTCTGTTTTATAATATCTTGATTTCTCATCAAGTCACTAGCTTCCACATGCTCCAATCTAATTTTTAAGGTAGTATTTTCTTCAGTGGTCTTTTGGACCTCCTTTTCCATTTGGCTAATTAAAATGTATTTATTTTTAATTTACAACATTCAGTTCCATAAGCTTTTGAGTTTTAAATTTTCTCCCCCTCCCCAAGATGGTATGTAATCTGACATAGGCTCTATATATACATAAATATTAAACATATATTCATATTAATCATGTTGTAAAGAAGAATTATAACCAATGGAATGAACCACTAGAAAGAAGAAACAAAACAAAACAACAAAAAATAGAGCAAACAGTATACTTTGATCTGCATTCAGACTCCATAGTTCTTTCTCTGGATGTAGATAGCTCTCTCCATCATGAGTCTTTTGGAGTTGTCTTAGAACCTTGCATTGCTGAGAAGAGCCAAGTCTATCAAAGTTAATCTTCATACAATGTGGCTGTAACTATGTACAATGTTCTCCTGGTTCTGCTTCCCTCATTCAGCATCAGTTCATATAAGTCTTTCCAGGTTTATCTGAAGAATGATGAGAATTTTAGTGTCAAATGTTTTCCACTAATAGAAAAGCAAGACATACTTGTAAGGCTTTGATGATAATTTTCTCAGATCCCAAATATTCAGAGGAACAGATTTTGGAAGAAAACACCTGACAAGTGAATATATTCCCTAACTGCCAGCAGAAGGTAAGATTTTTATTTCTTGTTTTCCCCTGTTACCATAGTAACACTGCAATTAGATTATATATCAAATTAATTTATCCTATTGTTCTCAGCAAAGAGGAAAAATTACTTCTGTTCATTCACTGCTCCCTACTGATGTACCTTTGTTGGACTGAGATATCCTCCCTTACACCTTAACTGGGAGAAAATCTTTCTTGTAGAAATTGCTCTCTTCTAATGGTATTTTCATATTAAAACTACATTTGGTTCTTAACAAATTGGGTTTATTACTAGTTTTAAATAGCAGCAAATTTAAAGGATTCATTCCTGACATCTAATCTTTAAAAAGGTAATTAGTTGGATTTATTAAAAACTCACCATCCTACAGATTTTTGAAAACTCATGCAGAGCTCCAGGAAACGTTAATTCCTTAAAAATTTTTTTGCTGCATAATAACCCCAGCAAATGAGATACTATTTAGAAATGAGGAGTCCTATAAAAAGGACTTGAAGTGCTAAATCTTTAATGCCATAGATAATCTAGCTCACTATTTTCAACCCAGGGAGGAAGACACAAGCAAAAGGAGTAGAAATATAAATTTTGGGAGACTGAAACATATACATATAACTAGAGAATGTACAAATTGAAAGTCAGGAGAGGTTTTGTATTGGCAAGGAACTAGACTGAGAGATGACACCATTTGGGAAGATTAAAGACAACAACAACTAAATGGAAAAAAAAAACCACCCACCTAGAAAGGAAGTAAAAGATTCTTGTTCAGTCAAATAGCTGTAAGCCAGATTCACATACAAAACTTATGGAATTACATCCTTTCAAGCTGGAACAATCTGTTTTGTGATCAGAAAATACAGAAATGGAAATGTTATAGTGAACGCATGTGTCATCCCTTGCCCACGAGGACCACATGAAGAATCTTGAACGTGTTAACATCATAATATTAGCAGACATTTATTTATAAGGTTATGAAGAGGATTTTCTCACCCACTATTTAATTCGATCCTCACAATCCCTTTAGGTTGGTCTCTTTTTGCCGATGAGGAAACTGAGGCCCAGAAAAGTTTAGTGACTTGTCCAAGGTCATACTGCTGTGAAGTGCTGCAGAAGGAACCTGAATGCCAGTTCCTGGGATTCTATGCCCTGCCTCTTTTCATTGTGGCACCACCTCAGACTTTAACCCTGCGATCACCCTGAAAGTTTGACTGATACCCATTTTTAGTCACTCAGCATTTTTGAGAAGTGAGCTAGTAGAAGACGTAGAAGACGTTGTTCTGTCACTTACATAGGGTTATATCTAGTCTAGCTGTCAGTTATCACTTTAAAGTCTGCAAAGCGCTTTACAAATATTATCTCATTTGATCCTTACAACAACCTTCAGAGGCAGGCGCTATTATTACCTCCATCTTACAGCTGAGGAAACCGAGGCAGGCAGAGGTGAAGTCACTTGTTTGGGGTCACCCAGCTGAGTAAGCGTCTGAGGTGGGATTTGAACGCAGGCCTTCCTGACATCCAGGTCTGGCGTTTCATCCACCGTGCCACATTGGGCAGTGAGACCTTCACTCACAGGTGTAATTTGAAGTGAGGTTTATTCCAGGTGTCGCAGGGACTGACACACACATAAGGTGCCTCTTGACAGCGTCTCCTCAGGCGGTGAGGCTGGGAGCCTGCTTCTGGGCAAGTTGTGACGATGTGTAATGAAGTTCTTTGGAGAGGTTGTTGGAGTACAGATCAACATTTTATAACTGGTTCCAGTCTGCTTGACCATGTGTCTAAGAGAAGCCTTTTTGACCGACTTTCTAGTTACAACTGGGGCACTTTCCAGAGGTCTTAGTTGGCCTGTGAGCAGAGAGGCAGCTCTTACTTTTGGTAATTTTGGAGAGGGGCAGAATTTTGCAGCGTAATTAGAAGGACCAGGCTAGTCAGTTGCAGCACCTGATGCAATGTTTTTTAATATTTGAAAAATAATTTTACTACAATTTTACCTATCTATGGAAATATACTTTACATGAAAATAATTATAAGCAGATATTAAAATTTTATTTTAAAATTAAAATTTTCATTCTGGTTTTCTAGTATATGCAAATGTATTGCTTCAATTGATACCCTTTGGTCCTTTGAGCTATCCTTAAATTTTTGTTCTTCTCAAATTTAGTGCGTGATATTTGTATTTATTTTATAGCCAAGTGAGTATTATCTTGTGGTGAAAGGAAGGACTCTTACCCCTCCTAGAAGAAGAAATGAAAAACCTTGAGGGGCACCACTCCAGGTTTTCAGGGACAATGAGATGGTCTTTTTAAAAGCCAGAAGGACTAAAGTGTGAAAAGAAAAAATTTTAAAAAAGGATCTGAAGAGGCAGACAGGAATCTTGACCTTTCAGGAGATTGGAGAGTGAAAACATGTCATGTGGAGAAGGAAAGGATAAAGGACAGCTCAACATTTAGGGCTAAGAAACAAATTTGAGGAGCTTCCTAAAGAAGAGAGAGGCAGTCACTTTGAGGAGGAAGCAGCTGCTCGTCCTCAAAGAAGATCCACATCTGTTGTCAGGTGAGAAATCATCCATTAAGTTTCAGAGGAAGAAAGGAATAGAGGTGGCTGATTCCCTGCAGAAGGATGCTGAGGCAGCTATTGGTTGACCTGATAACAATGTTGGGAAAAGGTCATTGTCTTCCTGGAGAATGTATCTGTTAAAATTGATTATCTGACATAAAAAGGAAACTGAGGACAAAGCTACCGAGCCACCTATGATTTAATTTGCAGAGCTAGCATTTGCATAGAACCTGACTCTTCAGAGGTCAGAGACAAGGAGTGATTTAAACAGATGATTTTTAATAACAAAAGAGGAAAATTTCAAAAAATGACAGACACTTGTTTTGAATGTAATTCAACTGGACAAGGTAGGTCATCTGACTAGTTAGCTTCTCCCAGACTTTCTTAATCCTACGCTAGATGTCCTTGCCTCAGGTGGTACCTTTTGCAACCAGAAAGTGAACTGGGAAAGAGGAACTCGTGGTCAGTGGTTAGCAGTCACTGTGCCACCCGCCCCCATCTTCCTTTGTGGAGTCCATTACTCAACTTGGACTGTAGCTAAAGAAAAAGAAAAGGGGGCTTAACTTAACCTCTGGCTGACCTTTCTCCAGCTGTCGTAAAAGGGAACTTGACCTCTGGTCAACTCCACTTTCTGCTGGAAAGGGGAACTCTTGAAGAACCTTAAAATCCTATGATTATTTGATTCTTCTAAATGATAAAGTCTTCTCAATCTATTTATTCCCTGAATCTACAGGCAATCTAGACTTAAGAGACTATCTGTCTTCCTACAGAATGGAGCCTAATCCTATAATCGAACTAAAAATAAATCAAAGCAGTCAAAACGAGCTGATTTCTTTTTCACATCCAAGTCATGGGAGAGAGAATCCCAAAGACTTGTCAGGAAAGATGGCTACTGCTTACTTGTGGTGATTCACTTGAGCACTAATGAAAACACAGTATTGTCAAAGATTATAAAATCTTATACAAGCACCTGAACCCTGCCCGGGGATGGGTAATTTTTAAATGAATGCTGCCTGTCGATGCAAAAAAGAAAAGTCGATATGGGAAGGGAGCAGCCAGTTGCTGATGATGGTTGCTGAGAATGAGATTTGAATTCCTGGACCCACAGCTGAAAATATAGGAATATCTCTGGCTCTAGCCAGGGATTAGGTGCATCTAACCAGGGCTGAATGTAAGAATCGATTTGCCCTCAGGATGTAACAGATTTTTTTTAAAAAAAGGTCCAAGTAACACCAAAATATTCATAGCAGCATTTTTTTGTAGTAACGAAAGACTGGAAACAAAATCGATGCCCATCGATGGGGAGAGGATTAAACTAAGTATTATGGGGACAAGCCCATAGAACACGTGTTGTGGGGGTCCATGGGAATGGAAACATGCTTTGGCCCCTTGCTAAAAGCACATGTGCTAAGGTTGATTCCTGGTTGGTTCTTGTAGGTCCCCAGGACTGCGTGCCATATCAGAGATGTTTTTGGTGACTGTGCTAGGACGAACTGCCCCATCTGTGTTATATAAGAGTTGCAGAAAAGCTCCATTTTTCGCTCTTGGTAAGCTGGTACTCTCTTGTGACATAACCAAGCTGGTCCTCCTCTTCCCATCTTCCCAGCACAGCCATGATAGCCTGAAGTGAATATTTGACAAAGATGCTAAACATGTGCTTGCTTAGGTGAGCCTGAGGTAGGACCTCAAGTCCTGGGCTTATTCTTCTGATTTGCATTTCTGGACCCAAACATAGGTCGCTGAACAGACATCCTGAGAGATGGGCATTTCCGGTAGCTGCCTTATAAGTTTGAGAGGTCCGGAGTCCCTAAGTTGCCCTGTGGTAGGGGCTTCCTGCAACTTCACTGTCCTTGGAAAAGATAATCATTTGCAGAAGAATGCTACAGCTAAAAGGAAAATGAAAACCCGAGCCATACCTAGCTGGACAGAAGATCAGGACGTTATTTCTTGGGCAGTATAGTTCCATGTTCAACAGTCCTTCAAGGATCAGAGGGCCATGTTGTTGCTGAGTCATTTCAGTTGTGTCTGACTTTTTGTGACTCCATTTGGGGCTTTCCCGGAAAAGATACTGGAGTGGTTTTCCATTTCCTTCTCCAGCTCATTTTACAAGTGAGGAAACTGACTTGCCCAGGGTCATGCAGCTAGTAAATATCCAAGGCCAGATTTGAACTCCAGAAGACGATTCTTCTTGACTCCAGGCCTGGCACTCTATCCACTGCGCCATCTAGCTATGGTCTAGAGGACCATATATTTAGATTAATAAAGCTGACGGCTTATTGTTTCACGCTTTAAGTATTTGTTACTGCTTACTTATGATAGGAGGGAGGTGGCAGTGTTTCTCTGACCCATGGAGCAACATCAAGCAGCAGCAGCTCTGGCCAGATCACCCACACCTACTCCTGTGACACTGGAGAGGCAAAAGCTAGAATGAAAAGGTATAAAATGGTGGGTTTTTAAAAAAATAAAATTTCTGTTCTTTGCCTAGGCAACTAGAGTGCTGAGATAAAAACAAAACAAAAACCAGGTACGTAGGAACTGGGCAACCTTATTGCCTTCCCTGGGCTTGAGACAGGTCAGATATTTTCATATTAGTCATTTTGTACAAGAAGACAAAAGAAAGAATGAAAGGACAGAGAGAGAGAGAGAGAGAGAGAGAGAGAGAGAGAGGGAGAGAGGGAGAGAGGGAGAGAGAGAGAGAGAGAGAGAGAGAAGGAGGGAGGAAAGAAGGGAGGGGGGGAGGAAGGAAGGAAGATAGCATCCTTTCAGACAGTATCAGTTCTTTTTCTGGAGCCAGATAGCATGCTTCATCATTAGTCCTTTGGAATTGTTTTGGATCATTGTATTGCTGAGAGTAGCTAAGTCATTCACAATTCTTCATTGGCCAATACTGCTGTTACTGTGTACAGTATTATTATGTTAGTATGTATAGTATATGTATATATTCTCCTGGTTCTGCTCACTTCACTTTGCATCAGTTCATGTAAGTCTTTGAAGGTTTTTCTGAAATCATCCTGCTTGTTATTTCTTATACCATAATAATGTTGCATCACAATCATATACCACAGCTTGTTCAGCCATTCCCCAGTTGATGGGCATCCCTTCAACTTCCAATTTTTAGCTACTACAAAAAGAGCTGCTATAAATATTTTTGTACAAATAGGTTCTTTTCCCTTTTTTGGATGTTTTTGGGATATAGACCTAGCAGTGGTATTGCTGGATCAGAAGGTATGCACAGTTTTATAGCCCTTTGGGCATAGTTTCAAATTATGAGCTATTATTTTTAAAGGTTGTTTACCAACATAAGTGCCTCTGACCTCGAATGGCTATTTTGGGCCCATGTGTAAGGAAGTGCCCAAGTGCTATAATCCTATAAATCAAGGGATCTTAATCTGGGGTCCATGGACCCTTCTGGGTTCTATGGATAGATTTTAGAGTATCTGTGAATTTGATTGGTTACATCTTCATTTCAATATAATTGGTTTCCTTTGTAATCTTAGATATTTTATTTTATGCATATAAAAGCATTATTTTGAGAAGTCTGCAACATATAACATGGCTAAGAACCTCTGCTATAGACAGTCACCATCTGAGCAGGAAAAGTTACAATTTTCTGGCCCTTCAGCTCTGGGAATGTAAATGTATGTGTTTTGCATGAACATGGACTGAACACGAATGTCTTGATTGTTCAAGACCTTGAAAGACAAGGGTCAAACATTCCACCTCCACTTTTGACTACCTATGTCTTGACTCTTTGATGCCCTAATATCCCTGAGAAGTGGGGAGATTACTGAGGTATCACTAACATACTTCAGAAATGAGAGTTTTTCTCTCCATATAAAGAGACCTCCTCTCATGCTGTCATCTCAGGAGCTGAATCTGTGGGTGTATAGTCACTGACAACATGAGACTTAACAAGCTTGGACAAGAGAATATGGGAAAGCATGTGAGCAAATATCAGCAGTTATGTTCTTAGCATTCACTCTTTGTCTGAGACCCAGTCAGCTTTTATTAAATTTCACTAGTATATTTAAATATGCATCTTTTCCCCTACTGGGCCTGCAGACTTACCACAAAACCGCTTGTTTAGACAATATTTGCTATGAAATGCTGGGGAATGAAGAGGAAAGACTGAACACATTTTTAGTCCTCGAAAATTAACCTTTCAATCCCAGAACAACACTGAGCATGGATATGACAGAAGCAGATAAGCTAGTTGAATAGTGAGAATAGAGTGAATAAAAAGATATTCTGGGAGTGCTGCTTCGGCACCCTTAAGCTATTCAACAACAACAAAGAACAAACAAAAGTCTTTGTGTTATTAGATGGATCTTCTTTGGAGGATTTATGGAAAGATATGGACAAGAATCACACAGAATGAGAAAGTATGTGTATCTGTGTGTATTTGTTGGGGATAGGGGAATGATCTGCACTGATGGACAGAATACCTACATTGATAAAATAATTAAGATCATACATCAAAATATATTTCCGTACCTATTGAATGCTAAACAATCTGACTTAGTATTTTTTCCCATATAGATAACCAGTAGTAAGTAACAGCCTTCTTGCATCTCTGGAAGTTTTTGGGTCACGTCTTTTGTGAATATCTTGACTGTTCATGTCAGTTGATGTACCACCATCTCCATGTAAATCAGCATAGGAATCCTACTATTGTGACAAGTCTTTTTTTTTTTTTTTCTGAATCCAGTAACAGATTCCTTTGTTCGTGATGGGATTTATGAATCACTTTCTATGGAACATGAGAAACTGCTTTCTCCTTAGAAGGCCCTGACCTATCCTTTCTGGTGTAGCATCAGTAGGTGGCATTGTAGAATGTATTTGATCTCTCAGCTCCAACTTCCCTTCTAGAAGAGAATAGAGCTGAATTTCAACTTTACCTAGGCCTCACCTTTCTTTACCCTGACTTTTTGTTTCCCACATTGGAGATTTAATCAGCCATATCCTATTGCAACAATCAACCTAGGACCATATAATGGCCTTCAGATATCTCTGGTCCCTTTCTCTGCTGTTTTATGGAGTTTACATCAGATAGAAATTCATTAAATAATTAAAATAGCTTAGAGCCCCCAGTTAGGAAAATTCAGACAGAAGTTTGTTCTTGGCCCTAATCAAATTTTTTTTTATCTATCTCCTTATGCTTCTTGTTTATTGACTGACTGACTTCTCTATATTTGAGGCAGTTTCATGATGCAGGGAATATTCAAGTAAGAGAAATAACCAGAATATGGTACGGTATCTACTATTAGATTGGCATGGAAAGAAGTTGGGGAAAGAGTAGACTTTTTTTTTTTTGCAGGTTGGTACAACTGGTACTTGAGGAGGTCACTGCAACTGGTCACTTCAGTCCAAATCCTCTATTTTAAGATGCCTCTGGATTTCTCCTTTTGCTGGGGCTCAGCTCTCCTTTTCGGTTTCTCCTTTCACCTGTTGCCCCTGTTCCACTGATCCTTTCTAGTTAAGTCATGCTTGGGACTCCCCACAGCTCTTGCAGTTTCCACTCCTTTGTATCTGCTCTCTTGGGGGCTCTGTTTCTTTTCAAAACTCCCAGGCATGACTCAAGCCTTCCTTGTGGCTCGAAGAGGGTGAGTCTAAATTGTCCTTAGGGTTGTGAAGGAATACTTGTCCCCTTGAACCACAAATCCCAGAATGTCAATCAGTTCTCAAACCTCTTATAATGTAAACAGCCTCTTACTGATTTTGGAACTCCAGTTTCCCAGGTATATATCTCACATTCTTTCTTTGTACCAGTTTCTTCTACCTCTTAACTTCTTGATGTGAGGTCATCCCTGTTTTGAATTCCCCTCTTTTTTCTTCTTCATTCTTCTTCTTTTGGAGTCTCTTATTGCTGAAGGAACCCTTTATCTCTCTTAATAAGCTGGAAAGCAGGAGGAAATTCCATTATCTTCCCCTCTAGGACGGAGCCCAATTCACACTTAGTACAATTATATTTATTGATTGCCTATGGCAAAGATAAACATAGCATCATTTCTGTAGGTCATCGGAACATTTCTCCTTTCCTTCCCACACCTGCTAGAATTGAGACCTTTTTGTCATTTGGGGCTTCTCTAGCCAATCTTGCTACTACCTAAAAAAATAACCTTCCTCTTTGTTGTGCTTGTTTTTTTCTCTCCTACAGCTGTGTCAGAGTGGGCTTAGGAGCCCCAGATTTTATATGCTGCCAAAGTCCTCTTCTCTTGAATTTCCTCTCCTAATCTAGTTTTCCAGGTGTGCATAATCACTGATTGGAAGATATTCTGCCAATACCCTAATTACCCCTAGTATTTGCAATAGCTGCAATTAGCTTTTAGAAGAGCCTAGAAAGAAAAAAATATGGAACAGCACTCACCTTTTTCCTTATCTTCTCTTTTGTGCTGCCTCTCAGAAGTGGAATAAGCCACGTGGAGTATAGTTAATTCTATGCCTAACTGTGTGGTCAATAAGGAGGAACTGAGTTGTGAACGACAGCAATCTTTGAAGGCAGTGGCCATGCCATCTTAGAGTTAGTGAGTGATAAAGAAGGAAATACCAGGCCTTATCTAACATTTATCTTAGTCTTTATGGGAGTGGATTTCAAAGTGTGCTGAAGTGGGATCCCATTCTTGAGATTCTATATGAGAAGTCATCTCCAGAGAGATGGGATATTTTCAAAAGCAAAATTCTGGTGTGATGGATCCCAATGAGGAAGAAAAGGGGGAAGTATCTAGAGACTTCAAGAACTCAGATTTTAAAAGAACACATGATACAATGGGAAGCATGTTAGATTTGAATCCAGAAAAAAATGGGTTCAAATCCTGCCTCTGCCAAGTATTGTGAGACCTTGGGTAAGTTGATTAACCTTTCTGAGCCTCCATTTCCTCATCTTTATTTTTTTTAATTAAAAAAATTACTCATTTAAAACTTAAATACAAAAGAAAAAAAGAACATTTCCATGTACACAGCAGAATGTGACAAGATTCAATATAAAACAATAAATTTCCATTTCACAAAAACCTATGTAATAAATCCTATGCTTTGTTTTCAAAGCAACCCAGCCTTTCTGCACTTCCTTTCTAGATTTTCTTTTGTTCTCTACTGTGTACTTTTTATTTTATTTGTTTTCTCCTTTCCCTCCACCCCTGACCTAGAGAAGGCTACAATTAAACACGAATATATATATGCACATATCCATTCATATTCATAAACATGCACACATATATGTATACAAATACACACATGTACATATATATATATATATATATGACTATACTATGCATATTTCTATTTGTCAGTTCTTTCTCTGGAGGGGGATAGTATCTTCCTTCAAAGGTCCAAGTCTTTCCTTATTTTTCCAAATCAACCAGCTCTTAATTTCTTATATCATAGCAGTATTCCATCACAATCATATACCACAGCTTATTTAGCCATTCTCCAATTAAAGAGCATCTATTATTTTAGCCAATCTGATAGTGTAAGATGATATCTCAAAGTTATTTTAATTTGCATTTCTCTAATCAATAATGATTTAGGGCATTTTCTCATATAATTATATATAGTCTTAATTTCTTCATTGAAAAACTGCCTGTTCATTTACTTTGACTGTTCACCAATTGGGGTATGACTCATATTCTTATAAATTTGACAGAGTTCTCCATATATTTGAGAAATATTACCCCCATCTGAGAGATTGTCTATGAAAAATTTCCTCCAATTTTCTGCCTTCCTTCTAACCTTGGCTACATTGCTTTTATTTGTAGAAAAAAATTTTAATTTAAAATAATCAAAATTATCCATTTAATACCTCAATAATGCTCTTATCTCTTGTTTCTTCACATATTATTCTCCTATCCATGAGTCTGATCAGCAATATATTCCATGTCCACCTAATTTTCTTGTGAAATCTCCCATTATATCTAGGTCCTGCATCCATTTTGACCTTGTCTTAGTACATAGTTTAATATATTGGTATATTGGTCTATGCCCTATTCCTGCCAGACTGTTTTCCAGATTTCCCAATAATTTTTAACAAATAATAAATTCTTATCCTAAAAACTTAAATCTTTACATTTGTCAAAAACAAAATTACTATAGTCCTTTACTACTATCCATTTTATGTCTATTCTGTTCTACTAATCTACCTCTCCATATCTTAGCCAGTACCAGATAGTTCTGCTATCTGTTTTCGTTTTTTGGGTAATTTCATCCCATTCACATTCTAAATTGTAATTATTGTGAATATCCTTCCATCCTATTTGTATTCATTATCCTTCTCTGTTTCCTCATCTTTAAAGTGAAAATGTTGGGCTATAGGACTTCTAAGGTCAGTCCTAATTCTATGATAAAAGATTAAAATATAAGAACAACTGAGGATGAAGACAAAAGGATAGCGAGATCCCGTAGTATTAATGTTATGAGACTGGCAAGATGTAGTGAGAAGTTGTAAAAGAGTCTAGCTTCCCAATGTCCCCATTAAGAGTAGCAGTAGAAATGCCAAACAAAAGGGGAAAAAATTATACAATGGAGGAAATAGGAGATTTACAGAAAAAGAAAAGTGATGAGCAAAGAAATAAGAAAGCAGGAAAAATAGCTCCAATAAAGTGAACAAGTGCTAAACTAAAGAGAAGATATTTTAAAAAACAGAATTATCATAAGTAATGGTCCCCCAAACAAAGCTGGAGCCATCAGAAGACCCATCAATGTAGAAAATAAACACACTAAAGGAAATAAAAGAATTGATACCAGTAAAAACAAAACAAAACAGAAAAGACAAAATGACAAAATTCCATTGCATGTAGTTGATGTCATTGGGTTTTTTAAACACTATGCTCCTCTATCTGATGGTTTCCAGGTCTTATTAGCCTGATCTGTCCAACTGAGCAACATTTTTATGTTTTAATCAGTTTCAAGTAGTTTTGGTCACTTCTGTTTTGTAGTATAGTTTGAGGACTGATACTGCTAGGCTAGTTCTTTGCCTCTTTTCCCATGATTCATCTTGAGATTGCTGACTTTTGTTCTTTCATATGAATTGTTATGATTTGTCTAGTTCTATAAAGTAACTATTTGGTAGTTTGATTGGTATGACACTGAATCTATAAATTAGTTTAGGTAATATTGTCACTTTTATTATGCTGACATAAAAAACCAACCATAAGAAATTAATTTCTTTACAATAAGGTCTTCTTTTATTTCTGTAGAGTGTTTGTAGCTATATTATATAAGTTTTATGTATGTCTTAGTAAATGGATGTCCAGATATCTTATAAAATCTATAATTACTTTGAATGAAATTTATTTCCCTTTATCTTCCTGATGAATTTTGTTGGTAATATACATAAAGGCTGATCACAGTCATGGGTTTATTTTATATCCTGCTACTTAACTGAAGTTGTTGTTTCTATTAATTTTAGATGAATCTCTAGGATTCTCTAAATAAATGATCATATTCTCAAAAAGCGATAATTTTATTTCTCCTTGGCCTATTCTTATTCCCAGATTTTTTCTTGTCATTACTAAAGCAAGCATTTGTAGAAATATTTCAAATTAATAGTGGAGAAACTAAAAATTTTTGCTTTACCTCTGGTCTGATTTGAAAGGTCTCTAGGGTTTCTCCATTTCAGATAATGTTAGGTCTTGGTGTTAGGTAGATAGCATTTACCATGTTATGGATAGCCCCATTTGTTAGTATATTTTGAGGTATTTTAAACATAGCCAGGGTTATATTTTTGTCAAAAGCCTTTTCTGCTTCTCTTAATATAAACCACATTTTTTCTTTTTAAAATCTATATACACAGTTATGTTTATAATTTCCCTAATATTTAGCCAACCCTGAGTTTCTAGGATAAATCCAACCTGTTGTAATGTAGAATCTTTTAAATATATTGTTTTTACTAATATTTTGTTAAATATTTTTGCATCAATATTAGAGATATTGGTCTGTAGATTTCTTTCTGTGCTTTCTTTCTCTCTCCTGATTTAGGTACTGGGACCATATTTGTATCACAGAAGGAACCGTCTTCTTTCTCCATTTTTGCAAACAATTTATGTAATATTGGAGTTGGTTGCTCTTTGTATATTTGATAAAGTCAACTTATAAATCTACCTGTACCCAGGTTTTTTTTCTTTGAAAATTCCTTTGTGGTTTATTCAATTTCTTTTTTTCTCTGCTAACTTAGGAAATCTAATGCTGTCCAAAAAGAAATTTCTAATGCTGTTCGTAATAAAAAATAGAGAATGATATTCATTTTAAAAAACACACTCACACCAGTGCTGATCTGTACAGGTCTGTAAAGTAAAACACACATCTTAGATATTCTTGGTGGGATACTCTCAAAGTTTTGTGTTCACGTCTATTATATTAAAGTATCAAAAATATATTTTACCTGATAATTAAACTGGTTCACTGGCCTCATTACGAAATTATTGGATGACCTACCAAAGTTGTGATTATTCTGGTTGAATATATGCCTATTGTGGGGGTGCAAATTCTCCATTGTCTTGACTGTTGCTATCTTCAGAAGAAGAAGCACTATCTATAGCATCTAGCATTGGTAGCATCCGTGAATCTGGAGGGAGGTGGAGTGGCTAGTGATGTATTACCTATTCTGGTTGCCATATTCTGTTAAAGGTTGTATCTCCTTGAAAACTCCCATAGTTGTTTGGACCAGATTCTCTCCCAGACACATCTTGTCCATTTGGCATCATTCCTGAAGGTGGCACCAGCTCACTTTGCTGGCTTGAGGCTTCTCTGGGTAATTCATGCTTGAGCTAATGCAGCCCAGTCCATCTGACTTGGGTTCTGTCGGTGCTGGAATGACTACATCTATTGTTGTTGATGAAAAGGCCATTGCTGCCAAGGCTATCCTCCTTGATCCGTCATTTTGCTTGACTATAAATTATATTTCCTATCTTAAATGTTTGCCTTCCCTTTAAAGGTCAGGCTGCTTCACACATGGAACTTAGGATAACAGCAGCAAGTTCATTTTCATCCGTTTTGGCCAAGCCACCACTGTGGTCACTATAGCAACTTCTCCACCTGCTTCATTCATTTCACTTTTTCTTGCACCCTTGCTCTTCTTTTTCAGTGGGGAAAGAACAAGAATAAAAGGATTTAGCTAAGATATGAGGGAAAATTTCCTGTCCACAAAGACCGTTCCATATTGAAATGTGTGGCTGTAGAAACCTACAGAGGTTTCTTTAAGAGGAAAGAATTAAAGTTTTTGGGGAGACCTTCTTGGAATTGGGTTGTCGAAATATTTCAACATAATTTTGTTGCTATCTTTTGTTTCTGTATCACTTTAATTTTCAAATGTATTCCTTTCTTTGACTTCCCTTTCCTACCCAGACTTCCCTTTCCTCCCTGGAAACAAAAAACAAAAGAGAAACAAGAAGAATGCAGCAAAACAAATTAACACATCAACCCAGCCTGACAGTATATGCAATGTTCCGTAGACATAGTCCCCCACTTCTGCAAAAAGTGGAAAGACACTCATCTCATCCTCTCTTCTCTGAAGCCATCTTGATCATTATAATTCCACCTTTGTTTTTAACATTTGCATCCTTGTAGCCACTGCATATATATTTTTCCCTGTTCTACTTATTTCACTTAGATCAATTCATAGAAGTTTCCACCTGATTCTCTGTGTTCTTCATATTCATCATTTCTCTCAGCAGAGTAATCTTCCAGTCACACTCATGTACCACAATTTATTTAGTCATTTACGTCAATAGGTACTGACTTATTTACATTTATTTATTTGCTGTGAAAAGTACTTCTCTGGATACCTTGAGACCTTTCTGTCTTTGACTTCCTTTGACTTTCTACTTTGGCTAATATGCTTAGCAATTAATTCTCTAGGTCGAAGGTTTGGACATTTTAATCACTTTATCTGAATTGCTTTCCAGACTTAATGACTAGTCCAGTATTTTTTCCACTATATCACGCTTATACTTCCAAGTTTGGAAACTAGACAGAATGCACAGCTGACACACAACTGTTTCCATAATGGGCAGATCCCCCATGTTGTAGTCAGCTAAGTTAATTCAACAAACATTATATTCAGTACTTGGGGTACAAGAGTAAAGAGCGATACAGCTCTTGCTTTAAAATGTTAGCAATCTAATAGAGGAAAACAACATATACATACAATAAGACGGCCTATGAAAGGAGTAATGATGGCATCTTCAGTGCTCCTTAGATTGTGGGTCATGGGGCCGTGAAAAGTTTGGCAACAATAGAAGGTTTCTGAACGCACAATGACCAAAAATCCATTAAAAATCACTCATAGTGAATCCGAGGTGTTTCTGGAAGCACTTGCCCCATCTTGCAACTTCACTGTAGCCTTGGTTCTAAACACAAAGCATGAGCACTTTGCACGGCACACGCCCTCAGGCCATGCAGTGCCGAGGAATGCTACCAAAACATGAAAAGGGGGTTCCCCCCCCCCGCTCCCCGAGTGGAAAAAGTTGAAGAATCCCTTATGAAATGCTACAAAAAAAATCTTTCAGAAGGAGGAAACACTTTGGGCTGGGGGCAGTGGGAGGGTAGAGGGAAAAATCTTCTCTCTGTCTGAGGATGGGCCTAACTCCTCAAGGAGGTGATATATGAAGCAGAACCCACAGGAAGAAAATGATCTTATTACATAGAGATATGCAAGGAGTATGTTCTAGGCATAGGGTAAGAATCGTGCCAGTGCCCAGAAGCAGTAAAAAATCAGGGTGTGATTAGGAGAACAGTTGTTGGTTCAGCATCTCTCTAATAAAGATATCATGTATTAATGTGTTGTTTTTTTTACTCCTCCACAAAATTCCTACTCCTTTGCCTCATAGTGTTATGGAAGTAAACTTGGGTTTTTTCAGCAGGACCCCAGCTGGAAAGACTTTAACTTCATCTCAATCTTTGTTACTTGAGGAATATTAAATATAAACATTAAATTAATTAAATATAAAAAACCGTTTTGCTACTAGGTTGACTATGGCAACTCATGAAACAAAGACAAATATAAAATGGTCCTCACCTTCTTTATGCTGCTACAGTGATAGCTGTGGAGTGGCAGGAAAAGGGCCAAAGGACACTAGGAATTAGTTTTTAGACAATCTATGTACATTTGCTTAACTATCATTGCTATAAACGTGAGAATGTGGTCCAACAACCAATGAGCTGACATAATATTGGAGAAAATAAATGTCAACATTGACATTCACATTATAAATAGTAAGATTTGTCTAATTCTTAAAAGGAACATGCAGGAACCCAATTATTATTTTGATGTTTATTTCTCTTTGCTATTTGATTAACTTTTCTCTTTAGTATTGAGATGCTATGCCATTTTGTGCAAATATTAAATATTGTGAATATTTCATTATCTCTGATATTATTTCATTAGCTGTGGTGGAATTAAGGGCTCTTTGTTTCCATGTCTATTTTTTACTGTTGCCTTTTCTGAGATGATTGCTACACTTACGTTTACAAAAAATTCATTTGTAGCCTATTAAGTACTGTTCCTTCCCCACAGTTTAATTCTGTGTAAATCTTTGTGTTTCAAGTGTTGAACAACATATTGTTGGATTTGGGTTTTTAATCCATTCAGCTAGACCCTTGAATTTTTACGTTGGGTTCACTCCATTCGATTAATGTGATTTCAATTGTTATTTCCCTCCATTATAGCCTCATTTTTTTTCTTTTCTCTTACGCAATTCTTGGTAAATAAAAGGAAGAGTAGATAAAGAAGGAATCTGCTCGATACTATTTATCTCTAACTGATAGGGTCAGTTCTTACTCCTCTTCTTTCTTCACCAGGCACGGGATGTTATCTCTTAAATTTTTCTTTCTTTCTTTTTAGTCTCCCCTTTATGATCAGACCTCTGAAGATGATGTTTGGTTTTTTTTGTGATTATTTCCTCCCCAGTTCTGCCCTCCCTCACCCTTTCTCCATCTTTTTTCTCATTGAATTTAATGTATTTCTATAACAAATTCTCATTTGTCTGATTCGGATATGATTATGAGCGAGGTTCATGGGATATCTCCTGTAACTTAATGACTTAAAATAATACATTTCTTCCCATCCACCTTTTTCTTGTTATATTCATTTCTTATTCCCTTTTTTGCCTCCCTCAAAATCAACAAAAAAGAATGAAAATGGGGAAGATACAGATTTCATAATAACCTGGAAAGACCTGCGTGATCTGATGCTGAGTGAGCAGAGCAGAACCAAGAGAATGTTATACATAACTGCAGACATTGATTCTGTGATGACTAACTTTGATAGACTTGGCTCTCCTCAGCAATACAAGGCTCAAAGACAACTCCAAAGGACTCATGATGGAGAGAGCTGGCTACATCTAGAGAAAGAACTGTGGAGTCTGAATGCAGATTGAGGCAAACTACTTGCTCTCTTTCCTTTTTTCTTTTTTTTTTCTCTTTTTTGTTGGGTTTTGTTTCTTCTTTCTCATGATTCATTCCATTGGTCATAATTCTTCTTTATAGCTTGACTATTGTGTAAATAAGTTTAATGTGAAGTTATTTGTAGAAGATATATCAGATTCCATGCTGTCTGGGGGAGAAGGGGAGAGGGAGGTGGGGGGAAGAAAATCTGGAACTCAAAATCATGCAGAACTGAGTGTTGTAAACTAAAAATCAAAAATCTTAATAAAAAAAGAACAAAACCATAGCTATTCTCTGTGGTTTTGTTACTTAGCTTCCTTTGTGGCTGTTGAAATAATGGGAGTCTGAAGGGACACATTTCTTTCTCCTCTATTAGAACGTAAACACTTCAACATTATTAGCCCCTTCCAATTGCTTATGTGTACTTATCTTTCCAGGTTTCTCTTGACTCCTGTGTTTGCACTTCAAGGATTCTGCTCAGCTCTGGTCTTTTATCAGAAATGTTTGAAAGTAATTTATTACCCTAAAGGTCCATTTTTGTTCCTGTAGGATTATACTCATTTTTGCAGGGTAAGATACTCTTGGTTGTAAGCCAATACCTTTTGCTTATGTATGTGCTGTGCAATTACCGTCTTTGTCTGGGCTTGTAGCCAAGACTTTTCTTAATCTATAGTATTTTTCATTGCATTTGTTTTATTTGTTTACTTATTTTCCCTAATATAACCCTTCTGCCAAGGTTGCAGTCTTCAGACCCATTTACCAGGGTTTGGACTGGCTTCCCTGGTATAAGGCCTTTCCTACTCTCTAGTTACATATTTTTTGTTTTGGCCGTTATGGAATGGATGCATGTTCTTGCTTCTATGGGGCGGGGGGAGTATGTTGTTGTTTCATCTGGAATCCTCTTGAGGTCTTTGCTCTGATGTGTGTGGGAGAGCCAGATACCTTTAATCCCTTCACATAGTTGTCAACACTCCACAGGATGATGCTGCAGGCAGATGGTAATCACCACTCCACTGGGTAATCTTTCAAGGCAGACTTCAGGAGTTTTGGGCCCTGGTCCAACTATTACTACTCCTGCTCCTACTCCTACCTAACTACTCTTCCAGGCCGTCTACTCTTCTAGGGCAGTGAAAGAGGAAAAGGGTACATTAGATATTGCTCCTCTGGTGGCTATCTTCTTATAGGACAGGTGGGGGTTAGAGGATGGAAAAGACGGCATTAGGTGTCCAGGAGGGAAAGTATGTACTCATGGCCCCTTTTGGCAGCTGATGATCTAGGGTCATGGTGAGGGCTGGGGAGCTGGTAGAAAGGACAGAGGGTATTTAACCCTGGCCTCCTGGCATATTTTCCTTATAAATGAAACCAGAAAATATAATTTGTTGATAAATGAAAGGATGTCTTACGGGTTATTTTTGGAAAGGCAAAAAAAAAAAAAGAAGTTGCTAAAGTTGGTTTCATCATTTGTTCAAAAGCCATACAAAACATGAGTTCATAGGACACTCAGTCATCTTGCCTTTAAGGGCTTGGAAAATTACAAACAAAAAGACAACCTTAAAGGTATTTGCAGCTTATGTCCCCAAATCTGCTGCAGTAGATGAAAAAGTAGAGAAAAATCTATGAAGCACTCAATCACACCCTCCAATTCAGTCAACATGTACCTTAAAACTTGGTGACTTCAATGCAAAGGTAAGCATAAGGGAGGATAGTGAAAAATAAATTTTAAAATATGGCTCAGGATTAATTTTTTAAAAGATGTCAAAGGCTAGTAGACTACTCAGAAGTCATACCTTTATGATGAAAACTTTCTTCAATCAGATAAACAAAAGATACTGAATATAGTGAGCATTGAACATCACAAAAATGAAATTGTTATCTTAAAAGAGAAAATGATTGATTAGAGTACGGGAGTCATTTTTTATTCAGTTGTCTATTAACTAGACAATTGCTATTAGTTCATTGGAACAAAGGTCAAAAATCCACAATAAGCTAGAAGAAAGGATAAAGATGACAGCAACCACAACAAAAACCCAATGAAATTACAACAGCTCCAAACCGATCTATTCAAATAAGATATTGACATCAAAGAAAAATGGATTTTTAACGTGACTTGAAATACCATCATTTTCTACGGGAGTTAAACCTACAGAAAGCAATCACAATAACAGAGGCCAAAAGAATCTAGAGACTACCTCAGATACCAACTACTTCATATCACCAAACAGAGAGACATAATGGTCAAAAGTAACACGGATTTAACTTACAAATTCAGTGGCGAAACATTTGAGAGAAGCATAGTAGTAGATTATGAGCAACATCCCTTCACAAAACCCTGAAGTGCGGTGCAATGAATTTGCAGAAAGCCAGGAATGAGAACCAATGGAACCAGATCATCCCAAGACCATTTGAAACAGGAAGGAAGACAACAAACATGTCAAATGGAACAGATCAGTTAGAATTTCAATAGTGAGCTATTTTTTATTATTGGTGACAGGGGAATCACAGTTCGTACTCTAATGCATCAATCCCTCACATGCTATGTGAAGAAAAAGAAATTGGCCCTAAAAAGATGATGATGGAAAAAGCAGCTGGACTAGACTAAGCATACACACCAGGAATCTTTGCTGGAAGTAATACAATTTAAATATATCAAGGGATTAATTTTTTAGATATCCAAAAGAGAAAGAAATGATTGAGAAAAAAAATCATGTGTGGTACTATTTTTTTTAAAAAAGGGCAATTTAAGGAACATCAATAAACTACAAATATATTTACTTTACAAATTTTTATGACCTATACATGTACCAAAGGGATCCTTGACCCAAACATGAGACGATAACAAGAATGGTTTCCAAGAAAACCCCTATTTTTTTTACAGTAGACCATATTTTTATAGTTTCATAATTAATAAAAAACATATCCCCTTGTGCTTGTTGGCCCCCCCCAATGCATTCTACTTGATATAGCAAAATGCAACTATAGTGAGATTCTAGACTGCCTCTCCCAACCAATATGCACATTAATTAGTCTGATTCTCAGAGCTAGAATTATTATATTATACCTCAGGATTCTTGAGACATCATGAAGGATTGTCTCTTTTCTAATACTATTAGCTTGAACTCTCATTCTGGTTTCTATCCCTCATCCTAACCGCTACCCCACCCCCACCCTGTTAACCACTAAGGATTAGTGTTCTAGGTTTAATCAATTAACATGAATTAACTTTTATAAAAGAATATTTATGTTGAGGATATAGATTACAAATATTCCCTCCCAATACCTGGGCACACATTTTCCCCTATATCACTTGAGTCCCTGGGGGCAGTGGGTTCAAATTTAGTATTTAGCTCCTACATAGCATTTGCCTCACCAAATTCATTTGCAAATTTGGCATAGCCACTGGATGAATCCTAACCTCAGCTACTTTTGGATTAAGTCCCTCAGGTCTTTTTTTCGAGGACCACTGCTGGGCTGGCCACAAACCTGACAGGTCCTTTAGCTCCCAGACTCCTAGGGTTGAGTCTCACAAGGCTGTAGCATTCTGCAACACTCCTTTACCTAAGAACAGGAAGAGACACAACAGAGACAGAAGGAACAGCAGGGCCATGTGCTTAAGAGCCATATGCCAACACTCGGAGACCTTGTTCTTTACTGAGGTCTAAAGAATTCCTTGTTTCTACGCTTGTTCCTGAAAAGATCAAAATGAATATTACCTCTAGTTTCTATCATATTGATCTTTATTGTATTGATGTTATAATGTAATTGATTTTATGCTGTATTCATCTCTATATAATTGAGTCTGCATCTGCCTAAAGGTATATTTCTAATCCTTGAGGTGAACTCAGGAATTTAGCTTTCTGAAACTCTGAGTTAGTTTAAAGTTATAATTAAAAGAAAACTTGATATCCCACATACCTTCAGCTCCTGGAAAATTCTAGGACATCTGTTCATCAGTCTTTAAAGGCCTACAAGCTGACCTGCCATATTTCCACAAGATATATGGTCAGTCCTTACCTGTTCTTGTGCAATTAGGGGAGTGTTCAATCTCTCCCCAAAAGACAATAAGTCTGGCAGTTTTGATCCTCTAGTAAAGGTTATAAAATGTGGGATGGGTCCCATAAAACAATTAACACTCCTTCATTGCCACTGGGCAGCTAGGCAGTATCGTGGATAGAGTTCTGGACATGGAGTCAGAAAGACTTGAGTTTAAATGTGGTCTCAGACACTCAGACACACGTGACCCATGAAAGCTCTAAAAGAGGTCATGAAGAGTTGGACATGACTGGACAACAACAAGCCAAATCTTTCACAGTTGATCATCATTGCAGCATTACTGTTACTGTGCACTTCTCATTTCACTTTGCATCAGTTCATATAGGTCTTGCCATGATTTTCTCTGAAACCATCTCCCTTGTCATTTCTTATAGCACAATAGTATTCCATCACAATCATATGCCACAATTTGTTCGGCCATTCCCCTATTGATGGGCATCCCTTCAATTTCCAGTTCTTTGCCACCACAAAAAGAGCTGCTATGCATATTTTTGAACATATAGGAACTTTTCCTTTTTCTTTGATCTCTTTGAGATATAGACCTAGTAGTAGTATTTCTGGGTTTAAGGGTATGTACAGTTTTATAACCCTTTGGGAATAGTTCTAAATTGTTCTCCAGGATTATTAGACAAGCTTACAGCTCCAACAGTTTATTAGAATGCCCAATCGTCTCTAGAATTTATCATTTCTGATAGGTGTGAGGTGGTACCTCAGAGTTGTTTTAGTTTGTGTTTCTCTAATCAATAGCTATTTAAAGCATTTTTTCCTATCACTATGGATAGCTTTGATTTTTTCTTCTGAAAACTGCCGGTTCATGCCCTTTGACCATTGGCTATTATTTTTCTAAATTTGACTCAGTTCCTATGTGTTTGAGAAATGAGGCCTCATCAGAAACTTGCTCTAAAATTTTTTGATATTACTTCATTATTTGTGGTACCTTTCAGAAAAATGCAGTTTCCCTGATTATCTCTTTTAATTAGATTTATTTTTGCTTTTGTTTTGTTCCAGATCATGATTGCTACCCCTGCCTTTTTTTATTTCAGCTAAAGCATAATGGATTCTACTCCATCTTTTTAACTCTTTTGGTCTTTCTATTTCAAATGTTTTTTTTGTAAACAACATACAGTTATCACTCCCACATTGTGGGGGTCAAAATTACAGAGCCCCTGTGATCTAGAAAATCCATGTAAAATTTTTTGGCCCTCCCTTTGTACCAGAGAAAAAGTCTAAATTTTTTCTCTTTCTTTTGTGGGATGTTTATAGTATCTTACTGTAAAATTTCAGTCAAATATTTGGTCATAGGCTCTGTGTCTTCTGCTGGCTTTTGCATGTCATCTGCAACTTCCACAAAGCTCCCTCCAAACTCCCATTTAATTTCTTATGCCAACCCACGATATATTGAAACCTCAATGGAGAAAGTGATGATGTGGAAGGGATAACTATTGTTGGATTCTGACTTCTAATGCATTCTGCTGTCCCTTTTCATTTTATGGGTAAGCTCAGCCCATTCACATTCACAGTTATGAGCACTAACTCTGTATTTCCTCCACATCCTGTTTTCTCTGTTTATCCTTCTCTCTTTTTATCCTGTCCCTTCTGAAAAGTTGGTTTTACTTCTGACCACTATTTCCCTTAATCCACCCTCCCTTTTATCATCCCTGCTGCCTGCCCGCCCCACCCCCCCTGCTCTGGTCATCTCTTTTTCCCTTCTCCTCCTATTTCCCTGCTGGGTAAAGTAGATTTCCATACCCAACTGAGTTTGTGTACACCCCCACCCCCAAATATATATATATATATATATAGATAGATAGATATAGATATAGATATAGATATAGATATACATGTATATATATATTTAGACTTGTATGTATAAATTTAGATTTCTTCTCTGGTACAAATATCTATATACAATATACACACAGATATACATATGCATATACATACATATACATACACACACATACATGTATATTCTCTCTGTCTCTCTGTTTCTCTCTCTCTTCCTTACTCCACTATAAAAGCTCTTCTTTGTGCATCTCTTTTATGTGAGAAAAGTTTCCCCATTCTCTCTCTTCCTTCCCCCTGCTCCCAGTGCATCCCTGTTTCTCACCCCTTCATTTTTTTCAAGATCATCCCAACATAACAGACTCACACTCATGCCCTCTGTCTGCAGAGACTCCTTTTAACTGCCCTAATAATGATAAAATTCTTGAGAGTTACATGAATCATCTTCCTGGACAGGAATGTAAATAGTTGAACTTTATTGAGTTAATATGATTATTCTTTCGAGTTTACCTTTTCATGTTTCTCTTGAGTCTTGTATTTGAATGCCAAATTTTCTATTCAGTTCTGATATTTTCATCAGGAACACTTAAAAGTCCTCTATTTCATTAAATATCCATTTTCCCCCCTGAAGGATTAACTCAGTTTTACTGGGTAGGTTATTCTTAGTTGTGATCCTAGCTCCTTTGCCTTCTGGAATATCATATTCAAGCCTTTTCCTCTTTAACATGGAAATTGCTAAATCTTGTGTGATCCTGACTGTGGCTCCATGATATTTGAATTCTTTCTTTATAGCTGCTTGCAATATTTTCTCCTTGAAATGGGAGCTCTGGAATTTGGCTATAATATTCCAAGTAGTTTTCATTTAGAGATCTCTTTCAGGAGGTGATGGACGGTTTCTTTGAATTTCTGTTCCACCCTCTGGTATGAACTGGTTCCAGCATACCCCTAGAAATCCTATCTGGAGGATTTATGAGAGAATATGGACAAAAATAGCACAGGATGAGAAAGGTAGAAATGTACACCATTGGAGGGGATTCTCATATTATCGACAGTAAGAATATATTTAAGTATTTGCAACTCTTGTGTTAGAAGCTCTCTCCTGACACAGAGGACGTGGGTATATTTTGGGAACTTCTCATTTCTTTGGCTTATTACTCCCACCAAGATAATCTAGGAACTTCAGAACAGGATACTCACCAAGAGGAACCAAGAGCTGCCTTTACAAAGCTCTCAAGGATCAACATAAGAACATTTTAATTAAAAAATTAATGAAAATGAATAGGACTTGCACCTGAGCCCAGAGAAAGTAATGATTACTACCTTCCGACCTCAAAGGAGTAACCTTCCCTCAAAATTCTCCATGTACAGTCTTCATGTCTTAATGTACTGACCAAAACGGCACTTCAACTTTATGGAGTTGGGACTTGTCCTTTGCTATGATCCATAGCTCTTCCATTTTGCTGTGTTGCTTTCTTCCTTGACTCTTTTCTTTTGATCAGTACACATCCAATCAGTTGCCAGTTGCCGCATCTTGTTGGTTATCCTTCCATGACATCTCTCCCATCTGTGCTCTTCTCTCTGCTCATACAGCCACCACCCCAGTTCAAACTTTTATTTGGACAATTGCAGTAGCTTCCTGGCTAGTCTCCGTGTTTCTAGTTTCTCCTTTTTTATGTATCTTTTGCAAAGCTGCCAGACTAATATTCATAAAACACATATCTGAAAATGCCACTCAACATTCTTGATTAGCACCCTGTGGCTTCTGGGATAAAATACAAATTCCTCACCCTGGCATTTAAAGCTCTCCACAGTCTTACTCTGACCTATTTTTCCAGACTTACTTCATATACTCCCCTCTCATACACTCTCTGTTTCAGTCAAATTGACGTTCTAGAGAGGGATGTTTTAACCGTTTTTGGATGTCATGGACTCCTTTGGCAGTCTGGTAAAGCCAAGGGATCCCTTCTCAGAATAATTTTTAAAAGACATTTTAAAAGAATAATTAGAAATAATTTTAGGATAATTGAAGGAAATATAAAATTTCAGTTTGAGGTTAGTGAAAATATAGATTTAACTTTCCCCTCATCATTTCATGGGCTCTGAAAGCTATCATGGACCCTCTGGGGATATGTGGATTCCAGGTTAAGAATCGCAGGGCCTCCTACAAGGCTATTGTTGCTATGTCTTTGTATAGACCATCTTCCAAGTCTGGAATGTATTTCTTTCCTCACCTTGCTCTGTGAATCTTTATCTTCTTTCAAAATTCAGTTCAGGTCCTTCCTCTTACATGAGGTCTTTCCTGATGAGATTCCCATCCCACCCTTAATTGTTAGAATTATCTCCCTTTTGAAATTATTTTTTATTTACTTATAATTGTACATCTTGTATATCTCCTTCCCCCCTCCTCAACCCAACCCCAGAATAAAAGAATATGACCTCCTTGATGGCATGGACTATTTCCATGTTTTATTTTGTTTTTTTCCCTTTGCACCTGCAGTGCCTTGAACGTAATAGGAGCTTAATAAATGTTTGTGGAATTGAATTAAAATGCTTCCAGCTGTTCTCCTCTGCTTCCAGCTAGTACACTGATTTATTGTTTCCCGCTAGCCCACCTGCCCCTTGTTTGCTGCTCTCTGTAGCTTTTCTCAGTGCAGTTCAGTGTTCCTCCTGAAGATGGCATTTATGACCTTTTCTAGAGGACCAGTTCACTAACCTGGCTTATATGTGATAAGTCTCCAAGGATTTCTTTTTTAAACAATTCAGAAAAAGCATATCTCCAGCAGTCTTAAGCTTTCTTTTGTACATAGTCCCCACATCCCCAACACTCAAATGGCAAGCTTTATGGGTTTGGGAGTGGTGATGGTAGTGGCAGCTAGTGTGATATCCTTTCTTTCACTGCTTAAGTGAGTCTTTGTCTCATCTTTCATATAGAGAGGCTAAAGAAAAGTGGAAAGAATGGTGGAAGAAGAATCATCAGAAATCTGGGTTCAAATTCTGCCCCTGATGTTCACAAGCTGTGTGGCCATGGTTAAAACACTTCATCTCTTTAGGCCTCAGTTTCCTCATCTGTAAAAATGGGGGTGATAATAATCCCTCTAGTACCTACTTCCCAGGATTGTCACGAGGCTCGAATGAGATAAAATATATCTTTAAAGTGCTCTATAAATGTCAGTTCTTGTTATTATTTTAAACTCAATTGAGTCAATACTGTTGACCTCATCTCTCCCCCAGCTGACAGGTAGTGCATCTCCTATTCACATCAGGAACCCTGGCCCCACCTGCACTAACCCCATTCCCCATCTTCTCCTATGGCATCTAGGCAGGGTAATTCAAACTGCTCCTGAGCTGTCTCAGGCCTGGAGTCAGGAAGATCTGAGTTCAAATCCAGCCTCAGACACTCACTAGCTGTGTGGCCCTGTTTGCCAAGAAAACTCCAAATGAAGTCATGAAAAGTTGGGCACAACTGAATGATTGAACCACAGCTCCCTTCTGAGTGCCTTGCACACAGTAGGTGTTGTTGAATCAAACAGGAAGCCGTACCCGCCATCTTTTCACACAGCTCCACATATTCTTTTCTAGACCCATAGTCAGGAGGGCACCCCACCACCCCAACGTAAACTGAACACCTGCAGTAAATACTGATTTTTGACTAAAGGTGGCGCCAGCTCTTTGCAGATACTTAAGAGGCCTTAACTAATCCTGCCTCTCCAACCTCCTCTAAACCTGAGCATTTAGTTTTCAGAGGCCGGCATTATTCTATTTACCCATCAGAGACAGTGAATGCTTTCACCTCTGTTTTGCTACTAGCTGGGGCGAGAGGGAGAGCACAACTCTTTTTTTTTTTAATTGAAAAAACCTTTTTCCAAATAGATTAAAGCCATGCATTCTGTAGTCTCAGACTCGGTTTTTATTTCAGAGCTGAAGAAAACTTGCTGCCAAGAAAACAACAAAACATCAACAAAAAAAAAGATAAACCCAAGGTTGGCAACTCTCAGTTTGTTCATTATTAATGAGCCACATTGAACATGCACCTTGGCAGACTGGGAGCCCTGGCCTACTTCCTGTGAGTGTGCTAATGAGAACAGATCCCCACTAATGACTATTTGTTTATTTTTCTGCAAAAGACAAGCAGGAGTGGAGACAGGCAGTTCTCCGCTCCTCAGCACTACCAACTGCTTCTTTGTTTAAAATTGCTGCTGAATTCATGTCAGGCTTACTTGTTCCAATCACAGCTGGTGGCCCCTTCCATCTTTCTCAGGGTTGTAGGGACATAGCACAGCTCCCGAGCACCAGAAGAGGTGATTCAATTCACAAATACTCTGCTGAGTGAGGGGTGGTGAGATGTCCCTGGATCTTGGCCCAGTGAATGTGAAAGAGAAAGATGTTTGGGAAGGGGGTGAGGGTAGCATGAAGGACTGCGGGATCTAGCAGGTGTTAGAAGAGATATGCTGGAAAACACACTGGATGAGAAATCAGGATATCTGCTCCTTGCCATCAACACTTCACTTTCTTGGGCCTTAGTCTCCTCGTCTGTCAAATGGGAGACTAATTACTGACGCAGTTATTTTACCTGGTCTTTGTGAGAACCGAATGACGTGTAATGGGGGTTGATCCTTTGGGAGAACTCCGGGAGTTGGGAAGTGGGGCATCCCCAGATGCTGCAGACATAACGGATTCAGAAGGGCTTTGTAAATTGTAAAACCCATATAAATGTAAGGAATTAGGTCCAGGGGTGGGGAACCTGTGGCCTTGAGGTCACATGTGGCTTTCTAGGTCCTTGGGGATGACCTTTTGACTGAGTCCAAGTTTTACACAACAAATCTTTTTATTAAGGAGATTTGTTTTGTGAAGTCTGGATTCAGCAGAAGGACTGCACTTGAGGACCTAGAGGGCCACATGTGGCCTTGAGGCTGCAGATTCTCCACCTTTGAATTAGGCTTTAGGGGGCGATGTTCAAGTAGGCGTAATTTCTTCCCCATACCACCTCCAGCTTTCCTTTCCTTTTCAGAAATTTCTTTATAGATGCACCTTATTTTGACCTGGCAAACACTTCCCAACATTCACCCCTTGACGGATTATAGTCTCCAAAAACAGTTCAACAAAACCCCCTAGTAGATAGTCACTCATAATAGATGTCACTTTCCACTTGGGTAGTTTACTTGTTGGTAACAGAAAGGAAGGGTGTGTGCTTTAACTGACTGTACGGTGCTAACACTGCTAAATGTGCCCAGAATTTTGTCACCTTTCATATACCATGTAGTCATTTTAATTTTGGCTCTCCTTCCCTCTTCATCATTCCCCTGAATTCTTCATATTCATTGTTCCTTACAGTACACTTTTTTGCGGGGGTGGGGGAGGGACAGGATCTGCGATTTTGCCTTTGTAAGGAGCGACTGCTGAGGAACTTTCTCAAACAGAGCCGATTTTGTCTTCCCAGAGGTCTTAGAGACTTGCTTAGGGACAATGAAAAATGACTTATTCAAGGTCACACAGTCAAAAGAGGAGCCTGACTCTGAGGTCAGCTTTCAATCCACTATGCTATACTTCCTCTTTAGTCACATACCACATTTTTTTCCCAGTTATTCACCTAGTGTTGGGCACATTTTATTTCTAGCTTTTGTATTATCACAAACAATGATGCTATGAATATTTTAGTACCTCTGGGACTTTTCTAATTGTTATTAACCCCTTTAGGGTATAAATCCAGGCTATGATCTCTGGGTCAGAGGATATAAACAATTTAGCATTTTTTGGGGGGGTATTAGTCCAAATTGCTTTCCAGAACAATTGGACCAGATGATTACCTTATCAGCCATGGATCTGCATGCCTGTCTTCCCATAGCACACCAACGTTGAGTTCTCCCATTTTTTCTTTGCCAATTTAATAGAGGCAAACTGATAGCTCAGAGTTGTTTTAATTAGCACTTCTCTGATTATTAGTGATTTTGAGTGGTTTTTCAAATAGACTTTTAGTCTGCATTTCCTCTTTTGAAAAACATTCAGACTTTAACAATTTATCTATTAGGGGCATGGGTCTTAATTTTATGGATTTGTAGCTTTATTTTCTATAATGCCTTACTCCTTATTAGTACACCCTCTCCCTCCTACAAGTAATTATGCCTTCATACTCCACTCTTGGGTGCCAAGTCTCCCTTGACCCCCACTGCATTATGTTAACTGGGTCAGGTCCCTCCCCAGCCCCTTCAACAATTTCCCTCCCATTGGCTCTTTCTTGATACCACAATGTCACCCCATACCTCGTTTTCTCTCATCCAAACATATGTTGTCTATATTACATTTCCTCAGGCACCATAGCAAATCAAATGTCCTTAAAACCGTGCTGTTCTTAGTGTTGGTCAACTAGGCAAAGGATTGAAAGAGGTCTTCCTATGTAAATTCATCATTGCTGCAAAATGAATCAGGAGCAAATCCCAATCTGTGTTTTCTCCTTTTAGATGCCAAAAGATTTCAGTTATAGGGCTTGAAAGAAAATCCGGACAAAAGCAGTGATGTCCAAATCATGAGCCAAAGATGCCTAAACCAGAGGCCTGGTTGTGTCATGGATCTGGTGAAGGAATTGGACGTATTTCACTTGGAGAAAAGGCAAGGAATAGGGGAGATGTGTTAGCTGTCTTCAAATATTTGAAAGGCTAACTCCTAAAAGAGGTATTATACTTATTCTCTTTGTTCTCTAGAGGCAGAGTTAGGAGTAATGCGTGCAAAGGCAAATTAAGGGTTTATATCAGGAAAAACTTCCTAATGATCAGAATTATCTAAAGGTAAAATGGATTGTCCAGAAGTAGTGGGTCTCTGGTCGGTGGAGGTCTTCAAGCAAAGTCTGGATGAGTACTTGTTAAATACATTGCAAAAGGGATTTTTGGTCAGGCATGGGTTGGACTAAAGAGGCTCTGAGGCCCCACATCACAGAAAACTCAGAAGTAGGAGCAGAAATTTCAAGCCAGGGAAGTCTGAGCTTACCAGGGAGTGTCTGTGAATGACTGTGATATAGTAATTTTTCCTGAAGATTCAGTTTTTCTCCAGCAATGATGTGCACCCTGCCTCTATGTTTCCCTGACATAGGCAAGGCAGTGGAGTGGACAGGACACTGGAATTGGAACCAGGAGATCTTGACTCAAATCCCAATTTCCACACTTGTTACCTGTGTTGTTCAGTTGTTTCAGTCGTGTCCAACTCTTTGTGACTCCATTTGGGGTTTTCTTGGCAAAGATAATGGAGTTGTTTCCCATTTCCTTCTCCAGCTCATTCTACAGATGAGGAAACTAAGGCAAACAGGGTTAAGTGACTTGCCCAGGGTCACACAGCTAGTAAGCATCTGAGGCCAGATTTGAATTCTGGGAGATGAGTCTTCCTGACTCTAGGCCTGGCGCTCTATCCACTGCACCACCTGGCTGCCTCTCTTCTTAGCTATATGGCCTAATCCCAAGTCATTTCAGCTCTCCAAGTCTCATTTTCCTCTTTTGTGAAATGGAAGAATTATTGTAAGAAAAGTGGTCATTTAAATATAACTTTCTCTTCTTAGAGAGGAAGCTCAGCGTGGTATAGAGAACATTAAACTTGGAGATAGGAGATATGAGTTTCCATCCTGGCTTTGACATTTACCATGTGACTTTGGGCAAATCATTTGTGCTCTCTGAGCCTCCGTTTCCTTACTTGCTAATGTCAGACGAGAATGCTTTTACTACCTACCCCATAGGGATGTTTTTATTATATAAATGTGCCAAATCACGACTCGCCATTATGGCCATAGGGCAGCTGAAGTTCAGCCTCATCTTTCTGCCCTTTCCAATTTAACCAAGTCAATGATCTTGTGGGTTAACAACCTCTAGCAATTACTGCAGCATACAACTGTGATGACTGACAAGAAACAACACTGACACCGTGCCCTCTCTAGAACACTAATAGCTCACATTCACACAGTGTTTTAGATACACAAAATACTCTCCTTACAACACTCTATGAGGAAGATCGTATCCGTATTATTATCCTTATTTTACAGATTCATCCAATCACCAGAAATTTGTCCAGTGCCTACAGATGAAGGCATTAAGTAAATGTGGCCAGTAAATATCAGAGTTGAGATTTGAACCCAGGTCTATTGATTCCAAATGCAGCATTCTTTCACCTCCTTCCAAAATGGGGGATGAGGGGGGCATACATAATACAATTGTGAGGGGAGAGTCTTTTCTAACATCTATCTCCATTTGGAATGAATTAAAAATAGCAGATACATACACACAATCTCCAGCATGTGTGAAGAGACTTTCATATTTCTTGCTGTTCATCGTTTATTCCTTGCCATCTTGTCTAAGGTCTGTCTGGTGTTCACATTTTGGAAAAATATGTGCAATCCCATCTGTGCCCTTCTGTCTCCTCAAAAATCAGCAGACAAGACTTCTTTCAGTCCCAGGAGCAGGCAGATCTCATAGGGAACATTAAGAGGAATGAGAGACAGTCCTGTACCAGTAGGTTCAGAACTTTCAGAGAAGATTGGCCTCTAGGAAGATGGGAAGGTCAAGTTTAGGGTTGGTGGAACTGGGCAGGAAAGAAATGAAACAAATTTTAAAACCATGTCTGCAACGATAGATTCCTTCTTCACCTCCATCCACTCAACTCTGTGTCCGAACAAGAGAAGAATGCTGTGCTTTTCACTTCTTCATGGGGTTTCCACCTCTAATTTCTAGCCCAGACTGTTTAGGGCTTCCACCTCTACTTTCACCCTTCAACAGTTATTGGATATCATTTCATCTCTTTTTCATCCACCTTCCCATTCACTAGCTTTCTTTAATACTCTTAAAGTCCTGTGATTTTATCTTTGTGGGCACCACTTCCATCCATGAAGATGATAACCCCTCTGACCTTGGTGAACCAGTTTCACACGCTGCTAGGGCCAAAAAACTTCATCCTTAGAAGGCCATTATCCAGAAGACTCCTTACCCTCTTCTGTCTTTGCGTTTCCCTATGCCTTAAATTGTCCTTCTTCCCGTTGTTCACTTATTGATTTCCTATCTGTCCTTTAAAACCAAACTCAAATGCAACCCCCGATATGATGCTTTTTCTGATTCCCATCTCACCCAAAGTAGGCAATGAATTTCTTGTCCCTCACACCTTCTGTAACCTTTTTTGCGCCCCACTAATCCACTTATGTTTACTTTGTAGTCAGGCTTCCAACCAGGCCTGGATCATTTTGTGTGAAGCTGTGTTTGTGGAAGGAGATATGACTTCTAATTGGTGGAGAGAATGTTGAGGTGATACTGTGTACCTGGGGAAGGGGTGGAGTTGGTGCCAGGACTTTAGAGAGAGACGTGGCTGCAGAGACTCTTTGGGAGAGAGACATAAGCAAAGATGACATTCTGAGGAGAAGAAGGAAAGACTTAGGAAAAGCCAAGCATATAGGGGAAGCCAGATCCTTAACATGTCCCAGAGACTTTCAAGAAAGAACTTTCTTTTGGGTTGGACCAGGCTCTCTCAGTTTGAGCCAAGATCTCATACTTCTCCTGGCTAAAGAGTTCATTCTTAAGTGTATATTCTTTGGTGTATCCTAATTTGTATACCTTTGCTGATTTCTGTTTGCTGTTTGTTTGGAAAAATGGGTTTACTTGAAAATTGCTGTTTGTGATGGTCTTTTCTGTGTCAAGTATTTGGTGGGAATAAATGAGCTGATGAGTGTAAGCTTAGGGCAACTCTTCCTCAAACAGGGAAGCAGGTTTTGTTCTGAAACTATTCTGAAACTAGACCAGCAATCTTTGAGAGGGAAGATGGGTATAATTCTAGTCCAATATCCTACTCAGAGACCAGAGGAAAGAGTGCCTAGCCTCATAGTCCTCCTGGGGCCTAACTGCATCTTCTCTCTCCGCCAGCTAGTTTTCTGATGTGACAGGCATGGGCCCTACTTCTCTCTTCCTCTCTGCAGAGGTAGGCCAGATCCCAGAGACATTTCTCTATACAGAGAGTCACTTAATACATTTACACGACCCATGCAGGCATAAATATCTTATATGGGAACACACATAGCCTACATATAGTTATTTAAGCATCCACTTTTAGATTATTCATTTACTAAACTACTGAGCTGTAAGGTCCTACTAAACTCTAAATTCTACACCAAATTATAAGACTTATGGTGGTAGAGAACAATTTAGACTTATCTAAACTTGTATTTTCTTCCACAAGTATTTTGCCCATAATTAGAACTCATGAAATATTTGCTGAATGAATCAGTTAGTGACTTTGAATTCCAATGTTAGTGTACTACGCTGAAAAAAAAACAAACTTTGGACTTGAATTCATGTGATTTAGATGCAAATAAATCTTGGCTATGCCGCTTAATAACTCTGTGATTTTGGGCAACTCATCTAATCCTCTCTGAGACTCAGTTATTATAAAATGGTAGTAGTGATCTTTGCGTCACCAACTTCACAGTTGTAAGGAAGTTCACTTGTGGACCTTAAAAGATGAGTTGCTATTATCTCCTTCCCATCTTTCTCAAAGATGTTCAAATTGGAATGATTTGGGGACAAGTTGCTATCCTGTCATTATTATTTCGTCATGTTCAAGGTTCTATGGACTGTTACAGAGATGGATAAAATAACTTCTTTTTGTAGTTGAAGAAATGTATTAGGATATTAGCTTATATTCTGTAGGCTCATTGAAAACAAACTTGGTATAATTCTAGTAGCAGACAGGGCAACGGGAATGATAGATACCTCATCTTGTTCCCAGGTGATATTGATCTCCTCAGCTTCCTCGATGCTCTATCCCTTGAGAACTCTTCATTCCCTATAGCTTGGTATTTGAGATGTGACATCTGTTTCATAAAGTTGTTCTTAAATGTTTATGAATTAACGGTATGTCTGGTTGATTATAAGCAACAGTTTGGTCTGCAATACTAGTCCAATTCCAGTATAGTTTATCTATTCAGTTTCCCAGTACATTTTTTAAGTCTGTATTTGTAGCATGGGGATCTGTCATCTGTTAATTCATGACAAAAAGTAAGCTTCATGCATACAAATTCTAACACTACATCATGTCTTGCTAGGTATTTGTTAGATACTAATTTTTTACAGTCTTCACCGATATATTGCAATGTTTCTACCATTTCCTTGCATAAATTACTTTATCATCAAGTTAAGATAATTACTTTGTAGTTTCTAGTTGTAATGACCTGGTCTTGGACGGACATCATTGTTTGTGCAACCTTGCTGTTTCCTCAAACAAATTTGCATGATTGAGACATTTGTTCACTTCTTCATCAACACATTGCTGGCTGAGTTCATTGTATAGATGTTGCCCATGGAGGGTCCTTTAATTCTACTCTTGGATCTTAATCGTTTCATAGACTCCATCTAGGGGTAAGCTAAATTTCAATTACATTCAACAAATCGGATGACTGACGCTTGTTATCATCCTTTACTTTTGCTCAGTAAAGTGCTATCTGTTTATTCCAGAAGTGTTTCTATAGGTTTTTGACAAGTTTGTCTTATACTTGAGTGCTATCAATACTTTCCTCATTTTTTGTTGTGGAAGTATTAATCTTTCTGTAGCTGCCTAAGGGTGATGGGCTCTATGTTTTGTTAACATGATACAGATTTTTATTATTTTCCAGGGCTGTTACAGCCCATTTTGTAATTCTTAAAATATCCATTTAGATTGGTATTGGATTAGTGTTAATTGCTATAAACATCTTCCCATTTAGCTTTTATTTCAGAATATTAATAAATCTCTTAAAGTATTTTTGGCCATAACATTCTCAATATCTCTATGTTAATGTGTTTTTTTCCTGGAGGACACCAAGATATGGTGGTATCAATGGGAATAATAAGGAGGTGTTAGATGTGAGAGCTATTTCAGAGGTAGAATTCTACCCTGGTCATTTTTTTTTAGATTTTTTATTTTTAGTTTACAACACTCAGTTCCACAAGTTTTTGAGTTCCAAATTTTCTTCCCCTCCTTCCCCTCTCCCCTCACCCCCCAAGATGGCATGGAATCCAACATGTGTTCTACATATACCTTCACATTAAACTTATTTACACAATAGTCAAGTTGTAAAGAATTGTGAACAATGGAATGGATCATAAGAAAGAAGAAACAAAACCAAAAAAAAGGAGAAAAAATAAGAGACAGCAAATAGTTTGCCTCAATCTGCATTCAGACTCCATAATTCTTTCTCTGGATGTAGATAGCTCTTTCCATCATGAGTCCTTTGGAGCTGTCTTTGAACCTTGTATTGCTGAGAAGAGCCAAGTCTATCAAAGTTAGTCATCACAGAAGCAATATGTCTGTGGTTATGTACAATGTTCTCCTGGTTCTGCTCCCCTCACTCAGCATCATATTATGTAAGTATCTCCAGGTTATTATGAAGTCCATGTGTTCCCCATTTCTTATAGCACAATAGTATTCCATTACATTCATATACCACAACTTGTTTAGCTGTTCTCCAAATGATGAGCATCCCCTTGATTTCTAATTCTTTGCTACCACAAAAAGAGCTGCTATAAATATTTTTGTACATACGGGTCCCTTTCCTACCTGTGTGATCTCTTTGGGATACAGCCCTAGGAGTGGTATTACTGAGTCAAAGGGTATGCACATTTTTAAAGCCCTTTGGGCATAGTTCCAAATTGCTCTCCAGAATGGTTGAATCAGTTCACAACTCTACCAACAATGTAACAGTGTTCCAATTTTCCCACATCCTCTCCAGCATTTATGATTTTCCTGTTTTGTCATGTTAGCCAATCTGACAGTAGAGATGTGGTACCTAAGAGTTGTTTTGATTTGCATTTCTCTAATCAATAGTGATTTAGAACATTTTTTATATGCTTATTGATATCTTTAATTTCTTCCTCTGAAAACTGCCTGTTCACATCCTTTGACCATTTCTCAATTGGAGAATGACTCGTATTCCTATAAATTTGGCTCAGTTCCCTGTATATTTTAGAGATGAGGCCTTTATCAGAGACATTGGTTGTAAAGATTTTCTCCCAAGTTTCTGCTTCCCTCCTAATCTTTTTGCATTGGCTTTGTTTATACAAAAACTTTTCAATTTAACATAATCAAAATTATCCATTTTGCATTTTGTAATGCTCTCTATCTCTTGTTAGGTCATGAATTCTTCCCTTTCCCATAAATCTGACAGGTAAACTATTCCTTGCTCTCTCAAACTGCTTATAGTATCAGCCTGGTCATTTTCTTTCTATCGACCCTGGTTGCCATAACATCCCCAAGACCACTGGCCCTTGCTACCTGCCCTGCTGCTGTGACCTCTAGGGAAACATTCCTCTGAGCTCACAGACTCCTTCAGTAGGACTCATACCATCCTAATTGGGAAGTGTATTACACAGCATACTTTATTCAGCAGGCCCTAGCCAGATTCACAAGCTGTTTCCTTGTCATCTGTCATGGTCGCCATAATCCACTTAAGACCACTGGACCTTGCCACTTGCACTGCTATTGTATATGTAACTCTGCCTCCTTACTTCTTCCTGCAGCCCAGTAATGAGTGTTATCCTCCTGATGCAAACATCCCTACATGCCCTATGCTGTGGCTTCTTGTTCAATAATCACCTAGAAGCATGGGCACAGTCTCCTGGGAAATGGAGTCCTGACCAGACAACCTTGTGCCAACCACATAGAACCCTGGGAAATGTAGCCCTGCTCTTGTCTGCATCCCAATGCCACCATTTTCCATCTCTAGAATCATAATAAAGTCATCTTTACTGGCATGGGAGTGACAATGCACTGCCCCCTGATTTCACTCACCAACCCTGTGAATTCCCAAACCAAAGATAACCCTCCCTGGTCATCACTCTCCTGCACGTGTTGTCTCCCTCTATTTAGAATGCAAGTTCTTTGAGGGCAGGGACCCTCATTTTTGTATTTAAAATCAAACCTGTGATTTCATAGAGTAGGGAACTCCCTCTATTAATGCAAATTTACACCTGCTCTGTAACTTATGTTGCCTGGAGAACTGAGAGGTTAAGTGATTTGCCCAGGGTCACACAGCGAGTGTATGTCAGACATGGGACTTGAGCCCCAGTCTTCTTGACCCCAAGGCCAGCTCGCACTGGCACTATACCATGTTGCTAGGAGCATAGTAATCATTGATTAAATAATTTTTCATTCATTTCATAAAACCATTAGTATCGGGATATGTGGGAAAAAGGAGAGGGAAGAAGTTCCCTTTTAGAACTCTGAAATTATAAACCTGGATGACTAGAAGAATTGTGCTGCTATTGAAAGATAGAGGAAAATTAGTAAGAAGAACACAATAAAGGGAAAAGAATTTTGAAGAAACACCCCTTGAGGGAATATGGTATGTTTGAGAGTTAGTGAGATATCCAGGTGGAGATGTGGAGAAGGGGACCAAGGAAGAACCTTCAGGAATGTCTGTATTGAAGATGGTTGGTTGGGTGTTGTCCTTCGTTCTTGAAGAGAACCAAAATGGCATCACTATGCTAGAGACGACCAACAGTGTGTCTGACTGTGGCTGATCAGATCAAACGAGCTTGGAATGTTCTACCACAGATCAGACACAAATAGTCCATGTGAACATTTGGGGTAGATTTTCTAAATTCGTGCATGTTGCTTTTCTTTTGAGATCTAGCCCCTTCTTCACAACAGGAGGTGAGCAGTGCAATCCTGAAAAGGCTTCTCAGACACTCAGGAGGCTGCCGAATCCCGCTGCTGCTTCCAGCAAGAAGACAAACCTGTGGTCTGGGCCACCTGTGTGCAGGGTTGTGACTACAGCTTCCAGTGTATCCGCACCTGCTGCTTTGTCACTTGCCTATTGCCACAGGACTTTGAGACAGGTATAATGGTAAAAAAATGGTATGGGTGATATCTTTTGATTTATGCATAAATTGGATTTAAGTGAGACAGAGTTACACAACGTCATCGGCCAGATTCATCACAGTCCAGTGGCAGGATAGAGTAAAGATAACTGGTGGTGGCACAAGATGCAGTGGATGACCTTGTCTTTGATGTCTAACAAAGCTCTAAGTGCTCCACAGCACCTGCTTCAGCTAGATTCATGGCTATTGGAACAAATTGTTCTCATCCATCCATTCCACAAGGGAAGTCTTCACATGCTTGGGGTAGATGCCCCCCTAACTCACTAGTGGGTTTGAGGCCCCTCGGTTACCCTCAACCTGGTTTAGCCTATCTGCCAAAATGGTTTACTGAGGAGTGGCCACTGCACATGCTACAGCTTCTTGGAGCCACAGGTGAGAGTTAGGTGGAACAGGTGAACACCAAAGGTGGAAAGCAGTCCTCACACCAGAGGTACTAGTCTTCCCTGAACACTCCCTACATCCCATGTTAAGGATATGGAAAGAAGGGAAGTCAGCAAAGAAGATAGAGAAGTAGGGGAACCAGAAGATTATCATATTGTAGAAGCCAAGAGAATAGAAAATATTGACAAAGAGACAATGTTTGGCAGTGCCAAATATTTCAGAAGTGCCAAGGAGGATGAGGACTAAGAAAACATCATTAGATCTGGCAGTTAGTGATCTCTGACAGAACAGTTTCAGTAGGGTGATGAAGATTGGGTACCCACGTGGCTGGGTATTGGAGAACATGCGTGTTGGAAAAATAAGGGTAGCATGTATGGGCTACTAGTCCTAGACATCTAGCTGTGAAGAGGATAAGCAAGAAGGAGCAGTAGTTTGAGAATATAAGGCATCAGTGCAAACAGATGGACACTCATCACGTGCAAAAAGGCAGAGCAGGACTAATTGGCCTATAACATGCAGATCTGGTGGCTGATCAAATGGATGGTTCAATCTTCTTTAAGATGCAACATTATTGTGCTCCAAACTTGGTTGATTAATCTTGATTCTCTGAACTCTCTCCACTTTGTTCCCCCTCCAGTGACTGGACCTTCCACCCCTAGTTCACCAAATCCCATTTGCTGCAATTTTCTCAAGTGCCACTATACTTTCCATACCTAAGTTATACCTTCCAGCTAACTCTGGGAGAAGGTCTTCCATTTGGCTGTCATCTCTCATACCCATCCTCCTGTCAGGGTTACTTTTGATTGGCAGGCATATTATTATGGGGCTCAGGACCAGTGGTGGGGTAGGAGGAAGGTTAAGGTGTTTTTCTTTTTTTTCAAAGGATTAGGAAAATATGAGCATGTCTGTAATCAGCAGGGAAGAAGTAGCAGAAATTGAATATGCACAAGACAAGATAGGAGATGCTTGGTAGAATAAAATCTTAGAGCCTCCTGGCCATAATTTTTGTGAAATTACAGATAGAATAACAAATTTTAGAACTAGAAAGGTTATGTATTGTGGCATAAGCCTGCAATCTCTGCTTCTAGGGAGTCTGAGGCTGGAGGATCTCTCGAGTTCAGGAGTTAGCCAATCATCATCTGCAATAAGTTGGGCATTAATATGGCGAGTCCCATTAGGAAGGGAACCACTGAGTTGCCTGAAGTGGGTCAGACTAGACTAGGTAAGAAAATAAGTAGGTCAGGGCTCCTGTGCTGATCAGTAGTAGGATTGGGCCCATTATCAGTCCCTGTACTTCTAGCCAGGAGAGATAGAGAGACCCAATGGTAAACAAAGCAATAAGATAACTGGAAGGGAAATGAGACCATCCAATACAACAGCCACACTTTACTTGTGGCTTATGTGCTAGATAGTAGACTCCCATGAGTTTGAGTTCATGTTTATTGTGGGCATCATCTCATAAGTGTGTTTCATGGGGCTCAAGCTCCAATTTCCTTGTCAACTAGGGAACCTCTAAAATCAACACAGTCTAGATACTCAGTTATTACCATGCTAACAAAAACTCAGTTAGACAACAGTATAGACTCAGTACAGGCATACCACGGAGATATTGTGGGTTCACTTCTAGACCACTGAAATAAGCCAAATATTGCAATAAAGCAAATTGCATGAATTTTTTTGTTTTCCAGTGCATATAGAAGTTATGTTTACTCTATATTGTAGTCTATTAAGTGTGTAATGGTATTATGTCTAAAAAAGCGAATGTACATTCCTTAATTAAAAAACACTTTATTGCTAGAAAATTCTAACCATCATCTGAGGCTTTAGCAAGTTGTAATCTTTTTGCTGGTAGAGGGTCTTGCCTCAATGTTGTGGCTGCTGACCGATTAGGGTGGTGGTCATTGAGGGTTGGGTTGGTTTTGTCAATTTCTTAAAATACAACTATGAAGTTTGCTGCATCAATGGACTCTTCCTTTTAGTTGAACACTTAGAGGCCATCATATGGTTATTAACTGGCCCAATTTCAATATTGTTGTGTCTCAGGGAATAAGAAGGCCCACGGTTGGGGAGAAAGACAGGAACCACCAGTCAGTAGAGCAGCCAGAATGCACACAACAATTATCGATTAAGTTCCCTGTCTTATATGGGCGTGATTCATGGCACCCCAAAACAATTACATTAAAGGTCACTGATACAACATGACAGATATAATGATAATGAAAAAGTTTGAGATATTGGGAGAATTACCAAAATGTGACTCCAAGACACGATAAAAGCACATGCTGTTGGAAAAATGGAGCCGATAGACTTGCTCAAGGCAGAGTTGCCACAAACTTTCAATTTGTAAAAAATGCAATATCTGCAAAGCACAAAAAAGCAAAGTGCAATAAAGCAGGGTATGCTTGTAAAAGCGTTGAACTGGAACTGAAAAGAAAATGAAAAACATTGGGAACATTCTCACCACACATGCCTCAGCTGAAAACATTTCAACTCTTTTCTTTCCTATCGTAATCCAGTAAGGGAATTTCCCCTAGGAAGGTTCCCATTTGCAAACTAAAACAAGCAAGTCTCAGAAGCCTTAATATTTAAGATTGCCCCAGTCTCCTCTGCAGCTCTGATAGAGAAACCTGGGAAACAATCGCCTGAAAAAAGATTACTCGGGTATGGGGAAAATGGTCTGGAAAAATGGTGTTGGTATGGCCCCGTGAGGGTGGCCCACTCCACCTATGTAGCATCTAACTCTCTAGTTGGAGGATATCCTTGTCTCACTTCCTCTCACAACCCGGATGTTTAGTACCTTTGCTCCGTGGGGTCTAAGAAATGTGTATAAACTCCTGGATACCATTGTAGTATCCTTCCATATAGCTCCCCTTCTTCCTCTAGCCCTCTAGTCTCTGTTGATGCAATCACTCATTTATGCCATGTGCTATGGCTTCTCCTTGTCACACAATCTCCTAGCACTGTGGACATGTGTTCGCCTGAGAAATGGAGTCCTGATCCTGCCACACAGCACACACTGGGAAGTACAGATTTGCCTTTGTTTGAACCCCTTACGCACTTATGAAGAAACTAAGATCCAGGGCAGCTAGGTGGTACAGTAGATAGAGTTCCTGGCCTAGAGTCAGGAAGACTCGTCTTTGTGAGTTCAACTCTGGCCTCAGACACTTACTAGCTGTGTGACCCTGGGCAAGTCACTTAATTCTATTTGCCTCAGATTCCTCATCTGTAAAAGGAGGAGAAGAAGGAAATGGCAACCATTCCAGTATCTTTGCCAAGAAAACCCCAAATGGGGCCTCAAAGTGTTGGATATGAGTGAAATGACTCAACAGGAAACAAACAACAAACAAGATACAGAAACAAGAAATGATATAGTAAGTTATATCAGACACAGTTATAAATTTTGGGAATTTCTTATGGTAAAGTAATACCTGAAAGATGATCTTATATTTCAAGTTATTTGGTTTGCTAAATAAATGCGGAAAATATTTTCTACCTTTTAGAGTCAAATTCTTTTCCCTCAAAATATAAAAATTTATTCTATATGTTTTAAAACAACAACAAATTTATTTATTATGCTACAATATTTTTTTAAAAAGACATTATAATGGGAGGTAAATCCCGTGAGGAAAATTATGTTGAAATTTTCTCAGCTCAAAATTGTAAAGCAGCACAATGGAAAATAATTATAAAGAAACAAAAGTATGTATGTACAACTAATTAACTATGTCTGCAAAAAGAAGATATGTTTTAATAAAAACAGATCCCTGAGAAAATATGCGTACTATGAATGAATGCTTTTTAAAGGAAAACCTTACTTGTGAAGTTGTATTTTCAGAAAAAAAATCTGAGTTTATACACAGTACCAGAAACATTTTTAGTGATTGTCACTGATGTATTTTTCACCATTACATTTTAAACAGTTTTATAATTTGTTAAAGTCTAAGGAGATATTGGTAATTTAGGATATGGGGTCTTTGTCCTATGTAGAGCTGTACTAAAAATGAAACCTAGCCTTTTCCGCACAGAGACACAAAAGTTATGGTCAGAATCTATTAGAACCCAGGTCTTCTGATTCCTGAACAAAACTTCCACCATGCCAGACCTTCATGTGAATTTTAACTTTTCATTAGTTTTTCCTGCCCTGGTTAGATTTCTAGGGGTCGGCTAGAAAATGATTCTCTGGGGAATCTCCATGACATGGAGAAAATACTTTTTAATCTCTATTTCAAAATCTCGTTATATTCTGTTTAATTGCATCTTAAAGGACGGTTCTGCTAAGCTTGTTTGTAACTAAAAGGAGATTGAATCAGAAGCGGGTTTATAAGAGCTGAGGGCAGCAAGGGTCATTGCTGAAGGGAGGGGGAATGGGGGCTGTGTTTGAGTTAACAGTAATATAGACTTTAGCTTTAAAAACCTTGGAAATTAGCTGCAACAATTCGTGGATGAGGTGAGGCAGGCTAAGAGTCAAGAAAGGACCAGCAATCCTGCCTCTGTTGGAATATGTCTCTCCACTTGGACTGAATTATGAACAAGCAGGTCCAGGAGACTAGATGGAATGAAGCAAGACACACACAAAGCTTGAGGATCTGGGTGGCAAGAGTCAGAGGCCAGATGAGCTGTAGACATCAAGAGAAAGTAGATGTCAAAGGGACAGGACAGTGGGGTGTTCAAAGCCCCTGTGGGGGTAGTCAGCAGTCAGAAGACCTACAGAAGATGGCGAACAATCATAGAATTTCAGATTGAAATGAAAGGTAGAGATGGTTCCATTGTGACCATTGTCACCACCTGAACAGAGAAATTCTCTACAACAGCATTGTTTAATGGGTTTAGAGACCAGTGATGGTCCATTTGTTATTAACACCCTACCTTTTGAGGCAATGCATTTGACTTGTGGACCCCACTAACAGCACAAAGAATTATTTTCTTCTATGGAACTGAAATCTGCCCCTTACAAATGTTATCCTTTGCTCCTGGTTCTGATCTCTGGGGCAAATTAAAATGAGATGAATCTTTGCCATACGTCAGCCTTTCAAATTCATGATGGTACTTACTGTGTTCTCCCTAAATTTTCTTTTTTTCTGGGTAACTTCAGCTAATCCTTGTATGACATGCTTTCCAAGCTCTTTGTCAGCCTGGACCTTCTCTTTGTATTCCAGTTGCTTAATATTCTTCCCAAAGTGTGGCAGTTAGAAATGATCACAATGCTCCAGATGAGTTGTGACCAAGATAAGGAATCAGCTACCTTCATCACTTCGGCCACCACATAGACTATTTGTGCAGACTAAGACCACATTAGCTGCCATGTCAACACAGGTGACTCATATTGGGCCTGCCATTCGTGAAAACCCCTAGATTTCTTACATGGGAACAATTCCCAAGCCACAATTTCCAAATCCTCTAATTGTGAAATCAAATTTTTGAAACCAAGTGTGGAATTTTACATTTCTCTCTATTAAATATCATGTTATTAGATTTGACTCATTCTAGCCCATCATGATCCTCCTTTATCTTGACGCTATCATCCAAAATATTACCTCTTTCTTCAGGGTTATGTTGAGAATTGTTAAACAATGGGTAGGGGAAAACGTATGAGAGTCACACTTTTAAGTTTAATCTACATTAACATTTTCTTACACCTAGACAATCAACACAACAAAAAATCAAGCTTGGATCTTTAATCTTCAATGATCTTCGATCCTTGAAAATCTATCAATCTGTTCTCTGGAGCTGATTCAAATTGGCTCCAGCATACCCCTGTCTTCCTCCTAGGTTCAGGGTACATGCAGTTATGATGAGCAAGTGTCCTATAGACCCATCCAAATAACATAAAGGTATTGAACAACACAGGCCATGACCAGATTCATGGGGCACTTTGCTAGAGACTTCCTCCTAAGTTGACATTGAATCATTGAGTCAGACTACTCTTTGTCTCCAGTCACTTAATCAGTCCTGAATTCACCTAGTTGAGCTCATCTATATCTTTTGATTTTGTCCTCAAGGATCACATCACACACACACACACACACGCACACGCACACACGCATGCACGCACGCACACATGCACACACTCATGCACGCATGCACGCACACAGACACACACATACACACATGCGCACACACGCACGCGCACACACACACGCACACACACATACAGACGCACACACATGCACACACACGCACACACACGCACCCACACCTGTCTTAGGTCCACCCGGGCTTCCCACATGAAAATGGAAAGGGGGAGACGAAGAATACTGCTGCCGAATGCTACTTTGAGCTCCATGAAGAGATGAGGACCGCATCTGTTATTTGCTATTCTGTTGACTTAGGAGAGGAGCCCAGTGAGATTTCTCAGGAGACTTCTGTTGCTGTTGTTCAGTTGTTTCAGTCATGCCTGACTCTTTGTGACCCTATCTGGGGTTTTCTTGGCAAAGATGCTGGAGTGCTTTGTCGTTTCCTTCTCTAGTTCATTTTATGGATGAGGAAACTGAGGCCAACAGGATGAAGTGACTTGCTCAGAGTCACCCAGTTAATGAATATCCGAGACCAGATTTGGACTCACGTCTTTCTGACTCCAGGTCTGGCACCCTATCCCCTGTGCCACCTACTTGCCCGTGTCAGAAGACCTATATGTCTTCAAGCCTTTCCCAATATTTCCGCTCTAGTCAGGTCAAAAGTAATTATCTTCTTACTAACTTCAGTTCAACAAATATTTTCTCCATCCACATTTTTTTAGAGCCTACTTCTTACCACCTCCTGAAGGGTGGAAGCAATGTAACAACCTTCATTTCCCAAGCTCTTTGCCAAATGTGAAAGAACTGTCCCTGTACAAGATAGGCTTTCCATCACTTCCGTCCAACCCTATTAGCCAAAGAAAGTCAAATACCTCATTGATCTCAACTTTCCTGAGACCTCTTCTGGCATAAGTTGAGTTGTGGAGGTACAATTAATTACCTTCTACACTCCAAGTGGCTGGAAGATAATGAGATTTCAGTTGATAATTAAGATGTTGCTATTACTAAACAATTTGTTGTTGAGTTGTTCAGTTGTGTCCAACTCTTCATGACCCCATATGCTTTTTTTAAAATCTTTTCTTGGAAAAGATACTGGAGTGACTTACTATTTCCTTCTCCGGGGGATTAAGGCAAACAGAAGTTAAGTGACTTGCCCAGGGTCACACAGCTAGTGTCTGAGGCCAGATTTAAACTTAGGTCTTCCTGACTCCAGGCCCAGTGCTTTATCCACTGAGCCATCTAGCTGCCTCATTACTAAGAAGACCAGCTCCCAATAGGAGAGAGGCTCTGAGCTGGGCCCTCTCCTCTTTTCCCTCTTTACCTCTTCACTCAGTGATCTTATTAGCCTCCTTGGATTGAATTCAATTATCATCTCTATGCTGATGATTCTCAGATCTATTTATCTAGCCCTAACCTCTTTCTTAACTTTCAGACTTATATTTCCAACTTCTTATTAGATATCCTGGGTTGGAAGTCCCACAGAAATCTAAAACTCATCACATCTAAGACCAAACTCATTACCTTTTCCCCAAAATTATTCTCCCCTTCCAAATTTCACTATTGCTATTGAGAGCACCACCATTCTCCTAGTCACCCAGGCTCAAAACCGAGATGCCAACCTTGACTCCTCATTCCCTCTCACTACCACCCCCATCCAATGTGTTGATGAGTCTTATTGATTCTACCTTCATGATATCTAAATATCTATATCATCTATATCTCTATCTATCTATCTATCCATCCATCCATCCATCCATCTATCCATCTATCCTTCTATCCTTCCATCCTTCCTTCCATCCACCTATCTATCTATCTATTCATCCATCCATCTATCTATCTATCCATCTAGCCTCCTTTTACTCCTCTGACACTGCCATCATCCTAATGAAGGTCCTCATCATCTCCTACCTGGACAATTGCAATGTCCCAGTGCTTGGTCCCCCATTCCTCATGCCTCTCCCCACTTCAGGCCATCCTCCATTCAGCTTTCAAATTAATCGTCCTAAATATGAATATTATTGTCCTTTATGCTCAAAGAGGACCAAAATGACATCACAGTGTTGGGGTCAAGGTACAGTGTGTATGAACAATACCGGCTCAGAAAGCTCTATCACAGATTGGGCACTACTAGTCTATATGAATATTTGGAGTGGAGATAGCTCTAAATATGTGCACCTCGTATTTCTTTTGAACTACCAAAATTCTGCTTTTCACATGAGCACAGCACTTTCTTTGATGTGGGCATGCTATGCCGGGCAATCCTGTGCCAGTGTCTTCCATGTCTCACAATTGATTCCAAAGACTCAGCAAGTCCTTGAGAGTGTTCTTGTACCCCATCTTCTGACCTCTGTGTGAGTGCTTGCCTTGTGTGAGTCATCTATAAAACAATCTTTTAGGTAAACATACATTTGATATTTGTACAATGTGGCCAGCCCAATGGAGTTGCACTTTCTGCAGAAGAGTTTGAATACTTGGCAGTTCAGCCTGCAAAAGGACCACAGTGTCTGGTACATTATTTTGCCAGGTGATCTTTGGAATCTTCCTAAGACAATGCAAATGGAAGTGGCTCAATTTTCTGGCATGGCACTGGTAGACTGTCCAGGTTTCATAGACATACAACAATAAAGTCAGCACAATGGCTTTGTAGACCTTCATTCAGTTTGGTAGGCAGCCTAATACTTCTTCTCTCCCACAATTTTTTCAGAGCCTCGCAAATGCTGAGCTAGCTCTGGCAATGCGTGTGTTAATTTTATCATCTATGTGGACATCCTTGGAAAGCATATTGCCAAGGTAAGCATTTCACAGCATTATCCACAGCATTCAAAACTTCTCCATTTGCTGTAACCAATGGTTCCACATATGGATGGTGTCGTGTTGACTGGTGGAGAACTTCTGTTGTCTTGGTGTTCTCAGGCCAAAATTAGAACAAGAGGCAGAGAGCTGATCTATACTCCGTTGCATTTCGGCCTCAGAGGTTGCATTGAGTGCACAATCAGCTGTGAACAAAAAGTCACACACCAACTCCTCCTCCACTTTAGTCTTGGCTTTTAGCCTTTTCAAGTTAATTTACTGTCAGTGCAGTAGTTGACTTTTGATGCCGTTTTTTTTGTCTTTGTTAAAGACATTTGACAGCATGGCTGAAAACATGCTAAAGAGCATGGGAGAAAACACACAATGCTTCTGCACTCCACTGGTGACCGGGAAAGCACAAAAGCATCGTCCATTATCCAGAACCAGTGCCATTGTGAAACCGCTGTACAATACTGATGAACTTTTCAGGGCAATCACATTTTGTCATGATCTTTCAAAAGTATGATACTGACCATGTTACCCCTCCCCCCTCATTCAATCACCTTTTGTGGCTCCCTATCACTTCCAGGATAAAATACAAAATTTTCCATTTAACATTCAAAGCCCTTCATGACCTTGGCCCTTCCTGCCTTTCCACTTTCCTTATATTTCACTTTCCATCATACTCTCAGATCCAGTGGCTTCCTTGCTGTTCCTTGTACAAGACACTCCCTTTCGATGCCCTGCATTTGCACTGGCTCCTGGCCCTGAGGTGTTCTGTCTTTCCTTCTAGTTTTCCTGGATTTCCTCGAATCCCAGCCACAACCTACTTTCACGGGAGGCCTTTCCTAATCCCTCTTAGCGCCAGTGCCTTCCCTCTGAGAATCTCTCTGATTTGTCCTGCATATATCTTGTTTGTACATAGTTGTTTTCATGTTATCTCCTCCCTTACACTGTGAAATCTTTGAGGGCAGGGACTGTCTTTTGCCTTTCTTTATATCCCCAGCAGATTGTAGTGGCACACAGTAGGAGACTGTGCTTGTTGATTAACTGACAGAAAGCAGACAGTGTAACGATGGTCTTTCCTTAGTATCCTGTTTTACCACAGGAGAGGAGAGACACAAGGGAGTCAAATGGAACACGGCAGTGTTCTCATTAACCAGCAACCTAAATAGAGTGAATATACTGTTTCTGGCTTGGACACCAAAATCCAGGAATAAAGTGAATGATCACACCGTATAATACTGTAAGGTCCCATCAGTCTTGATGTTCCACCTCATCATTATCCTCGGTCTCTCTGATGGAGCCATGAACTTGAAAACTCTCTTTAAAGAGAGATCATTGCAGAACATCTCCTCATTTCTCACCTGGCTACGTGACTTTGGGACTTCTCTGACTTTTCTACCACGTCCCTGAGTTGGGCACCCTCCCCTCATCTTTTCAGCCTCCTTTTATACAGTGTCTTCCCCTGTTAGATTGTAAGCAACCTGAGGGCAGAGGCTTTCTTTTTGTCTTTGTATCCCCAGCACTCAGCATGGTGCTTAGTCCATAATACATGCTTAATAAATGTTTATTGACTGATGAAACTAGTGTTTTGTGGTTGGTAAACTGACTCCTAGAGGCAGTTCCCAGAATAGATTTCAGACATATTCTGTGTAATTCATTTGGATAACCATGCAATTTTGCACTTGTGTGGAGCTACACAGTTTTAAGGCATGTTCCTGTATGCAATAATGAATCATTTTTCATATTTCTATACTTCAGGCTTACAAAGCACTTTTTCACAACAACCCTGTGAGGTGGATAGTGCCAGTAATACTATCATTTCTGTTTTAAAGATGAGGTTCCCAGGGATTGCATTTAAGCAAGAGTCAGGACTCAAACTCAGCTCTTCTGACTCCAAGACCTAGGGCTCTATTCATTTGATTCCACTGACTTTCATTCTTTTGTTACATAGCATGCCAGACTTCCAATCTGGAAGGAAACTCAGAGAGCATCTAGTCCAATTTCCTCATTTTACAGGTGAGGAAACCGAGGCCCAGAAAGGTAAAATGGCTCAGGGTCATATAGCTAATGAGCGGAAGAGCTTGGATTTTAACTATCATCTTACCCACAATCCAGCGTTCTTTTTGCTGTGGCATTGTTTTCTCTGGTACATTTATTTGTTATTATGATTTATGTCATCATTTTACAGTCAAACCCAGTAAAACGATACTGAGCACCATAGGTGGCACCAAAATAATATTATTCACATATAGATGATATAGATTGTTTCTCTTCTGGGGACTAACTTGCTTATGACAGTCTCTTCCTAGGGTGCAGACAAGTAAGTGATATCAATGCACTAAAACTACATCTCAGGCATCTGTGTGGGTTTCACCCATCAGAGATTCTTTGACAGCTCACCTGGTGTGGGCAGCCCCAGAACAGGGGCTTCATCTTGCTACCAAGCTGTTTTCCCCTAAGACGGCTGGGTGCAGAGCCATCTGCGTTCTGAAATATTTCTTGTAAAATGGTCCCAATAAGATAGACGGAACCCTGGACACTTCATGGTAAGATTTTTCACTTATAGATGTGTGCAGGACATTTCTTTAGGGTGGGCGCATAGGGAATTTTATTTTATTTTTTAAAAGGCAAACATTCATTGAAAATGCAATTGTAAAAAACTTTATTTCTATTCTCCAAACCAAATGAACACTTAATTTTTTAAACAATTGGCAATTACGTATTACTTTTAAAAATACAAATTCGAAAAATGAAAGAAAATAACAAATTCCTACTTGCTAATGAGGTACATTAAAAATATAGTGAATACTCATGATTTTTATCTTTAACCTGATAATGAATACCAGTCCAAATTAGCCAAAATAAAGTTCCTTCATCTCCTCATGCTACAGAAATTCCTATCACTACGTTATAATTAGTTCTTTATTCAATGTACAAAATCATGAGTGAGTCGAAGCATTGTTGGGACATTATATTTCTTTGCTTTTTACATATATTTCTTTTTAAAAGGCTCTTTCTCATGATTAGCTTGTAACAGGCAAGACTGAAAAGCATTGAATAGACTGTAGGGAGTCTAGAACATGGAAAACCAACAGAACCCCTTTAGTCATGCCATTCTCTGCTTGTGTTTGTAGGAAGAGATTCATCAAAACCCTGAAACCATCTGACTTCATCTCCCAATGGATCTGGCTTTACATTGGTCAACAGGGTCTATTTCCCCACCAGTGTGTGAGCTCAGCAGTTCTCCCACTTCAGGCATAATTTTGCAAGTTTCCTGTTCACATCACTGAACCAAGCCAGTTGCCATTGAGCCCATGAATGAGTAAAATGAAGTTCTTCCCTCCTGCTCCTCCTTTTGTATCAAAGTCATACTGTGACTCAAAGATGTCATCAATATGAGTGGCCATATTTCTTTTCATAATGGGGGGAATTCGTATGTATCATTCTCTACACACACTTCCTCACCCTCATTGAAAGTATTTCCAGGCTCCTTCTCATTGTAGCCAAAAAGCTTTTTCAATCTTTTTGCTCCTCTCATTGGGATATTTCTGTAGTTAGTACCTGGGTCTTTAGGAGCCTGATTTACATTTACCATCTTCTAGAAAATAGTGTATATTGTGTGGAAGGCAAAGATAAACCTTAATGAATTCAAAGTTCATGGATGAGGTCCCTGGCTCTTTTTAAGCATCAGTAAGATGAATTGTATTGCTAATCGCTTATAAAGCTTGTGAAATGATGGAGAGATTGTCTAATATCAGACATTCTTTCTGCTATGCATGGCCATCTGGGGTTTGACAGCGTCTTCAAAGTCTTTAACTGGGATCTTAATTCGGGTGAGATTTTCTCCATTACTGTATATTACACAGAACTCTGTGAAGGAAGAAAGTCTGAGTGATACTCCTTCCCACACCGCCCAAAACCAGACACTTTTATTTTGTTTTCCTGAAGCAGATGCATTATTAGTGTGTAGTTCAAATGATGCTCATAACGGTGATCATTAAGTGTCCATTTCTCTCTTTATGTTTCATTTAAACTACTAAAGTAATTTAGATATAGTCATTAAGATATCACTAGTGACAAGCTAATTTTTAAAATGCCAAGGATGTTATTTAACTGGTCAAAAAATGACTAGGCATCAATTATTAATAGTCCCTGGACAGATTCAAAATGTCCAGCTGGACCATGCTATTCATTGTCCAAATGTCATGCCGCCATGGGGCATATATCTATTCTTGGTGTCCATGGCCGGTGGCACTACGTTGTTGTTTAGTGCTTTTAGTCATGTCTGACTCTCCGTGACCCCATTTTGGGTTTTCTTGATAAAGATACTGGAATCATTTGCCATTTCCTTCTTCAGCTAGTTTTACAGATGAGGAAATTGAGGCAAACGGAGTTAAGTGATTTGCCCAGGGTCCCATGGCTAGTAAGTGTCTGAGGCCAGATTTGGACTCAGGAAGATGATTTTTCCGATTCCAAGCCAGTGCTCTATGCACTGACTACCTAGGTGCCCCAGTAGCACCTTTAATGCCTTTTCCCTCTCTAAAGAAGACATAATTGTTTGTCATACAACAGTTGTGAATCAGGCTTGCCTGATTCAGGCCACTCTAGTGGTTCAGACTTGGGAATGAGATGAAGTGGAGGTTTACTTAACTATAACATGGAAAGGGTATTCCAGCAAGGATACAGTAAAGTATATGCTGTCCCCCTTTTCTTCGTACTTCTGTATTTCTATATGTCTGGCCAGAAGGATGTATTGACTCACATTGTTATGGAACATCTACCAAGTCTGACACTAGGCACTCAACACTATCAAGTCTAGACATTGATTCTCTCTGGGCTGGCCTCTTTATTCCATAGGTGATTGGGAAGCCCTGTCGATGGTTCAGGCCTTACCTTCATGTACCAACAAAGTCTTAGGAACAGCTCCCTTTCATTTAGCCCAGCCTATGTGACAGGACCTTAGGAGAAACTAGCCAGCCTCTATGGCCAGGCCTTAGGAGTTATCGCTCCTACCACAATGACATTGTGCAAGGCCTCTTTGAATGAGACATTGGAAACGTTTGAGGGTTGTTGCATGTGCTTTACCATTATTGGGACAATATTTTTGGAGCATATTGATAAAATTTAGATATGGTCTTTCCTCCAAATTGTCAGCTTTTTTGTTGTGATCTGTGAAGAGTTTCCCACTTACTGCCAATAGCACAATGCCAACTAGTTGTGCTCCATTATAAAGCAGTGCTCTTTCTCCTTACTTAAACACATAAGGCTGCTAGCCCTTATCCAATAATACATCAGTAGGTTTGTCTTCATGGAAACTTGATCACGAGGAACAGCTTGGCACCTGAAGGTTTGACAGTTGGTGGTTTTCAAGAACCCCATGCTAGTTTTGGTCTTCCTTATCAATAAATCCTGGATCATTTTGATCTTTGCTTGCTGGATCATTAGATGCAATAATAAAAACAAAATGCTGCATCCTTTGATCAGCTGTACTCCAACTGTCTCTACGCTTTATACCACCCGGACTAAAACTTCTTTGCTGATTCTCTAGCTTATTTTTAGGAAACGTACTTAACCTATGTTGAAAAGTACTGCTAGGTAATTGAAATTGTAATTTTAATTCTTTTAAAATATTGCTTCCTGGGTCATTAGATGGAAGGTTTGGTGACTTGGAATAGGAACTACACTGACCTTGTGAGAAATGAATATTTCTCTCTCATATTTAATAACTAATTATTGTATTAAGACCAAGGTTTTTCCCTTTTTCGACTTCCTTCTCCAGAAATCAATCAGTGTGAGAAGTCTCTCTTAGAGATTTACCCAGGCCAAGATTTAATCGCATAGTAAGAAAAGAGAATTCTAATGGGCATATCAGCGTGTTTGCTCAGACAGGCCTGGGGAAATGTTGATTCTTCCTATCATCAAGACTAGTGATACGGAAATTGATAAAACTTTGACCAAGATTTGAGTGACCTAAGTCACTTACCCCAAGATAGCCCACCTCCCATTATGTTGACCAATCAGAGTTGAGTAGGCACCCCTTGGGCACACCTCCTCTTCAAAGGGCGTATAAATTGTGACTCCACTGCCATTAGGGGTCCTCGGTCTAAGAGAAATGGCCAAATGACCATCATCATCCTTTTATTAATAACCTTCTGTTCTTATCAAACAAAATGATAAAATTACCCAGAAATTATGTCTCTTGAACCTTTTTAAACATCACAACCTGAACCAAGAGGCAAAGCCTGTTGTTCATTACTTATTTGACTGCATATAGTTGAACTGGCAGCAGCATCATCTCCAAGTAAATTCTTTGCCAAGGAATTAAGAAATTGGAGGCATCAGAACATTCATCATAATTCAACTTGTCTGCTCTTTTTCTTATCTTAACAACAGAACTAATTCAGTCAATCAGTAAACACTTATTAAGCACTTACTAGGTTCCTATGTTAAGTGCTGGGGATATAAACAGAGACAAAAGACAGTCCTTCCCCTCAAGGAGTTTACAATCTAATAGGGGAGACAAAGTGCAAACAAATGTATAGGAAGCAGTCTACATGAAAGATAAACAGGAAATAATTAGGAGAGACAGCTAGATGGCCCAGTGGATAACATGTCTTGCCTGGAGCATGGAAGACTCATCTTTCTGAGTTCAAATCCAGCCTCAGATACTTACTAGCGGTGTGACTCTGGGCAGGTCATTTAACCTTGTTTGCCTCCATCTTCTCATCTGTAAAATGAACTGGAGAAGCAAACGGCAAACCAGCCCAGTATCTTTGCCACTGCACGACTTAGCTGCCCAACCTCCTTCATATACATGTTTTTAGAGGAGTTTTTGAGCCACCCGCAGAGACATACATTGTACGTTGTTGAATAACTGGAGTATTAGCTGTTCCTCAAACTCAGCATGCTGACTCCTGACTTGGTACATTTGCATAGGTTAACTAACCCCCAATGGAAGGTGCTGTTACTCTCTACTGGCCTTTAGTGAATGGCTGCTGAGATTCCTTCTCATTCTCCAAGTCTGTGATAAATTCTGCGATCAAACAAATTGTGGTGTATGAATGCCACAGATGCATGGCATGTTTCTTATTGCACTGAAAGAAACAGCAAATGTGAATCAAGCCCTCCTCCTAGCATCCTCAATACTATCTCCTTTTCGTCACTTCCAGCAGATCGTACCCCTCAATCATTCATTCCCTTTCTTACTTTTCTAATCTTCAATGTCCTTATCTACTGGCTTCTCCCTGCCTAAAACCATGCTCATCTCCAATTCTTAAAAGACCTTTCCCAGTCCCTGCCATTCCCTTAAACTGTTGTCCTATGTTACTCTATTTCTCAAGGAAATTCCATTTATCTTCTCAATTCTTTGCAAGTGAACTTCCAGACTCAGCATTCCATTTATACTGATCTGTCTCCAAAGTCATCAACCTTCTCTTAAGTGCCAGACCGGATGGTCTTTCTTCATCATCATCATCTTCATCATCCTCATCCTCATCTTCAGCAGCAGCAGCAGTAGCATTGTCATCATCATCATCTTCATCATCATCTTCATCTTCATCATCAGCATCATCTTCTTCATCATCATCACCACCATCATCATCATCGTCGCTCACATTTCTGTAGCACTTACGAGGTACCGGGCATTACGATCAGTATTTCACAATTATCTCATCTGATCCTCATACCAGCTCTGCAATGGTTACTTCCATTTTGCAGATGAGGAAGCTGAGGCAAACAGAGGTGAAGTGGTTTGCCGAGGGTCACCCAGCTTCCTTCTTGGCCCATCTGCCACGTTTGATGCCGTCGATCACCCTCTCTTCTCTCGGTTTTCTTGCCGCGGCTCACTCTTTGTTCTCCCATCCCCCCGCCTCTCCCTGTTCAGTCTCTTCTGCTAGTTGTCACGCTTGCTCGGTGTGGGTGCACCCAAAGATCCGTTTGAGGTTTTCTTCTGCCTTAGTGCCCTCATCTGTTCCCAGAAGTGAATCCTAGATTTATGCATCTACCCCTCCTTGCCCCTGTATCAGGAGTGCCGAGTTTATAATCTCAAAGAGGATCATAAACATGTCTGAAAGGTTCGGAACCGCCGGATATAAGAAACTCTCAAAGTAGAAAGCAGAAGAATCAAAACATTTATTTAGGCTCCACAGTAACCAACCCATGAACCAGCAACCCCATTTTGATATGTTGATCCAAATCTTCCAGGCCCAATAAGTACGCCTTGCAAGAGTAACCAGGAGGCTACAGAGAAACATGATTGCGTAAAGCAAAATCATGTTTCCCCCTTTTATGGTAATAAGATTACCCACTGGACTGAAGTCTTTGTTCAGCTTCCTCCCGTAGGTCAGCTCTGCTGCTGGCAGCTCCTGCCTCAGCTGTGTCTGTGTCTGTAACTGAAACTGCAACTGTAACTGACGATGTAACGGTCGCTGTAACTGACGATGTAACTGTCGCTGGCTCCAACCGGAAAAGGAAAGAAGAATCTTCAAGCTGTCCTCTCCCCTCTTATAGGGTTTTTGACATCATCAAGCTCCGCCCTAATGACCAGGGCCGATTGGTTCCTGAGTTGGCCCCTCCCCCTAGCATAGCCGCCAACACCTCCCCTCAGCCAGCCCCATGACTCCTCACACAGGAAGCTGTCTGCTTCCCGGCATGCTCCCCGGGCCTCCTGCCCCGGAAGAGCAAGCCACAGTGTCCAGAGGCTCAATGAGGCAAGCTGAGCCATTCAAAGAAAACAAAAGCCATTATGGCTACACTCCACCCCTTGTTATAGGATACATAATCTAATCAGCCATGTATCCTAGAACATACATTGTGATCCAATTACAAAGGAAACTAAAACATATCATTCATTATAAAGCAAAACATATCATTCAGTGACATTCCCAAACATTGGTTAACGATTCAAATGCGATCCACCCCTAGATCCCAGCAAAATAATCTTTTCAATCAATCATCCCCAAAATAATTATTAATAATTCAAATGTCCACCCCTAAATCCTTGTATCCATTACATAGGATCAATAATATCATAACAATAAAACAACACAGCAAGGATAACACAAAATAAGTAAACAGAACACTATCATCATTTCCACCCCCCTTGAACGATTGGGGCTCAAAATCTTGGGGTGAGGGGTGAAGGTCTCATTTTCCATAGCTTCTTCATGCTGAAATTGGATGTAGAGATGGCCCTGCCCCCAAAAAGTCCCATTCCAGAGGTCATTTCTTTAACGAGCTGGCAGGAATTCCAAGAATGCTACATGCTTAGGCAGTCACCGGAAAGTGCAGGGTGCTTAAGCCTGAAGGAAACAAAACTAGCAACAAGGTTAGCCAAAACAAAGGACAAAAAGAATAGTCTGTGAATCTATTATTATAACCTATTCACGGTAAAATATATGGTTCAGGGGTACGATTTGGTAATTATTTTCCCCTGAATAGACAACTGTTACAGTGTTGTCCTTCCCATGGGCTATAACTTCTGCAGCCTTTGGAATATCATCTGGCTTCCGTTTTACCCATACCTTAGCTCCTGTTATCAAGGCCTTTATCTCTGTACATTCTATATAATTCATTGGTTGGAATTCCATCTATCATTTCAAAACCTACTCCTGCTCTCAATAAAGCAGTAAACATTTCTTTCCTTGTTACTCTCCTTTGGCGCCAAGTTTGCTGGTTATTCACCCTTCTCTCTTGAGGAGATCTATCCCTTCCCCAGTCACCTAAGTCATATAACTGTAAAATCTTATTTATCACTGTTGTAAGACGGCTCCCTACTTCTCCAAGTAATAAATTCAAAATTAGTTGTTTATAAGCAGGGGGAGCTGTCCTAATTATTAAATTCCTATGAGGCAGTTCCATTGAATCATTGTAATATTTGTCTGCAGTTCCTGTCATAATGGCAGTCTTCATTACCTCCTCCTTTAGTCTCATGATACAATCTCTAAGTGAATACCAGGGTCTGTGCTCAGTGGGCCACATAGAATCAGTAGCATATCTCTTATTGCATCCCACAGCGGCTAATGCCAACAGAGTAGTCCTGCTATCACCATCTCCTTGCTGATGATGTTCCCTAAAAGCTTGTTGAACTAGAGGATCATGGCTGATACCTATGAATCTCATGCAGTCTGTCCCATCTACTGATATTCCACCGGCCCCTTGATCACTGAGTCTTACCATCCAAGATATCAATGGTTCTCCTATTCTTTGGCTGAATCTACTCAAAATATCTGTGACCTCTTGCGGTGAGAAATCTTCCTGAATTTCCCTTGTAACTGAATCTTCACCTCGGGTTTCTGTCTTCCTCCTTTGTATGGGTCGAGCCCTTGTCTGATCATTTAACCATCTCCTATTCTCTGTGTGAGGCACATCCTGAACCCCAGTAGTGTTTTGTGCCTCAGCCGGCTCTTTCTGGGCTGGGTTGAAATGCACTCTGGGCTTTTTTGGTCTCCTGTTGCTCTTAGCCACATTAATAGAAAAGTTCTCATTTGAGTCAGTTTGGTCTCCTGCTATCTGAGATTCCTCTTCTTCCTGTGGGGTAGGAGTGCCCCCATGTCTTTCACTTAATCTCAATCTTTCGTATACTAGCCGGTAGGCTGATAACACTATCCAGCTTTGCCTAGATAGTGATGCCCCTGACTGAATCCCAACTTCTCGTAAACACTTTTCCAAATCCCTAGGATCTCCTCTCCGTAGCCTTGGTTCCCAGTTTTCACAGGGTCCAGCTTTTTTAGCCAATTCTTTTGCTAGGGAGGAATAAAATGGATCCTCCCATCCTGGGATATTCATCTCTTCCTCTGAAATTGTTCTGCTTCTAAATAGAGATCTTATACCTAGCGATCCTGTTCGTGACGCCAAATGTATCAGGAGTGCCGAGTTTATAATCTCAAAGAGGATCATAAACATGTCTGAAAGGTTCGGAACCGCCGGATATAAGAAACTCTCAAAGTAGAAAGCAGAAGAATCAAAACATTTATTTAGGCTCCACAGTAACCAACCCATGAACCAGCAACCCCATTTTGATATGTTGATCCAAATCTTCCAGGCCCAATAAGTACGCCTTGCAAGAGTAACCAGGAGGCTACAGAGAAACATGATTGCGTAAAGCAAAATCATGTTTCCCCCTTTTATGGTAATAAGATTACCCACTGGACTGAAGTCTTTGTTCAGCTTCCTCCCGTAGGTCAGCTCTGCTGCTGGCAGCTCCTGCCTCAGCTGTGTCTGTGTCTGTAACTGAAACTGCAACTGTAACTGACGATGTAACGGTCGCTGTAACTGACGATGTAACTGTCGCTGGCTCCAACCGGAAAAGGAAAGAAGAATCTTCAAGCTGTCCTCTCCCCTCTTATAGGGTTTTTGACATCATCAAGCTCCGCCCTAATGACCAGGGCCGATTGGTTCCTGAGTTGGCCCCTCCCCCTAGCATAGCCGCCAACACCTCCCCTCAGCCAGCCCCATGACTCCTCACACAGGAAGCTGTCTGCTTCCCGGCATGCTCCCCGGGCCTCCTGCCCCGGAAGAGCAAGCCACAGTGTCCAGAGGCTCAATGAGGCAAGCTGAGCCATTCAAAGAAAACAAAAGCCATTATGGCTACAGCCCCATACCACCATTTAGAAATTTTGAATTGTGTGTCACATCCGCGATCCAGGCTCAGCACATCCAAAGCAGAAATCACTAGGTTTCCTCTCTTCTGAACGTCCCTGCTTCCGTTGAGGGCATCAGGATCTTTCGGGGTGCGCAGGTTCACAGTTTCGGTGTCGTTCTTCAGTGCTCGCTCTTACTCACCCCACGTAATCTACTCACTGGTCCAACCTTATCGTTTTCATCTCCCCAACACTTCCCGCATCAGTCCCTTCCTCTCCGCTCATACGATCCCTATGCCTGCGTAAGCCCTCATCGCCTATTGCCTGAACTCTCCCGACAATTCTAATTGACTTTTCTGCCTCAGGCTTCTCCCCTCTCCAATCCCGCTCCCACATAGTTGCCAAAGGGTCGTTCCTGGCACAGGCCTGATGATGCCACTCCCCTACTCAGTAAACGCAATGGCTTCCTATTCCCTTGAGGATCGGATAAAAATCCCAGCGTTCACATTTAACACTCTTCCTAACCTGTCCCCAGGCTAGCTTTACAGTCTTATTGCACGTTACTCTCCCATACTATGGTGCAGCTATGAGAGATGATTCATCGAGGACCGGTATCAGTCAGTTCATTATGATTCCATGAGGGGTGATGGCTGTTTGCAAGTGTTTTACCATACTCACCTAGTAATACCCATTTAGTCAATACCTAATAATGAGGATAAGAATAAGCAATGTATTAATCCATATTTTGTATAATCACGTGGGAATATAGGTTCTAACAGAAGGAACCTGTAATGGGCTTCAGACTTTAATGTGATGTTCACTACATGTTTACCAGCTCTGGAGCTTACTTGTAATGTCAATGGAATAGGAAGATCTTCCTTGTCCATTAATAGGCCTATGTGACCACATGTGTTCAACCACAGCTGTGATACATCCTGAGTCACACAGAGTCCATTGGGAGAGAAACTTGCCTAAGGAGGAGCTTGCTTAGGGTGAGGCTTGCTTGTAGGAAGGCTTTCCCACCTTTTGCTACTAAGCTAATTAGGCACTGAGTCACAAGGCTTGTGATGCCTTCTGGTTCTAAGCCTATTAGCCAAAAGTGTGTGTGTATATATATATATATATATATATACATATATATATATATATATATACACACACACACACACACACATATATACACATACATATATATACACACATATATATGTGTGTATATATATATATATTATCTATATCTATATCTACATCTATATTCTGAGGTGAGATTTTGCTCATGAGAAGGACCTTTTGATTCCCTGGATGGGACTCTGAGTAGCCATTTGTTAAGAGCTTCCCCTGACTACTCAGATGTTGATGCTCCCCCCACCTGGTGGTGAATGTAGGTGGTTGTATTACTTTGTTCAGACAGTTGGAGCCCTGTCTGTTGATCTCTGTGCTAATTTCTCTGTTTGTATTTTCTCCACGTTCAGGGTGCTGACCTTTCCCCTGAACTCGTGAATGATTTATATATGTTTGATTAAAGGAAGATTGTTGACCCCTTTAAAAGTTACCTTTCCTTTAGGACAGCAGATCAAAGAACCTGTGCTAGCAGCTGTCTTGGGTGTGCCAGGGTGCTTGCTGTTACACTTATGTACCACAAGAATGTTGACACGGATATCTCCATCTTGTTTTGCTTAAATTCTGCCAAGCGTGGGTGGCATGGTATGAAAAGTACTCCTCCCCATCCCCCCCGCCCCTGTATATGTTCTTGGAGCACATGTGTAGCTTGTACCGTCTCCTCTTGCCCAACCTAAGGGGGATGTCCATTCATCTTGTGAACACCTAGTCATCGGAGACACTTCTGCTTCACCCAATCTGTGACCCTGCTGACATATAGTTTTTAGCTTATGTATCTGTCATATGTCAACCAAGGTTATTCTTTACCATTGTACTTTGTATAGCCTCTTTAGAATGTTCAGGTAATAAATCTGGGATTAAGCCTTGTAAAAATAAGGCGTTGGAAGGAGGGAGTATCTCAGGCCATGAGGAAGGTCTGGTGCCCACTTCATTAGAGGGGGCCAGGTCCATTCAATAAAGTGCTTTGGATCAGAGCTCTGCCTCAGTTTCTCTTTTAGTTGTTCAGGGTGATTTTTTTGTCCCCACACAGCAAAAGTGGATTTCTTACTTTTTCTGTCATGTCTGACTCTTGGTCATTTTTTTTTTTGGCAAAAATACTGGAGTCATTTGCCATTCCCTTCTCCAGCTTATTTTCTAGATGAGGAAACTGAGGCAAAGAGGATTAAGTGAGTTCCCCAGGGTCACACAGCTAATAAATGCCTGAGGCCAGATTTGAACTTGGGAAGATGTCTTCCTGAATCCAGGCCCAGTGCTCTATCCACGCACCACCCAGACTCCCCTAGACATCCGAACATTACATCTCTCATCTTTGTATCTTTGTAGCCTAGAATTCACTCCCTCCTCATGGCCATCTCTAAAATCTCCAGTTTTCTTCAAGGCCTGACTCAAAAGCTCCCTCCTACATGAAGCTTTTCCTGATGCTCTCAGTTGTCAGTGATTATCTTCCCAAATTACTTTGCATAGTTCTCTATATTTATACATCTCTCCCCGATACATTATAAACTCTTAAACTTTTGTATTTATAGCTTCAGTGCTTGGCACAGTGCTTGACACATAGTAGGTACTCAATAACCTGCTTGCTGATTGATTCAGGGAAGCAATGGAGGACTTTTATGAAGTGATGTAGAATGAAATAAAGAGAAAACGGAAAACAATACACAAAATGACAGCAAACAAACAATAAAATGAAACCGAACAATCTATAGTTATAATGTCCAACTTGGCACCAGTGAAGAAATGAGAAAATGCATCTCTCTTTCTTTATTGAAGAGGTGGGAGACTATGGGGGTAGAGCGTTGTATGTGTTGTTGGATACAATCGATGTGTTTAGTTAGCATATCTGAGTTGTTATTTTCTGTTTTAATCTTTGTTACAAGAGAAAGCTTGATAGATGGCAGGGGAGGGAGGGACATTTTTAGAAATTAATGTACCATAACAACAAAGAATGCCGATTTTAAAAAGTGCATTGAGATAGGACTTAGGAGAGTCCAGGCTCTGCTCTGGCACTCCCTACCTATATGTCTTTAGATGAAACACTTAACGTCCTGATCTGTAAAGCTGGCACAAAAATAGTTACCTTTCTTACCTCACAGAATTACTGTGAGGCAAAATGCTATAAAAGAAGAAAAAGTACTTCAAAAAGCACAAAATCATTGTAAAAATATAAAGTTTTTAACTAAAATAGTATTTGATTTACAAACATTTTGTTTACAGGTTAATTTTGAAATGAATGCTCCAATTGCAAAAAAAGGTCAAGATCCACCTGTGTTTACTGACAAGGTTATATAGTAGATAGACTTCTAGCTGTCTGTTGGAAATAGCCTATTTTGTGCAGGGTTGAGTCCCATTAGAGATATCAGCAGCATAGCAAGCATGTGATAACTACTTGTTGACTGACTGACTTTGAACCATGATCCCAATCTCTGTCTCATGACTCTTACTCAGATCTCTGGATTTTTCTTTCTCCAGTGATCTTTTTGGCTTGTATCTGGAATAGCATTCTGACGAGTCTTTCAGACTGTGGCTAAGACTGTGTCCTTTTCCTTCAAAAATGATCTCCCCACGTCACCAGTGTGAGCTGTCCCCATCTTTTTACGCAAGCTGTTTCATCTTTTTACTGGGCAAAGACCAGACAGTAATGTAATTTATTTTCTAACAGTAACACAGCAATAACTGGGCTATATAATTTAAATACTTGAAAGTGCAGAGAGTAGCTTATGGACATTTTCTGCTTATTGACCTAAGCTAGGATGATGATAACTTACGGGGATGATGATTATGATGATGATTTCATTTGCAAATATATGCCTTGTGTCAGAGGCTTTTACTTGTCTTTGGACAAGTCAGGATCACACAGCTAGTAAGTGTCTAAGACTGTATTTGAACTTACGTCTGCCTGACTCCAGGCCTAGTCCTTTATCCACTAACCCACCTACCTGCACCAAAACATAAATAGTAAACACTTAATAAATGCTTTCTGACTGATTGAATGAATGACAGCACTTAGTGTGTTAACCACCAGTTCCCCTTTCAAACATCCAATTCACAAGGATCAAAAAAAAATGAAGAGGTTGGTCTAGATCACAGCTTCTTAAACTGTGGGTCCTGACCCCACGTGGGGTAGCATGACTGAATGTGGGGGTGGCAAGAAATTTGGCAATAATAAAAGGTTTCTGAATGTTTGATAACCAAAAGTTAATTCAAAATAAAACTCATAATGAATCCAAGGTGTTTCTGGCAGTGCTTGTCCATGTTGCATCGTACAACTTTACTGCAGCCTTGGTTCTGAACACACAACATGCATACTTTGCATTGCGCATGCCATCATGCCACAGAACACCAATGAATGCTGCCAGAAACACCTCGGCTCAGATTCGAGACTATTGTGTGTTATGAATTGCAGTGTTTTTACTGAACATACAAAGTTTTCTGCTCTTACAGAAATATAATAGTTTAATTGTGGAAAATAAAGCCTTTTAATATTTTCCTACTGTCATTCCTCAGCATGTAAGTATCAAATTAGTATATCTTCGGATTGTATTGTGTTACAGTGCTTGATTTTTATAATCATTGTTATCTCCTTCTTTTATAGAAACATGTGTTTAATTGCATCAAGTAAAGACAAAACCTCTTTAATGCTATTTCTCCACCATCACTACTGTATGTATACTGTATGTAAGTGTGCACATCAATTTTTTAAATGAAGCACAAATGTAATTTCATAACTAAAGCTAGGATTTTTTGAGAAATTATTAGCAATATTTATTTATATTTTAGGACAAAAATATTTTTCAGTTATGGATAAGTGGCTAACTTTAGACAGAAGAGGTAAAAATACTGATGACAACATGGCAGTCTTTGCTACCAGGTTGTGGTACACCTAAATTGACAAGAAAAAGAAAATATGTCAAATCATTTTTGCAATATGGATTTACTTCTAATAATGATGATGGTGTGGAAAAACCTCTTTGCTTAATTTGTAACCCAGTTTTGGCTGCGGAGAACATGAAACCAGCCAAACTAAACAACATCTTAATTCCACACATACAGTGTACTGCAGTAAACCAAAGGAATATTTTGAACAACTTTTAAAATCTTCAAATAAGGAAAACCAATGTTTTGAGAAATTCGTTCTTGTCAATGAAAAGTATTTACTTGTAAATAAACAAGCACATCCATCTTATTAATTTGCAAATTTGATTTTGTCTTTAATAAATGGTAAAATTTTATGTATACCACAGAATTATTTTAAAATAAATTTCTTTATGATTTAATATCAGTAAATGTTTGATTTGTATTCCTATTTCATATGCCTATATACCCAGGGTCTCGCAAAAATTTTTCTGGCAAAAAGGGGTTGTGAGTGGAAAAAGTGTAAGCTCTGGTCTAGATGACTGTAAGGTAGATCCTTCTAACTTTAAATTTATCATCCCCTAGAATAGGGTCCGTGTCAGGGCACATTAAAAAATAGCAGCTTCTGCCATTAAGTAATCCTTCTTAAAGGTCTGTCATCTCGGTCACTTAGAGCTCTGCTGAACTGTGTTATCTCTAGGCAGTTATTCAATACAAGGTACTTCCCCTTTTCGTGGGGAAAAATGTCAATCTCTTCCCAAATTGTTTCTCAGTCTCCCATCATTTGTTTTTGCCTTTCTTTATATCTCAGGTTCTTAGCACTGTGTCTGATACGTAATTTGTTGTTGTCTAATCATTTTCAGTTGCATCCGACTCTTTGTGACCCCATTTGGGGTTTTCTTGGCAAAGATACTGGAGTGGTTTGTCATTTCCTTCTCCAGCTTATTTTGCAGATAAGGAAATTTATAGACAAGGAAACTGAGGTAAACAGTTTCCTTATTAGCTGATAAGTGTCTGAGGCTGTATTTGAACTCAGAACTTCCTGACTCCAGGCCCCTTACTCTACCCACTGTGACACCTAGTTGTCCTCTGCTATGTAGTAAATACTTAGTATATTCTTATTAACTGACTGACAATTCTCTTCGGGGCATGGGTAAGGCTATGCAAATTACCTAGGGCTGCGTTAGCATTGTCATATACTACAGAGATAAAATATGTGTGCATATGCATGTGTGTATTCTTTTATAGTTACAAGGTATTTTCTTATAAACTATCTAATTCAATCCTTGTAAGTTGATGCCACATACTAGAGAGACAAAATATCTGCACATACATATGTATACACGCATATATCTTTTATGTATGTATGTATATTTGTATGTATGTATGAACACACACATATATATCCTTTTATAGTTACAAATTATTTTACCACAAATTATCTAAAACCTCTTCTACAAAGTATTTTATCATTGTGCTTGTCCTTCATTTTCGAAGAGGACAGGAAACGATGACGTGACTTGCAGTTGACTTGGATTTGAGTGAGGGCTGACTGTGCAAGGTCACCAGCCTCACTTTCTCCTCCAGAGCCACCTGGATCCAGGGACCAGATATTCATCAGGATGACTGGAGATGACCCTGGATGCAATGGGAGACCCTGGCCCTTTTAGGCTCAGCCTTTTTATGTACTCACTTAGAGTGAGGTAATGCCTATTCAGTGAATAGGCCTCTTTAAGAAGTAAGTCAAGGGATGGCCCCTTTAATTAGAAAAAAAAAGAAAAAAAAATCAAGCTGAGGAAGACCCTCAGGGTTGCTGTTCCAGGGAGAAATAGTTAGGTGTCACAATAGATACAGCACTGGCCCTGGAGTCAGGCAGACCTGAGTTCAAATCTAACCTCTGACACTTACTAGCTGTGTGACCTTGGGCAAGTCACTTAGCCCCAATTGGTTTGCCTTCCTCTCTCCAAAAAGAGAAAAAAGCTCTAATTGTTAGAAATCTAACCATTTTATCATAAATTTTCTAACAATAACCCTTTGAGGTAAATGGTGGAAATATTATACCTGTTTTACACACGAGAAAACTGAGACTCCAAGAGAATAAGTGATTTACTTAGAGTCACACCGCTAGCAAGTGTGAGAGATCAGATTTAAACACAGATTTTTGGACTATAATAGTGTTCATTGCATTATAATATTCTGACCCCTTTATGCTTAAATGTTCTATTCTACCCCCACCTATTTCATAGAATCATAGAATTCCATAATTGGAAGAAACTTTTTAAGTCTTCTAGTTCACCTCTCTGCTCGGTACAGGAATATTGTCTAGACTGTCTCTGACAAGTGGTCATTCAGCTTTAAGTCCTCCAGGGCGATGGAGAATTCACTACTTCATAAGGCAGCTTGGTTTTTGGCTTGTTAGAAAGTTTATTTTATACTGAACAGAAAGCTCTTTCTCTGTAACTTCCATTCATTCGTCCTGGTTCTTTCCTCTGGAGTGAAACAGAATTAAGCTTAATCCCTAATTTCACATGAATGCCTTTGACCTTTCCTTGGGATTTGGACATCCTAAGCAGCATTCCTCGATGGTACAAAAGACACCCATGCATACAAACCACCTGTACTTAGAAATCTATTGCAGCTGGAGAAGGACCTAACGCACAACCGAGATACATCCTTGAGTTTTAAAAATCATCCATCAGTCGCTGTAGCAGTCTTGACTATCCATCAAAACCAAACCATTTGGAGTCAAGTTCTTGGGATTCAGAGTGAGGGCCGTTTTTCACAGTCCCAGGGCATCTGAAATTCAAATGTCCAAAGATCAGAAAACCAGAAGGTGACATTTGTTGGACTTAACAAGCCAATAGTTTTTGAGACACCAGAGTTTCTGTCTGCATGTATGTGTGTGTGTGTGTGTGTGTGTGTGTGTGTGTGTGTTTGCGTGTATGTGCACTCATGTAGAGGAATATGGGAGCGAAGGAATTCAGCAAATAACTGAAACTCCAAACTGATTTTCATCTTGAGCACTTGCTAAGATTTTGCTACAAATGTCAAATGAATAGACACTCTGTTCAGCTTTCTTCAATATAAACCCAAGCATTTTCCTCCAAGTCAGATCCATGAATATAATATGGTGTATAGAGCAGTTGGTGCCTGGCACATTGTAGGCACTTATATATGCTATTATGTTATATATGCTATATTACTATATGATATATTATATTAAGATATAATATAATCAAGCTATCAATCCAGGGATATCTTCTATAATACCTATTATGAGGTCCACCATTGTCTCTTCTCCCCCACTCAGAACCTCTGTATGTATTCAGTCATCTTTTCCCTCTTCCCTCTAGTCTCAGAACTCTGCCAAGACTAACCGCTCTGCCTGGGCCTCTGATACTATCTACTCCCACCTCCTATGACCTAATGACCATTCTCTCTTACTTGGTCATCCTCAATATCTCCCCCTCTAAAAGATCCTTCCTCTCTTCTTACAAACACACTCATGTCTCCTCTTCTCAAAACAAAACAAAATCCACCTTCCTTTGATCCTGCCAACTCCTCACGCTCTCATTTGATTCCTCTCCTCTTTACTGCCAAAATTCCAGAAAGAGCAATTTACATTACTGTCTGAACTTCTATACGGCCCACTTATTCCTTGCAATTTGGCTTCTTTCCCTACCACTTTAAAACTTATCTCTGAAGTCACAAATGACCTCTTTATCACTAAACTAAATCTCTTATCCTGGACATCTTGAGTTCTGCGGTTGTCCTTAGAATTCTGCTCCTGGCTGTATGGTCAGATTTTTCTTTCGTGATGATAATACATTTCTATAACAGCCTAGGGCTAACATATGTGATATGGCATTTGTCCGTGCCTTCAACCTTGAGGGTGGTTTGAGGCCCCCAGATATAATAGCCTGGTGTGATAGAAAGGGTTATGGATTTGATGCCAACACATTTGAGTTTGAATTTTGCTTCATATATTTACTGGTCAGGTGACCTTGGGTAAGTCACATAATCTCTTTGAGTTTCCAGCTCCACACCTGTAAAAACTTATGTCAACAAGCATTTTCTTTAAACACCAGTCTCTCCCCACTTCAGTCCATCTTCTTCTCAGCTGTCAAACTAATCCTCCTAAAGTATGGGACTGACCCTGTCACCTCCCTACTCAATCAACTGCAGTGGCTCCCTATCACCTTCAGGATAAAATACAAAACCCTCAGCTTGACATTCAAAGCCTTCATTACCTGGGCCCTTCCTACCTTTCTAATTCCCTTACATTTCATTCCCCATGATAGCCATAGATCCAGTGACATGGGCTTCCTTGCTGTACCTTGTACAAGATACTCCCTCTCTACACGCAGTATTTTCACTGTCTTCTGTGCCTGAAACGTTCTCTCTTCCAACCTCTCTTGTCCTTCCTAGTTTTCCTGGATTTCTTCCAGCCCTAGCTACAATCCCGCCTTCTATAGGAGGCATTTCCTAATCCCCCTTAATGCTAGGGCCTTCCCTTTGAGATTCTCTCCAATTTAGTTTGTAAACATCTTGTCTGTAGATAGTTGTTTTCATGTTATCTCCTCATTAGACTACACTCTTGTTGGGCAGAGACTGTCTTTTGCCCTTCTTTATGTCCCAAACACTCAACGCAGAGCCTGACACAGAGTAGGAGACTAATAAATGCTTGTTTATTGACCGACAGAGAGCAGATAGTGTAGTGAAGGTGTTTCCTTACTATTCTGTTTTACCACAGGAGAGGAGAGACACAAGGGAGTCAAATGGAACATGGCAGGGTCCATCTCGTTAACTAGCAACCTAAATAGAGTGAATATATTCTTTTTGGCTTGGACACCAAAATCATGAATAAAGTGAATGATCACACCGTATGACGTTGCAAGGTTCCATCAGTCTTGGTACTCCCCCTCATCACTACCCTCAGTCTCTCTGATTGGAGGGTGGAGCTATGAACTCCAAAACCTCCTTTTAATGAGAGATCATTGCAGAACATCTCCTCATTTCTCACCTGGCGGCACAACTTTGGCACTTCTCTGATCTTTCTCCTACGCCCCTGAGTTGGGCACCCTCCCCTCCTCCTTTTAGCTTCCTTTTGTATGGTATTTTCCTCCATTAGTTTATAACCAACCTGAGGGCAGAAGCTGTCTTTCTGTTTTGTCTTTGTATCCCCAGCACTCAGCACAGTGCCTAGCCCATAGTAAATGCTTAATCAATGTTTATTGACTGACTAGACTAGTGAGCTATTTTGTGCTTTGTAAACTGACTGCTAGACTCAGTTCCCAGAGTAGATTCCAGTCCTTTTCTGTGTAATTCATTTGGATAACCATGCAATTTTGCACTTGTGTGGAGCTACACAGTTTTTAAGGCATGTTCCCGTATGCAATAATGAATCATTGTTCATATTTCTATACTTCAGGCTTACAAAGCACTTTTTTCACAATAACCCTGTGAGATAGATAGTGCCAGTAATACTATCATCTCTATTTTAAAGATGAGTTCCCAGGGATGGTGACTGGCTGTGCACATGCAATTAGCAAGAGTCAGGACTCAAACTCAGCTCTTCTGACTCCAAGACCTAGGGCTCTATTCATTTGATTCCACTGACTTTCATTCTTTTGTTACATAGCATGCCAGACTTCCAATCTGAAAGGAAACTCAGAGAGCATCTAGTCCAATTTCCTCATTTTACAGGTGAGGAAACTGAGGCCCAGAAAGGTGAAATGGCTCAGGGTCATATAGCTAATGAGCGGAAGAGCTTGGATTTTGACTGTTACCATCTTACTCACTGCTATGGCATTATTATGATTTATGTCATCATTTTACAGTTAAACCCAGTAAAACGCTACTGAGCATCATTTTTCTTTCTCATTGGTATTGCTTCCCATTTTACGTCTTTAGAATTTAATTCTTGAGCATCTCGCATCCCTTCTGGCCTGACTTCCCCTTAAGTATTTTGGTCCGCGGGAGCCTTCCTGTTTCAGGGAGGACTAGCAGCTCTGGTGTGAGGCCTTGCTGAGCCCTTTTTAGGGCTGCTTATCCACCTTTGGTGTTCACCTGTCACTCGACACTCACCTGTGGCTCCAAGAGCCTGTAGCACACCCAGCGGCTGCATCTTTGTAAAACCATCTTGATAAACCGGGTTAAGGGTATCTGACAGGCCTTGAACCCGTCCGTGAGTTAGGAAGACATCTACCCCATGCATGTGAAGATGTCCCCTGGCAGAATGGGGGGATAAGAACAATTTGTTTCAACATCTACGAAGGTGGCTGAAGCAGGTGCTGTGGAGGGCTCAGCTTGGCCAGACATCAAAGATGCCAAGGTCATCCAATGCATCCCGGGCCACGGCCAGTTCTCCTGGGTTTTGTCCTGCCCCTGGACTTCTACGACTCTGGAGGAGAGAGTGGGGCTAACAACTCTGTGCAACACTGCCTCACTTCAATCCAATTCATGAGTTACTCAAGATATCATCCTGTGTTGTCACTGGTCCTCTCCAAAAATGAGGACTGTGGATACAAAGAAAGGCCCTGAAGGAGTTCACAATCTAATAGGGGAGACAGCCTTCAAATAACAACGCACAACTGAGATTTATACAGGATAAATTGGAGGCAATACCAGTAAGAATTTTTGCAGAAAATGGGATTTTGAGTGAGACTTTATGGAAACTAGGGAAAGCAGGAGAAAAAGATGAGGGTAGAGAGAGTGCTAGAGATGGAGGAGAGTCAGCGAAAATGCACAGATGTGAGAGACGGCGTCCTAGATGAGGAACAGCAAGAAAGCTTGTGTCATTGGATGGTGGAGTACATGGAGGGGAGTAAAATTTTTTTTTTTTTATAAATTTCTTTATTTATTTTTAGTTTACCACACACGGTTCTACATAGTTTTGAGTTCCAGTTTTTCTCCCCTCCCTACCCCCTCCCTCCCCAAGATGGCATGAAGTCTCATATAACTGTCATGTATAACTTCGCATTGAATTAATTTATGCACTAGTCAAGTCGTGGAGAAGAATTTTGACCAATGGAATGAATCATGAGAAAGAAGAAACAGAACCAAAAAAAAAAACCCCAAAAACAAAAACAAAAGAGAAGCAGAAAAGGCGAGCATGTAGTGTGCCTCAGTCTGTATTCAAACTTCGTAGTTCTTTGTCTCGATGAAGATAGCATTCTCCATCGTGAGTCCCCTGGAGTTGTCCTTGCCCCTTAGGTTGCTGAGAAAAGCGCAGTATGTCAGGGTTGGTCCTCACAGAATCCATATATCTGTGGCTGTGCACAACGTTCTCCTGGCTCTGCTCCGCTCACTCAGCATTATGTCGTGTAGGTTTTTCCAGGTTGTTATGAAGTCTGCATCATCCCCATTTCTTATGGCACAATAGTATTCCATTACCTTCATGTACCACAGTTTGTTCAGCCATTCCCCAATTGATGGGCATCCCTTTGATTTCCAATTCTTGGCTACCACAAAGAGAGCCGCTATAAATATTCTTGTACATATGGGTCCTTTTCCCGCTTGTGTGATTTCTTTGGGATACAACCCTAGAAGTGGTATTGCTGGGTCAAAGGGTATGAACATTTTTATAGCCCTTTGGGCATAGTTCCAAATCGCCCTCCAAAATGTCTGGATCAGCTCACAACTCCACCAGCAATGCAACAATGTTCCAGTTTCCCCACATCCTTTCCAGCATTTATCATTCTCCTGATTTGTTATTTTAGCCAATCTGACAGGAGAGATGTGGTATCTAAGAGTTGTTTTGATTTGCATTTCTCTAATCAGCAGCGATCCAGAGCATTTTTCCATATGCCTGTAGATAGCTTTAATTTCTTCCTCTGAAAACTGCCTGTTCGTATCCTTTGACCATTTCTCAATTGGGGAATGGCTTGTATTCCTATATATTTGGCTCAGCTCCCTGTATATTTTAGAGATGAGGCCTTTATCAGAGATACTAGTTGCAAAGATTTTCTCCCAATTTTCTGCTTGAGGGGAGTAAAATTTAAGAACAATGGAAAGATAGGAAGAGGCCAGATTACGAAAGGCTTTAAAAGCCAAACAGAAGATTTTATATTGGATCCTAGGGATGAAGGGAGCCAATGACATTGATTAAATAAAGGGGTGACCTGGTCAGACCCATGCTTTAGGAAGATCAATTGGACAACTGAGTAGAAGATAGACAGGAACAAGGACAGACCTGAAGCAGGGAGACCAACCAGCAGGCTATTTCAATGGTCCAGGCATGATGTATTAAGGGCCTGTATCAGGATGGTGGCAGTGTCAGAGGAGGGAAGGGGTATAGACATAAAGTGGTAGAATGTGGAATCAAAAGAACTTGACAGTAGATTGGATATGGGAGAGTAAAAGTGCAAAAGATGAGGATGACACCTAGGTTGTGAGCCTGGGTGCCTGAGAGGCTAATGGTACCCTTAACAGTAACAGAGAAGGTAGGTTTGGGAAAAGATGAGTTCAGATGTCTAGAGGATATTCAATTCAAGATGTGCAATAGACACTTGAGATTCAAGATGGAGGTAAAGAAAGAGGTTATGGATAAATAGATCTGAGAATCATCTGAACAGAGATGATAGTTGAATCCAGCTGAATCAGCAGCTTAGCGATCATGAAATGAAATAGTATAGAGGGAGAAGAGAAGAGGACCCAGGATAGAGCCTTTGGAGACATCAACAGTTATCAGGTATAACCCTGATGAAGATCTAGCAAAGTAGATAGATCATTCAGACAGGTAGAGGGACCAGGAGAAAGAAGTTTCTGGAAAGCCTAGAGAGAAGAGAATATTCAGGAGAAGAAGGTAAATGATAGGGTCAAAGGCTACAGAGAAGTCAAGAAGAATGAACATTTAAAAAGGCTGTTAGATTTGGGAATTAAGAGATCACTATTAACTTTGGCAAAAGCAGCTTCAGTTGAATGATGAGGTTGGCAGACAGGCTGCAGAAAATTAAGAAGAGAGAAAGAGGAGAGGAAGTGGTAATTCCTGCCCTTCTCACCTCAGAGGAATATACCCAAGAGGAAATTAGATGATGCACATGAAAGTGCTCTGTAAATTGTAAAGCACTATCATAGTATTACCGAGTACAAAGACTTCATGATGGATTAATAATTGACTGAGGTTTGGTCACCCAATTTCATATGTGTCATCAAAAAACCAAGTGGCAGAATCCAAAGATGAGGAAGCAGGAAAAATGGAAACTTTGGATAAAGTGTCCTCTAGCAGACGGACTGAAATCATAACTATGTTTAGGACAAATTTAGACATCCGTACATTCCAGGACAGTTCAAAGCATATAGATTTTCGCACTCAGTAGCCCATTTTCCAGAATGGCGTAATTTTGAGTTGTGCTTAACATAATGCCCGGGGTTTGGCACATAAAAGGGCCTAAATAAATAACTGCTAACTGATTGGTTGGTTGTGATCCAGCACTGGAACAAGAGACTTTTTCAGAGTTTATCTGGGAGATGGAAGCCTGGAGTCGGCTCCTATTCAATCCCCACCTCACCTGTGAGGGTTTGGAACAGAATATGAACCTCTTGCTTGTAGAAGGTCATTTTCCTTTGGCAGAGCTAAGCTTCCTGATTTTGAAAATAAAGAGTCTAACAAAGCCCATTAAAACATTTACAAAGACTTCCTGAATATCAAGTAACTTTGTCCAAGAAGTGATTCAGTGATTTATGTGTAAGAGACTCCAGAAATATCCGGATTAGATGTCCCCAGAAATGTGTATTTTTAATACCTGTGTAGTTTCTCTCTTTGTGGCTCCCTTTTTGCGACAAGCTCCTCTCTTCTCTTCTTACTACAGCATCTGACATTCTTCATGGCTGGTTCCTATTTTTATTAATTCTTTTATTCTGCTTCTTTTTTCACCTGTCCTCTTCTACTTGAGTTAACTGCTTTCGTTTTAAATCCGTTCTCAACATTCTCTTCCTCTGTAAGGCCCTCCCATCTGTTTTGTCAAAATTCTTTAAAGAATATTATTCTGGCAGAAAAGCCCACAGCTTAAATTAAGCCAGTCACCAACTATAATCGGTACATATTTTTTCTCCATGTGTAGGACACAAGCAGGGCTCCCCAGCTCCTTGCAACGTTATGTGGTCGGCAAAGTTTCCTTCACTGAAGTCCTCTTCTGATGCCTCATTATGCCTTGGAAATGATCTTGATTTTTTTTTTCCATTTGTCATTTTTAATTTTTTTTGTAAATAGTATTTTATATTTTCCAATTATGTGTAAAAATAGTTTTCAACATTTACTTTTTATAAGATTTTGAGTTTCAAATTTTTTCTCGCTCCCTCCCTCCTAGTTCCCCTTCCTACGACTGCAAGCAATCTGATATAGGTCATACATGTGTAATCACATAAACATATTTCCACATTAGGCATGTTGTAAAAGAAAAAAACAGAACAAAAGGAAAAGCACACACACACACACACACACACACATGCACACAAGAGAAAATAGTATGCTTTTCTCTGCATTCAGACTCCATAGTTCTTTCTTTGGATATGAATAGCCTTTTCTATCCTGAGTCTCTTGGAATCGTCTTGGATCATTGTGTTGCTGAGAAGAGCTAAGCGTATCATAGTAGATCACCACACAATATTGCTGTTACTGTATACAATGTTCTCCTGGTTCTTCTCACTTCACTCAGCATCAGTTCATGTACGTCTTTCCAGATTTTTCTGAAATCTGCCTGCTTATCATTTCTTATAGCACAATAGTATTCCATTACATTCATATACCAAAACTTCTTTAGCCATTCCCCAATTGATGAGCATTTCCTCCATTTCTGATTTTTTGCCACCGCAAAAAGAGCTGCTGTAAATATTTTTGTACAATAGGTCTTTTTCCCTTTTTAATGACCTCTTTAGGATACAGACCTAGTAGCGGCGTTGCTGGATCAAAGAGAATGCAGAGTTTGATTGCCCTTTGGGAATAGTTCCAAATTGCTTTCCAGAATGGTTAGATCACTTTACAACTTCACCAACAACGCATTAGTGGTATAATCCAAGGAGAGGTGTTTACTCCTCTGTTGGCCTGTGCTCTGGTCTGTGAGGGACCTTAAGCACTATTTTTTTGCCTTGGAACTGCTAGGAGGACTCCCTCTCCACAGCTACCACAAGCTCTGCTACATCAGCACTCTTCCTTCCCTCAGGACCACCACCCAGGACTGCAACCCAGATCCAAGCAGGATAAAGCAAGAGAATCCTGCCTCAGCACCAGCAAAGAGATCCCTGCACTCCCACTGTGATCAGCCACTTGATTCCCCCCACTGTCTGTGGGCCTGGAGTTCTGGAAGCAGCTGCTGCTGCTGCTGCTGCCACCATTGCCACCACTGCAGCCACCTCCACAACCTTGGGGCTAGGGGCCATCCTGCGCTCTTCTCTCACCCAGGTCCAGCAGAGTTTTCCCACTGACCTGCTAAGTAGTCTTTGTCATTTGTAGGTTGAGAAGTCTAGAAACTGCCACACTTCAGTGATGCAGGGCCCCGAGGCCTGCTCTGCCCATCTGCTCCAACTTGGTCTGTGCTGGCACAACCCATGCAGAGCTCCCCTCTGCTACCAGCACAGTGTGATAGACCCTTCCCAGTGACCACCCAGGCCATCTTGGGCTGGAGACTTGTTTCACTGTCTTTTCATGGATTCTGTAGCTCTAGAATTTGTTTAGAGTCCTTTTTTACAAGAGTTTGGAGGGATTTGGGGGACAGCTCAAGCAAGTCCTGTTTTTACTTTGCCATCTTGGCTCCAGCCTTCTTTTTCTTCTCTTATTGCTTTAGTTTACATTTCTAATACAACATTGAATAGTAGTGATGATAGATCTTGAATTCTTAAAGGCTGTGTCAGTGTTGTCCAAGTTCTGGCAGATGGTACAAAGCTGCAATCAATCACGAAGCATTTATTAAGTACCTACTATGCACCAGGCACTGTGATAGGTACTGGGAGTAAAACGACAAAAGCAAAAATAGCCTCCGCTCTCCAGAAGCTCACAATCTAGACAGTGAGGACAACATGTACACATAAATATGTGTGTGTGCACATAGAAAATAGATACAGAATGACTTTTGAAGGGGAGGTACTAACAACTGGGAAGAATGTGAAGGCGTCACGTAGAAGGTAATGCTTGAGACAAGCCTTGAAGTAAACAGAATTTCTGAGAGAGAAAGGTGAGAAGAGAGCGCATTCTGGGCATGGGAGACAGTTAGGGCAAAGGCATGAAGATGGACCTTAATGTAAAGACCTGGTAACAAACTATATATATGTTTATCATCCATGGGCCAGCCTATCTAAGTTCAGAGAGACTTGGTATCTGAAGGTTGACTACTCTCTCTCTCTATCTCCCTCTCTCTCTCCATACACATACATACATATACATACTTGTATGTACATACGTATACAGACATGTTATACATAGGTATTATATATTATGTAGGTATACATAGAAGAATATATATATACCCATGTATACATATATAGATATATATGAATGTATATACATATATATACACACAAACACACACACGCACACACACACACACACACACACATATATATATATATATATATACACATACATACATCAGTTGAAAGAAAAATGAAAAATTAAAGTGAAGTTTGTCCTCAGTGCCATCTCTTGCCCAGGCAATTATATTGCCATCATATTGTCAATTGTTGTACTTATTGGAGAGGTAGAAGACTCTGGGTATAGGATGCTGTATGTGTTGCTGGGTATGGTTGACCGATTGAATGAGATCAACCTCATAATCTTTGAATTTGGAGTGTTTTAAGCATCACACTGATGATTACAAATTTCAATAATTGAGGGCAACATGGGACAACTCTTTTGGGTTCAAGTGAATGAAAGTTAATTTTACATGACACATAAGGTCTTGAAGAGTAAGCATACAGATCATCAAAGACCAGTGAGATATGGAACTCTGACTTCCAATTTTATCACAATGTAAGTGTATATTTCTTAAAATTCAGTGTTAATTATCTCTGAAGACAGTTGACTGGTTGCATCCATCTTGCCTTTAAAGGCTGCTTCAGTCTTTAAATGTCAAGTCCATTTAACAAATATTGAGCAGCTAGGATGCTGAGAGTTGGAAGCAACCCCAGAATGTAGAATGTTTAAACTGGAAAGACCCTGGATCAAAAAATGTTAAATCACAGAATATTAGAGTTTGAAAGGACTTTAGGGATCATCTAGTAACAACACAATATCACAGAATTAAATATACTAATATATAATATATAAAAACATACAATGGAATGGAATGTAAGATATAATAATATGCAATATCACATAATTCAATATATTAATACATAATATCATACAATGTAATGCAAAATATATGTACATGTCATGTATAACACAATATCACAGAATTAAATATATAACATGTTATTATATTATATATTAGTTAAAATATATCAATATGGTATATTATATATTAATATATGGCATATTAATATATAATATGTAACAATGAAATATACAACATACAGTACCCCAGAATTTCATATATGATGTATATGTAATGCATAACATAATTAAATATATTAAATCTAACAGAGTTAAAAGGGAGTCCAATGCCTTTCTGATTCCAATCATATCTTATAGGAATTCTCACTCTAACATACCTTATAAGTTATTCAACCTCCATTTAAAGCCCTTCAATGAAGGACAGTTCACCACCTCCCAAGAAAGGCCTCATTTTTTTGGATAGTTCTCTTTGACAATGTTTTTCAGACAATAAACTAAAAATGGCCTCTTTGCAGCCTCTGTCCATTGTTCTTGATACTCCTCTCTGGAGCTAAACAGAATAAGCCTAATTTCTCCTCCACAGGACAATCCTTCAGAAACTCAGAGATAGTAACCATGTCTTTCTATGGGTTTTTTTAATTCTGTAGGCTAAATATCCTCAGTTTCTTTTATTTATTTATTTATTTATTTTTTAAATTTAAATTTATTTTTTTAACATTTTTGGTTTTCAGCATTGATTTTCACAACAGTTTGAATTACAAATTTTCTCCCCATTTCTACCCTCCCCCCCACTCCAAGATGGCTTATATTCTGGTTGCCCTGTTCCCCAGTGAGCCCTCCCCTCTATCACCCCCCTCCCCTCTCATCCCCTTTTCCCTTCCCTATTTCTATGCCCCATTGCCTGTGTATCTTATTTTTTAGTTGCATGCAAAAACTTTTTTTGTTTTTGAACATCTGATTTTGAAACTTTGAGTTCCAAATTCTCTCCCCTCTTCCCTTCCCACCCACCCTCCCTAAGAAGTCAAGCAATTCAACCTAGGCCACACATGTATCATTATGTATAACCCTTCCACAATACTCATGTTGTGAAAGGCTAACTACATTTTGCTCCTTCCCAACCCATCCCGCTTTATTGAATTTTCTCCCTTGACCCTGTCCCCTTTCCAAAGTGTTTGTTTTGATTACCTCCACCCCCATCTGCCCTCCCCTCCATCATCCCCCCCTTTTATTTTTTTTTATCTTCCTCCCTCTTCTTTCCTGTGGGGTAAGATACCCAACTGAGTATGTATGGTATTCCCCCTCAGGCCAAATCTGATGAGAGCAAGGTTCACTCATTCTCCCGTCACCTGCCCTCTCCCCTCCTCCCACAGAACTGCTTCCTCTTGCCACCTTTATGTGAGATAATCTACCCCATTCTCTCTCTCCCTATCTCCCTCTCTCAGTATGTTGCTCTCTCATCCCTTAATTTCATTTTATTTCTTTTAGGTATCTTCCCTTCATCTTCAACTCACCCTGTATCTGCTCTCTCTCTTTTACATATATATATATATATGTATAAAAAAACACACACACATATATATACATATACATACACATACATACATATACACATAGATATATACATACATACACATTCACTTATATATATACATATATATATATGCATATTCCCTTCAACTACCCTAATACTGAGGTCTCATGAATCATACACATCATCTTTCCGTGTAGGAATGTAAACAAAACAGTTCAACTTTAGTAAGTCCCTTGCAATTTTCGTTTCTTGATTACCTTTTCATGCTTCTCTTGATTCTTGTGTTTGAAAGTCAAATTTTCTATTCAGTTCTGGTCTTTTCACTGAGAAAGCTTGAAAGTCCTCTATTTTATTAAAAATCCATATTTTGCCTTGGAACATGATACTCAGTTTTGCTGGGTAAGTGATTCTAGGTTTTAATCCTAGCTCCATTGACCTCCGGAATTTTGCATTCCAAGCGCTTCGATCTCTTAATGTAGAAGCTGCCAGATCTTGGGTTATTCTGATTGGGTTTCCACAATACTCAAATTGTTTCTTTCTGGCTGCTTTCAGTATTTTCTCCTTGATCTGGGAGCTCTGGAATTTGGCGACAATATTCCTAGGAGATTTCTTTTTGGGATCTATTTGAGGAGGTGATCGATGGATTCTTTCAATTTCTATTTTGCCCTGTGGCTCTAGAATATCAGGGCAGTTCTCCTTGATAATTTCTTGAAAGATGGTATCTAGGCTCTTTTTTTGATCATGGCTTTCAGGTAGTCCAATAATTTTTAAATTATCTCTCCTGGATCTATTTTCCAGGTCAGTGGTTTTTCCAATGAGATATTTCACATTGTCTTCCATTTTTTCATTCCTTTGGTTCTGTTTTATAATATCCTGATTTCTCATCAAGTCACTAGCTTCCACTTGCTCCAATCTAATTTTTAAAGTAGTATTTTCTTCAGTGGTCTTTTGGACCTCCTTTTCCATTTGGCTAATTCTGCCTTTCAAGGCATTCTTCTCCTCATTGGCTTTTTGGAGCTCTTTTGCCATTTGAGTTAGTCTGTTTTTTAAGGTGTTGTTTTCTTCAGTGTATTTTTCAGTATTTTTTGGGTCTCCTTTAGCAAGTCATTGACTTGTTTTTCATGGTTTTCTCGCATCCTTCTCATTTCTCTTCCCAATTTTTCCTCTACTTCTCTAACTTGCTTTTCCAAATCCTTTTTGAGTTCTTCTATGGCCTGGGGCCAGTTCATGTTTTTCTTGGAGGCTTTTGTTTTAGGCTCTATGACTTTGTTGTCTTCTTTAGGCTGTATGTTTTGGTCTTCTTTGTCACCAAAGAAAGAATCCAAAGTCTGAGACTGAATCTGGGCGTGTTTTCGCTGCCTGGCCATATTCCCAACCAACTAACTTGACCCTTGAGTTTTTCAGTGGGGTATGACTGCTTGTAGACTAACGAGTTCTATGTTCCATGTTTGGGGGGGAGGTGCCAGCTCTGTCAGATCCACACTACTCCTTCCCCAAGAACCCCCAGTCCAGACTGGGCTTAGATCTTCAGCAGGCTGTTGCACTCCTGCTGTGATCCGCCACTTAATTCCTCCCACCAGGTGGGCCTGGAGCCGGAAGTAACAACAGCTGTAGCTGCCCCACCTCCGCTGCCCCCGGGGCTGGAAGCTGAACCGCGATCTCCTTCCACTCCCGCAGCTTTTCCCACTAACCTTCTCCGCAGTCTTTGGTGTTTGTGGGTTGAGAAGTCTCGTAACTGCCGCAGCTCACGTATTCAGGGTGCTAGGGCCCCCTCCGCCCGGCTTCTGGTCTGGATGGTCCATGCTGCTCAGGCTGGGCTCTGCGCCACTCCGTTCCCAGCTCCCAGCTCCCAGCTCCGTGTGGAATAGACCTCACCCAGAGACCATCCAGGCTGTCCTGGGCTGGAGCCCTGCTTCCCTCTGCTGTTCTGTGGGTTCTGCCATTCTAGAATTGGTTCAGAGCCATTTTTTATAGGTTTTTGGAGGGACTCGGGTACGGAGCTCACTCTAGCCCCTGCTTACCAGCTGCCATCTTGGCTCCGCCCCCCCCTCAGTTTCTTTAATCATCTTTATATGACATGAGCACAAGGCTCTTCACTGTATGAGTTACTCTTCTCTGGACAAAATCCAACTTAACCATTTACTTAAAGTGTTGTACCCAGAACCAAACACAATACTCCATTGGTTTTGTAGTCTCTTCTGGATCCTGCTTGAATAATTTCTTGCACACTTAGCCTCCTTTTCCTGAATCTGTTTAAATATCTGACTATCTCTTCCTCAAGAACACAATAGATTTAAGTTCCTAGGCTTTTCCCAACTTTTTCAGAAAAAGCAGAAATCCTTGCCTGAACCAGCAAAAAGCCTCTTGGAATTTTCCTGTTTTATTTCCTCAGCAGAAGAGTCTTTTGAAATCCAAGGGCCAAGCTCTTTAGAACAAAGAGCAGAGTCCTCCCAGCTATCCCAGACTTAGCCTTTTCTTTGGATTCCCTTATGTGGTCTAGTGGCTTGGGTCCCTTTGTCAAAGATCTCACCCTAGCTCATGGTGAGCATGCCTTATGCTTCCCAGATTCTCCCCTCTGAAGACTAAACAATTAACTTAGGGATGGTGATTTGCCCGATAATGACCAAAGAGCTCTGGGGTTCAGAGCACCCCATACCCCTTCCATTTTCTGTGTAGATGAGTCAGTAGGAAATGACTTTGAAACAAACTAAGCCTAGAATGAAAGATCAGTGACTAGATGTGTTCCTAACTCTAGCAAATGAAAATACAGCCAGTCCGAAGCCTCAAAGAGGACTTACAGACATGTTCTTCTCATTCCTTTTTTTTTTTTTTGGCAACCATGTCATGTTGCTTGTTCCTTTCCCAGATAGGTTGTTCTTTAACCATGCCTCCCTCATCCTATACTTGAAATGTTTTGTCTGTGTCTTTTCAAATGTCTTTGAATCCTGTCAACCTGAGGTTTTAGCTAGCATTTCCAACTTTATGTCATTTGCAAATGTGATAGGTTCAACTTCTTATCCAAGTCATTAATAAAAATGCAAACTCAGGGCCAACTATGGATCTTGGGTGTTCCAATGGATACTGCCTGCCAAGATGGCAGTGGAGCATTAATGGCTATTCTTTGAGTCTATCCCCTTAACCAATTTCTAAATCCATGGAATTGTGTTACTATGTAGTCTATATCTCTCCTTCACCGCCACAGAATCATATGGTACATTTTATCAAATACCTGACTAAAATATAGGAAACCAACTTCTATAAATTTTCTGCTTTGCCCTCTGGCTGTAAGAGATCTATGTATTTTTAAAGAGTTTTTGAAATATGATATCTAGGTTCTTCTTTGGATCATGGCTTTCAAGTAGTCCAGTGATACTCTCCAATTATCCAACTTATCCAATTATACCAATTATCTCTCCTGGATCTGTTTTCCCATTTTGATTGTATTCACTATGAGATACCTTACATTTTACTCTTTTTTCAGTCATTTGACATTATTTTAATATTTCTTGTTGTCTCATGGAGTCAGTAGCTTCTATTTGGTCCATTCTAATTTTCCGGGAATTTTATGCTTGGGTAAGGTTTTGTTCCAAGATGTGAATTATCTTTCCAAATCTTTCTTTTATAGCTCTCATTTCTTTTTCCATTTTTTCCTTCTCTAACACTCTTACTTGTTTTTTAAAAGAATTTTTAGCTCTTAAAAAATCCAACAACTTTTGTTTCATCTCTTCCAGGAATTCTTTTTGGATTTATGTCCAAGCTGGGTTTCATGTTGAAGCTTTGCTTGTAGATATTTTAGTCATTTTCTTTTTCTGGCTCATGTCTTGAATTTCCCTGTCATCATGTTGGCTTTTCATGTTGAGATTCTTTTTTTGTTTGCTTATTCTTCTAGACTACTTCCTGAGTTTGGACTTTGTGTTTAGGGTTGAACTCTGCACATTTCTGGAGGAAATATCTGATCTGTTCTTGCTGCTGCTTTCTTGGAATATTGAATGTTAGAATATTCCAGGATCTCAGTGACAGCTCAGGCTGGGGACCTGTAAGCTTTCAGTACTCCCAAAATGGTTTGATCCAGGAAATAGTCTGATTGTTGCTCTCCTGGTGTGAGCACTGCAAATTCCTGGCTTGGCTTTTGGTCTGAGCAACATGCCTGTGGGATTGCACCTGGTTGGAGTTCCAGTAGGCTGCTACTGAGCTGGGCTATTATCAGTCAGCTAAAAAGCTCTACTGGTTCAGAATCATGGATATGCAGACTCCTTTTTAGTCTGGTCTTCCTGAGCTGGTTTTTCCCCTACAGGCTTCCGACTGGGTGGGAAATCAAAATAAGACCCTCCTCTGCTCCTATGATCAGAACAACATTGCTACTGCTTGCTTTGGAACTTGTTCTTTGCTTGGCTCACAGCCTAGGACCCATGACCACTATTTATCCTTGAATACATCTTTGATGTTTAGGCCTCCTCCTCATTGTAGCCTGGATCTGTGACTTAGAAGTGGTTAGTGAGCAACAGTCCTGCCATTTGGCATCTATTCTCATGCCCTGCACAAGTTTAGGCCCCTCTGTGTTGGCTTTGGAATCCCTTCTTGTCCTTATGCACATATTTTTCTCTGTGCTGTAACGTTCATACAGCATGCTCCCTCCTGCCTACATCCCAGTGTCTGCATACCTCTCTCTTTCCCCAAGGCAATCTAGATTGGAAAAAAATGACTTTTTAAAAACTTTCCCAATCAGGACTCAGCCTGGTGCATTTTCTAGGTAAGTTTGGTGCAGCAATGGGGGCTTGGCTATATGTCTTCCTGCCACTCTGCCATTTATGATAGCATATTTTCAAATACTCATTATTAAGATGCCAAAGAAACAGCTTGTATCATAAAGGGTAGACCTATAGATGTGCACACGGGATGTGCCATATATGTCCAGGCACACTATCATGTCTCAGAAATGTTATTTTGTCTTTTCATTTTTAAGTTGTTAAATGTGGTTGTTCATTTTTTAAAAATTAAGTTTATTTTTTTTGTTGGATGAATAAAATAATATCCTTTATAATTGAGTATTCAATAAATGCTTGCCTTGAAACATTTCCCTGGATGCATACTCTCATGAAGTACATTGCACAGTCTTCTGGGTAGAGTCTTAGCCTTGGAATTAGAAAGACCTAGGTTCAAGCCTCACCTTGAATGCTTATTAGCTGTGCGATCGTTGTTACAACACCTAATCTTCTGAACCTGAGTTCACTTATCTAAAAAAGGAGGATTAATAATGCCCTGTGTTATCAACCTCACAAAGCGGTTATGAAGCTTAGAAGGGACAATATAAGTAAAGTTCTATATAAATACAAGCCGTTATTGCGCGATAAAGAATTCAGTTTCTATATCTCTCCTCCTTCCTTTTGCTCATTTGCAATTAACTTAATGTTTCCTGTGCCCTTCCAGTACTACGGAATGGAAATTTAATATTGGAATACAATTTCTGCCTAATTTTAGAATAACTCCCTTTTTGACGCATGGGACTCTAGTCATTTTATGTACTTTTACTGAATATTTTGAACGTTTTCTCATTGGAATGTGGTGGCAGAGCAGACTCCCTGACTTCCAAATGCGTGTCTAGAGAAATTTCAAATCACTTGACGTCTTTCAGATTGATTTTTAATGGCAAAAGGAAAAAAGGGGACAGAGATTGGTTTATTCTTTTTTTCTGAAACCCAATACCAATCAATGGTTCTAGATCTGTGATCCTAAGATGTTCTGGAAGCTCCATAGACCGAATAGCAGTGATCTCTCCTAAGTAGTGGTGATAGATGGGCTCTGCTCCTGGGTAGGGGTGGGAGTGGTAGGTGGGGCTAAGGGAATCCATGGGAGGGAACCATTTTTCTTTCTAAGAGTGGACCATGGCAGAAGTGGCCTCGCATGGTAAAGACGCTAAATTTGCCTTTTGCTAGGGAATATGGGGCTATAGAGCTGGGGAACTGTGTGATGGAAGGGTGGGAAGAGGCACAAAAATTTGCCTATTGTAAGGGGATTAGAGAGGAGTTAGAGGTACAACTATATAGTATAAGTAACTGTGTGGCATAACTGGTGGGGAAGTTTCCTTGACTGATTTTCATGCAATGAAACTTATTGTTCTGTGCCTAAAGAACTGTGCCTGAAGAAAATTTATTTGGAAACCAAACCCAAAAACTATGTACAGGAATTACACAGGAGAAGGCACAAGGCACGGAGGGGTTGCAATCTGCATCAATGGAAGAAGTACCTATGATGGCGAAACCATGGATGGCAGATTCAAAGTAAAATAAAGTTAACCTTTTTTTTAAACCTAAAAAGAAGATTCCTTTGGCAGAGGTTTTCAGGATGGATTATACAGGGTAGATCCTGGAGGCTAATGTAGGGTTGGACTAGGCTGAGTGACCATGGGAATGGAAAGGAGAGGCAGTGTGGGATAATGGAAAAAGCATTCAACTTAGAATCAGAAGTCTCATATCTTACTTATCAAATATGTGCCTTGGAGCAAATCATTTTAGTGCTCTGTACCTCAGTTTTCTTGTAAATTGAGGGGGAATGGGCTAGACAGTTTTTCAAGCATCTTCCATGACTAGGTGGTGGTGGATAGAACACTGAGCCTAGAGTCAGGAAGATCTGAGTTCAGATTTGGCCTCAGATATTTTCTAGATGTGTGACCCTGGGTAAGTCACTTAAAAATCTATTTGCCTCAGTTTCCCCCACTGTAAAATGGAAACAATAACGCCACCTGCCTCCCAGGGTTGTTGTGAGAATCAAATGAGATAATGTGGGTAAAGTACTTGGCACAGTGCTTGGCACATAGTGGGCACTATATACGCGCTCACTCCCTTCCCCTTCCCTAATGTTCCATGGTTTTATGAGATTAGCGGGCTTGAAGAGTGGCTCATAGACTTAGAGAAGCACAGGTTTGGGACTGGAAGGTACCTCAGAGGCCGTCTAGTCCATACCCCTCGTTTCACAGATAAGGAAGCTGAGATCCAAGAAGTCTGATTTTCCCACGGTCACACAGCGGGGTTTGAGGTTATCTGAATACAGAGACCACATGCCTTCTGCTGTGCCATAACTGCAACAGCATTATGCAAAGGGTCCATGAGTGCCAGAGAATAAGAAGAGTCCTGGCATATAGGTGATTCAATGGTGGCAGGGCTGGGCTCTGCGGTGAGAGGGTGTACTGTGATAGAGGAGTCGGTGAGGCAGGAAAAGGAGTGCTTGAGAAAGGTAGAGGCTGGCAGGTTTCGTCTTTAGATCTCAGCATCATCGATCAATCAACACTTATTTAGTGCCTGCTTTGTGCCAGGCACTGTGCTAAGCCCTGGGTTCCCAAAAAGAGGCAAAAGACAGCCTCTGCTCTCAAGGAGCTTACAATCTAGTAGGGGAGACAACATGCAAACAATATATACGAAGCAAGTTATAGACAGGATAAATAGGAAATAATTAGCAGAGGGAAGGCACCAGAATTAAGAGGGTTGGGGTGTATATGTGGGATCATTGTGGAATGTATGTGGGGCCAATTAACCAGAAAGCACCTATTAAGTACCTATGGTGTGCCAGGTACTGGGAATATAAAAGCTAACCCAAAATAGTTCTTGTCCTCAAGGAGCTTATGTTCTATTATAATTCATGGGTTCTTTTGTCGGACCAGATTCATAGTTTATATTGCTTTAGTGCCCATAGAGAGTATACACCAGTACTGGGGAATCAAGCAATGATGAAAATTAGAGTCAGAAACAGCCTAAACTACATGAGCTGGACCAGCTGAGTTTGCTTCCCAATCTCTCTCCCAAGAAATGGGTGCTTGGCAACCTATGATTGTTATCTCCCACCCCCCTGCCTTCCCAATCTGGGTCCCTTCACTGGCTTTACTGTCTGTAAGCATCCAGGCTTTCCTGATTCCCTGGCAGAAGGTGAAGGGTCAGGACTTCTTGAACCGTGAGACACACCTCCATCTCTCTCTTCCCTCATCTAAGGATTCTGTGAGTCAAGAACTTAGTTCCAGGCAGTAAGTGACCAATATTTAACTAACAGTTTACTGTGCCAAGAGCACTGGGCTGTGACCAGTAAGGGATTTACAAAGGAAGAAGACATGATCCTTTTCCTTAATTGGTCCCTCTTCTGAGACTGCCAATATGGGTGCTAAGCAGGGCCAAATCATTTGGTTTGGGAGAATGAGGGCCCCCAAACTACCATGACAGCTTCAACCATCTGGTCCTCCAATTTGAAAGCACGCTAATTCTGTCTTGAATGCATTGATTCTATCCTTGGACCATCACATACCTAAGTAGGCTGGAACCATTATCTTTCATTACTCCTGCCCATCCTTATGTCTAAATTGCTAACCAGGTAAAGGAGAGGGATAGAGGTGCTTCTCTCATTTCTAAGCTAGTAGGTAAGTAAGAGTACTTTCTGTTTTTTCTGTTGTTTGGGTGATATTTATTTTTACTTTTTTTTAAAGCAGGAAATCAGAACTCAGTCAACTGTGTAAAATCGGCTTGTTAAATGAGCTTGAACTGGGGGGAAATATACAATAAAAAACCATTCCCTCAACAAATGAAATGAACAGGCAACCAGGCAAGCAGGGTGAAGGATGTTTCTCCCTCCCATCCACACAAAACCCTGACCCTCTAACCCTGATCCAAATGAAACTAATTTCTCCATTTCTCCAGGCCAATTGCTTCTCAGTCTTCATTAGGTTTGAGCAAAACAAGATATTTTCCTGCTTAATACTGAGTGAACCTGGGGGATGGTAGCCAGAGTATCAGGTTCTGTCAGGAATGGCTTTCAAGCTATTTAAACTGCTAGAAAGATATGCATACACATATTTATAGAGCTATGACTGTACATACATGTTGTACATATAGATTCAGTGACAGCAGATAATACGAAGAAAAAGGAAATGATACAAATGAATCAGAGCAAAGAAGACTACGTCAGGAAAGTGTATAAAATTAGAATTTTTTATAGAAAATGAAACATTGAGTGAGAAAACGTAACTTGCCCAAATTCACGTGCAGTCTTTTTCTGTCTCCTCTGTCTGAAATAAAGCTAGGTCCAGACTCATAACCTTACCCATGCAGCTTGGACCCAAGACCACTGCCTCCTTGCTAGAGATTAGCAGCTAGATCAGCTTGGAAATGGAAGAAAATGGCATTAACACATGCAAAGTAGTCTCCGAGCCATATGGATAAGAAATCTGAGGAGAAAGCTAAGCACTTGTATTCTCATCTGTATCCCCAAGGAGATTAGCTTGGAGGAAGAGAAGACAGTAGGAATAATTTCACAGAGTGAAACTTATCAATCGTTCCCCTTGAACATGAGCTCCATATCTATCTTATATCTCCATTTCCACATTTCTATGTAAGTTTCCTGATATCAGGACTGTCTTTTTACCTTTTTTGTATCTTCTGCTAAGTACAGGGTAGGTATTAAGCACACAGAAAGCACTTAATAAATGTTTGCTGTGTTACCTCAAACTTCTTTTCTATTCTGCTTGGTTTTGGCGAGAAGGGTTTCTATGGACCAGATCTTTGATTTTATTGGAATAGGAAACTCTCTGCCAGTGTAGACAAGTACTTATTTGACAATTTATAGTCTTAGTTTCCTAGGCCACTGAGAAACGAGATGATTTTCTCAATCACACAGGCTACATACAGGGTGTTCCCAAAGTCTGCACACATAGGCAAAAATGCATATTTTCAAGAAATGAAATGAATGAAATTTTCAACAACATTTTATTTAATTGGAATATTAACAAATAACATCTTCAATATGATTTCCATCATTTATGGTGCAAAGGATGATGCACTTTGCAAGATTCACATGAGCTCAATGCAATAGCCTCACATTGCCTATGTGTCCAGACTTTAGGAACACCCTGTATATTAGAAATGCGGTTCAAACCCAGGTCTTCCTCACTTCAAGTCTAGCGTTCTTTCTACTGTCTCTAAAATACTCATCCCTGATACTGAACCCCCTACCTAGAAGGGCCTCCCTTTCTCTCAGATCTACCAAAGTCATATTCACCCTTTAAGGTTCAGTTCAAATCTCATGTCTTACAAAAAGATTCATCGGGTCACCGAGGCTCACTCTGACCTTCTTTATTCTCCCATTCTGTTAATTGTCTGAATCACTCCTTTGGATGAGAAGGGAAGGAGAACAGAATAAGCATTTATATAATGCTTACTACGTGCCAGGCACTATGCTAAGTACTTTATGCATAATATCTAATTTGATCCTCCTAATAACCCTGCAAAGTAGGTGTTTATACCCATTTTATGATTGTGGCAAACAGCATGAAGTGACTTGCCCTGGGTCACACAGCCAGTAAGCGTCTGAGGCCAAATCTGAACTCAGGTCTTCCTCACTCCTAGTCCAGTGCTCTAACCACTGTGCCATCTAGCTGCCTTTGGAAACAATGCCATGCTGCTTTGCATTAGTATTTCTTTGTTTCATGTGTTGTAGGGTTAATGGAATATAAGACCTTCCCCATCCATTAATAGTCCTATGTGACCACATTTGTTCCCTTTTTGCCTTAGAACTGGGGCTGTGTTTCTAGGTCTAAAGGTACACAGATATTTCAACCATGAATGTCTTGCTGCTTTGAGCTCTGGCCCAATTCACAGCTGTGATACATCCTGAGTCACACAGAGCCCATTGTGGGAGGAACTTGCCTAAGAGGAAGCTTGCTAAGGGGAAGCTTGCTCACAGGGAGGCTTGCTTGAAAGAAGGCTTTCACACCTTTTTGTACTAAGCCAATTAGGCACTGAGTCATGACGGTTGTGATGCCTTCTGGCTCTGAGCCTATTAGCCAAAAGTGTATATATATTCTGAGGTGAGATTTTGCTTTGGGGCTCATTCATAGGAAGAATATTCACCCGAGGTCTTTGTGATTTGGCCAGATGAGACTCTGGGTAGCTGTTGTTAAGGAGCCCCCTTGCTTTGTGAACCCAGATGTTGGCACTCCTTGGTCAATTATGTATCTATTACTTTGTTTAGACAGTTGGAGCCCTGTCTATTGGATTCTTTCTTGGATACTCACTTCTTTCTACTTATCTGTATTAAAGCAAGATTGTTGATCCTTTTGAAGCAGATCCTTTAGAAAAGCAGATCAAAAAACCTGTGCTAGTGGGCCATCCTGGGTGTGCTAGGGTGTTTGCCAATAGTGTGTGTCCTCAGTCTTAGCTTCTCAGTTAAACTGGGAGCCCCCAGAAGGGAGTGCTTTTATATCACCCTGAGTGTACAGTTGGGACGTACACAGAGAAATTGTTTAACATGAACTTACTGAATAATTGAGTGGTCAGTTCATCTTGCTGTGCCCTTAATTCAAACAGTGGCATAGGGCTATGTGCTATAGACTTGGTCACCAGATCATCAATCTGTTAAGATTGGCTAGAATCAATAGGCCTAGTGAGTGCCTAGAGTGTTCTTTTCCAAATAAAGCCATGAGTCATAGCGCATGGATTTTGTGATGTCTTTTTTGGCTTTTAGAGCAGAGAAAGAAATAGCATTAAGAGAACAAGATTGGGAAAAGGAGCTATATTAGACCAAGTGTACACAGAAGAGGGCTATGTTGGAGGCAACATAGTTGTGAGGGCATTGAGGGATCCTTTCACAAGGAATATGAAGGAAGAAAAGCTACCAAAGACACCAAAAACATTCTCCAACCCTATTAATGCCAAAATAAGGGGCCCAAGTAAAAATGAAAAACCACAGCCCTATGTGCCTATTTTCCAATGTACACTATATATTTTTATAAGAGTAATATATACTTTGAGGAAAGTATTAGTAGGAAATAGGAAAACTTTTGTAAGCAGCATCCAACAGGAGACTACATCTTTGCCATTATATAATTGACTGAAAGATGTAGGAAATAGAAGATCCCGCTGTGCTTATTCGTTGACTATAAAAAGATTTTGACTCAGTAGAGCAAAATGTTGCCTTAAATAATCTCTGCCTATAAGACATCTCTCATATCTATCCTTGAAAGATACGACAATAGAATAACCTTACTTGATAGTCCTCTGATAATTAATATTGGCCAAGTTATAAAGCAGGAAGATCTATGTTTGCCAAACATGTTTACTGTGATAGAGAAGATTCAGCTTGGAATCCAGATTGAAGAGAGATTCCTTATGAATGGTATCCTCTGGATCCTTGTGTTTATGGACGACATCATACTGGCTACATCGACTCTCTAAATATTGTGGAGCTTCTTGAACAAGCTAACATAACTATTTCAGAGAGATTGGTCTAACAATCCACATATGAAAAAACAAGTGGGTAAAGAATACCCACTGCCCAGAGTACAACATGCAATTAGACGGACAACCTATAGAATACATCCATCAGTATACAATTCTTGGGCAGGTAGATAGTGTGAATGGACAATAAGTTGGACCCAGAGATAAACAGGAGAAGGGAAGACAGAATCACCTCTGGGAAATCGAAAACTCCTTTAATAACTCCCAAATTTTCCCTTAAACAAAGACCTATCTTTTTGAAACCAGTATCCTATGGATTTTGGCTCACTCAAGCCATCCTCCTCATGGCTTTGAGTCATGGAATGCTGCCTTCCCCAAAGAATTAAAAGTGATCCTCCCCCAAGCTAATGGGGAGGCTCATAGTATATATGAACAGATTGTGAAACAGAACAAATAAGGAAGAAAACAAAACACTCAGAAGGACTGAAGTAATCGATGTCATCGAAGAAATGGATGATTAAAAACAGATGGGCTCATCATGTGGAAAGAATGAGGGAAGCCGAATGAGTAGACCATGTTATTCCCATATATAAGAAGAGTTTGAGGAAGGCTCACATTATATCAGCTACAGACTTATGGAGGATATGGACAAGAGTCACAAAGAATGCATAGGCGCAGATGGGTGTCGATCTGAATCTCTGGAGGTAATATCCATATTCTATGATAAGATCACAAATTCACTTGGACGTTTTAGTACTTGCCTTATTTTTGAAATAGTCGAGGTTGCCACATGAGTAAACTCTCGGTGAGACGTTACTATACTTATGTAATATCTTCCTCTTATCTCTTTTAGAACAAATATACTTAGAAGGGTTGGTGCAGAGAGAATTATGGAAATTGTTCCTATTTGCTTTTGTTAATAGGCTGAATACCAGAGGCTCCTAGCTAAGATCTCTCCTCTGACAGAGACTCTAAACACTTGATAAGAGTAATTACGCAGTGGTTGAACAATTGTACTTTTTACTTTTAGCAAATAATCATTCATACTCCTTTAATTGATCTGACTAAGCCTTCAGAGAGTGGTTCTTGTGGTGTTTAACAGACAGAGAGTTTATAATCTGGTAAGGAAGCAGATATATTCAAACTGTGAATGTAAAAATACGCACATCATTTTGTGGAATTCCCCATCAAGTGATCTTGGCTTTGGAGAGATGGAGTCAAATCACAAGGATTCATATGTAAAGCACAAACCTAGAACCCAGCAATGAACTTACATTACTTCTAGTTTTATGTTATGCACACATATGTATATGTACACATGTATGTACACACATACATTTATACATACACATTTATACATACATACACATGCATATGTGTATATATGTATACGCACACATATATATGAGACTGGAAGAGATATGGAGAGAGAGGGAGAGATAGAAAGACAGAGATAAAAAGATAGAGAGACAGAGACAGGCAGAGATAGAAAAAAGGACAAAAGAGAGAAACAGAAAGAGAGTGAAAGAGATAGAGACATGTAGAAGAGCAGGACAAAGAAACAGAGAGAAGAGACAGAGACAGAGTGGAGACAGAGAGTAAGAGGCAGAAGCCTCTTCGAGGAGTACCATCTCTGGTGTCAGACAGAAAAACCAATTATGGATTCAAAAGAGACCTCGCTCTGGTAGTTAAGAGCCAAGCTGTGGAAAGGAACAGGTACAAAGAGCACAGCTGAGCAACCTACTCAGAAGAGACATTGCACCCAGGGGGATGCAGTGTGAGGACAGCAGAAGAACAGAAAGGACATTAAAATACCAAACTTCCTTATGCCCTCTCCAAACTTTTCTACTACTCTCAAGGGCACCACTATCTCCCCAGTCCCCCTGGTTTGAAACCCACGTGTCATCCTCTACTGCTCTCTCTGCTCCTTCCACCCACCTGACTGCTGCCATTCAATCTGTTACCAAGACCAATCGATTTCACATCTCTTGAATATTCCTCCTTCTCTCCTCTTATACTGCCACCATCCTGGTGCAGGACCTTATCATCTCTCCCTTGGACCATTATAATAACCTGCTGGTGGGTCTGCCTGCCTCCAATTCATCCTCCATTTAGCTGCCAAAATGATTTTTCCTAAAACAAAGGTCAGATCACATCATCCACCTACTGAATAAACTCCAGTGGATCCTTATCACCTCCATGATCAAATATAAAGTTCTCTGTTCTGGTGGTCAAAGTCATCAATAACCCAGCCCCATTCACCTACCTTTCCAGTCTTCTTATACTTTGCTCCCTGCCACATATAAGGATTCACATATGATTCAGTGACACTAGCCTCTTTGCTATACCACGAACAAGGCATCTCTTGTCTCTGGGCATTTTTTCTGGCAGTCTCCCATGCCTGGAATGCTCTCTCTCCCCTCATCTCTGTCTCCTGGCTTCCCTGCTTTCCTTCAATCGTAACTAAAATTCCATTCTCTCGTCTAAATCCAGGATCCCCATTCCTCTTAATTCTAGTGTTGCTCCTCCAGTAATCTTCCCATATTTATGCTTTGGGGCAGTGAGGTGGCCTAATAGAGTGCCACGCCTGGAGTCAGGAAAATTCATCTTCCTGGGTTCAAATCTGGCCTCCAACACTTATTAGTTGTGTGAACTTGGGCAAATCACTTAATCCTGTTTGCCTTAGTTTCTTTACCTATAAAATGAACTGGAGAAGGAAATGGCAAACCACTTCAGTATTTCTGCCAAGAAAACCCTAAATGATATTACAAAAAATTAGACACCACTGAAGAACAAAAATGAATGCTGTATATAGTTTGTTTGCTTGTTGTCTCCCCCATAAGATTGTGAGCTCCTCAAGGGCAGAGACTGTCTTCCCTTTTATTGTACTCCTAGTCCTTAGCATAATACCTGGCACATAGTAGACACTTGATAAACACTTATTGACTGACTGGCTGGCCCTTCAGTACTGGGGTGGGGGTGAGTTTCCTAGGCTACATGTGTTTACTATGCCTGTGTGCCTCACTATCAGTATACTCTAATACATTTGTGCCTAATCTTTCTGCCAATGTTGTGTCTATTTGTGGGATAGGCCACTCCTACATTTATGGGGGCTTATAGCTATCATCATTCTTATTATGCCATTTGAGTAAACATCTTTTCCCTCAACTATCATTCTCACTATGCCATTTGAATAAATGTCTTTTCTCTCAACTAATTTTGTCTCCTGGCTGATTATCAAAGGCAAGCTCCTTGTTAGGGGCTCGTGAGTTATAGTGCTAGGAATATGAACCTTGGTGTCATCTGCCTGTCAGCTGTAAGTGCCAAAATGTGAAGAGATCCCCAACAGGATACTGCAGATACCTTCAGAAAAATTACATGAAATTTGAGTAGGGTGAGAGGATAGGGAAATAGAAAAGAATATGAATGAAAAAAAATAATATCATGACATTTCTATAGCCTTTTAAATTTTAAAAGGTGCTTTTCTCTTAAAATCTCTATGAAGTACATAACATAATTGCTAATATTTCCAGTTGTTACATATGACCAAACTGGTATCCAGAGAGGTTAAGTGACTTGCCTATGGTCATATTTCTCACACATCTAGCAAGTGTCACAGCTAGGTTTTAAATCCAAATCCCCTGATTCCAAGTTTAATGACTTCTGTACTATACCATAGGAGAAGGACCTGTTGTTTTTTCAGTCACTTTTTCCATCCTGTCTAATTCTTTGTGACCCTATTTGGGGTTTTTGTAGCAGAGATGCTAGAGTGGTTTTGCCATTTCCTTCTCCAGCTCATTTTACAGATGAGAAAACTGAGGCAAACGGGTTAAGTGACTTGCCCAGGGCTGTACAGTAGTAAGTGTTTGAGGTCAGATTTGAACTCGGGAAGATGAGTCTTCCTGACTCAGCACTCTATGTACTGTACTGCCTGGCTGCCCTAGACTTGATCTTTATCTAGCGGTGTTTTATATTGGTTGCTTTGTGATGAAGTCATTATTATAAATTGTATCTTGGCTCTTATAGTCCCTTAGGAATATGCTAAAGAATAGACAAATCTTACTCGTTTGAATTAATTGAAGAGACTGCTGGTTTGAAGGAGCGAAATAGAACAAAGAACTGTTGTTTTGCATCTTTGTAGTCTCAGGGTCTGAGGGCACACGGTCTTACCAGCTATAGATATTTAATAAATTATCATCGACTTAAATTTGTTAAACTGGACTGGAAAATCTGTGCTGTAGTGGAGAGGGTACTGAATGTTGAGTTGGGGGCCTAGGCTTAGATTTCCAGTTCCACCATTTAATACTTGTGACCTTGGACAAATCATTTCCTCTGCCTGGGCCCATGTTTCCTACTTAGTAAAATGAGATTTTGGCCTAGTTCTCTCCATTCTTGATCAACTCTAAATTCTGTATCCAAGTTTAAAGAAATGCAACTGTAGTGGATTTTAGTATACCCAATAACTGGAACTATAATTACAAAGTATTATCGAGGAGAGCGACTGCTGGGCCAATTTTAATGACTAGATGGGATGAATTTGGAATTAGCACATTGTTTGAATGCCAGCATTGCTTATGGACTTGAAAAGTGTTCTCTCTTCAGTTGGTTAAATAGCCCTTGGCCAATATGTTTACACTGGTGGGTTTCTTTCTACGTAGCGAAAAAGTAAATACCAGCTCAGCTCTCATCTAAAAATCCTGAGGAAGCATGATTAAAAAAAGTTTGTTATATATGTCCAGGAATATGGGCACATAATAAAATCATAAAGAGTTCCATGCTAGAGTAGATGTGTCATTGACAATATCAGCCGAACTGTTCATTTCAAAGAATGCTTCTGAGTTTGGGATTTTTCATAACCATTACCTACTGAGACAGTCTTTTTATGTATATCTAATGGTGGTCATGGTGATAGTGATGGGTACATGTGTTTGGGTATGTTTTGGGTTCTGGGCTTTCTCATGAACCCTCTGGAAATGGGAATCCTCAGGGAATAGTCTCTTCTTCATCCAATCTATAAATATGCCAGATTCATAGATTACTACAGTCTCGGAGCTTTAAGATATCTCAGAAGTCATTCAATTCAACACATACAGGAACAGTCTTTGACCTTGGCTTATAGTCAGATACTAATTGTTTCCTCTGGCTCTCCTCCTATGGCATAACTAAAAGAGACCATCTAGTCTATGCTTGAAGACCTCAGGTGCTGCAAACTCGATACTTCCTGAGACAGCCCACTGTACTTTTGTATCACTCTAATGGTTAGGGATTCTTTCTTACTTTCAAGACCAAAATCTCTCTGTAACTTGCATGCATTGGGAGAGAAGCTGCATGGTGGAATGGAAAGCACCCAGGGCTTGGAATAAGCAGAGAGATAACTTTAAATCCTGTGTCTTACACTTAATAGCAGTAACATTTAAAAGAAATTTTCCCAATTATATGTGAAAACAATTTTTAACATTTGTTTTTAAAATTTTGAATTCCAAATTCTCTCCCTCCCTGGTCCCTCGTTGAGAAGGCAAACAATTTGATATAGGTTATACATGTGCCATATTAGCAATGTTGTGAAAGAAAACACAGACCAAAAAAGAAAACAAGAAAAATAAAGGTTTTTTAAAAGTATGCTTTGATCTGCACTCAGACTCCATAAGCTGAGGTTTATAGCATTTTCATCATAAGTCCTTCAGAATTGTCTTAGATCATTGAATTGCTGAGAATATCTAAGTCATTCATAGTTGATCATCGTACCATATCGCTGTTACTGTTTACAATATTGTCCTGGTTCTGTTCATTTCACTTTACACCAGTTCATGTAAGTCTTTCCAGGTTTCTCTGAAATCATCCTGCTTGTAATTTCTTATAGCACAATAATATTCCATCACAAACATATACCATAACTTGTTCAGTCATTCCCCTGTTGATGGGCATCCCTTCAATCTCCAATTATTTGCCACCACAAAAAGAGCACAAAATAAAGATTTTTGTATAGATAAGTCCTTTTCCTTTTAAAAAAATCTCTTTGGGATACAGACCTAGTAGTAGTATTGCTAGGTCAAAGGAAGCAGTGATATTAATATTATAAATATGAACAATTTTGAAGACCTTAAATAATTTATATAATGATCCTTAAAGACAAACAACTTTGAAAGCCAAAAGAACTCTGATAAATGTAGTAACCATGTATGATTCCAGAGGACTGATTATGAAGCATGTCATCCACTTCTTGGCTGAGACTTGACGGATCCAGGGTGCAGACTGAGACAAGTATTTTTGAACCAATTAGGTTCAGTTTGAGCCAATTAGGGAATTTGTTTGCTTAAATATGCATACTTGTCACAAGAAATTTGTCTCCTTTTTTCCAATGAGGTAAAGAGTGGAATGGAGAGAAAATAGATTTCTGTTAATTAAAAAATAAAATTTTAGTAAAAAATTCAGCAGAGTAGCCAAAAGTGCTTCTCCATCTCTAAAATGAGAATAGTAAGAGCTAATATTGATAGTGCACCTGAAGGTTTTCAAAGTGCTTTACAAACATTATCTAATTTGGTTGGAACCTGACAACAACCCTATGAAACAGATACTATGAGCATCCCCATTTTACAAATGATAAAACAGGTTGAGAGAGGTTAAGTGACTAACCCAGCTTCACACAGTGAGAAGATATCTGAGGCAGGACTAGAATTCAGGCCTTTCTGTCTAAAATCCAGCACTTTATCCACTGTGGTGGCAGCAGCAGGCAAGCAACCAGCAGAAGAAACAGCAGCAGCCACCACCACCACCACCACAATCGACAAGAACAACCTCAAATTACCATTATGACTATTACCACCAGCAACAACAACCACAAACCACCACCACCAACAAAACCAATCACAAACCACCACCAGCAAGAACCACAAACTACTACCATCGCTGTCAAACAATCACAAACCACCCCCACCAGCAACCCTAAGTAACCACCACCAAGAACCACCCACCAACGTTCACCACAAATTACCAGCAACCACAAACTACCATCACCATCATCAAGCACAAACTACCACCAAAAATAATCAAAAACCACCACCAACACCATACTCTGTGTAGAAGTTAGAGCAAAACAATTCTACACTTTCCTTAATAAATAGTGAGTCACCATGTCTTAACAAAAGAAACAATTTAAAATTCATTACAGGCCAGTAAGTGTGTGTGTGTGTGTGTGTGTGTGTGTGTGTGTGTGTAGGGTGTCATGGAAATTCCATCATAATGAATAGGAAATAGCAGAGGGAAATGGTTTTAATATATGCCACTAATTAACAGTGCTCCTAAATTAATCAAGGTATAGGTTAGTTTAATGGTGTCTGAAAATACATTGGAAGTGGTTCATTATGTTTCACAGTCACTGCTTAATAAAAAGACAATGGCAAAATTGCAGGGACAAGGCAGGTGCCTTACACCCTGGCAGTACCAGTGGATTCTCTTCAGGTTTTTCCCATCACAAAATGCGCTTTGAGCCTGGTACTTTGATCACAAGAGAAATAATTTGCTCCCTCTTTAGAACTGAGGTTTGGTTGCTTTTTGTATTAGATCTTTCAGTCCATAAGGAAATTACATATCTGAATAGGATTTCTATTTTTTTCAAATTATTTTAACACTTATTTTCTAGCTGTAATAATCAGTTATTGAGGAATAGGCAAAGAAGGTGTCATTATGCCTATTTGACAGAAAAAGAAATCAAGGCACAGAGAAAATGTACTTTCTAAATAGTTTCTATATCCATAAGATTTATCACACATATAAAGAGCCCTAGAGCTTGGTCAGGATGTTGAGATACCATCTAGACCCTCACCTATACATAAGTGAATCCTCTTCTCATGATTATACAAGCACAAATTTCAGAATGAAAAGAGAACTAAAGAAGTCTTTTGATCTAGACAGCCTTCAGGAAATTAAGGTATTATTATCCCTATTTTATCTCAGTTTGGGGTCTGAGACCCAAAGAAATAAGTATACTTGCCCAGGGTCACACAGGTACTAAGCAGAGAATGTAAACTCTTTGGTACTGTAGTCTTTCTGCTATACCTTGCTCTCGGGGAAAAAAAGGTGGTAGACATCATACCAATTAGCCACCCATGCCAATGTTTTCTCATCCTGGCAATCAGAAAATATTTCTTTATGTGTATTTCACAAAGGTCATTTTACTCAGTGTCTCTCATTTGGCTTTTTCCATGGGCAGAAGCTTTCTAGCTGAAGAAAACTCAGAAGAAGTTGGAGGGCAGGCCTAGTTGCAAAGGCCTGGATATAAAAGCACCCACACATCTGTGGAAGGAAACTGAGACAACTGTTTGTCTATCTCAGCACTTTATTGCTTTACTTAGTACCAAACTAGTAAAAAGCCTGATCGCGTGGACCCTACTTCTTACTCACCTCCTTGGATTTTCTTGGGACTTCTGATTTTAACCCTGGCTCCGATTCAGATACCAACTACCTCTTAGGGCCCTCATAGCACTGTTACAGATGTCAGCACCATGGCCAGCAGTTGTGGAAAAACTGAGAGAGGCTGATGAATTCAGCATTAAAGCCAGGGAGAGTAACATTACAGCTCAACATTTTGGGGATGGTATTCCTGGGAGGAAGATGGTTTTTACTAGTGCCAGTCGATTTAATTAGGATTACTGATCTTTGCATCTTTGCATTACACACTGAACTACTTAAACATTTAATAATAAATATAATAATATTTAGTTTGAAACACTTAAATGTGAAAAACAAACAAGTATATGGCATATTTCTTGCTCCCCACTGCCACTTACAGATGCCCCCATTGCCACTATCACTAAGCAACCACTTGTTCTCCTTTAAAATTTACTCCAATCTGTCCAGATCCATGTTGCTGTCATCTGTGAATGTTCAGATCACTCCCCCTCTTCCTCAATATGCTAAATACATGGCTAATAGTCTTTAAAAAATTGTTGATGTGTTTTGTTTTTCTATTGCAACCGTTTCCAGATTCCCTACTCACCCACCTGCCCACACACCATGAGAGTTCTCCTGTAAGAAGGTAAAACAGTTAAGCAAAATTAACAAAGCGGTGACCTCATCTGAAAGCATATGCAACATTCCACAACTGTAGCCCTCAACCTCTCTTTTTAAAGTGTTCAAAAAATCAACAGAAATCTATTTTCTCTCCCTTCCAAATCCAATTCATTAGGAAAAAAGATAAAAACAAATTCCTTATAATAAATATGCATATTCAAGCAAAACAAATTTGTAGTTACGTACATACATACATACATACACTCATATGTCCCAATCTGCGTGTTAAATCCATCACCTCTCTGTCATCTGGTGAACAGCGACTTTGGTCATTGGTCCTCTGGAATAATGAATGGTCGTTACCTTGACTGTAGTTCTTAGAGCTTCCAAAGTTGTCTGTTTTTATAGGTTGGATTTTTTTTTGTTATTGTATACATTGTTCATAGTCTTTCTCACTTCCACCCTTTTCGCCTGTCAACATACTTCTATCCTAATTCCTCAGTCCTATCAACTCCCATGACTCCTGTCTTTCATCTACCTCAACCATAAACAAGACTGGTCATAACAAGCACAAACAAATTTCCCCCACATGCCAGAACCCCTAGTTCTAACACTGACTATTCTCAACTCTGCACTAACCTCCATTTGGGGTAGGTGGAATAACTATATTTATCATCTCAGCTTATGTTTCATCTACATAACATTTGGTGCATCACTGGAAAAACCGCTTAGAAGACTTAATATGTGACTTCTGATAGTAATTAAGTGTAAGATGGGCAAAGATACCTTAGCTGAGCTTTTAAAAGACAACCACAGATAGGCCAGTTTTCTAAAAGCAAATAACATTTGGGGCAGCGAGTAGAGCACCGGCCCTGGAGTCAGGAAGACCTGAGTTCAAATCCGGCCTCAGACGCTTGACACTCTTACTAGCTGTGTGACCTTGGGCAAGTCACTTGACCCCAATTGCCTTGCCTTCCCCCCTCCAAAAAAAAGAAAGAATAAAAAACAATTAACATTCATTTATAGCATCTAGTATGTGGTTTTAATGGTGTTTCTTATGTTTGTTTCTTAGAATTTTATAACTTCAAACATCATTTTTCCTCCAGAAATGTAAGTCAATTGCTATAAAATATATACATGAACATATATATTCATACATAACTATGCTAATAATCGTCATAGGAGCTCTCAACACAAGTAACTTCCTATTGGATTTGTAATGAGCATTTACACTCAAAGCCCCTAAATATGTAAACAACTTAATCATGTAGTTTTGATAAACTAATGCATGTGATGAGCAGTCTGGCTATCTTAACCAAATGCTTTCTGTGCTAGTCAGGATGGTCGGTTCATTTTTTTCATGGTTCCTCTTACACACTTAGTCACTCCAAAGTGTGACATTTTTATGCATTGACATAACCTTGATCAGCATGTACATCAACTAAAACTTGACTAAACAAGTTTTCATTACAAGTAGAACACACTGAGCCCAAGTTGCCACTCCTAGTAATAATAGAATATTGTTTTTCAGTCATATCCAACCCTTGGCAAAGACACTGGAGGGGTTTGCCATTTCCTTCTCTGGTTCACTTTATAGATGAGGAAACAGGCAAATGGGATTGAGTGACTTGCCTAGGGTCACACAGCTAGTAAGTGTCTGAGGCTGGATTTGAACTCACAAAGATGAGTCTTCTTGACTCCAGGCCCAGCACTCTATCTAGCTGCCCAATGATGGAATAATCAAATGCTAGATAGAGACCAGTCATGTGGAGTTAGAACTGCAGGCATTGGTAATGACTCAAAATTTGAGAAAAATTAAAACCACACCAACATCATGTGATTTAATAGAATTCATAGAGAGATGATTGTTTGAAGTCTCATTAAAGACCAGACCAGGTCCACATATGCAATTCCTCATGCCCTTCACTCTTGAACTTCCAATCAAGAATGATTATTTTCACCCTCCTGGGAGTGGAAAGATTATTCGGAGTACTTTGAATGGCCTGTTGGTCTGGGTATTCTTTATTGTAAAGCTCAAGGAATTAAGATGACTTCTAATAAGTTGTGTGGGAATCAGAGAAGGGGTTTTCCTCCTCTCTATTAAGGTAACTGAGTGTATATATAGATCGAAGTAAATAAAAATAAATGATCAAATCGGGAAGTGTTTTGATTTTCCTTGAAAGCTAAGGGTCTCTGTTTTGGCTATTCTTTTTCACATAATGTCTTCAGTCCTTGTACTCAAGACGTCAATTCAAGCATAATAGATAATGTCAGTCGAGGCGACTATTGATAGCTTTTCCCTCATGTTATGGACTTTGTTTACTGGAAGCTTATTGCCTCCTTCTCTTGTAAGTTGGTATTCATAAGTGGAATCTTGGGAGGAAAAGGGATCAGAATTAGCCTCGTATTCAACAATTTCAAAGACTCTAGCTACTGGAGTAAAAAATTGCTAGAAAAACTGGAAAGCTGGCTGACAGAAACTAAGTTTGTACTATCGCACACCAAGATAAGCTCCAAATAAATCCATGATTTAAATATAAAAGATTACATTCAGGGGCGTGGTAAATGGTTGACAACCATCTCTCTGAAGGGAGACTGGGGCAGTGGGGAAAAGTGAGGGGTAGGGGGTCATGTTTGCATGGCACTTTTAAGTTTAATCTGTATTTTTAACATTTTATCCATCACTTTCTCAAGTCTAGACAATCAACAAAACAATAAGCCAAGATCTGATTTGTCATATTTGTCTATTTCTAATGCATAAATGCTCACACTGAAAATTTAATTCTCTTGAGCTGATTCAAGCTAATTCCAGCATACCCCTAGACTTATAAACAAATTGAAGGAAAAGAAAGAAATTTCCTTCCCAATTAACTGTTTCCTTTCCAACTTAGATGCATTGGATTTGTTTGTGCAAAAACTTTAAAAGTTTTATATACTCACAAATTGTCCATTTTATCTTCTGTAACCTCTATATCCCCTGTTTGGCTATGATCTCTTTGCCTATCCAGGGGAAATCTGACTGGAAATTTCTTCCTTCCTCTTCTAATTTTTTAAAATAATGTGACCTTTTAATATCATGTATCCATTTAGAGTTTCTCTTGGTCTATGGCATGAAATGATGGTTTAAACCTAATTTTTGTCAGCGTGATGTCCAGTTTTCCCAGCAGTTTTTGTTAGAGTTTATCAAACACTAGACTACTAGCTTCATTTGTTTCTATATGTTGTGTTATTAATCTGTTCCACTCATCAACCTCTCCAGTTTTTAATTAGCACCAAATTGTTTTAATGATTACTGCTTTGTGCTGCTAGTATTTTTTCTTGTTCCATAAAATAATCCTTTGACTGTTTGATTGATATTTAGATAGAATTGTCATTTTATTGTACTGGCATGGCACACCTATGAGCAATTAAACTGTTCAGTTATTTAGGACTATTTTAAATAACCATAAAATTGATTTGTAGTTGTACAAATATAGTTCACATATATATATTTTGGAAGGAAGGTTCCCAGTATTTCATATATTCTGTGGTTATTTTGAATGAAATTTCTTTATTCCTTTCTGCTGGGTTTTGTTTGTAATATAAAGAAATGCTGATGAATTATGTGGATTTATTTTGTATCCTAAAACTTTGCTAAAGTTATTGTTTTAATTTATTTTTAGTTAAATCTTTAAGGTTTTCTAAGTACATTGTCATATCAACTGTGAAAAGTAATTTTTTTCTTATTTATGTTTATTCCTTTGATTCTTTTCTTGTCTTGTTTCCATTGTCAAAATTTCTAGTACCATACCAAATACTGATAGCGACAATAAGCATTCTTGAGCTTACTGGAAAAGACTCTAGTTTATCCTGATTACATATATTATTGGTTCTTGGTTTTAGATGTACATTATATAACATGTTAAGGAGAGGTCAGTAAACTCCTATTTTTATTTATTTTTTATTTTTTTGGAGGTGGGAAGGCAGGGCAATTGGGGTTAAGTGACTTGCCCAAGGTCATACAGCTAGTAAGTGTGTCAAGTGTCTATAACATTAAGGCAGAATTCATGATTTCAAAGAAAATCATGAATATGCCTGAATGGTCCAGAATTGCAGGATATAAGGAATTCTCTAAGTAGAAGGCAGAGAAGTTAAAGCATTTATTCAAGCTCCAAAATAGCAGACCCACAGGCCAGTGTCCCCAATTTGATATTCTGGCAAGAACCTTCCAAAACCAATATGCCCATCTCACGATGGTGACCAGAAGGTTACAGAAAAATATTATGGCAGCAAGCCAAGCCATACTGGTGCTTCCCCCAGTGCTAAGGCCCTCCAGTAAGATTACCCACTGGCCTCAAGCCCTTGCTCAGCACTCTCCAGTCTGCACGAGGGTCAGTCCTGCTTTTAGTAGCACCTGCTTCCGCTGCTGTGCGCCACTGCCACTGCTGTTTCTCCTTCTCCTCCCTCCACTATGTCTCAGTCTCCAAGCTGTGTTCTCTCCCGTTGACTGGAACGTCATCCGAGCGACCAGAACTCAGATGCCTACCATTGGCTCTGGTCTTAGCCACTCCCCCTAGGACCCTGAGAGCTCCCCCCCCCCCCACCCCAGCCTATTCAAATGGGCGGGAAAGATCTTCTCATTTACTGATTGCCTTTACAGTGTCTGAGGCTGGATTTGAATTCAGGTCCTCCTGACTCCAGGGCTGGTGCCCTACTCACTGCCCCAATCTATTCACTTCTATAGTTTCTAGAAGTGGATGCTGTATTTTTTCAAAATACATCTTCATCTATTAATATAATCATGTGATTGGTAGTTCTTATTATTAATATGGTCCACTATGTTGATAGCTTTCCTAATATCGAACCAATCCTGAATTTCTAGTATAAATCGAACCTGGTCATAGTGTATAATTTTTGTGGTATGTTTCTGTAGCCACTTTGCTAACATTGAAAAAAAATTTGCATCAGCATTCATATGGGATATTGATCTATGTTTTTATTTCTCTGTTTTTACCCTCCCTGGCTTAGGTATAAAGACTATATTTGTATTGTGGAAGGAATTTGGTAGGATCTCTTATTTTTCTATTTTTGCAAACAGTTTGTGTGATATTGGAATTAATTGTTCTCATATGTTGATAGAATTTACTTGTAACTCCAGCTGGTCCCACAGGTTTTTGTTTTCCCTTTGGGAGTTCATTTATGGTTTGCTGTCTTTCTTCTTCTGAGGTCGAAGTGTTTCAAATCTTCATTTCTTATTCTGTTAATCTGGGCTTTTTTTATTCTCGTAAATATTCATCCATATCATATGTCACTTTAATTGGCATATAGTTAAGTAAGATAATTTCTAATGATGCTTTTTTATTTCTTCTTTGTTGTGAATTCTTTTTAATTTTTGACGTTAGTATTTTGGTTTCCCTCTTTAGTTTTAAATCAAATTAGCTAACAGTTTATCTATTTTATTGTTTTTTAAATTCTTAGATTTATTAGTTAATTCAAATTTTAAACTTTTGATTTCATTAATCTCTTCTTTGATTTTTAATGTTTCTATTTTGGTGTTTAATTGGGGTCTAAAATTTTTTGTTGGCTTCTATTTGTTGCTGTTATTTGAGTGGCACACCCAGTTTGTTGCTCTGTTCTTTCTCTCTTGTGTTAATTAAAATGTTTAGAGATGTAATTCCACCCTTTCCCTCTGTAAGATAATACTCATTTTTTTCTAGTTAAGCTATTCTTGGTTATAAATCTATATGTTTTGTCTTTTAGAATATTGTATTCCACGCTCTCCTCTTCTTTATAGAGATACTTATTAAATCCTGTGTGCTGCTGACTATAGTTCCTCATTACTTGAACTCTTTCTTACTAGGCGGGTGCAGTATTTTTTTTTTCCCTGACCTGGAAGTTCTAGCTTTGGCTATGACATATCTGGGAGTTTCCATTTTGAAATTTCTTTAAGGAAGTGATTGGTAGATTCTTCTTATTTTTTCACTTTTCCCTCTTGTTCTAATATGTCTGGGCCTTTTTTTTCATAATTTCTGACCCTTTTCTGACCCTATTCGGCTGGCTGAGCTCTGTTAGGAGCACTGGGGGCTAAGTGCATGATCCTGACCCATCCCTATTCCATACTTCTTGTCCTGTTTACTTGACTTTGGTTCAAATTTGTGATCTTGGGTGAAATGGTGGCCCACTGTGGTTCCTCCTTAGATTTCCCAATCACCACTCTGTGAGGAGTTCTTAAATCTTTGTTGAAATAGTCTGGGGTTGGGGGAGATTGGCTATATTGCTTCCTTCTACTCCTATAACAATACTTATAGCAGCTTCTTTTGAAGTGGCAAAAAAAAGAAATAAAACTGGAAACAAAGGGGGGGGAGGTGCCTATCAACCAGCAAATGACTAAACAAATTATGTCATATAAATGTAATGGAATATTATAGTGTTGTAAGAAATAATGAAAAGACAGTCAGAGAAATCTGAGAAGACTTGTATGAATTGATGCAGTGTAAAATAAACAGAAACAGGAGAACAATTTCTACAATAACAATCATGAAATGACAAATAACTTTTTAAAAGACAGTATTGCTAATACATTTAATGACTAACCAAGATTCCTGGGAACTGATAATGAAGCATGTGATACATGTCTGATGGAGAAGTACTGGACTCAAGATGCAGAATGAGACATACATTTTTAGATATGACCAATGCAGGAATTTTTTTTTTATTGACTATGCAGATTCATTACAGGAGTTTTGTTTATCTTTTATTTTAATTGTCAAGGGAAAAAAAGAAATGCTTATTAATTAATAAATGTGAATTTTATTTTTAAATAATATTTTATTTTCCCAATTATATGTAAAAACAATTTTTAGCTTTCATTTAAAAAATTTAGTTCCAAATTTTCTCCCTCCCTTTCTCCCTTCCTCCCTTCCTGAGAAGCAATTTGATATAGTTTATATATGTGCAATCTTGCAAAACATGTCAAATGTGAATTTTATGAAGTTTTATGAAAGCTATAAGCATCTCTGTCTGAGGACCTCTGATCCTTGCTTGCGATAACAACCAGGCTTATCCTCCTGGCATTGGCCAAGCAATTTAGAGGCAGAACTCTTTGGGAAGACTTGTGTCCATATGAATATATTAATGTAGCTTTAATTGCTTCTCGTTTTCTTTTGCTTTCACCCCTAAAACCAGCTGAGATGCTCTCAGTCTATTTCTCCAATTATAATTTCCTAAATAAATGTTTACCTGAGCTCAAAAATCTCCATAGTCCCTGAGATCATAAAAGCAGTTTTCCACAACTCCTTCGTTAGCCAAACTTGAGTAGATTGGGAACTATTCAAATTCTATATTCTCATCCTCTTAACCAATTACTGTGTTCGAAGATTCTAAAGGATAAATGGGGTGTATATAACTTATAACATTTTGTTCTCCATAATTTGCCCTTTTGGAACCCCACAGAAGGAGGGAGTATCTCTATATCAGAAATCAGACCTGTCCTGTGCAAAAGGGAAAAGCTGGGAAGGCATGGTTTAGAGTCGCCATGGTGTTTTCCACCTCCAATCTTCAGTCATTCTGAGGTTTCCTTTAATTATCTTCATTTGGACACATGATTCTTTTGTGGAGATTTTCTCCTTTCTGCCTTTTTAGTGTGAATGCCAAATTCCTACGTGATCACTTATTTAAAGAGGACTTTGCTGACAAATGTAGGAATTGAAATGGATAGAAGTTGACCAAGAGTTCTTATTTTTAAAATCTTCCAACTCATTAGAAGAGCTCCCATTCCAATAGCTGCAGTGAGTCACCCTAATTCAGTTGTGAATCACTTTCCCTCAGCAGGGTGAACCAGAAGGTAGCATATAGCTAGGATAAGAACATGTTTTCACTTTGAATTAGTCTCCTTTAATACATCCTCAGATTTTCTCAATTTACCTCTCACCTAACTCATCAGAATCCATTTCAATTTTTAGCTCTTATCATATTTCCCTGGCTGAGGCAAATATGCACATGTATTTCTTTTTTATGCTTTCTAGTGGCTTTTAAAAATTTATTTAGTATTTTATTTTTCCCCAGTTACACATAAAAACAACTTCTAACATTTGTTTTTAAAACCTTGAGTTCCAAATTCTCTCCCTTCCCCCCTTCCCATCCCTCCCTGCATTGACAAGGCAAGCAATTCGATATAGGTTATGCACCACATGTATTTCTTTAAACGTGAAAGGAAAAAGACACTGTGACACTGTGAGGAGGAAATGGTTCAATTTCTCCATCATGCTGCTCTCCTCTATGCAAATCCCACTTCCTAGGAACAAATTACAACGTAGTCTCTGATTACATATTCAAGAAGAACATGGAGCCAGAGAGGTTAAATGATCTGCTCACAGTCGTTATGGGTAGTAAGTAGTAAAGCCAGGATTTGAACACAGTCCTCTGCAGACTCAGGATCTAGCTATTGGTCTAGATTCATGTGTTCTCGGCTTTAGGGAGGCTATAAAGTAAGAGTCAATCAAATTTCATTTGTTCCTTCTGAGTCCCCAGTTTTGACAGGGAAGGATCTAGCAGTAATAACATCTCTTTCTCTCTCTCCCTTGTGAATCTCACCACTCATTGGCTTTCTCCTATCTCTATTACCCCAGGGACACACACAAATCTATAGTGCAACATTATCTTAAACAAACCAATTTATTTTTTAAAAATGAGGCAGAAAACAAAACAAACTCTTCAGGAGCAAAAATTGGGAAAGCAGGCTCATCTCTGGCCTAAGGAAAGCAGAGGATGGGAGAATATAAACGACCAATTCAGTCTCAGCAGCCCAGCAGGTAGGGTGCTTGCAATTTGCTCAGTCTGACCTCCACTCAGTGCTCCTGGTCACATAGTCTTTGAATCACTGTCACAGAATCCTCTTTTCTTTTATATCCCCGGACTGGCACCTCTCATATTACAGTGCTTATGGCAATGGTGGAGTTTAAGGTCACAACCACCGCAGCGACTATCTCTTTGGTAGTAGCTGCTGCTGGGCATGCCCCGTACCTAGCTCATTCTCAGCAGTGGTGCCAGCTTGACTTCTGCCCAGGGCCACCTCTGCTGTAGCAGTTGCAATGGCCTCAGCTTTCTCCTCGGGCCCAAGCACACTTGCCTTGTGTCTTGTCCTCAAATGGTTTCTTTTAGGATGGAAGAGAGACTAGCCATTAGACAGTCTCAACCCAGTCAGTCAGTAAGTTAGGGAATGCTAGAGGATTTTTATTTTGAGAACAGATCTCCATCCCTAACATTCATCCTAATGCCTTAGCAATGAGATGGCGCAGCGGATGGAGCACTGGGCCTGGAGTGAGGAAGACTTAGTTCAGATCCAGACTCTGGCACTCACTAGCTGTGTGACCCTGGACAAGACGCTTAACCTCTCTCACCCTCAGTTTCCCCCTCTGTTTAAATGGGGATAATAATAGTATCTACCTCCCAGGGTTGTTGTAAGGATCAAATGCCACAATATTTGTAAAGCTCTTAGTAAGGTGCATGACACATAGCTGATACCATATAAATGTTAGGCATTATTTTTTATATCTCTCTATATTATAAATATACTAATACATGGTGTCCCAAAAGCCTTAGTGCACTTTAATAGCTATTAAAGCTTAAAACTGTATTAAGACTTTTGGGACATGCTGTATGTGTATGTACCCATTGTCTCCTTCATTAGAATATAAACTTCTTGGGGCAGCTAGGTGGCACAGTGAGTAGAGAACTGGCCCAAGAGTCAGGAGGACCCCAGTTCCAATTTGGTCTCAGACACTTGACACACTTCCTAGCTGTGTGACCTTGGGCAAGTCACTTAACGCCAACTGCCCTGTCAAAAAAAAAAAGAAAAGAATGTAAGCTTCTTGGGGGCATGGTGTGCTTTGCTTCTATTCGTATCCTCAGCACACAACACCGTACCTGGCACGTTGAAAGTGCTCAGCAAATATTTGTTGATTGATTGATGAGCCCTCTTTTCCCACCCCCCAACTCCACATCTCTAAACCTGTCTACGTTATCACCCCTCCTCTCCTACTTTGCTAGAATTTCAGAAGATGAGATGCTTTCCAACCTGCTAAGGCATGACTTTGATTCCATCTTCTCCCATTTCCTTCAAGAAGTAGCCTATTTAATCATTCCTTCTAACCCTTATCTTTGATATCTACCTGTTGGCTCCTTTTCCTCTGCCTACAAGCATGATCAGGTCTCTAATGCCTTAATTCACTTGACTCTATCATCGCCTCAAGCTGTTATTTTATATCTTCTCTCTCTTTTGCTGTCAAATTCCTAGTCATCTATTCCTCCACTTCCTCACCAATCCCTCACTTCTCACCTCTTGCAATAAAGCTGATGACAGTTTCCATTGAAACTGGAGTGGAAAATGAAATGGAGGAGCATTTATTAATACTTACTATGTGTAGAGTACAATGGTAAGTGCTAATGGTACAAAGAAAAATGTGAGGTGGTCCCAACTCTATAGTAGCAGTTAGATTTGAAGATCTTTCCTACCCAATAATAGGTCATGTGACCTGTTTACATCACAGGAAACGTAAGACATATGTGGTGGGAGGAGCTTCCTGACAGGAAAAGGAAGTTACGTCACAGGAAAAGGCTGAGAGAGAAAGATGTTATGGCTACTAAGGGCTGCTAATGGTTGCCCTCATGATTGTTAGAACTGAACAGGCTGACTTAGATGTACTGTGAGTTTGTTTTGGGGGAAGAGCCCAGCAGGGGATTGGAGAGGTTTCGGGATGGCAAGTTTCCAGGCTGTTATATGGTGTTTTAAGTTCCTTGCTGTTATGATAAAGTGGGCTGACTAGCTGTGGGACCTGACCATTTGGTTATCGGATCTGATTTTCTGGTGTCTGAATAAATGGTTTACTTCTTCTACTTTCAATGTGGAGAGTCTCATATACTTTGTGATACAGAAATATACAGGCATTTTGACACTTATCATCTACATTGTTATTATTACCTTATTGGTACAAACTCTCAAGGAGATCTCACACTAATTGGGAGATACATAAAGGAGGGTTCAGTTAATGGTAGACGGAAAGGCCAGGGAGTACTTAGATTCTGGCAGGTCCTACGGGAAGGCCTCAAAGACCTGGGAAGCAATGGAAAGACAGACGGATCAACATTTATCTGAGAGTTGTGTCCAGTGCCTGGTGGTAGCTGGGTACTGGGGTAACGGGGGTTTGGTTGGAGAAGGAGATGGTCCATAGCTCCATGCCATAGAATCTAGTAGTGTTGGATCTTCTGGTGTTACTGGTCCTGGTCCTGATGATCACGTCTCCCATTAGCAAACTGGGGAGGGAAAAGGGGAGATCTACTAAGTAAAAGCAAGAGAGTGCCAAACTCGGACAACAGCTTTAAGAATCCTCTTGGCTGGAGGGTCCATGCAGCAAGTCCAACTCTGGTAGCTCCAGTTTCCTCACGGAATCTTGACTCCCCTGGAGAGAAATCTAGGGGCAGTGTTAGCAAAGAACCTACTAAATCCAATATTCTTTTCTCAATCTTTCCCCTTCTCTTTACATATATTACCACCACCCTAATTTGGGCCCTCATCACCTATCATCCTGACAATTCCAATAAACTCCTAATATATCCAGGTTCCTTAATTCACCTTTCACATGCTGCCAGAATAATCTGCCTAAGACACAGATCTAACCAGTTCACTGTCCTGCTCAAAAACCCTATTGCCTCTAGGATAAAATGGGATTTCTCAGATAGGCATTTATGGCTCTTCACAATTGGACTCCAAAATCTCTTCAGCATCATTTTTCATTACTGTCCTCCACGCTTTCCACATTCCAGCCAAGCTGAAATGCTACTAGCTGTCCCCAGGTACCTAGGTGGTGAAATTAATAGAGTGATAGACCTGGAGTTGGGAAGACCCAAGTTCGAGTTCTGTCTCAGACACTTACTGGCTGTATGATTCTGGGCAAGTCACTTAACCTATTTCTACCTCGGTTTCTTCAGCTTTAAAATGGGGATAATAATAGTGCCTTTTTCTCATGATTGCAGTGAAAAGCAAAGGAGATAATACTTATAAGGAGCTTAGCTCTGCACCTGATGCATCGTAAAGCGCTTGATAGATGTTTACTCTCTTCCCTTCCTCACCTGAGTACAATATCTCATCTCCTTCCTTCATCAAGTTGTACAAGCTGTCCCCCATGCCATCTTCACCTCTAATTTTTCCTTTGAAATTTAGTCCAGTTGCTTCCTCCTCCATGAACCCTTCTCTGATCCTACTGACTTAAATTAATACTTTCTACTTTGAGAGAAATGATTATTAATAATCAATGATTTGGGGAGATCCAGAGCTCTCCCCCATTTTCTTTAGTCCTCATTTCAAGGCTCAGCCACTGAAGGACAGGACTGATAATAACAGGATTAGCAATCTCCTCAATCTAGGTAAGGCTACCCCACCTGACTGTAAAAGCAATTTAGTCTAAAGTGAAATTCTGGCCCATTGTCTTCTACTCGGGTTTGGAGGGGGGTGATTTGGAAGTAGACGACACTATCAAAGTTATGCCCCCTAGCCCCTCCTTAGAATAGGTTCACCTCTCATTATAATATTCATTCTCTTTAATTTGTGAACCAATCTGAGGGGGAGGAGGAGCAGGAGTGGCCTTCAGTAGAGAGATGTGCAAGAGATATATTATTATCAAGATCCACGTTCCCAAATGAAGCTGTGGTTGAAAAGATGAAGGATTTAGGAATTTTTGAGAATCGAGTTGGTTGGGGCCCTACAGGATACAGTGGAACAAGCTAGGAGATGAGAAAATCAAGGCATGGGGGGGAGTAGGATTGATGTGCCGGAGCCAAGGGTTCAGGATAGTATTGTGTATCAACAATGGTGATGATGGATGTCTAGTATTGAGGAGTCCATTTAAAATTTATTTTAGAATGTAAGCTTCTTGATGCTAGGGGCTGTCTTTGTATCCCATTGTCTGGCACATAGTGGGTCCTTAATAAATACTTACAGTATATAATTAAATTGAGGAGTTAGTAAAATAGGAAATAGATGGATATGGCATGCTCCTTCCACAAGATATAAGGAATAAAACATTATTAGAGCTAATCTGCCCCAAAGCTTGACGCAGGTCTTTGCATTCTATCTCTCTATTAAGTCCTGCCTTCTCTACAAGCTAGGAACTGGGTGTTATTACATTTTCTATCTCTTTCTCTCTCTGTGCCCCCCCCCCCAACGTCCTTGACACAGGACCTTAATAAACGTTCATTGCCTGGAACAGAATTAAATCAGAGGCCCTCAGTAACTATTTTTTTCCATAAAAGAAGGGACGAATGAACGAACACCTAGATTTAAATCTTAATTTCCACACTTACTAGCTCAGATTCTGTCTCTGCTACTTTCTATTTATATTTATTATTATATTATTTATTATATTATATATAATACATACAATATAATATACAGTATTATATTATAATAATATATTATATATTTTATTATACATAATATATTATATATTATAATTATAATAATATTGTGTTATATTATTTATTATTATTTCTATTTATATACTTCTCTGGGCTTTGGTTTCCTCACCTGCAAAATGGGGCTATCCCTGTGTTACCTGAACTGCAGATTTGTAATGCGGCGAGCACAGCAGAAATTTAAGTTATTCGGAAAGGAAGCAATGTCTTCTTATATTCCTTCAAGGCTTAGTCCCGGAAGCTTCCTGCTAAGAACTCTGTGCTTGATTGACAGGGAGCGGTTGAGAAAGTGAAACCCATACCCCGCAATGGTAAGTGTTCTGGATTGACCACTCACAGCCCCCATTGCTTTGCTATCTAGTATGTTCCAGTGTGCAATTTTCTTAAAAAATAAGTGGTCTGCCATGTGCCCACTGCATGCTTCATAAGGAATGCCTAATTACATATTTAAGTGTGAGGCCGGAACCACCTCCCTCTCCTGGGCAAATAATAACCTTCCTAATTGTGTATTGATCTAAGATACATTTTCTCAAGTAAATAGCACATAGTTTAGAAGCATCCTAATTAGATATTTACCTCAGAGATAGTAATGGCCTTTTTCTGCTCCCTGGGGTGAATATTAGGCTCTGTATAAGCTCAGACCCAGACTGAAAAACAAAGAGGGACACCTGCTCCCTCCCCCCAAAATCCCAGTAAACGAACTGTAAAAATGATTCCCATGGGCAGCCCTGGGATATATGGCCAGGTGTCTGGGCTCTGATGAGAGGGAGAAAGACTGACCAGCCCATTCTGAGCAGGGTGAGTCCCTGAAGGAAAGCCCTCTGGAGAAAAAGAACTATGGGGACTGCTTCTTTGTCTTAAATCTTGCTTGGCCAGAAATAGAAATTTAGAACAAGACCAGTGGCCTCAAGGGGAGGGTTTTTTCCACCCAACTATCTTTCACCTGGTGGCTTTGTGTAAACCTCCTTCTACTTATTTGTTGATGGGGGTTCAAAAGTCCCTTTGTCTGGAAGGAAGATAAAGAGGGGACAGTTAGGTTCACATGAGTGGTCGATTCTATTTCTTTTTTTTCTCCTATGTACTTCTTTTTAAAAAATTTCAACAGCTTATTTTTTAAATTAATGTCTCTAGTTTTTACATCACCATCATTTCCAAATATATCTCCTTCCCTTTTCAATCCACTCCTTGTAACACAAGTACGGAAGGGATGAAGGAAATAAGCGTTCATTAAACACCTACTGTGTTCTAGGCACTGCATAAAGAATTTTACAGATGTGATCTTGTTTGATCATCACAACAACCCCGGGAGGTACATGCTATGGTTTTTCTCATTTTGCAGTTGAAGAAACTGAGGCAAAAAGGAACTAAATGACTTGCCCAGGGTCATACAAGTAGTAAGTGTCTAAAGCTGGATTTGAACTTAGGTCTTTTTGACTCTAGCTGTTCAGTCATTTCAGTCATGTGCAACTCATGTTCCCATTTGGTGTTTTCTTAGCAAAGATACCACAGTGATTTGCCATTTCCTTCTCCAGCTCATTTTACAGAGGGGGAAACTGAAGCAAACAGGGTAAAATGACTTGCCCAGGGTCACAAAGCTAGTAAGTGTCTGAGTCCAGATTTGAATTTAGGTCTCCCTGACTCCAGGTCTAGCACTCTATCCATGGCGCCATCTACCTACCTAGGAAGGACGCTAACAATTCATCCAGAAGTAGGTGATCAGGATGTTGAAAGGATTCAAAACCATTCCATATGAACATCTGTTAAAGAGCTAAGAGGTTTAGACTAGAGTTGATTTTTTAAAAGCCACATGGAACAGTGGTAAGGACATTGATTTCAGAGAGAGAGGGGGAGAATCCCAGCTCTGCTACTCCTCCAGCCTTGTATACTTGGGCAAATCACTTAATCCCCAGAGAGAAGAAATAACTTACCCACACAGAGAACCAGGACTTGAACTCTGGTCTTTGGACTACAAATCCAGGAAAATTTCCACTAAACCATGCTGGTTAGAGCAGAGGACTGTGCAGAAGAGTATTAGAAGAGGTTAGATGAAAATGATTAAGACCTTAACAGCTACTCAGAGGAACTGAAACATTCTGATGAACCTTGGGAAGTTCTAGGTTAGGGAAGGGAGTTGATCTGGGATAGAGTGAAGCAGTGGAGAAGGGAAAAAGGAGTACCTGGGGAAGGGAACAGAATGCTTCTGGTTCTAGGTATTCTAGTTATTCATTCATTCATTTATTTATTTTGAAAGCATTCAGGTTTAAGTGACTTGCTCAGGGTCACACAGCTAGCAAGTGTCTCCTGACTCCAAGACTAGTGCTCTGTCCTCTGTGCCATCTAGCTACCTCTTTTTCTTACTTATTTATTTACTCATTCATTCATTCATTTATTTTGGAGGCAATTAAGCATTCTAAATACAGACAGAGACTGCTGCAAACTATGATATCCAACTCCTCCATTTTGTGTCAGAGAAATAGTATTTCCCAGTGGGAAGGGACCGTAGAGATTATTTAGTTCATCAGTTTCCAAAGTCTCCCCCAGGGGTCATGCTGGGATGATCCATGTGGGCAATGGTAGCCTCGGGTGCAACTGAGGGTCATTGAATAAAAATAAGGGGGTAGTGGAAGCATAAGGAAAGAAAAGAAGATGAGAAAATTTCGAAAAACTGTTAGCACGTTTCATCTGTCATATAACAGAGTTAAAGTTATAGCGATTACATTATTTTCCAAATAAACACACAGAATGCAAGTTATAACCAATCAGTGGTCAAGTCCACCAACAGGTCTTAACAAGCAAGTGTTTGCAGGCAAGTGTGTCTTGCATTGTTGGGAATTCCAGCGTGCATCAGCAGGAATATGTACTACTAAAGACTTGTTTACAATATGATATTATACGGAATTTCAACACAGGAAAACCCCTCACAAATTTACAATGAATTATTAAATTTAAGATGTCATTTGTTTAAAAAATTTATATTTTTTGAAATGATGCAAATTTCTAAAGAACCTGTTAAAAGGTTAAAGAAAGTAGATTTCCAAGGGGGCACTGAATAATTTTTTTTTTGAAAAGGGGGAGGTAGGCCAAATAAGTTGGAGAACCTCTGATTTAGGGCAACCCTCACTTGATCTGGAATCCCCTTTACACTATCCCAAACAAATTGCTGTCTGACACCTGTGTGAATACCTCCAGAGACAAAAAAAGAAGGGAGAAAGGAACAATCATTTTTTAATCACCTATGATATGCTGTGCCAAGTACTTTATAACCAAAACGATTGCTTGACCCTCACAACAACCCTATGAGGTGGGTGCTAGTATTGTCCCCACTTTGGTGTATAGAGTGTGCAGGGAGGATAGCAGCTCTGGTGTGGGAGCCTATGGAGCCCTTTCCAGGGCTGCTCACCCACCTTTGGTGTCGGCCCGTTACCCACGCTCCCCTGTGGCTTCAAGAAGCCGTAGCAGGTGCAGCAGCCACACCCTAGTAACACTGTCTTGGCAGATGGGCTAAACCAGGTTGGGGGTAACAGACAGGTCTCAAACTTGTTGGTGAGTTAAGGGGATGTTGACCCCAAGCATATGAAGACTGCCCCCAAAGGAATAGGCAGGGGAGAACGATTTGTTCCAACAGCCACGAATGTGGCTGAAGCAGGTTCTATGGAGAGCCTAGAACTTGGTCAGATATTGAGGACACCAAGGTCGCGCATTGCATCCTGGGCTATCGCCAGACTTCCTGACTTTTGTCTTCCCACTGGACTTCAGTGACTCTGGAAGAGAGAGTGCTGAGGCTGACGACTCTGTCCAATTCTGCCTCACTTAAATCCAATTCACACATGAGTCAAAACATCACCTTTTGATGTTATTGGTCCTCTTCAAAAACAAAGGACAAACAACAAAACAATCTCCATTTTACAGTTGGGGAAATTAAGGCAGGCACAGGTTAAGTGATGTGCCCAGGGTCACATAACTAGTATCTGAGACAGGACTTGAATTCAGGTTTTCCCGATTCTAGGCCCATCACCCTATCTACTGAGCAACCTAGCTGTCTATGGATAATTGACTTCTACGTACAGAGGCAGCCCCAGCCATTTTTGGACACTTTTAGTTATTAGGAAGCTTTTCATCACCTCAGCGTAAGAGCTACTTCCTTCAGAACCCTTTCTGTAATCCCCTCCCACCCCACATAGCTCCTAGTAACTCCGCTCAGGGTGTGTGTGTGTGTGTGTGTGTGTGTGTGTACTGGTTGGCACAGTGACTAGTGCACCACTCCTGGAGTCAGGAACATTTGGGTTCAAATCCCGCCTCAGACATTTACTAGCTGTGTGACCCTGGGCAAGTCACTTAACTCCTATTTTCCTCAGCTCCTCATCTGTAACATGGGGACACACTGGAGAAGGAAATGGCAAACTGCTTCATCGTCTTTGCCAAGAAAACCCTGTGGATAAAGTCAATGGGGTCATGTAGAGGCGGCCACACCTGAACAGCATATCGATATATATCTGTGTGTACATGCATGCATCTATTTATCTGTGTCATACGCATGCGTTGAATCGTGCTGTCCTCCCCCGTAGAGCAGGGATTCAAGAGCAAGGACGGTCAGATTTCTTTTGTATCCTACACATCTAACCCAGCGCCTGTTACATAGTAGGCGCTTTATAAATGCTTGACTGAATGACTGATGACCCTGAGCTGAAGTCATCTAGGATCTCTTGGAGCCCTAGGCCTGCGCTCCTAGGTTAACGCCTCTGTGCGCCACCTCTGGCTTTACCCTCTATGGCCAAACGGAATACATCTCCGCTATGAAAGCTTTTCAAATAGCAGCTATGATGCTGGGCCACCCAACCCCCAAACTAAATATCTGCTAGCCAGTCTATATATCCCCGGTGCCTTCAACGGACTTGCAAGGAATCACATCAAGGCAGCAGCTCGTAAATAAAACCACTTGACAATGGCCGGTTCTGACTTCTTTCCCAGGTAACCCAGTGCAACCCTCCAAGGGGAGGCCAGAGCCCCAGTGCTGAGGCCTGCGGGGATCAGGGCAGCTTAGACCTGGCCAGCTTAGGCGCCGGCCTACCTGCTCCTCCCCCATTCTCCCTCTAGGGGCGGGAGACTCCCGTGCATGTGCGGTGGATTCTTGAACCGAATCTCAAATGGCACTTTTAGAGCAGGCACCTGCTTTGTTCCAAGGGGAAAGGGCTGGTGCTGTTAGGCGGGGTTTGAGATGAAAACTCCTTACCACGTTTCACTTAAAGGCAGTCAGGTGGCATTGTCCATAGAAGAGACTGAGAATTAATATGACTTGAGTTACAGTGGCGCCGTGAATACAGCGACAGCCCTGGAGTCCGGAGGACCTGAGTTCAAATCCGGCCTCAGACACTTGACACTTACTAGCTGAGTGACCTTGGACAGTCACTTAACCCCAACTGCCTTGCCTTCCCCGCCTCCAAAAAAAAAAAAAGATGAGTTTATATTCAGCCTTAAGCACTTACTAGCTATGTAACCCTAGGCAAGTCCCTTAACCTGTGTCTCAATTTCCTTACCAGTAAGATGGAGAAAATGATAACTGTCTCCTGGGCATTGTTGTAATAATGTTTGCAAAGTGCCACATAATTGGAGCCATTATTTTTATAACTCCCATTATGACTAGCTGTTACTATTATCACACCTACTTTGACCCCAGGCAGTAAAAAATCTGGGGAAGTACTTCAGTTTTTCCTTTAGCACCTTCCCACCGCTCTATCCCGGCCCTCCTTTCTCCCAGGGCCTGCTAGCCACTAGGCCACGAGAATTCTTAAGGGATCCATGGAGAGATTTCAGGGAGTCTTTAATGTACGGTTTTTTCTCTTTTTTTAGTATTTTGCTAAATGCATTTCAATATTCTGGGCTTCCTTTGTAACTCTATGCATTTTATTTTATTCATTTAAAAACATGACTTAGAGAAAGGGTTCATAGGGTGGTTTTTGTTTTTGTTTTCCCAGATCGCCCAAAGGGTCCATGCAGGGTGTGCTGGAGCCTGCTTGAACCAGCTCTGCGTCAACTGTTAAATTTTTAGTGGAGAATTTACACCCAGGACATCAGTAAGTACTACAAATCAGGGCTTAATATATCACAGGGGTGGGGAACCTGGGGCCCTAAGGCCACATGTGGCCTTCTAGGTCCTTGGGTGCAGCCTTTTGACTGAGTCCTAGTTTTACAGAACAAATCTTTTTATTAAGAGGATTTGTTGTGTGAAGTTTGGCTTCAGTCAAAGGGACCTACGTAAGGACCTAGAGGGCCACATGTGGTCTCAAGGCTGCAGGTTCCCCACCCCTGGTAGATTTAAGAAAGTGTTAATAATACAAATCAAACTTAAAAATGTATTAGGCATGATTTTTTTTGGAGAGCTGGTTATTAAACATTTACTACCACACCACTGAATTAACCATTACGCAAAAAAGATTTAAAATCCTGGGCTAGGGATGGCACTCAGGGATCCTAAATTACCCCTACCCATCACCACCACCACCACTACCACCACCACACTCGCATACCACACACACACACACACACACACACACACACACACACACTCCAGAAACAACAAACTCCTGTTCCCTCAATGCCCTGTTGTCAGCTTTACTATCTCAAAGGAAATTGAGCTGGCAAACTAATTTATAGTAATATATGAATAACTAATAAAAGCTTATAGCCTGATATAATGAAAAGAATATTGGATAATAAAGCCCCATTCCATTTTTGGACACTTATAGCTATTAGGAAGCTTTGAGATCTTGTCCTAGCTTTATCATGTACTCCCTCTTTGACCTCGGGTTAGTCACTCTTAGGACCTTAGATTCCCCTGCAAAATAGGGAGGTTACTACTTGCCCTCCCTACATCCATCATAGGGCTGCCATAAGCATGAAATGAATGATGAGGCATTTTGTAAGCCATAACATGTTACATGAATCTGTGTGATCATTATTACTCTTATGGTTATATATAAAATAATGGAGTCAGATGATTTCTTTTAGCTAACGTTTCATGATTTACTTTATGGCTCACCCACTCTGGGGAATATTTGAAAAGCAGGCGAACTGGAGAAGAAATACCAAGGAACAGACTAATCTGTAATGGAGAGAGTCTCTGTGTTATAGTGGAAAGATCACTGCACTGAGAGTCTGGAGGCCTGGTTTCAAATCCGGGTTTGTCTCCTAGGTGGCTTTGGAGAAGTTGCTTTTGCCCTGCTGTACTCAGTTTCTTGTTATCACATGTCAAAAAACTCCAGGAAGTGGAATATGTGTACGTGTGTTTATGTTTGTGTGTGCATGTGTGTATGTGTGTATATGTATATGCATGCATGCATCTGTGTGTGTGTAGGGGGGGTTGGTAGCCCTAAACATCACACCATCAAAGCCAACTCTGTTTATGAGGGAGGCCAACTTTCCCCCTAATGGGTAACCTTATTTCTTAGAAACTGCCCATGACCAAGAATCATACACCTCTCCTGTAGGTTATTCTACCCCAGGGACTGTGTCTGAGTAAATGGAAAAGGAACAGGAGGTGCTAACTTTGAAAGTCTCCCTTACAGAAAGCTAAGAACCTCTGGGTGTTTTGATCAACATCCTGGTTACTAATGGCAGTGGAGGTAGGGAAAAATACAACCAATAGACAAGTCAAATACTTCTCTGTCAACAGTTTTGACTTTCTCCCTTCATTTAGCAAACCTAAGCTGATTTGCCTTCGGCCTCCCCCCACGTCCTCTCTACCCTGTACCCTGGCCTCTTGCAGTCACTCTCTGGAGGGTGAGAATAAGCTTTAAAGGAAAGCCAGGGCCTGCTAATCCCTAAACTGGTTAATCAGGCTGGGAATAATGAAGAGTTGACAGCATGGGGTTATGTAGGAGGAGTTTTTGTACCCAAAGCCGGACTGGGGGAAACCCTTGACAAAATTGTGAAGGAAGAGGGATTTTTCTTGGGACAAAGTTCCCTACAACATCTTTCCCTCTTCTCTCTAGCTCCTACTTTTAGTCCCACCCAAGCTCCACCCAAAAGTCTCTATCTAAATCTGTTCTTGGAGCCATTATTTATATGGGGTTGTATATATGCTAAGAAAGCTTAGTCAATCAGTTAAATAACATTTATTTAGCATCTTCTATGTTCTAGGCACTGCGTTAAGCACTGAGGATATGGAGAAAGGCAAAAGACAATCACTCTTCTCAAGGGGCTCACAATCTAATGAGGCAGGTGAATGCAAATAGCCATGTACGAACCAGTTATACACAGGATAAATTGGAAATAATCAGTAGAGGGAAGACACTAGAATTAAGAGGAGTTAGAAGATACATTGTTGGTGGAGCTGTGAAGTGGTACAAGCATTTGCAACAATAATGTTGCTTGCAGCCGCTGTGTGTGTGTGTGTGTGGGGGCAGGGGCGGGGTGTAAGACCAATCCAGGAAGGCTGCTAGCACAGGTTCTTTGATCTGCTTTTCTAAAGGAAAATAACTTTAAAGGGGTCAACTATCTTACTTTTATCAAACATATATATATATATATATATATATATATATATATATATATATATCTCATTCACTTAGTTCAGGGGAAAAGTCAATACCCTGAACTTCAGAGCAAATACAAACAGAAATTACAAGCAGAAATTATATAAACAGAGCAAATAATACAAATCAGCAGAGAGGGCTTCAAACTGTCTGTCCATAGCAATACATACATAGTTACCAGAGAGAGAAGCACCAACATTTGGATTTTGAAAGCCAGGGGACTCCTTAACAGTTACGTAGAGTCTCATCTGGCTAGATCACACGAACAGTCTTTCCATGAGTGAGCCCCAAAGGGAAATGCCGACCTCTGAGTATATATACACTTCTTCAGGGTCAGAGGGCATCACAGCCCTCACGACCCAGGCTCATGTGACTTAGGCTTCCATGTGACTTAAGCAGTTCACATGGACCGATTAATGGATGGGAAAGATCTTCCCATCAAGCAAAAAAATCCATTAACAAGACACCATTTTGGAAAGCAACTTGGAATTATGCAAATAAAGTTTATGCCCTTTGAATCAGAGACTCCATCACTGGGATTATAATCTAAGGAAACCATTAATAAGAAGAAAATATTCAACATGCTCTAAATTATTTACAGCAGTACTTTTTGTGATTGCTAAGAACTGGAAGCAAAGTAGATACCCATCAATCAGGGGAAATGGCTAAAGAAATTCTGGTACATGGATGTAATGGAATACTATGGAATGGAATTACTATGCTGTAAGAAATGATGTATATGCTGAATGCAGAGAAACATGAAAAGATTTATACGAACTGATGCAGAATAAAGTAAGCAGTCAAGAAAACAATATATACAGTAACTACAGCAATGCCAATGGAAAGTGCAGCTACACACCAAAAAAATCAAAAGTAATTGTATTGTAACAAAATCATAAAGACAAAGCAGGACTTGAAGAGATGTGGGAAAGATGTGAGAAGACACACTCAGCCTAGTCCTTCATCGAGGTGGGAGGTCCATAAGTGTTACACATTGTACACATTTTTAGACTTTTTCAATGTGTCAATCAGTTGTGGTTTTTTTCCACTCTCCAAAAAAACAAACCCCACCAAAAAAGATTATTTGTCATATGGAATGACCCACTGCGAGGGGAAAGAAAAGGAATACTTGGGATAACTATGGCGACAGAAGAAACAGAAAATATCAATTAAAAAATTTTTAAAAAAGGAATCAGGAAAGGCTTCTTGTAGAAGACAGGGTTTTAATAAGACCCAAAGGAAGCTAGAAGGTTGAGATGAGGACAGAGAGTACTCTGTGCATGGGGGACAGTCAGTGAAAGTGCTGGGAGTCAGGAAGTGTAGTGTCTTATTCAAGGAACAGCAAGCAGGCCCATATCACCAGATCAAATAAAATGTGGTGGGATGTGAGGAGTAAGAAGACTGGAAAGTTAGTGGGATGGCTATGTAATGAAGGGCTTTGAATGCCAATCAAATGATTTTGTATTAATCCTGGTAGTGATCTTGGACCTTAAAATATGATCCATTCAATTCAGGTCAACAGATATAACTGAGGACTGGCCAATGAGAATCCTATCCTGAGAATATGTACAGGAGACCATGTAGCTTTTTGGTGAGCCTGGTCATGTTGACTGGAATGGAGGGGCAGGACTCTCCAAATTAGAACATATTCAGGCATTCTCTATTTTCACTGAGCGGGAAAAAAGGTCATTTGGTTGGCTGCCAAACCAAAACAGAGTGTGCATACAAAAGGCATCGAGTGGACAAATTGCTCTCTTTCCCTGACTGTGTCTGAGTAAGGAGGATGAAACTCTGTAAGCCTCTGGATGGGGAGAGACCCTTCAGACCTTCATCTCCCCGACTGTGGCCCTTGAGTGCATGGTCTTGCTGTTGTTTCTGCCTTTGGTGCGTTCACTCCTTCCTGCTCTTAAGTGAAGGAATATTGGAGATGGGACAGAGCAGGCTACAACTTTGTTAGCTTTGAAAGTTCACTGGGGTCCAAGAACTAGTACATCAGTAGCTGAGCCCAGTGAGTCACCAGTACAGAGGAACAATCCGCTTGACCCATCCCAGCATATAGCAGCAGAGCTGTCCCATGTCCTGCAACAAGTAAGTGACACCCAGCGGTTACGCCACATTTGGAAGTGAAGTTGGTGGGGAGAATGCTTTTAGCAACCACTTGGAGTTTGAACTGACTCTGTCTAGGAACCAAGGTGGTAGGGTCACTATGCTAAGAACTTTATAAATATTAGCTCATTTGGTCTTCACAACAATCCCGGGAGGTAGGTGCTATTTTTATCCCTATTTTACAATAGAGGAAACTGAGGCAAATAGAGGTTAAGTGACTTACCCAGCTAATAAGTGTTGAGCGTATACACACCAGTACAGGGGCTTGAGCCAGAAACATTAAGAAACCAACCCTTTGGAGGTATCTCTAGATCACCGAGGAGGAGATGGAGCCAACCTTGCTCTAGAGACCTGACCTTTCAGTGGATGTTGGAGGTGGGATAAGGACCTCCTCGTATATAAGTCTAAGTTTCTATCCATATATTAATTGCCTACCATACGAAGAATGCCATCCTAGACACTGGGGAGATACAACATTTAGATGAGGAATGAGTTCCTGTCCTCATGGAGCTTACAGTCTAGTAGGGGATATGCACAATGATACAATACATGATTAAGTCATATGAGAACTAAGTGGGAAGACATATACTGCAAATGACATATGATAAGCTATAGTTTCTACATGTGTGCTGCTTACATTTGGGCCTTAAAGGATAGCTAATAATTTAGCCATATGGGCAAGGTGAGTTGAAGTAATGGGTAGGATGACGAAGGTCAGACACTCCAGGCATATAAAACAATTTAAGTGAAGGTTCAGCGATAAGGAGAAAAAGGCAAGGCATAGAAGAGATAGAAAGTTGTCCAGTTTGGCAGGAGCATAGAGTGTATGGAGGGGGATAGTATGAGATAAGACTAGAACAGCAGGATGGAGACAGATTGTGGGGAGCCCTGAATGCCAGATTAAAGGATTTACATTTTATTTGGTAAGCAATGGAGAGCCATTGAAAGGTTTTGAGCCGAGCAGAATAGAACGATAGGAAGATAAAGAAGGATGGATTGGTGGGCTGAGAAGCGGATTTGAGACAGGAAAATCTATAAGAAGGTTACTACAGTCATCTGAGTAGATGCTAATGAATGTCTGTTAGTGTGAGTAGAGAAGGGATGGAGGTGAGAGATATTACAGAGAGAGATATAATCTATTAGTTATAATAGATTATATATGATATTTATAATAATGTAATTTCTAATGTAAATTTTTATAATAATACAAAATATATTCCATATAACATATAGGTGCTAAGAAGGGTCTGGCAGTGGGAGTAAAGAGGGGATAGAAGATATTACAGAGATAGATATAATATATTAGCTATAATAGATTATATATGATGTTTATAATAATATAATTTCTGATACAGATGTTGATAATAATAAAGGATATGTCCTGTATAACATATAGGTGCTAAGAAGGGTCTGGCAGTGGGAGTAGAGAAGGAATGGATGTGAGAGACATTACAGTGATAGATACAATGTGCTAGACATACAGATATCCCTTCCACAACACAACTTTCCCCATCATGGGCTTGATATATTTTGGGTTGACATAAGAAATTAAATGGCAATTTTGGGGAATTTTGTGGAAACTGCAGATGATACATGAAGGCCAGCAGATGACACAGAAAAAGTTTAGAACTCAGAAATGCATAAAATATTTGTAAATATTATATAATATCAACATAATTTATCTTTTAATATTATAATAATTTAGACTTCTTCTCTGGTATGGAAGGCCAAAATATTTTACGCACATTTTCCAGATCATAAGGATGCCACGCCCCTAACCCCCATGATGTGTAAAGGATAGTTGTAATAGATACATATTATATATATCCTAAATTTATAATATAAATAATATCATACATTATGTGTATGTATTGTTATTGTACATTTGTGATGTTATAAATAATAATATGTATTATATCTAATATATTACAACTATTTCTGCAATATCTCTCATATCCATCCCTTTTTTACCCCTGCTGCCAGACCCTCATTACCACCTACCTGGATGATTGTAGTAGCCTCCTTACAGACTTTCCTGTCTCAAATCCATCCCCACCACTACCACCAATCCATCCTTCTCATGCTGTTAGACTTATTATATATATATATATATATATATATATATATATATATATATATATATATACATATGATATGTACATATGTATATACATATATATGAGGTATTGCAGGCATAGATATTCGAGTTGTGATCAATTGGATATGAGAGGCGAATTGGAGGTGACTCCTGGATTCCTAACAGAGTAGTACCATAGACAGAAATAGTAAAGGCAGAGGAGGAGCAGGTCTTGGTAGAAGATGATAACCTTGGTTTGGGGCATGTTGAGTTTGAGCAGCAAGTGAAATAGTCATGAAGATTTAAGTAGGAGTCGTAGACCGCATGACACATTAGACTTGAGGTGAAAGGGATTGGGTTGGAGAAGTATCGGCCATCACGGGGTTTCCTACTGCTCCACGCCTGGGGTCGGATCCTGAACAGCTCAGCCCTAAGCCATCAGCAGCTTGATTTTGGATGTCCCAGGAAAGATCTTTACATGTTTCTATTAACGGTTGATGAAGGAAGGGGCATCTGTTAATTGGGTGGGGGGTGGGAAATTCACTAACTTCTAATGGCTAAGAGGTATTAATTACTTCTGGATTGGGTAAGAAAGGGGAGAGATGCCCCTAGCAATGAAGTTAAAGACACAATCCCCAAGCTGCCCATCCAAAGGAATCTCTCCCAGCAGGATTCACTGCCTCATTCACGAAGCTTGCAAGCATATGGAGCTAACAATCCCTGACCTGCCTCCTTCACTCACAGGGCTATGATGAGGAATAAATGAGATTATGAGTAAGAATATTTTATAAACTAAAGCAAAATACAAAAACGAGAAGGTGATTTGTTCATTCAGCAAACATTTCTAAGCACCTAATGGGCACAGAGCACTGTGCAAGGTTCTAAGGAAGATGCCTAGACATAGATGAGAACTGGTCCTTACCCTCATTGAACGTATAGTCAAGTCATAATTATGGGGTGGGGAGATTGAGATACACCATATTACATCATGGGATAATTGATCTAGAGCTGGAATGAGTCCCTGAGGCCACCTAGTCCAACCTCCTCATTTTTCAGATGAGGACACCGAGGCTCAGAGTGGTTAAGTGACTTTCCCATGGTCACACAGCTAGTAAACATGAGAGGCAGAATTTTAAGCCAGGATCCTTGACTTCAGAGAGAGGGCTTCATAGGCTTATAGCTACAGATCTGAAAGACACCTCAAAGGGCATCTAGCCTAGCTCTCTTTTTTTACAAATGAGTCAATTAAGGCTGAAAAGGTAAATGACTTGTCTTAGATCATGCAGGTTCTAAGTGTCAAGGGCATGATTTGACACAGGTCGTCCAACACTAGAACCAGTGCTTGTTCACTGTATCACATTTTCTCCAGGGATATTGTTGTTCAGACATGTCTGATTCTTTGCGACCCAGTGGACAATATCATGCTGTATGGGGTTGGATAATTGTGAAGACTTCACAGGGTATGTCTAATGGAGAGGTTTTGGGATTTGGCCTTGTAATTTTGGGAAGGCATGCCCTTCCCCCCCTCTCTCTCAGATGTTAGAAGATAATGAACTTCCTGTGAGCTATTTGTTCTCTGCTCTGGGAAGGGTCTCTCCTTCCCCCATCCCATTTCTCCTCCTAGACTTTCAGACGCCACCTTGGCAGTTGAGTTCTGATAGGGAAAAACCTGAATGAACCAGATCAATCTTGGTCCTCTGTGTAGTTTTTGCGCCTAGACTGTAAGCCCGCCTCTCAGCCAATGGTGAAAAGGGATAGAGGTGGGTGGGAATCTTTTTCATTAAGACTATAAATTAAGGAACAGGTTCCCTTTTACCTCTCCTCCTCCCTTACGGAGGTGTGCCTGAATCTTGCAAGGTTTGTAGAATAAATTTACTTTGTTTCTCTTAAAGATGTCTCTCCTATTATTTAAAAATTCTGTCCCATACAATGCCAATCCTGTCCATGGGGTTTTCTTGGCAGAAATATTGGAGTGGTTTGCTGTTTCTTTCTCCAGATCACTTTAAAGATGAGGAAACTAAGGCAAATAGAGATTAAGTGACTTGCCCAGGGTCACACAACTACTAAGTGTCTGAGGCCAGATTTGGACTTGGGTCCTCCAGGGTCAGCGCTCTAGTCACTGCACCACCTAGCTGCCTCTATTAGAGGTTTACAAATCAAAGTGCCACGTGAGGTCTGAAGGGCAGGGTCATGAGCAACCAGGGGAATCAGGGAAGGATACATAGAAGAAGAGGGATTTGAGTGGGGCTTTAAAGTATGGATAGGAATTTAGCAGGTAAAAAAAAGAGGATGGTCATTCTAGGCATTAAGTATTATGAGTGAGGCAACCAAAAATGGGCATTTATGTAGCTAGGTGCTGGGCATACAAAGACAAAAATGAAACTCTTGCCTTCAAGAGGCTGAGATTCTATTGGAAAGATTCTATTGGAAACATGCATGTACAAAAGACGTTCAAGATAAATGCCAGGTTAAATAAAATAGAATTGGGGAGCAGGGAGAGGATGCTATCAGCTGGAAGAATCGGGGAAGGCTTCATGAAGAAAGAAGTACTCGAGCAGAGTTCCAAAGGAAACAAGGGATACTGAAAAGCAAAAGCAAGGAGAGCATGCACTCAACCCTGCCCCGCCCCCCATAGCAGAATAGTCTAGAAATCAGGATGGTTGGATAGAGGAACACAGGCACGCCCATTCCTGCTGAGTTCCTGATGCTTTAGAGAAGCCTCTCAGCCGATCAATGCTCATTTGTTATCCAATAGTGAGAGCAATTCTTCACACTCTAAGAAGGTGTTAGAGTCAGCTTGGCCAAGAGCCGATTGTTAACAAATCTCTACTCCAAGGTGAGCATTTACACCTCTGAATTCAGGGTTTGATTTATTGAGAGAATGATGGAGAAAAACGTCAATAACACAGATTAAATGTAAAAGTGTGTCCTGACTACATTTTTTTCTTTCCTAGAGATCAGGTTGTTAAATCAATATTTACCAGCATCCCTGATAGAGTTTTTCAAGAGTTTTTAGTATTAGTGTGGGGATCCTGACCAATGAAGCCAGTTTGCAGCAATGACTATTTGGGGTCTACTATGTCCAGGGCATAGGTGTTGGCAACGTATCCAACTAACGAGGTTTCAAGAACTTTGCGATGCTTCAGTTCTTTCGTTCTCAAAGTTGCCCTCAAGTAACACCTTTGCCCAAGGTAAAGCATCCTGAACTGCCCAAGGTTTCACATGCACTCTGACATCCTTCTATAAAAGTACCAGATAACCTCATTCCATTGCCTAGAGATGAGGCAACATGTGAGGAAGGTCTGAGGCAAAGCCATTTTAACGAGAAAGAATGAGTCCCAGGGGAGGAAGTTTGAGGAAGTCTAGCTTGAGGAGATTCTCTTGGTCAGAGATCCTTAACTTCTGAGGTGAAATGGACTCCTTTGGCAGTCTGATGAAGCCTATGGAGCCCCTTCTCAGAATAATGGCTTTAAATAATTGAAGGAAAAGCTATGTTTTAGTTAGAGGTTAAGAAAATAACGATTCTTTCCATCCAAGTTCATAAACCTTGTGAAAGCTCTTCACCATCCCCTTAAGGATCTTAGGGACCCCAGGTTAAAGATCCCTACGCTAGGTTACTGGAAACATACCTCCGCTGGATTGCTCCACTCAGATTTATCAAGTGATCAAGACCTTCATTTCCCCAGAAATCCATCAGAGAAAGAAATGTAAGAGGAATGAGTCATGTCTCAAAGTTCTTCCTTTCTGGATGGAAACATTTACCTGAGGGCAGCCTGCAGATCCTGGGCCCTCAGGGTGGGCAATACTGCCTGAGTGTCCAAGGGCCATGGAGCCTCACTGCCCTTTAGGCAGCCACGGACCCTGCCACCCACTCTCAGGTGGGTGCAGGCTCTGAGGGGCTGATGGATTATGGCTAGTGGCATCTGTTGAATAGCGGGGGATCAGAGACCAGCCTTCAGAGAGAGTCGATGGCTGTGGGATGGGACGTGTGTAAGGAGAAAAGATCACACGTTTCTTGGGCTTGTCTTGGCAGGTGGACTTTTACATGACTGCACATGCATAACCCATGTCTGATTTTATTAAAAAATGTTAAAAGATTGTTTTAACATGTGATTGGGGGAAAAAATTACACGTGCGCATGTAAAAGATCCTATGGAGGAGTGATAAGGGGCTTGTTGGGCAGAGGCTACCAGGGGTGGGGAACCTGCAGCCTCAAGACCACAAATGGATTTGTTCTGTGAAGTCTGGATGCAGTCGAAGGCTGCACTTGAGGACCCAGAGGGTGGCCTCAAGGCCACAGGTTCCCCACTCCTGCCGGCTAGAAGGTTTCAATACTGCAGTCGGGAAAGGTGTTACAATGGAGAGATCACTGACTCTGAAAGCAATAGAACTGGATTCAAATCCTGCCTCTGATATTTATTCCTTGTGTGATTTTGTCAAGTCACTTAACCTTGTCGGAAGTCAGTATCTTCATGTGTAAAATGAGTGATTGGGATTAGATGGCCTCTGAGCTCCTTTTTTTTTTGAGGGGGGAAGGCAGGGTAATTGGGGTTAAGTGACTTGCCCAAGGTCACACAGCTAGTAAGTGCGTCAAGTGTGTGAGGGTACATTTGAACTCAGGTCCTCCTGACTCCAGGGCCAGTGCTCTATCCATCTAGCTGCCCCTCTGAGATCCTTTCTGAGATTACCTCCCACCTGTTCATGTGTGTACCGCACACCCGCCAAATCAATATTTCTGAAACACAGGTCTGACCACACCATTTCCCTGCTCAAGTCAGCTTCCTTTTGACTCTATCATAAAATCCAAACTCTTTTCTTGACTTTTTAAGGCCTTTCGCAGTCTGGCTACAGGTTTATTGTTTATGACTCCTTCATTCACTGCACTTTCTACTGTCTTACTTACTTTCCCCTGCTCACGACATTCCACCACACATCTGTCTGTATCGTTGCAATGGCTGTTCCCCATACCTGAAACGATACTCTCACTCCTTTTTTCTGCCTCAGAGAATTCCTAGCTTTACATCGACTCAAGTGCCACCTTCTACAAGACACCTATCCTTCTAATCCTTGTCCCTAGCCCTCTCCTCCACCCCCACCTTCACTCCCCCACTCCCCTACTCTCCCTCCCTGCCCTTCAGATTACTTTATATCCATATGGTATTGATTTTGCTGGGCCCCGGGGAAGGGGTGGGTAGGAAGAGGAAAGGGGAAACTAGAGCACTTTCCATCTTTTTCCCCCATCAAGGACTCCCTCTCAGCTTTGGATCCATGTATTTGTGACCTATATCCCCACCCCAGAGCTCCAGAGAAAATTACTTAAACCTGAGGCTTGGCCTATACTTCCTTTTCTGTGAAAAGGCCACTAAGGTCCAAGTCTGAATGTATGATCCAATGGGAGAAAAAAAAAAAAAAGAAAACCCATTCCTTCAAAGGGGCAGCGAGGTGGGGCAGCTAGGTGACACAGCGGATGGAGCACTGGGATTGGAATCAGGAAGACTTATCTTCATGAGCTCAAATCTGGTCTTGGGCATTTACTAGCTATGTGACCCTGGGAAAGCCATTTAAACCTGTTTGCCTCAGTTTCCTCATCTATAAAATAAGCTGGAGAAGGAAAGGAAAAACCACTCCAGTATCTCTGCCAAGAAAACCCTGAATGGGGTCATGAAGAGTCAGACATGATGGAAATAACTGAACAACATTCCTTCAAAAGCCATCTTTTCTGATCCCACTTCTGAAAGTGATTTCTCCCTCATCAAATTTTCAATCTCCTCTTTATGCCTGTCGAGCTCTACGTTGTTCCATACTTATCAGTATTCAAGTAATGTCCTCCCTCCTAGAGTGTCGGTGCTTTGGAGGGTGAGTAGGTGGGCTGGAGGGTGTATTTGGGGATTTATTTACACAGTTGCTACATTGAGATGAAGAAAACATTATTTAGGAAGTTGTGCACTAGGTATTACCTCAGGCAAGCTTCATATGTCATATTTATGATTTAGATTTCCCAAGTCAAAGGCAGTGACCATTATTAGGTGAAGCCATCACGTTTGGATTGGTACCTTTATAGCTCCTTCATATTTGGAGGTCACACTTAAGAGATCCCCAGATTACAGTAGACTCTGGTGTCCCACTGGATCCTGGTAAAAGGTATTTAGAGTCAGGGTCAATTTATCAGCAGCTCAGCCTGAAGATCGTGCTGAAATCCTCCGCCCTTTGCAATATCATTTAGGGGAGGCGGGGAAGGGAAGCAGGCACAGTGTAAGCAGACAGAAGGCACTTGACGCCAGGAGGATATAACAAGTATCCTCTATGAAGCTTTAGAAATTTCTTTAAACTACTTTAAAAAGGTCTGAACCCTTGTTGGTGGTGGGACCCTGGTCAGCTAAGACAGACTGCAGCAACAGTTATGGGTGTCTGCTATGTACAGAACCCTGTGCCAGGTTCTAGGAGACAAACAATGTTTAGATGATTCAGTGACCAATAATCCCTTTACTTATGGAAATTATCATTTGATAAAGGGATGAGATATCAATTTTGTGCTTCAAAGATCTGTCATATTTTGGAGGGGGAGGTGCTGCCTTCATCAGTGCAGGGCTCAACACCTCTTTGTGAGTTGCTATGGCCAAAAACTCCATTTCTCTGGATCTAACCTAGTAATGAGCCTCCGGTAACTTGGTCTGGTTCTTGGACGGCAGATATTGGGTCCCATGGTAGGACCCGGTCACTTTTACCCTAGGACAAGGCATCAGACTGGGACTTTTGTAGAGGAAGATACTCAACTAAGTAAATATAATAGTATGTGGTAAGTGCTAAAGCAAAGCTCTGTCTGAGATCTGAGTGGCAAGGTCAGTCCTGACAGGGACAATCAGAAAAGGAGGGAAGCCTTACTGCATCGTGCATAGAATCATGGACTGGGAGGCAGAAAGCCTTGGTTAAAACTCTGCCTCTCCTAGCTGTGACAGCAGGCAAATATCTTGGCCTTCTTGAGCTCCAGCTTCCTCAGCTGTAAAACAGGAGGATTGTACTACATGATCCGTCTCTAAAATTTTATTTTCAACTAAACAAACATTCATCTTCTCCCCCTCTCACCGCACCCCTTCCATTGGAGAAAAAAAGAAATAGAAAAAACAAAAGTCTTCTAACAAATATGTATAATGAAGTAAAACAAATCCCTACATTGGCCATGTCAAGAAATGTATATCTCATTCTACCTCTTGAGTCCATCAGGTCTTGGTCAGCACTAGGGTAGTCAGCCAGTCAGTCAATAAACACTTATTAAGTACCTACTACATGCTAAGGACTCTCCTACGCTCTGGAGATCCAAAGACAGGCTAAAGACAATCACTGCCCTCAAGGAGCTCACAGTCTAATGGGGAGCATGGACCATTTCTCTGGAATTGATTAGAATTCTTTAGTCTTTCAAAGTTGTTGGTCTTTACAAAGTTATTGTATAAATAGTTCTTTGCCATTATAAGACAGATCTACCATTTTCAAAGGCAGCTAGGTGGCGCAGTGTAGAACACTGGGCTTGGAATCAGGAAGACTCATCTTCTTAAGTGCAAATCTGGCCTCAGATACTTACAAGCTGTGTGACCCTGGGCAGGTCACTTAACCCTATGTGCCTCAGTTCCTCATCTGTCAAATGAGCTGGAGAAGGAAATTGCAAATCACTCCAGGCTCTTTGCCAAGAAAACCCCAAATGGGGTCATGAAGAGTCAGACATGACTGAAATAACTGAACAATATAAATCCATTTTCAAAGGTCTTTCTTGTAATCTATATAATGTGTGTGTGTATATGTATGTACATATATACATATCCGTGTATATGTATATATGTATATATACAGACACAGAAACAGGCACATGCACACATGTATATATCAATATACATATAGATATACCAATATATACATATATCACCTGGTAGTCAACTTTCTTCACTTAGCTGGGCTGGTCCTTTGGTGACAGACATAGTCTATTATTGGCTCTACACTGAAAGCTAAAAATCTGCTGGAGCTTATGCTCTGTTGGCATAACCTTTGAGAACCCAAGGTCACCTCTAGGCCATGTTGAAGCACTGGAGGAGGATGTCAATGGAGGGAAATATTTGAATACTTCTAATGAAATTAAATGCAACCTTTCCACTAGTCAGTCTAAAGACCCTGTGGTTGGGTTCCACTTACAAATCCTAGGCACACTGTCCCAGGCAGGTGTGGTGATCTAAAGGGAATGGCTTGCCCCAAGGTAACTATCTCCTAGGTATGAAGTGATTGGGGAAGCCAGCCTAACTTGAATAACATGTTAAAAACAACGATGCTGTTATTTAAAGCTGAATTGAAGTGAAAATCCTAAAGAAGCACCTCTGACATTCCCATTAATGCCATGTGGACTCATTATGATGGATGGTGCTAATAAACACCCAGGGAATAAGAAATGATTGATTAGGCCATTACTTTAAAGTGTTGCTGAAAACTGCCTTGCAAAGTGTACTTGCGTCTCTGTAAATGAAAAATGTATGTTCAAACAGTGTCAGTCGTATTAAATTATCTCCCTTCTGTCAGAGTATATGTAAATTTATGTGCACATCCACAGCTTAAGAGTGAGGTGGCGTATTTTATATGGGCATGCATTTCCATGGTTGGGGATGCATCCCTATTTATAGTTACTATGAATAGAGCTGGCTAGCTCAGTTTGTTAGCACATAGTACTTGTGAGACCACTATCTTAGGTTGAGTCCCATATGGGCCCTTAGCTATATTCTCTTTAATGGCCACAGGATCCAACCCAATCACAAATGGCTATTGTGGGAAAACGTGTTCTTGGTCACAAGTGAAAATGAGTAAGGGTTTAGATGGATCTGTGTCAGTTCCTCATTACTACCCAAAACGACCCCTAAAGGGCTTGGCCTATTGACAATAGGGCATCGTCTTTGAAATCAGACATGTTTAATACGCATATATAATACACACATGCATATATATAATACATATATGTAATATTAACATAGCTCAAGGTTAAAGATTCACTATAGTGTCTGGCATGTAGTAGGTGCTTAATAAATGCTTGCTGGTTTGATAATAGCTAATGTTTGCCATAGGTAAGAATGCCATATTCTTCTTGTTCTAATGACTCCTTCTCTAAGATGGAGGAATGCCCCTATATTTACTATTCAGAAATGCTTCAAGGCCAAGCGAAAAGGAATCCCACCTAACTTGCTAATTAGGTGTTTAAATTCTAGGGCAGCAAGGCGATGCAGTGGATAGAGTTCTGGGCCTGGAGTCAGGAAGACTCCTCACATTAGTTGTGTGGCCCTAGGCAACCCTGTCTGCCTCAGTTTCCTCATCCATAAAGTTAGCTGGAGAAGGAAATGGCAACCACTCCAATATCTTTGCCAAAAACAAACAGACCCCCCCCCCCAAATCCAAACGGGGTCACAAAGAGTCAGACACAACTGAAAAGACTGAACAGCACAATCTTCTGAGGTTTAGGACATCTAGCTGGTTAGAATTTTTTGTCTAATTAGACTAAGTAGATTTTGTATGAGGGCCAGGGAACCTCTTTATAAGTAATGCCAACGAACACTAGAGAGCGGACTTTTTGATGATATTTATTTTGGCTCCTTAGAGTCTGGAATTGTATTCATTTTTATCTAAAATGCTTGTTCTTGGGTGGGTTTGGATAGGTGAGTTAGCTAGACAGACAAGGAGCTTCTGGATAAATGAGACCTTTCTAGATATACTTTCTGACCAGAAAATGCCACTCCATACCTCCCTTCAGCAAACCATTTCTGTTTAGTTTCCAGAATAATTCATTTCTAAGACAAGGCTTGCTGGGTGTATCTAAGCAGTTTCAGTGCCATACACCAGAAGCATCGGTCTAAATGTAACACGTTTTACAGAACTAGTAAACTCCAATAGACGACTGGTGCTTTCCTTGGTTCTGGTTCATGGACACCCATATTGAGAGCAGCCAGAAAGTACAAGAAAATATAGATTTTAGAATAATTGCTATAATTTATGATAAAGGTAATGAAACACGCATTTCATGATGAGCTAGGACGGAATGTGAAAAAAGGAGGTATTTTTAACTTGGACGCTGAATGAGCCAATTTGGAGCTCAGAAGATAATAAATGCTTAAATATGACCATACATATGTGTAATGTGTTGAGGCAGTGTGGTACAGTGGATAGGGAGCTGACCTTGAAGACAGAAAGACCTGAAACACACGGACTGTGTGACCCTGGGTCACTTAACCACTAGGCAGCTCTCTATGCCGGTAGAAGGAATGTCTTCACCTGGGAGTTCCCTCTACCAATGAGTCATAGAACTAGTCCCTGTTGCTACATAGGTACGTAACAACAATGTTGCTAGCAGCTGCTGTGGGGGTGTGAGACCAATAACACCAGCACACAGGAGGGCTGCTAGCACAGAGTCTTTGCTTTGCTTTTCTAAGGAAACAAGTTCAAGGGGTTTACAATCTCACTTTAATTAAACATACACATATCATTCACTTAGTTCAGGGAGAAAGGTCAGCACCCTGAACTTCAGAGAAAACACAAACACAGAAATCACAAGCAGAAATTATATAAACAGAGCAAAATAACACAAATCAACAGACAGACTTCTAGCCGTCTGACCAAGACAATACATACATAGTTACCAGAGAGAGAAGCACTAACATGTGGATTTTCAAAGCCGGGGGTGCTCCAACAGCTACCTCATCTGACCAAGCCACATGAACACTTTTCCCATGAGGAAGCTCCCCAAAGCAAAATGCCAACCTCAGAGCATATATACCCTGTTTAGGGCCCTGGGGCTTAGTGCCTACTCAGCAAAAGGGTGTAGGCCTAAGGCTTAGCATCTGTTTAGCAAGAGGGTGTGGGCAAGATCTTTATCACTAGCACCACATCATATATATTGTTTCCAATCAATGACTCTTGATTCAAACAAAGGCAAGACTCAAAAGCATTTGATTGCCTTAGTGCTGAGAAGTACTCCAGGACAAAAGACAACAAAAGTCCCACTTTCCTTACATCACAAGGTAGGGTATGCATTATCTTTGTATGTGGGAAATATTACTACTCTCTTACCCCTGAATTAACAGGCTTATCTTGGTTAATTACTCATTCTTCAAAGCCCAGTTCCTATGCCATCTTCTCCCTGAAACCTTGATTGAGCTTCCAACCTGGAAGTAATCTTTCCCTTATCTCACCTCTTAATACTTCGTATTCCTCTTATACACTCATCATCATCACCACCACCATTGTCATCATCTTCATCATCATCTTCTTTATTTGAATTATTTTTGCATTTCATGAAAACGAAAGCATGTAGTTATAGTACCTGGGGTACTGGGATTAAGTGATTTGCCCATAGTCACCCATTTAATATGTACCAGAGGCAGGATTTGAGCTTATGTCTTTCTGACTGGAAGGTCAGTTTTCTGTCAATTATACCTGCTGTTCTCGAAAGTAGCTGGGCATGGTGGTGCACCCCTGTGATTAGTAGGGAGGCTGAGGCTGGTGGACCAACTGAACTTGGGGGTTCTGAGCTGCTGTAGGGCTAAAGCTGTTGGGGTTGCTACACTAAGTCTGGCAACATTATGGCGAGCCCCCAGGAGTGGAGGCTGCTGAAGGAGGAGTGAACCACACCAAGTCAGAAAAGAAGCAGATTAAAGCTTCCTTGCCAGTCAGCAGAGGGGTTAGGCCCAAGAGTCATTGATGCATTTCAAGCCTGGATGAAATGAAGGGGAAAAAGAGCAAGAAAAGAAGGAAGGAAGGAAGGAAGGCTAGATAGAAAAAGAAAGAAAGAAAGAAAAAAGAAAGAAGGGAAGGAATGAAGAAGAAAGAGGAAAAGGAAGGAATGAAGGGAGAAAAAAGAAAGAAAAGAAAACACAAACGAAACACTCCAGCTGTCATGTTAATCCCTTACTCTCTCTCTCTCTCTCTCTCTCTCTCTCTTTATATATATATATATATATATATATATATATATATATATATATATACCTCCTTTTTCTACGTATACATATCCTGGATGACCTCTGTGACACTATTTCTTAAATGTAAGTAATTTTTGATGCATTGTAGCTTACTTATCTTTATGCTGCCCTTTGGAGGATTTATGGAAAGACACGGACAAGAATCATACAAGTGAACAGGTGTCGATAGGTTGTAATTTGGTGCAGGAGAGGAAGTACCCATGCTGATGAACCCACGAATCCATTAAAAATTATTTACATTTGCATAGTTTTATCATGTACTTTATTCATAACAACCCTGAAAGATACATCATGAAATATTATCATCCCTATTTTATAGACGAGAAGACTAGGACTGAGAGCAGTTAAATGACTTGCTTCTCGTCACAGTGCTAGTGATTGTCAGAGCGGAACTGGAACTGAGGTCTTCTTGTTCCAGATAAAGAAGTCTGGCCACAAGAGTTTACAGCCTCCCATTTTCTAATTTTATTTATACTTAGGGACAAGAATCACATAGGAGGAGCAGATGTGGAAGGGCTGCAACCCAAAAAAGAGAGGCAATGGGATGTAGTTGATGGAGAGCATGTCTTGGGGTTAAGAAAAGGGAGGTTCAGGTGCTGCCTCTAACACATATTGATGTGTTAGACTCTAGATAAATCGCTTGATATTTCAGGCATCTCTCTTAAGACTATAAATTGCTAAGCAGTTGCCAGTCTGTGTTGATAGAGGGAGTTTCCTCACCATGAATTCCCTAAAACAATGAAAGCACAGGCCTATTAAAAAAATAGGCTTCTTTTGCCCTACTAGACTATACATGCCTCAAGGGCAGGGGCCGTGGCTTATTCATCTTTGCATTTTCTGCAGGGCCTCAGACAGTGCATTGCACACAGGAGGATGCTAAATGAATTTATTTGTCCTACTTTTAAATATTTGAGTGTTAATGACCCTAAATAGAAACTATCAATATAGCTAAATTAGATTTATCTTACATTCTCTAGCTCTTGTACACTTTGAAAATTATTTTCCCATTCATTAGCTTGTTTAATCTTCTCACTAACATTGGGAAATAGGTTAGGCAGGTACTGTTCAACAAATGAGGAAACTGAGGCCCAGAAAGGGCAGGATGACTCGAGATAGAATGAATTAATGGTAGACTTTTAATTGGATATAATGTGACCTGACTCACCTTTAGCACATTTCATACTCTACTGGGCTCTCTCTCACTCTCTGTCGCTGTCTCTCTGTCTGTCTCTCTCCATCTCTCTCTGTCTCTGTCTCTCTATCTATCTCTCTGTGTCTCTGTCTCTCTCCCTCTCTCCCAGGCTGATCTACCATGATGATTGATGACCTAAATGACAGGTGAATAACAGAGAAGGTTCTTTGGCACTGCTCACTGTAGTGCTACCCGGGAGCTCCAGCAAACCACCCTCAGGGTGCAGTCCTCTTTTGGCTCATTCTGTGAGCTTTGTGTGAATCTGCTGTTGTGTCTGTTTTCCAACAGTTTAGATTAAACCAAGTCCCTTTTCTCATACCTGAGGTAGGATTAGAAAATTGGCAGTGGCAGCGCATAGGAAGTGTGGGATCATAGCATCTAGGGTCGGATAATAATGATAAAAATAAAAGCTACATTTCTATAGCGCCTACTATGTGCCAGGAGCTGCGTTAAGCTTTTTTATTAATTTTATCTCATTCGATCCTCACAACAACCCTGGGAGGTAGCTGTGATTGTTATCCCCATTTTATAAATAGGGAAACTGAGGCAAGCAGAGATTAAGTGACTTGCCCAAGGTCACACAGCTAGTATCTGAGACCGTATTTGAACTCAAGTCTTCCTAACTTTAGGCTCAGAGCTCGGTGTCACCTATCTGCTCCCCTTGCCACCTAGCTGCCGTTTTATAGATGAAGAAATTGAGGCCCCTTGATGCGTTCTGCCAAGTCCATTTGACTCTCCATACCGGGAATGACGCTGGTATATAGTTAACTCTAAGGGGGACAGGGATCTCTGTTGTTGTGTCAGTAATTCCAAGAAGAAACTACCAGCTTTGCCTCTTACCCCCAATGTTTCTGGTGTCACTGGAACTTTAGGATCCTTTGCATGATGGGCTCTAGGTTGTTGGGGACTTGATGGGAGCAGGTAGGACAAATGAAAATTGGTACAAGTATTCATCGCCTTTTATGTCAGAGAAATCTTCTTTTTTTAAATTTTGGGAATGTAGGGTGCATGGAGACATGCTGCTTGTGCCCTGAAGTGAGGAAGAGTAAATGAAATGAAGTTACCCTAATTCTACTGTGACAAGGGCTGGCTGGGCACGATGGTGCACACCTGTAGTTCCTGTTGCTGGAGTGTCTGAGGCTGTGGATTGCCGGAGTTCAGGAGTTCTGAGCTATAGTCCGCTAAAGCCAATCAGGTGTTTGTACAAATATTGGCACCAGCATGGTCAGCTCCTGGGAGCTGAGGGTCATCAGGCTGTCTCACTGGTCGTGGTTAGAAAGACAGAGTTTTCGGTGTTCATTATTTTGGAGGCTGGGCTCATGAGCGACCACTACAATTCCAGCCTGGGTAAGGTAGAGAGACTGAGTCTCTGAAAAAAAGGAGGGAAAAAGGGAGTTGAGGAAGGGCTGGTGGACTTCCACAGGGAAGAGCGAGTCAAAGAAGTCACACAGCTGCCTAGGCCACCCCTTCTGTATACCTGTGGGGCTTCTTAATGGGTAAACTGAAGAGTGTTCCTAGCCTGGAGAAAGGTCGTGCACCACAGAGTTATAACACATCTTTTGTCAGCAGTGATAGTGATGGAAGCTCGGCAGCGCTGTGGGGACTCACAGTAATGGTTTCCTTGTCTTGTTGAGAACCAAGAGTCGCCAGAGTCCCTGGACCGTGCTAAAGAACTGGGTGCTTCAGGATTTCTGGGGATCTATTTCCCTTCCCAACCATCAGCATAATAATCTGCGGAATGTCCTACCTATTCATGTATTTGCCCAAAATGACACCATTTTAAATTTCCCCCCTGTTATTTCCCTTGCTCTCTTATTCCAGTTAAATTCTTTGTGATTTGATTTAAGAATCTTGCCTGGTTTTTTAATAGAGTATGCATTGAGATGGGGGCATCGTCTAATATTATCCCCACAATGAACCCAAGTTACTGTGGAATTTCAGAGGTGAGTCAACTACCCATTGAATAATCTTTTTTTCCTCCATGCCTCTTTGAATTAAAATCCAGTTCGCCATCTCACTTTGGACGTTTGACACCTCCCACCTGTATTAGTATAACACAAGAGCAATTAATAATTTTTTCCCAAACTCAGGCATCTCATTTACTGAGTTCCAAATTGGGTCTAAGAGGCATGAAATCACGTCCTATACTAGAGAGAGAAAAATTTGTTCATATAATTGCTTTGAATTCCTAACTAGTCTTAATTTTCAAAAAAAGATTTTTTATTTTTTTCAGTTAACAAGCATTCATTTTCTCTCTTTCCACCCCTTCCCTCCATAATGAACAAAGAAAAAAGACAAAGAAAACCCTCACAGCAAATAGTCACTGTGAAATACAGCAAATTCCCACATTGGGACCGTCCAAAAACCCTTCCCATTCTTTAAAGGCAGCCTTACCTGCCCACTACGACCTCTCTTAGCTCTCTGTCCCTAGCTAATACACTTAGCATATAATTATTGCGGACTACCCTCATCTGAGTCTGTTTCTTATTCCTCAGTTAGATAGTTCTCTCCAAAAGATCAGCGACCCTGGTTTAGCTGTCATATCTTTTATGCATATAATGGGCATTTTATTTTTTATTAATTTTTTTCAATTAACAAGCATTTATTTTCTTTCCCTCCAAATTCTTCCTCTACTGGGAAAAAAACCTAAAATTCTTATATCAAATATGTATAGAAAAGCAAAGCAAATTCTTACATTGGCCATGGTTAAGAGTGTGTATCATGTTCTGCACCCTGAGTCCCTCACCTCTGTTGGCAGACGGGTAACATACTTTATTATTGATCCTGTAGTTGGTTGGTCATTGCACTGATTCAGGTTCTTAAGTTTTTCTCACTTGTTTGTCTTTACGACACTTTTTTTAAAAATTACTTTTTTATAATGTTATTTTTAGAGGACAAATTGTTCTCCTGGTTGGCTCACTTCACTTTGCATCAGTTGACACAAATCTTCCCAGGTTTCTCTGCAATTGTCCCTTTCATCATTTCTTATGGCACAATCGTATTCTCTTACCTTCATGCACCATACTTTGCTTGGTCGTTCTCCATTTGCTCGGGACCCCGTGGCTGATATTTTATAAAGTTTGTTCAACAAAACCTTTTCTAATCCTCTCTGATGTATAATATCTCATTTAGACCTCAGGACAACTCTCTCAGATCAGCAGGAATTTTCTTCTCATTTGGATAGTAGAAGAGAACAAGGTGCAAATAAATAATATGGATTACCCAGGGACACACAACGATTTAGTGGCCTTTCACCGTAAGCAAGGTGTCGCTGAATGCCTCAGACCCTCTCATCCACACAAGACTCCTTTGATCCGTATATATAGTGAATGAATGCAAAAGCATTGTTATACACTTGTAGGCTTTGGGCAGCTATGTGGTACAGTGGATAGTGGAGCACCAGGCCTGCAATCAGAAAGACCTGAGTTCAAATCTGGCCTCAGACACTTACTAGCTGTGTGACCCTGAGCAAGTCACTTAACCCTATTTGCCTCAGTTTCCTCATTTGCCAAATGATAAGGAAATGGCAAACCACTGCCAAGAAAACCCCAATTGGGGTCATGAAGAGTAAGACAGGACTGAATCAAATGAACAATAACACAAGACTCCTTTGATCTATATGTGGAATGAATGAATGAAAAAGCATTATTATGTACTCAAAGGCTTTGGGACTGAATCAGATGAACAACAGCAAGGCATCAGGTTAAGTAATGGAGATACAAATTTAAAAAAAGCAAAAGTTCCTTTCCTCAAGGAGTTTGCATTCAAAAAGGGGGAGATTATACATATGGGGGAGGGTGACTAGGAAAATCACAGGGTTGACGATAGGATAATGAGGTCAGTAAATGAACTAACTGTCCAAAAGCAACGGTACTTACTGTTCATTTGATTACTATGCCCAGAGCAAGGTGTGGAAAAAGAAAATCGTTCCAGGAGACCAAGAGCAGTTGGCAAGATGGCCTGGGTGGACGGCTGGGTGGGGTATGAAGCATGGTCTGGTCTGCTGTGGGGCCAGCTAGACATAGTATATGAGGCAAGATACAACTCAGGAAAAATTTGAAAGCCAAGTGGATTAACGTGAACATAGATTCTGTCGATGCACTAATCCAGGTGGGGAGAGGTGGGGCAGCAGGAGAGATCAATATGTGGCTAGAATGTGAAGCAATGATTGATCCATGATGAGAAGCAGCCTGACTTGGAGTCAGGAAGACCTCAGGCACTTATTAGCTGTAAGGTCCTGGGCAAGTCACTTAAATTTCTTTGTGCCCCAGGATCTCATCTGTAAAATGAGAACGTTGGACCCCATAGCCACTAGAGTCTGAATCTATAATCTTATGAACTCCCTGATGTAAGCAATCACTCCACCAGCAAAGATGCAACACCTCTGCAACTTCATATTCTTTGTCATTCTTTCCTTGGTAGTCTATGAATGAAACACTCATACAGAGGGTCTCTCCAAAGCACTGGTGGGGTGGGGGTTGGGGGGGTCCTTTGGAGTCTTTTAATATCTCATGGTTATCAGCGCATTCAGAGTTGAACTGCACCTGGGGGAAAATTCGACTGAGAAATGGCCAAGCAGAGGGAGAGGTGGGAAGGTCACAGTAGCAATGAGAACAATGATAATGGGGAAGGGGAGAGGCACAGAAGGAACCCTCAGACCAAAGGGAGTCCCAGCCTTCTCCCTTTTGGAGATTGGAAGGAAAGGGAGTCCTGTAAGAGGGATGTCATGGGATGAGTCTCTGGGGGTGTCAACCATGAAAAGTTACAACCTATGCCTCCCAAGGACCTCAGGTGAGATACGGGGATGGATGCTGACTGTTGGAGTGACAATCCACACACCACCTGGGTTTTGGCACCTTGTTCACCAAGTGGTAGTTACAGCTCAGAGAACAACACTCAAGTTGTCCAGCTGTTACCCAGACTAGTTTTGAGAAGAGGCCATGGCTTAATGGATAGAACCTTGGGGTTAGGAAGAGCTGGATTCAAGTCTTACCTCCGCCATGTGCTAGCTGGGTGACTTGGGGCAAATCACTTGAGCTCCCTGGATCCCTGTTTCCTCACCTGTAAAATGAAAGGGTCAGATTAAATGGCCCTTGAGTTTATTTCTACTTCTAAATCTATGTTCCAATGATCCTGAAATAACATTCACAGCATGCCATTTCCTCACAAAGGCACCCCAATCACCCACAGAATTAAAATCCACATTCCTCTGACAGACTAGTGCACATCTTCCATAGTTTGGCCCAGCTCTCTATATGCAATCTCCTTTCCCACTATTTACTCATAAAACTCTGTCACCCTGTCCATCTCATCTCATAACTGGTCTATGATAGACATGCCATACTTACCATGGCTGGGTACCTTTGTTCATGCTCCTGGTCCAGCCCAGACTGCCCCCCCCCCACCCTCTTTCACCTAACAAAGTTCTGTCTAACTTTCAAGGCCTATTTCAAGTTCCAGCTCCTTCTGGAGCAGCTCAAAGTGATTTCCCTCTTCTCTTCTCTATTGCCTTTGCAGTTTGAACTTCACCAGGCAGTACTTGATTCTAAAGTCTTGTACTGAGCTCTAATTATTTTTAATGCACCATTCTGAGCTTTCCCAGCTAGGCTGTAAGCCCCTTACACACAAAAACCATGTCTCTACTTCCCTTGTGTCCCCCACATCCCTTAACCTAAAGCTGGGCACATAGTAGGAGCTCAGTAAATACAATTTAATTGACTGAATTCTCTCCCCACTTACTACTGACTTCTGTTTCTTCCTTTCTGGCTCTGGCTCTTTAATGACTGATGTCTATATAACGCTTTATGATTTAGTAAAGTCAAGTCAACGAGCATTTATTACATGGACCGAGCACGGTGCTAAGCAGCAGGGATAAAAATAAAAACCAAAACTCACTGCCCTCAAAGAGATTACAGTCTATTAGGGGAAGACAACAACATAAGAGGGAACTGAAAGGGGAGAGGGGAACCTGGTAGAGAAAATCCAGAGAGTCAGGAGTACAGCCCAGAGCAGGGGTGAGGAACCTGTGGCCCTGTTCAATGAAAGAGCCACACTGGAGGACCCAGAGGGCCACATGTGGCCTTAAGGCTGCAGGTTCCCCACTCCTGGACTAGGGTCTAAATTTATAAACCTAATTAAAACATGGTTGACACGGCATTCCCTTGAAAATGAAGATTCTGGGAGGAGGAACCATCCAATCAGAGGGAGAGGCTGAAGGGGTGGAGGGTACTTCCAATAAGAGAAGCCCAGGAATGAAGTTAAACTTACAAGGTGAAAAGGTTTCTGTGGCATATGGTAAAGAAAGTCCTGGGTAGAGTCAAGGGGAATGAAAACAAATGACAAAGGGCCATTCCTGTGAAGGAGATGGTACAAGTATTTCCCCCCATTTTACGGATTACATGTTAAAAGGAAAACTGAGTCCCAGAGAAGTCGAGGGACCTGCTGATGTGTCACATGGCTTGCAAGGGTAGGAGCTGGTGTTCAAAGCCAGGCCAGAGGATCAGAGGCTTTAGAGCAGTGAAAGGTCTCAGCAATCATGAAGTCCAACCGCCTTATTTTACAGCCCCGGAGAAACAGCGTCAGAGAACTTAAATGATGCCAAGGTCACATAGCTAGTAAGTGGCAGAGCTGGAAGTCAAATGCAGGTCCTCTGATCTTTGGGTGACGTCACGCTGCCTCTTTAATAATATACAGCTTCAGATTCCCCCGTCCCCAGCTGCTCACATAAGTGTCTGTGTCAGTGGTTTTACTTACAGTGAAAGAGAAGCTTCCACCAGACGGGCAGAAAATGTTGATTCAGGGCTGGGCAGAGGCTGGATAAAGCCCTGGCGACCTCAGACCCATAACCATCCCTCATTCCCAGGGCCCTGCACATCACAGAAGCCCGTTAAGCAGAGGGGCCCCCTCTAATCTAGAGAATCTCCCTTCCCCTTTGCTACCCTGTTTTTTCATTTCAGCTCAAAGGCTGCGCCCAGTTGGCAATTAGCTGACAATAGCTCTTCGGGACTGAATGGCAAATGCTGTCTTAGCTCTTAATAACGGGTCAGTAATAATGATAATCAGAGCTGACATTTATACGGCTTTTTAAAGTTTGAAAAGGGCTTTACAGGCATTTTCTCATGTGACCCTCCAACAATTCTGTGAGGTAGGTATTGCATGTGTTGGTATCCCTTTTTTTTAGAGGTGAGGAAACATGCTTCAGAGAGATTAAGTGACTGGGCCCTGGGTACACAGACTGGAAATGTCGGGGGCACAAGATGAGCCCGGGTCTTCCTGACTTCCAGTCTGTTTAGCACTCTATCCACTGCCTCGTAAGTAAGGTCAGTCATCCTTACCTGTGCTTAATGGGTGCTTCCAACAGATCCCTTCTCAGTTTCCCAAGGGCTTGATTAGCCATTCGGTGCTGCAGAGAGCCAAAATCATAGGATTTTGAGATGGAAGGAATCTCAAAGCTCGACTCGCCTAACCTACATGTGTGGAAACTGAGACCCAGAGGTGCTAAGGGACTTTCCCCAAATCACAAAGAGTTGGCATTAAAATCTAGGTCCTCCAATTCCACATCCAACGTCCTTCCCAATAAACCACTGCTTCTCATCTCTCTCAGGGAAGCAACATAAAACAAGGGGAACGGCATCAACCTGGAGTGTCAGGAGAGCAGGGTCTAGCCCTAGTTCTGCCCTTTTTTTCCCCTCTGGGCCTCAGTTTCCTTATTGACAGAATAGTGGGTGAACTGACTAGATGATCTCTAAGGTCCCTTTCAAATCTAAGATTCTAAAATCCATGACCTCACTTTTCTTTTTATCCTTTCCCTTTCCTTACTCTTTAACTACTTTCCCTAGAGGATAATAACTAGACAGGAGCCAAGGACAAACTCATACCTTACCATTTTGCTACTTTGAGAAAAGGTTGATGGAAGTATTGGTGGTAAGGAGGATTTCAGATTATCTGTGGTTTTCAAATCTCCATGCCACTTGGCCTGGCACCATACCTCTAATTGCCCCAGATATCTGAGAGTTGGGTGTAATTCACAACTAACAAGAGGACCAGACAGAAACACCACCAACAGCATAGTTTTCAAGGTGTACAGAGAGAGAGGTGGGGGAGAGGATAGGTATAGGGTTAAGTCTCTATTAAGTATTTTTCATCTGATGTCCAGTGCCCTTCCTTGGAGTTACTATTAGACACAAGTTGAAGACATAATTGGGTCTTTTTTTCTCCACTCCAACGTACAATGCTGAAAGAAAGAATAGGGCTGGGAACCACACCAAGAATGGGCACTTTCTTGTTCAAATTCATGCTACACTACTGTGGGCTAAAAGCTATTTTGGAAGTCATACCCATAAGAATGCCCTTGAGGAAGGGAAAATAAGACAGCCTTGTTTTTAGGTATCAAGTTTGGGAATTTTTCCCCCCGGCAACATTTCTTTTAATTCTCCTACACTCCAAAATGTCCAGGAACTCGTTGGTATGAGAGTTCTCTCCACAAATACAAATTGCCATCCCTCCACATTTATGAAAACATTGTGATATAGAGGAAAGAACAATGAACTGGGAGTCAGGAGATCTGGTTTCTTTTCTTTTCTTTCTTTTTTTAGTATTTTCTTTTTCTCCAGGATACATGTAAAAACAATTTTTAACATTCATTTTGAAAACTTTGTGTTCCAAATTCTCCCTCCCCCTTCCATTGAGAAGCCAAGAAATTTGATATAGGTTATACGTGTGTAGTCATGTAAAGCTTATCCATACTAGTCATGTTGTGAAAGAAAACAAACAAAAAAACATGAGAAAAATAAAGAAAGTGAAAAAAAGTATGCTTCAGTCTGTATTCAGACTCCATCAGTTCTTTCTTTGAGGGTAGATAGCATTTTTCATTGTAAGTCCTTCGGAGTTGTCTTGGGTCGTTGCATTGCTGAGAATACCTAAGTCATTCACAGTTGATCCTTGTACAATACTACTTTGCACACAGTACATTCCACTTCGCATCAGCCCATGCAGGTCTTTCCAGGGTTTTCTGAGAGCACCCTGCTCATCATTTCTTATAGTACAATAGTATTCCATCATAATCACATACCACAACTTGTTCAGCCATTCCCCAATTGATAGACATCCCTTCGATTTTAATTCTTTGCCCCCAGAAAAGAGATGCTATAAGTATTTTTATACATATAGGTCCTTTACCTTTATGTTTTTTATCTCTTTTGGGGTACAGACCTAGTAGTAGTATTGCTAGGTCAAAGGGTATGCATGGTTTTATAGCTCTCTGGGCATAGTTCCAACTTGCTCTACAGAATGGTTGAATCAATTCACAACTCCACCAACAGTGCATTAGGGTCTCATTTTCCCCACATCCCCTCTAACATTTGTCATTTACATTTTCTGTCCTATTAGCCAATCTAATAAGTATGAGGTAGTACCTCAGAAATGTTCTAATTTGCATTTCTCCAATCAATAGTGAGTTATAGTATTTTTTTTCATAAGGCTATAGATAGCTTTTATTATTTCATCTGAAAACTGATCATATCTTTTGATCATTTATCAATTGGGGAATGACTCTTATTTTTATGTATTTGACTCAGTTCTCTATATGTTTGAGAAATGAGGTCTTTATCAGAGAAATTTGCTTCAAAATTTTTTTCACAGTTGCTGTTGCTAACTATATTCCCCTGCATATTCCATGCTGCTGCATTTATTCTATTCTCCCTCTCCTTTCACCCTGTCCCTCCTTAAAAGTGTTTTGCTTCTGACCACCCCCCTCCCCCAATCTACTCTCCCTTCTACCACCTTCCCCCTTCTCTAATCCCCTTCCTCTCCTACATTCCTATAAGGTAAGATAGACGTCTGTACCCAATTGAGTGTGTATGTTATTCCTTCTTTTTAAGCCAATTCTGATGAGAGTAAGGTTCACTCACTCCCCCTCATCTTTCCCCTCTTCCCCTCCATTGTAAAAGCTTTTTCTTGTCTCTTTTATGTGAGAGAATTTACCCCAATCTACCTCTCCCTTCCTCTTTCTGCCAGTACATTCCTCTCTCACCTTTTAATTTTATTTTTTTTTAGATATCACCCCTTCATATTCAACTCGCACCTGTGCCCTTTGTCTATATATACTCCTAACTACCCTAATAATGAGAAAGGTCTCATGACTTACAAATATCATCTTCCCATGTAGGAATGTAAACAGTTTAACCTTATTAAGTCCCTTATGGTTTTCCTTTTCCTGTTTACCTTTTTGGGTTTTTCTTGAGTCTTGTATTTGAAAATCAAATTTTATATTCAGCTCTGGTCTTTTCCTCAGGAATGTTTGAAAGTCTTCTATCTCACTGAATATCCATTTTCCCTCCTGAAGGCTTATGCTCCATTTTGCTCAGTAGGCGATTCTTGGTTGTAACCCTAGCTCCTTTGCCCTCTGGAATATCATATTCCAAACCCTCTAGTCTTTTAACATAGAAGCAGATAAATCTTGTTTTATCCTGACTGTGGCTCCATGATACTTGAATTGCTTCTTTTTGGCTGCTTGGAATGTTTTCTCTTTGACCCAGGAACTCTGGAATTTGGCTCTAATATTCTTCGTAGTTTTCATTGTGAGATCTCTTTCAGGAGGTGACTGCTGGATTCTCTCAATTTCTATTTTACCCTCTGGTTCTAGAATATCAGGGCAGTTTTCCTTGACAATTTCTTGAAAGATGAAGTCTAGGCTCCTTTTTTTGATCCTGGCTTTCAAGCAGTCTAAAAATTTTTAAATTATCTCTCCTGGATCTATTTACCAGGTCATTTGTTTTTCCAATGATATATTTCACATTATCTTCTATTTTTTTCATTCTTTTGGTTTTGTTTTATTGTTTCTTGATTTCTCATAAAGTCATTAGCTTCCATTTGCTCCATTCTAATTTTTAAGGAATTATTTTCTTCAGTGAGCTTTTGGAGCTCCTTTTCCATTTGCCAATTCTGCTTTTTAAGGCATTCTTCTCCTCATTGGCTTTTTGGACCTCTTTTACCATTTGGCCTAGTCTGTTTTTAAGGTGTTATTTTCTTCAGCCTCCTTTTATGTCTCCTTTACTAAACTGTTGACTCATTTTTCATGATTTTCATGCATCATTCTCATTTATCTTTCCAATTTTTCCTCTACTTCTCTTACTTGATTTTAAAAATCCTTTTTGAGCTCTTCTATGACTTGAGACAAATTCATATTTTTTTTTGGAGCCTTTGGGTATAGGAGCTTTGACTTTGTTGTCTTCTTCTGAGTGTGTGTTTTGATCTTCCTTGTCACCACAGTAACTTTCTATACTCAGAGTTTTTTCCATTGTTTGATCATTTTCCCAGCCTATTACTAACTCTTTGTTAAAGTAGGGCTCTGCTTCTAGGGTGGAGGGCATATTGTCCCAAACTTCGTGGGTTTTGTGCAGCTGTTTTCAGAGATACTTCTAGGGACCTGTAGGTTTTCATTTCTTCCAATGTGGTATGATCTAAGGAGAGGTATTTTCTACTCTCCTGGCCTATGCTCTGGTCTGTGAGTGAACACAAACACTGTTTTCTTCCCCAGAACTGTGAGGAGGGTCCCCCCTTCACTGTGGCTGCAAGCTCTGCTATGCCAGTGCTCCTCCTCACCCTAGGACTGCCACCCAGGACTGAAATCCCAATCCAAGCATGGGCAAAGCAACAGAGTCCTGCCTCATTGGTAGCAAAAGGACCCTTGTGATCTCCTTCTGACCAGTTGTTTGACCCCCTTACTCTCTGTGGGCTGAGAGCTCTGGAAGCCACCAGTGCCGCTGCTACTGCTGATTCCTTCACTCCCAAGGCCTGCTCCTGGTTTGCTAGGCACGGCCTGTGCTAGACTGCATTCCTCTCTCACCCAGGTGCAACAGACCTTTCCTGCTGACCTTCCAAATTGTCTTGGACTGGAAATTTGTTTCACTCTGTCTTTTTGTGGGTTCTGCTGCTCTAGAATTTGTTTAGAGCCATTTTTAAAGGTATTTGGAGGAGAGCTCAGGCAAACCCCTGCCTTTACTCCTCCATCCTGGCTCTGCTTCAGATGATGACTCTGATACCTCCTGGATGTGTGACCCTGAGCTGCTCACTGAACCCCATATCGGCCTCACTTCATGCATCTGTAAAATGGCAATAATGATTCTTACATTGTGTCCCTCCCAGTGTCACCATGAGGAAGAGGCTTCAAAAACGTTAAAGTGCTACATGAACATATGAGTTAGCTGCCTTTTCATGAGTCACTGGTTCCTCCCAAATTCACCACCTGGCAGTTCAGTTTCCAGTAATGAGCCTCTCTGCATTTAACTGTCCTTCGCACCAGCAACACATAGTCGAGAGTCTTTCTCAATGCCTTTCTAGTTTGTTAGCTCCTGGGAGAACTTGCCTTCCACAAGCCTTTGATATCTCTGTCCTGAATCATTCCAGCAGAGCTGGATGTACGAGTAGGTTCTATTTTACAGTGGGGTAGTTAGGAAAGGAATTTGAGAGGAAGCTAACATCACTCCCCAGGAGAGAACGAAGAAATCATTGGATCCCAGATTTAGAGCTGGGAAAGACTTTTGGAAAGATCAGGAAAATGATACCCAAACAGGGAAGTGACTTGACCAGGGTGACACAGAAAATAAGTATCTGAGTCAGGATTCGAGCCCAGGTCCTCTGGCTCCAAATACTGCGCTTTCAATTACATTACAGCAACCATCTCAAGAAAAAAAAATAGGAGGGAGAAATTGTAGTAAAGAACCCCTCATGGTATATCTAAAGAACCCTCCTGGTTCATAGGTATGACAATGGATGCCATGATTTATTATGCAAGAAATACAGATTTTGTAGCAGTCCAACCAAACATCACCCTTTGCTTTTTGTTATTATTGTGAACTAGAGACTTCCAATGTCTGCCAAAGGAATTTTAATGTCAAACTTTTAATGTCAAACCAAGACAGAATAGCAGCTGATTTCAGAAAAGTAATTGTGTGGAACTTATGAAGAAGCTTATCAGTAGAAAATTCCCCGTAGAGACAAATCTACAGATATAAATCCTTCACGGAAGCCCATCAATTATTTTCGTTCATTTCCCAACAGTGGCCCTAAGGAGTATGTACAGTCTAGGTATAAGACTTCTATCCCATTGGAGCATGAAGGATAGCTAATGTAATTATCGTTATCAATAATCTAGCATGGGCAAGCTGGGCTGGCATTAGCATGGGTACCACTGAGTGATCCTTGCTGATGAATGCCATATTACCACTGTCTATCTCAGCAGTGGGGAGCTTGAGGACCTAGAGGGTCACATGTGGCCTTGAGGTTCAGTCAAAGGGTTGCACTCGAGGACCTAGAGGGTCACACATGTGGCCTCAAGGTTCAATCAAAGGGCCGCACTGGAGGACCTAGAGGGCCACATGAGGCCTTGAGGCCACAGGTTTCCCCACCCCTAGACTCTATCTGGTATACTTCCTTTTCCAGTTTTTTCCTTTCTTCCTTACTCATCCCTATCTCTCTCCTATTTCTCTTCTCTCATCCACCTTTTCCTTCCCTTTAGCACCAGTATCCCTTCCCTTCACCTTTGCCTCAGACAGCTGGGTTGTGTAGTAGGTGGATAGCTGGGCCTGGAGTCAGGAAGGCCAGAGTTCAAAACCAGCTTCAGACACTGACTAGCTGTGTGATCCTGGTGGGCAAGTCACTTATCCGCCGTCTGCCTTGGTTTCTACTATTGTAAAATCGGGATAATAATAGCATCCACCTCCCAGGCTTATTGTGAAGATTAAATGAGATAAAGCATGTTTCCCTGTCCAGGCTGGCTAGTAGTGGCTGACGATACTTGGGCATCATACTTAGCCCCAATAGTGATACTGAAAGAGTCAAAAGTGACTATATCTGTATAGCCAGCAAACTCCAATTCTCTCTCAATCCCGGGCATGCTGATTCCCCAGCCACCTAATTGAAAATCATGCCCACTCCTCCATCCCTCCCTCAACTGCCACCACTTCGAATTCTTTTAACCCCATCCTCTTCAGCCCTCTTACTCTCAGATCTCAGTTCCGCTCATTCTTTCCATCATGTTTTCTGGGAAACATCTTAATGTCTTCATTTTTAAAATGGAGGTAAATTGATTGCAGCCAGGTGGTGCAGTGGGTAGAATGCTGGGCCTGGAGTCAGGAAGGCTCATCTTCCTGAGTTCAAATCCAGCCTCAGACACATACTGGCTGCGTGACCCTGGGTAAGTCACTTAGTCCTGTTTGCCTCAGTTTCCTCATCTGTAAAATGAGCTGGAGAAGACAATGGCAAACCACTCCAGTATCTTTGCCAAGAAAACCCCAAATGGGGTCACAAGGAGTCAGACACAACTGAAAATGAGTGAACAACAGCAAACACTGGTTGCATTAATTCCTTCGTTAGGTTGTTGTGAGGATTGAATGCGATAACGTAAGTGACCACTTTATAGCAATAAAATGTAAATAGTTTTATATCTCTGGATCCTAGTACCTTCATTTGTAAAATAGGGATTATAACACACACATTATTTACCTTTCAGGATTGTCAAAAAGAGTATATTTTGTGGAACATTGATTGAGGTGCTGGCTGGCACAATGAAAGGAGCCCCAGATTTGGAGTCTGGAGACCTGGATTAAAATCTCAGCTCAGACACACACCAGCTCTGTGTTCATGAACAAGTCATTCATATTCATATGTCATAACTGGGTCAACTTTCCCAATCGATGGATAATCCCTTAATATCCAGTACTTTGCTAAAACAAAAGAGATGCTATAAATATTTTTGTACATACAAGACTTTTTCCCTCTTTCTTTGATCTCCTTGGGGGTAGAGATCTGGTAGTGGTTATCTGGTAAAAGGGTATGCGCAATTTAGCAATTTGGGGGACCATGGTTCTAAATTGCTTCGCTATTTTTTTCTTTTGTTACAAGGGAAGTATTACTGCTGGTGGGAGGGTGGACTAGTTTTAGCTGGAAACTGCTGTGATGGAAAAACAAAAGGCATCAGTAAAACTTAAGAAGACATCTTTTTTTCCCCAAGGAAAGCACATCGCAGAATAAAATACTATAGAAAGGTGAGCTGGGAAATACTGCTACTGAATAAAGAGAATAAACCATGCATTCTCAGTGGGAAACTATCTACTTTCCCATAACGTTATCACACTGAGATAGGCAGGAAATGGTGCTCTAGAAGCAGAACCTGAGGATGTGGATGTTTCTGTAGGTCTCTAAAATAGTAGCAGCCTCACTGTCTCTTCCAGAGTCATCACAGTCCAGTGGCAGGACAGAGTCAGGATGACTGGTGATGGCTCAGGATGCAGTGGATGACCTTGGTGATGCCGATGTATGACCAAGCTCTAAGTGCTCCATAGCACCTGCTTGGGCTACCTTCATGGCTCTTCTCATCTGCCCATTCCACCAGCGGAAGTCTTCACGTGCTTGGGATAGACAACCCCCCCTCCCCAGCTCACCAAAGGGTTGAGCCACCCTCAGTTACCCTCAACTTGGTTTTTCAAGAACCATATTCATCTGTTCTGCTGCCTTAAAATCCCCCAAGAAAATGTCAGGCATTTTTGAGTTGAGGTAGCACCCAACCCCAATGTCAATAGGCAGGAAAAATTATGAGGCAATTGGAGTGTATTTTTATGACTTTTCCACTCAAATGAAAGCCTCCCTTCTTCCCTTTCAGTGCCCATCCATCCCCACTCAGAACGTCATCCCATGTTGGTGCCCAATGTTTTGATGCTTCTTTAAAATTATTTGGGTATGGAAATATGTTTTGCATGACAACACGTTTAACATATATTGAATTGCTTAATTAACTTGTATTGCTTAAATTAACTTATATTAAATCCTTCAATGGGGAGACATGGGAGGGAGAGAATTTGGAACTCAGAATTTTAAAAACCAAAGTTAAAAAATTATTTTTACATTTAACTGGAGGAAAACACTAAACACATAATTTAAAATTATTTAGGGTTACCCTCTCCGCAGCCATTCCTTTTCCTGTTTGTTCCCTTTTTCTCCACTCCATTAAAATTTACTAATCCTGTGTCACTTTTCCTGAAGGCTGGTAGGTGATAGGCTAGCTGAATAATTAGAGATAAGATTTTATGACAATAGCTTATTCTAAAACACAGAATACTGGGGATCATTTGGTCCAGCCCTCTCACTTTATGTGAGGTTCCAAAGGCATGATGACTTCTCCAACACCACAAAGCTAGTAGATGGTGGTCATATTAATTAATTTATTTAATGAGCATTTGTTATGTACCTATTGATCAAATGACATATTTATTAAGTGCCTAGCACAGTGTTTGGCATGTGATAAGTGCATAATAAATTCTTCCCATCCCTGTTGTCTGCCGGGCACTGTATCAAGTTCTGGTGAAACAAAGATGTAGTTTGTGGGCAGGGGCAGAATAAAGGTTCATTCCCACTCATGCCCTGGGGAAAGTACTGCAATCCAGATATCAGCTACAAAGACAAAAATGAATGGCCCTGCCCTCAAGGAGTTTACATGGTGGGCAAGGGTGGGGGTGGAGTGGAGGAGAAAAACTGTTGTGGTAGAAAGAGCATTGACTCTAAATATCCATCCATTTCATTTAGATTGTCAATTTTATTAGCATAAAGTTGGAAGATGAATAGCTCTTAATAATTGCTTTTATTTCATCTTCATGGGTTGTGAATTCACCTTTTTATTTTTGATATGGAATAATTTTGTTTCTTTTTTTTAAAAGCAAACTAGCCAATGGTTTGTCTAATTTATTATCGTATTTTTCGACAAAACAGCTTCTCTTTATTTATTAGTTCAATAGTGTTTTTAATTTCAGTTTTGCTAATCTCTACTTTGGTTTTCAGGATTTCTATCTTGTTATTTAATTGGGGGGTGGTGGTGGTTAATTTGTTACTGTAAAAAAAAATTTTAGTTACATATCCAATTCAATTTTATTGATAAGAGGCTCAGGGTTTATAACCCCCCTCTAACCATGTCATCTTGGACAAGTCACTTAATCTCTCTGAGCCTCAGTTTCTTCATCTGTAAAATGAAGAAATTGGACTAGATGAGAGATTCTTAACATTTTTGTGATGTGTACGGGCCCTCCCCCAACCCCCCCCACCCCCCCCACCCCCCGCCCCGGCACTCCAGTGAAACCTTTGGACACCTTCTCAGAATTGTTTTTAAATGGATAAAATAAAATACATAGTATTATAAAGAAAACAAATTATATTGAAAAAATTACATATCTATCTAAGTCTCTATATATTATCTATCTAAGTCTCTATATATTATATATATGTATGTGTGTGTGCTTAAAGTTCAGAGACCCCAGGTTAAGCACCCCTGCACTAAAATGGTCTCTGGGATCCCTCCCAGTTCTAAAACAATGATCCTATGAGGGGCACAAAACGTATACAAACAAATGAGAGCCAGTCTTGGAGTTAGGAGGGTTCAAGTCCTGCCATATATAACTGTCTGTGGAACCCTGTATATATAAGTCACTTAAAGACACATTGCTTCAGGAAATTTTTTAAGGCTGCAAATTATAGAGTAGTTACAAATCTCTACTGGTAGATAGAATTCTTTATATCAGTGAAATCATAGTCACACACACGCACACACGAGTAAATACAAAGCAAATTCCAAGAAGTCAGGAACTGGGGAATAAAGAATAACCTAAGTGTTGGAGGTAGCATTAGAGCTGTACCTTAAAAGGAGTCAGGATTCAAACGGAGGTTTTCTATCTCTACTCCCATTGTGTTCCCTGTACTGTCATGTTGCCTCGTCTAATAAAAATTAAGATCCCAGCTGATAATTACTCGTTAGTGCTTCCCATGTAAACTGAGTATTAGGCTTCCAGAGCAATGGCTCCCATTCAGTGGTTTGTCCAAAGAATTTACACTAAAAATTCTTTAATTGTGCCTTAAGCAGTAAATAATTGTAAAGAATATTATACTTTTTTCCTCTATTACAAAGAGCAATATATTAAATTACCCTGGGGGTTCATGATAAATTGTTGTTGAAAGGAGTGTATTGGGAACCACTACCCTGGAGCTTATTTACTAGGGATCATAGGATGGCAGAAGGGGACCTTGTGAGATGATCTAGTGCACCCATTCCTACTCTCTCCCTAGTTTACATATGGAGGGAATAATGAAAAGCAGCTTGCCTAAGGTCCCAACTGCTAATTGGCTATCGTTATCGTTCAGTTGTTTCAGTTATATCCAACTCTTCATGATCCATCCCATTTGGGGTCTTCTTGGCAGAGATACTGCAGTGGTTTGCCGTTTCCTTCTTTGGTTCATTTTAAAGATGTAAAAACTGAGGCAAACAGAGTGAAGTGACTTGCCCAGGGTCACACAACTAATAAGTGTCTGAGGACAGATTTGAACTCAGGAAAAGGAGTCTTCCTGACTCTAGGCCCAGCACTCTACCCACTGCACCACTTACCTGCCCCAACTGGCTAAGCCAGGACCAAAATCCTGGTCTCTTGTTTGCCAATCCCACACTTTTTTTTTTAAATCAACTCACTACCCCATACTAAGATACAGAATCAGGGGAAAATATGTGTGTGCTCTCATCAAGGTTTAAAATTATACCCTCTGTTCACTGAAGGCTTTGAGCTTTTAAATATGAAACTTCATTTGTCATGGAAAAAAAATTGGCATGCCATATATATGTGCACTTAAAAAGTCACATTGCAAAATGTCTCTTGTTGTGTCCCTTGAGACATCCCGAGAATTTCTCCAGCCTGCCTAGCTGGCACCTCTTAAGAAGTTCTTGCTCAACCTTGATTCTGGCTCTGGTAAAATGATTTAGGGTATAGGTGTCAAACAGGTATCTGGGAGGCCACACATAGATCACAATACTACCAAATGCTCCAAAGCAGATTAAAAACATAATTGGGAAATGCTTAACAGAATGACCAACAACACAATAAAATATAGATAATGCTAATGTGTGGTTTTCTAAGTGAATAGGCAGCCTACATGCATCCTTATATATATTTTATGGTTCCTTTGAGTTTGACACCACTGATTGAAGGCACTGTCAATTTTTTGTGGCATTGCCTGGGTTGACGGTGGAGCCTAGGTAAGGGGGGGGGACCCAAGTAGATCAGGGTACCTGTGCTAGGTACCTAGCTAGAGAAATTCTCAGGACGCCAGGTCACTGAATACAGTTGGCAAGGGTAGGGCTCTTAGGGGGCTGGTGATGTCTTGGGTCAGGTCACGGTGGCAGGAATGGAACTTTTAGTCCCAGAAAAGGGCGGGCTGTCTTCCTGGGGCACATGCCTGAGTCCCTCTCTGGGGACCCTTCCCTCTCAGCTTGTTTGTGTTCCTTGCTTCACTTGAGGCCTCCATGAAAGCTGCTGGGTTAATTAGCAGAACAACATATAAACGAGGCCTGGCTCCCAGGAGAATGCTCGTTTTCCCTTAGAGTCAGCGGCTGACTAGCCTCGATCTCATGTTCAAGTATTCCTTTTCAGTTGCTGTTACTTTTCCTGGTTTAGTACCCTGGTCACCAGTGTTATTGTCACACTGCCAGCTGTCATTTCCCGTTATTCCCTGGAAATGCCTCAGTGTATATATTTCCTATGTCTCCTATTTGCAAAAGAGAGATAGCCTTGCTCCACTGTCACTTCGATACAAATTAGACCTTTAAAAGGTCTGTTGAAGGGAACTTAGAACCCAGAATGTCAAAGCATAGAACATTAGCAATAGAAAGAGCCTTGGAACTTAAGACACTGAAATGTTAGAATTTAAAAAGAACCGAAGATGCAGATTTTTTGAAAATCAAACTAGAAAAAAACATCAATCTACCTCCCTTACTTTACTGATTGGGAAACTGAGGCATGGGAGTCTCACTTCGGCCCCTTCCCTGCTCCTTTTCCCCTCTTGATAATGGCTCTCTTTGGAAGCTGGTTTTCGTTTAGGCCTCAGTTAATTGCCAAGCAGATCCATTGTTCGTTGTTCAAGCTCAGCCAATCAGATTTTTTCTTCAATCAAATACTCTTCCATCAGGGTCCCCCCTCTTGGGTGGGAGAGAGGCAGGAAGGCCTTCCACCATCCACATTCCACTTTTCTTCCCTGACATCTTCTTGTTCCCTCCTCCAGCCCAGGGTCCCCATCTGGAGGCTATCCACGTGGCTTGGATGAGATGGCAGTCATATACTGTATCCTGTCTGTTGAGATGGAGAAACATGAGGTCTTACCATCTGCCCTCCCTTTACTGCCTCCCCCTCCTTCCCCAAGAGAGGACTTCTCAGCCTTACCTAATTCCTTCTACTCCTTCACCCTTAGGACTTCAGTTCTCTGCATCCACCAGGCAATTGACCTTCGTGTTATGTTGTGTTGTGTTGTGTTGTGCTGTGTTGTGTTGTTGTGTTATGTTTTATGTTTCCTCAGTTAAGGTTCCTCGAGGGTGGGGGATGATCTCCGTTTTTGTTTTTTCTATTTGTATCTCCAGAGCTTAGCACAGTGCTTGGTACATGGTGGACATTTAATAAATGATTTTCTATTTCTTAGTTCATTCATTTACTCGAAACAGCTGCAAACATTCTTTCTCTCTTCCTACTGAGAAGTGAAAGGCAGTCATGGTGTGGATCTGGAGCCCCATGTCAATAAGTATAGGAGAAGGAACACAGAGCTTCAATGGGGGCTCTCCTTCAAGACGATGGAAGTGATTTTGTTGATGTATGCCCGTTTTTCTCCCCATCTGCAAGTGGAGGGTTAAGTGCATTTGCATGCGTATTTGTATACATATATGCATATATCTACACACATGCATATACATGTATATGTATAACAAAAATAGCAGCTAACATTTACGTAGCACTTACTCTGTGCCAGACATTGTGCTAAATGCTTCTATTATTATCTCGTTTGATTCTCACAACAACCCTAGGAGGTAGGTACTATTGTTATCTTCCTTTTACAGATGAAGAAACTGAGGCAAACAGAGGTTGTGACTTGCCCAGGGTCACACAGATAGTCTCTGAGTCTAGATTTGAATACAGGTCTTCCTCACTCCAGGCCTGGCGTTCAGTCCATTGGATCAGCTAACAATTAACCTAGATGCCTCTGTATGTATATATAGAGATGGATAAAGACTGGGCCTGGGTCTGGGATTTCATCGATATTGGTATTGACTTTGATATCTCCAATGAAGTTCAATATTTTTTTCTATAATTTATAGCCTTAGAGAGTTGCCTAGAACACCAAGAAGTGCTTTCCCAGAGCTACACAGTCAATATGTATCAGAGGCCTGATTTGAACCCAGATCTTCCCAGCTTCAAGGCTGGCTCTTTATCCATTGTCATCCTGCTTATTCTCTCCCCTCCCCTTCTCAATATATGTTTACAAGCTGCTAAGCAGTCTTTCATTTGCCCTTTTGAAGGGTTTAATTTTTAATACAGAAAGGAATTTTTCTATTATTGTGTATCAAGAGACTACAGAGCTAGGAAATGAGGGGGCACAATGGGTCCAGCTGTTAGAAAATGCACATCTATATCCAGGTCCCAAACTAGCTGTCTGGCTCCTATCTAATGGATAGCTAGCTAGCTCTAAATGCACAGACTGGGAATGCTGAGGATTTCCCAGGGTCTGGTGGCAGATAAATCTGTCTTAGAACTACAGGATGACAATATGAACTCCTGGAAAATTTCTACGTCAGATAACAGGCCTGGATCTTCTCTTTTCTGGCCTTTTCAGAGGCAAGAATTTTAATCCCCTTTCCCCTTCTCCCCCCTCCTCATTCCTGTAGCTAAATTATTTTCAAGAAGCAAACCAACTGATCTTAATGCAGATGCTAATATGTTTGCCCTTGGCTGACTTTCTTAAACAAAACTGAAACAAGACCTGGGTAGGACGCTATGAACGACACGTGGAGTATCTCTACGCCTATCTCTACCCAGAGCCTAACTCCTGTGAACTGAACTATCTTTGCAAGTTGAGGTTGTTGTTGAGATGTCTCAGTTCTGTCCACCTCTCTGTGACCCCATTTGGGGTCTTCTTGGCAAAGGTACTGGAGCAGGTTGCCATTTCCTTCTCTGGCTCATTTTACAGATGAGGAAACTGAGGCAAACAAGGGTAGCTGATTTGCCCAGGGGCACGCAGCTAGTAAGTATTTGAGGCTGGATTTGAATTCATGAGGATGAGTCTTCTTGATCCCAAGCCCGGCGGTCTATCCACTGCACTGCCTCGCTATGCTTGCGAGGTAGGGACATTCATGTTATTTTCATTTTTGCCAGAGATAGTTACTGCTTTACAAAGAGCCCAAAGTGATCGCTGTGACAACTCCCAAGGCTAGATTTATTTACAGCTTCCTGGGTTAGACATTTGACTAAGCGACTGAGACCAAAGGACAAGTTTTTGAAACTCAGAAAGTGTCAGGGACTGCCACTGGTCCTGACTGCATGATGCCGTTTCCTAATTAAACACTGTGTCCTTCCCTCTGCAGGACCTTTTATACTGGACCCTAAGGGCCTTACAATTAAGGAAAACAAAACAAAAACAGAAATCCTGTCTAATGAGAAAGGACATAGAGGAGAGTACAGCAAAGTACTCAGATGACACCAGGTAAAAAAATATAATGAGGCAGCCAGATAGCTCAGTGGATAGAGCACTGGGCCTTAAGTCAGGAAGACCTGAGTTCAAATCCAGCTTCGGACACATACTAGCTTGTGTGATCCTGGGCAAGTCACTTCACCTGTGTTTGCATTAATCCACCGGAGAAGGAAATGGCAAACCACTCCAGTATCTTTGCCAAGAAAACTCCATGGACAGCATTGGCATACTATGGTCCATGGGGTCACGAAGAGTCAGACATGACTGAACAACAATAAAAAGATATAACAGGATCAGAGCTGGAAGGTAGATCTGAGTTCGATTTCCTCATTTTATGTATGAGGAAACACAGACCCAGAAAAGAGACTGGCCCAAGGTCACATAGTAAGTTGCAAACCCAGGATTCAAACTTAGGTCATTTGGGTCCATCTATAAACCAGGAAGCAAGAGCAGTTGAAATCAACCAATTAATCATTTATTAAGCACTTACTGCATTCAGAACACACAGATCTACTTCAAGAGAAAATAAAAAGTTTGGACAAGGCAACCCTTTCTCTGCAGAAGCTTACTGCCTAAGACCCCCCAAACAGACAACTGTAACACACAACATTACCTTAGTAACACTAAGAAGTGACAATGAAAGTCAGGCTCATTAATCCTACACCCAAACAGCCACTCCACATTAGTCCATTCATTAGAGAGGCATACAACAAAGTGCTATGAGCTGAGGGTGCAGGAGGAGGAAAATCAAGGAAAGTTTCAGAGTTGATGGATCATTTGAGATGGGCTTTAAAGGATGAGTAACTGGCAAAGATGAAGAAGGCACATTCTAGACATAGGAAATATGCTGGGCAAAGGCATGGAATTAGGGAATGTTCCGAGCGGGGGCACAGATCTATTTAACTTGTCTGGAATATAGCATGCCTGGAAAGTAGTAATATGGACTAAGCCTGGGAAATTATCATGACAGATTATTGGAGGCCTTGAACACCAGGTAGAGATTAACTTTTATTCAGGAGGCAATCAGAAAGAATGGTATGACCAGATCTATTCGTGTAAAGTATTTTAAATCTTTGTAATAAGGAATGGCTCTCTAGAAGGTGAAAGGGAGAGGGGGGAAATTGAGATGATAGAAACACAGAAGATACTAATAAAACTTCTTTTTAAAAAAAGAAACTATATTTTAGCAGTAGTGTAAAGGATAAACTGGCAAAAGCATGAAGAATGGATAAGAAGACTTTTAAGGATGGTAATAAAAGCCTGAACTAGGGAGGTAATAATGGAATAGAGAGGTGAGGACAGATTCCAGAGATGCTGAAGAGATGAAACCAACAAAACTCAGGCATCACAGTACCCAAAAATGTCTTGATATGTTAGAAGGATTAGGCAAATCTAATGAGATGGCATTTGATAGTGATAAAAGTGAAGCACTATGCTTGGATCCCAAATATCTACTTGACAGGTATAGAATGGAGGAAGGATGACTGGACAACCATTTACATGAAAGAGGTAAAAGGATTTGTAATGTAAGTTCAAAATGAGGCCACAATGTGAAATGATAGCTAATGTGGGCTGCATTAGGTGAAGCTTAGCATTCAGACTGATAGTCCTGCAGTATTCTGAGCCAATCAGACCACAACTGGAGTATCGTGTTCATCTCTTGGCATCATATTTGAGGAATGACATTGATAAAATGGAGTAAGTCCAGAGGAGGGTAACCATGATGGTGAGGACATTAGAGACCACATCACAGGAGGGATAATTGAAAGAAATGAGGGCTCTACCACCCCCCCCTCCATCAAGTCTTGTCTGATTGAATGTAAGCTCCTTGAGGGCAGGGACTGTCTCATTTTTTATCTTTGTATTGTTTATCCTAGAGAAGAACAGATTTAATGGGGGCAATTAGAGCCATCTCCAAGTACTTGAAGGCTTTCAGGTGGAAGATGGGTTGTTGTTGCTCCTTTGTTCTCAAAGAGGACCGATGACTTCAGGATTATGAGGGCTTAACTTGTGAGTGAATTGGATTTACGGGAGGCAGGGCTGTGCAGAGTCACCAGCCTCACTTTCTCCTCCAGAGCCTTTTGGGTACAGTGGCCAGATATAGATCAGGACAACTGGAGAAGGCCCCAGATGCAGCGGGAGACCTCTGCCTCTTTAAGCTAAAGTCTTTCCCAGGTCTTAGTTTGTCTGAGGCAACACCCATTCAATGATTAAGGCTAGATAAGAAATGAGGCAAAAACCCAGAGGGTAGGACTAGCTTGTTGTGTTTGTCCTTTGTTCGGGAAGAGGCCCATGACATCAGGGAAATGATGACATGACTTGTACTTGACTTTGATTTGAGTGAGGGAGGGCTGTGCAAAATCACCAGCCTCACTTTCTCCTCCAGAGCCATCTGGGTCCAGTGGCCTGATATTTATTAGGATGACTGGAGATGGCCCAGGATGCATAGTAAGACTAGGAGCAAAGAATTGAAGGAACAGAGAGCAGGAGCTTTCCAAATGAGCTTGTCTCAGGAAAAGAGGTTCTGAGATTTTCAGGTGGAGGACAAATAACCACTTATTGGGATGGTGTAGAAGAGATTCTCACTCAGGTACAGACTGGTTTCTGAGATGATTCTGTGGGACAAGTGAAAAATGGTGGACAGGAAAGAGCCAAAAATAGCCCCAAGGTCATGAACCAGGGTGAAAAAAAGTCACTGGTGACTTTAGAGACTTGTTTCAGCATTAGTGGAGGTGGTAACTCAACTTCAAGGGAATGAAGAGAGAGTAGACAGTGAGGAAGTAGAGAACTTTTAAGAAGTTTCACAGTGAAGAAAAAGGAAGAAAAAAACAGGAAGAAAAAGCTGTTTTTTCTAAAGTATAGGTCTGACCATGTTACTTCCCCTGATCTCTAGTAGCTCCCTATTGCCACCAGGATCAAATAAAAACTTCTCTATTTTGGCTTTCAAAGCTTTTAATAACCTGGCCCCTTCCTACCTTTAAAGTCTTTTTAATACTTTACTCCCTCCCACAGTTTGTGATGCAGCCACGCTGGCCATCTTTCTGTTCCACGCTCCATCACTCCATCTCTGTCTTTTCGCTGGCTGAACCCATGCCTGGAACTCTCTGCCTCTCACCCCTGCCTCTTAGTTTCTCTGGCTTTCTTAAAGACTCAACTCAAATCCCACCTTGTGAAGGTCTTTCCCAGATCAACCTTCATCTCTGTACCAGGGCCTTTCCTTCTGAATTTTCCTTCCTTCTACTTTATATACCTAATTATTTGCAAGTTGTCTTCTCTATCAGAAGGTAAACTCATTAAGGGTAGGGACTGGATGGTCTGTTTTGTTTTGCCTTTATTTTTACCCACAGTGCTTAGCCAGTGTCTGGCGTACAGTAGTGCTCAATAAATGCTTGTTGACTGCCTGACTAATGGAAGGACTAGAAGGATGAAGGGAAAGATTTTTTTCTTAGTTCTATGGAGACCTAAGTATGTCTGGAGAGGAGCCACTAGGGAGGGAAAGACTGAAGATGAATGACAGGGGATGATTTCTAGAACGAAGTTTTAGAAGAGGGTGAATTGAAGAGATAGTTAAGAGACTTAGGTAGAGTAGGTAGAGATATCTCTGTAACTGGAGGGGAAAAGAACAGAGAGGATGCCGATGTTGAGGAATATTTAGCAGCGGAGGAGGGGTGCTGAGGAAGCTAAAGGCAGATGGACTCCATCTTCTCATTGAAGTATGGGTGCAGTTGGTAGCACAAAAAAGGCTTGGAACAGTCATCGTGGGAGAAGACATAAGGAGTCACTGAGGGTAGAGGAGAAGGCTTTTTAAGCAGCAGGGAGGGTGCAGCTGTATTTATGTGTGTGAATTTGGACTAGCTTGGTTTGGTGATTTTCTCCATCAACGCTCAGCAGCCCTAGAACAGGAGCAGAGAAACCTAATCTTGATTGTTACTCAGAGATGAGGCATCAGAATATCAGAGGTTTGAGGGATTCTGGGGTATAAGCCAGGGAGGCATTTAAGCTGTCCAGACTGGAAAGGAAATGCAGGACAGAGAAGATGGTCTAGAACAGAGATTGTTTAAGGGACCGAATGTCACGACAAGGGCAAATAGTAGCTTCAGTTTGACAGTACATATGAGGTTAATACAAGCGAGTGGGAGAAACAGGAGAGGAGGTTACATAGACTTCAGAGCAGAGTTTATTGGTGAATTTCAAAATATAGCTTATCTTCCTCAAAACCTGTCCTTCATTTAGACTTCCCTATTTCTGTTAAGGACACCCCCATCCTCCTAATCATCCAGGTCTGTAACCTCAACTTTTCTTTCTCCCTTGAGTTGTCTTGTTGATTGAAGAAGTGCAAAACTTTCACTTCATTCTGAAACCCCAAAGCAACTCCAAATACTGATCATTTCACTCCCAGCCATCCTTTCAATGCTGTGATCGGAGGCAGAGCTTCAGCACACACAGTTTTAACGAGGCAGCATCAGGCTGACGTGAGCCCCCTCTTTTGCGTATTCTCCAGCAATGGGTACCGGTATCATGGATAAGGGGACTGAGGAGCTCACCCCTTGTTAGAGGGAAGTTGGGTTGGGCCCTATTAGTAAATACAAGTTGTGTGTCAATTTTGTGTAGTAGAAAGAGCATTGGATTTGGAAATGGAAAACTAGAGTTTGAATCTGACTCTACCATTTGGGCAGACCAGTTAACCCTGTGGGGTCTCGGTTTCTTTGTTTGTAAAATAAGGGGGTTTGGACAAAATGAATCTAAAATCCTGCGAACCTGTATACAGCTGAAAAGGGCATCGAGGGATCTAAGTGTAGGTCAATCAGAGGTTGAGAATGTAGCTGGGATATAAACAAGAAGTGGAGGAATCAGGCCGACAGGACCTGGGAAACCCCACCTAACTGCATGGAAGCTGATCTGCAGAACTTATCTAGGTCAGATGTATATAGAAGCTGAGGCATACAGGAAGAATTGAAGAATTCTCCTTCTCTTATTTATCTTTTATTCTCAACTAGACTGTAAATTCCCAGAGGGCAAAAATCATGTCTTCTACTTTTTTGTATCCTCAACACCTGGCACAATGGCAGGCACATAGTAGGTGCTCATTTGTCCAGTGAATGAATAACTTGGGTCATTCCAACTGGTTAACCCAACAACATTTCTTAAGAAGCTTCTAAGAGCTGCTGCCTTGAAGGAGTAGAAAGAAGTAGGAGATATATTTCAGGGGATACTGTGACATCTGACCTTCCTTCAAGGCTCAGCTCAAACTCTACCTTGTCTTTAAGAGTCTTTCTCATCTTGCTGTTTGGTGATCTCCTCCTGCCCCTCCCCCACTTCCTCCTCCTTACACTTTCACAGCACTAAGTTGATACTTCTCTGATGGGATTTTTTATGTCCCTAACTTGTCATCTCTACTAAACTATTAGCTCCTTGAAGACAGAGACAGCACCTTAATCATTTTTGTGTTCCCTTCACTATAGAACCCTGAATGTAAAATGACATATTAAAATTTTTTTGAATGAATTGACAATTTTTTTTTACATTTACCTTGACTAATACTATTGTTGGGTTAGTGGTTTTGTGGGTGGTGTGTTATGTGTGTGTGTGCATGTGTAGTATGGATTGTTTAAAAAAATGGTTACCTCAGGTTAAAGTATTGAATTTTGTAAATGATTTGAAAGGCTCAGTGTTTTTAATCTAAGAGCCTCAAAAATCTCAACATGGGAGCCAGTAACATGTGAAGGCCGACCATTGTTGAAAACTGAATATGGGCTAGAAGTGACCTGTGATGAATTTTCATTAGCTGTTCTGCTCTTGGGTTGCACACAGAGCAGGAAAAGCTTGTAAACTGCCTGAACACTTACAATCCTAATAAATAAGGAACACAATTGCCACTGTCAGAAACACTGATGGAAGTTGCAGGGGACCAGAGAAGTAATTTGCGCAATAAATCCTGTGAATTCTCATTAAGGTTTTCAGACAGCCTAAAAATAGGAATTCCCAATAAAAGCAAGTATTCATCATATGTGGAAAACAGAAAGGATGAGGTAGAAATTTGTCAGCTGGGAACCCAAAGTTATCTATAAAATAACAAGCAAAAGGAAGCTAAGTGTGGCGATGTTTGCAGCATGCGCGGTCATGTATGCCGAGGAGCCAGATTTAATTAGACAAACATTTTAAAGCAGAATCGTCCCCAGCTTCCTTCTACTTGGAAACATGAGTAAAGGCAGTAGGGGAAAGGTCAGGTAGAATTTAATTGTCTGTATTATTACACATACCTCTATATTATATACACAATATTCCATTTTTATTGTTGGTCTTTCTGTATCTATATTTATGTCCATGTAATGTTCTATAGCTGCATATTATGATATATACATTATATTATTGGATTATTATCTAGTTATAGTGCATATTATTATACACATATATTATTATATAAAATACTACATACCTAATATTTGATTACATACAATATAATAATGTAGATATAACAATATAATAATAATGTACTTGACCTTTCCTCTAAACACACACACACACACACACACACACACACACATTTGTTGTTTAGTTGTTTCGGTTGTGTCCGACTCCTAGTGACCCCATTTGGGTTTTTCTTGGCAAAGATACTAGAGTGGTCTGCCATTTCCTTCTCCAGCCCATTTTACAGATGAGGAACTCGAGCAAACAGGGTGAAGTGACTTGCCTAGGGTCATACAGCCAGTAAATGTCTGAAACCAGACTGGAATTCAGGAATAAGAGCCATCCTGATCTCGGGCCTGCACTCTATCCACTGTCTCCCCCAGATGCCCCAAATACATATATACATACATATGTGTGTAATATTCTATTGGATGCAATGACTATTAGAATATGATGTCATATGTACATGTACATATATTTACAAATGATGTATATATATATATATATATGTATATATAGCACTTAGTGTGGTGCCTGGCACATAGTAGGTACTATTTAAGTGCTTATTCCTTTAACCCTATTCAAATGCCCCATCCAAGTGACTTTGGGGAAGGCTTTTCAGAAGAAACTTTACACACCCTGGCATTGTCTCCTCTTTATGATCATTAACGATCTCAGAGGAATATTGTATAACAGAGGAGGGATGTGCGTTGGTGTCCTTGGCGAGGTCTCTGGGAGCCAGTTACTGTATTTACTGTATTAGGCCTCCTACTCTTTCCCCTGACATTTTCCATATAAGATAGGGGAAATGTACAAGTGTCTGGAACCTGTTGTATGCACCCTTAGGTTAGAGTAAAGGAGAAAAAGTATTTGCTTTAAGCCCTCCGTGTGAAGGCACCTATGTGTTAACATGTTTTTGCTGAAAAGAAAGAAAGCTAGAAGAAGAGAGAGAAGGGAAAGAAGTGATTCCCAAAGTAAATGGGAAGGAGGGTTACATATAGAATTTCCTTTCCTTTCAAGTTTCAGGTTTTAGACTTAAGTATTTTTAGTTTGAGGGAGGAAGGACCAGCCAAGTGTAGCAGTTCTAGTTCACTCTTCCATCTCCCAGCAAAACTGAAGGGACCTTGTTTGCTCTCTGATACTTATCACAGTTCATGTCCAGTCCAGTTTAGCATAGCAGCTTAGGAAAGTAGGTGGGAGAAAAAAAGGTTATAAAGAAATGGAACAGAGAGGCAGGTTGGAGAGTGCACATTAATGAATGGTAATTCGTCCTCCATTTCCCTGACCTTAGTCATTATTAAACATATTGTCCTGTTTCTTGCTACTGACTGAACCTGGTCTGGACCACTTGGGTGGGTCCAGAGACAGGGGCCCTTTATAGCGTAGAAAGGAATGGGCACAGTGTTTCAGCCCCTTGACCCAACGACACCATCTTAATTTTAGACTTCTCTACTCAAATTGTGTTGTTGTTCAATCGTGTTCAGTCATGTCTGATTCTTTGTGACCCCATTTGGGGTTTTCTTGGCAAAGACACTGGAGTGGTTTGCCATTTCCTTCTCCAGCTCGTTTTACAGATGAGGAAACTGGGGCAACCTGCGTTAAGTGACTTGCCCAGGGTCACACAGCTAGTAAGTGTCTGAGGCTGGATTTGAACTCAGGGCTTCCTGACTCCAGGCCCATCTTTCTATCCACTGTGCCACCTAACTGCCCTCAACTCAAACTAAAGAAGTCTAAAATTAAGGTATATTCTGCATTGTGGGAAGTCTGCTCTTTGCTGCTAGATGTTAAATGGATTGGTGCTATTAAGGCCCCCAAGGAGTGTGTGGCAGTTGTAGTTGCTATTTAAAAAGAAGAGGAAAAAGTGTGTTCTTGGGAGTGAATCTATTTGTACAAGGGTATTAGAGAAGGCAAAATACATTTAGATGGGGACAGGACAGACATAGAGTCAGATTACCTAACAGGGACATTCAAATCACAGATTTAGATCTGGAAGGGACCTTATAAATCACTAAGCACAGCCCCCTAATATAAAAACAAAAAAGCTAAGGCCTCAAAAGTTTGGTTGACTAGGCTATAGTCGCCCAGCTGGGAAGAGAGAGGAAGAAGCCAGAGATTAATTTATTTTGCCACTCGCTCTATCAGTAAGTCAATATATCCTGAGAACCCATGATGTTCAGAGCCCTGAACTAGGTGTTGTAGGTAATATCCAGAGAAAGACAAACAAACCTCAAAACAACAAAGAATAAAATCCTCAGTCGTCCCCCACCTGAGAGTTTCTAATTCCAATTTTACTGTGAGCATGCAGGTAGACCTTTGTGTTCCTCTTAGATGAGGTGTCCAGTGGCAAATCTATGGTGAACAAGATGGGTATAATTCAGTATCTCATCTATAAAATGGGTTGGAACAATCTCTAAGGTCTCCTTATTACGGGGATCAAATGCCGACATTTTATATAATCAAATAATTCAAATTTATAGAATGCTTTATGACCCACAGTGGTTTCCTCTCAATAACTCAATAAGGTAAATTGTACAAGTATTATTATCACCACTTTATAGTAGAAAAGCCGTGCGTTAGGACAGAATCCAGACTCTGAAACTTACTAGCACTGTGATCATGGGAAAATCACTTCCATTCTCGGGGCCTCAGTTTCTTCATTTGTTAAATTGGAATAGCTATACTAGCTCTGCCTACCTTATAGAGTTATTATGAGAAAAGTACTTTGTAAGCCTTAAAGCGCCACAAAATTGTGAATCATTAGACGTGAATTCTAGGAAAACCAATGCTTTAAGGAATTATGTACTTTGCCTGTGGTTACCCAGCGAATAAGCGGCAGCCAGCAATTGAGAGGAGTATCAAATTCCTCTGAATGCCTTCCTTTATGGAGGCAGAAACTATATTTTTCAGCTTTCCTGCCTCCTCTTTTGTGTTGTCTCCACTCCCAACTCCACCATTAGATTGTAAGCTCCTTGAGGGCAGAGACAGCCTTTCTTTTTATTAATTGTATCCCCAGTCCTTAGCACAGTGCCGGGCACAGAGTAAGTGCTTAATGGGGGTGTGTTGGATTAGATTGGATTGGATCCTCTGATTCCAAGTCCAGTGATCTTTCCACTATGCCATATTGCCAGCCCCCCACCCCCCGCCACCATGTGAGTGTGAATATGTGTGTGTAAGTGTGTGTGAGTAAGTGGCCCAAAAGTTTTAGTGAAGTTTAAAGCAATTCAATATTAAAACTGCCCTAAGACTTTTGGAACACCCTGTATGGTATATGGTTATTTGCGTCCAAGTTTGATCTTCCACACTACTTTTAAGCTTTATGAGATCAGGGACTTGATCTTACTCATTTTTGTATCCTCCTGGGTGCCTAGCACTGTGTGTAGTTTACCTATAGGAAGTGCTCAATTTATTCAATTGAATTGAACGGCTAAGCGTAGTTCCAGATGGATGAGGAGAGGATGGTATACAGGATAAATTCCTTTTTTATTTGTAGTGGCACTTAGCACAGTGCCTGGCACATAGCATGCAATATATAAATGTTTATTCTCTTCCCCCTTCCATTCTTTATTATTATTTTACAACAAAGAAATACAAGAGACAAAAATAAATTACTATTCCTGCTCAGACCTTACCAATGCAATCACTTTATGTTATACCTCTTTAATCCCTCTATCATAATGTAACTCTTGTGTCAGAGTCCCTTCTGATACCAAGGACCCACACACACTTTGGAGTAATAGAAACTTCTCTGACTCATTGCTCTCACCCTTCAAAATCTGGGGATTTCAGCATTTTTTTTTAGCAGTAGTGGTATAAGCTCCCCTTACAAGCATGTTGGCTCACAAAGCATCAAACACTGAGTAGATTTTTATACAGTAAATGAAAGAGAAAGGATTCATATAGGGATTTAGTAATAGGGATTTAGCAAAGCCCATTTTCTCTTCCAGAGAAGAGAGGAAGGGAATAAGCATTTATATAGCACCTACTATATTCCAGTTACTCTGCTAAGTATTTTACAAATATTTTCTCATTTGAACCTCATAACAACTCTACGAGGGAAGTGCAGTTATTATTCCCACTTTACAGTTGAGGAAACTGAAACAAACAGAGGTTAAAGGACTGGCCCAGTTAGTAAGCATCTTAGGTTGGATTTGAACTCAGGTCTTCCTGACTTCAGCCCCAGCACTCACTGTGCTATCTAGCTGCCTAATTAGACAATCTCCCTTCTCGCCACTGTAGAGACCTCTACTACGGAAACCACCTTTTTTTCCTTTGAGATGGCTGAGATGGTCAAACCATCCCTTCCCTAGTGTATCCTTGGTATGGCTCTACTCAAGAGAAAAGATCAGGGTTGCACCTACCGTAGCTCCCTAAGGTGCCTCTGGTCCTGTCTGGTGTTATCTCTTGCCAAAGTCACTAACTTACTCTCCTAGCCAGCATCCTGGTCTTTCTCCTCACTGCCCTCGACCTCATTTTTTGCCTCATCTTGACCTAAGGTTAATGGGGAATAAGATCTTTTCTGCCCATCAATAGGCCTCATGTGGAGCCAATTAAGGGAAGCTTGCTTGCTTGTAGAAAGGCTTACACACCTTTTGTTAATTTCTAATTAGGCACTATTATCTGAAACAGTCTATATTCTATGAGGTGAGCTTTTGCTTTGGGGGCTCACTTATGAGAAAGAGGTAGCGATTCCCTGGTAGAGACTCTGAGTGGCCATATGTTCTGAGCTCTCTGACTGCTCAGAGGCGAAGGCTCTCTCTGTTCAGTAGTGGATGTAAAATATATAGCAGTATTGTTTGGATTCAGGTAGTAGAGCCCTGTCTCTTGATCTTTATTTCTCTTCTCTGTATTTTTCTGTTTAATTAAAGAAGATTGTTGACTCCTGAAACAGCTGTCTTTCCTATTAAAGCAGATGAAAGACCTTGCACTAGCAGCCATCCTGGGTATGCCAGTGTGGTTGCCATTACACTTGACCCTCTTAATATTTACATTCCTTTGCTCGATGCTCCCTCGCATTTGCCCCTTCTCCTCAGGAGATGGGGCCAGCTCTCAAACAGATGTGTTTAACTTGGATAGCTGATGATTATCACACTAGTTCTTTAACACCTCTGGGGTCAGAATGGCTCTGGGCTATTTATGCCTTCTGTTATTTTACACCAATCCCCATACTCCAGAGCCTCTTTGAGGGCTGTGGAAACCTCCTGTGGAAACCCCCTCCTGCCTGAGATGGTTAAAAAATCCCTTTCTCCTGCTTGGTAAGAACCTTTTACCAGATCTTTTTAGAATGTGCCAATGAGCTTTTGTTCCCTTTCTAGTTGCCTTTCTGCCACCTATATTCTTCTACATGATCGTGCTAAGCCATACAACTGATCCCTGACACTTCTTTGAGAATCTCTGAAAGAAAACCCTTTGTGAGAAGCTAATGACTGTTCTCAGTGTTTACATTTGTAATTCTCTACAACCCTGGGAGAAATATTGGGTGCCTATTACACAGAAAACAAGGAGTGATTCAGAAAAGAAGGAGAAGATTCAGGCTCCCACCATAGTAGCTATCTGTGTTGTATCCCACAACTAGTCTCTGAGCATAAGATCAGAAACCATACAATCCCTGTGTCTCCTTTGGCACCTAGCACAGTAGTATGCAACCATTCTGCTCTTAATACATGTCTCCTAAGTGAATGAATAATGTTATTCTAGGCCTGTCCTCCACAAAGTCCTACTCCAATGGTTTCATCACACTAGGGATGTGACCCTGAGATTCTGAAAGCAGTGACAATGGAATGCAAGCTTGGCAGGTCCTACCATGTTGGAAAGTTTTCAAATATGATATTGGCAACAAGCTGTATCTGCTGTTTGAAAATCAGCCTAGTTTGGCACATAGGGACTCATCACTAGCAGGCAAGGCACTTAGTGATAAATTCTTCAGCTATGGCAACCCACGAAACAAAGAAAAATAGAATATGGCCTATGTAGCCTCTTTCCACATCTGCTTTGATGGTGGCAGAATCGTAGAAATAGAAAAGATGGTTCTAACAATCATACCACTTTGCACCAACTGGAAATATTAGTTTATCTGTTGGCACTCTAAATACGACATAAGCTTTGTCCCATGACAAAGGAGGGGACATACTACTGAAGTACCCGAATCCTATCAATTTTGACATTCTTGCTATAAATGAAACCCAAAAACAAAGTTGCAACCAAACGAAAGAATAGCTTGTGGGATCTTGTAACAGCAAATAAAGGAGTGTGTGAAGTTGATTTTAACACATTTCCAAATTTCATGAGATACTTGACATCTTGATTATAGTGCTCATAATCAGAATTTGCAAAGAGATGACCATGAAAACAATTTCAGCTTATGGACTGCCATCTGTTGCAGAAAATGAGGCCATAGAAGAATTCCACAAAAAAATTATTTACCAGACACTCCAAATTAAGGCAACATATGCTTTAATACTTGGTTACTTCAATGCAAAGACTGGCCAAAGGGAGAGAAAGATGGGAAGAGTAGCTGGACTAAACCAAAGATAGGGGAAGTTCGAGTGAAGGGTAGAAAAACTATTGAGAAGGTTGACAGATTGATTTTCAAGATATCTGCATGAGGGGAGGATACAGAAAGCTTAGATAAAAAATATCATTAACATTAGAATGCCCCCTCCCAAAAAAGGGACCAAGAATATGTTAAAAACTACCAGCTCTAGTGCATGCTTTCCCATCTGTACAAAATCTTTGAGAATAATCTACACACACAAGCACGTGTGTGTGGACAAGTATACACAGTGAGAGCATCTCTTTCAAAGAGAAGAGGAAGGCATTTGCAAATGAAATTTGTCAAAAAACACCATCTTTATAATCATGCAATTGGATTCAGATTCTAGAGAATAAAACGTGGCGCTATTTTTCTTGTTTGTGGACTATTTTTTAAAAAGCCATTTGTTTCAAATTTCCTCCTCTAGCAAGAAGTCAGTCAAGGAGCGTTTATTAAATGCTGCTAAGTGCCAATCATTGTGTTAAGTGCCTGGGCATTTGTTGTTGTTGATAACTGTTAAGGAGAGAGTGAAGCTCATGACCTTGCCCAGTTCTGCCTCACTTAAAGGCAATTCACTTGCAAATCAAGACACCTCCCTCCTGACGTCATTGGCCCTCTTCAAGAATGAATCCAAAACAGCGTTCATGTCTGACTCTGTGATCCCACCGGGTTTTTCTTGGCAGAGATATTGGAGTGGTTTGCCATTTCTTTTTCCAGCTCATTTTACAGATGAGGAAACTGAGGCAAACAGGGTTAAGTGACTTGCTTGGGGTCATATGGCTAGTCAGCGTCTAAGGCCAGATTTGAACTCAGGAAGATGAGTCTTATCTGATTCCAAGTGCAGTGCTCTGTCTGTTGTGCCACCTATCTAGGGGCATAAAGGCAAGAATAGACCCTACCTTCAAGGAGCTCACAATCAAATGGGGAAGACAACATGTAAATAAATACAAGATATATACTGAGAGGCAACATGGGAAAGGAAGGTGTTCACAGCTGAGGGGACTGGGAAAGGCCTCCTGCAGAAGGAATTTGAGCTAAGTACTGAAGGAAGTTAAGAAAACTGAGAGGCAGAGGGGAAGGGTAGAGCATTCCAGGCATTGGGGAAAGCCATTGGAAAAGCAAAGCGATGGAAAGCAGAGTGTCACATCTGAGGAGTTGTATGTAGGCTATTTTAGTGGGATCATGGGAAAGGTTAAAGGTAAAATGTATAAGAAAACTGGAAAGGTAGAAAGGTTATGAAGAGCTTTAATGCCAGAGGAATTCATATTTGATCCTAGAAGTAATAGGAGGCCACTGGAGATCATTAATCAGGGGTGTGATATGGTCAGACCTCATGCTTTAGAAAAATCACCTGGAGGACGGCTTGGAGAGGGGAGATACTTGAGGCAAGAAACAAGTCACAGTGACCAGATCTGCTGGCCATTCAGGGCATGACTTGGGCTTTCTTAGTCCTTCTTGCCACATCATCACTTGGATGGTGCTGCTTCTCCTCTGAGAAGTGTGTGATGAAGTGAGAAACGGTGTGATGGCATCTCCCACTGAGCAGCCAACGCCCAGCTCAGAAACTCTTCATTTCTTCTTTTTCTCTTGCATGCTGAAGCAGGTGCCATGGAGCACTTAGATCATAGTCAGACATAGAAGATACCAAGATCATCCACTGCATCCCAGGCCATCTCCAGTTGTCCTGACTTTCAACCTACCACTGGACTTCAATGACTCTGGAAGACAGAGTGAGGCTGACGACTTTGCACAACTCTGCCTCACCTAAATTCAATTCACACATAAGTCAAGACATCACCTGTGATGTCACCAATCCTCTTTGAAAAGGATGAATGACAAACAAAATGCTCACAAGGTTACCACCAGGCCTGAAACTATCCATTTCTCAGTATTGCTAGGCCCTGGCCCCTGTATTCAGAGGAGAAAATGAAATGCAGAAGAAGACAGCCAAGGACTCAGGCTCACCGAGGCAAGTACATGTACTCACTACCGAGTGTTTACCACCACTGGGGCTGGAAAGGAAGGGTAGAAGATTTCCTTCACTTTCCCCCCTCCCTCACCCTAGAAATCCAAAGGAGAGGAAGTGCTGATTAAGTCCTAAAAAGAGAGAATGAGCTGTTTCTCCTTAAATTTTCTTAGAGCCCACTTTGTGGGTGACTTCTCCTGATTCTGTGGTCAATCACTTTCAATGCTACCCCCATCACTGATGACCAATCAGGAACTGCTGTATCACTTCAACAAAGCATGTTTTCTCCTGCCAGAGCACATGTACCATAGAAATAGACCAGAGCACACACAAAGCTTTGTGGGAGGTTCCCAGTCCATCAGATCAAGGGATTTCTTTGATTACTCCCATCATATAAAGCAATGCATATAACAAAGATAATACCCAAAGATGTTTACCACTGCCCAGGAGGATAAGCAACGTAGAGTCCAAATGGAAAAAGGATTGACTACAGATAATGAAATCTTCCTATATTCCTTTTTGAAAACAACATCGTACTGATTGTACAAAGCCTCAGAACAATATAGATCCTCCTAAATGAGATCCATGTTCTTTCAAAAGAGTTCATCCACTTGGGATGTATAGAGTGGATGAAGCATGCCTGTTGCCCAGACTATGATATACAGCTGGATCAGAAAACCACAGAGCTAATGATCATATATAGGTTGGACAGACATTGCAGGTAATGATCTGGGTGCAAAATCAAATGTGAAGAAAGAGTAAAACAGAAAGTCTTTGGGAAATTATGCAGCATTTTAATGAACCCATGTTTCTCCCTGAAACAAAGGCCCATCTTTTTAACATCAGTATTCTTCTGACAGAGCTGTATGACTGTGAGTCATGGAATGCTACAGGCTCTGAAGAATAAAGGTTACCCAGAGGGCAATGGAGATGTGTATAGTAGGTATGAGAAGGCTGTAGCATATTACCAATGGAAAAAAGTCATATAGATTTTTGTATACAGCTAATGAAGGAATTTGGTTTTTTTGATCATGCATGTTTGTTACAAGAAATTTGTTTTCTTTCTTTTTTAATAGGTAGGAATGGGAGGGACAGGAAATAGATTTCTGTCAGTTAAAAAAGCAGTTTAAAATAGAGAGGTGGGAAGGTGGAGAGGAGTGCTACAAATATGAAATGCTGCCTGAACATTCAGATGAGGCTGCTATGTTGTCAGTTTGACTTAAATGTATTTTTGGTTGTAAGATTTAGATTTCTCATGGAACAGGGACATGTAAATGCTTGCAATGGTTAAAAAGAGCGCATATCAATAAAACTTAAAAAAAAAAAGATTAGCACCTCACTGTTTATCAGATGTAAGTCATAAGCTGTCACAGATCTAAAACTGGAAAGGACCTGAAATCCAACCACTCCATTTTACAGACAAGGAAACTGAGACTCCAGAAGTTTATTAAATCACTTACCTATGGTCACCCAGGTAGTAAATCAAAAGAAAGATTTGAACTCAGGGTCTTCCTAGAGTCAATGTTCATTCTCCTGTACCAGGCTGCTTCCCCAGATAGTTGAATGGATTTTCTGTCAAGGGCACCTGCTGAATAAAACCAGAACTGAGAATTCAAGCTCTCGGTCTCCGAGTTTGAATGATCTGGCCTCTAGTACTGTTGCCTCTATTTAAGGAATTGTAGGGGCATCTAGGTGGCACAGTGGATAGAGTGCTAAGCCTGGAGTCAGGAAGATCTGAGCTCAAATCCAGTCTTAGACACTTATTAGCTGTATGACCCTGGGCAAGTCACTTCACCCAGTTTGCCTCAGTTCCCTCACCTACAAAATGAGCTGGAGAAGCAAATGGCAAACCACTCCAGTATCTTTGCCAAGAAAACCCCAAAAGGCTCACAAAGAGTCAGACAAGACTGAAACAACCGAACCACAACAACAAAGGCATCACTGCTGGGTCCCAATTAGTGAGAATAATAAATACTGTGAAACAGTCACACGTATCCGAATGTATACTATTGGAAATTGTAATTATGTAACTGGTTCCAGCTTAATGTAAATATACAGCCCACATTTGAATAACATGACCACTTCATGGGATGGGTACATCCTAGCGATATTCTTTTTCCTTTGAACTCCTTTAGAGTCCCTTAACTGATACCATGCCTTCATTGTCTCTGTCTCATAGAATCAGGATCTTAGGTCGGAATGGACCTTAAGAGCATCCAGTCCAATGCTCTCGTTTTATTTAGTTTGCAAAGACCTTAGCACAGTGCCTGGCACGTAGTAGACACTTAATAAATTCTTGTTCATTTCCCCTTTCCTTATTAAAAATAAGTTTTATTGATGACTTCAGATTTTTATATCAGTCATTTCTTGATTTACTCACTTCCTTTTCCCAACTGATGAAATGTTTTCTTTTAACACAGAAACACAGTTAAGCAAAACCGCCTCTTTGAAGTGACTGTATCTGACGCTGTATGCAAAATTCTGCCGCCATGGTCCTTCGACTTTGTACAAAAAGGACCCCAAGACCAGCTAGTCCAACCCCTTTGTTTTACAGATAAGGAAACTGAGGCCCATGGCATGACTTGCTCAAGGTAGCAACACAAGGATTCGAATCCAAGTCTTGGGTCTCTAAATCCAAAGTGCTTTCCCCTGTGTCATCTCCCAGTGGCAGGTAGGTAGGTGAGGCAGTGGATTGATCTCTGGGTCCGGAGTCAGGAGTTCAAATCCAGCCTCAGACACTTATTAGCCGTGTGATCCTGGGCAAGTCACTTAACCTCTACATACCTTTGTTTTCTCATCTGTAAAATGTAGATAAGAACAGCACCTTCTTCACAGGATTTTTCTGAGGATCAAATGAGATAATTTTGGAAAGCGTTTATCACCATGCTTGGCTCGTTGTGGTCATTCAGTCCCGTCCAATTCTTGGTATCCCCGTGGACCACAGCATACTAATACATAAAAGAACCCACAAAACTATTTTGGTTGTTGTTTGGTCATTTCAGTCATATCTGATTCTTCGTGACCCCATTTGGGGTTTTCTTGGTAGCTTGCCACTTTCTTCTTCAGTAGATTAACGCAAACACAGGTTAAGTGACTTGCCCAGGGTCACACAACTAGTAAGTATCTGAGGCCAGATTTGAACTCAGGTCTTCCTGACTCCAACCCCAGTGCTCTATCCACTGAGGCACCTAACTGCCCATATTAAGAACTTAATAACTGTGTGCTATTTTCCCCTCCTTCCCCTTCTTTTTGGAATGTGAGCTATTTGACCTCACTCCTAGAATCCATTAATTCCCACACTTTGGGCCCAGTTGGTCTATTAATTCTAGACCAATTAACCGTACTATCATTCAGTCCACATTTGCCACTTTATCTAATGTTATATCATGATGGCTTTATCCGGAAGGGTCTACTAACATCCAGATGTGAATCTGTTCTCTGAGACTAAGATCCAACAACCTCAAGTTAGAGATAAGGAAACTGAAGCCTAAAGAGGGGATGTATCTTACAGGTTAAGCCAATAGTTTGTACCCAGGTCTTCTGACTCCAAATTCTTCGTTATTTCTATTGCTTGCTCACTCTGTTAATGTTCCTAGATTTACTTTGGAAAGTTTCCTGGAGGAGAATTAAAAATTCTGAGTCCAAATTTTGGCAAAAAAAAATCTGCTATGCACTTTAAAGAAAATTATCTCCCTTGAAGAATATCTACTTTAATCTCTTCCAAGGCAGGATTCTACAATGCTATAACAGAATGACATAATATTCTTCATACCAATAGCCTTATTCAGTAGCATTCAAAAATCCCTGCAACTTCCTCTTCTTGTCTTCCTTATAATTGGAAACTTAATTAATTAGGTAGATTTAAATGATTTAAATAGCATTTGGTTATTACCGCTAATCAAATATTGCAGAATAATTGCCTCAACTATTTTTATGGCCTATTATCATCTCTAGCATTGTTATGATAAAAATTCCTAGCTTAGATAAAACATTGTTCTATATTATGCATATCTCAATATGGTCAGAGTCAAAATGTACCCGAACCAAAATAGCTTTTTTGGGAGATTTAGTCACAGCATGTAATCACAGCCAGAAAGAGTGAACCTGCTCTGAAAAGTTCTTCTCTTGTAGAGTAAGTTCCACTTGAGAAAATGAAAAGCAAACCTGGGTCTATGGGAATAGCTTCTAAGTCAGAAAGTCAGGCCCTCCCCTGAACTGTGGTCTGGTAGAAAAAGAGCCAGATTGGACCTCAGGAAACTTAGCAAAGAGTCCTCATTATGCCACTAACTAGCTATGTGGCTTTGGGCAAGTTATGAGACCTTTCTGCCTTTGAGTTTTCTCAATTTGTTAAAACAAATTGATGCACTCCAAAGGTCCATTTTAGCTGTAATGGTATATATCAGGCCTGCACAACATTTGGTCCATGGGCCATAAGTGAAAGGATTTCAGGCGGCCCATGAAAAATATAGAGATCTAAAACAGGCCTGCACAACATACTGCCCACAGGCCTGGGGCCATTATGTTGAACAGGCCTGGTCTATATCCTAATATTCTGTGTTTTAAGGTTTCTTCCAGCTTTAATATTCTAGATTCTAAGTTTCAGTTAGCGTTCTAAAATTCCTTCTAATGTTAAAGTTCTGTGGTCTATCCATGTAGTAAAAACAGCTTTGAAATAAAAAGACTGAAGCTTGACTCTTGGTTGTTTTTTTTTCTTTCACTTATTAGCTAAGTGACTTTGGACAAGTCACTGAATAAAAATCATAGCTGATGCTACTGTGACACTTTAAGGATTTTGACTAGCAAAGGAAGCTGGTCAACACCTTGTTCTTATTTATCCATGTAATAAATGTCATCTCACTCTGGAAAAAACAAAATCCCAAACCTTGAAGCCTCCATTTAAACTTTTCTGTGTTTAATTTTTCTCATCTGCAAAGAAAAAGGGAAGTGATAATACCTGCATTACCCACGTTACAAGATTGTTGTAAAAATTAGGTCCAATTCAAGCTGCATTTTTTAGCACCTACTATGTGCCAGGCACTGATCAGTGCCAGGGTAAAAATGAAACTGTTCCTGCTTTCAAGTAGGCTATATACCATGGGGATTTTCTTACCTAGCCTTAATCACTGAATGGGTGTTGCCTCAGTCAGACTGAGATCTGTTAAAGACTAAGGTCTTTTTTAAAAAAGGCCAAGGTCTCCCACTGCATTCAGGGCCATCTCCAATCATCCTGATCTATGTCTTGCCACTGGACCCAGATGGCTCTGAAGGAGAAAGTGAGGCTGGTGACTTTGCACAGCCCTGCCTCACTTAAATCCAATTCACATGGGTGTCACGGCATCACCTCTCTGATGCATAGTCCTCTTTGAGAATGAAGGACAAGCAACAGCAACAATACTCTCGTGAAGAGTAACCAACACACCTAGAGAACAGTATAAAAAAATACAAAATATCTGCGAGGTGACTTCCAGAGAGAACACAGGTCTAACAGGAAGGGCAGTTTTAAAATAATAGAACAGGAATACTCAGACCAACATGGAAGGGTAAGGAAATGTAGATCAGAGAACCACCACAGCTGGCCTGAGACCTTGGAGGTCATCTAGTCCAGCCCCCTCTTTTTACAGATGAGCAAACTGAGGCACAAAGCAGTTAAGTAGTTTCTCCAGTAACCCAAAGGTAGCAAGTGGCAAAGTCTGGCTTCAGATTTAGATCCTGTGAATCTAAGTTTAGTGTCATTTATTTATGTTGTACCACAATGCCTCTCTAGAGCAAGATAGGAACACTGGAAGGAGAGCACAGATGTGAATGGATATGAATCAAATTAGATAATTTATGTAAAGTGCTTAGCCAACTATAAAGTAATACATAAATGCCAGCTATTATTAATTATATACAAATTATATATCACCATTAATTAATTGGCTAATTAATATTAAGGTGGGCAGCTAGGTGGCACAGTAGATAGAGCGCCTGGCGTGGAGTCAGGAAAGCTCATCTTCCTGAGTTCAAATCTGGTCATAGACACTTATTAGCTGTATGACCCTGGGCAAGTTGCTTAACCCTGTTTGTCTCAGTTTCCTCATCTGTAAAATGAGCTGGAGAAGATAAGGGCAAACCACTCCAGTGTCTTTGCCAAGAAAACCCCAAATGGTGTCGCAAAGAATTGAATTGGACTGAAAGGAACTGAACAACGAAAATATTAAGATCTCTTCCAATTCTAACAGTCAATGGCTTTGATTCAGTCCCAGATCCAGAAAATAAACATAAGGTCTTATTTTATTTCCTCACTATATGACATATCACTGCTTAATAGGAAACATTTTTGCTGTTGCCTAGAGATCAGAGCTCACAGGGAAGGCACTGGTGGGAACAAATCGGGTGACTCTTACAGGACATTTTGAAGACAGGGTAGGCATTCAGTGGCATTTGACACAATGGTATACCTGTTGTTGTGTGGTCACTAGGAAATCAGCATGCTGTGCTCAGGAGACTTCCAGCATTCATCATAGCTGTTTAGACAATGATGTGTCAGCTAACAGTGTTCTAGGCTTTGATACTGTCAGGCAGTAGTAGACTGTTTGTGGGTATTTCCCCTAGGTCTCTATATAAATGCAGCTTGGCCAAAAGAAAGTAATCTTTCATCCAATAAGATTTAAATCTGTAAGAGACCTCAGAGATCGTCTGGTCAAAGTATCAACAGACAGCAGTATACCCACAATACAGAATTTTCCTGAGGAACCCAAATAGTAAAGAAATGGTCTTCCTATTGGATGATAGATTGAAGAAACTGGAAATGTTTAGCTGGGAAAGGAGAAAATGCTACACTTTCTCGATTTACAGATAAGTAAACTGATACCCAAAGGGAATTGGCTTGCCCAAAGTCACAGAGGTAGTCAATGGCAAAACCAGAGTGCAAAATCTTCATCCTCTGCCTTGAAATCCAGGACTTATTTTCTTTCCCTTCACTGTGTCTGTCTTAAATAACTGTCTACCTTTCTCAGCCACTCTTGGATGTCCATCTGGGCTGTCCAAGTAAAAAGTCAGGTTCCAAGAGACAGCATTTAAGACTATAGCCAGACTACAGCAGACCTATTTTCTCACTAGTGGAAAAGAAAATCAGGAAAGAAAGTCAGATATTTGAAAGTATTTAATATGCCTAGATATGAAATGAGCAGTGACTTTGCAGAACCATCCATGTATCCATCTGTAAGGTTCCATCATCTATAAAATGAAGGGATTTGAGTAGATGATTTTGCAAGTCTCTTCTAAAGCTAGATTCTCAATGTTCCATTGAGTACAATGAACTCTGATACTTAGCGTGGTGTTAATCAAAACCTGACATTTATTGGCGCTTCCACAGTCATACAGCATGTTGATAAATGATGTTCAAAGGGACAATCTAGAGGTACAAAGCAGTTTTTAAATAATAAAAGGATGAATATATATTCAGTACAGTTTTCATTGTGGATTTTCTTTTAAAAGTTAAAAGTATCATGCCAATGGAAGTCATTTTACCTGAGCGTTGAGGGAAATCTTTCTTGCATATGCTCTAATTCTTTGAAAAATGGTGAGCCAGGCATGGAATATATACCAATGCCAAATTATTGGTAAGTGCCACATTAGGTCATACTTAATTTTGGATTAATGTCAATTTTCAATGTGCCAATAAGCCTACCCAGGGCAGAAATGCAACAGCTTAAAGCTTAGGAGTAAATGAGAGTCTCCGTGTGGCTGATAATAGAGAGATCCGGTCTCAAAAGACGATAACAAACAAATCAGAAATATTTCCTGAGGCAGTTTTATTGTCTCTCCGTTCTGAAGATAAACTGGACCGAGCATTCAGCTGCTCTATCTTGTTTAAATATTTATTGAACTCTCTCATAATATAAGGTATTGCTCTCACTTTTTCCTTTAGGACCAAAAAATGGTGACTTACTTAGCAACTCAGTGGCACCTGACTAATATTTTGACTTCTGTCTGTATTTTGTAAGAAATAAATGGGCCTAATGGGTTGTGGAATGGGCAATTAGGTGGCACAATGGATAGAGTTCCTGGAATCAGGAAAACTCATCTTTCTGAATTCAAATCTAGCCTCAGTCACTTACTGGCTGTGTGACCCTGGGCAAGTCACTTCACCTTGTTTGCCTCAATTTGCTCATCTGTAAATAAGCTGGAGAAGGAAATAGCAAACAAGCCCAGTATCTTGGCCAAGAAAACCCCAAAGGGGGTGTTGAAGAGTTGGACATGATTGAAAATGACTGAACAACAACAAAATGGGTTGTGAACTGAAATGAGAAGATTAAAGGGAATCCATGCGTGGACTTGCTTGTGTTATTTCTTCCCCTCTTTTGTATCTCAATTTCTTCATCTGTGAAGTGAGACTGTTTGATAATGTTTGCATTCCTTCATACCTTATGTCACATCTGGGGCTCTTAAAACCGCCTGGAGGATGGGACAGAGTCTCCATCACAGATGCAGCCTGGGATGTTTCTATATGACCTTATCATTTTAGACTAGGCTGTTTCAGAAAATTAACCATCCCTGGAAAGTTAGAATGGGGAATAGAGTCATTATATACTTTCCCCTCTGATACCTTCCTGGGGGTCTTAGTGTTAGGAGAAACACACAGCAGCGTACCCACATCAGGGAGCCCAAATGGTAAAGGAGTAGTCTTCCTCACAGGATGATAGATTGGAGGAACTGGAAGAGTCTAGCCTTGAGAAAAGACCCGAAGAAGATTCTTCCCACTTTCTCAGTCCACTCAATTCAATGATATGTGTAAGTGAAGGGCTTTCGTGTGCAAGAGGGATTGACTTTATCTGTGCAGTCCTAGAGGGCAGAACCAGAAACAGCGGGAGGTAAAACAGGGTTTGATTTTAAGAAAAGCTTCCTAACAAATACAGCTAACCAAAAGCAAAGTAGGCCACTTTAAAAGAGAGTGGGTTTTTCCACTCGTTGAAGGTCTTCAGCCTGTCTGCTTGTTGGGTACGTTATAACTGAGGTCGGAGGGGTTGGGACAAGCATTTCTCAAGGTACAGGGGTGGGGAACCTGCAGTCTCGAGGCCACACGTGGCTTTCTAGGTGCTTGGGTGCAGCCTTTTGACCGAGTCCAAGTTTTATAGGACAAATCCTTTTACAAAGGAGATTTGTGCTGTGAAGTTTGGATTCAGTCAAAGGGCTGCACTTGAGGACCTAGAGGGCCACATACGGCCTCGAGGCTGCAGGTTCCCCACCCCTGGTATATTCCAGGCACTGCGTTGAACACTTTACAAATAGTATCACATTTGATTTGAAGGGGGGATTCCTTTTGAGTATAGAGCAGACATTTAGAGCTGGAAAGGACCACAAAAGGTTGTCTTTTTACAGGCAAAGATATTGAGGCCCAGAAAGAAGTGCCTTGCCCCCATGTCACAGAGGTAATAAATGGTAGATCTGGTTCAAATCCAAGTCTTTTCACCATCCTAACCTAACTTCCTGTGTTGGCCTAGACAGGCATCCACTGAGGTTCCTCCCACAGGCTTCTTGTAAAAGGTGATATTTTAGCTGGGACTTGTGGAATCCAAGGAAGCCAGGAGGTAGAGACGAGGAGGGAGAGCATTGCAGACTTGGGGAACAGCCAGTGAAAATGCCTGGAGGTGGGAGATGGGGCATCTTGTGACACAAGACACAGTAAGCTACGGTTATGTGTGTATATATGTATATCTGTGTGCATACACAGATATACATACATGTATATATACATACATATATAAAAATATGTGTGTAGATATACATGCATATATGTATGTGTGTATAGATTCCGTATATTTATATGCTGTTCTTGCAGTTCAGCTATGCCTTTGTTTCAGCCCCCATCTTCACTATCCCCCTGCACCTTTCAGCCTGATTTTCAAGCTAACAGTCTCTTGGTCCCAACAGTTAAATTTGAATTTTGAGTCTCATTCATCTATTTCCACTTATCACCAGCTGCAGTTACAAGATTTGCATGATGAAAAGGGGTAAGGTAAAATCGTCTTCTTCTTGGGGAAGTCATTTGTATGCCTGCCATTTAGGAATTATTCTGAGTTTGTGATTTGTGGAAGGGTAGAAAGTGCTCACTGGAACGGAGCTAACATGTCTGATGGAGTCAGTTCAATTCATCTAACTTTTATTAAGTGCCTACAGCGTGCAAGGCTATCCCCAAGCTGAGCTATTTAATAGGGAATCATACCATGAGTACCTGCTGCCTCCTGGCTTCTAGTTGGGTCCTGACCCAGGAACATCTGGGTGGTAAGGAAGGGCATTTTAGGGAATGATGAGACCCTTTCCCCAAGCCTCTTCCTTCTCTCCAGCCTTATGCCTTCCAGGCTCCTGCTCCAGGACCATCTCCAGTGGGGCATTTCCCTCCAAGAACAAGATCTCTTCTCTCTCTTGACCCCCAAGGCCTTCTCCAGGGCAGGCAAGGCAACCACCTCCCTCCCCTTGATGGAGACCCATACTTCTCTTTTCTTCTGCTTGTTTTGAGGTAGGCCTCCAGTGGGCCTCACATGACGCATCACCACCTGCAAGGTTGAACCTCAACAGAAAACCTCTCTCCAAAAACTGACATTCTGCCTGGACTCATTCCTCAATGTGTGTGTGTGTGTGTGTGTGTGTGTGTGTGTGTGTGTGTGTGTATAGTGTGTATACTTAGAGGGAGGGTCCTTACCCTAACACCCATTCACACTGATGAATCAAGTCATCAAAATGTGTCTACTGTGTCCCCTGAGGGGCCTAGCTATAACTCCAAGAGTATGAGAATGCCTTTCCAGTGCTAAAAGTCACAAGCCCCCACTGGTGTACCTCCCATCATAATTATCAGTTGATATCAATGAGTTAGCCAGACTTAGTTAACTTTTATAAAGCAGTACTTACTAAGATGGTCTAGTGAGAATAGTTGGTATAAAATATCCTCCCCAGCCCCTACAAATATATGACAAACTCCCTTGCCAATACTATAAAGTACAAGGGAAAGCGAACTCAGGCTTAGAGAGCAAATATGTTAAAGGGATAATTCACAGCTCATGGAAGTCCTTTTGCTAGAGTCCCTAGATGAGGAGTATTATTTCCTTTACATATGGTACAATATTTATACCAGGCTCTTTGAAAAGCTCGTCTCTTGAATTTGCCTTTCTTCAGTGTGTCTTGTTTCTCTCTAGCATCCAATGCAGAAACTGCCAACTGTTCTTGTATGCTGACTTAGATGCTGATGTGAAAATCTAAGTCCTTTGGACTTCTGAAGTTCACTAGGGCCTTCTCCAGCCAAGGATTGGGAAAGGGAGGTTGGGGATAGGACAGAGGAGAAGGAAAACTAGACTAAGGCTGGGGAGCTCTCCTTGACTCCCAAACCCAAGCAATTCCTTTTCAGGGGTGGCTCTTTTCTCCACCAGACACTTGACTCCGTGGGTTTTGAACTAGCTCCTCATTTTATAAGCCTCTAGAAGGCACGATGAAGTTCCTCAGCCAGTGTGAACCGACTTCTTTTCATATCTAGGCAGGTGTCCGGCTCCTGTTCATACCAAATGCTCAGTTGTGTCCTCACCTGATAAATGTATCAAGGTTTGGCATCTGGATGCCTACTTTAAATGACACGGGGGATTTTATTTGACTTACTCATTTGACCCCCACCCACCCTTAGACTGCACTACCCCTATCTGCTTATAGCTGCCTCATCTCCATGATTCTGATCCCCTGGGGGCTATGCAAAATCCATCCCTAACTTCAAGTTCCTTGATTTCTATATGTTGTTGTTTAGTCATTTCAGTCATGTCCAGTGCTTTGTGACCCCATTTGGGGTTTCCTTGGCAAAGACACTGGAGTGGTTTGCCATTTCCTTCTCCAGCTCATTTTACAGATGAGGAAACTGAGGCAAATAGGGTAAAATGACTTGCCCAGGGTCATACTGCTAGTACGTGTCTGAGGCCAGATTTGAACTCAGAAAGATGAGTCTTCCTGACTCCAGCTTCAGCACTTTATTCACTGTGCCACCTACCTGCCCCTACTCCTATCTACCTCAACCCTAATCCCAAATGTTTCACTCTAGATTTGCCCATCCCTTCCACTGTGCCCTCTGTAATGCCTGCTCCAAAATGATCAAACTTACTTTCATCTTAAAACTTTTCCTCACTCATGCATTTTATCTTCTGACACTAAAATCTGGCTCTCTCCTGAAGACAGTGTTTCCTTACCACCTTGTCCAGATCTGGCTATGCTCTCTCTCATACTCCCTGACTCACTTGGTTGTGGTGATGGAGTTAGAATTGCTCCTCATTGATATTTCCAAACTCTAACTCCTTCACAAAGCAATCCCTTCTCTTTTGAGGTTCATGCTATCTAAATTTATCACTGAATCCAGATCCTAGTGACATTTGTCTGTCAACCCTCCAAACAATTTGCTTTCAACATAAGTGAGTTCAGTGCCTGGTTCTTGGTCTCGCCCCATGCCATCTCCTGTTCTCATAATAGAAGACTTCAACACGCATATTGAAGCTACACCAAATACTTTAATTTCCCATTTTCTCAATCTACTCAGTGGTCATTACCTACTCCTCCCATATGCCTCAGCTACAGACAGAGATGGTCATACTCTTGATTCTGCCATCACTTATAAGTGTTCCATTTCCATGTTCACAAAGTAACTGACCATGCTCTTTTATCATCCCATCTCTTCTTATTCCTTAGGTCTTCTAAGTTCTTTGTTCTCACTATGACCTCCACTTTGGGGTCACCTCCTTCCCTGTGTTGTTCCCAAGGTCATCATCCTGCACTGGTTACCCTCTACTCTGTTTCTATCTTGAACCTTTGGTAAACCAACTTAACTATTCTTCTTCTCCTTTTGAATTCCTTGTCCTCACTTCCTACTATTGCCTCTCCCACCTTAGCAAACCCACCATGGCCTACTCCCATCATGCACCTCCTTCACTCCTATTCACGCACTGACTGGAGCTAGAGGAAATCACAAGGCCAAGCTAACTGGGTCCACTACCAATTTGATAACTAATTTGTATGGGCCCTTACTTTAGCAAGGTAATCATTCTATTCCTGCCTAATCAATGGGCAATTCCACTTCACAGCAGCTGTTTGACCCCTTCTTGTTTCTTTTCAAGTCTCTCATGCCACCTTCCTCCCCATCCTCTCAGGGGAGAACTTGGCCTCATACTTCACTGAAAAAAAATAAAGCCAATCAGAAAGACCTTCCTTTTCTCTCCTCCTCCTCCTCGACCTCCTCTTTCTCCTCTTCTTCCTCCTCTTCCTCCTCCTCCCTTCAAATTACTCAACTGTCTTCTCCTCCCCTCCTGTGTCTGATGAGGAGGTGGCTACTTCTTGCCAAGGCAAACACTTTCACATCCCATGTCCTTGTACAGGGGTGTGCTGGAGCCAGCTCTAACTGGCCGGTGAGAGCCAGTTATTATATTTTCAGTGTGAGCATTTACACCTCAGAAATTGACATCACTCTCGATCAGGGCTTGATTTATTATTTTATTGATTGTCTACATGTAATAAAGTGTTAATAAGACAGATTAAACTTAAAAGTGTAGGGGCATTCCCACCTAGGTCCTGGTTGTTAAACATTCACCAACATGCCTCTATATTGCTCTATAAACACTACTTGAGCTCAGCAAGAGTGCACGAAAAGGCTCAATAAGTGAAGTCATCACCCACCTGGAGGCCCGCTGACTACTACAAGCAGGCCAGCATAGTAGTAGTAGTAGTAACAGCAGCAGCAGCAGCAGCAGTGGTAGTAGTAGTAGTAGTAGCAAGCAAAGAGAACATGTTCCTTATCCCTGCCAGGATGCCATACTGTTTCCCAGAGGGTTGGTCATAACCATAGGTGGATTGGTACCAACATTGTTCCTTGTCTTAAGCTGAGTTTGTTGCCTCTCGGTGTTGTCCTTATTCGCACTGTTGTAGTCATTTAATAGTTTCTTTCTTCCTATATTTTTCTGAGTTCTTTATATTTCTCATTTTCTTAGAGGTGTAGTACTCTTCCATCACATTCGTGGGCCACGATTTGTTCAGCCATTCATCAAATCACTGGACATATATTTTGCTTCCAGATGTTTTTTGTTATTACAGATAATGGTGCTTTGAAAAAAATGTAAAATGTAAAAAAAATATATTTTGAAAAACATGTACACTTTTAAGGTGTGATTGTGAAAGTGCTATAAAATAGGCAGTCTGATATTGTAGAAAGAGTGCTGCACCGGGGCTGATGTCCTGACTCTGAGTGACCATGTAAGTACGCACGTATGAGTGCATGTGTAAGTATGTACATAAGTATATATGTAAGTATGTACAAACAAGACCATTTTATGGAGAGCTCACACAGGGCAGGCATTCACATGGCGGTCAGAAGAAGCGATACAAGGACACTCTCAAGGTCTCTCTGAAGATCTTTGGAATTGATTGTGTGACACGGGAGACACTGGCATGGAACCATTCAGCATGGTGTGCCCACATCAGAGAAGGTGCTGTGCTCTGTGAGCAGAGCAGAATTGAAATGGCTCAAAGGAAATGCAGGAGGCACAAATTTAGAGTATCCACCTCAAATGTTCACACGAACTATTTGTGCCTGACCTGTGGCAGAGCCGTATTGGTCCGATCAGCCACAGTTGGACACACCGAAACTTGACTCTAGCATAGGGATGTCATTTTGGTCCTCTTCAAGAATGAAGGACAACAACCAATGTACATATGTACAGATACGTTTGTATGCTTAACCTCTATGAATTTCGTTGTCTTTATTTCTCAGATTGAGAGAATAATGCTTGCATTTCTGACTTGAGGGTTGTCATGGGGAAAACACTCTGAAAATTATAAGACCAATAAGGAACTGTGATCTGTTCCTGTACTTAACAGTAGTTACGTGGACTTAGGGGATTTGACAAAAGAATTGGGCAGGTCGGTAAGTCACAAAGCAATAGGTCTTTCATTAAAGCATATTTTAATTGATATGAGAAAAGGCTCAAGATCTAAAACAAGAGTTTGAGGGAGCTAATATGGCAATAGGGATTTAGGGCAAAGCATACAACCAGGTCTCAGTCTCTTAGTCTCTAAGCCTGGAGTGAAATTGTCTTCAGGTCACAGCAGGAGGAGAAGCTTTGACAATGGTTCTTCAGAGAGGCTGGCCCAGGATTTGGCATACCCAGCTTGGCCAAGCTCTGTCACTTCTCCAGAATGTGTGGGATGCTATGCCTGGTTCGCAATCACCTTCATTCCATGGAAGATTACTGAGGCAACACAAGGTCATGGGTTTTGTAAAGAGGGGCAGATTCCCACTCAGGCTCCTCTGATGTCACAGGTAGCAAGATGCCAGGAACTGGCTGGTATTAGGGGTGGGGCACAAGAAAGAGTTACAGAAGTTTCCAGAAAATATCAGGGAAAAGGATATTAGGCAGGAAGAGGGTAAAAGCCAAGTGTTCAGAGACAGCCTGCCACAAATGAGCCCTGTGAATGTTTTTTTGTTTTGTTTTGTTTTTCTTTTTTTTTCAATCATTTATTTATTTATTTAGTATGTTTACTTTTCAGCATTGATTTTCACAAGAGTTTGAATTACAAACTTTCTCCCCATTTCTACCCTCCCCCCAACTCCAAACGGCATATATTCTGATTGCCCTGTTCCTCAGTCAGGCCTCCCTTCTGTCACCCCACTCCCTCCATCCCTTTTCCCTTACTTTCTTGTAGGGCAAGATAGATTTCTATGCCCCATTGCCTGTATATCTTATTTCCTAGTTGCATGCAAAAACCTTTTCTTTGAACATCTGCTTTTAAAACTTTGAGTTCCAAATTCTCTCCCCTCTTCCCTCCCCACCCACCTTGCCTAAGAAGGCAAGCAATTCAACATAGGCCACATGTGTATCATTATGCAAAACGCTTCCACAATACTCATGTTGTGAAAGATTATATTTTGCTCCTTCCTATCCTATCCCCCTGTATTCAATTTTCTCCCTTGACCCTGTCCTTTTTTGAAAGTGTTTGCTTTTGATTACCTCCTCCCCCATCTGCCCTCCCTTCTATCGTCCCCCCTTTTTCATTTCCTTCCTCCTTCTTTACTGTGGGGTAACATACCCAATTGAGTGTGTATGTTATTCCCTCCTCAGTTCAAATCTGATGAGAACAAGATTCACTCATTCCCCCTCACCTGCCCCTCTTCCCTTCCTACAGAACTGCTTTTTCTTGCCACTTTTATGTGAGATAATTTACCCCATTCTCTCTCTCCCTTTCTCCCTCTCTCAATATATGCCTCTCTCATCCCTTAATTTGATTTTATTTTTTTAGATATCATCCCTTCATATTCAGCTCACCCTGTGCCCTCTGTCTATGTATATATGTATACATATAATATGTATGTATGTATGTATGTATGTATATTCCCTTCAAACAAAACAGTTCAAATTTAGTAAGTCCCTTATGATTTCTCTTTCTTGTTTACCTTTTCATGCTTCTCTTGATTCTTGTGTTTGAAAGTCAAATTTTCTATTCGGCTCTGGTCTTTTCACTGAGAAAGTTTGAAAGTCCTCTATTTTGTTGAAAATCCATATTTTGCCCTGGAGCATGATACTCAGTTTTGCTTGGTAGGTGATTCTTGGTTTTAATCCTAGCTCCATTGACCTCCAGAATATCATATTCCAAGCCCTTCAATCCCTTGATGCAGAAGCTACTAGATCTTGTATTATTCTGATTGTGTTTCCACAATACTCAAATTGTTTCTTTCTGGCTGCTTGCAATATTTTCTCCTTGATCTGGGAGCTCTGGAATTTGGTGACAATATTCCTAGGAGTTTTCCTTTTGGGATCTTTTTGAAGAGGTGATCTGTGGATTCTTTCAATTTCTATTTTACCCTCTGGCTCTAGAATATCAGGGCAATTCTCCTTGATAATTTCTTGAAAGATGATACTTAGGCTCTTTTTTTGATCATGGCTTTCAGGTAGTCCAATAATTTTTAAATTATCTCTCCTGGATCTATTTTCCAGGTCAGTGGTTTTTCCAATGAGATATTTCACATTGTCTTCCACTTTTTCATTCTTTTGGTTCTGTTTTATAGTATCTTGATTTCTCATAAAGTCACTAGCTTCCACTTGCTCCAATCTAATTTTTAAGGTAGTATTTTCTTCTGTGGTCTTTTGGACCTCCTTTTCCATTTGAGTAATTCTGCCTTTCAAGGCATTCTTCTCCTCATTGGCTTTTTGGAGCTCTTTTTGCCATTTGAGTTAGTCTATTTTTTAAGGTGTTGTTTTCTTCAGTATTTTTTTTGGGTCTCCTTTAGCAAGTCATTGACTTGTTTTTCATGGTTTTCTCACATCACTCTCATTTCTCTTCCCAATTTTTCCTCTACTTCTCTAACTTGCTTTTCCAAATCCTTTTTGAGCTTTTCCATGGCCTGAGACCAGTTCATGTTTTTCTTGGAGGCTTTCGATGTAGGCTCTTTGACTTTGTTGACTTCTTCTGGCTGTATGTTTTGGTCTTCTTTGTGACCAGAGAAAGATTCCAAAGTCTGAGTCTGAGTCTGAGTCCATTTTCACTGCCTGGCCATGTTCCCAACCAACTACTTGACCCTTGAGTTTTTTGTCAGGGTATGACTGTTTGTAGAGTATAGAGTACTTTGTCCCAAGCTTGAGGAATTCTGCTGTTGTTTTCAAAGCTATTTCTACATAGCAAGCTCTGCCACAGCAGCGCTCCTCCTCCCCCAATTATTGCCAACCCAGACTGGGACTCAGATCTTAAGCAGGCTCTGCACTCCCGCTTGGATCTGCCACTTAATTCCTCCCACCAGGTGGGCCTGGGGCCAGAAGCAACTGCCGCTGTAGTTCTGTCCTCAGAGCTGCACCACCTCCACTCCCCCAGTGGCAGTGGCCAAACTGCGAACTCCTTTCACTCTATCCCCACAGCTTTTCCCACTAACCTTCTCTGTTGTCTTTGGTGTTTGTGGGTTGAGAAATCTGGTAACTGCCACAGCTCATGGATTCGGGGCACTAGGGCCTGTTCTGCCCGGCTCCTAGTCTGGTTGGTCCAGACACAGCCCATGCTGGGCTCTGCTCCCCTCCGCCAGAACACTGCTAATCAAGTGATCCATAAGTAGATCCTCTGGGGCAGTGGGCCCAGGCAAGTTCAACTTTATTGTTTTCTCTCTCCCACTCCCCCCAGGAGGTTAAAGAGCCCTTCATTCAGCTCTTGATGACTGAGGAAAAGTCACCCTCACAAAGTCACAAAGGAGGACCTGGCAAAGAGTCACTCCTCCCATAGGAACATGAGGACTAGAGAGAAGAAATGCCTTATGCTTCCTTAAGCCAAACAGCTTCTACTCCCAGCCACTGCTGTAGAGAGGAGTGCAACATCCTTTTGGAAGGACTGGAGAAAAGACAAAAAAGTTTTGCCTTTTTCACAAACATTTCTTAGGTTGGAAATTTTTAGCTTTATTTTATTTCCTGTTATCTATAATTATTGAACATTAACTCAAAAGATTGATTTTAATCTTTATTTCAAACAAGGGAGGCTGGTGAGGGTTAAATGACTAGCCAGGAGCCACACAGATAAGTATACAAGGCTGGATTTGAACTCAAGTCTTTCTTACTCCAAGTCCAGCCCCACCATAGCTGAGAGGGGGTTGAGGAGTTTCCTGAAAGATAACTCTGTGACTCCCTAAAGTGACTCCAGATCTACTGAGAGATTTGAGATAGACCAGAAGGAGGTAAAGAGAGACAGAAACACGAAGGGAGAGAGAGACAGAGAGGAATGGAGGGGAACAAAGAGACAGACAGATAGACAGAGAATATGCCCTGGAGTCATAGGCACGTGGAGAAAGCTGGACCCTCCAATGTGTCCAGCCCCTGTTCCCTCAGAGATTGCTAAGAGCAGATTTCTGGGGTGAGCTTGCTTTCTCTTTGGTTGAGAGTAGAGGCAGGGTTTCTCCCAGGACCAAGATCGAAGTCCTTTACTCTCGAAACATTGTTAGAGTTGCAAGGCTTTGAAGAAACCCTTAATGTCCTAAGGTGGCCCAACGCAGCGAAAACCAGCAATGATCAGGGATCCCTATGGTTCTTATGGGCTACTGCCTCCTGGGACTACTGCAAGACTAAGTGGAGACATTGCCTGTTGTAAGTAGCCCTCAGTAGCAACATCTATACCTCGGGGGCAGAATGTCATTCTGTTCCATGTCAACACCATGGCCAGGGAGTTGCTCCAACCCATGGTTGCTGACAAAGTAAGCCCATCTCCAAAGTTGTGTAAAACTACACATTTACCTGGACAAGGTAACACACTACCATAGAACTACTTATCAGATTAGCAGGCCACCACCTAGTGTGATCCTACACCTGAACTAATATATGCAACACAGGTAAGTTTGGATGGGGGAGGGGTGGGGTTTAGGCAATGAGGAAAGAGAGTGATAAGTGTTTACAACACTCCAGGAGCAGAAATGTAGGGGACTGAGGAGGGATGAGATAGGCAGTGGCAGAGGAGGTTGGGAAGGTGGAGTGGATGGAGCAGATAAAGTCAATGTGGGAGAGAAGGACCAGCCATACAGAGAGACAATGTACGGCTACCAAGCTATCCTAAAGCAGGAAAGTCTTTATACCAAAAGGTGGGTCAGAAAAAAAGCTTGAAAATTCAAAAATAAAGTCCAAATGCTAGACTAAATAAATAGGAACAGGGCTGAAAAAAAGCCTTTTTTCCTAGTTCCTTATCATGACAAAATTTGGGTACTTACCCACGGGATGTCCTAGACTCTCTTCTCTGTCTGCTTTCTCTCCCTTGATCATCTCATCCACTTCCAAGACTTCAAAAATCACCTAAAATCCCATCTTCTACAAAAACCTCCCCTGGTCCCCCTTAATGTTAGCATCATCCCTCTATTGATTATTTCTAATTTATTCTACATATACATCTTGTTTGTACATGGTTGTTGGAATATTGTCTCCCTTATCAGACTGTGAATTCCTTGAGAGTAGGGACTATCTTTTATCTTTCTTTGTATCCCCAATACTTAATACACCGTCTGGAACATAATAGGTGCTTAACAAATGATATTAACTAACTTCATGTAGATGACTACCAAATCTATATATCTAGCCCTAACTTCCCCTGAGTTCCAGTCCTATATTTCCAACTTACAGCTAGACATTATCAGTTGATATCCAACCAGCACCACAAATTCATCATGTCTAAACCTGAACCCATCATCCTCTCCCCCAAAGCTTCCCCTTACTCTGATGTCTCTGTTGATGGTACTACCTGTCTCCCAATCATTCAGGCTTGAAACCTGGGAGCCTTTTCTGAGAGTGTGGCACCATGCAAAGAGTTTGGAGTCAAAGGACCTGGGTTCAAAACTAAACACCCCACTTAGCAAACCCCTGACCTTTTACAAGTCACTTTACCCCTCTCACCTTAGTTTTCTTATCTGTCAAATAAAGGAACTGGACTGGATTACTTCAGGTCTCTTCCAGTTCTAGATCTGGGATCCTATTAGGTTCTTTCTGTCACCTCACATATAGTATTAATTGCCAAATCCTGTAGGTTCTAATTTCACATAATTTCTTACTTCTCCCCTTTCTACTCCCATGCTACCATTCTGGTTATATCCCTAATCTCTTCTGAATTATATAATTATGCTACCTTGCTAACTGTTCTTCATGCCTCTTGTCTATCTTCTTTGCAATCCATCCTTCACATGACAGTTTAAGGAATCTTCCTAATATACTACTCTGATCACACCATTTCTCTTCTAAAAACAAAATAAAATCAAATGTAAAACCAAAAACAAAACCCTGCAGTGACTACTCACTGCCTAGGAAAATGTTAATTCCTGATCCTGACTTTAACCTACCTATCTAGTCTTTTCTCATACTGCCACCATTCACATTTTTATGTTCCAGTCACACTAAAATGTTACCCATTCTCTGTTCATGTTCTGCCATCTCTTATCTCTGCCTTTGCTCATGCTATTTCCATGACTAGAAGGAACTCTCCCTCTCTTATGTGTATTTGTTGTTAGTCTTCTAGTTGCTCAAGGCCCACCTTAGGTTTCATAATGCCTTTCTTGATCTCTCCACTTACAAAGCCCCCAGCAGTGAAAAATGATATTTTTCTCCTCAAAATTTTCTTTGAACTTTGTGTAGACTTCTTCTTTTCACTTATCATCCTCTTCCTTTTTATCATGTTTATTTGTATACATACCATTTTTCTCTGTTATACTGTGAGTTCTCTGAGAGCAGAATCTGCATTGGTTTCCATCTCTATCCCTAGTGCAAAGCATAGGTTCTTATACCCAGTAGCTACTCAATAAATCTTCATTGAATTAAATTCAACTCCCAGAGTCAAGAATAAACCAGGTTTAAAATTGCTAGAGAAGTTAATCAAGTATGGGAGCCCAGGGTTATTAATGAATTTGAAAGTTTGCTTGCTCAGCACATGCTAAGGAATCCCTGATTTTGCTGTTATACTCTCTTCTTGAAGGGGAAGACCTGTCAGATGTTAAGATCTATTTTTTTTAAAAAGACTACAAAAATCTTGCCTTGCAAAGCTTTGACACTGAATATTGACTAAATAATCAAACAAACCAATAAAAATGAAAGAGGTAGAGAAGTAATACTCCATAGACAAACTTCACACCTTCCCAATTTCACTAAAGAACAATTTTCTAAGTTAGAAAATGTCAGAATTTACTTGAAGTTCTTTCTTACAAATAAAAGTTATTGCTTTTAACCAACTAGTAACCAAGAAATAGTCTTCTCTGTTTTTAAAAGAAGGGCCATGTGTATTGGTGGCCTGCCCAAGAGCATGATTTTTTCATGGAAAGTAGCCCAAGAGTATGTTTCATGTGTTTAATATTGGATAGTTTCCCTTCATACTGAGCTGCCACCTCACTTCACTGTTTCTATGGCAACATTCTTCAAACTTCACTTTATACTCTGAATAAACAATGTAAACACAATCTGAAGAAAGGAAGGTTTTTCTTTGCTTTTTAGAGCTGTATACTTCCAGAATGCCCCTGTAAAGACATTACTCTTTTCTGGAGAGGGGTAAGATGTTTAAATGTCAGCACCCCAAAATACACTAGCATAAATTACTATATTTAATTTAGTTAAACATATTTATTAAGCCATGCAAAGCAGGAGATACAAAGTTTAGATGCAATATGATATCTGGAGCTCATAGTCTAACAGAGGTTCCCAAAGTGGGTGATACCACCCCCTGGGGGGCACTGGAACAATCCAAGGGGGTGGTAGTAGCCCAGAGCACAATTGGGATGTGTTGAATAAAAGTAAGGGGGCAAAGGAAGCATAAGGAAAGAAGAGAAGAGAAGAAAATTTTGAAAAACCATTCATACATGTTTCATTTGTTGTGTAACAGAGTTAAAGTCATAGCGGTTGTATTATTTTCCAAATAAACACACAAAATGCAACTTATAACCCATCAGTGGTCAAGTCTGCCAACAGGTCTTAACAAGAAAGTGTTGGCGGACAAGCATGAAGCACATTGTCAGGAAATCCAGAATGCACGGGCAGGAATACGTGCATGTAATGACTTGTTTAATAAGTAATTAAATAACTAATAACATACTTATTACTGCAGCTATATGGTGAACATTTATAGCTCAGAAGCTAGCAAAGGCCAGAAATCAAGACTTGTTTTATTGTTTTGTTGATTGTCTAGACAGTTATTGAGAAAATATTAATGATGCAGAATAAATTTAGAACTGTGTCCTGCCTTCCTTTCCTGCCCCCAGAGAGCCAATTGCTAAACATTTAACAGCATAATACTGCTAACCATGTGACCACAAGGAAGTCAATAACCTTCACTGAGCCTCAGTTTCCACAGCTGTAAAATGGTGAAAACACTTAGACCACACAAGTGTGAGCCATGTGATCATGAATATGTCAATAACCTTCACAGAGCCTTAGTTTACTCAGCTGTAAGATGATGATAGCACCTGTACTACCTAATTCACATGATATTTTTCGATCAAAGCACTGTGTAATCCTTAAAGAATTATACAAATGTTGGTTGTTTGTTGTTATTGCTAGTACTATTTACACACTCTTTGAGGGCAAGGTCTATGCCTTCCTCATCTTTATATCTCCCATATCCCAGTACGTGCCTTGCACAAAGAGAATTCTCACTGAATGTTGAACTAATTTGATATCGTATCCCAGTGGTGGATCCACAGCCAGGTGGAGCACTCAAAAGTTCATAAGAGACCTCAGATGCTTACCAGTTGTGTGAACTTGGGGAAACAATTTAATCCTGTTTCCCTCAGTTTCCTCACCTGTAAAATGAGCTGGAGAAGGAAGTAGCAAAACACTCCAGTATCTTTGCCAAGAAAATCCCAAAAGGGGTCAGAAAGATCCAGACACAACTGAAAAGCGACTGAACTATCATGATAATTCACGAAGTGGATAATGCATATCCCCAGGTTTGAGGTGACTCTTGTCCTGATTGATTCTCCCACTCCCCTTAGACTCTATTGCCAAACCTCTTTTTTCCTCAATCCCCCAGTTCCATTCCCATATTTTCCCTTGCTGAGCAGACCACCCCACTTAGTACTTTACTAAGATGGAGGCCATTCCTTGTGAGAGCCTTCATCCACCTCTTCCTCTGAGTCCCCTAACCTCCCTAGGCTTTCAGAACACTGACCTTTTCAATTTCATTTATCTCGTTTTGCCCCATAAGAATGAATATCCTCCAAGGCTCTATTTTAGACCTTCTCATCTTCTTCTACACTTTCTCCCTTAGTGATCTCATTCTCTCCCGTTGGTTCAATTATTATTTCTACATAGATGAATCTCAAATGTATACAGACATTTAATAAATGATTGTTAATTTGAATTCACTATATATTCAAGCTATTAAATTCACTATGGAAAAAAGAGTCAGTTCTGGGACATTCACCAGTGACAGTAGTATGGACGCTTGATACGATGTGGAGAGGTGGAAGAAAGATGAGTGAGAAAGCAAGAAAATGAGGATATATTGAAGCAAGAAAGAGGAGAACACTTGATACACTTTCTAGCTGTGTGACCTTAGGCAAGTCACTTAACCCCAATTGCCCTGAGGAAAAAGGTGGAAGACAAAAGAATTAAGAAGGAAGGGAAGGATAAATTCAAAGTTGCTACAAGAAAGGGAAGAAGAATGAAGTTTGGAGGACCTTGGTTTAAATACTGTCTCTGACTGCAGGTATGACTTTGGACAAATCGTTTAACCTCTCTGGGTCTCAGTTTCCTCATCCTTAGAATGAGGGGATTGAACCAGATGGCCTCAGAGACCCCTCCCAGCCTTAGAGATCTGATACCATCATGAACTCATAGAATTTCAGAACTGGAAGGACCTTGAGGAAATAGAGTGTTAGAGCTGAAAGGGACCTTGGAAAATGAAATCTTGGGACACAGGACAACAGAATATTGCAGTTATAAAGACATTAGAATATAGATTATCAAAGCTGAAAAGAAACCTTCAAACATGAGCTATTTGAACAGAAAATCCTAGGGTGTATCTTCACCCCAAAGATACTTTGCCTCAAGAAGTCTGTCTACACTACTCCCTACAAGGACATTTGAGAGTCCATGTGCCATTCATTCATTCATTCATTTATTCATTTATTCATTCAAACTGCACAACTGAAGTGGGTGTATCTGATCTGGCAGAGGTGTTTAGGGGACTCCGGAAGTGGGTCCCTGAAGTTCAAAAGAAGGAGATAATGTTTCATGAAAGAATTTGAATCATTTTTGTTACTACTGTACTTATGCATAGCTTGTAAATAAGGAGGAAATTATAAAGTCTAAAATCTTCATGTATAATTTCATGCTAATTCATTTGGTTTTGGTTAGCAAAAATTAACTTCCTGTCCATTGCAGAAAAAAAAAATGACAAACAGGAACCCAGGGGGGACCCTGGGGTAGTGGAAAGTACAGCGACATAGGAGGCAGGAACTGTGGGTTCTAATCACAGTTCTGTCACCAACCAACCAGCTGTGTGAAGCTGGCTCTCAGAACTGGCTCTCAGAAGTCGGTTGCTGAATTTTCAGTGTAAGCATAATTGAAATTGGCACACTACTGATCAGGGCTTGAGTTATTGCTTTGTTGATTGCCTAGCCTTAAAAAAGCAATGGAGTAAACGTTAATATAATGTAGATTAAATTGAAAAGTATGCTCTGAAGATTTTTTTTTCAAAAAACTGGTTGTTAAATATTTGCCAACCTACCCCTGGCTTCACCCCAACTTAATCTGATTTCTTCCTCCTCTGAACTCTTGTAGCAAAAATATCTATAAAATTCACTTGTCAATTAAGCCTTTTGGCTTCAGAGCAACTCTTCTATGGCTTTCTTAGACTGTTATTAAAACCTTTTATGTTGTTTCACTTTCCATCAAGGGGCAATGTGGAGTAGTAGAAAGAGACTTGGTTTCAGAATCAGAAGAATCAAATTGAATCCTGCCTCTGCCACATATTTACTGTGTGACTCTGAACAATTTGCTTGACCTCTCAGTTCTATAGACAACTTCCTAAGACTTAAATATGCAGAGGAGGTTCCTATCTGTATCAGTAAAGGGAGTATCCTCATCTGGGAGTTTCCTACAGAAAATCACAGGTTCAGTCTTCATTCCTTTTTTCTGGCAGATATGTTTTATTTCCCAATTTGTAACTGGTTTGTAAACTCCATGAGGTCAGTAGTCATATACCCTTATGTCCGTCACAGACCCTAGCGGTGGAGGCTGCCTGTAGCAGGTGTTCTGTGGATATTCGCTGATTTGGTTACATCTACCTGAGGGATTTGTTTACTCCTACTGTCTTGCCCCCAGGTAACATTGATTCAGCAGAGTCAGGAGCAGCCAAGGCTAGCTAGAATAAAAGAACACCTTGTTGGGCAAGAGATTGCCTAAGTAAGACAAACTGTCATTTTGCCTGCTACCAAAACACTGCTCCTTTCTGCAGCATGTCCTCCCTGAACGTATGAACTTCCCAGCTTGAGACTCTGTGTCTTCTTTCTGCTTCTCCTGTCAGATTTTATGTTCCTAGTGAACTTTCGGCTTGACTTGGCATGGCCTCAAGTTTATTTTCTTTCCAATCATGGCTTGGACCTTTTGGCCCTTTTAATATGAGGAGAATTTTTTTTCTCTCAGGCCCTGGTAATTACCTTAAATCACTTGTGGGCCTCGTTTCCCACCTTAGCATTGTCCATTCTTTGCACACCCACTCTGGACCAAGAAAAGTCATTCTCTAAAGTTAGACTGGGCCACCAAAAAGGTTATGATGTCCCTTCCCCTTTAGACCACATAGGCCCCTGGGGACCTTTAAGAAAGAATGGACCAGGGACAAAAAGCAAATGAAATATCAACTCAATTTAGGTCAAGCATAAACAATGTTTTTCCCCTTTTTGTCTAATACAGAACTGTGATTTCATCAACACAGGAAACTCCCAGTGAGGTACCCCCTCTATCAATGCTGATAGGTACCTGATCTGCAACTTAGTCTTAAAGAGGGGCACTTTAAGGTTATGTGACTTGACTAGGTTCACATGGTCAATATGTGTCTGAGGTGGGACTGAACTCAGGTCCTTCTCTCTATTTTTTTCTTCTCTCTCTCTCTCTATATTTATGTATATGTGAATATATATGTACACAATGAATTGTCTAAATCTACATAAATGTGTAGATATAAATATACAATAAATGTATATATACGCATATACAGCGAATACATATACACATATGTGTGTATATATATATATATATATATATGTATTTTTTTGTTACTGATGTTCACTCATTTTTCAGTCATGTCCAACTCTTTGTGACCCTATTTGGAGTTTTCTTGGCAGAGATACTGGAGTGGTTTGCTATTTCCTTCCCCAGCTCATTTTATAGATGAGGAAACCGAGGCAGAGTTAAGTGGCTTGCCCAGGTCACACAGCTAGTAAGTGTCTGAGGCTAGACTTTAACTCAGGTATTTCTGACTCCAGGCCTGGCATTCTATCCACTGCACAACCTAGCCTTTATATAGGTCTAGGTCTATGTCTAGGTTTAGGTCTAAGTATATGTGTGTGTATGTATGTGTATATACATGTGTGTATTGTATGTATGTGTATACTATACATACGCATTTATATATATTATATAAATACATATCTATCGCTGCAAACCTCTACCTCTACCTGTAGAAAGCTACCTAGATCTATTAATTACTGTCCAGCCCCTTAAAGCCCAATTCAAATAACACTTCCACAGGGAAATCTTCCCTGATCACCTCCTTCCTATCAGTCCTCACATAATACTTTGTTTTGCAGCTCTTTGATGTAATTATCATTCAATATTATGTGTTATAGCCATCTGTGTTAGTATCTTATAGAAGTATCATGAACTCTATTTAGGCAGGGATTGTTTTACCTAAACATTGTATCTCCTCCTACGCTGAGTACTGTGTTCTGTACAGGAGGCAATTAATAAATGCTTGTGGACTGAATTTCTTACGGAAACAGCAAAGAAAATTTCTCAGTGGAAGTAGGAACAAGAAAAGGTCCCCAGCTCCATATCTCTGCCTACAATATCGCTAAGGATTTCCTTGAGGCTTATCTAAATTTCAAAATAATTTGCTTGGCACAGGCACTAAGAGCCAAGGTAATTGTAGGACCTGAAGGAATTAACTCCCCTTAAGCAAATAAGGAGGTGAGGAAGGAAGGGAAGGAAAGTCAGGAGAAAAAAAAAAAGATCGTTACATCTGCCTAATTGGTCCTTCTGGGTGCCTGTCTTAAAAAAAAAGAGCTGTGTAACTGACGATTGGCCCCAGGCATATTGACCTAGGGTGGTTTCACCAAAAAAGTAGTGGAAAAACAAAGAGCAATAGCTTTGAATGTAGAGGCTAGCAGAAGTAAGCCCTTCCAGTTGGCAGGACATGGAGCCATAAGAAATATTTCAACACAACCTCAGGATGAAATGGTCTGAAGATGACTGGTTCTTCTCCTACCAGCATGGAAATCTGTTGGAGATTTTTGGATATACCTTTTTAGGTATAGAGGGCAGAGAATGAGTCTACCATTTGATTTTCCCTTGTAATATAATTTGCTATTTGGTCCTATGTAAATATTTTACTATTTGAATTATGGTCCCTTCCTAGTCTGTTTATAGAAAATATACCAAATAGGATCTAAGTCACATCTGCTTAACTATGATTACCCCTAAACAGTTCACAGTGAGGATTTCCAGAGTCTTGTGGGATCTGTGTTACAAATTAACTCGAGAGACCAGTTTTGTGCTGGTGTAAACTGGTGCAATCCTGAACATACTTTGGTTTGCAGTTATGGAAAAAAATTTAAATGTGAGTTAGGTTTGTGGATGGGGATTCAGCAAATCATTATAATTGTTTATAAATTTTCTTAGAGGTTTCTGAGAGTTTGGCTTGGTTTAGGCGGCAGGAAATAACGGATAATAATCAATGGGTTGCTTGAATCTGGAAGATTCAAGTCTTGACTTCAAAATTAAGCATGGAGCCTTGAGCAAGTTGTTTAACTTCTCTGTGCCTTAGTTTCCTTCCTTGTAAAATGGAAACAATACTTACATTACCTACTCCACTAGGTTGTTGTAAGGAAAATGCTTTAGGAAACTTTTAAAGTACAACAAAAATGTGAATTATGTTGGTATTGTTGCTACTACTACAAATTAATATTATCAGATCCTTCCAATAGATAATCATCTGTCCCGGAAAATTTAGTTCTTTGGGATCTGTTTGAAGGAAGGACTGGATTAACTGATTCAATTACGTTCAACAAAACTTTATTAAATACTGGAGACAAAGAGAGGAAATAATACACAGATTCTACTCTCAAGGAACCTATTGTCTCTTAGAGGATTCCTCTAGTAGTTGTACTTAGAATGAAACCATCAGGGCTTAGGGTGGTGACTCAAATAGGCCTGGAACATATGAAAAGCTGCAAGGCACCGACTCTAATTGGCAGGCCTTCTTATGCCCTTTGGTGATTAGGAAGCTGTGTCTACTAACTTGAAGGGGACAGGAAAAGCTAGCTCAGCTGTCATGGTGGGGGATTCTAGTAGATAATATTGTTCCTACCATGGGGAGAAAGATATGTTTATAAATAATCAGACTAGATGTGCATTATTGTATTATTAATTATTTAGAATGCAGATTTATTATTATGTGGCTGGAATACAGATTTCTTATCTCTTTGTCCTCAGTATAACCATGTGATTTAAAAATTTTTTTATTATTAATACTTATTACTGCTTTTTATTTTCCTAGTAATGAACTAATCCTGCTCTCCTTATATCAATCCAACCCCATAATTTTTGTATGTAATTTTTGTAGATGTTTTGTTAATATCTTGTTCAAAATGTTTTCATCAACCTTCTTTTATATCAAGGACATTAAATGGTCTGGTGAAGCCTGTGGATCCTTTCTCAGAATAATGTTTTTAAATGCATAAAATAAAATACATAATATTGTAAGGAAAACCAATTATGTTAAATATAGTTATAGCGATTTTTTAAAATTCACAGACCCTGACTTAAGAACCCCTGGTCTACATTTTCTTTCTTTGAATTTTCTCTCCCTGGTGTAAGTCTCAGAACCATATTTGTCACATAGGAAGAGTTTGGTAGGATGCCTTCTTCCCTCCTTTTTTCAAACAATTTATGTAATAGGATAGTTAATTGTTCTTTGAATGCTTGACAGAATTAAGTTATAACCCAATCTGATCCTAAGTTATTTTTTTCTCCTTGGGAAGTTCCTTTATGACTTATTTAATTTCTTTTCCCAAGACTGGGCTATTTAAATTCTGCATTTCCTGTTCTGTTAATCTGTATATTTTATATTTTATAAATATTCATCCATCTCATTTTAATATCAGTTTTGCTAGCATTTACTTGGGCAAAATAGATTCTAATAATTTCCTCCGTTGCCTTTTGTTGTAAATTGTTCTTTTTCCTTTTTTATATCGCCAATTCTATTTTCTTTTTTATTTGATAAGCTTAGTTATTGGTGTATCTATTAGTGTTTGTTTCTTCAAGAAAACCAGCTCAGTTTTATTAATCAATTTAATAAATTCTTGTTTTAATTTTAAAAATCTCTTCTTTGATTTTCAAAATTTCTGGTTTTTTTTTTTGTGTCCGGGTTGGTTTTTTTCTTTTTCTGCTCTTCTGGTGTTTTTAGTTGTATGTTCAATAAATTTAATGTTTTCTTTCTCTTGTTGAAGAAAGTATTTAACAATATATATTTTTCTACAAGGACTACTTCAATTATACCATAAATGTTTTGGTATGTTGTCTCATTGTTATAACATTCAAATGAAATTATCTTTTATATGTCTAACTTTTTGATACATTTTTTCTTTAGGATTTAATGATTTGATTTTCATTTAAGTTTTATTCCTTTCAGATGCCCTTTTTATATTTTTGCTTTTCTGCAATTGTTTATGTGATTTTTATGCCCTACCACATGGTCAGTTTTTGTAAAGGTGCCATGCATTGCTGAGCAAATATGTATATTACTTTCAATTCCCATCCAGTAATTTTCAGAGAACTATCATAGCCAACTTTTCTAAAATTTTATTCAGGTCCTTAATTTTTTTCTTTTTCTTTTTATTATGCTTGTCTAAGTCTTAAAAGGATACATTAAGATCCCTAACTATCACGGTTTTGCTATCTGTTTCTCTCTATAATTTAATAACTTTTCCTTTAAATACTTAGATGCTATGCCATCCAATGAATATGTATTAAGTACTGATGTTATTTCATTATCTTTGGTACCTTTACACATGATGCCATTTTCTTCTCTATCTCCTTTAACCATTCTATTTTTATGAGTACGATGTTTTAGAAAGAACATTGACATAGTAGACCACATTTAGAGGAAGATAAATAGGCTATTGAGGAGTCTAGAAACTATGGCACACGTGGATAAGTGAAAAGAAGTTAGAAGTGCTTAACTTACAGAAGAAAAAAAATCGGTCAAGATATGATAGTTATCCTCAAGTGTCTGAAGAGTTTGCACATAGGAGAGAGATTGAATTTGTCCTGTTTGGCCCTAGGGGACACAACAAAGTACAATATATATTATAGAAGATGAAAAGAATCATTTGACCTAGCCAAAAATGGAATCAACTTCCTTTTTAGGGAACTAACTAGTGAATTTATTGTCAATGGAAATCTTCAAGTAGAGGCTGCTAAGTATTTTATAATTGGGAGGTTCTATTAAGGTATCAGTTGGAATGAGTGACCTCAAAAGTCACTTTGAACTCTGAGAGTTTGAAGATTCTTTTCAGAAATAAAATACTATGATTTTATGCCCTTCCCTAAAAGAAGGTGGTGGAGGTAAGAGTAGTAAAAACATTTGGCCTTCATTACTTTAAGGTGTGAATACTATTTAGCTTTAAGGATTTCCTAACTATTAGCTACAATGTAGTTAAGCATCACATGTGTAGAACTTTCCGGAGGGTCCTTACCAAGCTTGATAGAGTTTGGCGTCAGTGACACCAGGAAGGCATCACTCAGACTTTGCCCTGGGTCAGACCAACTTGGGTTAGACTGAAAGCTTGCAGGAGGACCCAAGAAGATGCAAAATGGGGCCAAGCAATGCCCAGCCATTCCTTCCAGAAGTACATACAGCCTGGCACTTGCACAAAGTACAATGTCAGGAAGTAAGGCTGGAAGAATGAGCAAACAGAAAAAGAATCCCAATATACAAGGTTGTTAAGGTGCTGAGGTCCCTTAAGACACAAGCCCAGAAGAAGATATTCAAAAGATCTACAAGAAAAATCTCAACCAAAAAACAAAACAAAATACCATACAACATGGGCAAAAGTTAGACTGTTATTCCCAGAGCAAAGGAAGCAAGATTTTTTTAAAGAGCTCAGAATTATTTTACAAATGATATGACAGTATTAGAGGAAACAAAACACTAATGTAAAATGCAAGCTTTTGAAGAAAGTCTTGAAAAGAGAATTGATAGCTTGGCACAAGAGGTACAAAATCTTGTCCAAGCAACTGAATCCTTGAAAAATAAAATGGACCAAACAGAAATTAGTGACTCCAAGAGATAAGGAATATTAAAATGAAAAGTCTAAAAAATAAAAGAAAGTAAGATAAATATTTTTAAAATTGGCATGAAAACATCAGAGAAAAATGATTTAAGAATCATTGGACCATCTGAAAGCCATGACCACAAAAAGAGCTTACACATCATATTTCAAGAGATCATGAAAGAACTCATAGAACCAGAAGGCAAAGTGAAAATAGAAAGAATCCACTGGTCTCCTCCTGAAAGAAACCCCAGAATAAAAACTCCCAGAAACATTATAGCCAAAACCCAGAGCTTCCAAATCAGAGAAAAAATATTGCAACTAGCCAGAAAAAAAAAATTCAAGTACCAAGGAGCTACAGTCGGGGTCACACAAGATTTAGCAGTGACCACTTTAAATCATCAGAAAATTTAGGATACAATATTTCAGAAGTCAAGAGATAAAGGCTTACAACCAAGAATAACTTACTTAGTGAAACTGTGTAATTCTTCAGGGGGAAAATGATTTTTTAATGAAACAGAGGACTTCTAAACATTTCTGATTAAAAGACCAGAGCTATGTAGAAACTTTAAATACAAACACAGGAGTTAAATGAAATATAAAAAGGTAAACATGAGTGAGCAATCATATGGAACTAAACAAGGATAAACTGGTTACATTCTAATATGAGGAAATGACACAAGTGTCTCCCCAGAATCATCATCAGGGTCATAGAGGGAGTCTAATGATACGAAAATATTGGGAGGGGTGTCTTTGTCGTATGTGGATGATCTTAAAAGGAGAATGCATGGTGAAAGATAAAGGAATATACTAGAGGGAGGAAGAATAAGAGTGGGGGAAATTATCTCACATAATTTGGTTGTATAAGTAGAAGACTATACAAACAAGGAAGAAGTGGTTGAGATCTTGGACAACATTAGAACCTCACTCATCTGAACTGGTATGAATTGATCTCCTTTCATCTGAAAGGAGAAAACAATACATGCATACATACATACATACAAACATAGTTGAGTGTAGAAATACATTCACTGAAAAGGGAAGCAGGAGGAAAAATGGAAAAGGGGGTGCAAGAGTAATAAGAAGAAGGTAGTTTAAGAGAGAAATTAGTCCTAGGCAAAACAAATTCTAACCATGGAGGATGATGAATTGAGAAAAGAGTTTTAAAAGCAAAGAGAAAAGTCTAAGAACCTGTGATTGGGCTCTGGGTAAGGGAAAGAGAAGGGGGCAGGGGAACAGGAGCAGACTTGCAGCAAACCTAGAGTCTTCATGTTAAGTACATTTCTTTCTTGCCATCTAGAATGTAAATAGCAATTGTTTCTCTTCTAGCCAGAAACTCCAAGGGTCTTCCCCTCCCAGACTGATTCTTTTACGAAGGCAAACTTGGCCATCTTTTGCTTCAATTCTTACCTAGCCTTTAATTGTTGAATGGACATCGCCTCAGACAAACTGAGACCTGGGAAAGACTTTAGCTTAAAAGACCACGGTCTCCCACCTCATCCGGGGCCATCACCAGTCTTCTCGACCTATGTCTTGCCATTGGACTTTCCATGACTCTGGAGAAGAGGGTGAGGCTGATAACTTTGTACAGCCCTGTCTCACTTGAATCCAATTCACTTGCCAGTCAAGACCTCACTCTCCTCATATCATTGGTCCTCTGCAAGAATGAAGGACAAAAACCAATCTCATTGCCCTCCTCTTTATAAAGAGGGGACAGGAAACTCTGATCGACACAATGCCTAGCCACAACTCCAGAGGATTTATGATGAAACATGGGGCACCCACTAGCTCACAAAGACCTGGTGAACTCAGGGTGCATTTTGAGACTATATATTTTTAGGTGTAGCCAGTGTAGGAATTTGTTTTGCTTGACTATGCTTATTTTTTTAACAAAGATTTTGTTTTCCTTTTTCAATTGAGGTAGGAAGAGGTGAGAGAAGAGAGTAATTGAAACAAATGATTAAATAAAAAAGATCAATAGCAAAATGAAATAGGGCTGGTATATATAATTAGAGAAATAGATTTACTTTCCACTTCCCCTCTCCACCCCTTGCCTCTCTCTCTCCTGGGAAGAGAGAACCTAGCAGCCAGGAAAGTATAGGTGGGTATCTAGATATTATGGATTTAATTAGATAACTAGATTTCTACTTGTGAACCAGATTTTATTTGCTCCTATAAGTTTTGTTTTATATCTTGAGGTTACTGCCTGATAAGTAAATTAAACTTCAAAGTGCTTCCCTTTGTTTACTCTCCCAAGTGAAAACAGACACCTTAGCAAATGAAAGTACAGGGAGATAGTTGGAAATTTGTGGCAAAAAAAAAAGCTAAGGTGAGTAGATCTAATTAGACAAGACAGCTGGATTACTGTGAGTGGATCACCTTCTACTTGTTCCTATCCACAAGAATGTGTGCACTGCCAATTAAAGGCACTGAGCACCCTACATCCTATAATTGTCAGAAAAGGGAGGAAATCCGCTCTTTAAATAAATTAATCCTTATTCAGGAACTCCCAGAAACTGAATCCTTAATGTGGAGGGAAGAAAAAGCATGCAAAGAAGGAAGTTTGCCACAGTAGTTAGCTATAGAAATTAGTCAGGAGGGCTACAGAGAGAGGGACAGAGACAGAGAGAGAGAGAGAGAGAGAGAGAGAGAGAGAGAGAGAGATTCCTGTGCAACTTGTTTTGAACATCTATTGATGGGAGGAGAATATTCTGTGTTTGTTTTTCTGTCACTACCAAGTAACTATTATAGGTCTCTAACCTAGAAAGTGAAAGGGCTAAAGGAATGTTACCTCTCTTCTTTCCAAGCTAATGAAATATTTCTTGAAGGAATGGAAGAAGAGCTCAAAGAAGACAAAAAGAAGAAAAAATATAGGAAAAAAGCAGAGGAGAATTCTATTCTATAACAGATTGGTAAGAAGAAGGGAAGCTAGGTGGTACAGTGGATAGAGTGCCAGGCCTGTAGTAAGGAAGACTCATCTTCCTGAGTTCAAATCCAGCCTCAGACACTTACTAGCTGTGTGACCCTGGGCAAGTCACTTAACCTTGTTTGCTTCGGTTTCCTCACCTGTAAAATGAGCCAGGATCTTTGCCAGGAAAATCCCAAATGGGGTCACAAAGTCATGATTGAAAATTACTAAGCAACAGCAATCACAAAGGAGAAGGGATGCCTCTTCATGTGAGACAGAGGTAAGGGAGCGTACATGTCTAAAATTGAACTCATAATCCTTCCCTCAAAACCCTATCTACTTCCAAACAGAGAAAGGCACGGAAAGGTCTAGAGAAGGACAGTGGAAGAGTAGGATTTAGATAGGAGAAGAGAGAACAGGCAATGGGGATTTGTACAACAACATCTGGGGGCTCAGGATCACTGGGATGGGGAGAGTAGGAGACATGTAGGAATATGTTATCCTTCGAGCCAAGAGCTCAGGTCGATCATCAGTGACTAGAGAGAAGTTCACTGAGGGTGGGAGGGAGGTTATTAGCTCATTAGAGGATCCCTCAAAGCCCAGCCTTTGTGCCAGCTGGTGGTATCGAGTACTATGAGGCCCAAGGAGCCTGCTTCACAACAGACGAGTAAGTGAAGTTCAATCCAGTAGGGACAGGAGGAGTTGGGAGTAGTCTGAACAGTAGGCAGGAGCTGGAGATTTGAGGTGGGCAGAAGATGGGGATGGCATCTACAGAATTAGAGAAGGTGCTGGGGGTGGAGCCAGAAGCCAGAGACATGAGGCCTGACTCCAGGGCAACCCTTGGGACTGGGAACCCTTGGGAAGAAGACTCAGACACGAGGAGGCCACAGGTAGGTGGACTGGATTCTGGGCTTCGCAGGAAAACCCAGTCATAAGGACAGTCCATGGACAGGTCAGCTGGATGGGGCAAAGCAGTGCTCCCTCAGAGGTCTCAGGGCAAAAACAAAATTGGAGGCTGGAAGAACATGACACAGAAGGAAGGGAAGAAGAATAACTGAACATCTGGTGCTAAGTTATTAGGTATGGAGCTTTTCCTATAGAGGGGCAAGCTGGACCATCTCAGGAGAAAGCAATTTTGTGAACTTTAAGGAAAGATTATGGGGATCCACAAGTGCCATGCAACAAACATCAGAATAAGTAAAGATGAGCAATAACAGCTGATAACTCCTTGCTGAGAGGCATCAGGTTAGCTATGTATTGACCTGACATAAGCAGAAAACTCTGTAGTCATGGAGAGCTTCCTAAGACTTACCAAACCTGATAATTCCTACTCACTGCTGGTGATTCATATCAGAATAAGAAGCTAGCTGAAGAGATGGTGTTTGAGAATTTGAATTTCTAGACTTTGACCTAAAATAAGACTCTTTGGATTCTTGAGCATTGATAGATTGAACCTAATAAGAGTTCCAGCAGTTCCCTAGAGTCTTGCAAAACTCATCAAAAGGGCTTTAAATTGGAAAAAGGAGATGGAGGTAGGAAAAGTCAGACTACATAGATCTACCAAGATTGGTACACAGAGAGAAGAATGACAAAAGAAAGAATCAGTAATTGAAGGAAGACAATATCCAACCAGGGAGCCAACAGTAAAACCCACCATCTTGGATATCTGCATACAAATTTACAAAGGATGGATAACACAGGGTGAACTGAAGTTCCTGACACTAGGAGGAAAATATGACCTGATTATCATCACTGAACTTTTCTGGGACCTTTCATGGCTAGAATATAGATCTAGAACAGTTTCCTAATTTGGGATCTATTAATTCACACACACGCATTCATGGCTATGTGTTAATATATCTGTATAAATAAGCATATATATAAATATTCTTATGACATATTTTGACATAATTTATTTGTGATTCTTTTCAATCTTACATATTTGTTTACTCATTTATCTTAATGTTATACAATGGTTTTATTCCAAATTTCAGGAACATGTGACAAGAGTAGCCCAACTTCCTCTGAGGACCAACTTTAGAGGTTGTTGACTGACTAGTAGTGTCAATAAAGGAAACTTCTTATCTAGTTTGGTTTGAGGGAAAGCTTCACTAAAATCCTTGGTGGTCATCTGTTTAAATGGAATTATATAACTGATGGTGTCTTGCTGTTTCTCAAGTTCTATAATCCTAGCATTTGAAGACTCTGTAAAAGCAGAACTATTTTTTCCATCTCCTCGATTTTCAGCAAGCCCAAGGGCAGTGAATTTCTCTTCTGGCAAAGGCACCTACAGGGCACCGAACTTCTTAGACTCTTCCACAAGGCCAACCTTGGCTACATCATTCTTGTAGAAACACCAGTTGCCTATTGGTGGCTTCACCATTAGGGAAGCTAACAAGGTGGCGAGGTATTCAGGATGGGATTTCAAGGAGCTAGCAATGACTTTCTGGTTTTTAGATGTGAGCTCCCCAAACGCTGACCAGTCAATATTTTTCTGAACAAGGTTTAGTCCAGTCATCCTGAAACTCTTCATTAATGCTAGCAGTGCAAAGCCCGACTATTTCATGCATTTAAAAATATTCTGAGGAGACAGTATATGTCACCAGATTGCTGTACGAATACATGACACACACACAAAATTAAGAACTCCTATCCTAGAAGGTATGCTTTATTCAAAAGGAATGGAATATACTTATTACATATAATTAAACTTCAAATAATGCTTCTTCAAATACATACTAACACTTCATAGGATTCATTGATGGCCCTAATCAAGACCTAGCTGTACAGACAGAGGTGGATATGAAGCATAGTCTGTAAAGACAGATTCCTGTGATGAAATCCAAGAACCCGAAGAGGGCACCCTAAAATAATAAGATCAGAGATTTAAATTTTAAAAAAAAGGAACTTGGAGGTCCTCTCTTCCAACCCTTTAATTTTACAGATGTGGAAACTTAGCTGTTGAGAGGCACAATGACCTCCCAGGGTTACTCCATACAAACAAGTAAGGAGGTGGCAGGGCTTAAGTGTGAACTCATGCCCTCTCTAGAAGATAGCATTTGCATGAGGATGAATGGAGAGAAGGGCAAAAGCAATATTCTCATGGGAGTCTACTAAAGACAACCTGAACAGAAGAAGGAATTAGATGAGGAGTTTGGGGAGCAGTTCAAACCCTGGAAAAGAAGCATAATACTGCAGTAATGAAATATTTCAACTAGACATCTGTTAGAGCACTCTTTCTGTCAAAAGCAGAATGGCCAATAAATATATGACTTGCTTAAGTGTTAATTTCATCTTTTTAAAGATAGAAGATGCAGCAGAGAAAATTGCTCTTCTGCACCTGATTCTGAACAGCGAGGAAGAACGATTTGCTGACATAGAAATAATGGGAGCCTTGTGGGTGAATAACTCTTTGATCATAGAGTTTGTAATAGAAACATAGAAGAAAGCCAGGCTTTCTTCATAGGAGAGAGAGTAACTATATGTTATCGTCTGACATATTCCCAAGATTTTAGCAGAATAGGTTATAAAGAGTTCTGAAAATAATTGGATCCAATGTCCTAAATTTTACTGATCTCTATATAATGCCAGTGTTGAGATGGATGATTTTCTGTGTAAAATGATTTGGCAGTGGTAATGGGTGTGTTTCAAAATTTGAAAACATAAATGCATAATATTTTATGGTATTGTTAATACTCCTAAATTTTCTTATATGATGTGTAATTTGGTAAACAATTGTATCAGCTGTTATTAGCCAAGAACTATTCTTATAATCTAGATATTGTTAGATTAAGAATTGTACTATTTAAAAAAAGAGAGAGAATGAATGAGTTAGGGAGCTATTAAGTCATTCTATCAGCCCAGCCGACCATGTGTTATAATATTCTGAAGTGCTGTAATTTAAGAAATTATAAACTTCCAAGTTTTGTCTATATTTAAGAGGAAATTCACCTAAAATTATTTGTCTATCACTTATGAAAATTATGAGATTGTTGACTAAGTTACTTGGAATTACCGTTTTAATCAAGCATTTATATAGGCATTTTAAAAATGGAAAATTGGTAATTGTACAAAGAAAAGACTTTGTAAACCTACGAGGATTCTTCGGACCATTTAGTCATAAATTCTTATCAGCCTTGTGCAAGAGCTTGTTGACTTGTTGAATTCCTACTGAATAAATGGGATACAAATACTCCTTGCACAAAATGGGGGTGTCATTTTTCCAGCCCGCTTCCTCTCAGGATATAAGGAAACATATTAATTTGGATGCTTACAGTAATTGGCTAGTGTTGAATTTCTAGGAGTTTAAGTGAACTATCACATATTCACTATCTATGTGGGATTCTAGAATATAATTATTATCTTGATTTCTAGTGATATATTTTAAGAGGAAGGGAAGAAAAAGATATCGAGTAGAGTTTTAAAGGCCTGGTAAACTTTGTGATAAAGCTAATTTAATTGGGTATATTATTCTTTTTCATTTAGAAAAACTGAATCTCTTCCCCATTGTAAACACTTTTTGACTAGATGAAGGTGGCACTAAGAAATTTGTGATGATTAGGAATTTATTGTGGTTTTTAAGACTTTGGGGATTTATTTGTGACAATTGAAGACATTGAACACTAACTTAGTTTTGATAAATTCCAATTTAGAAGATTTATTGTTGCTTTGTGAAACTTTAGTGAGTATTCTTTTTTTTTTTATAAATTTCTTTATTTATTTTTAGTTTACCACGCACGGTTCTACATAGTTTTGAGTTCCAGTTTTTCTCCCCTCCCTCCCCCCTCCCTCCCCAAGACGGCATGAAGTCTCATATAACTGTCATGTATAACTTCGCATTGAATTAATTTATGCACTAGTCAAGTCGTGGAGAAGAATTTTGACCAATGGAATGAATCATGAGAAAGAAGAAACAGAACCAAAAAAAAAAAAAACAAAAAACCCCCAAAAACAAAAACAAAAGAGAAGCAGAAAAGGCGAGCATGTAGTGTGCCTCAGTCTGTATTCAAACTTCGCAGTTCTTTGTCTCGATGAAGATAGCATTCTCCATCGTGAGTCCCCTGGAGTTGTCCTTGCCCCTTAGGTTGCTGAGAAAAGCGCAGTTTGTCAGGGTTGGTCCTCACGGAATCCATATATCTGTGGCTGTGCACAACGTTCTCCTGGCTCTGCTCCGCTCACTCAGCATTATGTCGTGTAGGTTTTTCCAGGTTGTTATGAAGTCTGCATCATCCCCATTTCTTATGGCACAATAGTATTCCATTACCTTCATGTACCACAGTTTGTTCAGCCATTCCCCAATTGATGGGCATCCCTTTGATTTCCAATTCTTGGCTACCACAAAGAGAGCCGCTATAAATATTCTTGTACATATGGGTCCTTTTCCCGCTTGTGTGATCTCTTTGGGTTATAACCCTAGAAGTAGTATTGCTGCTTCAAAGGGTATGAACATTTCTATAGCCCTTTGGGCATAGTTCCACACCGCCCTCCAAAATGGCTGGATCAGCTCACAACTCCACCAGCAATGCAACAATGTTCCAATTTCCCCACATCCTTTCCAGCATTTATGATTTTCCTGTTTTGTTATTTTAGCCAATCTGACAGGAGAGATGTGGTATCTAAGAGTTGTTTTGATTTGCATTTCTCTAATCAGCAGCGATCCAGAGCATTTTTCCATATGCCTGTAGATAGCTTTAATTTCTTCCTCTGAAAACTGCCTGTTCATATCCTTTGACCATTTGTCAATTGGGGAATGGCTTGTATTCCTATATATTTGGCTCAGCTCCCTGTATATTTTAGAGATGAGGCCTTTATCAGAGATACTAGTTGCAAAGATTTTCTCCCAATTTTCTGCTTCCCTCCTAATTCTTGTTGCATTGGCTTTTTTTGTACAAAAACATTTCAATTTGACATAATCAAAATTATCCATTTTGCATTTTGTAATGCTCTCTATCTCTTGTTGGGTCATGAATTCTTTACTTTTCCACAAATCTGATAAGTAAACTATTCCTTGCTTTCCCAAATTACTTAGAGTATCAACTTTTACTCCTAAATCATGAACCCATTTTGACTTTATTTTGGTATATGGTGTAAGGTATTGGTCTATGCCCAGTTTTTGCCCTACCATTTTCCAATTTTCCCAACAGTTTTTGTGAAATAGTGAATTATTAGCCCAGAAACTGGCCTCTTTGGGTTTATCAAAGAGTAGATTGCTAAACTTGTTGATTTCACCTATTTGTGTACCTATCCTATTCCACTGATCCACACCCCTGTTTCTTAACCAGTACCAGGCAGTTTTGATGACTGCTGCTGTGTAGTACAGTTCAATATCTGGTGTGGCTAAGCCACCATCTCTAGCATGTCTTTTCATTGATATCCTAGATACTCTAGACCTCTTGTTTTTCCAAATGAATTTTGTTATTATTTTGTCCAGCTCAGTAAAAAAATTTTTTGGTAGTTCGATTGGTATGGCACTGAATAGATAGATTAATTTAGGTAGAATTGTCATTTTTATTATATTAGCTCGGCCTAACCATGAGCAACTGATATTTCTCCATTTCTTTAGATCTGATTTTATTCGCGTGAAAAGTGTTTCATAGTTATGTTCATATAGGCCCTGGGTTTGTCTTGGCAAATAGACTCCCAGATATTTTATAGTGCCTTCAGTAACTTTGAATGGAATTTCTCTTTCTATCTCTTGCTGTTGGGCTTTGTCAGTAATGTATAGGAATGCTGAGGATTTATGTGGGTTTATTTTATATCCTGCAACTTTGCTAAAGTTGTTTATTATTTCAAGTAGTTTTTTACTAGATTCTCTACGATTCTCTAGATGAATTAGTGAGTATTCTTTTTAACATCAGGATAGCTTTTAATCTGTTTTTAAGAAAGAGAAATACTTTTAAGAAGAAATATTTAAGTAAAATCATCTTTTGTTAAAACCTGTTGTGTGATTTTTAGAAGGCCTACTAATTTTTATTTGTAAGCTAATTCATTGCAATAGTTCTATGATATTAACAACAATCGTGTCTGGATCTATTGTGATTAGTGAGATTTTATTGTCTGAGGGGAAAGCTTTTCTGGGACCCTGAATACTCTTGGAATTTCATTCTTAGGTTTGCTATATCCTTTCGTCATCCTTAAACGGGCTCTTTAAGGCAGCAGTCAGCAGCTCAACGAAAACAACATCTGAGACTGAAGGCTAGTGAATATCTGTCCCTGGGAATAAGGTAGGGAGGTTACTTTGGGAAAGGTTGGACACTCCTACATAAGAAATATGTCCACCTGGTTCCATGTGTTAGGCTATATATAATGGTGTAGGCCTTGAGGATCAGTTTTAATGCTATTTAAGTTGTCCTTACTTATAGCTCTCATAACAAATTTTTATTATCAAGGTAGACAAAAAGTGGAAGTTTGCCATTGTAATGCTGAATCTATTAGTTATCAGATTAATACCAAGACATCTAAATTACTACAGGAAACTGTAAGCGGGAAAGATCTTGCTGTTTTGATCTGAATTTGCAGTCATTCCATGGCCTAAGCAAGAGTTCAATTAGTGCTTGAACTTGTGATACGTGTAAGATTCAATTCCTGAAGCATCTTATTCTTTCAGAATGATATAACTAGACAAAGGTAAACAAGCTTGTGAAATAAAGATGTCTATCTATTAAGTTGTGAGGTCAAAATCAGGAACCTCTTTTGTTTATATTTTAAGAAATAGGATTTCAGGACAGACAGTTATGTTAGTGAAGAATGGCAACTTATGAACTATCTTGTGTCACCCTAATAGGAAATCTGATTTTACATATGTTTGTTATTTAATCTGGGATTCCAGCTTATGTATAGAACATGTGTAGAAATGCATGCAGACAACTTAGTTAAGAGTCACCCAAAAATGTTCCCATTGTTTAAAGGGATTCTGATATCAGTGTCTGTGTTTATGTCCATTTGAATATGGTTAACAACTGAACATGTTTTACTATATACTATTATACTGTACATTATTATATGAAACATTGCTTGTACACAATTTGGGATTATTATATTTGCACATCCCATCCCAAGTTTTGCTGTTTGTTATTAAGCATCTTAAAGCAAAATCATTTGGGTAATGTTGGAATGTGCTATTTAAGACCTTATGGGACTGTTAACTGATGGTATCCTGAGTCTGTCTCCAGGTATGATCAAGAATGCTACTGAGTCAATGATCCATGATGCCAGCAAACCTATTGGGTTTTATATCTATGAACTGTAGGTAGAGTTCTCATGGAAAATGACTGGGAGAATGACTATTGGCATGGGCTGAGGTAGGATTCTTCTGGTTCAATTTCCCCAATATGACATTTCTTGAATAGAAGATATCCCACCTGGCTGACTTGAAGCCTGCCTGCCTCAACTCAATTGACTATTTATATAACTTTTGCCTGGAATTGACATCAAAATAAGGGAACACTTTCCCTTATGTCCTTATTCTTCTTTTATGGCAAATTTTTATAGTCATGTCAGAAGATCAGGATGAACACAATATTAAATCTCTATCTTATAGGCTAATACTGGAACATATCTGAGTTACTACAATAAGATGCAGGTATAAGATCTGAGCTATTTGGCCTAGAATTTTAGTCCTTTCTATATTCCAAACAACTAACTAATTATTCAGCCTTAACATCTGTCACTAGCTATATGTTCTCATCTAAGTTAAGATCTTTTAATTTCTCCTCATGGTACGGGGATATTTAGGCAAATGATGCAAGGACTTGTGGAACCAGGATATGATTCTATTATTTAGTTAATTTTATAACTGCCTTGGTTCTGTGTTAAGGAAAGGAATGTCAACACAATTAGTTATCTTAGAAGAAGAATGGTTTGTGGTCTACCTTGTAAATGCCTTAAGGAGACATCCACTTTTGTTAGGGGTTATTTATTTGAACATGGCTAGAAGTTGAACAGGTTTTATTACAAATAAATTACTTGATATTCTCACTGTATTTATATATCCCATCCAAGAACCTTTTGTTACAACTAAAGTTAATCTGGCAACTTTTAAATGAATTCATTTTTTTTTTTACTAGAGTCCATCTTATGAAAAATGTTCTGTTTTTAATTCCTTAGTGGAATTTCATTCTCCTAATGGGGAAATGAATAATGCCAAGTATAAAAATTGGGTTCTAATTTTTTTGTTTGTATTTGTATTTCTTAGATATAACAACATGACAACTGGCCAACTCGAAAATGTAAATTCCCTGGTCTAAAAGTTTCCAAATTTGATTTTAGAATAGAAACATAAGGTTTGAGTTAACTTTCATTATTTGACCTGGTTATTGGCAAAGTAATTTAAATTTGTGTTAAGATCAATTTTGTAGATTTTTTTTTACAGAGAAAGAGAATATCTACAAATGAGCTGAATCTAAGAAGTCCGTCAGCTGGAAACCATTCTGAGACCACGACCAAATCAGGAAGCTGCATCAGGTGATGTGCTGAGGATCAGACAGCTGTATGAGATGACACTTCGGAGCCTTACGTGGACAATTTTTCTTTTACTGTTTAGCCTTTGTCTTTGCGTCTTTTATTGGTAAGGTCTACTTGCTAAAAGGGGCTTCCCCCTTTGATTTTGTCAATGCCTCGATCTAGTTCTCTCCTTTTCCCCCTCACGTTGTCACCCGTCATAAGCCCCATTGTTAAGAACCCTTGACGAAGTACTTGTAACATCAGTTGGTGATTCGTTGAGGAGACATCTCTCAATTAGAATCAAATGGAGGAATGTGAGAAAAGAATATTTCGCTTACATTTAATAACTAACTATGGTATTAGGACCCTCTCCTCCCTTTCTACTTCCTCACCCAGAAATCAGCCAGTGTGGGAAATTTCTCTTAGAGGTTTGCGCAGGCCAAGATCTGATCAGACAGTAAAAGAAATTCTAAGTTTAGGCTAAAGGGTATATTCCTGCTCGTTGTGTTTGCTCAGACAGATCCTGGGAAAATGCTGCTTCTCCCTATTGTTAAGACAGGTGATACAGAAATTGATGTCTCTTTGACCAAAATTTGAGTGACCTAAGTCACATACCCCAAGATAGCCCACTTCCCATTTGATTAACCAATCAGAGTTGAGTAGGCACCCCTTGGGAACACCTCTTCTTTGAAGGGCATATTAAACTGTGACCCCATCACCATTAGGCATCTTTGGTCTAAGAGAGAAGGTCAAATAATCATCCTTTTATTAATAAATTTTTGGCTTCATTAATAAAATGATTACATTGTTCAGAAACTGTTTCTCGAACCTTTTTAAACATCACACCAGTGATTTTCCTAAAGCATAGGTCACTCAACAAACTCCGGGAACTCTCTTATGTCTAGGATCAAATACGAACACCTCTATTTGGCATTTAAAGTTCTCCCCAGTCTGGTCTCAAACTACCTTTCCAAGCTTATAGACACATAATTCCCTTTTCACATATGCTGTGATCCAGCCACGCTGACCTTTATACCACTCCTCAGACATGGTATTCCATCTCCTTTATCTTGGCCTTTGTACTCACTGTCCCTCATACCCAGAATACATTTCCTTCCTCCTCAACTTTAGCCCCTCAGAATCCCTCATTTACTTTAAGGCACAACTTAAACATTACCTTCCCCAATAGAGATACTTGATCTGAGTCCACAGACCCCCAATCGAGTAGATTTCAGGAGGTTCATGAACCCTTGGATTGGAAAAAATAAAGACATTTTTATCTTCACTAATTTTTAACTGAAATTTAACTATTTCCTTCTAAGGACATAATTATGTAAGTTATCTAAGAACATAATTCTGAGAAGGAGGTCATAGGCTTCACAAGTGTGCCAAAAATTTCCGTCATACAACAAAAGATTCACAACCCCTGGTCTACATGAAGTTATTCCTTATTCTCTGAGCACATTGGTTCTCAAAGTGTGGGGATCCTCAAGGCCCCTTTGGAGTATTCACAAGGTCAAGGATATTTTTCTAATAATACTAACACCTTTTAATTTCAAATACAGTAAATATTGACAGGGCAGTTAGATGCCACAATGGATAGAGCCTTGGGCCTGGAATCAGGAAGACCTTTCTGAGTTCAAATCTGGCCTCAGACATTTACTAGCTATGTGACCGAGAGCAAGTCCCTTAACCCTGTTTGCCTCAGTTTCCTCATATGTAAAATGACCTGGAGAAGGACATGGCAAACCACTCCAGTATCTTTACCAGGAAATCCCAAACTGGGTCACGAACAGTTGGACACAACTGAAAAATGACTGAACACCACAATACAGACAGATATAACTCATATAAACAAAAGCTCTTTGGAGGGTTCTCAATAATTTTTAAGAGTGTGAAGGTGTCCTAAGACTTAAGTGTGAGAATCACTGCCCTGGCTGCTCCTGTCTTTGTCCCCAGTTTCTTATTTATCTATTTTGCATAAACAGACATAAATGCAGGTAACCTTTCCCACTCCATCCCTGCCTAGTTTGTTCTACATATCCCCAGCTCTTAGCAAGTGCCTATCACATGGCAGGAGATCAATAAACGTTTGCTAATTGGTTCATCGATTTAATGCCGGTTTAAAGAGTTTGTCTAGTTCCTTGGTGATCAGTAAACACCTTAGCAGCAGAAATTAGGAGGAATGAGAACCTAGGTAGGGCCTCTGCTACGGAAGCGTGCTTAGGAAGAAGGAAGAGAGTGCTGAGAGATGGGGAGACACCACAGAAATACACAGTCATGATGAGCTGGTCCTGACACCCACAATGCCTCCAAATTCTTTCCCCTTGTTCTCATCCCCCCCCCCCACTAAAAATCATCTCCTGTGGTGCTGCAGGTTGCCAGCCCCTACTAGAGAATATTAATGCCAGGGAGCAGGGAAGAAATTGCTGACTCTTTAGAAATGTTTTATCTCCTTCAGGTCACTAGGGTCCCATTTATTAAGTTACTGCTTGAGGGCACTGTTGTTTTGAAAGAAAAAATGTATCTCCCCAAATGTCAGCAGTTTTCTCTCTGCGACAGCAGGAAAAAAGTACTTTCAGCTGAGAAATGTGTGCCAGAGCTAACTTTAAGGTAGTTAATAATAATATTTCACATTTGTATGAGGCTTCAAATCACTTTCACATAACATCATCTCATATAATGTTGGACTTGAAATCAGGAAGGCCTGGATTCGAACGGTGCTCCTCTCTGATACATACCTCTCTGTACCAGATCACTGTGTGATCATAGGCAAATCATGTATTTTTCAGAGCTCAAGTTTCCTTACTTGCAAAATGGGAATAAAAATCTCTGTGCTATCTGCCTTGAAGGGTAGGGATGAATGTGTCGGTTTTACAGATAAAGTAACTGAGTTTGAGATAAGTAAACTGAATGACTCAGGATCCACCTAGTTAATAAGTGGAGGAGTCAGCATTTGAACGCTGGTCGTCTGACTCTGAATCCAGCCACATCAGGTTGTTTCAGTTAAGGAATCCAGCCTGCACACATGGCGATCTTTCATTAGATCATCGGGGTATTTGTGAGGTGCCCAAGAAGAGCCAATTGTATTATTTGTAAAAATAGGAATAAAAGAGTATGTAGAGAAGTGATTTGATCTATATACACAGCCCAAATTTAAAAGGAGAAGTCTTAAAGTTCGTGATTCTGGCCATTTAGTAAGTGTCTTTTCATCGCTAGCCTTTGAAATGGAATACTCGTCATATGTTTGTGCATTAGTATTTGCTAGGAGTCTGGGGGGTTAACGGAGACCGGCTTGGAACTGCCCCATGACTGCTTCATACACATGATTGAGGGGAAGTTGGTTTCAGCAGCTGGTCCTAGAGTATGTGTTTAAATCACAAAAGATCTCTCCATTCCACCCTCTTCCCTTCTCTCTCTTCATCTTCCCTCCCATTATCCTTTCTCCATTCTCCTTTCCTTTCTCACTCCCTTTTGTACTTTTCCTCCCCTTTTCCTCCCACTCTGCATCTTTCTCTCCTTCTCTTCCACCCTCCTTTTCATTGTCTGTCTTTACCCATCTCTCTCCCTTGCTGTTTCTCCTGTCCCTGTCCCCTTCTGCCTGGCTCTGAACTCTCTCTCTCTCTCTCTCTCTCTCTCTCTCTCTCTCTCTCTCTCTCTCTCTCTCTCTCTCTCTCTCTCTCTCTCTCTCTCTTTCTGTCTCTGTCTCTCTCTGTCTCTGTTTCTGTCTGTCTCTCTCTCTGTCTCTGTTTCTGTCTCTTTTCCTCCCTCTCCCTCCTCCCCCGCCCCCGCCGTCTCCCTCTGTCTCTCTGTCTCTGTCTCTTTCTCTCCCTCTCCTTTTCTCTCTCTCCCTCTCTCTCTCTCTGTCACTCCTCTCTCTCTGCCTCTGTCTGCCTCTCTCTCTGTCTCTGTCTCTCTCTTTCTCTCTGTCTCTTCCTCTCTTTCTGTTTCAGTCCTCTTTCTCTGTGTCTCTGCCTCTTTCTTCTCTCTCTCCCTCCCTCCCTTTCCCCTTCTCTTTGATTTTTCTGTTACTTGACTGTCTCACACTAGCCTATGCATCTCCACCGTACAGCTCAGTCGGTATTCTGGAAAGTTTGATTTTAAAACCTTTAAAAAAACAACACAAATCCGACTAGCAATCCCCACGAAAAATCTTTTAAATTCATTCATTCAGAACACACAAACATTACATAACCACCATTAAAGCATTAGTATTACAACTGGGGGCACTTGATTATGCAACGGAATAGCAAATCTCCTATGGGGGACTCTTTTTCAAAGAGAGTTTCAATTGGCCAATTTATTTTTAGGCTGCTGGCGACCATTTCAGCTTCCCTTTCAGCTTTTTTAGCTTCAGGGAGAAGGTGGGTAGGCCATGCTTTGAGATAATACCAAGGCGCTGAAGTTTCAAGGAAGTCATACATAATAAAAAAATTTTTTTCCTTCCCAAAGTACTTGAGAGCCAACCCCATTTTCAAGACTGTCCTGAGAGTGGAGTGACTGTAGTTGAGACCACCTTATAGCAAGCTGAACCTTCGGGTCTTTTGCCCCCTTTGGATGTTAGCTGGATATCTGGGCCAAAGAACACAATGTTCTTTGCTTCTATATCCAGGGAAGGCCTACCTGGCATTGAGGCAAACTCCCTGTGGGCAGCTGCCCAGAGCTGGCACTGCTGTTCCTGCTGCCCTCTGACCTCTGGACAATGGTCCATGGTAGTTCTACCCAGATGCCAAAGGGCCTTTCTGAGGATGCCTGGGCAGCTGTCCATGTTCAAAAGACATATTAGTTCAGTCCTCTGTACCTCTTCCCCTCCCTCCCATAAGTCTGGGCCTGCAGACTACAAAGAGAGCTGGAATTTTAAGAACATTTTATAGCTGCTTCTAAAATAAACAAAGTGGAACTTCTTCGCATTGTCTGCACCTCCTCCCACCCCTACCACTAGACCTCCAAGCTCTCCAAGTTTAGGATGCACTAGAGAAATTCCTGCCACACGTAATGTAGTTTGTTTCTGGGAGGGAGTTTAATTATAGTCTCATGATTTCCAGTAGTCCTGGTGATGTTAGATAATCTCATGTAGTAAGGGGAAAATTCGCATTGGTCAATAGGCCAGTCTTTAAAAAAGAAGAGAACCTGGGAAAGTAGTTGTAAAAATTATGCAAGGCCCCTTACAGCTCCCAAGTCTGCAAACTTAGTAGTTTATATTTGTACGGTGCTTTAATGTTATAAAGCACTTTATTTTCATATGTGGGGGATGGGTTAGCAGCTGATTAACAGGTAGGACCCTATTAACCCATCTGGTAGGTATGGTATATTTTCAAAGCATAATGCATTTTCCTAGTCATCTAGGAATAATTAAGAAGTAGTCCCAAGGTCCAAATCTAGATGGCCACAAGGTAGCAATCCAAGGAGCTTGGGAGCAAAATAAAGTCTGAGTTTAGAACAGCAAATCCAAAGCCCATAAGGAGCTAGGTCAATTATACACCATGGAGAAGGAAAAGCAAAGGGGGAAGCTAATGAGAATTTTTTTCATCCAGCTAAAGGCATCACAACCATAGGCTCAAACACACAATTCTTTACCGGATAAGTCAAATATACAAAAGGCTATAATGTAAATTGTGATAAGTGCACTGAAGAAATCCAAACAGAATCAGGAATAGATAGATTGTACATAATTAGGGGAATCTTGGAAGGCTTCGTGGGAGAGGCGGCACCTGAGCTGAGCCTTGAAGAAAGGGAAAGTCTCCAACAAGCGGAAATGTTGTTGCCAAATATATTATACATAAAACTGAGAATAAAAGAAAGGCGTGTCTAGAGAAGCGATCAATTAACGCATAAACTGAAAGTCTAAAATGTAAGTTCTAAAGTTCATTTCTAGAAAGGGGGAAATAACACAATGAAGAGGCAAAGAGGTGGGAAATGACAGGAAAACATAAGGGTATGGCAAATAAGGCAGCCTGGGTGGAAGAGAGAGTAGGCCCGCTGCGCTTGGATGCACGTATGGGGGAGTGGTTAGCGCTTTAGGAAGATTACGAAGGCACCGACGTAAAGGACAGAGAACGGAAACAAGGACGCTATTAAAATAGTCCAAGTGAGAGATACGGGCCCAAATACACGGTGGCACTGTGAGTGGAGAAGAGGGGACGGATGCGAGAGACATTACAAAACTCCGCTACTTTCCAGGAATGGTTTTGAGCCTGGGTGAGCTTACATAAAAAAGTGAATAAAGTAGATGAACTAGTCCACACTGAGTTCTGATGGGATGAGATACAAGATGACTGAGTGAACGAATGAACAAATAGCATTTTATTAAATGCTTAAATCTAGGCAGCTAGATGACACAGTGGATAGAATGCAAGGCTTGGCATCATCGGAAGAGCTGGCTTCAGACCCTGCCTCTGGCGCTCTCTTGTCGCTGTTCAGTTGTGTCTGACTCTCCCTGACCCCGTTTGGGACTTTCTTGGCAAAGATACACAAGTGGTTTGCCATTTTCTTCTCTACTTCATTTTACAGATGAGGAAACTGAGGCAAATGGGGTTAGGTGATTTGCCCAGGGTCACACAGCTAGAAAGCATCCAGAGGAGTCTTCCTGACTTCAGGCCCATTGATCTATTCACTCTGCCACCTCGCTGTCCCACCTCTGGCACTTACCAGCAAGTCAACCTCTCAACCCCAGTTTCTTTATCTATAAAGTGGGCATAATACCAGCACCCACTTCATAAAGCTGTTGTGAGTATCAGATGAGATAACATTTATGAAAACACTGAGCAAGCCTTAAAATACTGCGTAAGTTAGCTATTATCATTATCACTGTATATTAAGTACTATGTGTAATTCTGGGGATGTACATGAAAAGGCCAAACAGCCTCTGCCTTCGTGGATCTTTTGTTCCAGTAGGAGGAGATAACACATATGAACGAGTGGTAGTCTCAGAGGGTGCTTTGGTTCACAAAGACATAGGGATAGTGAACTACAGGGGAGTCATTTTTTTGGGGGGAAGGCAAGGCAATTGGGGTTAAGTGACTTGCCCAAGGTCACACAGCTAGTAAGTGTGTCAGGTGTCCCAGGCCCTCTTGATTCCAGGGCTGGTGCTTTACTCACTGCACCACCTAGCTGCCCCCACAAAGGAGTCATTTGACCCACCTTTTCCAGAAGCAGCAGGAGTATGCATTTAGTTAATGTTCATGGACCACAGCAAAGGGATGGCCTGGTGGTCTGGGGTCTAGAGGCCAGCTAGATGGAGTGGGTCATGTTGGTTTGTGATGACCGCCTCACTAATCAGTACCGAACATTCCTAGGGTGGTGGTAACAAAGCTGAGTGTGGATGGGTTGGTTGCAGGTTGAGTCTCGTACCGTGGGCAGCATTTCCAGGGTTAAAAGGGAACTTTGGTTGACTGTCTGGTCATGGTGGTGGTGTCACACCTATTCCACGGTTTTGCCAATGGCTACCCCTTCAGACCAAATAAGCAATTATCTCTGCCCGGCTACTCTTTGTGTTGGGAAGATAATTTTTAAAGTAATACAAGATAAATATAATAATAGCTTAATGGCAGCTAGCATCTCTATAGAGCTTCTAAGGTTTGTGAAACACTTTACAAATATTATCTCATGTTATACTCATGACAACCCTGGGAGGTGGGTGATGGTATTAGCCCCACTCTGCAAGGTAAATGCTTTATTATGCCCATTTTACAATTGAGTAAACTGAGGCAGACAACAGTCAAGTAACTTGGCCAGGATCACACAGCCAGTAAGTATCTGAGGTGGCATTTACATCTGGGTCTTTCTGATTCCAGGTCAAGTGTTGTACCCACTATGTCACCTAAGACTGCTATTTCATCGTAAAATTAATGGCTATCATTATCGCCAACCTACCAGGAAACGGAATGATAGGTACACAGAGCTTCAGTGAGCCCGAGAGTTGTTGAATTTTTTAAAAAGAAGTTTTCCCAAGAGATCTGATCAGTCTGTAGACGCGTCTACTCTCACCCGATCGATGAAGTTTAGCCTAGAAATACCGGTTAAGCGCGGCCTGTAGTGACGGTCTGGGGCTCATCAGCAGCGTTTATATTTATCTTATTTACCCAACCAGACTGCATCCTTGCTGAGGGCAGGGAGCCTGTCTTCTATACAATTCTCCCCTTTACCCTTCAGCTGACCAGCACAATGGGGTAGGCTCTCAGCAAATGTTTGTTGGAGGAAAATGAGTATATAAGACTAAGTGAGTGTTAAGGCCCCTTCCAGCTCTGACAATCTGCAATTTCATGAAGGAACGATGCCTATATAGATGGCTGATAGAGATAGTGTAGGGGTAAACAGGCCTTTGGGCCTGGGCGAGGCGGTAGGAAGATGTCCTGAGAAGGACCCCTGAGGTGCGACTTCTAACTGAAATAAAATTGGGACTGATAAGAATTTTTTAAAATAGCCTATAAATAAAAATGAACTTCAAATAAATTGGGAAAAGGAGAAATTAAATCACGTACAAAATAAATTGTAAACAATTTGCCAATTGTTTTTAAAATGTATGTATAAACTTTATGAAAATAATTACGTTGTTGCGCAGTCATTTCAGTTGTGTCCAACTCTTTGTAACTTCATGTAGGATTTCTTGGCAAGATACTGGAGTGGTTTGACATTTCCTTCTGCTTATTTTACAGATGAGAAAACCTGAGGCAAATGGGGTTAAGTGATTTGCCCAGGGTCACAAAGCCAGTTAGTATATGAGGCCAGATTTGAACTCACGAAGTAACATAGTTGTAAAATAGCAATATAATTCTAAAACACAGTAATATAATTGTAACCATACTTTACTACCTTCTATATATTTTCCCTTCTGTGAATATTATCTGATTTTATTGTTTTAATCTATCAAGAAATTCTTGGTCGTCCAATTACCACCCTTCCTCAATACCTTATTATTATATAGAGGTGACCTAAGTTCTCAAAGGCTATGTGAAGGAGATACAGGCTTTAGCAGCTTCTACTAATCTGGAAAGACTTGGACTGATGGATCATCTGTCTGTAACCCAAGAAGTGGCCTAGCTAAGTCTGGAAAAACTCATCCCTCATCCCCATCTATTACTGTGGTTCCAAGGTAATGAAGTTTCCAGACTCAGCAAAAAGCTACAGAAGATTGTCTTCCAAATGCCAGAGGGGCTGCAATTTTCATGATGGAGGGAGCATCCACATAAAAGGAGATAGCTCTCTGAAGCACTGAAGCAGAGCCATAGTATGTGCAAATGTGTTTACTCTGGTTCTGCCTTCTTGTCTCAGCATCACTTCGTGGTAAGTCTTCCCACATTTCTTTATGTTCTTCATACTTGCCACTGGAAGGTCAATTTCTAGCTTTGTCCCATATGGCAGTTCTTCAACAGAGGAAAGTATGATTTCAGTCTGGCTAGTAATCCGGGATACCCACCCAGAAACTCAAGAAGGGAGTTTTCCACGAAAACCAACTTCAGAATATGTCCCCTAGTATCATGTTTAGGGTCTGTGGCAAGCCATAGTAAATCACAAATCTTCACTGGCATCCGATAATGGGAAAAGATGAAAATTGAAAGCAAGAGAAATTGTTTTAAAAAAAATTCTTTTCAACTAAGCTTTTGTACACATAGAACTGAACAAACACCCCTCAGATGATTGGGTGGCGCATTGGGTGGCAATACCTAGTAGGCCTTTGTAGTTTGGTATTGGACCTGTGACATTCGTTGTCTTCAAAGTTTAGTTTTTTGGAGTGGAATGTAAAAGGCCTTTATTAAGCACTTTGCTATGTGCCAAGCATTGTGCTAAGTGCTAGGGACACAAATAAAAAAGCAAGATAGTTTCTGCTTTCAAGGAACTCACATTCTAATTTGGGGAGATGATGTACACAGGAAGTTTCAGCTATAGAATGGGTGGAAAGGTGCAGAGGTCCTTAGGATGCTATGGCAGGACAGATCTCAAAGTCCAGGAGACCAAAGTGATGGGTCAGATACAATGCCCAGGGATCCAAAGGCATTGCATCAGAGCAGATGTAAGGTCTAGGAGTGTACCATCTTATAGAATGTAGCAATGTCCTACTCATTCAAGCAGTGTGGACAGCCTTGTCTTTAGCAATTGTTGGAAAGAGGGTGGTGGCCAAAAGGGGGTGGAGCAGAGACTTGGGGGTATCTAGGCGGAATGGAAGACATGATCAACATCTAGCAAGGAGTCACTTACCCTCTTTGGGCCTCAGTTTCTTCATCCAAAAAATGGAAGAGTTGAATCAGAAGGTCCCCACCAGCTCTGAATCTGTGATCCTATGAATTCAGCCAAAAGAGTCAGTACGGTTTGGGAAGAGAAAGCCTCAAAGATCAGAGTCAATACCCATACATGCTATATAACTAGAAATTCTAGATCTAAAGGACCTGAATCAGATACATAACCCAAGGTGAGCCTAGGAACTAATTTTCCATGTTTCCAGGTTCACTGGTTCAGAAAATGCTTTTGCATTCCTTGAACCTGAGAACGACTTAAAGCGAAATCCTGGTCTGCTGCACTGAGTCATTAGAACTTCTGATGGTCCTTAAATGAAGCAAAATATACAGTTTCAAATAAATCGCCTTTTAAACTGTCAGATAGCATGACTCCATTTGTGCATGTGAAGTGATTCACAGGATTTTTGCTATGAGCTGAAGGCAAGCAGCAATGAAAGAATGGTAAGAATAGGGAAATATTCCTGAAAGGAATGTGAACAGGGACTTTCCATTTCCATTATTTGTTGAAGATTTTGTTGGAGCACTTTCCTCACAACCACCCCTATGATGGGGTTAGTATGAACTAGTGGGGATAAATGACTTATTCTCATTTTACAGGTGAGAATACTGAGGATCAGAGAGGGGAAGTCACTCGCTAGTAGTTGTGTGGGCCAGGAGTCAAGCTCACATCTTCTGATTTCAGGCCCTACCAAAAGACTGGCTAAGGACAAAATTTAAAGAAAGAAAGTTAACAAATCTTACTGGAAATTTTTTGGCAAACAAAGGTAGTCTAGAACGTGGACCACAAAAGATGTAAACTCTGAGTTTCACATTCATAGGACCCTAGAAATTCTCCCTCTCTCCCCTCCTCCCAAAATGCAGATATTTTCCAACTTGACTGTACTCAGGCCCCAGTTACAAGTGTCTTTCTCTTCTTCCCCACACCATCCAACACCCTAGTTGTATATGTATATATATGTGCATATGCATACACACACATACATGTATATATACATCCACGCACAACTGGTGTATTATATATACATGTGTATGTGTATATATAGAGAGAAAGTGAGTGAGAGAGGGAAAAGAAGGAGGAGGAGGGAGAGAGGGAGACAGAGAGAGAGAGAGAGAGAAAGAGAGAGAGAGAGAAAGAGAGAGAGAGAGAATATCCTTTCCTCCCTCACTCTCCTCCCCCATTCAGGTTTTTACAGACAAGGCATTTCATTTTGCTGTCCCAGCACCTAGTATTGTGCCTTGTGCATAGTAACCACTTAACTATTTGGTGGAATGGATTGATTTGAGTAGAGTATAGGGGATTCCCCAAGATGACTCTTTTGAGGTCCTCTCTAGCTCTGAGGTTCCACAAACATTGCAGTTATTTCCTTTGGCCTAAAAGTTTTGCCAAGATCTGTCTGTTAGCCTTCCAGATGGCACTCTGTCTGTTGCCCTACAATTTTCTAGTTCCTCTTCTCTAAGGGAATTACTGAATAGCAGACTGAAGAGAAGTCTTCAAAAAGCACAAGGAGATGAAGGCCATTCATTTCATTTCCACATGAATTTATTAAGTACCTTTTTTTGTCCAAGGCTTTGTTTTGGAATATGCGTTTAATATATGTGTAGAGGCAGCCAAGTGGCACTGGTGGATAGAGCAATGAACCTGGAATCAGAAAGACCAGAATTCAAATTCAGCCTCAGACACTTACTAAGTGACATCTGCTTGTTTCAGTTTCTTCATCTCTGAAATGGGGATAATAATTTTACCTATCTCCAAAGTTTGTTTTGTATTTGTAAAGCACTTTGCAAACCTTAAATCACTGTATAAAGAGTAGTTATAAAAATAATTATTATAGCTGTATTTGTACAAAGGATTACATTTTAGACCAAAGGAAGTGAGCTCATTATGTACGGAGAATAACAGATGACCCCACAAGCAATTAACTGGCAAGTGTTTTTGACACTACCACAATGATACCTCTCTGTCCTATTGTCTAGCCAGGTCTCTTATTATTTCGTATCTGGGTCATTTTAACAGTCTCATAATTCGTCTCCTTGCTTTCCTTTTTCCAACCTGTCCTCCACACAGTTGCCCAAATAATCTTCCTAAGGCACATGTTTGATTCTCCAATTCAAGAAGTTGAAATGTCTTGAGGATTCAATGTCTCTATTCTTTCTAGGATTCGAATATATGTAAGGTGGGAGATAGAATGGATTCACTGAATCATTTTTGATGAATTCTCCTCCCAACCTAATGAGATTAAGTGAAATTGTTCCCCAATCAATTTAATGAGATCTTATGGGGTTCAGAGGCAGGTATGGCTACCGGCACCTTGTAGATTTGGTTTTAAAAATCCTGTCTTAAAAATATGTCTTTTCGAGACTGGGGGGACAGACTCTCATCATAGGAGCCATCCCTCCACTTGGCATAGGCAGCTTCTCTCTCTCTGCCTCTGTCTTTCTTTCTCTTTGTGTGCCAATGTACACCATCCTTTCTCCTGGGAGCAACCGACCATGACTTGTGGCTGAAACACAGCCAGCAGTGTACCAGCTGAACAGCTGGCTTAAGAGGGGAGCTCCTGGGCCCTGAGTTCCTGGCTGACTTCTGCCTCTCTATTTTTTTCTGGGCACTTTATAGACAGAGACTTGAAAGTAGACTTTCTCATCTCAAGAGCTGCGGAACTGAGAGATTTCCTTCAGAAGTAAGTGGCAGAAGCAGACTTTCTTGACCTTTATCTCCCTGATGCTGGTACTTCCCCCAACCAGTGCAGACTGTAACCCATCTATGTCTTTTCATTTTATGTGGGTCTTGTCAGTGTTTTTCTATGCATCTCAGAGAATATCTATTAAATGTACTAGAAGTCTTCTTCTGGCTCTCTGAACATTTGCTGCTACCAGTATAGCATTCAAAACCATCTAATTGTTATCCCTAGCTCTCACTACATAATGGGGCTACGTCCTTTTCCAGTCACATATGTCCAGAATATATATATATGTATATATATATGTATATATATATACATACATACATACACACATGCATACATATATACATACACACACAAATATCTCTTGATACATGTAAGTGGGGTAAGTACAAAGGAGAACTAAAAAAACAAGTACAAGAAATTTGAATACTGATTTCTTCCAGATGCAGGGAGTTGAGGGTGTGTTTGTTATTGGGGGGGGGGAATGGGGAGGGGGAAGGGAAGAGCAGTGAAAGAGAAACTAAGGAAGACTTCATGGAGGAGGCAGAACCTGACCTTTTTTGTGATCACATAATCTTCTTTTATTCATTTGTATCTGTATATCTTTGGCCCTCGGTGAGAAATACCTACAGTAGAGGGTTATCTAAGTAATTTATCTATCCATGAAATAGAGTACAGTGGCCCACAAACACAAGGCCAGGTTTAGAAAAAAGAATCCTGACTCTATGTATGACCAGACCTTTGTTTCCGTTGAGATTACAGTCTGAATGGTAAGCCCTTAGGTACATTAATTAAGATGAAAGAATCATAATTGAATGTTTCTTTTTTGGATAATTTCTTAAAATGGGATACAAAACTATTTTGAATAATTTTAAGAGAAATGGATAAATTTAGCATTGGTTGCTCTAGAATTTTCTATGAATACTTAACTCATTTTCTGCAGCATTTGGTTGAAAAATATTTTTAAAACTAAATTTGTGGAATTCAAAGACTACATTTTAATGTACATACATTCAGATCTCTAAACTCATAGACTTCTAATAGTGTGGGTTCTTTTCATGGTAGACACTATTTATTACTACACTCATTAATTTCTGTGTTTGATACAAACTAAGTCAAATGGAAGAGAAGTTTCTATTGGGCATTATGTCTATGCTGATGATGTGGACACTACTTTTTCTTTTATTTCCCTTGGAGTTTTCTGATACGGTCCCTTGTGTGTCAGTAAATCTGGTATTTTTGTAGGCTACTGAAGTAGTTTTGTGCTGCTATAAATAATTATAGCCTCTGTTATATGTTTTGGAACCATAAAGTCAAGTACTAGTGACATGGCCTCAAGAGGAGGGTGGGAAATGGGTAAATTACTGCAGATAATCAGCATGGAATAACGGAGAGAACACTAGGTCTGCTGTCTAAGGCTCTGAGTTTGAGTCTAGCTTTTTGCCACCTGACAGCTCTGTAATTTGGGGCAAGTCACTAAACCACTTAGAGACTCAATTTCTTCCTCTGTAATATGAAAGTTAAAACAGTCGCATGTTCTACCTCAAAGGTTTGCTGAGGAGAAAGCACTTTGTAAACTTAGAGTACTAGGTAAATGTGAGTTATTTTTCTGAGTTTCAAATGAGACAGTGTACATAAATCATGATATAAATGAGTTATTATTATTATGAAAATTTGAATTGTTAACTATCTTGCAATATAAACATAGGATCTTGGACCATTCCATTAAACTAGGGGAAAAGGACCTTGTTATGAAACCTCTTCTGCAGAAATTTTGTCGCACCATTGTTTATTACAATAATACCATTGATTGAATGAAAACATCATCAGAGACTGTTTTATAATTACCTCCTTTTCCCCTCCCCCCATCATTTTTTCTTAGCCATTTTAAGACTTATAAGTTTGGGTCTATGACTGAAAACACACAGGCACGTGAGCACACACATACAACCCTTGAGAAACAGAAAGACTCAGAAGCTTGAGAAATCTTCATGCTTCTCCTCGGTGGAGTATGTAAAACCTGGTCCCAGGGACTTTTTAGCCAGATCCCTGCATTGGCTTAACTCAGCTTCACCAACAGGTATCCCTTTGGGAAAATGTCTTAGGAGACCAATGCTGATGTTTTCTTGATGGAGTGCTGTTTGTTAGCAAAGTTCCTATCATCTATTTTCACTTCTTCCTCTTGTACTCCATTCTACTCACATGCATTGTGTTATAGGAGAGAGAATCCTGAATTGGAAGGCAGAACACCTAGGTTCAATTCTCTTGCTCTGTCACTTGCTACCTGTGTGATCTTAGCAAGTCATTCAGCACTCATCTAGTACTTTTTATCATCTGTAAAAACAAAGGGTTACATTAAATAGGCCTCTTTCAAGTCTAAACCTTATGATCCCAAATAAGAGGCTAGCAATGGAAACGGAATTTGAGAATACTAGGCACAGGAGTCAGCAAGTTTGGGATGGAGTCAGGTTCTGCTTTTGTTGTTATTTTGTCTGACTCTTTGTGACCTCATTTGGATTTTCTTGGCAGAGATACTGGGGTAATTTGCCATTTCCTTTTCCAGGTCTTTACAGAGGAGGAAAATGAGGCAAATAAGGTTAAGTGACTTGCCCAGGGTCACACATCTAGTAAATATATGAGGCCAAATTGAACTCATGTTCCCCTGACTCCAGGATCCACACTAGTTGGCAAATTTACTAGTTTAAAAACCAATTAGTTTGGCTTATTTACTGTCTCTGGATCTCACCTTGGCATTCCCATTTGTCAGTTAATGGATTGGATCTTAGCATTTAAAGCTGGAAGGGACCATAGGGTTTCATCTAATCCATTGGTTTTACAGATAGGACAACGGAGCCCAGAGAAGTGATTTTCTCAAGGTCACACAGATTTAAGTAAGAGCCAGGGATTTAAGACGATGTCTTCTGATTCCAAATTCCAGTGCTTTTCCCAGGTATCGAAACCATATCTAACATCCCTTGCAGCTCTAAGGGTCTATGATATTTTCCTCATCAACTCCACTAGTTGCTGCAAGATGGTATAGTGAAAAGAGCTTGGGAGATTGGGAGTTAAAGAGGATTTAGCTTTGTATCCCAGCTCTACTACTTACCACCTAGCCAACTGAGACTAACCGCTCATCTGCTCTGAGCCTCAGTTTCCTTATCTGTAATGAAGGTTTCTGGACTAAATTATTTCTAAGGCTCGAATTTCATGACCCTCTGGGATATCTCTGGAAAGGGGTTTGCTCTATAACGTTAAAGATTATCCTAATATAAACTGGTTCTGGGAGGGGAGGGGCACCGATGGTGGTCAGAATGTGCCCTTGTGGGAGACCTAGCTACTCCTCGCAGAAATCTCAAATTCTACATCTGCTTAGAGTAACCAGAGAGAGAGGGGGGGGGGGGGGGGGGGGGGGGGGGGGGGGGGGGGGGGGGGGGGGGGGGGGGGGGGGGGGGGAGGGGGGGGGGGGGGGAGAGAGGGGAGGGAGAGAGAGGGAGCGAGAGAGCGAGCTGCCGCAGGCCGAGGATTGCACAGAAACATTTCATTCCTTTACCCAGGGGGCGGAGAAGGGACTGGGGGGGTGGGGCGGGCGGGGGGGGGGGGGAGATTATTTACATTGGTCACCAGCTAATCCTGGGCGCGGGCGGAGAGAAGCGTGAGGCAGCGAGAGCCCAAGAGAGTACCACGTGTGTATGTGTGTTGTAGTGTTGTGTATGTACAGACACAGAGAGAGGGAGGAGGCGCTGAAGCATCTCAGACGCAGGCGCGAGGATCGGGAACCTTGTGAGAAAGTTACCGGGGGAGAACCGGGGCCGAGGCAGGAGCTGCTCGCCTCCCGCCCCTCCCGAAGCAAGCCGCCCGCGGGCTCTCCAGGCAGGAGTCGCGCCCTGCACCGCGGGCCCGGGTCTCGTTCGGCGTGCCAGCCCGATCCCCGAGCCCGAGCCCCGAGCCGCCCAGTCCCCCGGGCCATTTTACCACCTGCGCTTTGCACACCGGAGGAGAGCAGAGCAGGCACGGGCGAGCCGGTCCGTGGCTAAACTTGAGGAGGATTGCTGACCGCCAGGGGGGTGGCTCCCGGGCGCTGAGCCTCTGGCGCCCGCCCCAGGACCCCTCCCCTCCCGGGGCAGGCTGCGGGGGCCGTAAGCCCGCTGCGATCGTGCCCTCCGGCTGAAGCCCGAGCTCCCCCGGGGAAGCCGGGGCGCTCCGCTCGGCGGCGCCCGGGGGCCAATCTAGCGCGAGGCGGAGGTCGGTCCGGCAGGTAGCTTGTGGGGGCCGGAGTGGACCCCGAGGCTCTCTGGGGAGCCGCCGTCCCTGCAGCCGCCGCCGGCAGCTCCTCCTTTCGGTCCCGGGGCCATGGCTTGCGGAGGGCGCAGCGTGGCAGCCCGGCTCTGAGCGCTCTTCGCACTCGCCTCTTCCCCTTTTGGACTTCTCGCCTGACTTCTCCTCCGGGCCATGAAGATCTTCCGAGAGCCGCCCGCCTTTGAGCCCTCCCTCTCCGCTTGCTTCCTTTCCCCGCATCCGCAGGTTGGCCTCAGGGGTCCCTGCCCATCTCCGACCGCTCCGGACCGCCTGTGCCCGGGCGAGGCGCTCGCTCCGGGATGGCGCCGCCGCCGCTGCCTCCTGCGCGCGGGCTCCAGGGGCTTCTCCAGTCCCGGAACGTTCACAGGAGGCGAGAGATGTGGCTGCAGCAAGTTGGCTTCATCTGCGGGGTGCTGTCCTTGGTGTGCTGCGCGACCAGTCTGCTCGCCAGCCTCGGTAGGTGGAGGAGTGGGAGAATGGCGGGGGGTCGTCCGAGGGGGGCGGAGTTTGGATCTCTGGAAGGAATCTCCGAGGTCACCCTTTGCCTTGGGCGAGGTGCTCATCCACTCCCCCTCCCGGGTTTGTGAGCCCGAGAGTGCCTAGGATTTAAAAGATCTGAAGGGATCTTAGGGATGATCTCGTCCAACTAGGCATTTGTTTTTGCCTTTTGTTTGAACAAAAGGGGAAACCGAGGTTGAGAACTTGAGGGACTTGCCCAAGGTCATACAGGTAGATTGGAACTAAGATCCAACTCCAATGCCCCTCCTCTAACGCAAGGGTAGTTTTGCATTGCCGAGTTCCCTGATATTCTCTAAGTACCACTTTCCCACCACCCCCACACCGTTTGGTACCCGGAGTGTTTGTTACTGTGAAAGGCAAACCTAAAGATGCCCCAACCAGACCTGGTCGAGCTCCAGCAGACGTATCCTGCTGGTAGTGGATCCTAGGGTAGTACCCAGGTGTGAGGACCCTGGCAAGGTGAAAGCTTCAGACAGCGCGTTTATTCCAGGATCGCCTTTCCTTTTGGCTCTTCTTGCCCTACCTGATAAAGAGAACCAAAGGTACCCCGTGCCATCTTCCCCCCCTTAAAGTGCATCACCAAAGGAGATAGAGGGTCTTGGAATGGTCATATTTCATTCCAGAGATTGGTATCAATGTGGGGTGGAAGGTACAGAAGAAATCAGGCAGGGGCAAGGAAGGATGTGCGAATGTGATGCCATTAGCTACATTAATGAATCTTTCAAAGTCCTTGAATGCCATGTCCCAACTGTTCTGTCCCCTATTGTTTGGTGCCCGAGAAAGGCAGAGGGCTATAGCCATTGCCAAGAAGTCAGTCGGTCAACTAGCATTATTAAGCACCTACTATGTGCCAGACACTGAAAAGATCTGGAGAAACAAGTCCTGTCTGCTTTTCAAGGAAGTAATAAGACTCATATAAGGTGGGACACACACTAAGCTGTTATGGCTAGATTCTATTTTAAACTACGTGTACTAGACAATTTGAGGACACTTAGTAAAAGTGGTTCTCTCCACTGCAGACAAAAAAACTAGTTATTTGAATGTCTTCCACTGGAGCAGTCAATGAATACATTGATAATGCTGCTTTGCAGTGTGGATGCATGTGATGCCTTTTCCATCCAGTTACATACTAGAAATAATAAAACACTGAATGGCCCTTAGATGATATATTTATTCCATATCCTCACATCTTACTTAACAGTACTGAATCAAAGATGCTTGAATGGAAAGAGATCTTAGATATTGTTTAGTCCATTTACCCTTTACAGGTGAGAAAATTGAGACCCAGAAAGAAGAATTACTGACCCAGGGTCCCACAATTAGCTAATGGCAAAGCCAAGACTGAAATCCAGGTTTCCTGACACTTGGTCCAGTACTTTTTTTTTTCCACTCAGCCACCCAGAGAGAAAAGATGAGGATTTTACCCTAAACAGAGAAAGATGTAAAATGGTCATTTTAAATATGGACAGGAGTATACTCTCAAAATACTTATGAAAATTTATACAATACTGCCATGTATGTAATAAACTATGTGTGATACAACTCAATGACTGTAGGGCATATTCTATGCATATTCATTAAAAGAATGTACTGCGTGTAGACCAAAGAAATAAAACTGAGTCGTATTTTGCAAGAGTGTAGTTATGGGGTAATAGGAAGGTACTTCTAACTAGAGTAGAAAGGCTGGAGCTGCTGTCTTCTCTCTGCCATTTTACTAGCAGGGTGATTTGTGGCAATTCACAAGAGCAATCTCTGAACCTCACTGTCTTCTCTTTTGCAATGGGAACTATCTCCAAAGGGATGGTGGGAGAAAAAGCACTTTGTACGTTGTAAAGTACCATTGAAATGTGAACGGTTTATTCTATAGATGGGATTCTGGATGACTGAATTTTGTGACTCTAGGGAACGTGCTGAGACATGAAGGAGAAACTGGTGGCCCAGTGGGTAGTGCCAGGTCTGGGGTCAAGAAAAACTGAATTCATTGACCTCTATCTGCCTTGGTTTCTTCATCTGTAAAAGGAAAATAATAAATAGTCTACCTCTCAGGGTTATTTTAAAGATCAATGGGATAATAATTGTAAATGCTTTTGTAAATGTTAGCTGTAATTACCATTATTATTTGTATATAGGACATGAAACAGCTTCCAAAGGCAAATATCGATTACCTGAAGTATGGAGGAACAGAAAGCTGATGGCATCAGTTAATGGAACTCAGGTGGCTAAAAACTGCACAGATCCTGGTAAGAACCGAAAATCATCCCGAGGCATTTAATCCCTTGGAAATCCTGTGTGTGGTATGGCTATGGTGGATAACCACAACATTGAGTTGTGGTAAAAGATTTTTTAAAGAGTAGAACGGTGCCTTTTTGAAAGGTAATCTATAAAGAGTATAATTCCATGTGCTGTTAAGCAACTCAGATACTTTATTCAGCAAGTAAAAGGTCACATGCAAGAGAACAAAATATTACGTTTATTCTCACAGTGCTAAAGGCTAAGCGTTTTCTCCATCCCCTTGTATTTACTCTTGTGTGTGTGTCTGTGCAAGTGTTTGGGGGTTTTTGTCCATCCTTTCCATTTGCCCTTCTCTCCAGGGGCATCCAAGCAGACAATATTCATTCAGAAGCTAAACTATTCCCCTCTCTCGCCACTGCCTTCGTGAATATGTGTGAGCCTACTGCCTGGAATGAACTCTATCTTCGTCGGTTGAAATTTCTTTTTCTTCAGGATCTAGTTCAGGTGAAAATTCTTCCATAAAACCTTCCTTGACACTCCAAGGCACTCAGTTCCCTCACCCTCCACCCCCTCCTTGCTCCACAAAACACACACACACACACACCCACACCACACACACACACACAATATATAGGATGTTAGGATTTAGAACTGGAAAGGACCTTTAGAGATTATGTAGTCCAACTCGATTTTGAAAACAAGGAATCCTGAGGCCCCTCTAGGAGGCAATTTATCCACAGTTACAAAGTTGGGATTTGCACCCTGGCACCATGACTCTAAATACAGTGCTTTTGTCTACTGTCCTGGGGTATCTCTGCTTATCTCCTCAATTTCCTGGGAACTTTGACTCTTTACTTTGTCCCTATCACATTCTACCTTGTATGGTACAACAGAAATATTGTCAAATTTGGATTCATAAGGACTGGGGTCAGATACCAGCTCTACCAGTTACTAGCAGTGTAACTTTGGGCAAGTCACTTAAGCCCCAGTAAGGGGCGGAGGAGGCTCGGACCAGATGGTCCTCTGTGGTCCTCTCTAGCTCTAAATCTCAGATGCTCTAATTTCTCCTTACTCCCACTTGTATCACCCTTATCTGTATACACACCATATCTGTTCTGATAGTTTGAGAAGAGGGATGGTTTCATTATTGGGACTCACTCATTATTCTCTGGCATCTATTACAGGGCATTGCATATAGCAGATGCTTGATAATTATTTGTTGAATGCCGCATCAGAGTGGCATGGTGTCCTCTATAAAAGACTAGATGTTTTTGGTGGATAGCCTTGGTCTCTTAAACAATTTAATTATTGCATAACTAAACTTAAAAATTGATCTCTTCATCTCATACTGTTGGGCTGGCTCCGTTATTAAGGCGACGGTTGATTATTTCTAAAAATAATAATGGTTCAAATTTTAGAGGGCTTTATGGTTTACAAAGTGCTTCCCTAAGTAGAGGTAATGTCAGAGAATCCAGACAACACAGTTGATCACCAGCATGTGCTGGTTTTGGCTTCAGGAAGATCTGGGTTCAAATCCTATCTCCAAGGCTGTGTGACTATGGGCAAATAATGTATCATTCTTTGAACCTCAATTTCTCATCTTCAAGATAAGGCTAACAATACTTGTAGTATCTGTCCCAGAGAGGGTTATTGTGAGGTTTGAGCAAGATAATACATATGCAAAATTATACAAATGTTATTATTGCTATTCCCAGGCATCACATTGTTTTCCTGAGGCGGGCTTTACCTTAACTTCTTCAAGACAGAAGGTATCCTGATTTTTCATAGAGAAGGAGTCCACAGGGAGACAGTGTGGTGTAATTAAAAGAACACCAGAATAGAAGTCAGGAATCCTGGGTTGTCGTCCCAGCAAAGATGCTACCTTGATGTCCTATCAAGGTAGGCCAGGTGCCCAGTGGTTAGAATGTAGGCCTGGAATTAGGAAGATGTAAGTTCAAATTCTGTCTTAAATATTTATTACGTGTTACCCTGGGCAAGTCGTGTAACCTCTGCTTGTGCAAGTTTCCTTAATTTTAAAATGGGGATAATAAGTTTCCTTGATTTTAAAGTTTCTTTAATTTTAAAATGGGGATAACAGCATCAGAGTTATTAATAACTCTCTGAGTTGTTGCGAGGGTCAGATGGGATGATATTTCTAAAGAGCTTAGCACAGTGCCCGACACATAGTAGGTAGGCACTATAGAAATTCTTGGAGGCAGCTAGGTGGTACAGCAGATAGAGTGCTGGGCCTGAAGTCAGGAAGGTTCATCTACCTGAGTTCAAATCCAGCCTCAGACACTTACCTAGCTGTGTGATCCTGGGAAAATCACTTAACCTTGTTTGCCTGAGTTTTCTCCATCTGCAAAAATGAGCTAGAGAAGGAATGGCAAACCATTCTAGTATCTCTGCCAAGAAAACTCCAGAAGGGACATGCTGGACATGACTAAAACAACTCAACAAAAAACCCCAGCATATCAATAAATACTTATTACCTCCCCTTCCCTCATATTGGACAAGCCACTTTAGGCTTTTTGGATCTTGTCTTGCCCATCTGTAAAACTAGGGGAACAGGTAACACCTGCCCCATCATTGTTGTGTGTGTGTGTGTGTGTGACAATAAAAGGAAGAGAAAGTACATAGAAGTACCCACAAAGCTATTTTTGTTGTGGCTCGTTTGTTTCAGTCATGTCTGACTCTTTGTGACCCCGTTGGGGTTTTCTTGGCAAGAAAATGGAGGGGTTTGCCATTTCCTTCTCCAGCTCATTTTACAGATGAGGAAACTGAGGCAAACAGGATTAAGTGACTTGCCCAGGGTCACACAGCTACTAAGTGTCTGAGGCTAGATTTGAATTCAGGAAAATGAGTCTTCTGACTTCAAGCCCAGAGCTCTATCTAGTCTACCACCTAGCTGCCTCCACCCAAAGAACTATAAAAATGCTATAAAAATAAATGTCTGGCATATTATTCTATTACCTTCCACGGCCCTTTCCAAAACATTATGCTTCATTTGGTGTTCTAAGCTTTCCTTGCCACTGCCAACCCTCCTGTGGGTAAGGAAAGGAAGGACAGATATCAAGAAGACAATGGCCCAGAGAGGCTGCTGGAGCTCCCCACCGTGTGTACCTTCTCCTGTCTGTTCAGGGCCTTCTGTTTCCCCCGTTATCCTGTTGCCTCCATGTAACTTAGTCAGCTGTAGCTCTGACTGTGTCACCTGATTTTCCCCAATGCTGTTTCTTCACCATCCGTGAGCGGTGGGTGTATGTGCAGAAGGAGATACATGCTGCCGAGGGCTGTCAGCTCTGCAACTGTGAGAGCCCCAGCTTGGAAGGAGGGGGATGTGGGAGTGCTGGAGCCTCGGTGAATCACAGCCCCCTCTCCGAGATCACTGCCCAGGGCTGGGAGCGTTAGAGCTGTACTCCTTCAGGATCTACATGGTAGCCTCTAAGAGAGGGGGTGAGCAAGGCCGTGCTCTTCAGAGTTTACACGGGAGCGGGTGGATGGGGGTAACGAGGTGGCCTAGTAACTCTTCTCCCTTTTTGGATGGTGCGTTACAAGCAGCAAAACTCTTTCACAAACCGTCCTTGTATCTCTTGATCTGCACAGAACCCGATGAGGTAGGAAGGACATAGATCCTTCTTCTTCTTCTCCTCTTTTACAGAAGAGGAAACAGACTCGAAGGTGCCAGTGGCCTGGTCCAGAACATATAGTGGACAAGCAGCAGACCTGAGGCTTCATCTCTGATCCTCTGTTTTCTGTTGTGGTATTCTTTCTTTTTTTTTTTATTTTTTTGGAAGGGGGATGGCAGGGCAATTGGGATAAGTGACATGCCCAAGGTCACACAGCTAGTAAGTGTGTCAAGTGCCTGAGGCCGGATTTAAACTCAGGTTCTCCTGAGTCCAGGGCACCAGTCTGCTCACTGGGCCACCTAGTTACCCCCCTGGAAATCTTTCTACTATACTTTCTATCCTTCCTCCAGCCTAAATCAGATCCGTAATGTATGTGGGGAGGCCGTATGGAAAGGAATCTGATTCTGTGCCTCTTTGATCTCTCCTTTTTGGCTTATTGTTGCCTCCTGGTCTGGGCAAAATGTGTTTTTTCTCAAGTGACAAATGTAGTATTTCATTGTAGGTTAGCTTGAGCAGGTCCATTCATACAGGCCGTATCTATGGAGCGTTGTTCTTGTGGTGAGCCTCCCTCCCTATATCCATGGGTCTCAGGGCAATTTCCATCATGTTTTTCTAGTTCTTAAAACATTGTATTAGGCAGACACTAGGCTTTAATTCTTTCCCTTTTATGATTGGAGAAACCAAGGTACCAGCAGGGTGAGTGAAGGGTAGTATGGCCCAATCACAATCTCCTGCCCAGCCTCCTGAGCCTCATGTCAGTGTCATGAGAGACAGCACAGGGTAGAACAATGAATTTGGTCCTGAGAATCAGGAGATTGAGGTGCAAATATCATCTCAATCTCTTACTAGCTGCATGACCCTGGCTGAGTCACTTACTTTTGAGTTTCTTCTGTAAGATGACTGATTAGTGCAATTTATTAGCTACCTCAGAGGTTGTTGTGGGGAAAGTGCTTTGCAAACTCTAGAGTCCCGTAGAAACAGGAGGTGTGGCCATAGTAAGTATTATTAGACTGTATCTATTGGTTGAATGAGTGCTTATTGTGGATCTGACCCGGGACAAGTAGGACACAGCGCCTTCTAGGAATTCATTGTGTTGTTCAGTCATTTCAGTCCTGACTCTTCCTGACCCCATGGGGGTTTTCTTGGCAAAGATACTGGAGGGGTTTGCCATTTCCTCCTCCAGCTCATTTTACAGATGAGGAAACTGAGGCCAACAGAGTTAAGCGACTTGCCCAGAGTCTTAAGTGTCTGAGGCCAGATTTGAACTCAGGAAAATGAGTCTTCCCAACTCCAGGCCTGGCATTCTATCCCACTGTAACACCTAGCTGCCCCAGGAGTTTAGAATCTATTGTGTTAGGCTGAATAAAGATTGTACTTCCTCTCCGGATCTGACTTATTATTGACATTTTCAGTGTATACGCATATTGTGTCCCTTCCAAACAGATCTAATTTTAGAAGAGAGCCAAAGGGCAGTATAGCAGTGTAGGGAGGTCCCTAAGTGCTTCAGTGGATAAAGCTCTGGGTCCAGAATAGGGAAGACCTGAATACAAATCTGGCCTCAGATACGTAATAGCTGTTTGACCTTGGGCAAGTCATTTAACCTGTTTGCCTTAATCCACTGGAGAAGAAACGGCAAACACTCCAGAATCTGGGCTCAGAAAACCCCATGGACAGTATTGGGGCGCTATAGTCCACACTACTGAACAAACAGCAACGAAGGCAGTTCTTATCCTTGAAATGCCAATCATTATTGTTTGCATTTGACCTAGTACTGACATTAGGAAGACCTACATAATGATTAAATATAGGAAGACTTCAGGATTGATTGGGCCAGCTGGTGAATGCTGTGGGAGGTCAGTGTGGGCAGCCTCTGGGGAGGTATCATGGCTCATTGCCTAGAGGTGAGTCATTATAAAGATGGAAAGGGGGAAGGTTGTAGGTTCAGATGTCCAGTGAGATGCTAAGGGACCTTAGAAGCTGTCTATTCAATCTTCCAGTTTTACAGATGAGGAAACTGAGGCCCATGCTGATTAAGCGAGTCAAATGATTTGCTCAAGGTCGTATCGGTGATGGGGATTTGAACCCAGATCCCTTTGACACTGGGGCCATTAATAAAACTGCTCAAATGAGCACCAAATTACAGAGGTGTACCCAAAGTTGTTACATCACAGAGTTTGCTACCTTTTTATAATTTGAATTCCCAACCCTACAGGGGTGTGCTGGAGCCAGCTTGTACCAGCTCATTAGAGCCAATGGTTTAAAATTTTTAGAGTGAATATTTACAGTGGAAACACTATAAATCTGGACTTGATTTATTGCCTTGTTAATTGTCCAGACTTAAGAACGTAATGGAAGAAAATCTTAATGCAGATTAACTTAAAAGTGTATTGTAGGCACATTTTTTCTGGGATACTATTAAACATTTCCCAGCACATCCTGCCACTGTCCTTCAAGGATGAGTGACTCAAAGGCACTTCTATGTGGCCCACTTGGAATATGCCTCCCCTCCCATTAGAAATAATCCTTTCTTTGAACTCTCAGAATACTCTGGATCTGTCTTATGCATTGTCACACCTTAATTATATTTGCATGTCTTACCTCCCAGTTTGGACTATTAGCCCTTTGAGGGCAGGGACTATGTTTATTTACTTTGAATCACCACTCAGTGCCTGATACAGTGCCTTGCCCCATTGGAGGGCAGGGAGTGGAGAGAGGAGTCCTTCTAGATCCTCAGCAGCTTTTACTCCCTCCTTTCCCCCACATCCCTTACATATGCCTCTAACAAAATCTTTCCTGTAGATAAAGGGCTGGGCCTGGAGTCAGAAAGACCTGAGTTCAAATCCAGCCTCATACACTAAGATATGTGACTCTGGGCAAGTCATGTCACTGCTGTTTGCCCTGGTTTCCTCGTCTGTAAAATGGGGATAGTCATAGCACCCATCTCTCAGGGCTGTTGGAGTATCTAATGAAATGAGTGCTTTACAAAGCACTGGGCAATGTCTGGCACATAGGAAGCGCTATGTAAATGTCAGCTAATATTATGGTTCACTGCTTGACAGCCTCTGTACCAGGATGTTCCTGCTGGCCCCTCGGATTCCACCTCTCCACTGGATCATAGAGTTAGAGCGAGGAAGAGTTTGATAGACCATCTAGCCAGCCCTCTCACTTTGAACAGGTAAAGAAATTGAGTCTCAAAGGCAGGAGTCACGTACCCGAGGTTACACAGATAACAGATCAGAACCAGGATTTAATGTCCTTCAATTCTCCTCAACCACAATGTTTCTTACTTGCCAACACTGAAGTCATAGCCTTCTCCTTCTAATGCAACTTTCTTCCACTTTTTCCCATTTCTTTATAAGGGAAACCATCATCCTCGAGCCCATTTCCCAGGCTCAAATCTTGGAGTTCTCATTGGCCCTTGTCTCTCCCCCAACATTTAATTGATTCATTCTATCATATTGGACCTCCAAAGCTGGAGGAGACAAGGGCCTGCCATCCCTGTACCCCAAAACCAGCCACTGGCAACTGTCACTGATGAGCATTTATTAAGCATTACTGTATGCCAGGATACATGGATATATGCCAGGTAAACTCAGGAACCCCAAGTGCCCACCTAGACCATCGCCCTGCTGCTAGCCCAGCCCCCTCAGCCATGGTCCGGGGGAGAGGTGACCTGCTGCAGCCCAGCCCCCTCAGCCATGGTCCAAGGGAGAGGTGACCTACTGCAGCCCAGCCCCCTCAGCCATGGTCCAGGAGTGCAGCTCTCATGGAGAGGAACCTGCTGCAGCCCCTTTCTCCTCAGCCACCACAGAGCTCCTGAAGGTAAGGAGGAAAGTCCTCACCCTCCCATGCTTGCAATGTTTTTCCTGCTTCTCACCTACCTGCACTGAATATCGCAGTAGCCACCAGTCTCTTCCTTACCCAATCCATCCCTCAACAGCTGTCAAAATAACCTTCCTAATTGAGAGGGGGAGGGGAGATTGATACTGCTTAACTGGACATTAGGAATACTCTCACTCCCACCTCTCCTTCCAACTTCTGCATTCTGCAACAGGATCGCTAAGGGAAAAGCGCTCTGCTGGTCCTCAGATCACTATATAACCCAAGGAGTTGGCTGCTATACATTCTCAGGTGTTCTCAGAGAAATAACCACACCATTCCCCGCTCAAAAACTCTCAGCCAACGAGTAAACGTAGGAAAAGCATTCATCAAGCACTTACTGTGCACATAGCCCTGTGCTGATTTCTGGGAATACAGAGAGAAAAGCAAGACAGGCCCTGCTTGCAAGGAGCCCACATGGAAATATGGGAAACGACACATAGAGGAAATTCAACAGCAAGTCAGATGGAAAAACCCCATGGTCCTTAGGGTGTAACAACAAAGCAGATGTAATGTCTTCTCATCAATGTGGCTTCTATAGATAAAGCCGTATGGATTTCTGAAGTTGAGTCCCTTGACAATACCTTTTGCAGAAGGAGATTTTTCTTGTCCTCCTCTTCAGTAGTGGTGGCTGCTGAGGGGGCAGGGGCTATAGAAGGCAGAAAGAGTTGACAGGTGAACTCTCTGCAAGGATTATTCCCCTAGATCATGGGCGGGGAGTTGGGCTAGTAGCAGACTGGCTAGTCTGGGAGGGGGTTGTTATTCTCAGGGTTCTTGGGTTCACCTGCCTGTTCATGACAGTTGGTTGGTATTGGTGGAGGCAGGGGTGGCAGGCCTTCTCCACAGGGGATTAAGCTATGGGGGGCCAGGCTAGAAGCAGGGCCCGTGGTCAAGGGGTTAAAAGTAGGGACTGCAGTTCCTGGAGCTCTTGGGCTCTGAATCCTGGCATTTAACAGTCTCGTTTTTGTCCTGTTTTATACCTTTCCCTTAATGAACTGCTGTGGTGGCATGGAGTGTGTGTGTGTGTGTGTGTGATTGTTCCTTCCAAGAATGTCTTTCTAGTAGACACCGATAAAGCAAAGCAAACGTTTTATATGAAAGCATCCAAAAGGGTAGGGGCGGGCGGTCACATCGAGCCACTTCCTGCTATTTAGCTTCTCTTGTCAAGTGTATCTCCTTTTGGGGGCTGGCAGCAGCTTTAGAAGAAAACTGAGAGGCCTGAAAAGATGTAGGGTTAAAAGCATCTGATAAGAGTTGGAGTGCTTTTGGGAACACACTTGTGAGGGCGTGATAAGAGCTAAGCATCCTGTTGAAACAGTGCTGTTTCTCCCTACCTGGAAACATTTCAAGGTTCAGTCTTTGTTTGAGGGGTGATGGCAGAGTTCACTACATTTTAAAGACTGGAAGCTATAGGGACCAATGTTCAAAAGGAAAACAATGAACTGGGAGAGCATGTTTTTTTGCCCTTTAATCCTAGATTTAGAGGTGGAAGGAGCCTCAGAGACCATTTAGTTCAACCTTCCCTCTCATTGTATCGATGAAGAAACCGTCTCAGAGAAGCGCCGTGACTGGCCTCAGGGGCCTCAGGTCACACAAGTTCTCAATAGCAGAGACAGGACTCACCCCAAATCCAGACCTCTTCCCTCTCTGCCATGTGGATGGTGGTTCTAGCTGGAGCTGGAAAGGATGGTTTTTTAATTTTGTTTTTCTTTTGCCTAGCCATGATCTGAGAGGTTGATGGAAACTAGATTTTCAGAAAGGTCCATCGTCTGCTACCTGGATCCTCAAGTCAACTGTTATCATGAAACAACTCTATCTCTAAGGCCAGTTTATGCAATGCTGATGTAGAAGCATATCATAGCTGGAAGGGAACTTAAAAATCACTTTCTTAACACTGTGTGTGTATGTGTGTGTGTGTGTGTGTGTCTATGTTTGTTGGACCCCTTTGGCATTGTCATGAAGTCTGTAGACTCTCAGATTAACACATAAACAAAATAAACAGGATGACAGAGGAGACCCATTATATGGAGATATAGGTAACAAAATATTTTTTTAAGTTCACAGACCCTAGGTTAAGAACCACTAGTTCCTAATCCAGCCTTGTCATTTGACGAGTCATCAACCAGAGGGGAGGTAATTTGTCCAAGGTCACGCACAGACTAAGTAGAAGTGCCAGGACAGGGGTAGCATCACTCAAAAAGGAGGTGATCAAGGTGTGAGGGCACAAGGATAACCTGAGAGGGAGAGTAGAACTGTCATTTAATTGATTCTACCACGGCAGAATGTTGAAAATGTACGTGTCTGAGAAAGGATCGGGAAGTGGGTGAGGAAGAGATATGAAGAATGGTGAACTTGGGTCACAGAGATCTACAAGGCATGGATGTGGAGGTGAGGAGGCCTGATCAGAAGTCACCTTCTGATTTATTTCTTATGACTAAGGAGTAGCCTACTTCCAGAGGATTTATAGATCCAAAGCTAAAAGAAACAATTGAGGGTTACCTCCTCATTTTAGAGATATAACACACAGAACCCAGAATGGCCAATGGACTAGTCCAGAGTCACACAAGTAGTCAGAGGCTGGATTTGAAGCCAGGCCCTGTAAATTGAGAGTCAGTTGTCTTTCCATTGCCCCACTCAGAAAGTCCTGGTTTGGGGATGGCAAACGTTAGGCCATAGTCTGGGCCAACTCTCTTTGGCTGTTCCTGAAAGCCAAGTCTCGTGTAGAAGAGGAGGGAGAAATGCAGCTACTCCAGAGTGGCCTGCAGCTGCCCTCCCTGAGGAAACTCTGAAGGAAGGAGGGTTATTTCAACTAAAACTTGGGCAGTTCTAGATTAGGAAAGTACCATGTTTTGTGGGGCACCCCATGCCATTCTCTCTGATTACATACCATATTTCGTCTCAGGAAAGTTATCACATAGATACCTTGAAAATCATAGACCATAGCACTAAGAGCTGGAAGGGACCTTAGAGATTAGGGCCAATTCTGTTATTTTACAGAGCAGAAACTGAAACCCAATGAGCGGAAGTGATTTGCTAGGATCACATGGCTATTAAGGGACAAAGCCAGGGATATAGATCTAGGTCTTCTGAATCCAAATGTACTACTCTATCTCTTGATGTGGGGGATTTTAAAATGGCAGTGCTCCCATAAGAACCATCGTGGCTAGGAAATATTTTCCCTTACCAACTGAAATGAGAGAATAAGTAGTCAATTTTTTTTCTTTTTTCCCTTAGAATCACCACTTCTCCCTTAGCACCCTTGCCACCCCACCACATGCACACTTCTCTCTCCATCCTCCCTCCTCTTTCCCCCATGGTGAAGCCGCACTGGAGGAGAGAAACTCAATTCTTGATGCCAGCCTTACACTTCCTGAATTCCCTTTTTAGTTTTGAACTCCAACCATAAAATCAGCTGAACATCAAGAGACATGGGCCCTAGTCCTGGCTCTGTCACTGATTGGCTATGTTAACTTGAGCAGGCCATTTCTCTCCCTCATTTTCCTAATATATGAAATTGAGAAAGTGTAAAGGCAACCACACTGGCATACCCAGGATGGCTGCTAGTGCAGGTTCTTTTATCTGGTTTAGTAAGGAAAAATACCTATTTCAGGGGTCAACAGTCTTTCTTTTTTTAATCACATAAAATACACGGGAAATACATAAAAGAGAAATAAAGACCAACAAACAGGGCTCTACTGCCTGAATCAAAGCTTTACATCCACCACTGAATTGAGAGAGCCTTTACCTCAGGGAGCTCTGAACATATGACCACTTAGAGCCTCGACCAGGGAATCACAACCTCTTTCTCATAAGCGAGCCCCCAAAGCAAAAGCTCACCTCTCAGAATATATACTCTTTAGGCTTAGTGCCTAATTAGAAATTAACAAAAGGTGTGTGAGCCTTCCTACAAGCTTCCGTTAATGGGCTCCACATGAGGCCTATTGATGGGCAGGGAAGATCTTATTTCCTATTGACCTTACAGGGAGGTAAAGTAATATGGCATAGTGATGGGATCTGGAGTTAGTTAGAAGATGTAAGTTTGAGTCTCTTCTCTGCTGCTTACTACTTTGGGTGATTTGAGGCAATTTGGTTAATTGCTCTAACTCTGTTTCCTCATCTGTAAAATGGAGAGATTCTAAGGTTCCTTCTGATTCTGAATCTCACCACAACTAGATGATCTCTTCACCTTTCAGGGCTAATATTCTGTAGTTCCAAGTAGATTGGGAGGCAGGAGGCCTGGGCTCTTATCCTGTGTGATCTTCATCTCTGGGCCTCCATTTTCTTATCTCTAAAATGAGTCTGGACTATATGACCTCCAAAGTCCTTCCCTGGTCTCTAACAGTCTGTGATCCTAATTAAACATAGAGAAAAGGAAGATAAAAAGAAAGAAAAGGAGGGTGATACAAATGACGCGTTTCAGGTCCTAAAACTTACCTGGGTGACTCTCTGATGTGTGTGAAACGCCTGTCCATTATAGCAGTAAAAGCATCCGCGTGGGTTGCGTTTCTTAGTATGTTCCTAATACCGATTTGTTTGCAATCAAAAGTTTTTTGCCTTATCCAAACTATCAGTGCCATCTGCTAGCAATCTCCCCAGCTTACAGGCCCATCTGCTAACCACCAACTTACAGATTCCCTGCTCCGACTGCCATGTTGCATACCTCCCTTGATTCAGAGTGCTCCCACTCTGTTTGCTCCAGAACCCTAAGAAGCATTTCTCACAGAGCTAAAAATGGAAATCATTAAATATTACCATGTGTTGTCTTAGGTGGACCACATCCAGACTTGAGTCAATTGAGTACTATTAGAAAGTAAAACAGTGGAAGGAGGATCTTTTATTAAGTCATCGCCCATTATTAATTAAATTGGCCGCTCAAGCATAATATTTTACGTATTTGAAGTGTGCAGTATATTTGAAGTATGAAGACTAAATGGACCAGGATGATTTGCTGTTCCTGATGAAAGAGCAGATGCTGCCTTTTTGAAATGAAAGGAGCTGAAGGTCACTGGAAAGCCTGGAGATTCCGAAGAATAGCTGTGGTCTGAGCCAAGGCCCAATGCTGGTGGTTGAATCATTTAGCAAGCATTTATTAAGCACCTACCAGGCACTGTGCTAGGTTTCTGGGGCTGCAGAGATGAAAACAAAACAGCCCTTGCCCTCAAGGAGCCTGTACAGGGTTTTCCAAAAGCTCTTAAAGCTTAAAAGAGAACTCATTCTTTTGGGACAGCCTGGATTCTGTTGGGGGGAATACATGTACATGTATGAGGAAATACAAAATTTACACAAAGTAAGTAAAAAATAAGTTCAGGGGGACACTAGCAACTGGAAATAATCAGCTTCCTGCAGGAGGGGACACTTGATCTGTGCTCTGAAGGAAGCTAGAAGTTCTAAGAGAGGATTCAAGGAGGAAGTACATTTCCGCTATGGAAGAGAACCTGGGCAAAGCATGGGGATAGGAGGCTGGATGTCATGTATGAAGAACCACAAGGAGGCCGTGTTAGCTTCAACATAAAGTGTGAGAAAAGGAATAATGCATCAGAAACCTAGAAAGAGAGATGAGAGCCAGTATTAAAGACTTGAAATGCCAAACAGAGAAATTTCTATTTTCTCATAGAGGCAATGGGGAGCCATAGTAGCTTTTTGAGCGGAGGAGTGATAACGGTCAGGACTGCACACTGTAGGAATATTGGTTTGGGAGCTGTGTGCAAGACAGTTTGGACAAAGGGAGAGACGTGAGGCCCTCTAACATTGGTGTTGCAACTTTGTTGGTGTTGTCTCATAAAAAGTTGTTGTTCAGTTGTTTCCGAGGCTTCCTAGCTTCACTTGGGGTTTTCCTGGTAAAGATGCTGGAGTGGTTTGCCGTTTCCCTCTCCAGCTCATTTTAGAGATGAGGAAACTTAGGCAAACAGAGTTAAGTGACTCGCCCAGGGTCACACAGCTAGCAAGTATCTGAGGCCAGATTTAAACTCAATCAGAGGAGCCTTCCTGACTCTAAGCCCTTTGCTGTAACCACTGAACCACCTAGCTTCCCGGTTGTTGAAGAGGTTGAGGATTAAAGAGAAATCATAGCTAATCCAGAGTTACTGTGTGAGGGGGAGAAAAAGCCTCACTGAGCAATAGCAGAATCCTTCCCAATACCTGGAGGAATGCTTACTAGCAACCGATGCGTCTTAATCATTGACTATCCAGGGGTAAAGAGAAAACAAACATCTCCTAAGATCAGTGCTGCACAAGTGTGAATAATTAGGCTTTGGGGACTTGGTGAAGGGTTCAGTTCTCAGCCAGTGAAGAAGTCTCAGAGCTACGAACTGAATCAGATTGCGTTGATGCTCTGGAGGAGGAAAGTGAATTTGGTCCTGTGGGTGAGGTGGGCCATGTGGCTAGCCTGTTAAACTGGGCTGCGGCATTTGTGAAAAGCTGGCTCATTTAGGCTCTTTGTTTATTTAATTTTTTACCTCCAATTACATGCAAAAATAATTTTTAACATTCATTTTTGGAAATTTTGAATTCCAAATTCTCCCCCTCCCTCCTTCCCTTTCCCTCACCTCATTGAGAAGGCAAACAAGTTGATATAGGTTATACATGTGTAGTCATGCAAAACATATTTCCATTTTAGTCATGCTATGAAAGAAAACACAGACTAAAAAAAAACCTACAAGAAAAATAAAGTTTAAAAAAGTATGCTTCAGTCTGCATTCAGACTCCATCAGTTCTTTCTCTGGAGGTGGATAACATTTTTGATCATAAGTCCTTCAGAATTGTCTTGGATCATTGTTTTGCTGAGAATAGCTAAGTCATTCAGAATCCTTCATCATATGACATTGCTGGTACTGCGTACATTGTTCTGGTTCTGTCCGTTTCACTTTGCATGAGTTCATGTAAGTCTTTCCACATTTTCTGAGAGCATCCTGCTCATCATTTCTCATACAGTAAGATAATAAACCATCACAATCATATGCCACAACTTGTTCAGCCATTTCCCCAGTTGATGGGCATCCCCTCAATTTCCAATTTTTGCCACTGCAAAAAGAGTTGCTATAAATATTTTTGTCCATAGAGGTTCTTTTCCTTTTTCTGTTTTTTTAATCTCTTTGGGATACAGACCTAGTAGTGGTTGTGTGTTGTGGTTTGTCCTTCTTTCTTAAAGAGGACCCTGACATCAGGGAGATGATGACAGGACATGCAATTGACTTTGATTTGAGTGAGGGAGGGCTGTGCCAAGTCACCTGGCTCACTTTCTCCTGCAGAGCCGTGTGGGTCTAGTGGCCAGATAACAATCAAGGTGCCTGGAGATGGCTCAAGATGCAGTCTAGTAGTGGTGTTGCTGGGTCAGAGGGTATGCTTGCTTTTATAGTCCTTTGGATATAGTTCCCTATTGCTCTTCAGAATGGTTGGATCGGTTCACAACTCCAATGACAGTGTCTCAGTTTTCCTGTATCCCCTCCAACATTCGTCATTTTCCTTTTCTATCATGTTAGCCCATTTAATAGGCATGAGATGGTATGTCAGAGATGTTTTAGTTTGCATTTCTCTAATCAATAGTGATTTAGAGCAGTGCTTCTTAAACTGTGGGTCGAAACCCCATATGGGGTCACGAAAATTTTGGCAACAGTAAAGCTTTCTGAATGTGTAACAACCAAAAATTAATCAAAAATCAAACACATAATGAATCCTAGGTGTTTCTGGCAATGATTGCCCATGTTGCATAGTACAACTTCACTGCAGCCTTGGTTCTGAACACAAAGCATGAACACTTTGCACTGCCCGTGCCCTGAGGCCACACAAACCAGTGACTGCTGCCAAAACTCAAAAAGGGGTCAAGAGTGGAAAAAGTTTAAGGAGCCCTGATTTAGACCATTTTCTCATGTAACTATAGATAGCTTAGCTAATTTGAGTTCTTACCCCTGGAAAAGAAATTTTGTTCCCTAGCCATTTTAATTAATTTCAATGGTCAGAGGTTTGGCTTTTTTTAATTGCAAAGAGACCTTGTAGGGTCACGTAACTTAGGGTGTCAAACTCAGATAGAAATGGGGGGCTATTAATCCGTACATAAGGATCCCTGCTGGCTTCATATTACTTAGTTTTAAAATGTAGTGTTATCTGTGTTTTACTGTATTTTTATCTATCTTGTTAAATATTTCCTAATTAATCTGGTTCAGGCTGAAGTTGAAAGTGTTGTGTGTCCCCATGTTTTACATCCCTGATGTAGTCCATCACCATCATACATACTTAATTTTACATATGAGAAAATTTAGAAACCAGTACCCTGGGTTATACAGGTAGAAGTGGTTAAACCAAGATTCTAACCTAGGTACCCCAATTATAAATCTAGAAATCAATCAGTGAACATTTATTAAGCACCCACTATGTGCCAATCAATCAAAAAACATATATCAAGAACCTACTATGTGCATAAGGTTAAAGTCTCGATTCTGACCTATATTGGCTGTGTTGACCCTGGGCAAGTCACTTGAAATCCCTTAGTACCCTACTTAGCTCTCTGAGACTATTAAGTTGCAGAGAAGTTGCTAACCTACATTGGTAGAGTCAGATTCCTCCTCTGGGAGTTTCTTAAACCAATGAAATCACAGGTTCAACTCTACCATGTGCCAGGTACTGTGTTGGCACACAGTAAAAAAAAAACAAAGTCTCAAGTTCTTTTCTACTGTATTGTGCCATCTCCTGTGAAGAGCTCTAGGAATTTTCACATATGCCATTGATTTTTCTTCTTTCCTGGTGAAATGGGAAAGAACAAGTATTTTCGTTTCCTTTTTTTCAACAGGTAGAAGGTACATAGAAGTTCAGATGCTTGCCCAAGCTCACACAGGGGGTAGATTGTGTCCTAGAACCTTGACTTCTCAACTAGAACCCCATGCTCTAACACATGGTTCATGGGTCACAGCATGGCCTATAACACCCCCAACTGGGTCCAAACTGGGTTAAACATCTAATCTTAATGTGATAATGTGATAATAAAAAAAGAAATACATAAACACGTGGTTTTCTGAGTCAATGTGAAGTCCTCAGGCCCTGGATTTTGTTTGATTTTGACACCTTTACTCTAGTTTATTGGAAGATGTGGTTGTTCTATGCGGGTGATTAGAACCTTGTGCGAAGACTTCTGGAAAGAAAGAACAGCCAGCAGCCAGCAGGCATCTTTTGTGTCCTGGGGTGAGGCAGTGGCATTCAAGACTCGGAAACCCCATGGCAGCCTTCTCGTTAACTTCCCTGTTACTGTAGATGCTCCAAGTACCATCTTCTCCCTGTGAATTAGAGTGGAGATTTGATTTTCCTCCCAGGCATGAAGAGCAAGTAATGAAGCATCATGAGGCTTCTTACATTTGTAAGACACTAAGGATAAAAGCTCTTTTCTCTGACACTGAAATAAACCACTTTAAAAAAAATCAACCCTCTCAGTATATAGAACCACAGCATCCTAGGGCAGGAAGGTGGTCTTGGGAGACAGGTCTACTTTGAGGTAGTTTCTACCTCAGATTGCCTTGTTTTGTAGATACCTCTGTACATTATCTCATCTTTCCAGTTAGATGAGAAGCCTCAGAAGTCGAGGGAATACCTTCTACTACAATGTTAAAGTACCAGCTCAAGTCAACAAGCATTTATTAAACATCTACTGTATACCAGACATTGTATGAAGTACTGGAGATATATAAATTTCTGGTGGGCCCACTTGGAATAGTTTTGTGATTTTTTTTCTGTCTTTATTCAGCAGCATATTAGTTGGAGCAGTGTATGGCAGAAGTAGTTCAAAGCTGAGGCTTGGCAGGGCAAGATCAAAGCTACAATAAGGGCACAATGGACTTCAGAGGAAAGGACTGTGTAGTAGGGATAGTAGGGACAAGATGGCGAAGGGAAGAGAGTGTAGCCAGTACAGGTGGATGGTCTAGGAAAGAGCTGAGGGCTGAAAGGAGTGGAAATCTTGGTAAGGACAAAGAATAGGTTCTGGGGTATACACGGATGAGAAAGAGGTGAAGTGACAAGAGATTGTGATCAGATAAAGACATTTCAGAGTTCATGAACATGGAAGTGGCACATTTGTGGGTGAGGACAAGACCAAAGGTGGGATCATCTCTCTGTGGAGGTGGAGGGGACGAGTAGGTCATGGGAAATGAATAAGTTGAGTCTGTACATTTGAGGGAGTATCAATATGTACAGTTCCGTGTACAAAATTGGTTCTGTGACCTTAAGCAACTCATTTGACTTTTCTGGACTGCCTTATCCATAAAATGAAGGAGTTGGGCTAGATCTGGAGTTTTTTACCTTTTTGTGTCATGGACACAAAGTCTTTGACAATCTGGTGAAGACTTTGGACCCCTTCTCAGAATAACATATAATTGAAATACAGCTATTAATTGTTGCAATATTATGTTTAATATTATAAATATGTTATATAATATATTACTAACATATATATTAATTACATATAATAAATATATAACAATATAATATATAAATACATATTGAAAAATCATATTAAAATACCACTATTAGTCAATCAATATACATTTATGTGCTAAAAGCCAAGGATACAAAAGGAGGCAAAAGACAGTCCCTACCCTATGGGGGCTCACAATCTAATGGATCAAAACACATTTTTAAAAAAAAGTTCATAGGCCCTATAAGAACCCTTGAACTAAATGATCTTTCCTGAAAGTGGCTTCCAGCTCTGAATTCTATCTTTCAAGATCATGTCCAGAGGTGAAATGATTTGATTCTATAAACAGATTCAATTCTGGCCTCACTTGTACACACCCTGTATGGCCATGGGCAGGTTGGTTAACTGGTCAGTGTTCCAGACAGCTCTCTGACTGTAATCAATAGACAAGTTGTTCATCTCTTTTAGTGGAAGGAGTTTCCACATTGACAGTTCCCTAAACCAATGAAATCAAGGGCCCAGATTACCGTACAGCTCAAAGAGATACAAATCTAACTTGATTTTACTATGATAACATGCCTTCTAAAACAACTCCTCTATAGAGCTTTAAGGACAGCAATAACCCGGGTAGGCAGGTAGTATAAAGATAATTATCACCATTTTAGCTATGAAAAAACTGAGGCTCAGAAGAGGTAAATAACTTCTCCATACTTACCCATACAGCTGGTAAAGTGTAAGAGGCAGGGCTTGAGTCCCAAGTCTATTGCTTCTGTCTCCCCCTTTCTTTTATTTTTGGCTGTCCTGGACTGTCTGATTTTATTAGTGAGCATCTTCCTTTACCACATGTAGGCTGAGACTTTCTAGGTAACTTCCAGTTTTAGCAAGTTGCTGGGGCCACCAAAAGATTAAGAGATTTGCCAAGGGTCACCCAGCTAAGCATGTGTCAGAGGATTGCTCCCATGTGGTCCTCGCATCTTTGGGAAATAGAACTATGATCCCCATTAATCAGATCAGGACAATTGAGGCTGAGAAGCTGTGATGTCAAATTCCCACTGCTTACAAATAGTGGAACTGGACTGAAATCCAGGCCATAAACTTCCACCACAGTATGGCGCCTCTCATTGGATAACCCATTGCCAAGTTTACTAGCCTTCATTTTGGAAGGAAGAAAGAAAATCAATATTCATTAAGTACTTAGTATGTGCCAGGCATATATTTTTTAAAATTTTTATTTTTTGAAGGGGGAACCTCTTCCCAGGCACTAGCTTAAGTTTTTGTGCTGTGGTCAAAGTTCATTTGTTCTTGGTCTCTTTTCAGTAGGCTTTGTATTGTCTTCAGGTAGGGGTTGTGTGGTGTGGAATAGACTAGATCTGTAATTTCCAGATGATGAAACTCCCTGTATCGGGGCAGATAGGCGCCATTCTCTTATAGTCTTAAGAGAGTTTCCTAGAGCGCTGAAAAGTTGTGACTTGCCCAAGGTCATATAGTCAATAAGCAACAGAGGTTAGATGTGAACCCAGGTTTTCCTGGCTTAAAGCCCTCTCCAGCACCCAACACCCATCCACTATACCACTCTGGTCCTCTTGAGTTGAATACCATGATTCAGTAATACCTGGATCTGAGCCCTAACTCTGTTACTAATTTCTGGGGGAATCTTGGGTAAAAACAAAGGCCTCCATTTCCTCATTCATAAGAAGAACCTCTCAGGGTTCATAGGATCATAGGAATTAGTTCTAGAAGGGAAGAGATTGCCAAGTCCTGGAAATGGACTTAAATTCAAGTGCATGCCTTCTGCTATATCATGCCATCTCTCATTTAGTCATGTATCACCATTCTCTAGCCTTGAATTTTAAAAGAAGAGGAAACTGAAATCCCAGAAAAGGAAGTGACTTGATCAAGGTCTCATTAGTAATACAAGTCAGAGTCTAGATTCAAACTCAGGTTCATTTCTTTCAGAGCCAGTGGTCTTTCTGCAACTGCAACATGATTGAGTGATGGGTAATACAGCAATTTGCAAAGTATTCAGTGTTACACAAATGTAAGATGGTATTCCTCAAGCTAAATAATTTCATTTTCTGTAACCTTTCCTCCAACTCTTCACCCTCTTAATCACCTCTGAGCCTCCTCTGAGCACTTTCTCCATTCTCCTTGACTTGTGTAACCCAGGACTGCGTGGGCCCCTTTTTAGGAAGAGTGTGTCCAATGCTGAACACAGTGGGAGGTTTGATTTCATACTACAGTGTGCACTGTTCCCTTTTAAATCACAGGGGTCAGTTGTCATCTACTATGACCAATGGATCTACATAAGTTTTCTCCAGAACACAAATACTCCACCCCCATCATATTTATAGATAGGTACCACCTTCTACATTATGGCAACCAAATTTATTATACATTTCATAGCAGCAAGACATTATGCTCCTCCACAGTTTCAGGGTCACAGATCCACTCTTTAGCACTTTTATTTCAGGCTTTAGATTCATATTCAAAAAGATAATTTTAATGACTAGGTTTACTCCTGACAAAGAGATAAGAAAATATACCTGAAGTGGGGGATTATGGGTATGGAAAATTGTGTTTACTGGGTAGATGTGGTTTTTTTTGGGGGTGGAATGCTTTTTTCCTCCTTTGTTATAAGGGGTGGCCCTCTGGTAAGGGAGGGTTATATTCAGAAATGAAAAATATGTCAAAGCAAAAAATATTAATAATTTTTAAAAATTTATTAAAAGTATTTTTAAAATACTGATAAGAATAATGAGGAATTAATGAAATTGGAAGTATTGTTCATTATGTGGTATAGTGTCTGGATCAGGAATCAAAGTCTTGTAGCATCTAGGACAGGGCCTTGAACAAAGTAGACTTAGTGTTTCTTTGTTTATGGCCCATTGACGTTATGGTTTCATTGACGTAGGGAACTCCAGGTGGGGAAAATTCCTCTCACAGGGTTGAAAACAAGTTCAGCAACTTATATAACCTTAGACTGTTGCCCAGAGAGGGTAAGGGCTCACCTAAGGTCACAGAAAAAGCTGGTATGTGTCAAAAGCAGGGAACTGACTCAGTCATCCCCATTTCAAGGCCAGCTCTCTGCCTGCTCTGCCCACTATCCTTGAATGGGTTTGGAATTCCAGTTCCCCCATGTGCTAGTCTTATAACCTGGAACAAGTCATTAGAATCTCAGTTTCATTATCATCTTCATTCTCATCTGTAAAATGGGCCCGTAGATAATATTTTCCCAGCAGTCCTCACGGAGCGGTTGTGAGGATCAGTTGAGATTATGAATGTAATCTACTCAAATGTCAAGTAGTGTTATGTGAAAAAGATACCTGGCCTTCTTTTCAGGAGGATAGAAATGGACTTTTGTTTCCTTTCCATCTCATTTTCTGCCCTTCTATAATCACCATTCCTCTGGAGAGACCCTATATAGAGCCAGTTGAGGGCTCTGAAGGAAGGTAGTATTATAGAAGGAGGAGGAGGAGGGGGAGGAAGAGGAGGAGCAGGACTGGACTTAGGGGACCTGAATTGATGTCCGGGCTGGAACGCTTACTAGTCATATAACCGCGGGCACATCACTCCTCTTTGAGCCTTAGTTTCCTTATCTGTAAAAAAGAATAAATGATAATTTATTTTTTACCAACTTCACGTAAGTGAAGAAAATGCTTCGTAAACTTTGGAGGGTTCCATAAATGCGCCTTGCCATTATTCCATAACACAGTATATAGAACATTCTGCTTACATAGTAAATAATTCTAATTATCAAACACTGGTATATATAGATAATAGGATGCTGTCCTTTCTCATCTTTACTTCTAGGCTTCCTTGGCTATCTTCAAGTCCCAGCTAAAATCCTGCCTTCTATGAGACACCTTTCCAGTCCCCCTTCATGCTAGCACTGTCTTTGCTTTGTTAATTATCTCCAATTTATATATACATATATGTGTGTATGTATGTATATGTGTGTATATGTATATATACATACATATACACATGCATTGTTGTCATTTTTGTTCAGTTGTTTCAGTTGTGTCCTACTCATCATGACCCCATTTGGGGTTTTCTTGGCAAAGATACAGGAGCAGTTTGCCATTTCCTTCTCCAGCTCATTTTACAGATGAAGGAACTCAGGCAAACAGGATTAAGTGACTTGTCCAGGGTCACACAGCTAGTAAGTGTCTGAGGCCAGATTCTAGTTCTAGCGCTCTATCCACTGTGCCACCTTGCTGCTACATCTACATCTCTATGTGTGTGTATGTATATGTGTGTATATGCATACACATGTATATAAGTACGTATATGGTTTGCACATAGTCATTTGCTTCCCCCATTAGACTGTGAGTTCCTTGAGAGCAAGGACTATCTTTTGCCTTTTTTTGAATCCCCGGTGCTTATTACAGTGCCTGGCACACAGTAGGCACTTAATAAATGTTTAATGGCCGACTATCATGGGTGTTATACAATGCAACAAAATTCCAGAATTTTGACTTGGAAGAGATCAGCAGCCACCCAGTCCAACTGATACCCAGTACAAAATCTCAGCACACGTGAGGTTTTCAAATTTTCTAGGCTCGCAGCCCCTTACTTTCTCGATAACTTTTTTCATGACACTCAGGCCAAAAGAAATGCCCAACAGTTTGGGTTATTAAGCTTTTTAAGTCTTGTATCCAAACTACGTAATAGCCATTTGAAAAAATAATAAATATGATTTTTAAAAAATATTTTATTTCATTCTTAAGCAACTACAGGTACTTACTAATGGGATCTATGAGCCTGTTTGGATGCTACACAACTTCTCAAACCTTGGAATCGTTAGACACAGCCACCCTCATTTCCTGTTCCACATTGATTTTCTGCAAGCACTTGCTTTTTTATCACAGAAACCACCGCCACCACCAAAAACCCAGCTTTGCAAAGATATGAGGTCACAAATGAGAAAGTTCAAGGAGTTACCGGTATGGCCCAAAGCACAAGTACCTGAAAAACTGTCTCAAACACTAGAAAATTTCTTGAGAAGGAATGTAACCTAATCTAATGTTAAAATGGAGCTACCCTCAGCCGCTGACACGTTCTACAGATAGTTGTATTTTCCTCAAAAATATAAAATATCCTGAGACTGCACAATTTGGGAAGTGTAGCTCTGCATTATACCTCACAAGAGTCATAGGACAGGGATTTTAAAGCTGAGATCCAGAGACCCCCAAAGGATTGATGGATAGATTTGGGGCCAGGGTGTCTATAAACTTGGCTGAAATAGCCCACTACCTTCCTGAGGTGGGGTCTGTTACACTTTTGCATAGCTCTAATTGTTGAGAGCAACTCAGCAGTGTGGTAGAGTGCCAGGCTGGGAGTCAGGAAGACTTGAGTTCAAATGTGCCCTCAGACACTTCCTAGCTGTGTGATCCTGGTGGGCAAATCACTTAACCCTGCTTGCCTCTGTTTCTTCATCTGTAAAATGAGCTGGAGAAAGAAATGGCTAACCACTCCACTATTTTTTGCCAAGAAAACCCCAAATGGGGTCATGAAGACTAGGACAGAGCTGAAAAGTGACTGAACAACACCAAACGGTTAGGATGTTTTCCTTAACATCAAGCTCGACTTTGACTCTTTCATTTTCCACCCGTTGCTACTAATTTAACCTCCTGGGGACAAACAGAAGAATTCTGAGCCCCTGTCCACATACCTTCAAACACTTGGAAACAGAGTCTAGGTGATATATTGTGGCGGAAAGAAACCTAAATTTGGATTTTAAAAACCTGAGTTCCAGTCCTAGCTCTTCCCCTATTTGCGTGATCTTAAACACTTTCCCTTTTCTTGGTCTCATTTTCCTTATATAGAAATGAGCAGGTTAGACTGGGTAATCTCTAGGTTTGGTTCCTTCTAGCTGGAATCATTTATGATTTTGACTTATTCTGGGCTTAGGGAAAAAGCCAAAAATTTGAGATGCCTTGTTTTAAAAATGTTCTCTTCTGTTTAGGGAAATACAGTACCGGGAGGAAGTAGAAATTCAAGGTGGAATTGAAAGAATAACGATAAAGGCGATTAATGGAATAGATAGAATGATTTATAAAGACAGATTAAAGGCGCTAAGTAGCTCTAGCTTTCCTAAGCCCCAGTGAAAAAAGAGATATGTTAACAGTGCAAACACCAGAGAGTGTTTAGGGATAATTTTGCAGAGCAGGAGTGACCTAAAGAGAGAATGAAATCAAATTGAGGGAAGAAAAAAAAAATAAGCTGGCTGTTATAAATAGCCCACGACTGAATCCCAGAATCTGGGGAAGCCTCCCCCAAGAAAATGGACAAAACTCCCATCACCTGGGATGCTTCAATTAGATTGGACAAAACACGGGAGGATTTATTATAGAGAGCCATCTGTGCTGGTAGAGGAATGAACTGAATGCCCTGTTAAACCTTTTCCAGCTCTAATTTCTGTGGCTTTCTTCTGTGGACCAGAGCTGGAGCAAGCCACTGAAAGGACTGCTTTGAAATTCTCTGAGCATTTAAACAGATTGCTTTCTTTATCTTCTGAAAATCCCAGTACTGTTTGATATGGTGACTATCAAAATGGCTTGAGGACTTAGACTAACCCCCTAGAAGGGGTGGGGTTGGGGTGGGGGCTGGGGGGATGTGGCAGTGGGAAGCAGTAATCTTTTTTTGTTCCATGCCTCCCTTTGGCAGTCTGTTGAAGCCTGTGGACACCTCAGAATAATGTTCTTAAATGCATAAAATAAGATACATAATATTACAAAGGAAATGATTTTTATGGAAATATAGATGTAATTTTTTTCATCCAAGTTTACAGACATCCTCACCCCAAATCTATCCATCAGTCCTTTGGAGGTCTCTGGATGTCAGGTTAAAAATCCCTGCCCTAAAGCCACGAGGGAATTTAGGGGCCATGTAGTTCAACTTTTGTTTTCTATGGGGGAAGACTGAGGCTTCTCCTACATTGTTAAGAGAGAGAGAAGGGCAAAGTCAGACTAATTGGCAGACCTCACATGTTGAGCTGCCTCTGTCCCGTAGGCTATGTGCCCCAAACTCATGGTGACTATTTCCAATCTGCCTTTTTTCATTCCTAGCTCCCTTCAAAGTTTAGTTCAAATGCTTCCTCTTAGACTAGGCTTCTCCTGATTCCCAGGATTCCTAGAAAATATTTTGTATCTATTTTGCATATATTTTATTTGCATACCCAAGGACTTATTGTTTCTCTCCAGGGGAAGGCAAGCTCCTTAAGAACAGTCTTCTGTTTTTGTCCATGTGTTTCCAGTACCTGGCACATGGTAGGTGTTTAATAAATTCTCGTTGAATTGAATCGGTAAAAAAAACCAAACAACCCACAACCAAGTACACATAAATATTTACTATATACCCAGATGAAATCATCAATTTCTGCCTCAAAACAACCCATGAAGTCAAGGAAAACAAAACCAGGGACATAAAACAATTAGAGGATTCCACACTACGGGAGATGAGTGCTAGAATATGTACTTTGTCAAGCAGTTTGGAGAAAAGCCTGAAACTGGGTCCAAGTTCGGGCAGCAATTTGCTGTGTGGCTGAATTACTTTCCCTCTCTGGGCTTCATCATCTATAAAATGTAGGGGCTGGAGTAAGTAGATAGCCTCTGACTTAGATCCCTTCCAGCTCCATGATTCAGTATTTATCCTTATTCCTCTTTAATCCTAGAATAATGAAAAATTAGGAATCACATAAACATTTCTGGTCTTTGAAAATGGAAACAAAGCTATTATGCAAACATAGTAATGTAATTATTTATAGTCAGGAAAACCTACAGATTTCTCCGCTTGTCATTTTCTGTTTCAAAGATGAGTTTCTCTTTCTCTGATAGCGTCATTCCTGCAGGTGACACGTGTGGCCCTTTCTTCCTCAGACGTCTTTTGCTTCCCCTGGGAAAAGGAGCTACTGAAAGATTATTTAGAACCATTTTAAGTGGGCCTTTTGAGATCAGCCAGCAGCAGTTTAAAGGCATCCCATTCCTGTTTAGTTCCAAAGGCTTCAGCATCTTTTTTTTAAACATTTACACAGCGCTTCCTATTTAAGCGCTTTATAATTATTATCTCGTCCCCTCTTTACAACAGTCCTAGGAGGCAGGTACTGTGATTACCCCATTTTCCAAATAATGATCATGGTTCCCATTCATATGGTGCTTCCTATGTGCCAGGCACTGTGCTGAGTGCTTTATGGTTATTTCATTTGCTCCTTATGCCAACCCTAGAAAGGAGGGGATATTATTATCCCTATTTTACAGATGGGGAAATTGAGGCAAAGGTTTAGGTGACTTGCCCAGGGTCATACATCTAGGAATTGTTTGAGGCTGGATCTGAACTCAGGTCTTCCCAACTCCAGGTCCAGCCCCCTGTCCACTGCACCACAATGCACTTGATGCAGACCTCATAGATGGAGGTCCTAGAGACGGACAGAACCTGTAATGATTGCAGGTGGCTGTTTTTGTGGGGGGTTTTTAAGCCATCCTTGGCTTAGCAAAAGATAAATCCATCAACTCTTTTTCACCTAAGTAAATTCCTGGAACTATCTCCTCTTCTCTTTCTTCCAGAGACAGGCAGTTGAAATGGTAGACAGCCATAAGCCCAGCAGACCTCAGCATTTTGTCACAACCTGTCAGGGGGATGCCCTTGGGCATTGAGATCACAAGATGAACTCTAGGGTACTGTGTGCTTTTTCCCAGGTCGAAGAACAGCTTTGTAGGAAGGCAGCAAACCCATAGTAACTGAGCCTGTGAATTAGCTTGAAGCATGGTAACCAAAACCCAACAAAACCAAAGTGTTCTTAGGGGAAGAAAAAAGATACTTTAAATTCTTTTTTTGTTTTTAAATGGAACTAGAGTGTTTGATTTTGCTGTTGCACAAGGAATTCTTACACTTCTGTTCACCTGTTTTTCCTAAATGTTTCTGTGACTAATGTAACTTTATAGAATTGGTTAAAAAAAATTTTCCTGAACTGTTTGAAGCAGGAAAGGTTATGAAATACACAATCTGTTATATATTAATTCAAATTGTATTGTTAAATTGTTGTAAGATTTCAGTATATATAGCACAGGTGAGTAAAAGTTACAAGGAAGCAGATTTCAGTTCAAAATGAAGGTAGAATTTTCTGATAATTAGTCAGTAGTCAACAATTGACAAGCATTTGTTAAGCACTTGTATGTGCCAGGCACATAATTACAACTCACCAGTTGTGGAAGAGGCCGAGTTCTCTGATATTAGAGGTTTCTGAGTGAAGGTTGGTAGATCCCTTGTTGGGAATTTTGCACAGGGGATGTATTTTCCAATTAGCAGTTGGACTACATGGCTTCCAGGGTCCCTTCCAATTCAGAGATTCTGTGGAAAACAAACATAGGGGTCCCTGGGTGCAGTAAGAATCATGTATGGTAACTCTTAGATACCACAGCTCTCCTGTCAGATTGGCTAAAATAACAAAACAGGAAAATGATAAATGCTGGAGAGGATGTGGGAAAATTGGAACATGGTTACATTGCTGGTGGAGTTGTGAGATGATCCAGCCATTTTGGAGAGTAATTTGGAACTATGCCCAAAGGGCTATAAAAATGTTCATACCCTTTGACCTAGCAATACCACTTCTAGGGTTGTATCCTAAAGAAATCACACAAGCGGGAAAAGGACCCATATGTACAAAAATATTTATAGCGGCTCTTTTTGTGGTAGCTAAGAATTGGAAATCAAAGGGATGCCCATCAATTGGGGAATGGCTGAACAAGCTGTGGTATATGAAGGTAATGGAATACCATTGTGCCATAAGAAATGGGGATGATACGGACTTCATAACAACCTGGAAAAACCTGCACAACATAATGCTGAGTGAGCGGAGCAGAGCCAGAAGAACATTATACACAGCCACAGATATATGGATTCTGTGAGGACTAACCCTGACAGACTTTGCTTGTCTCAGCAACACAAGGTGCAAAGACAACTCCAAAGGACTCACAATGGAGAATGCTATCTACATCCAGAGAAAGAACTATGAAGTATGAATGGAGATGGAGGCATACTACATGCTAGCCTTCCCCCCGCCTTTTTCTTCTTTTTCTCTCTTTTGTTTTTGTTTTTGGGTTGGTTTTTTTTTTTGGTTCTGTTTCTTCTTTCTCATGATTCATTTCATTGATCACAGTTCTTCTCCATAACTTGACTAGTGTGTAAGTTAATTCAATGCGAAGTTATACGTGGAAGTTATGTGGGATTCCATGCCGTCTTGGGAGGGGAGGGGGGGGAGGGAGGGAAGAAAATCTGGAACTCAACATTATGTGGAATTGAGTGTTGTAAACTAAAAATAAAAAAAATTTAAAAAAGAATCATGTATGGTAAGGGAAGCTTAGAACTAGAGATAAGATAGCCTGGCCTTAGGACTAATGTATAATATGTAATCTTTTGAGCAGTGTCACAAGGTCTCTGGGCTTGCATGAACCAGATCCAGTCTTGAGAGGTTCTCCAAAATTCCCCTCTTTGGCTTGTATTACACCATCCAGAATTACCTTTGGTATATCTTTGAATAGAGCTTGAACAAAGCTCATGTCTGGCTCTCCGTATGGATGAGAACAAGTTATTCCAACAGCCACAAGCAGGCGCTGTGGAGCACTGTAGCAACAATTCAGCTAGCAGCTGCTGTGGGGATGAAAGACCAACACAAGTCCAACAACAGGTTCTCTTGATCTGCTTTACTAAGGAAAGTAGCGTTAAGGGGTTAACAATCTTACTTTAATCCAACATACAAATATAATTCACTCAGCTAAAGGGGAAAAACCAGCACCCTGAGCTTCAGAGCAAATACAAACAGAGCAAATAAACACAAATCAACAGACAGATTTCCATCTGACAAAATCACAGTGTACAGTTACCAGAGAAGCATCAACATCTGAGTTTTCTCCAAAGCCGGGGAGCTCATAACAATGGCTGGCCCAGAGTCACACTCCACTCCTGCTGTGGCTCAGAGCTCCAAGGGAGAAAGCCAACCTCTGGGTTTATATATCTTGTTCATGCAACTCACCCACGTGGCCTAAAAACATCACAAAAATGCTACTTAAACCCATGTGGTCTAAAAACCTCTGATGTCACAAACATGTCACTCAAACCCATGTAAAGTAGGCCTTCCCTTGAGGCAAGGAGGTCATTAAGGCCTCCTAATTTAATCAAGGAAACAAAGGCCAAACTCTTCAAGGGCACTTGGTTGAATAAGTGCTAAGAGCCCATCTTGATTGCCAACATAAGCACTTAGAACTTGGTCAGATATGGATGACGCCGAGATGGTCCACTGCGTCCTGGGCCATCAACAGTCAGCTTGACTTTTGTCTTGCCGCTGGACTTCTATGACTCCTGAAGAGAGAGTGAGACCAATGATTTTGTGCAATTCTGCCTCGCTTAAATCCAACTCACGTGCAAGTCAAGACATCACCTTGTGACGTTACCAGTCCTCTTCAAAAGCTAAAGACAAGCAACAACAATGATACAAGCACTCAAGTTAACAGCGGATATTAAGCATAGGTCAACTTGTAATTCACCTCATGGAAACTGCAGAAAGCTCATTAAGGACTCAGAGTAACCCCGAAATAACTGATACCTTTTTCCTCCTTTTCTAGATAGTCCCGCTTTTCTGTAGGGCCCTGTAGTTCTTGAGAATCATAGCACCACGCTATAATTTAGACCTTCTTTAGATCCTTTTGGATACCCAGCCATTCTAGACAGTTCTGCGTTCACTCCCAGGAGCCCATGAAGCCTCCAACCTTGTGGTACTACCCTGAGATCTTAGACTCTTCCTGGAAGAGAAATAGGCTTGGAATTGCTCTACAACCAACCCCTTCCCAACTGGATCTCAACTGCCCAAGTAAATTATGTTCATAGCCAAGGGCAAGGTCCTGCCCTTTTACTCTCTCATGTTGTGGCTTTAGTCTTTAACTACTCATCCAGTTTGAGAGAAGGAGCACACAATCCTCCTTTCCCTCAGGAACCTGGAGAAAAGGATGCCCCTAGCTTCTCTAGAATGAAACACAGAACTCTCAAATAGGTCAGCCCTGACTAGGATCTCCATTTTTCCCTCTAGAAGGTTGAGGTTTAGGAACTCCCCTTGCTGGATCTTGTGGTTCTCCACTCCTGGAGCAGTATGTTTAAGAGCACATGCTCCTGCCACTGCCTCTCAAAAGCTGGACCTAATTTCTCTGTTCAGGAACTCCTAAAGCTCCTCTGCTGCCCTACTTGTCGCCATTTCTTTTTTTATTATTTATTTTTAGCGTTCTTTTCTTTTTAGATTGAGTTCCAGATTTTCTCCCTCTCTCCCACTCTTCTTTCATCCAATGAGAAAGCAGGCAAAACAATATTAATTATACATGTGAAATCATGTAAAACATGTTTCTATATTAGCCATATTGCAAAAATAAATAAATTAATTTACAAAATTCTATTTGCACTTAAGTTCATCAGTTCTCTCTCTGGAGGTGGAATGCATTTTTTTCGTCATGAGTCCTTTGGAATTTTCTTGGACTGTTGTATTGATTGAAGATAACCAAATCTTTCACAGTAGATTATCATTACAACGTTGCTGTTACTGTGCACAGTGATCTCCTGGTTCTTCTCACTTCACTTTGCATCCGTTCATATGGGTCTTGCCATATTTTTTCCTTAAAACTGCCACCACTGTCCTCATTTCTTATAGCACAGCAGTACTCCATCACAATCATATGCCACAATTTGTTCAGCCATTCCCCAACTGATGAGCATCCTCTGAATTTCCAATTCTTTGCTGCCATAAAAGAACCGATTTAAATGTTTTTATATAGGTCCTTTTCTTTTTTCTTTGATCTCTTTGGAGTACACACCTAGTAGCTGCATTGCTTCGTCAAAGGGTATGCCCAGTTTTATAGCCCTTTGGGCATAGTTCCAGATTGTTCTTCAGAATGGTTGGACCAGTTCTCAATTCCACCAACAGTTTATTAGTGTATCTATTTTCCCTCATCCCTTCCAAAATTTGTCATTTCTCATAGGCATGAGGTGGCACCTCAGAGTTGTTTTACTTTGCATTTCTCTAAACAATAGTGATTTAGAACATTTTTATATGACTATAGATAGTTTTATTTCCTCTGAAAATCCTCTCTGTTCATATCCTTTGACCATTTATTGATTGAGGAATGACTCTTGTTTTTATAAATTTGACCCAGTTCCCTATATTGAGAAATGAGAACTTTATCAGAGAGTCCTGCTATAAACATTTTTATATTATTTCATTGTTTATGGTACTTTTTGTCAAAATGTAATTTCCCTGATTGTTTCTTTTAATTAGGTCTATTTTTGCTTTTGCTTTGTCTGAGATCATGATTGATACCCCTGCCTTTTTTACTTCAACTGAAGCGTAATAGATTCCGCTCCATCTCGTTATTTTAACTCTTTGTATGTATCTTTCTGTTTCAAGTGTGTCTCTTGTAAACAGCATGTTGGATTTTGGTTTCTAATCCATTCTGCTATTGCTTCTGCTTTATGGATGAGCTCATCCCATTCATATTCACAGTTATGATTACTGTGTATTTCCCTCCATCCTATCTGTTTCTCCTTCTCTCTTTCTTTTTATCCTGTCCCTCCTCAAAAGTCTGTTTTGCTTTTGACCACTGTCTCTCTTAATCTGCCCTTCCTTTTATCATATCTCCCTTACCATCTCTTATGTCCTTCCCCTTCTGTCTCCCTATTGGGTATGATAGATTTCTATACCCATGTTTATATATATACATATATACATACATACACATATGTATATGTGTGTATGTATGTGTATATATATATATATATGTATGTAAATAGTCTTTCCTCTTTGAACCAATTCCAATGAGGTTTAAACCTTGCCTGCAATCTCTTTTTGACCAGTTATCTAACCATCTCTGAGCTGAGAACTCCCAAAGGTGTTGCTGCTGCCACCACTGTCCTATTATAGACCTACCTCCAAAGCGTACTGCTTTTGCTGTTGTATGCACTCTAGGGTGACCCCCACCCCGGGATCACAGACTCTCCCTCTGACTTCCTACATGGTCTTAGGCTGGAAAAATGTCTCACCCTGGCCTCTTGTTGGCTCTGCCATTCCAAAATTTGATTTGAGGAGTTATTTTAAAGTTATTTGGAGAATATCTTACCAAGAAGCTGTTATCTCTGAGGTAAGAGTTGGAGGTGGTGGAATAGGCAGTCTCTGGTGGGGGGGGAGCTCTGTTGGTGTGCAGACACCCTCCCTCCCCCAAGACTAAAGTCCATTTTTAGATCTTTGGTCTATGATCCATGCTCAAACAAGGGTTCAGTCTTCAATGAAGATTCTCTTTTAAAAGCTGAGAACAAAGGGTTAGTTCTATCTAACCCAACAAATTCATCTCCAGTCTAGTCTGAGCCAATCATTCATCTCCATAGATGAGATTTAAGGATCTGATCTCATTTTCAGTCTCAAGGAAGTGTTATTTGGTAAGCAACATTAGAGGTCCTGGAAGAATCTTACTTATGACTGTCAGTAGGTATATCTATACCCTTCATGGGAAGAGATAATGTCCCAAAGTCTTACTTCCCTCTAAGTTCATCAAATGAATCAGGGAACTCTAATGATCAACCCCCCCCCCCCACACACACGCACTCGCACATGTACATTTACATATATAAATTAACTCAAACTTAACTATCTCTAAAAGAAACTATTTTTTAAAATTATTATTTCCAGAGTTAAATCTTTCGCCTCAAGCCATTCCACAATGCTGCCATATCTTTTCCTATCACACGTTAACCACTCCTATCTTCTCTCAACCATCCCTATAAAAGAGATTTGAAAGACCATCATAAATTAGACAGTAAAGCATGAACATTTGCTAATCCTGGTTTCAGGTCAGTTTAGGACATGTCCCTGGAAAGCTGCTTAATTTTGAAACATCACAGCCATTAAGAGATAATTTCATAGTACTAGGACATCCATTTTTTTTTAAACAGGAGGTCATGAGCAAAAATCTATATGTATTTGGGCCACATTCATTCTTTTTTCCCCTTAAATCCAGACCTGTGATTTCATCATTGTGGAAAATCCCTTCACTAATGCAGAATGGCAAATTCTCTATAACTCAGTCTTAGAGAGCTGCTTCTGAACAATGAGAGGGTAACATGACTTGCCCATCATCACACAGTCTTTGTGTCACATGCGGGATTTGAACCTAGGTCATATTGACTCCAATGCTAGATCTCTGTCTACTATGCTGCGTTGTTTTCATTCAATTCTTAAAACTACTGGTGAGCTAAGTTTCACATCATGCTATCCAGAACAAGTCAGAACATTACTATAGTTAAGGCATGAAAAGTGTAGGCCCTAATGGCTCATTGGTTCCTAGGTACTAGCTCATAAAGCAAATCATTTTTGGCTACACATCTCAGGTGGGTTGTATCCCCGTGCCAAGTGGACTATATTTGCTTTGCAGGTTCTGTGTTGAACCCTCAGGCCTCAGTACCTGTGATTATTAAGTCGTTATCACTGATGCCATTTTCCACAGGGTGTTATGTGCATTAAAAAAACAAGTAGGGGCAGCTAGGTGGCGCAATGAATAGAGCACCAGCCCAGGAGTCAGGAGGACCTGAGTTCAAATTCGGCCTTGGACACTTGACTCTCACTAGCTGTGTGACCTCAGACAAGTCAGTTAATCCCAATTGCCTTACCTTCTCCCTCCACAAAAACCCAACCCCAATAAGCAAACATTTATTAAATATTTACATTTTGCTAAACACTGGGGATGCTTCACAAAAATGAAACAGCCCCAAAAAAGATTTAAAAAAAAATGAAACAGCCCATTTCCTCTAGGGCTCTGCTTTCTAATGATGAAGATACCATGCACATATAAATATATGTGGATTGACCCAGCAATACTGCCTCTAGGTCTGTATCCTAAAGAGATCATGAAAAATGGGAAAAGGACCCACATGCACAAAAATATTTCTAGCAGCTCTTTTTGTGGTGGCCAAGAATTGAAAACTGAGGGGATGCCCATCAATTGGGGAATGGCTGAACAAGTTGTGATATATAAATGTAATGGAATAGTACTGTGCTATAAGAAATGATGAGCAGGCAAGACTTCAGAAAAACCTGGAAAGACTTATATGAACTGATACAGAGTGAAGTGAGCAGAACCAGGAGAACATAGTACATGGTAACAGCCACAGTGTGCGATGACTGATTTTGATAAGACTTAGCCCTTCTCAGCAATGCAGGGACCTAAAACAATTCCAAAGGACTCATGATGGAAAATGCCATCTACATCCAGAGAAAGAACTATGGAGTCAGAATGCAAAGCGAAGCAGACTGCTTTCTTTTTTGTTTTGTTTTGTTTTTCTTTTTTATGGTTTCTCCCATTCATTATAATTCTTCCATGCAACATGACTGATGTTTAATAGGAATGTATGTGTGGAGCCTATATCAGATTGCACGCCATCTTGGGAAGGGAGGGGGAGAAAATTTAAAACTTAAGGAAGTGAATGTTGAAAACTAAAAATAAATAAATTAATATAAAAAATAATAAAAGTTTTGAAACTTTAAAAAATATATAGGTGGAACATATACCAAGTGATTGGAAAGGTGCTCACAGTCAAGTAGCTGAGGGGACCAGGAAATGTTTCATATAGAAGGCAGTGTTTGATATGAGTCTAGAAAGAAACCAGGGATTCCATTCGGTTGAGGTGAGGAAAGAGTGCATTCCAAGGATGAGGGACAGCCAGTATAAAGGCGTAAAGACAGAAATTAAGTATCTTCTGGGTAAAACAGTGGGGGGGCCAGTGTGACTGGATCACAGAATTGAAATGAGGGAAGTCAGGTGTGAGAAGACGACAAATTGTAAAGAGAGATTTAAATGTCAAACAAAGGAGTTTAAGGTGAATATATTACACTTTTTTGCTTATTGTCTTAACGATTATGGCTTAAAGAGAACTTTATGGATTTAAAATCATTTTCACATACGCTATCCAACTGGACACTACATAGAAGCATATTTTCCAGAATGAGGGAGGTATTAGGCTGGGAGATTTTGGGACCCACATTTTAGAAAGGACGTTAATAAGCTCAAGTAGGTCTAGATAAAAGTGACCTAGAGTGTAAGGGTATTGGAAACTATATTCCATAAGCATCGTATCACTACAAGGAACTGGAGGTGAGAAGGCTTGGAGACATGATAACTATTTAAGTATATAAAGGGCTATCATGGTAGGCAGCATGGCGGTAATAATCGTAATAGCTAGCTTTTGTACAGTGCTTTTAAGGTTTGAAGAGTACTCTGCAAATATTTTATTTGATCTTCACAGCAACCCTAGGAGGTAGGTACTAGGATTATCTTCATTTTACAGGTGAGGAAACTGAGGTAAACAGTGTGACTTGCCCAGGGACATGTAGATAGTATCCAAGGCTGGTTTTGAACTCAGATCTTTCTGATTCCAGGACCAGTGCTCTATGCACTGGCTAGCTGCCTCTAGAAACATGGAAAGAGTTCTGGGTTTGGAATCAGAGAACCTAGATTTAAAGGCAGACTCCACCACCTCACTACCTGCACCAACCTTGGGCAAATCACTTAATCTCTCTGACCCTCAGTTTCCCCTGTTGTAAAAGCAGGAGCTCAGGCTAGATGACCCAGAAGGTCTCTTCCAGCTTTAAATTTATGATCTGATCTGTGATTACATATAATCTTCTAGTCCTAGAAAGCAGCATCAGGAGTGATGAGTAAAATTTCCATAAAGTCGGATTTTAACTTAATGTTAGGAAGCTTTTCCTCACAAAACAATACAAAAATGGAATGGACTGACACCAGGAATAGTGGGGTCCCCCCATAACTGGAGATCTCCAAGCAGTGGTTTCTGGACACTTATCTAGCATGGTGTTAAGGAGATTCTGTCCTGGGTACCATTTGGGCTAGAAGATGATTTTGGAGGTCCCTTTCAACTGAGATTCTCTGATTCCAACGTAGAAGAGCTTTCATACAGAAAATAATTCTGTTCAGTGTCCTAAGAGGGTGGAAAAATTGAAAATGACCTTCAACTGGAACAGGGTGGATTTAGGTAAAAGATTAAAAAACCTTATAATCACTGTCGTCACCATCATCATCAGCACCACCATCATCATCATTCCTCATATTTGTATAGTGGAGTATAATTTACAATGTGCTTTCATATTCGTTATCTCATTTGCTCATCAGAGCAACTTAATGAAGTAGACAGGTTAAGGTTACTATTTCCATTTTTAGAATAAAAAAAGCACCAAGAGATAATGACCTATTCAAGGTCACACAGCTAGTGGGCAAAGAGATTTTTATGCAACATCTAAAAATTGAATTCAGTGCTTTTTCCAGCTTAGATTTCAATTTCCTCTTCATTTTCATGAAGGAATATATATCAGTTCTAGCTATAAGGGGAAATGTAACTTTGAAATGACTTAGCCAACTCAGTCCTTGATATTTTCTGTCAGTAATGATCTTTAATTTGCATATGTATGTATCCGTTCACTTTTGTAAGTATCCTTTGTGTTGAAGCTCCAGCACAATAAATATACACATACACACATATACACTTGAATGTCACCATCCATTTTAATTTTAGCAACTTGACTCCACTTCTGCCTTGCATCAAGAAGGATTTGTTTAAATTTCTATCAAAAAATTGTCATCACTTAGCACTGTTATGTGTTAATGGGAATGTAGCCCCCTCTCAATTATCTGTAGCAAATTCTTCATTTCCTCTTGGCTTATTCTGCCACATGGTATATATCTAGACAGCTTCCTTCCTCTTCTCCCCTCCCTCCCCTTTACCAATCTGCATCTGCTTTATAAAGGCAAAATGAACATGATCCTTTAGTGACACAATTGGGAAGCAAAGCTTTCCTTGGCCGCCCAAGTTTAAAAAACAAACAAAGAAACAAACAAAAAATGATGCTACTAAGTACTAAAGAAAACCAAATTAAATAGAAATAGTGATTGGATTTTCTGTTACTGCCTTGGCAAGAGTGTCGGGAAGCCCAGTATCTAGGCCTGTAACTAGACATTTTTCTCCTGTAAAGACTACAAACTCATACCCAGGACAATGGCAGGAAATATGTCTTGAGTAAGGGAGAAAGGAAACTGGCCACCATCTTGTGTGAGGGATGGGGGAAGAGAGACTCCAGGTCACAGGTTCAAGGCTGTGGCTGGGAAAACTGAAATGAGGTAGAAGGGAGGTTTAAAGGTCAGGAGCTCAAATTCCTGTGCCCCGGGGTAGTTTCCTATTTTAACACGTTATCCTGGATAATAGGCGCTAAGCTCTGCTGTTTGTAGGTTGCCGAAGAACTGAAAATAAGGTGAGCACTCTCCAAATTTGGTGCCCTGATCACCTTCCCTTAATTATGGCTCTGTTCCTTTCATTCACTTTCCTTTTCTTATAAAAAGCACCTAGTTAGTGCCAAGTCAGGAATATCTGAGTTTGAAACCTGCCTCAGACACAATGGCTGTGAGGCCCTGGGCAAGTCACATATCCTTTCAGCCTTAGTTTTGTCATCTCTAAAATGGGGATAGTAGTAGTATCCTATCTCACAGGGTTGTTGTGAGACTCAAATAATGTGAAATACGTAAAAAGCTTTGTAAAGCTTAATGCTCCATATAAATGACAACTCATTAAAACGAGGGAGTAAAAGCTAATAATGCTTTCTTAGATTCCTGAGATTCTACGAATTTGCCAGCATAAGTAATCAAAAGTAGGCTGGATGTCATGAGTGGAAAGCACTGGCTTTGGAGTTGTAGGACTCATATTCAAATCCAGCATGACCCTAGGGAAATCACGTAAACTTTCTGAGACTCAGTTTCCTTACCTGTACAATGAAGGGCTCGGAGTAGATGGCTGTCAATGTCCCTTCCAGCTCTATGTTACAAACTCTATGAACTTGTTAAATACTGGTTTTGCCTAATAAAAAGCTATTCTGACCATTAAGGGCTGAGGAGGGTTACCAAGTATTGGGTGTGCTGTTCAACGCTACCAAAATAAATGCTATGCAAACTGTGGAGGTGCCAGGTAGCTGATATGTGGAGGAAAATGGAAAGCTGGATAGGCTTTGGAACTGAGACAGAGAGGTCATGCCAGGCCCTGGAGGACAATTAGAAGAGGCAGTATGAGGTACTGGGTCACATTTCTCAGCAGTGTGCTTTCTATATTCAGCCTACTGTCAGGCTAATGGAATAGATTCCTTGTGAAAAATCTTCTATTCTCTTCAAGGAAATTGATCTCTCTCTCTCTCTCTCTCTCTCTCTCTCTCTCTCTCTCTCTCTCTCTTCTCCTTTCTTCCCTCCCTCTTTTTCCTCCCTCTCCCTCCCTCCCTGCCTTCCCTCACTTCCTTCACTGCCTCTTTCCTTCCTTCCTCCCTCCCTCCCTTAAACCCTCCCTCCCTTCCTTCCCTTACTCCCTCCTTCCTTCCTTCCTGCCTTCCTTCCTGCCTTCCTCCCTCCCTTCCTTCCTCCCTCCCTCCCTTCCTTCCTTTCTTCCTCCCTCCCTCCCTTCCTTCCTCCCTTCCTTCTTTCCTTACCCCCTTCCTTCCTTCCTTCCTCCCTACCTCCCTCCCTTCCTTCTTTCCCTCCTTCCTTCCTTCCTTCCTTCCTTCCTTCCTTCCTTCCTTCCTCCTTTCTGTTTAAGGGTCATCATGTTCTTCATTAAGATAGAAAGATACGAAGCCAGATATAGAGAAATCCAACCAATAATAATTAGACCCATAGAATCATAAAATTATCAGGGCTAGAAGCGACCTTTGGAAATTATCTAGTCTAAGGCTTTTTATTCTGGTGGCTATGAACTTTTAAAAATAATAATTCAAAATAATCGTTTTCCTTGTAACACTATATATTTTATTTTATGCATTTAAAAACAATATTATGAGAAGGGGTTTATAGGCTTCACCAGACTGCCAAAGGTAATGGTAACATGCAAAAAAGTTAATCTAATTTAGTCCAACTCCTTTATATACAGATGAAGAAACAGAGGTCCAAAAAAGGAAAAATGTTTACTCAAGGTCATACACTTGGCAAATGTTAGAGGCAGAATATGAACCCAGGTCTCAATTTCCAAGCCAAACTGAAATCTTGGAAAATAAAGGTAGAAGCTGGTGGTTTTTTTTTTTTTTTAAATCTTAGTTCACTGAGACTCCTGGGAGTGAGGCAGGGTAAAAAGAGCTTTGCCTTTATTCTATTGCATAGATTAAAATTAAAGCTGATTTTAATATTAGATGTTCATTCATTCAGCAGTTATTAAATCTATTAAGTGAAAACATAGCCTATTTCTGTAACTAAGCTACAAAAATAAATTATTCATACCCTTTGCCCCAAGTAGTTTAAAATCGAATAGTGGTGATCAAAGATCCATGATCACATGATTTAGTAGATCTAAGATCCACATCATTGTGAGTACTCCCTCTTTTGGTAGGAATGCAACCTCTCCTTGCCTTCTCTTCTTGTGTAGTTCTACTCTGTCTTTTAATTAATCTTTCACCGAGGTTGTGGCCAATACACAGAAGGCCTTCCTCCTGATGTTTCCAGTGCACCAGTGAGGCTCTTGTTACATAATTTTTTTTCATACATCCCCCGGATGATGCCTCTTCTGATACTAAGCCTCCAACAGTAATAAGCTATAGCCTCCTTGTGCTCACCATCTAGCATTCTATTGTCCCTTGAGTCACCAGCATTTTGATTACTCTCAGATTGAAGTGTTTCATGATTTGCATACATTTAGCATCTTAAAGAGAATAATGGTTTTAGAAAGTTGGTTTTTGAGATCATTGAAAAATTTTGGAATTTTTCAAATGTATTCTAGCCTGATTGCTTTATCTCTTCAGTTCTGGACCCAACTCATTGTCCATTTGTAGTAGCTGTCCAAGATGAACTAGACCTAGACCTATCTATATTTATATGAATAGATTAACTTAGTGGGCTGCCCCTCCAAATACATATAGCAATCCGGGCAACATATGTTTTTCATCCACTTTGTTTTTCCATTATGTATAAATAGTCTAGTCCCAACAATCTCTACATAAGTAATTAAAATACAAAGTAAAATGTATAATAAATGCATAAAAGGAGTAAAAAGTGCTGAAATCAGATAATGGAGCATAGGATCATAGTTTTAGAGCTGGAGCATAGTTTTAGAGCTGGAGCAAACCTCAGAAATCATCTGACTCTCACAAGGTCACAAGTCAGAGGTTTTCTGACTTATACAAGGTCAGATGTAGTAAGTAGTAGAAATGGACCTCAAACCCAGGTTTTCCGACTCCAGATCTACTGTTTTCTTACCTATTCTTTCTATTATGCCATGATAGAAAACCTGATGGTTTCAAGGATCCCAAAATTTAGTAATATAGTGTTAACATTTGCAAAGTAAGAACTTTCAGCTGGAAGAAATTAGGAAGGATTTTGTGGAGAAGGTAGCTTTTGAATTCGGCCAGAAAGATGGGTAGGATATCATGTTGTTGCTGAGTTGTTTTCAGTCATTTTTGACTCTTCATGACCTGATTTGGGGTTTTGTTGACAAAGATACAGGAGTGGTTTGCCATTTCCTTCTCCAAATCATTTTACAGATAAGGAAACTGAGGCAAACAGGATTAAATAGCTTGCCCAGGGTCATGCAGCTAGTAAGTGTCTGAGGCCAGATCTGAGCTCACAAAGATAGGTCTAACTAATTCCAAGCCCAATGCTCTATCCACAGTATTTTAGATGTTATGATATCTTTACTTGTGAAAGTAAAACTTTTACAACTATGAGCTAGTAGCACCTGAGGTTTAGAAGGTGTTTTTTTTTTTAAGTCTTGCTTCAAATGAAAAGATTTAGCATAGAGATTTAAAAGGCCTTGATGGTCCTGAATGTGCCTAAATATTGTCACACATTCTTAGATTGTTCATAGGACAAGTGCTGTCTAATCTAAGCTAGTGCTGGGATGGTCTGGCTGTTTCTAGGAGTTAGTCCTTTCCTAATTCCATAAGGTTTTAGAACTAGAAGGTACCTCAGAAGTCATCCAGTCCTAACTTCCCTAGTCCAATCAAGAGCGTCACCGTCCAACTGGTTACCTAGCTTTGCAATCTAGGACTCATTTCCAATTCTTCACACTTGTTCTCCCTCACATCCAATCAGTGGCCAAGTCTTCCTTAAAAAAATTTTTTTGTTACATTTTAAGGTCCAAACTGTCTTCCTCCTTCCCTCCCTACCCCATACTAGAGAAAGCCACAATTTGACACAGATATGTAAATATGTGTAAAACCAGGGCAGCTAGGTGGTGCAATGAGCAGAGCACCAGCCCTGGAGTCAGGAGGACCTGAGTTCAAATCTGGCCTCAGACACTTGACACACTTACTAGCTGTGTGACCTTAGGCAAGTCACTTAACCCCAATTGCTTTGCCTTCCTCCCTCCAAAAAAAATGTGTAAAACCATACTGTGCATACTTCTGTTTATCACTTCTTCTCTGGAGGTGCATAGCATCTTCTTTCATAGGTCACTGGTAGTTGATTTGAGTATTTATAATATTAAGAATAACTTGGTTGTTCACAATTATTCTTCAAACAATATTGCTGTTACTGTATACAATGCTCTCTTGGTTCTGCTTATTTCACCCTTCATTATTTCATGCGAGGCTTTCCCTATTTTTCTAAGATCAGCCAGCTCATTGTTTCTTACAGCACAGTAGTATTCCAGATGAAGTCTTCTTGATTCTGTTTCTACATCATCTCTAACATCTGTTTCCTTTTCTCCATTCGTACCACATCAGTTCTAGCTCAGACCGTTACCATCTCTCATCTGTAGTATTAAAATAATCTCCCAAATTATTTCCCTGTTTCCAATCCCTTCCCTCTCCAACCCATTTCTGCACAACTGGCATATTCTAAAACACTTGATTTGACTCCCCTGCTAATGAAGCTTTGATGATTCCCTATTGCTTCTTGGATCAAAGAAAAACTCCTTTGTTTGGGATTTAAAGCCCTTCACCACCTGGCTCCAGCCTGGTTGGAGGCATTTTATACATTACTTCCCTTCCATTCAACCAATAGACTTGCTGTTTCTCATATACAACATTCAGTCTCCCACTCTGGTGGCTTTAAACAGTCTGTTCCCCATGCCCGGATTGCTCCCTTTCCTCCCCTCCATCTCTTTTGAACCCCTGTAGCAACAATCTTGCTAGCAGCTACTGTGGCTGTGTAAAACCAACAACCAGCACACAGAAGGCTGCTAACACAGGTTCTTTTGATCTGCTTTACTAAGGAAAGTAATGTTAAGGGGTTAACAATCTCACTTTAATCCAACATACAAACATCATTCACTTAGTTCAGCAGGAAAAGCCAGCACCCTGAACTTCAGAGCAAGTACAAACAAGTTGCAAACATACACAATATAAACAGACCAAGTCACAATTCAGTTACCAGGAAAGCGTCAACATCTGGGTTGACAAGCCAGGGAGCTGTTCACAACAGCTTGCCCAGAGTCCCATGCCACTCTTCCAGTGACTGAGAGCCCCCAGGGAGAATGCCAACCCCTGGGTTTATATATCTTGTTCAGTGTCAAAGGGTGTCACAAACATGAGACTCACCCAGGTAACCTAAAAGTGTCGCAAGCACGCGACTTAAACCCACATGACCGAAAAGCTTCTGATGTCACAAATATGTGACTCAAACCCATGTAAACTAGACTTTCCCTTGAGAGGAGGTCATCAAAGACTCCCAATTTAATCAAAGAAACAAAGGCCAAACTCTTCAAAGGGTACTTGATTAAATAAGTGCTAAAAGCCCCCCTTAATTATGGATACAACCCCTGGTTCCCTCCAAGACTCAGGCCCAATGTCACCCCATCCCGAGCTTCCTCCATTTGTCAGTATGCCCTGCCTACTAATATTTATTTTCATATATTTTGTATTTTTTTCTGTCCAAGTAGTTTCCACCTAGTGGAACATAAAACTCTTTGAAGACAGGTACGGTTTTATTTTCATCTTTGTAATAGTGCCTAGCACAGAACAAGGACTAAATACGTGTTGAACTGAATTGAATTGAACCCTGTCATTTTATAGCTGAGGAAACTGAAGTCCAGAAACATCAAAAACATCAGGAGAGTAACTCAGCTAGTGAGTGAGAGAGCCACAGTGTGGACAACTAGATGCTCTGTCCGGCCCATCACGTGCTGGGGTCCTCAGTCTGTTATTTATTAGCTGTTAGACCCTGGACGAGTCACTTAACCTCTCTGAAACTCTGATTTCTGATCTGAAAAATAGGCATAATAACACTTGTGATGTAACTGTATCCAAAATTTGTCATGAGAAAAGTCAGTCAGCAAGTATTTATTAAAGGCTCACTATGTCCCAGGTGTGCTGAGCTCTAGGAATACAAAGAAAGGCAAAAACATAGTCCCTGACCTCAAGAAGCTTACCTTCTAAAGGGGGAGACGACATGCAAGTAACTATACACATACAAGATAATGCAGTTTAAGTGGAAGGTGATTTAAGAGGATAGGCACCAATATTGAGGGAAATAGCCTAGTGCCTGGCACACAGTTGGCGTTTAATAAATGCTGATTGATTGGTAGGATCCAGGGAGAAAGACCTCCTTGGGGAAGTGGGGCTTGCTATGCTGCCTTATGAATGACCTTTCTCAAACATTATCACTATAACCTCTTCTGTGTTCCACTTACCCTCCCCCATCCCCATACCTAGCCTTACAAATAATAGGGACTTACTAAAGGTTGGTTGAATTGAATTTCACTAAATCAGGAGAAAAAACAGCTGGGAAAAAAAAAAAAACAAAACCTTGCATATTAAGAAAGGCTCCTGCAGCTTGATTAAGATTTAGCTTTTGAATTTTCCCAGTGTTTAAGAACTGAAATCCTCAGTATTGAAAGGCATTTGAAAGACGTGCTTTTGTTCAGGTAGAACATTTGAGAAAGATAGACTCTCATATTGATAGTTTTTTGGAGGGGTGAAGTTGGGAGTGGGAACAAATACAATTTTTAAAAAGGGCCTTTCATCAGAGTCGTTAACTTCTTTTAATTATGTGCTTTTCAAATACGATCCCCGTAAGCATGAATCTTGTTTCTAATAGCAAAATGTCTCCTATTGAATTATGTATGAAGGACACATACAAACTGATTGTGTTTCTAATGTGGTAATACTTAAGGTGGTTGATGGGTGGGGCGGGGGTAGGGAGGTGTGTAGAGAGAGGAATTGTAGATAGGTGGATCCATTTCACGAGCCAAAAGCTTTCTACTCTTTTACCTGCTTGAGAAATTTTGGAAATGATACTTTCTAAAGAAACTGTATTTGGAGTCAGAGGACCTGGGTCAGAATCTCAGCTTGGCCGCCTTCTTGGCGTGCTCTTGGCCATGTTCCTTTTCACCAGGCCTCAGCTGCAAAATTGGAGTGTTGGACTGGGTGACCTCTACATCACCTTCCAGCTCTAAATCTGGGCTCCTGTGATGTCATGGAGAGTCATTTGGCCTGACATTCAGTGTGATTGCTGATCTCCCTTCAGGACCAATGAACTTTGGCAACAGAAGAATGAAGAAGACAGTTGAAAATACTCAACAGTAAATCAAGCTAACCCAGCATTTTTGAGCTCTGTAATAAAAATAATTAATAACTCATTTATATGGTATTTCATAGTTCTCTCTTTGAGGCAATTGGATTTTTTTCCTTCTAATTTTTTGTAGCAGACACCATGTCAACTTCAGACAGAATGTCCTGTGGTCTAGTTCAGTGGTTCTCAAAGTGTGGTCTGTAGACCCCTGGGGGAGGATCCTTTAGATCTTTTCAAGAAGTGCTTGAGATCCTAACTGTTTTCATAATAACACTATGACATTATGGGCATGTTAAAACACTTTTCCAACTACATTTCTGTATGAGGCTGCATATCACAACAGATTGAATACAGAAACAGATACAAGAATTCAACTGTCTTCTATTAAGTTGGACATTAAAGAGATTTGCAAAGCTATGTGCCACTCTTCTCACTAAATGTTTTTTGTTTCAGAAAATATAATTTTTAATAAAAATGTTATTTATATTAACATTATTAGGTTTATTATTTTAAATGAACTTATAAATACCTTAAAACAGTTTTCATTTTTAATATGGCAAATATCAATAGATTGACTCACATAAACAAAAGCTCTTTGGGGTCCTCAATAATTTTTAAGGGTATAAAGAGGTCCTCCTTTATATTAAAGAGTGTAAAGAGGCCCTGAGACCAAAACACTAGAGAACCACTCATCCAGGAGAGGATCCATTGGAGGACTGTTTGTTTTGTGTCCTAATTTTGTTTTATGTACCATTTTATAATTTCTCTCCTAGTCACCCTCCCAAGAATCCTCCCTTAAAAAAACAACAGTCAAAACCAATGACCATGTCCCACTCTTGACACAATGCCCGGCACATAGTAGACTCTTAATAAATACCTGTTGACTTGTTTGACCGCAGCTATATCCTGGTAAAAAAAAAATTGTGGCTTTTCCAGAACCCCATACCCAAACAGTCAGGGGAAGAGAGATAAGCCTGAGTCCCTTTGTAGAGGAGCTTTTCAAACACTAAATATTTCCTATGAATCAAGCATATAAAGTGGACCAGGCTTGCCTTCTAGGGGTAAGAATCTCCCCAGAGTTTGGGTTTGGCTTGTGTTTGGTGATTATTCAAATCCCTTAGTTGAAAGTAAATTCATTACAATAAGGCTGTGTACTCTGAACGTCAGTGATGTTATGAAGAGGCAGTGTACCACAAGAGGAAGAGTACTAGTTTTGGAGGCAGAGGAACTGAGTTCAAATCCTGTCTCAACTGTATCACTTAATTTCTCTCAGTCTTAATTTCCTCATCTGTAAAGTGAAGGAGTTGAACTAGCTGATTTCTAAAGTCCATCTCATGAAGTTCTAAGGGACTTAAAATTATACAGACACTCCATACCTGGAGTCTGACAGAGAGAAGGGGAGTGTTTCATCGTTGTGTCATCATATTTGTTATTGGGCTAGAAAGACTGGAAGCCAAGTGTAGAAAAGCCTCTCCATTGTTATTAGATTCACAGAATTACAAGATATCAGGGTTGGAAAGGACCTTCAAAATCATCTTATCTGGGCCTCTCATTTTTGTTGTTGTAATCGGTCGTTTCAGCTGTATCCAACTCTCCCTGACCCCATCTTAGGAAAGATACTGGAGTGGTTTGCCATTTCCTTTGTTAGCTCATTTTACAGATGAGGGAACTGAGGCAAACAGGGTGAAGTGATTTGCCCAGGGTTACACAGCTAGTAGGTATCTGAGTCTGCATTTGAACTCAGGAAGATAAGGCTTTCTAACTCTAAGCCCAGCCCTCTCTCCACGGTGCCACCTCTCATTTTAGGGGTGAGGAATGCAAAGTACAAAGAGAATGTTATTTGTCTAAAGTTAGACAACTGACCAAAGGGGGAAACCTTGTCTCCAACCCAGGTTTTCTGGCTCCTAAGTGCAATGCTATTTTTACCATGCCATACTAACTTTTATATGATCACTGCCTTTAAGAAGTCTGCAGTCTGATTTGGGGAGACAAAGCATAAATTCACAAAAGGTTAAATAACAATACAAGGCTATCATATAAGACTTATTGCAAGGTAGTGGTGGCTGATGAGTTGCAAAATGGATAGACAGTTTTTCTTGTCCTCAGTTTCCTCATCTATAGACTGAAAGCACTCTAGAAAGGGACTTCAGAAGACTGTCTAATCCAATCCCAATGAGAAATTTAAGAATCAGGGAAGTGGTTTGGCCAAAGTCACAGGGCTAGTAAGGTAGAGCCAGAATCTGAACTCAGATCTTTTAACTCTAAATCCAGTGTTCTTTCCACCGGATCATGAGGTTGGAATAGATGACCTTTGAGATTCCTTTTAGTCTATATTCTAATTCTGAACATGGTCCCCCAGGAACATCTAGGATAACACAACAATAATTGTTTTTAAAGTTTGGGCTTGGTTTGGTCCAAATGAATAAATAATGCAAAAACTGAAACTCAGAGCAGCAGTGGGTTGGCATCTGAGCATTGGTGCCTTAGCAGTAAGATTAGACTGCTACTGTGAGATGCTTTAGCAGAACATACTATTGGATCATCTGACTGTCGATTTTTAAATTATGCATTCCTTTTTATTTAATATTTTTATTTTTCCCAATTATATGTAAAAACGATTTGGCAGTCTTTTAAAAAATTTTGAGTTCCAAATTCTCTTCCTTCATTCCCTCCCTCTGCTTGAGAAGGCAAGCAATTTGATATAGATTATACATGTGCAGTCATGCAAAACATTTCCATATAATCACGTTGTGAAAGAAAACACAAACCAAAAAGAAATAAATAAAACATGAAAATAAAGTTGTTGTTTTTTTTAAAAAGTATGCTTTGATCTGCATTCAGACTCCATCAGTCCTTCAGAGTTGTCTTGGATTACTGTATTGCTGAGAATAGCTAAGTCATTCACAGTTGATCACTGTACAATATTGCTGTTACTGTGTACAGTGTTCTCTTGGTTCTGCTCCCTTCACTTTGCATCAGTTCATGTAAGTCTTCCCTGGTTTTTCTGAGAGCATCCTGCTTGTCATTTCTTACAGCACATATGATAATAGATTTGAAGATAAAAGGGCTGTCTAGTTTAATGCTTACATTTTATAAATGAGGAAACTTATCATAAATGAGGAAGCTTATAAAGATGAAGTAACTCCCAAGGGTTGTGGATCAGGAACCTGGTAGATCTAGAGAAGTATGAGTTAATCTCTCCCTTCCTCTCTCCACCTACCCCATACAATCCCAAAACACCAGTTGGGACAGTTTTGAACAAGGAAGTTGTAGTGCATACCTGGAGCATCTGGAGTTAACTTTGCAATCCCTGGACTAATATGGGACCCAGCTATGGTGGTCTGGAACATAATTTAACTCTAAGACTCTGACAAGTTGCTCCTGAGACCTTTGGGAACCTCCTTGCAGACTGAGTTTAACCACCTTTGCTTTAATCTTCTTGAGATTTAAAAAAAACTGCCTAAATGGAACTGCTTTTACTAGGGGGTGTTTGAATTTATTTTTATTAAATGTATTATTTGTTTTAACCCTTGAGTTCTGAGTGATCCATTGAACCAGATGGTGAACTCTGACCTGGATACAGAGGTCACACTTTAGTCGTCAGACTCCAAATTCACTGCTCTTTCCACTGCACTACCCTACCCATCAGAGTTGGAATAGATGCTCAGAATCCCAGTTAGTGATGGGAAATTTACAAGTCAGAATGGTTCACTGGAGAGTGGAAGGATAATGACTTGAAAAACAGACCTGTTGATAATACAGGCATGCAGGGACTTCGAGGATAAGAAGACAACTTCATAAAGAAGCCCAGCTCTCCTACAGAAAGTCCTGCAAAAATCAGAAAGACCATTAAATAAAATCAAAGAACAACAAATGTAGGCTCCTCAATCTAGTTCCAAACAGCACAAAAGATGGCTAGAGGCTGATAGAAGGATTGTACCAGGGAAATCAGCATGAGCTCAGGTGAACAAGCCAGAAGTCAGTGGAGGTGGGGCAAGGGGTAGTGCCATGAATACCAACATGAACTGTGGGAAATGATTGGAAAGCTGGTAGAGGCAGGGTCAGGAGACTTGCCAGGGAAACTAGCATAAGTTCCAGAGAATGGACTAGAAGCCAGCCTACAGTCAGAACAGGGGTTTCACAAGCCAGCAGGAACTCCAGTAATAAGGGTCTTGAAGTTAAAACAAGATAAGAAAAAAAAGAAATGAAACAAGATTTAAAAAATAAGACAAAACAAAATTAGCATTGGGGAGAGAAAAAAAAAAGAATAGCTTAGAAAAGAAGGTGAAAACCTTAGCTGAACAGTGGACTTCCTGAAAAACAAGAATGGATGAAACAAAACTCAATAACTCTATGAGACAATGATAAATATTAGAACAAAGTCAATGAGTGAAAACATAGAAGAAAATGTAAAAGTATGTACTATAAAAAACAACTTATCTGGAAAACAAGTCAAGGAGAGGTGACTTAATAAATCATTAGACTCCCCCAAAACCAGGACCACACATAAAAGCCTGGACACCATCTTTCAAGAAAACATAATAGAAAAATTGCCCAGATATAGTGAAACCAGAAGACAAAGTGAAAAATAAAAGGAATTCACTAATCTTTGTGGGGGATGGAGGTGGATTTGAAAAGATCCAGGAAAGTCAAAAGCAAAATTCATAGTTTCCAGATCAAAGGAAAAAATTCTATAAGCAGCCAGAAAGAAAGAGTTCAAGCAACAAGGACCTACAATGAGGATCACTCAATACTATACTGCAGCTACTCTAAGGGAGAGAAAATTTTAGAACGTAATTCCAAAAGGCAAAAGAAAAAAGATTATAACCAAGCGTAACAACTTGCAAAACTAATTCTAATTCTACATCCCCTACATTTTTGTGGGCCCCCCCCAAATCCTTTGGCAGTCCTGTATGTTGTGCAGGCCTGCTATATGCAAAAAAAACCAGACCTTTAATAGAATAGAAGAATTTAGGCATTCTTTATAGAATAGAAATGAGTAGAAACTTTGAAATGGAAACACAGGAGTCCAAAAAACCCAACATGTGAGCAGTTGGAAGGAGATAAATGATGATAAAATAAAGTCTTTACACTTTAATAGTGGAGGAAGTGACAAATGGCCTTTCAGAATCCTAATGTCTTTTAAAAGTCACAGAGGGCCTGAGTAATTTTTTTCTGTTTAGTTTGTTTTAAAAGAGGAAAAATAGAGAGGGAAAAAGAATACATTAGGAGAAGAAATGATTTTTAAAATATAAATGAAGTGAAAATTTAGAAAAACAGAAGTATACAAATATGAGCAAGTGGCTTCTCATGACCACTCTTAACTTGACAAAGGAAAATTTAACATATAATTTGGTGTAGAATTACATTAAACTCAGTGGTGATAGTGGGGGATCAGAGGTCAGAGAGAGAAGGTTATAAAAAAGAGTAGAATCAGGAGGGAAGTCCTAGGCAAAATAAATTTCTACTATGGGAGGTTGGTCATGAAGTGAGTGTTAGAAAGAAAGAAAATGTTGAGAACTGATGGTCTGGGGTTGGTGAAGATAGGAGGGGCAGAGGAGTAGGAACAGAGTACTTCAATTATAGAATAATATTCCTTTCATTTATTTACCCCCTTCTTAATTGAGTAGAGCAGGAGGAAATGCGGAAACATAAAAGCAGTAATGATGAATGAATGAATGAATGAAAAAACATTTTTCAAGCACTTACTCTACACAAAAGCTGTTTTAAGTATTGGGGATGTACATAGAAAGGCAATATGATCCCTATTCCTTAGTAGCTGTGATGCTGAGCAATACAGCACTTACAGAGGCAGGTACCAGGCTGTATTCCCATAAGGACTGTTTCCCTGGATGAAGGATGAGGGGGACAGGCTGGTAACAGAGTTTGTGTTCTTGGGTGGGAGGAGGGTATTGCTGTTCCCATGACTCTTGGATTCATCTGTTTTTCAGTGGCATTGGAATAACATTTGCCATGGTTGGTAGAGGGCATGGCAGGTCCTTTCCCCAAAAAAGTCCCTTCTGTGATGGCTCTAGGAGCTGCACTGGAAACAGAATTTGGGGTTTAGGGGTTCCTGCTATGCCTGGGGTTCTTGATGGAGGAAAATACATACTTAACAACCATAATAGTGAACATGCATGGAAAATACTCATTAAAACTTGGAAGGGTAGTGGAATGGATTAGAAAGCAAATTCAACGATGTTTTATAAGAAACACACTTGAAACAAAGAGTCACACAGAGGTAAAGTAAGAGCTAGAGCAGAATTTATTATGTATCAGGCAATTAAAAAAAGTGATAGCAATCATATTTTAGGCATAAAAACTATAATCAGTAAAGAACCTTTTAATAAGGTATTCAAACTTGAAAAAAGACTATCATTTTTTTCGTAAAGAATTGGTTGGTCAAAGAAGAAATTATTGAAACAATAGATAATTTCATTAAAGAAAATGACAATGGTGAGACTACTTTTGGGATGCAACCAAAGCAGTCTTTAGGGGAAAATTTATATCTCTAAACACTTTTGTCGACAAAAGAAAGAACAGATACATGAATTGTGCTTGCAACTGAAAGCATTAGAAAGCATCACGTGAAAAATGCAGCCAAACATAAAAATAAAAATTCTGAAAATCAAAGAGGAGATAAAATTGAAGACAAAAGTCATTAAATTGATAAAGCTAAGATCTATTTATATTTTGAATGAAATTAATAAAATAAAGCATTAGCCATTCTGATTTTAAAAAACCAGGAAAAATAAATTGCCAATCTAAAAAATGAAAAAGGAGAATTCACAATAAATGAAGAGGAAATAAAAGGATCATTAGAAATTATTTCATCCAAATTTATGTCCACAAAACTGGTAAACAAAATGAATAAATATTTCAAAAAGTATAAGATATCCAGATGAACAGAACAGGAAGTTAAATAATCTAATACTGAAGAAAGAAATGGAATGAGCAATTTTTAAAATCTCCCAAGAATGACCCAGTACCAAGTGGATTTATGAGTGATTTCTATCAAACATTCAAAGTATATTTAAATCTACAATTATGTAAATTAGTTGCAAAAATAGGTAAAGAAGTCATTCTACCATACTCCCTCTATGAGGCAAATAGGGTACTAATACCTAAACCAGGGAGAGATAAAATGAAAAAAGAAAATTATCTACACTATTCTTTAATGAAGGGTAGAATGACATATTAAAGAAATTATACACTTTTTTGGATTTGTTCTGGGAATTTAGGTTTGTTTCAATATTAGGAAAACTATAAACCTAATGAACCACATTTTAAAAAATTATATGATTTTATTAATAGAGTAAAAAAGACTTTTGACAAAATATTCATTTATGTCTAAAAAAACCTGAGAAGCTTAAGAATAAAATGATCATTTCTTAATAGAGTATATACAATCTATCTAAAATCAAGAGGTAGCAGTATTTCTAATGGAGAAATGCCAAGGGACTTGTCACCACTATCATCTATTATAGTTCTGGAAATGCGAGCTACTATCAATAAGCAAAAAAAAAGAAAGAAAGAAAGAAAAGAAGCACAAGCAAAGAAGAAATGAAATTATAGCTTTCTGTAGATGGTATGATGGTTTACTAAGACTATCCTAAAGATTCAAATACGAATTAATTAAAACAATAATTTCATATATGAAATAAATCCATAAAAATCAGGTCTCTTTATATTGCCAATAAAACTCCTCAAGAAGAGACAGAAAAAGAAATTTCTTTAAAAATAGCTACAAAATGCCAGGCATTTTGCCTGGCATTTGTAATCTCTGCTACTGAGGTAGGCTAAGGGTGGTGGATTACTTGAGTTTAGGAGTTCTGAACTTTAGCAGAACTAAAGTCGATCAGGTGTTTTTTTTTGTATCTTATCTCTTTTTATTTTTTTTTAATTTATTTAACATATTTAGTTTTCAGCATTGATTTTCACAATAGTTTGAATTACAAATTTTCTCCCCATTTCTACCCTCCCACCCACTCCAAGATGGCGTATATTCTGGTTGCCCTGTTCCCCAGCAGCGCTACCCTCTGTCACCCCACTCCCCTCCCATCCCCTTTTCCCTTCCTTTCTTGTAGGGCAAGATAAATTTCTACACCCCATTGTCTGTGTATCTTATTTTCTAGTTGCATGCAAAAACATTTTTGTTTGTTTTTGAACATCTGTTTTTAAAACTTTGAGTTCCAAATTCTCTCCCCTCTTCCCTTCCCACCCACCCTCCATAAGAAGTCAAGCAATTCAACATAGGCCACATGTGTATCATTATGTATAACCCTTCCACAATACTCATGTTGTGAAAGACTAATTATATTTTGCTCCTTCCCAACCCATCACCCTTTATTGAATTTTCTCCCTTGACCCTGTCCCCTTTCCAAAGTATTTGTTTTTGACTACCTCCACCTCCATCAGCCCTCCCCTCCATCATCCCCCCCATTTATTTTTATCTTCTTCCCTTTTCTTTCCTGTGGGGTAAGATTCCCAATTGGGTATGTATGGTATTCCCTCCTTAGGCCAAATCTGATGAGAGCAATGTTCACTCATTCCCCCCCTCATCTGCCCTCTCCCCTCCTCCCACAGAACTGCTTGCTCTTGCCTCCTTTATGCGAGATAATCCACCCCATTCTATCTCTCCTTATCTCCCTCTCTTGGTATGTTCCTCTCTCATCCCTTAATTTGATTTTATTTCTTTTAGATATCTTCCCTTCATCTTCAACTCACCCTGTGTCCTCTCTCTCTCTCTCTCTCTCTCTCCATATATATATATATACACACACACATAGATATATACATATCTATACATTCACCCATATATATACATAAACATATATGTATGCATATTCCCTTCAGCTACCCTAATACTGAGATCTCATGAATCATACTTGTCATCTTTCTATGTAGGAATGTCAACAGAACAGTTCACCTTTAGTAAGTTCCTTGCAATTTCTTTTTCTTGTTCTTTTTCTTGATTACCTTTTCATGCTTCTCTTGATTCTTATGTTTGAAAGTCAAATTTTCTATTCAGTTCTGGTCTTTTCACTGAGAAAGCTTGAAAGTCCTCTATTTTATTGAAAATCCATATTTTGCCTTGGAGCATGATACTCAGTTTTGCTGGGTAGGTGATTCTAGGTTTTAATCCTAACTCCATTGACCTCCGGAATACCGTATTCCAAGCCCTTCGATCTCTTAATGTAGAGGCTGCCAGATCTTGGGTTATTCTGATTGGGTTTCCACAATACTCAAATTGTTTCTTTCTGGCTGCTTGCAGTATTTTCTCCTTGATCTAGGAGCTCTGGAATTTGCCGACAATATTCCTGGGAGATTTCTTTTTGGGATCTATTTGAGGAGGTGATCGATGGATTCTTTCAATTTCTATTTTGCCCTGTGGCTCTAGAATATCAGGGCAGTTCTCCTTGATAAGTTCTTGAAAGATGATATCTAGGCTCTTTTTTTGATCATGGCTTTCAGGTAGTCCAATAATTTTTAAATTATCTCTCTTGGATCTATTTTCCAGGTCAGTGGTTTTTCCAAGGAGATATTTCACATTGTCTTCCATTTTTTCATTCCTTTGGTTCTGTTTTATAATATCTTGATTTCTCATAAAGTCACTAGCTTCCACTTGTTCCAATCTAATTTTTAAAGTAGTATTTTCTTCGGTGGTCTTTTGGACCTCCTTTTCCATTTGGCTAATTCTGACTTTCAAGGCATTCTTCTCCTCATTGGCTTTTTGGAGCTCTTTTGCCATTTGAGTTAGTCTGTTTTTTAAGGTGTTGTTTTCTTCAGTGTATTTTTCAGTATTTTTTTTGGGTCTCCTTTAGCAAGTCATTGACTTGTTTTTCATGGTTTTCTCACATCCTTCTCATTTCTCTTCCCAATTTTTCCTCTACTTCTCTAACTTGCTTTTCCAAATCCTTTTTGAGCTCTTCCATGGCCTGGGACCAGTTCATGTATTTCTTGGAGGTTTTTGTTGTAGGCTCTTTGACTTTATTAATTTCTTCTATCTGTATGTTTTGGTCTTCTTTGTCAGCAAAGAAAGAATGCAAAGTCTGAGACTGAATCTCGGTGCGTTTTCGCTGCCTGGCCATATTCCCAGCCAACTAACTTGACCCTTGAGTTTTTCAGTGGGGTATGACTGCTTGTGGACTAGAGAGTTCTATGTTCCACGTTTGGGGGGGGGGGGGGCGGTGCCAGCTCTGCCACACCAGCACTGCTCCTTCCCCATGAACCTCCAATCCGATCTGGGCTTAGATCTTCAGCAGGCTGTGCACTCCTGCTCTGATCCTCCACTTAATTCCTCCCACCAGGTGGGCCTGGAGCCGGAAGCAGCAACAGCAGTAGCTGCCCCACCTCCGCTGCCCCCGGGGCTGGAAGCCGAACTGAGAACTCCTTCCACTCCCGCAGCTTTTCCCACTAACCTTCTCAGCAGTCTTTGGTGTTTGTGGGTTGAGAAGTCTCGTAACTGCCGCAGCTCACTGATTCAGGGCGGTAGGGCCCCCTCTGCCCGGCTCCTGGTCTGGTTGGTCCACGGCGCTCAGGCTGGGCTCTGCTCCACTCCATTCCCAGCTCCCAGCTCCGTGTGGGATAGACCTCACCCAGAGACCATCCAGGCTGTCCTGGGCTGGAGCCCTGCTTCCCTCTGCTGTTTTGTGGGTTCTGCCCGATCAGGTGTTTTTACTAAATCTGACAAAAACATGACAAACCCCCGAAGTGGAAGGTCACCAAGCTGCTTAAGAGGATAAAGGTAGAAGAAAAGGAGAAAAAAGAACCAGTCCAGGTCAGAGAAACAGACCAAGTTGAAGCTTCCATGCCTGTCAGTATTGGTGTTGGATCCATGAGTGGGTACTGCCCTTCCAGCCTGGCAGAAATAGGGAAAGCGAGTCTCAGAAACAAAGATAGCAACAACAATAGTAACACAAACTAAACTTATGATATATTTGGGAGTCTAACTACCAAGACATACTTAGAAATTCTAAGAACATATCTGTAAAAACACTCTTTACAGAAATTAAGACAGATGTAATCATTGCAGAGGTGTTCATTCCTCATAGCAGGGCTATGACAGTACTATCTAAATTAATTTGGAATCTTAGTGCCATGCCAAACTATCCATTTAAAAATAATTTTCATGTGTAAAATTGTTCATTTTCTCTCCTGTGATTCGATCTTTGATCCCTTTATAGAACTTGGGAAAAAAATCACTAAGAGGAACAAAAGATCAAGAATCTCAAAGGAAAAAAAGAGTAAGAGGGAAGGGGACCTAGCATTATCAGATCTCAAACTAGACAACAAAACAGAGACCATTAAAATGAATTGGCATTGGTTAAAAAGGGAGAAAGTTATGGAAAGAAAGTGGAAACAGATTGGGTACACTGGACACAGAAGCAAATGAATATAGTAATGCAGTGTTGGATAATCTCAAGGACTCCAATCACTGGCATAAGGTCTTACTATTTAAAAAAAATCATACTGGGAAAACTAGAAAACTGTCTGGCAGAAATAGGTTTAGACCCAACATCTTGTGCCATATGCCACAATAAATTCTAAATGAATACAAAACCTAGATATAAAATGTCATATCACAAGCAAATGAGTGGACCAAGGAGGAGGATAACTTCCACAGCTATAGAGAGGAAAAGCATTCTTGGCCAAAAATAGGTAAGAGAGGAGGATCACAGAACATAAAATAGACAGTATTGATTACAGAACATTGAAAAGTATTTGCTTAAACAAAATAAATTAAGAATTAGATGGAAAATGGTGAACTAGGGAAAATTTTATAGCAAATTTCTCTAATCAAAATATAGTATCCAAGATATGTAGGGAATTGATGGGAAAAAAACAACACAAAAACAAAAACATCTCTCTCCAATAAATAAATACTCAACAGATATGAACAGGCAGTTCTGAAAAAAAAGAAATCCAAGTTATGAGCAACCACGTGGAAATATGCTCCAAATCATTAATAATAAGAAAAATACAAATTGAAACAATCCTGTAGTTCTACCTTGGAGACTATCAGATGGGCAAAGAAGAAAAAGGAAAATTGAATTTTTTGTTGGATGTGTAGGAAAACAAGTACACCATGCACTGCTGGTAGAGCTGTGAATTTATCCAACTGTTTCGGTAAGCAATTCAGAATTATACCCCCAAAGTCCCTAAGGTGTGTATACCCTTTGACTGAATGATACCACCATTTGGCAGACATATATCCCAGAAAGATAAAAGAAAGACAGAAAGGACTAATGTTCACAAAAATAGTTATGACAGCATTTTTATTGTAGCAAAGAACACTTTAAAGGCAAAGAAGGTGCTAGTCACTTGAGGAGTGACCAGACAAATTATGGAATATGATTGTAATAGAATATTATTGTGCCAGAAGTAATGATGAAAGAGGAGGATTTGGAGAAACGGGAGGAATTGTATGAATTGATGCAGAATGAAGAGAGCATAACTAGGAGAACAATATTCAGTGATAACCTTGTAAAGGAAAACAATTGTGAGAGTTACAAGCTAGGACCAATGCAATACCCATCACAGCCTAGGAAGACTAATGATGAATCACACTTCCTACCTCTTGGCAGAGAGGTGAGGTACAGAATAAGATGTACATTTTCAGACATGGTATATGTGGATTTGTTTTACTTCACTATACATGTTTGTTACAAGGGAGTGCTTTGATTTGGAAGGATGGGGGACATCGTTGATAGTGATACTAAAAAGGAGAAAAGAGCTTGAATGAAATATTTAAAAATACAAGGAAGAGAGTAGAAAGAATTCAGAAAGACTCAGAGAAGCAGGACAGTGTCAGAACTACCATATTAAAATGGAAATATACTCCCAAACCTTTCAATACAGGTTTGCAATATAATCAATAGCGACCTGTGATTTAGACCATCAACAAAGACCACAATCTTTTGATAACTTATCATTTACAGAATAGCCTGAGGCTCAAAGAGACTAGGGGAGTTCCCCATGGCCTTAGAGTCCTTGAGTGTGGAAGGAAGGATCTGAAAATGCAATTTTTAACAAAACTCTAAAAGGTCCTAGTAGTTTCTTATCTTCAGGATAGCTTCTGTTGAGGTGTGACCGGTGGGACCATGACAACAAGCTTAAAGCAAGTGTAGTAGATTAGACCATAAGGGGGTGGGATTAGCTATTTGAAGGCTTAAAAAAATATGCAGAAACTTTTGTCCTAGTATTCCATTTTAACATATCTTCTAACTTGAAATTTAGGGACTAAGTGCAAAGAGTTATGGGAGGAGAGAAGGACAGGGGATACCCAAATCAGAGGCAAAAACAAAGGACTAAGGGCTAGATAAGAGTTCTCAAGGATAGAGACCTACCAATGTTAGGAACAGGCTAAAGCTTAGTTTTCCTAATAGAAGGGGTTAAAGGTTTTCAGGGGCAACCATAATCATGCCTGATTAAAAGCTCTACAGTGTGTACCAGTCCGTGACTTGAGCAACAAGAACTCATTGAGAATGTTAAGAAATAGCCCAGCACATACATAAACAGAATCCCCTTGACAACATCCCAGACGAGTGGTCGTCCAGTCTAGTTTTATTTATGCTCCAAGTTTACTGAAGTAGAAAAGTATTTCAGATTAATATTCTTTTCTCCCAATTGAGCTTGAGTTATCTGGGAAGCATTCAAAGACTATGAAATCTTACAGCAACACAGTAGCAGAATACTCTGTGCTCAAGTAAACATACTAACGACATACTAGATATACACTTATGACAACATTCGGTCAACAAGCATTTACTATGCCCATCCTCTGGGCCAGGAAGACATTGTGCTTAAGTTCTGGGGATACACAAAAGCAGGCCAATCTCTGCCCTTGGGGAGCTTCCAACAAAGGAGAAATGTGCATACATAGGTATAGAAAAAAATTGATACAAGGTAATTTGCCAAAAGGTTTATAATTAATTTTTGAATAGAGAGCCATTAGAGTTTAGTCTTTTCAAGTTCTCACTTTGAGTGAGGCAACATCCATTCAGTGAATATGCCTCTTTAAGAAGTGAATCAAGGGATGGCCTCTTTAATAAAAAACAAAATCCAACCAGGAGGGGAAGACCCTCAAGGTTACTGGCCAAAAGAGAAACAGTTACTATCTACATTCACTCTGAGCCAGGAGGACCCAAAATAACCATTAAATGGTGCAGGGACCTATTGTCCAATCCCTGAGATCCAGAGTGAATTGGGTTTAAGACTTTGCTTAAAACGGACAAGGTCTCCCACTGTGTCCTGGGCTATCTCCAGTCATCCTGGTTGATATCTGACCACAGGACCCAGATGGCTCTGGAGGAGAAAGTGAAGCTGGTGACTTTTCATAGCCCTCCCTCACTCAAATCAAGGTCAGTTCCAAGTCATATCATCATCTCCCTGATGTGATGATCCTCTTTGAGAACGAAAGATGAACCACAACCTGTGAGTAGTCTGAGCTGCCTGAATGAGGACCCAGTTGACCAGTTCCAGCTGGGCAACTCAACTTGGCCTCTCTTTTCCTCTCCTCTCCCCACCCCGTCCTCTCCTCTCCTCTTGTCCTTCGTAAGTCTTTTGTGGTTAAGTTGGGTATAAAATAACTCAGTCATTCAAATTTGTTTTTAAAACAAAGTTGCTGTTACTGTATATGACATTCTCTTGGTTCTGCTCATTTCACTCTTTTTTAATTCCATTTTTTACAATTTTGAGTTCCATATTCTTTCCCCCCTCCCTCCCCTTCCGCATCATTTAAAAGACAAGCAGTTTGATAGAGGTTATATGTGCAGTCATGCAAAACATATTTTCATATTAGTCATGTTCAAGCTTTAAACATATACTTAAAAAAAATCACTTTGTCAGTTGTATGGAGCTGGGATTGGAGTGGGTAGAGACCAGAGTTGGGGAATCTTAATTATCAGGTTACTTTAATAGTCCAGGCTAGAGATGATGAGGGCCTGAACTAATGTGGTAGCCGTGTGAGTAGAAAGAAAGGGACAAATTCAAGGGATGTCATGGAGGTAGAAATGACAATATTTGACAAGTGTTTTGATATACGAAGTGAGTGTAAGTTGAAAATGACATTGAGGTGGGGACTCTGAGTGATTGGAAGGAAAGCGATGCATTTACTAGAAATAGTAAAGGCAGAAAGGGGATGAGAGCATTTAGAAGAGGGAACTTTCTTTTTCCATAGACCCCTTTTTAGAACAACAAAATATATAGGGTTATAAAGGAAACCAATTATATTCAAATATAGTTAACAGTTTAAAAGAAGTTCATAGGTCCCAGGTTAAAAATCCCTGGTTTGGGGGGAAAGATAATGATGTTTCAGCCAGATTGATTTTGAGGGGACTAGGGGACATCTAGTTCTAAATTTCTGACAGTCGGTTTCTAATGGGCAACAAGGATGCAGGAAAGAGGAGAGTGGGCTATATAGATCTGGGGATCGTTGATAATTACCCTCACATCGGCTGATGAGGTCACTAAAAGAGAGACAGTATAGAGACAGCTGAAAAGAATGGCCAGGTCAGAGACCCACAATTAGGAGATAGCATACGAGGATGATGACCCCACAAAGGAGACTGAGAAGGTGTGGTTAGTGGGTTAGGAAAAGAAAAAGAAAACAACGTCTCCAATTTAGACCTGCCCGAATGTACAGTTCACTGGCCTACATCTCTGAGAACGAAGCATCACTTCAACCTGCTAGGACTTCCCCCATATGACCTTGTAATTTTGTAACTGTTCTTTCATATATATCATACACACACACACACACACACACACACACACACACACACACACACATATACATGTATCTTAAAAAATTTCCCCTGATAAAATGTAAGCTCTTTAGGAGACTGGGTCCCAAAGCTGTTGCTTCTTCCCTGGCATCGGTCGCATAACTACCAAGGGTAGGAGCAGAGGAACTCAGACCCAGGACTCCTGTTTCAGAGTCCGGTCCTCTTTCCTCATTCTATGCTTTGTCACCAAGGGAATTTACTGCAATATTTTGATGAATGGCATATTTTAGATTTTTGCGGTAATTGATGGTGAAGCTTTTATGCAGTAATTAATGGTAAAGTTGTTTTTTTTTTTTTGGCCCATGTTAAAGTTTGGAGTAGAATTAATTAATACATTTGCATTTTGCTCCTCTTAAGTGTCTTTTCACTTTACTGAGTACTCATTTAGTAATTACATGCTTCCCTCAACGTTTGGGCTATTTTTAATCCGTTCTGTGTGGATTTAATAGAGCTATTTCATCAACTTTGGCTGATTGATATAACAACATTCTAATTTGGAAAGATTGGCTCACATCATCCCTGGCGTTGCTTTAATTTGTGTGTCTGTATGCAGAGCGGTTCAGGTCCAGTGAGTGCTACTTTGGTAAATAAAGATGCAGACAGGAAGCTTTATTTATCAGACAGATACCTCGGTTTATAAACAGAAATAGAGGCATTTAATCGACTTCTATTTAGGAAAATTAATTCTGAGAGTGCAAGTGGCTCTACCTTGGTTGTCACAAAAATGCTTTCTGATCCATCATAGGCAATCTTAGGTGGAATGAATCAAATGAGGGGCTGAAGTAGTGTCAATGACTCTTGCATGGGCACGGCTTATTATCGAGAATTTCATTTATCGAAAGTGTCTAGGACGGGTTATTAATGGCTTTCTGCTTGAGATTGCTGGGATGGAGTGGAGAGAAAGCAGGGAAAATAAAGCTGGTTCTTTCCTTACTGACAAAGATGCCTTTTACCTGGAGGTAATGTTTTCCTATTTTTGCTTCAAGGAACATAGGATAGAAAAGATGTGAAGGTAACTGGGGGGGAAAAAGAGGTGATGTATTTAAGATGGTCCATTTATATGTATTCCACCAGGAAATGTGATATTTCTTCCATCTAAAGAAGAAAGGTTGATGATTTTTTTTCAAGAAGAAAATACAGATGTATGTTTGGCATCGTTACCATGAAAAATATGATTTTTATGATGGTACAAAAACACAAGAATCTCATTTTAAAAGCATTATTTCTCTCGGGTTGTCCTTTCAGGGGATAAACCCTCTTCCCTCTCCCCCCGCCAAAAGCAATGCTTGGAATCATATAGAATATCAGAGGTAGAAGGGACCTCTGAGGCTGGCAAATCCAATTCCATAATTTTTCAGATGAGGAAACTGAGGCCAGAGGGATGAAAGGATTGGCCCAGAGGCAAACAGGTAGTAAGTAGCCAAGCCTAGGCCTTTCTGACTCCAAGTCTGTACCTCATTGTGTCATATTGCTTGATTGTCCTAAATCACAAGTCTGACCATTTAAGTCGTTTCAGCCACATCCCACCCTTTGTGACCCCATTCGGGGTTTTCTTAATAAAGATACTAGAGTGGTTTGTCATTTCCTTCTCCAGCACATTTTACAGATGAGGAAACTGAGGCAAACAGGGTTAAGTGACTTGCTCAGGGTCATACAGCTAGGAAGTGTTTGAGGCCAGATTTGAATTCATGAAGATGAGTCTTCCAGACTCCAGGTCCAGCACTCTATTCCCTGTGCCACCTAGATGGCCCTTGTGCCACTTAGCTGACATTATTTTTCTTAGAATCCTCTGTTTTATCTGCAAAGCCTGTCACAACCTACCCTCATTCCTGCCTTTCCAGTTCTCTTATGCTGTACATCTCTCACCCACCCACCAACTGAGATCCAGTAACAATGGCTTTCTTGGCATTTCTTGAGCCAGACACTCCATCTCTTAACCCTGAGCATTTTCACTGGCTAATCCCTTATGCCTGGAATTCTCTTTCTCCTCATCTCCTTCTCTTCATATCCCTGGGTTTCCTCAAGTACCAAACTAATATCCCAATTTCTACGAAAGCAGCCCTTCATGATCCTTCTTAATGTGAGTGCCTTTCCTCTGTTCCTTATTTACAATTTTTCCTCTATAATTTATCCTCTATATATGTAATTTGTACATAGGTGTTTTCATGTTGTTTCCTCTATTACATGTGAGCACTTGAAGGCAGGGACTGATTTTTCCCTTTCTTTGCATCCTCAATCTTTAGTACAGTGCCCCTGGCACATAGTAGGCAGTTAAGAAATGCTGGTTCACTAACTGTGTGGCATTTAAAAAATTCAAGAGTTGTAATTTCTGGGTAATTGGTCATTATATTACTAATGCCAACATTTTAAAAAAAGGTCAGTGGCACTCCTGAATGCCAAAGACCCTCATGATGGTGGGCTCAAGGCTTAGATGCCCTTGCACAGGTGTCCCAGAGGATGGCAATCAGCTCTGATTGATTAAAAATTAATGAGAGAATGAATATTATAATGAGGGGCTGGGCTATATTCCAACGAGAGTCTTGAGGGTACATGACTTGGATCAGCCAAGTCTTGGTCAAAAAGACTTATCAATTTCCATATTATCTTTCCGACAAAAAGGAGAATCCACATTTTTCCCAGAGCTGTCTGAGTAAACACAATGAGCAGGAATCCTTCTCCCATTAGCCTAAACTTAGAATTTCTTTTACTGTCTGTTTAGATCTTGGCCTGGGTAAGTCTTTGCTTAAGATTTCCCACGCTGGTTCTTTTCTGGATAAGGAACTAGAAAAGGGGAACAACCTTGATCCTGATTCAATTATTAGTTATCAATACAAGAGAAAAAAATTATTTCTCTCAGCTGGCTGAATTTGCTTTTTTGTCGACCAAGGGAAAATTTGTGTCATGTTACTTAAAAGAGTAAGGAAATTCCTATTTAAATATTGAGATTTACCAAGTTCATGGATATTCTAAGTGTTAAAACTAAAGGTGTGTGTCTTTGAACTAGAAACTACCTCCACTATGTGTGACTAGGCTTGTAGAGTAACTAGGAAGTTTGTCTTTGCCTCAGAGCTCTCTCCACCTTACCCCACCATTAAAGTGGAAGCTGGTAACTGAGCTTTGTAGTGGTATTCCCCACACTGTGTGCTATGAAATCTCAGTGATCTTCACACTAGGAATAGAAGTTCTGTGAGAAAATGTCAATGCCAACTATATTTTGCTTTCTAAAATAATATATGGCATAATGCATACATCTGAAATATTTCTTATGACTTTTTTGCAGTGCGAAAGTAGGTTTCATTTCCTCTATTTCATTGCAGAAGTTTCCTAAGCCACTAATCTTTTCTCATCCATCTTTTATAAACTCAAGGTATAAACTCAAGGGAATTCTCTACTCTCAGGATCTCCTATCAACTTTTATGAGTTACATCTACAGATTTCAAGTCCCAAGCTATTCTGTGGAATTCGCTTGGGAAACGTTGGCTCCAGTTGTTATCCTTTGCCAAGTGTATTGACACTGTATTTAATAAGATGCTCAAAGACAAGAAAACCTTCCAAATAGCCAAAGGACTTGATCTCGCATGGAAGAATTTCCTAGATACTAACAGGGTGGTAAGGGAGGTGTTTGGGAAGGTCATTCCAGTTCCCTTTCAATCCCATGATATATCGCCCTCTGATGAAAGAGTTAGAAAGAAGATTCTGTATCCGTGGTTCTTAACCTTGTTTGTGTCATGGACCTCTTTGTCAGTTTGAAGAAGTCTATGGACTACTCAGAATGTTCTTCAATAAATAAACTTTATTCATTAAAAAATGATCTTCAATGAATACAATAAAATGCACAGGATTACAAAGTAAACTAAGACTCTCGAAATACAAAACTCCAGGTTAAGAAACCCTCTTTTATGGCCTTTATTATCAGTCAGTGGTTCAGTCATGTCCGACTTTTTGCGACCAGGGATCCTCTCACGCCATTACTGCCCTTTGGGGTTTTTTTGGCAAAGATACTGGAGTGGATTTCCATTTCCTTCTCCAGGGGATTAAGGCAAATGGAGGTTAAGTGACTTGCCCAGGGTCAAGAGCTAGTAAGCGATTGAGGCTAGATTTGAATATGGGTCTTCCTGACTCCAGGCCTTGAGCTCTATCCACTGAGCCATCTAGCTGCCTCCAGCTAGTTTCATAGCATAGTAATAATAATATTTAAAATAACTATAGGAATAATTGTTGTGGCTAGTATTTATACGGCGCTTTAAGGGACGCAAAGCACTTCACAAATATTATTTCATTGGATACTTGTAACACCGAGGAGGAGGTGCTATTATTTTCCCCATTTTACAGATGAGGAAACTGAGGCAAGCAACAGTTTTAAGTGACTTGCCTAGGGTCACACATCTAGGAAGTATTTGAGGCTGGATTTGAACTCAGGTCTCCCTGACTCTAGGCCCAGCACTCTACCCACTGCACCACTTAGCGTACAAAATTAAGATGAAAACTGCATGACTATGATGTGATTCTTTCATCCTCACCATACAAAAACAGTCAGAACGTTGCAGTTGAAGTTGTCCAACGACATTTTTCCAACAAAGATGGGTAGGCGGGTAGAAAAACAAAATGGCCCCGTGGGAAGTATGGTGGCACAACAGCAAGCACACGGGACCAGGAGTCTAAGATGAATTTGAGTCCCAGCTCTACCATTTACAGTGTGCTCTAATGGGCAGATCATTTGACGTCTCTGAGCCTTAGTTTCCATATGCGTAAAATTGGGACAACAGCTATCTTACACAATGGCATCATTATGAGAAAAGTGAAGGTCTGGCTGTGTCCCTCCCTGATCAAGAACCTTCGCTGGCTCCCCATTACCTCCAGGATCAAATATGAAATCCTCCATCTCTCAAAATGTCTTCTTACACCTCAGTGCCCCTACATTATCTGTGATCCGGGGATACTAGTGTCCTTGTTCCTTGAAAAAGATACCCCATCTCCTGTCTCTAGATATTTTCACTGACTGTCCCCCATTCCTGGAATTCTTTCCCTCCTCCTTTCTGTCTCTTTACCTTCCCATGTTCCTTCAAGTGCCAGGTAAAATCCTATTTTCTATAAGAAGCTTTTCCCACTCCCCCCTCTGCTGATTATCTCCAGTTAATCCTATACATACATTGTTTTGCATAATTGTTTGCTTGTTGCCTCCCCCATTAGACCGTGAGCTCCTTGAGGGCAGGGACTATCTTTTGACTTCTTCATAACCCCATCTTTAGCAGAGTGCCGCTTAACAAATGCTTACTGACTCATCTTGTTGACACTGTACACTCTAAATGGTTATTATGCTGGTGGTAGTGGGTGATGTTCATTGTCTAAATCATAAAATAGATGACAGCTAGATAGCGCTGTTAGAGTATGCTGTTAAGCCACGGTCTTCAAGTGAGAAAACATGATTTTAAGCTGCAGGTATTTGCCTTTGGTCTTTCATTCTAGATGAGGACCGTGATATCAGGAAGGTGATGCCACAACTTGCAGGTGAATTGGATTTAAGTGAGGAAGGGCTGAGCAAAGTCACCAGCCTCACTCTCTCCTTTGGAGCTATCTGGGTCCAGTGGCAAGATGTAGATCAGGACGACTGGAGATGATCCTGGGATGCATTGGAAGACTTTGGCCTTTTTAAGTTAAGGTCTTTCCCAGGTCTCAGTTTTACCATTCAGTGATTAAGACTGGGTAAGAAATGAGGCAAAAAGTGGCCTCTTTTATCTAGTCAAAAAAATAAATCTATCTGGGAGGGAAAACCCTCAGGGTTTCTGGCCAAAGCAGAACCGATTGATATCTACACTCACTCTGAACCATTGGGCCCAAACAATGGCCAAGCCACAGGTATTTAAATGCCTAACAATATGCCAGACCATTTCAGAAGGATTTCCAAAGGTTAATGCTATCTGTCACATATTTCTTACCTAGCAGGAGATATTGACCACTTGTAATACATACCTTCTACTAAAGATAGCATTTAAAATTGAGGAAATATGTCAAAAAAAAAAAAGCAGGCTTCAGACTTTCTCCTTGGGAAATGTCATAGGGGAGGGAAAGAGAAAAATGAGGAAGCTTAGTCCTCACGTTTGAAAGCATCACTGTCTAAGAATTTATAAATCATCATATTGATAAGTTGTCTTAAGCACCATTGTGAAATCAATGATTAAAACAAAATGCAAATGCCTAGATGAAAAGTAATGGTTTCTTTAATATAAAATGATTATCAAAAACGTCTTGTCTGTTTTTACGCTCATAAATCTTTTCTAAAATGATTTCTTGAGAAATACAGATGGTTTCCTACCGTTTTGTGATAGGTTGAGAATAATTTTACTCTGAATTATTTTCTTTCACTGGCCAGGGCTGAGCTTAGAATATCCTTATGCCTTTTGTCCTTCACATTTGAGCCCTTGTATTCAGGATTTCTTTCTTCTCTGAGAAATGGCCAGAATGAAACAATGACTCAGGGCAGCTGTGTGTAAAACTTGGGAAGTGTTGGAAGATGTATGATCATTTGACGAAAACTAGCTTTCTGAATACCTGGGACCCAACTTGGCTAAATACATACAGGCCCATGTCCAGTAGCTCTTATTTCAGTAAAGCTATTGTTATCAACCGTAGGCATTTTGTTGAAGGGCTGTGGAACTGTTAAACAGTTTTATGATTTGTTAGCAGAGAATTTGGCATTTTAATAAAGTAAGAGATGGCTGAGAAACGAAATAGAAATACACTATCAAATATCTTTTTTAAATATGGGGCACTCAAGACCTATCTCTCTTTTCCCTGGGTCCTATTGAAGTATTATTTTGCAACTTTTTTTTTAGTTGGCATGTTAGAAGCAAAAGGCGATTTAGAGTCACAGAGCTAGGAAAGACTTCAGAGGTCATAGCAATCCATTACCTTCATTTTATAGATGAAGCCCAAAGTAGGGAAATGATTTGTCCAGGTTTTACCACTTTTTAAGTAAATAGAAAATAAAAATAGAGACTAAAAAGAATGTAGATAAATGAATGAATGAATAAGTAAATAAAAGAATAAAAATAGAGAATAAAAATGAAGCATTTGAAGTTTTTGTACAAATATCCCATTAATTTCAAATAATATTTTTGTTTTATCCTTTATTTAAATTCTAAGCTCTGCATACTGTTGAGCATTTAAAAAATAATGAAGAAAATAGATTTTCCCTTCTCTTATGGAGTCTATAATTTCATAGCAGAGGCAAGACATTGAATATGAAAAATGATATGTAAGAGTATATGATAAGTTTGGTGCAGGAGTTAAAAGAAGGTAAAATTGGCTATGGACTGGAATAGTTAGGGACTCTTTGAGATCCAACTTAGCTTCTGAATTTTTTCATAAAAGGCCCAATTGAGGAATGCTGTTAGGCTGAAGTTGAAAGGTTAGAAAAGACCCTGGATTATGGAAGGTCTTGAAAACAAGGTGGAAGAGTTTATATTTCATGCATTAAGAAATTTGAGTCTATTTAAGGTTTCTGAGGGGAAGAATGACATGATGAAAGTGGTTTGATGTGGTGAGAAAAACACTAAACTTGGAGCCACAAGGACTAAGTTTGGATTCCAATTCTGCCACTTACTATTCTATTATTATTAAAATTATTGTTATTATCATTATTCTATTATATATACTACAGATAGATAGATACATACATATATACTATTGTATTCTATTCTGTTCTATTCTATTCTATTCTATTCATATTTAGCAAGTCTTGAAATTTCACTGGGACTTACTTTCCTTTTCCGTAAAATGAGAGGATTGAAGATGGCCTATAAGAGTCTTTTAAGTGCTGACATTCAATGAATCTGCACTGATGGATTTGAAAAGTTAGTCACTGGAGTGTTTGCAAGTTTTTTTCATCTTTTCTGGGACTCAGTTTTCTTTTCAAATCAAAAGGCACTGGCCTGGAAAGAAGAGGGGGAAAACATTTATAATTACCTACTGTGTTCCAAGTGCTATGCTAAGTTCTTTACCAGAAAGTTGAGGAAATTGAAGCAGAATGAGAAGTTAGGTTGATGTGGCTGACTTCTGCCCAGCAACAATGAGGGCCTTTCCTAAATCTAAATCTGTCCAGTAACAGGGGGCTCTATCTGTTCACAAGAAAGTCTTGTTATTTTCTGTGTCTGTAACTAACCCCTATGTTTTGTTCCCATATCCTTGAATACTGCAAGTTAAGTTCCCTGCTTTGTTAACACATCCCTGAACTGTTTTGTAAAGTACCCAACACACCTGCTTCCCCCTTCCTGACATCTTTTCTTGTGGTTAACTTCCCACATAGGAGCATACCCCAACCCCTAAGTGAGTGCCCAAAACTTGGGCATAAAAGCAAGCCTTTGTCTTATCTCAGGGTGTTAATGCTCCTAAGGACTAGCCCACTGCTTTCGCAACAGTAAAGCCCTCTTGAGTAGTAGAATTTCTGAATTCTTTCCAGACAACCTGACTCTGAACTTCATCAAAGTAACTTGCTCAGTGTCACATAACTTTTAAATGCCAGATTTGAATGCAACACTAAATGAATATAATAAATGTTTTCTATGCACTGTGTTATCTAGCTTCCTCTAGGTAGTTTCCAAGGTCCCTTCATGGATTCCTTTTTTAAAATTAAAAAAAAGTTAACTACTTTTGTTTTATGCCACATAGACATCAGTCATTTCTGGATTACACCATATCCCTTCCCCTTCTGCCTTCCCACCATTTCCACCCAAAAAGAACTAATACAATGATCACATGTGGCACTTTATGCAACGTTTTGCATTCGCAGTCCCCCGAGCATCTGCTGTTTTGGAGCTGCTCTCTTTTATCTGGTACCAACGTCAATATCCATATCAATAAACATATATTAAGTGCCTACTCTGTGCTAGGTGCTAGAGATATAAAAAGAAGCAGCAGACAGTCCCTCCCCTCAAGGAACTTAAAATCTAGTGGAGGAGACAGCATGCCAACAAATCTATGCAAAACAAGCTATATACAGGATAAATAGGAAATAACTGTCAGAGGGAAGGCACTAGAATTAAGAGGCAGTGGGGAATTGTTATGCAGTTGTTTTAGCTGTGTCCAACTCTATGTGACCCCACTTGGGGTTTTCTTGGCAAAGATACCAGAGTGATTTGCCATTTCCTTCTCCAGCTCATTTTATAGGTGAGGAAACTAAGGCAAACAGGTTAAGTGACTTGCCCAGGGTCACATAGCTAGTAACTGTCTAAGGTTGGATTTGAACTGAGGTCTTCCTGACCCCAGGCCTGGCACTTTATCCAATGTGCCACCTAAAGACAGGATTTTAGTGGGGACTTAAAGGAAGCTAGGGAAGTCAGTTGTCAGTTGTCAGAGTGGAGGAGGGAGAGCATTCCAGGAATGGGGAGACAGCTGGAGAGAATGCCCAGATATAAGAGATGGAGTGTCTTGGTCATGGAATAGTCAGGAAGACCAGTGTCACTGGATCAAAGACTATATGGTAGGGAGTAGAGTATAAGAATACTGGAAAGATAGAAGGGGGCTACCCTATTGGGTCAGCAACTATTGGTTTTTTGATTATATTCTTTTAGTGATCTTTTCACTAACGTTGGTATTATCATTGCATGTATTAATTTTCTGAGTCTGCTTATTTCATTCTGCACCAATTTATACGAATCATTCCGTGTTTTGATGAAATTCTCATATTCGTCATTTCTTACCCCACAGTAATATTCCATTACATCCACATACCACAGTTTGTTCAACCATTTCCCAATCAATGGACACTCATTTATTTCCAATTCTTTGCAACCACAAAAAGTGCTGCTATGAATTATTTTGGTATATTTTGGACTTTCGTTTCTGTTTTTGAACTCCTTGGGGTATATAACAAAGAAAGTGCACATGGGGTAGAGGGCAGATGTCAAGGTGGCCTGGGTGAACAGTTGAATGGAATGTGAAACATAAAGGATATTTTTTTTAAAAAAATAAGGAATATGTGTAGCTAGGGAATATGACTCCCCTTCCCAATATTTTAGAATGTGTGTGTGTGTGTGTGTGTGTGTGTGTGTGTGTGTGCATGTGCAAATAATAGCTGCTGGCTATGTAAGTGGTTCTCACATGTGATATGACCAAAAGAGCATTGATCATGAGGCAATTTTAGAAAAACACTGAACTTGGAGTCAAAATATCTAGATTTGAGTGTTGGTTCTTCTATATATTATCTCAGCTTGTTTCTTTCATCATCTATAAACATTAAATCAATGAAAATAGCAATTTGCACTCTGTGCCCCCACAGGATTTAAGGAACATGAGGATTATTAATATTATTATAATAACTGCATCCTACCCCATCATGTATTTATGGGTATAAACCACTAGTTTGAACAAATAGAAAAAATAGAAGATAAAAATAAAACTATTCAACTACTACTTCAAATCAAAATATTTATTGAGCACCAACTATGCAAAAACATATTTCAACAAAAATTTATTAAGCCCCTAATGTACAAAGCATTGTAACAGGCACTCGGGATATGAAGATGTAATTGATGTCCAATTGTATTTTGCGTCAATTCTTTAGTCACTTTCACCTAGAAAAACATTTCTTGAAGTGTAGTCTGGGGACCTCTGGAAGCCCTCAAGACTCATTCAGGAGATCTGTGAAGTGAAAATTATTTTCCTAAAATTACAAAGACTTTTTAATTTTAATGACAAATATCAATAGATGTAATGCACATAAACAAAAGCACTGTGGTGTTGTCAATAATTTTTAAGAGCATAAAGTGGTCTTGAGACTCAAAAGTTTGAGAACTTATAACAAAAATGTTGCTAGCAGCTATTGTGGGGGTGAAAGACCAACAACAAGAGCACACAGGAGGGCTGCTAGCACAGGTTCTGTGATCTGCTTTTCTAAGGAAAACAACTTTAAGGAGTTAACGATCTCACTTTAATTAAACATACATATATCATTTAATTAGTTAAGGTAGGAAAGCCAGCACCCTGAACTTCAGAGAGTATACAAACAGAAATTACAAGCATACAATATGTAAACAGAGCAAATAACACAAACCAGTCTGTCCATAGCAATACATACATAGTTACCAGAGAGAGAAGCAAAACATCTGAGTTTTTCAAACCTGGGGGTGGATCTCCAATGGCTACCCAGAGTCTCATCTGGCCAAATCACCAACACTCTTCCAATGAGTGTGCCCCCAAAGGTGAAACACTAACCTCTGAGTACATATACACATTTCTTCAGGGTCAGAGGGCATCACAACTATGCAACTCAAACCCGTGTGACCTAGGCTTTCTTATGATTTAAACACTTGCTCAGGGTCAGAGGGTGTCACAACCATGTGACTCAAACCCATGTGAACTAGGCCTTCCCTTGATGTAAGCAGGTCATCAAAGACTCCCGATTCAAACAAAGATTCCTTAGTGCTGAGAAGCACTCCAAAACAAAAAAACAAGAGGGTCCCACTTTACCTGCCCCATTCAAACAAAGGCAAGACTTATTAAAGGCACTTGATGGCCTTAGCATTCCAAAATAGAAGAATAGCAAAAAAGTCCCACCCTAATTACCATGACAGAACCATTGGCCTAAACCAATGCTAGCTAGGCCTTTACTCAATAGCCTGGCTATTGAGGCTACTTATTACATCTAATAAATGAAAAGGTATTTCAAGCAGACAGCTTTGTCTGGCCAGTTTAGGGGTTGTTTAGGGTGGTCATTAAAGTTCCTGATTCCTCTGTTTGAAAAAAAATAATGTCTTTAGTATGAAAATTCTCCCTGGCTTTCAGAGAGGGATTATATGAAGTCATGTTCTCAATGTGTATCATAACAGAAAAGGGACGGAAGAGAGAAAAAAATCAATTTCCTATTCAGGCTAATCTATTGGTTAATCCATTTATCTGTTCATTACAGAAGAAACTGCTAGTAAAGTCATCCTCCAGGGTCACATTCAATGAATTGACATGAATTTCTTAAGTGCTTACTGTGTTCAAGGACCTGCTAAACACTGAGTACTCAAAGAAACAAACAAAAACAGCCCCTGCTTACATTTTAATGGGAGAGACAATATGTACTCAAATAGGTACATAACAGATACATACGAGAGAGAAGAAAGTTTTTCTTAGAAGAGAAAGCACTCATATCTGAGGGTTTGGGAGAGCCTTTCTCCAGAAAGTGGTCCTTAAGCTGAGTTTTGAAGGGAGTGAGGGATTCTAAGAGGGAGAAATGAAAGAGCCTCCTAGGAATGAGGTACAACAGATACAAAGTTGAAGGGATAGTAGGGTGTCATGTATGAACAAGAGCAAATAGATCTATGTGGCTAATTGTAGAGTGTGTGGAGTCACTGTTAAGTGAATGTATAAGAAGACTAGGAAAATAAGAAAGGCTCAGGATGTGGAGGACTTTAAATGTCAAACAGGAATTTATATTACATCCTAGAGGTAAATGAAAGCAATTGGAGTTTAATAAGCAAAGAGATAAGATGATCAGACCTTTATTTTTTTTAATTTTCACTTGTAGATCAAATTTTATTTTGTCCAATGACATGTAGAAATAATTTTTAACATTCATTTTTATATAAAATTTCGAGTTCCAAATTTTCTCCCTTCCTCCTTCCCCCCCTCCTTCCCTGAAACAGTAAGCAATTTGATATAGGTTATAAATGTGCAATCATGTAAAACATAAATCCATATTAATCATGTTGTGAAAGAGGAGACAGAACAAAAGGGAAAAAACACACCAAAAAAGTGAAAATAATATACTTTGATCTGTATTCAGACTCCATCAGTTCTTTCTCTGGATGTGGATAGCATTTTCCATCATGAGTCTTTTGAATTTGTCTTGGATCATTGGGCCATCTCCAGTCATCCTGGGGATTATCAGGCCACTGGACTTAGATGGCTCTGGAGGAGAAAGTGAGGCTGGTGACCTTGCACAGTCTTCCCTCACTCAAATCCAAGTCAACTTCAAGTCATGTCATCATTTCCCTCTTCGAGAACGAAGGACAAACACAACAACAAGTCAGTCACAGTTGATCATCACACAATGTTGCTGATACTCTGTACAATGTTCTCCTGGTTCTGCTCAATTCACTGTGCATCAGTGCATGTAATTGTTTCCAGATTTTTTTTATCAAACCTTTATTTAGGTAGATTATAGTTGAGTGGAGGATGGATTGAAAGTGGGAGAGATTTGAGGCTGGGAGTTCAATTAGAAGAGTACTACAGCAGTAATCCTGGTGAGAGGTGAGGTGGTGATGAGGGCCTGAACTAGGTGGTGACTGTGCAATGAGAGTGGAGGGAACACATATGAGGAATATCGTGGAAAAACAAATTATGAGATTTAATAACTAATCAGCTATGTGGAGTGAAAGAGAATGAGGAGTCAAAGATGACACCAGAATCGTAAACTTGGGTGAGTGCTTGAAGGTTGGTAGTACCTTAATGTTAATAGGGAGGTTCAGAAAAGAAGAGGACTTGGAGAGAAAAGATGATGAGTTCTTTTTTGGACATATTGAGTTTGTGATGCTTATGGGACACCTGATTTGAAAAGTTCAATAAACTTGTGAGCCATTTATGGAGAAAGGATAGTTTAAGCTATAGTTACAGCCAGCCAAAGACCATCCAGATCATGCTTCGCATCTCATCTCCTTCTTTTCCTTTCCAACCTCCAACTAAAAGTGATCTTTCCCTCCACATATTTCTTATAGAACATTATCTAGGCCTCTCTTCCCCACCCCCCATGACATTCTACTTTGCTTCCTGGTTTTTTTAATATAGTTTGTATACACTTAGTATCTGTCCAATTTAATTCTAAGCTCTTTGCAGGTAAGGATTGCTTTGTTTTTCATCTTTGTATTCCCATCACCCAGCACAGTGCCCTGCACATAGTAGATGGCCAAAGAGGTTTATTGAATGTAATTGAGCAGATGAGTTCTGTATGATGGAGAATCTAGACAAACGCCCTGAAGATTCACCCTTTAGGAGCATGAACATACTTGCGACCAACAAGACAAAGGCCATCCACAAATAGAATAATTAGTTCTTAATAATTAGAATGTGAATAATCCTATTGAACAAATTGTATTTTATACCTGCCTGCGTCTGCCCTAGCCCTCTCCAAGTACTGGTAAAATTCAGATCTCAGGGACTGCCACCTTTCGTGTACCTGGTCTCTTCCTACAGGGCTTTCCATAGTCAAAGCTGAGTGCTCAAAGCCCTGGAACAAAACCTGCACGGATGAAGTTAAGGAGTCAGGTTCCAAAGACGTCTAGACATTCTAGAGCTTTGGACTGAATCTAATAAAATGAAATTCAATGGGTATTCTTGTAAATTCTTACAATTGTGTTCGAAAAAGCAATTTCACAAGTACAGTGTGGGGAGAGATATGATTAGATAACAGTTCATCTGAAAAAAATCTGGAGATTTTAGAATGCAACAGGTAAGATGATGATGATGGTGATGATGGTGATGATGATGATAATGCTGGTGATGATGATAATATGATCCTGGGCTTCATTAAAAGACGAATAACTTTCAGAAATAAAGAGGTTGATAATCTCTCCATACTCTGCGCTGGTCAACCTCATTTGGAGTATTGCATTCATTTCTGGGCACCTCAGTTTGAATATCCACAGGAGTGTGTAACCAGGGTGGCGAATGGTTTCAAGACCATGTCGTATGGGGATTGGATGAAAAAACTAGGCTTATTTAGCCTAAAGAAGAGGAAACAGTGAGGACATGATAGCTATCTTTGAATATCTGGAGTGCTGTCGTGCTGAAAAGGGATTAGACTTATTCTGAAGGCAAAACCAGGAGGAATGGGTGGAAACCTCAAAGTGACAGATTTAGTCTTGAGGCTTCTACCCTCCAATCTCTCTCAAAGTCTGTCCAAGTTCATGTTCATTGTTTCCATGACACTTTATATCCATCTCATCCTCTGCTGTCCCATTTTCCTTTTGCCTTCAATTTTTCCCAACATCAGGGTCTTTTCCAGTGAGTCCCATTATCTTATTATGTGGCCAGAATATTTAATCTTCAACGTCAGTATTTAACCTTCCAGTGAATAGCCTGAATTAATTCCTTTAAATGGTGACTGGTTTGATTTCCTTGCTATCCAAGGGATTTTCACAAGTCCTCTCCAACACCATAATTCAAAAGTGTCAATTCTGCAGCTCTCAGCTTTCCTTATAGTCCAGCTGTCACAGCCATACATTGCTACTGAAAAAATCATAGCCTTGACCATATGGTCCTTTGTTGGCAAGGTGATGTCTCTACTTTTTAGTATGGTGTCCATATTTGCCATAGCTTTCCTTCTGAGGAGCAAGTGTCTTTTAATTGCATGTCTGTGGTTGCCATCTGCAGTGATCTTTGAGCCTAAAAATATAAAATCTGACACAGCTTCCCTTTCTTCTCTGTCTATTTGCCAGGACATGATGAGACCAGTTGCCAAGATAGTAGTTTTGTTTGTTTGTTTGTTTGTTTTTAAGGTTTAAGCTTCAATCCAGCTTTTCCATTCTCCTCTTTCACCCTCCTCAAGAGGCTTCTTAATTCCTTTTCATTTTCTGCCATCAGAAAGCTATCATCTGTATATCTGAGGTTATTGATCTTTCCCCAGGCAGCCTTGATTCTGGCTTTTGACGTAGAGCTGTCCAAATGCGGAATAGACTGCTTTTAGAAGTGGCAGGTTCCTCCTTCTTGGAGGTCTTCAAGCAGAGACCAGCTCATCAGCGATATTATACATATATATATACATATACATATATACGTGTACGTATATGTATATATAAATGGCCACTGGGGTCCCTTTTCAAATTCTGTCATTCCGTGTGTAATGGAAAGCCTACAAGCTCCTCGGTAATCTAAGGTGCCTAACTGTGTGACCTTGGGCCTCAGATTTCACTTCTGAAAAATGAAGGCATTGCACTAAATGACCTTTAAGGTACTTTCCAACTCCAAAATTCTATATTTGTTGTGTCTTCTCAAGTCCATTTGAGTTCTAAAATTCTGTGGTTTAAGGGGCTTTCCAGCTCTCACATTCTATAGTTCTGTTCTCTGGCATGGAACTGATCCTTGAAATCAGAGTTCAGGATTCCTTTTAAATTTCCCAGTCTTTCCAGCCTCATTTCTGGGGCCTTCTCCCTTCCTTCACCCAAAGTCTCTGGAAAGATCTACAAATCTATAGTTTGGGGGAGGGTGAGCTTATTGAGTTAGTTCTGCCAAATAGGCAGAAGGAAACTGGGTGATCTCTTTCCCAGGGAAGAAGAAAGAAGGCATTCCTAGCCAGCCTTTGAGACCCCATGCCTCTTTCAGTATTTAGATGTTTGAGAATTACATCCTCTACTTTTGGTCCCTTTCCTCTTTCTCTTATTCAGTTCCTCAGCCTCTTCCTAGTGTGCCAGTTTGATTCTTTTCTCAGAATGACATCAGCTAGTCTAATATTTTATTTTACAAATGATGAAACCAAGGCCCAGAATGGTTAAACAATATGCCTACATCACAATGCTAGTATGTGACAGGGCTGGAATTTAAACCCAGGTCATCTGACTGCACATCCAGTGCTCTTTCTACTACATACCACACTGTTGCTTCCTTCCTTTTCCTCTCTCCCTCTTTCATTATATTTCACCTGTGTGGCTCAGGAGGGCATTTGGGTCAGATAAATGATCCATTTGCAAAATATGGAGGACTGAATATAAATTTAATCCAAAGTCATTAAATCGATGAGACAGCCTTAAAAACAAGGATGGGTCCAAAGATTAGGGAAATTTGTGGCTAAAGATATCTGGCAGTGTTCTGCAAAAGAAGTGAAATACATTTAGAACTCTCCTCTCCTCTCTCTTTTCCCTATTTCATTCTCTTCTTTCCTCTCCTCTCTGTTCTGTCTCTTCTCCTCTTTTCATTTTTTTCTCTTTCCTCTCCTCTCTCATCTGCCCTGTCTTCTCTCCTGACTTTTCCTCTTTTCTCTACTCCCTTCATTTCTTCTCTCCTCTTTCTTCTGCCATCTTTTCTCCTCTGTCTTCTCTTCTTTCCTACCATGGTGCTAGAAATCTGTGTTTTGAGGAGGAGTGCTGGGAGTATTAACCATATTGGTAATATGAGAGGGTTGTGGGAGGGGAACAAACCTGATTGGGAGTCAAGAGTTCTATTCCTATAACTCACTGGTGTGTGTCCTTGGGCAGGTTACAGCATCGTGGAATGTCAGCACTTGAACAGGGGTCAACTGGTTCAACCTCTTTGTTTCACAGATGAAAAAACTGAGGCTGGGAGATAAGTAATGACTTAGTCTAAGGTCACACGATGAGTTAGGAGAAGATCTGGAGCTATAACACAAGCCTCTTGACTTTGATTCCAGTGCTTTTTCCAACACTATGCTTATACTTTATCTAAGACTCAGTTTCCATATGTGTAAAATTGGGTTTATAATCCCTGCCCTGCCTTGCCCTACCACATTATGGTGAGGAACAAATGAGTTAATAAATGTGAACATCTTTTGAAAACCATAAAATGCTATATTAGTATAAGGCAATGTTATTTCTGTTACAGAAAAAATTATCAATCATACATAGGCAGAGCCATTGGGAATTTGTTAACTCTATACTTAAAAAAAAAAACTATTTGCTTTCTGCTGGTAAGGGCCAAAAAAGCTTTCAACTAGCACATAGGAAAACTGAAATTTGGTCTAAAACAAAAGGTCATGGCTGTCTCCTGAACACTGTAAACACCGAATGATGGAACAGCTTCAAGTAGCCACAAAATTCCTTGTTCAATATAACTGAGGCCCAGAGTAGTGAGATGATTTGCCCAAGTCACTAGTTAGTGTCAAAGTATGGACTAGACTCCTGAAGTCTAGTGTGCCAATTTGATTCTTTTCTCAGAATGAGAAAAGAGAAAATGACAAACCACTCCAGAATCTTTGACAAAAAAAACCTAAACCAAACCAAACAAAATGGGACCGCAAAGAGTTGGACAACACTGAAAATGACTGAACCACATGGACTGGAACCGAGATTTCCTATTTCCTAAATCAAAGCTCTTTCTACTATACCACTGTCTTTTATTCTGAAGAAGCATCGTAAGCAAAAGGTTTTAGCGAATGAGGTACAATTGTGCAGAAAATAAATTTCTATCATTGGCTTTGGTTTTTAAAACCTATCAGTCAACAACACCAGGCATTGAGCCCTACAATGTGTCAGGCATTAGGTTAAGTACTGGTGATACAAAAAATGACAAAAGATAGTCCCTGCTCTCAAGGAACTCATAATCTAATGGGGGAGAGAACAGGCAAAAAAAAAAAAAACCTGTCCAAACAAGACATATAAAGGATCAATTGGAAATAATCAACAGAGGGAAGGCACTGGCATGGGGGGCAAAGGGGACAATCAGGAAAGGCTTCTTGTGAAAGGTGGAACTTTAGCTGGGACTTGAAGGAAGCCAGGAGCGGGGGGGATGAAGAGGAAGAGAAAGTTCCACGTATGGAGAACAGTCAGCATGGACTATCTTGTGCAAGAAACAGCAAGGAGGCCAGCGTCACTGAGACTTAAAACCAAGATCTAAGTAATGGAATTATTGTTGATTTCTTCCTAATAGCAAGTGAGCGGCAGAAAAAACATTGAGGAAAGAGACACTTCTCTAAATTTTTCAGACATTTGACTAGCTGCCACATGATGTGTGTGAATCATATTTCTCCACTTCTTCATCCTGTGACTTGAGGAAGGAAAGTTTTTCATTAGAGCCGTAGAATCATAGGATAGGAAGAAGACTGTAGTGGCTTTGAACTGTGTGGGCTTGTGAATGTCATGAGGTGAGAGGTGGAAAGGTCCCCCTGCAACAGCAATTATGCTACATGCCTTTAAGTAGAAAGCGTGGGGAAAAGGTTGAAGAGAATTCTATCTTTGACCTATCCTTTCTTTTCCACAGAAGGTCTTATTATGTATACCAAGGTTTATTGAAGTCAATAGCCCATATTCAGTGTGTGATGTTAAGTAAGTAACTCCCTTTCTGGCTTGATGACGTCCATTTATAAAATGAGCAGCATGGACTGGGAGATTTCTAAAGTCTCTTGGTGTCTAACATTCTGTGTTCCAAATTATCTTCCTGTTCCAGCATTCAACTGTTCCATGACTCAGTCTACCCTATGAATGGCTGACCCACTCAAAATATTTACATCAGCAAATTTTTTTCCAATTTGTTTATTTTTATTTTTTCTTAATTACACATAAACAAAAAATTTTTTAAACATTTTTTAAAAAAAAAATTTGAGTTCCAAATTCTCTCCCTCCCTATTCCCTGCCCCCAAGAAGGCAAGCAATTTGACATAGATTATATATCATCAGCAAATATGTCAGTTCTTGTACTCTCACCATGCTATTCTATTTTTCCTTCTCAGTGGCCCTGTATCTCCCCCCTTTCCAGTCATGCAAGTAACCTCGTTTTCTTCTCTCCCTGTGAGCTTCAACATTCAGCAAGCAATCTCACAATCATCTAATTTTCATTTCCCACAGCTGGGCCCATAGTGGCTGAGCTATTTTGCTACTCTCGGTTTTGCGTCTGGGCATGTAGTTTGGACCGGGTTCAGTCCTGAGAAGTTTGGTTTCCCATGAAAAACGGTGTTCCCTCTACCTGTTAGCTCATTAAATCTCTGACCTTGGTGCGAAAGGAGATGACTTTACTTCTAGCTTGAGTTTGGCTCCTTTCTAGGGACTCCTCGAAAAGAGGGAAGTAAGTATAAAGATACTTAATAAAAAGTAGAGATCAGACATGCCAGCCCTGGAGTCAGGAGGACCTGACTTCAAATTTGGCCTGACACTTACTAGCTGTGTGACCCTGGGCAAGTCACTCAACCCTGTTTGCGTCAGTTTCCTCTTCTGTAAAATGAGCTGGAGAAGGAAATGGAAAACCACTCTAGTATCTTTGCCAAGGAAACTCTAAATGGGGTCGCAGAGAGTAGGATACAACTGAAATGACTCAACAGCAATACCACATACAAAAGTAATGCTAAGCATATGTTGGCAGGGTTACATTGTAATTAATGCTTTATTCCTGTAGCTGTGAACTATTACAACCATTCTGGAAAGAAATTTGGAATTATGCAAATGGAGCGACTAAAATGGCCGTATCCATTGATGAAGAGATTGCACTAATAGGTATATCCCCCAAGGAGGTCAATGATAAAAATGAAGGCACCATGCAAACTAAATATTTCTACCAGCACTTTTTTGTTGTAGTAAAGAAGTAGAAGCAAAGTAGTTACCCAGGAATCAGAAAACAGCTAAACAAAGTTTGATTCATGAACGTAAGGAAATTCTACTGTGATGTTAGAAACAATGAATATGGTGTGTACAGAGAAATATGGAAAAACTTTATAGGAAGTGATTCAAAGTGAAGTGAGTAGAACCAGGAAAACAATAAATTCAAATACTAAAATGGTATAAATGGAAAGAAAAGCAGTCACTGAGGATTTGAAATTGTATGTTAAAAATTAGGAACAAACTTGATCCCAAAGAAAAGAAGCCACCTTCCCTGATCCTTTGAAGGATAGAGGACTGTGCATATAGCAACAGATTTTTTTCTTTTTTAAAAAATTAATTTGTTTATTTTTAGTTTTCAGCATTCATCAGATTTTTTTCAATGAGCTGAACGGTTTCACTCATAGTTTTTTCTTCCTCTTTTTTTAAAAAAAAATTCTTATAAAGAATGATTCTCTAAGATGCGGAAGGACAGAGGTACAGAGGGAATTGTAGGAGATATAACCAAAAATAGCAAAAATCTTAAAAAAAAAAAGAAAAGAAAAGACTAGGATTTAGTACTGCTATAGTCTACCGAGAGGCTATTATTTACACCTCGTTAGCAGTACTGCTAAATTAGGCATTTCACCTTATTTTAACATTGCCCTTAGGACTTTCACTACATAGGTGCTGGAATATGATGAGGCGGGGCCAGTCCTCTTCTGGTTGGTGGCCAACGTCTCCAAGAAGTTGGATTGATAGCCCTTGAGTAGAGTAGTTGTCGAGGATTTTTGTCTTTGTATCCCTTAATGCCATACGTTGCAGATGGTAAGTACTTAATGTATGCTTATTTGCTGGCTGGCTGTCCTGGCATTAAGCATCAGTAACCAATTAAAATAACAACTGACTGAATGTTGCTGATCAATGGCTCAATCTACCAGCCACGTTGATGGAAGGAGGGAGAATGCATAGTTCTCTCTGCTTATATTTGTATGTGTCTGGTAACCTTAGGTTCCTAGATTGAGAGCTGGAAGGAACCTTAGACGCCATGGAGTCTAATCTCCTCATTTTACAGATAAGGAAATTGAGATTAAGATCCCACCTCCGGTGTTTTTGTGGTTCGTTCAGTTATGTCTGACTCTTGATGTGCCCGTGGACCATAGCGTGCCAGGCCCTTCTGTCCTCCACTATCTCTCAAAGTCCGTCCAAGATCACACTCGTTGTTTCAATGATGCTATCTGCCCATCTCATCCTCCACCATCCTCTTTTCCTTTTGTCTTCAATCTTTCCCAGCATCAGGGTCTTTTCCAATGAGTCCCGTCTTCTCGTTATGTGACCACAGTATTTGAGCTTCAGCTTCAAGTATTTGTCCTTCCAGTGAATAGTCTGAATTAATCTCCTTGCTGTCGCAGGGACTCTCAAAAGCCTTCTCCAGCACCACAGTTTGAAAGCATCAGTTCTGCCATGCTTAGCTTTCCTTAGAGTCCAGCTCTCCCAGCCATACACTGCTGCTGGAAGAACCATAGATTTGACTATATGGACCTTTGTCAGCAAGGCGGTGTCTCTGCTTTTTAGTAACGGTGTCCTTTCATGGCTGCAGTCACCACCTGCCGTGATCTTTGAGCCTAAGAATATAAAATCTGACACTGACAGACATTTCTAGTAAGTGTCTGAGGCCAGATTGGAACTCAGAAAGATGAGTCTTGCTGACTCCAGACCCAGCACTCCATCTACTGTGCCGCCTAGCTATCTAAGCCCCTGATGTTACACCTCTCAACATCAATAGTCTTTTAACAGAATATCAAACACCTGAATAAGAGGAATTGATCTGTAATGGTGGGATTTCAGGTACCTTCAAGGAGGTAGGGGAAAAAAAAACCTTGTAGGGGGTCAGGAGGCCTTCTCCAGTCTTCTGAAATCTCACCACGTAGAAAATCACCTCCTAAGATTACTCTCAATCCAGTTTGTGTTGAGTATTATCCTAGACAGTATAGTGGAGGAGGGAGGAAGGGTAAAAAAGTTTTGAAGTCAGAGGATCTGAGTTTGAATCCTGCCTCTGCCACTTACTAGCTGTACGATCTTAGCAAGCAAGTCATTTGACTTCTCTGGACCTTAGTTTCCTCTGTTAAATGACAGGGTTGGACTAGATGACCTCTGAAAATGTATCTTCAGGCTCAGATCCAGTGATGGAGAAAGCAAGTGAGGTTACATGAAAAGGCAGGCAAAGCTCCACCCAAACCCCAAACTATGGCTTACTTTTAGAGAAGCAAAAGTTGAATTTGATTGGTCATGTCACATTTATTTTTAAACCTAGGACTAACTTCAGTCCTTAATGGATCCATGCCCTCTACCAATGCAAATTGCAGCCCAATCATATTTTTCATCATATAAAATTTTGAATCATTCCCTTCTGTAATACTCCTTGGACAACCTATCCAATGTGCTGGAGGTGTTCCTCTGTTTTCTTTTGATTTTGTTTTCTTTAGTGGGGTACCTGTCCAGCACTCAGGCTGTCCACCAATTCTCCCTTAATTTTGCTGTTTTATCGGCTATCCACCTCCTTTTCTAGTCACACATGGCCTTAACATCTCTCATACTACTTATTACTCACTGAAAAGTACCTAGAGTATGGGCCAGGTGCACTCAAGTATGCAGGCAGAGCCTGGAGCAAACAGTACTATTGGATCTTCCCCTTCCTTGTGTAGGTATCTACGTATACAACTCATGCTCTTTTTACACGTATGACCCAAGCCATTAATGGGGAAATGCTTCAATCTGTTTACACCCATAATGCATCTTTCCATTGTCTTTTGGGTCACCTGCAAATGTACATAAGACACATTTAAGCCACTTAACCTTATTGGCTTCAGTTTCCCCATCTGTAAAATGAACTGGATGACCTCTGAGGTTCCTTCCAGTTCTAGATTTATAATCCTGAAAACATTAAAAAACAAAACAAAACAGCTATAATAGTTAATGACAATAATAGCTAACGTTTATATAGCACTTAAAGGTCTCATTTGAGCCTTACAACAACCATGGGAGGTAGGTACCTTCGTTCATCACCTTCATTTTATAGATGAGAAAATTGGGATAGACAAAAGTCAAGTGATTTGATCAAGGCCAAACAACTAGTAAGTGTCTGAGGCTGGATTTGAACTCATATCATCAAAAAAGAGATGTATAGTATTTTATTATTTTTTCCCCTGTTACATGTCAAGACAGTTTTTAGCATTCATTTTTACAAGATTTTTGAGCTCCGAATTTTTCTGCCTCCTTTCCCTCTTCTTAAAATGGCAGGCAATTTGATGTAGTTTATACATGTGCTAATGTAAAAGTTATTTCCATATTAGTCACTGTTGTGAAAGAAGAAACAGATTTTTTGAAAAACCATGAGAAGGGATAAAGTAAACGAAAAAAAAATATGCTTCAATCTGCATTCAGAAGCCATCAGTTCTTTATCTGAATATAGGTAGCATTTTCCTTTGTGGGTCTTTTCTACTTGTCTTGGATGATTGTGTTGCTAAGATCTGAGTCATTCATAGTTGACCACAACACAATGTTGCTGATACTGTGTACAGTGTTTTCCTGGTTCTGCTCCTTTCACTTTGCGTCAGTCCATACAAGTCTTTCCAGGATTTTCTGAAATCTGCCTGTTCATCATTTCTGATTGCACAGTAGTATTCCATTACATTCATATACCACAGCTTGTTCAGCCATTCCCCAATTGATGGGCATCCCCTCAATTTCCAATATTTTGCCACCACGAAAAGGACCGCTGTATTTTTGCATGTGTAGGTTTTTCCCTTTTTAAAGATCCCTTTGGGATGCAGATGTAGAGGTGGTGTTGTTGGATCAAAGGGTATGCAGAACTCCTAGCATCTTGACTCCGGGTCTAGCACTCCATCGATTGTACCATTCACATATCACACCTGTGGTGCTCTTAAGCAGCAATGCATTGCAAATGAGAATAGAAGACAAAAGCAGAAGTTAAGGCAGAGGTGAGGATAGTGTTAGGATAGTATGCTGAACGGGACATGGATATGAGCTGTTGTACGGGTAGGAGAGAATAAGTATGTGACTTCCTCCAGACCATAAACTGATTCAACAAATACTCCATTGGCTGTGTATTATAGGCGCTAAATCTAGGCTAGTGTCTGCCAACACAAATAAATTATATTGCAGACCAGTTAAGTCTCTTAATTCTCTATCATGGACTCTTCTTTCTGTCTTCCACACTCCCAGCAAGGTAGCCTTAGCATCTGAGGAGTCTGGGTCTGGGAGCTATGGAGAATGAGGAAGGCTAGTATCAAAGAAACAGCATGCAGGCCTGAAGAGAAGGCAGATTTTTTTGGTTTGTAAGTTTTCAGAAAAGAGGACCTCCAATTGTAAAAATTTAGCAGGCTGATGAAAATCTATCACTAAAGGAGAACAGAAAACAGTGTTCTAAGGATTTCGCAATAATAGGGAACTATGATTTTACAAAAGTCTTGGCCTTGGCTTTGGTTTCCTCAACTGTAAACTGAATGGTTTAGATGAATTTTAATGTCTTTTTCAACTCACAATCTATAGTTGTATGGTGTATGGCCCCAAGGAATGTACAGGGAAAGAAGACATACGCATGAGAGGCAGTATGGTGAGTGGATAGAGCATTGGATTTAGTTTGTCATCCAGGCAAATAGCATTTTTATGTGCCTTCTATGTATCAGGCACTGTGCTAAGCACCAGGGATGGAAAAAGGCAAAAAGACAGTTTCTGTCCTCGAGGTCATAATCTAATGGGGGAGAAAACAAGCAAAAAATATCTACAAACAAGCTTTATATAGGATAAATAGGAAATAATTAACAGAAGGAAGGCTTTCAAATTAAGAAGGATTGGGAAAGGCTTCCTGTAGAAGGTGGGATTTTAGTTCGGACTTAAAAGAAGCCAGGAGGCAGAGAGGAAGAGGGAGAGCATTCCAAGCATGGCAGACAGCTAGAGAAAATACCCAGAGTCAAATGAGGGTGTCTTTTGCTGCATCTGAGACTCAGTTTCCCCATTAGTAAAATAAGGATAACACTTTCACTGACTGCCTTTCTGAGGTGCTGAGAGGAAAGAGGGAGGTGGCACAGTGGATAGAGAACCAGGCCGGGAGTCAGAAAACGTGTCCTCAGAGACTTACCAACTACGTGACCCTAGGCAAGTCACTTAACCTGTGTTTGCCTTGGTTTCCCCGTCTGTAAAACAGTCGTCATAAGAGCACCTGCCTCCCAGCGTGGTTATGAGATCATATTTTAAAAAATTTTTAAGTGTCATATAAATGTTGGCTCTTGCACTTTGTGGGGGTAGGAAGAGGGAGGGAGAGACAGAGAGACAGAAGGAGAGGGAGAAAGAACACGGTTAAGTCCTTTAAGGCAGCTAAACACTGATGACACAAATACAAGCAAACGAAACAGCTCCTGCCCTCGAGGAGTTAGCATTCTAATGGGGATGCTGAGATGGGTCATAGGGGTTACCCACAAAGGACAGGGCGAGAAGATAGCCAGGAAATGAGAAAGTAGTATCACAGCCTGGGCCTGTCAAGAAAAGGCAAAAATGCGCTTCTCAGAATCAGGGGATTCAGGGGCGTTGTCCCAGGAGAAGGCGAAGGTAGTGAGGAGACATCCAGGGATTAGTGTGGAAGCCTGGGCCCTGGCAAAATAAGAAAAAAGCTCTATGTAAGTGTAAGTTATTATGATTATGAAAAATTCACTAACAACGGTTAAGCTAAGCAATATAAAGCAACGTAGCCATATTGTAAAGAGGGGGATGAAATGAGGGATGGGCAGCTGTTTAAAGCGGGAAGAACAACAGGCTACTCAGTTCTTATCTTGCTTCTGTTTCCTCTGCCAAGGAGAAAGTTCTTTGGAATGGAAAAGATAAAACAAAAAATGACCAATGGGAAGTTAAAAGTCAAGATAAGTAAGGAGCTAATAAGTGAGAACACAGCAATCCTTGAAGAGTTCAAGTCACTGGGCCTTAGGACAACTAAATCGCAGTGACATAATAAATACCAATAACCACAACCACTGGTGGACACTACTGCTGTGCCATCATCAGCAATTTATGAAAAATCACGGCACCCAGGCAAGATGCTGCAGGCGCTAGAGAAGGGTAAATGTCCTGATTTTCAAAAATGGGAAGAGAGGAGATTATAAAAATTCTAGTGTATATCATTAAAGGGAAGGCCAACGAACGTTTAGAAAAGGAAGCAGCGATCACAAAGATCCTGGTGTCATCAAAAGCGGGTCGTACCACATTAACATCAGAATACTACAGACATCATGTGCCTAAATTTCAGCAAAGGATTTGACAGAATCTTCCATGCTGCCTTTGTAAACAAGGTGAAAAAATGTGAACTAAACAATAATATAGCTCGGTGGATTTGAGACTGTTTGAATGGCCAGGCCCCGGGTTAGTTGTCAATAGTTTGGTCATAATTAGGAAGAGATGTTTCTCATGGAGCTCTGTGCTCATTTTTGCTAATGACTTGTGGGAAGGCAGAAGAAGCAGGTTTATCAAATTTGCACAAGACATAAAACTAGGGAGATAAGTTAACTGGTAAGATAGAAAGATTAGGCAGGATCTTAAAAAGGAAGTTAGAGAAGGTCATAAGAAGTATTTCTGTGGCTCCTACAACCTGCTAAATGCTTTTACAAATATGATTTCATTTGATCCTTGCAACAGCTCTACCAGGTGGGTGTTCTTGTTACATCCATTTTATACTTGAGGAAGCTAAGGTAAACAGAGGTTAAGTGACTTGTTCAAGCTTATGCAGCTTGTAAGTGTCTAAGGCTAGATTTGAACTTAGTTAGGTCTTCCCTCTCCAGGCCTCGCGTTCTATCCATCGCATCACCAGCTGTCTCCAAAAGATCTCCACGGGATGGAATGTTGAATTGATCGAATAGGGATAAACATGATATCTTCTAACTTGGGCTAAAAAAAAGAACTTCATGAATACAAGATGTTGGGAGCTCTTTGTTTGAAAAAGATCTGAGGGTTTTATTGGATCGCTATATTGCAGCCCCCAAAAAATCTAATACCATTTAATGGTATATTAAGAGAGACATAAGGGGCAGCTAGGTGGCGCAGTGAATAGAGCACCAGCCCTCGAGTCAGGAGGACCTGAGTTCAAATCCGGCCTCAGACATTTGACACACTTACTAGCTGTGTGACCTTGGGCAAGTCACTTAACCCCAATTGCCCCGCCTTCCCATCTTCAAAAAAAAAAGAGAGAGAGAGACATAGTACCCAGAGTGCAACACGTGACAATCTCTGTATTCTGCATTGGTCTAAGCAATTGAAATTATCATGTTCAATTTTAGGTTTGACATTTTTTAAGAGGATGTTGATTGGCTGGAGGTCACTTAGGGTACAGAAGACCTTGAGATCTACTGTACCAGGAATGATTGAAGGGACTCGAGACGGTCAGCATGGAGAGGCGAAGGCCAAGAGGGAACATCCTGTTTTCCTTCAGCCGTTAAACTTGCTCTGCTTGGACGAAGAAGACCTAACTAGGAATATGAGGAGGAGGTTGCAGAGAGGACAATTTTAACTCAATCAAAGGATTCATTTAGTAATTAAATCTGTCCCAAAGTAGGTCACAGGGTTGTACATTTAGAGCTGGAAAGGACCCGGTTGTTGTCGTTGTTCAGTCATTTCAGTCACGTCCCTTTTGGGGTTTTCTTGGCAAAGAGAATGGAGCGGTTTGCCATTTCCTTCTCCAGCTCATTTTACAGATGAAGAAACTGAGGCAAACAGGGTGAAGTGACTTACCCAGGGTCACACAGCTAGTAAGGGTCTCAGGCTGGATTTGAACTCTGGAAGATGAGTCTTCCTGATTTCAAACCCAGTGCTCCATCCACCGCTCCACTTAGCTGCCTCCAAGAAAGGATGTCAGGGTTCCTCTATTCCAGGGCCCTCATTCGAGAGCTAAGGAATGAAATGGGAAACCAGAGAAGTTAACTTAACTCACCCAAAGGCACACGTGTAGTAATAAGGATCGGATCTGGGATCTGAACCCGGCTCCTCTGCTTTCACGTGTGCCACTCTTTCTACTATGTAGCAAGTAACTTATTATAAGTCCTCGAGAGAAGGGTGGGATGATTCCCAGAGCTGCTGTAGAGGAAACTTACTCAGGAATCAGATGAATTAAATGGCCTCCAAGGTCCGTGCCATCTCTGAGATAATGTGATTCTTGAGAGCCTATTGTGTGAAAGATCCTATGGCAGCATATGCCAAATGGTACCAACACTTAAGAGTTATGAGAGGGGGAGGGGGGGAGAGAAACAGAAAGAGAGAGAGAGAGAGAGAGAAAGAGAGGGAGGGAGAGAGAGAGGGAGGGAGAGAGAGAGAGAGGGAGAGAGAGGGAGGGAGGGAGAGAGAGGGAGGGAGAGAGAGGGAGGGAGAGAGAGAGAGGGAGGAGGAGAGAGGGAGGGGAGAGAGAGAGAGAGAGGGGAGAGAGAGAGAGAGAGAGAGAGAGAGAGAGAGAAGAGAGAGAGAGAGGAAGGAGAGGAGAGGGAGGGAGAGAGAGAGGAGGGAGAGAGAGAGAGAGGGAGGGAGGGAGAGAGAGAGAGAGAGAGAGAGGGAAAGGGAGTGGGAGTGGGAGAGGGAAAAGGAGTGGGAGAGGGAGAGGGAGAGAGAGAGAGAGAGAGAGGGAGGGAGGGAGAGAGAGAGAGAGAGAGAGAGAGAGAGAGGGAGGGAAAGGGAGTGGGAGAGGGAAAGGGAGTGGGAGAGGGAGAGGGAGAGGGAGAGGGAGAGGGAGACAGACAGAGAGAGAACTGGGCTGACATGTTTTAGGAAAGCTTCATGGTGCATGTAAGGCTTGAAAAAGGGGTAGGAGGGTAGGATTTGGATAGTGGAAGAAAGATCGCGGAGGGAGGGACGGAGTTAGCAAAAACATAGGGGTATGGTTGTTGTGCCGCTGCATTTTCTTAGGATGGTAAGTAGACCAGCCTGGCTAGAACTAAGGGCTCGTACAGACTCAGAGATGGAGAGGTAGGTTGGGGAGAGATAATGCACACTGACTGCCGAGAAAGAGAAATTTGGATTGTACCCGGCAGATACAACTGAGGGGACCATGAAGAGCTTCAGGAGGTAACACCTGAATAGAAGCTTGAAGGGAACTAAGGCCTTTGAGAGAGGGAGATAAGAAAGCACTGCGTTGGACACGTGGGAAACAGCTCCTATGCATACACGGAGGGCAGGAGATAGAATGTTAAGTCTGTAGTGGTGTATGGTGGTATATTGTGAAAGAAGCCTAGAAAAGCAGATTAGGGGTAGATTTTAAAGGACCTTAAATATTCGGCTGAGAAATTTGCATTTTAATAGAGCCAGCTACGTGTCATGGTGGATTGAGTGTCGAACCTGGAGTCTGGAAGCCCTGAGTTCAAATTCAGCCACAGACCCTTACCAACTATGTGACTCTGGGAAGTTCATTTAAAACTCTGTTTGCCTCAGTTTCCCCAACTGTAAGATAAGAATAATAACAGCATCTTTCTCACAGAGCTGTTGTGAAGATTGAATGAGATAATATTCGTAAAGTGGTCAGTCTAGGGCCTGTCGCATAGTAGGTGCTTATTTCCATCCCTACCATAGTAACTATAGGAAGCGGTGGGAGGTAGGTGCCTTCGGAAGACCCTTTGGCACCTTTGTGGAGGGTAGATTGGAGAGGATACAGACTGCGGGCAAGGGGACCGATTAGAAGTCTGTTCTAAGAATTCAGTTGAAAAACGATGAGGAAGGCAGCTAGGTGGTGCACTGAGTACAACACCAGCCCTGAAGTCAGGAGGACCTGAGATCAAATTCAGCCTCAGACACTCGGCATACCTGTGTGACAAGCTGTGTGACCTTGGGCAAGTCACTTAACCCCAATTGCCCTGCCTTCTCCCCTCCAAAAAAAAGAAAATAAAAAGGATGAGGGCCTATATTTAGGTGACAGTCGTGTAGACTGTAGAAACCAGGAGATACTATACATCCCTGGAAAACCTGTTGAATTAGAGGTGAGATGGTTATGAAAATGAAGTTGTCAAAGACTCTAAGGATGTGAACCTGAGTGACTGATTCTCTAAAAAGAAAAGGGGAGGTTTAGGGTGATGTGAGTTTAGGGAGATGTTTGAGACATGTTAAATTTGAGAAGTAGACAGGACATTCACAGGAGAGATGCCCAGAAGGTCCTAGGAGATGTGAGGCCAGAGTTCAGGAGAGACATCAGGTTTTGATCTATATTATTATGTATTATATTATATATATGTTATATTAGTTTTTGATATATTAGGTTTTGATTTGGAGTTGTCTGCATAGAGATGATCATTGAATCCATGGGAACAAATGAGGTCGATCACTAAGGAACCAAATGCAGAAAAAGAAGAGAAGGCCCAGGATAAAGCTGTGGGAAACAACCATATTTAAGGACTGGGAAAAGGAGAAGAAAAGGAAAAGCCCAGACAGTTAGAGGAGAGATGAGTGTCCTGGAAGACATGGGAGAAGAGGTCATTCAGGAGGAGAAAGTAGTCAACTGTATCAAAAGCTGCAAACACTCAAGGAAAATTAAAGACCGTGACATGGAGCAATTAAGACACCATTAGTAACCTGTGTTAGAGTAACTTCAGTGGAGTAGTAACTGTATAAGCCAGATGGTAGGGGGCCGAGGAGCAAATAATTCATAAAAGGAAAAGAAACAGAGAAAACTAGTCTAGACTGCTCTTTCTGAGAGTTTGGCGGTGAAAGGCAGGAGAGGAATAAGTGATAGCTTAAGGGGATTTCAGTGTTAGATAAAGGATTTTCAGATTTAGGGAGACCTGAGGGTATTTTTAGATGGAGATAGTTCTAGATAGGAAGAAATTGAAGAAGAGAATGGGGATGATTGATATAGAAAAATTTCCAGAGAAGACAGAAGCTAATAGGGTCTAGGGTTAGTGATGGTGAGGAGGTCCACCTCAAAGGGGGAAAAGGGTGTTCGAATATGTAGAGAAGTATTGAGGTGTAGAGTATGAGAAAAGAAGGCACTCACAATACATTGAGACAGCGTGGTAGAGTGGAAAACAGCCTGGATTCCAGTCTCAGCTCTGTTTCTTAACTTGTATCACCTTGAGCAAGTCACAATTTCTCCAGACCTCGTTTTGCTCATCTATGAAATGAGGGATAGAAGACTAGAGAATCTCTAAAAATCTTTCCAGCTCTAAATCTGTCAATCAGTCGAGTGTTCACTAAGTGGGAGGCAGGTAGGTGGTGCAGTGGATAGAGCACTGGGCCTGGAGTCAGGAGGACCTAATCTGGTCTCAGACACTTCCTAGCTATGTGACCCTGGGCAAGTCACTTAACCCTGTTTGCCTCAGTTTCCTCATCTGTAAAATGAGCTGCAGAAGGAAATGGCAAACCATTCTAGTATCTTTGCCAAGAAAACCCCAAATAGGGTCGTGAAGTGTCAGACATGACTAATCAACAAAACAATAAAAATTTACTAAGTACGTATTACTGTACACTGTGCTAGTCACTGGGAATACAGATAAAAAAATGAAACAAAACCGACTCCCAAAGAGCTTATACTCCATGTAAATAAATTAATATATACACATATCTATGAATAAATATAAAATAATTACAAAAGTTAAAAACCTTTAAGGCAGAGGTGAGGGAGTACATTTCAGGAAATACAAATTTTTCTGTTTTCCCCAAAACCTACTTAGTCCACCACTTCACACATAATAGGTACTTAATAAAAATAGATTTAATTGAATGAAATATGAAATAGGTAGGCATCTAGATGATAGAGTACAATGAGCACTAAACCTGGAATCAGGAAGTCCTGAGTTCAAATTTGGCCTCAGCCATTAGCCATGTGACCCTGAGCAAGTCACGTAACTGCTAGTTGCCTCAGTTTCTAATAATAATAGCACCTACATCCCAGGATTGTTCTGAGGATCCAATGAGATACTGGTCCCTACAAGGCACTTCGCAAACCTTAAAGCACTATCTAAATGTTACCTATTATCATTTGCCAAATGTATCTTCAAATAGACAACCCATGATTGTCTATTAACATAGTTGGTCCAAAGTGCCTAGCTGAGATTTAAAGTTTGGTCTTGAATTTGGCTGTTTAGTTTTATTGGGTCTTTCCCAAGCTCCTTACAGAGCAATAAATCTGATTTATATAGAGCATTTTAATTCTGTGAACCATTTCATTTCATTTCATAATACTCCAGGCATTCTCCCCTTTGCATCATGTGTCTTTTTTTTTCAGTGAAAGTGCAGACCGACACATATAATATAGGTTTAGTAGAGACACTCAGTTCAGTTCTTTATTAACTCCTCAAGCAATGAAGTTCTTCAAATTTAATAACGGAAACTACATCAACAAAAGGACGAGAGGCTGTCATTTTTAGTTTGTTGACAGAAAAGTTTATTTGCATCAAAAAATTTTTAATTTAATTCAGCAAATATTTATTAAACACTTTCTGTGTGCAAAGCATGCTGACAGGTGGCTCCAGTTTTTCCTGAAACAGCACAATTTAGGGGGATGAAATTCCAGCCAAACACTAGAAAATGGAGACCAGCAATGTCTAAGGTCTCTTTCCCTTGGGGTAAGACCTGGCAACTATTCCCTGGGGAAAAGAGGCCTGCTTTTTCATGACCAAAGAGGAGTGGCAGTTCTTACCGTGCATATACTATGTATATACAACCAGTGTTTTCCCTCAATAGTGTCTTTGGCTGGTGTTCTGGCTGTCTCTGGTAAAGGGTTGGACCACAGATGGCTGACTACCCAAAGACAAACACCGTGCTTTAGAATTATGTCAAAACGTGCTGTTCCCAGAAGGGAACTTAGTTAATAGAATGTGAGAACATAGCTCACAGATGACTAGAACTCAGAAGGAGCTTAGAACAGAATATTAGAACTAGAAAGGAGCTCAGAATTTAGAATAGTAGAGCATAGAACACAGATTCTTAACCTTTATTGTGTCATGGACCCCTTTGGCAGTCTGGTGAAGCCTGGGGACCCCTTTCCAGAATAAAGTTAATTGACTACATTCATAATGGAAGGAAATACCAAATTTCAGTTAGAGGATAGTGAAAAGAAAGATGTCTTTTTTCCCATCCAAATTCATGGACCTCCTAAAATCTATTTATTCAAAGATCTCTTTGGGGTCCACAGACCCCAGGTTAAAAACCCGTATCGCAGAGCCAAGAATGTTGGAGATGGAAGGGGGACTATAAGATATAAAATGTAGAATTGGGAGGAACTCAGGGATATAAAATGTCACAACATCAGAAATAGAATTCTGGAGCAAGAAGGAACATTAGAGCTCTTGCACAACTACCACATTCTATTTCCGTTGTGTCTCCCTCATTGTAAGGGGTGTTTGATAAACACAGCTGGTTGATCAAGACAATAACTGACTAGAAATCAAAGTGGGGGAGGAAGGAGGAGGGGGAGAGATCACGATCTGGACCTGGTTGAAGATCCCTTCTTCTCTACACCCCCTCCCACTTTCACTCTTGCCAGGGTAGAGATAAATAAATAGCAAAGAAGGAGGAATGGCCCATAGTCCCTTGGATAAATCCAGTTAATTCTACCCACTACCTCCAGTATTTTTGAAATAGAAGATAGGGAATCATATGGAGAATTCCCTCCAAGGAAGTGTAATAATATCACCAAAATTATTCTGAAGTGCTTACTCATGACTGAATTTGTGAGATTGGGAACATAAGAGCGTAGGCTTTTTAGCTAGAAGGGACCTCAGGAAGTTGTCATCTAGTCAAACTTCTTCATGTTACAGATGAAGATATTTAGGTTTGGAAAGGTCGGGACTTCCCCTAGTTAGTGCGGAGGAAGAAGAAGAAGAGGAGGACTATCTCAAGGGGATTGCGGATTAAGAGAGATAATATATTTGTATACAAATTATATATGCTTTAAAAATATGTATGGTGCATATGTATACTTTAAAATGTATATCTATATATCCATTTTACTCAATATATATATTTTTAAAGAAATTATTGTCAATCCAATTTCTTGTCTGAATTTTAAGAGATGATTACTAAGGGCTAACAGGCCTATTTATATATTAATTGGGTGCTCTCTTCATGGGTAGTTGGTGCTCACAGAAGACTTCTTTGATTGTGTTGTTACTTCAGGTCTCTCCAGATAAGAACTGGCCTATGACGGCTTGTGGTTCGGTTGCCTGAAATAACAGGATGAGGGTGTGTTGACCGAGGTGATAACGACACCATAAAATTTCCACAGCTGCCAGGATTCATTTGCTATTTATGTCCTTTGGGCTTAGAGGAGAGAGAAAGAACCAAATAGATCCCAGGGACTGACCAATTCCTTAATGTCTTTATTCTCTCTAGTTCAAGGTTGAAGTACATCGGCATACTACACTGGTTTTAGAGAAGAGGGGAAGGGGAAGAAAGGGGGAGAATCTGAAAGGCAGCCAGTATCCTAGAAAGGACAGTGACCCGGGAGCCAGAAGACCTAGGTTCTGCTCTCGGTTGGACTGTGTACTGGCTGTGCCTCCTTGGACAACTAACTTGACCTCCCTTAATTTAAGGGCCCTCGTCCAGAAAATAGAAGTAATAATCGCTGTACTGCCTACCTCTCATAGGAGTGCTAAGGATCTTAGAAGAATATTCATAACAGCAGCCATGATCACTGATGCTTCAAAGCTTACCAAGCATTCCACGTACAGTGTGAGCTCACTCGGGCCTCGTAGTAGCCCTGTAGGGTGCATATTTTAGATATTATTATCTTTATTTTACAGATTAGGAAACAGAGGACTTAAATGACTTGCCTGGAGTCACACAGGAGCCAAGTGTTCTCTCTGGATTCCAAGTCCAGGACTTTCGCCACTACAACACGATATGTGTAAAGTACGTTTGTGACTACAGTTTGCTGTAAATGTGAGCTGCTATCAATTCTAGTTATCATAAAGGAAATTGTATAAATGTATGTGAATGGCTATTTCAAATGCTTAGGATATAATAGCTTGCATTTAAATAAGACTTTAAGGATTACAAGGCACCTTCCTTGCAACTTGGGCAGCTAGGTGGCTCAGTGGGTAGAGCATGAGGACTAGAGTCAGGAATGCTTTAGTTCAGACTGGGCCTTAGACACTCACTAACTGTGTGACCCTGGGCAAGTCACTTCATCTCTGTCTGATTCTGTTTCCTCGATGATAAAATGAGGATAATAATGGCCCCTACCCCCAGGATTGTCTTGAGGGTCGAATGAGATGATCTATGTAAAGCACTTGGTAGAGTGCCTGGCACACAGTAGGTGCTATTTAGATATTAATTCTTATTATTGTTGCTGCTGCTTTGTTGTGGTGGTGGTATCTAAACTGGCTCTTTACAGATTGCTTCACTGTTAGAATGTGTGCTCCTTGAGAGCAGGGATGGTTTTCTGCTTTTCTTTTTACGATTCCCAGAGCGTAGTACAGAATCTGGCACACAGGAAGAGCCTAATAAATACTTGTTGACTGACACTTAATACAGGGCTCTTTCCATCACAGCACCTTGCCTTTCTTGCTAGTGAAACCAAAGCTTTGAGACTGATCTGAGTTGGGCCAGTCAGCATCGCTTTGTTCTACCATCATAGACCATGTGCCTAACCCTATCCAACTATCTCACAAACATGGTCATGATGGAGAATGGGCGGAGAGTGGATGAATCTGTATACTCTATTCCCACTACCATAAAGCAAAAAAAAAAAGAAAGAAAGAAAACAACTCAAACCCTTCAGAGTACATGCCACACTAACAGTGGTGAAGTACTGGTACTTTTGTACCTGAAAGAGCTCTGAACTTGGAGTTACAAGACCTGAGTTCTAATCTTGACTTTGACTTTTATTAGGTCTAACCTTGGGCAAGTCACTTAACTGTCTAGACCTCTGTTTTTCCTTATCCTTAAAATAGGGGGTTCAAAATAAAAGATTCTACATCCTTATACCTTCCATTGTTCAGTCTAGGCCTTACACCAGGACTAGAAACATAGTCTGGATGTGCATGTTCTGTCTCTGTGGCACCATAAGGAAATATGTAGTCACTTAAAAGAAAGAACAAACAGCAAATCAGGTCACTGTAATTAGAAGCTGTTCTGCGGTACATGCTGGCTCACAGAGGGAGCCATATATCACCCTGCAGCAGGCAGATAAACTCTAGTTCTGCACAGAGAGGTCTTGGGGCTTCCAAAAAGAAAACTATCTCTTATGAGAAAAGAGGCCCCTTCCCTTCCTTCCCATCCCCTCCCCTCCCTCTCTTACTTTTCCTTTCACTTTTTCCTTCCTTCTTCCCTTCTCCCTCCCCTTTTCTTCCCCTTCCACTTCCCTTTTTCCTTCTCCTTCTCCTTCCCCTTCCTTTTTCCTTTCTCCCTCCCCTTTTCTTTCCCTTCCCCTTCACTTTTCCTTTTTCCTTCTTCCTTTCCCTTTTGCTTCCCCTTCACTTTCCCTTTCCCCTGGGGGTAGGGACTATTATTATCTCTTTGCAACTGAGGAAATTGAAGCAAACATAGGTTAAGCGACATGCCCAGGGTTGTCTTGAAGATCAAATCGGATGACATCTGTAAAGCACTGGCACATAGTAGGTGCTATACATTAGCTATTACTACTACTACTAACTACTACTACTATCTAGTAAATTAGTGGTAGAGGTGTAACTAAAACTCAGGTCTCATAAGTAAGTACTATTTCCACCATTCCGTGGTTAGCTATCTAAGTGAGGACAGGTGTGAGCTGGTGTTGGCTGACACTGATGCCTCTGTAACATCGAGACTAATTCATCCCGAGCCAGACTCCGGCCTTCCAACCTGTTTTCTCTCAGACGCAGGTGTCAAGCTCTTGGAATGAAGTTTGGGCCCTTGGCGTAGGGCAAATATCTATGCTATCTATGTGAAAATGAGATATAGTAGAAAAATGTTGTAGGATGTTAAAAATCTAAGATGGTTTGCGGTGACTTCTTCACTATGTCCCCAATTGGGTACCTTCTCTTCCCCCGTCTATCTGTCTGTCTGTTTATCTATCTGTCTGTATGTATGCATGTCTAGCTAGCTAGCTATCTATCATCTATTTTGGAGATGCTTCTGGGAACCTACTATAAATCTATTCATCTCATAAATCTCTTATTCCTTATATTAAATAACACAGAATAGCTTTGTTAAATGTAAGCACATTTTTAAAGTAATCCATGGCCCAGGTGCCATGGATTTCCCCTCTCACCCACTCCCCACAAAATCTCTGGGCTAATGGGGATTGGGTTCACTATGGGAGGCTGACTATAAGAGGGCCATTATTTCTATTTGACCCATTTCCCCCACTTGGAGTTGCTCCAGGAAAATCTCATATACTCAGAGTCTAGTTTATGTCTAGGTTTTGTGAATGAAAGTGAATGAAAGTCTCTAGCTCCCATACAAGCACTTAAGGCACAATACAGATATTGGCTATAGGACAGGCTTTTTCTCCCACTTGCAAAAAAAAACTCAAAAGATATGAAGGATTGAAAAAAAACCCATGAACAGATACAGAAACATGTGAAGCATTCAGAATACTCCATCAACCACCTCTGGCAAGTAACTGAACTTGGGATTGCCATTAGGGCAACTCCATGACATTCTGGTCAAGTATCTTTCTCAATACATAGTACCTCCTAGATTTGTAGTACCATGCTATGGTTTATATTCCTCTGGAAGATAGACTTTGGGAACTGCTGAACAAGCAATACCCTTTTACTATATTGTTTAAATAACTCCTTGGCTTTGCTCATTAAATAGGATAGTTTTATAGGAACTGTGTGTCCTATCCTCTTCTTTCTCCAAGAGGCAGGCTAAATCAGGCCATCTCCTTTCTTTAGAAAGTCTAATCTCAGTCCTCTTCTTTCTATAAAGAACATTCTGCACCGGAAAATCCTATCTCTCCCTAGATCATATCTCCAAATTCTCCAAATTGGAAATTCTTGGGTTTAGGATGACCCAAAAGATATCATCCAAGAAATTTCCCTACTTTGGTTGAAAGGCTAAATTCCTGAACCATGCTGCCTAGGGAATTCAGAATCTCTACTGTGTCCCATAGGAGCTTGGGCTCATCGATATTGCCTAGGAACTACCCTCTTGGAGGCCAAGTGGACATAAATAATCTGTCCTTACAGTTTGTTCTGCAGGAAATCAGTTGTTGCCCCAGCTTCTGCCACGTCTTGGGCTGTTTAATCAAATTCTAATCTCTGACTCTAAGGAAAAAGAAAGACAGAAGGTGACTAGAGCCTCAAGATCCAGAATCTCTCTTCTTAGGCCACCTGGCCAAGCACACATAGCTTGCCATGTGCTTCTGCCAAAAATTACCATTAGTTTCTCTTGGCAAGAAGAAAACTGTATATGGGCAAAGTCTTTCTTTCAGTTTATCTACCTTTACCATGTGCCTCTGCTACAAATCATGATTGATTGCCTGGTAAGGGGCATGGGGTAAAGAAACTGAGCATAGGTAAGAATTCTCTCCTACACATGTGCACACATGCCCAAATGCAACCCTGATCTGCTTCTTTCAAGTGTGAGAGTCTGATGGAGAGAGTGAAAGAGGCAAGCTGTTCTTGCTGTATATTTTTCTGTATCACAGGGAAAGGCTTGCTCCTCCAATAGGAATGGGTTCCCAGCCCTCCTTCCTTGAACCTCAGTTAGTCTGTGTTTTCAAGTCAATCTCTGTCTTAGCAAAGTGCTAAAGTAGGCATGTCCACATTCGATGGAGGGGTGCCCCTTAGATACCTCAGGAAATCAATAATAAATACTTCTTAAGCTCTTATTATATGTCAGGCACAAATATGAAAAAAGACAGTCCCTGTCCTCAAGGAGCTTATAATCTAACACAGGAAGACAATACACAAAAAGAAACTGAAAGAGGGTGGGGTGGGAGGAAGGTACCCAGTTTGGGAGCATGATGTAGAAGTCCAAAAGGGGGCAACCAGGTGGGAAATGAAGAGACAGCTGGCCTGGGTGCCCTCTTTAAAGGAAGTTTGGGGAGAAGCTCCCTATTCTGCCCTCCAATCAGAGGAACCCTAGGGGAAAAGGGTGCTGATGAGGTGTGTGATACCTTATATTGTCATCAGATTGACATTAAATCTGCGTAGACCACTTCTAGGTCTGTATCTGAAAGAGATCATAAAAATGGGGAAAGGACCCACATGGACAAAAATATTTATAGCAGCTCTTTTTGTGGTAGCAAAGAATTGGAAATTGAGGGGATGCCCATCGATTAGGGAATGGCTGAACGAGTTGTGGTATGTGAATGTAATGGAATACTATTGTTCCATAAGAAATGATCAGCAGGCCGACTTCAGAAAAACCTGGAAAGATTTACATGAACTGATGCTGAGTGAAGTGAGCAGAACCAGGAGGACATTGTACACAGGAACAGCAACACTGTGTGATGACCAACTTTGATAGACTTAGCTCTTCTTGGCAATACAGTGATCTAAGACAATTACAAAAGACTAAAGATGGAAAATGCTGTCTACATGCAGAGAAAGAAATACAGAGTCTGAATGCAGATCGAAGCATGCTATTTCCTCTCTTTTTGGTTTGTTTTTTCTTGTGGTGTTCCCTTTTGGTTCTGATTCTTCTCTACAACATGACTAATGTGGAAATATGAATTGTGCATGTATAGCCTATATCAGATTACATGCCATCTTGGGGAGGAAGGGGGAAAATTTAGAACTCAAAAACTGATAAAAGTGGATGTTGAAAACTAAAAAGTAATTAATTAATTAATTTAAAAATCAATTAAACCTGTATATGGTTGGTTCATTCATTCATTTAACAAATATTTATTGAGTACCTACTGTGTGCAGTGCACAATTTGAGGCACAGGAGTGTATATGGATAAGGTGTCATTGACTTAGCTATTCCATTCCTGAAACTGATGGTTTAAATGGAAAAAAGCTACAAATGCCAATAATGAAAATATATGATATTTTATATTACATGTAATATATTATATTATATGATAAGTACATTAAAAGTGTAAAGCAAAGTATTATATGTGGTCTGGGGGCCAGAGAAGCGAAGCTTCGTGGAGGAGATGACATTTGAATTAGGCTTTAGAGAATGGAGAAGAATGTGACAAGAAAAAAGAAATGCTTCAAATGTATTTTCCCTTTGCATTTTTACTACATCTAATAATTCACCAATAACGTGTCTATGTTCTGCATAAGGATGTTTTCAGTGCAAGGTTACTTGGCATTTAGTAAAAGTTGGCTAAGTTTGCGCCGAACGGGAGGAACAACCCACTAAATCTATCAAACACTTACCTGCCTCCTTAAACAGAGCATAATGAACATGATTTAAACATCAAGAGATGACTCAGAATCATCATGAATATCCATTTTTATTGTGCTGAGATCTAAAACAGGGCAGCCAGGTGGCGCGGTGGATATAGCACCAGGCTTGGAGTTAGGAAAACCTGCTTTCAAATATGGCCTCAGAAAACTATTAGCTGTGTGATCCTGGGCAAGTCATTGTATCCTATTTCCCTCAGTTTCCTCATCTGTAAAATGAGCTGGAGAAGGAAATGACAAAACACTCCAATATCTCTGCTAAGACACAAATGAAACAACTAAATGACAACAAAATACTCTCAAACAGGAATGAAATACCCTCCCTGCACCTGTTGAGATATGCAGGACTGGTTTACCCCTTTGCCAAGGGGCTCCAGACCACTAGGCCTTTTGAGTTCTGGCATCAGTTTTTAAAATAATTTTTCCACTTCATGCCCTCCTTTTAGGTTGTCAGCTGCCGCCTAATGTCACTGTGTGTGCCTTTTATCAGCCTTTGCCCTCCCCACCTTCTAATCTGCTTTGGGATTGAAAAGCAGCTAAGCTAGATTGTTAGAAGTAAAGAGTCGGTAGGAGCCACTGGGTCTGTACCCCAGAGATCAAAGGAAAAGGAGCCACATGTACAAAGATATTTAGAGCAGCTCTTCTTGTGGTGGCAAAGAGTTGGAGACTGGAGGGATGTTCATCAATTGAGGGACGGCTGAACAAGTTGTGATATATGATTGTGATAGAACATTATTGTGCTGTAAAAAAATGATGAAGGAGGTGGATTCAGAAAAGCCTGGCAAGACTTATATGAACTGATGGAAAATGAAATGAGCAGAACTAGGAAAACATAGCACACAGTAACTGCAACATTGTATCAATGATCCACTGTGAAAGACTTAGCTACTCTGATCAATACAATGATCTATGACAGTTCCAAAGAACTCATGAAGAAAAATGCTGTCTACCTCTAGAGAGGACTAATGGACTAGGAGTGCAGATTGAAGCATATTTTTTCCACTTTCTTTATTTTTCTTGCTTTTTTTTTCAACATGGCTGATAATGGAAATGTTTTGCATGACTTCTTATGTGTAATGGGTATCATATTTCTTGCCTTCTCATTGGGTGGGGGAGGGGTGGAGAGAGGGAGGGAGTTTAGAACTGAAAATAAAAATTTTAAATTAAAAAAAAAGCTTACAGGCTCTGAGTGGGAGGCTGAGCCTACAAAGTTCTTGTGAGTAAAATAACGTGGACTTTGATGTACATGCCTTGTGGCATTTATTTTGCTTGCTCAGAAGCATTTTTATTTACTTGCTGAGTCCTAGGTAAGGAAGTTTTCTGGAAAGCTGAGTTCTGGATAGGTGGAATTATTTTAATATTTTGATTTAATTATTTATTATTTGTTTATTCTAATTACTTGATCATTTTATTATGGACTTCAGTAATGACAGAATTAAAAAGATATTTCTATTCAAAAGGGAGTCCAACTCCCTTTTAATATACTCTCAGGACATTTCAGTATAAATCTAAAACCAGGACCGGTTTGCCCATAGATCATTACAGCTTATGGAAAACCAGAAACTCTCCTTGCTCCTTCCCAGTATTTTTCCTCCTTCTACCTTTCCCCTCACCAACCTCCCGACAAATCTTAGTGTTGTTGATCTGAAATTTCTTTAAAGGAAAGAAAAAACTTTAATTCTATCCTAAAAGTTAAGGTTTAAATTTCACATTTCCTTGGAAGAGGAAAATATTCCTTAAAATTCAAACTCAAATTTAAATGACTCATGTATGTTTTTTCAGTTCAGTTTTTTTTAATTATTAAGCATTTTTTCTCCTTTCCATTTCCCCTCCACCTGAAAAAAGAAAAACAAAACTCTTGTAACAAATATACATAGTTGTGAATTCCCATATTGATCATGTGCAAAACTTTGCATCTCATTCCTGCATATTTTGCCCAGAAGGTAGGTAGGTAGCATTTTTCATCATCTGTGCTTTGGAATCATGGTTGTTCAGAATTCTTAAGTATCTTGAAATTGTTTGTTTTTATAGTGTTATTATTGTGTAAATTATTCTCTTGGCTTTGCTCACTTCATCCTGTATCAGTTCATATAAATGTTCCTAGGTTTCTTCTGTCCTTTACACCACATACCAAAATAAAGTCAAAATGGTTCATGATTTAGGAATAAAGGCTGATACTATAAGCAATTTGGGAGAGTAAGGAATAATTTGCCTGTCAGATTTATGGGAAAGGGAAGAATTCATGACCCAACAAGAGATAGAGTGCATTACAAAATGCAAAATGGATAATTTTGATTACGTTAAATTGAAAAGGTTTTGCATAAACAAAGACAATGCAACAAAGATTAGGAGGGAAGCAGAAAATTGAGGGAAAATCTTTACAACTAGTATTTCTGATAAAGGCCTCATCTCTAAAATATACAGGGAACTGAGCCAAGTTTATAGGAATACAAGTCATTCCCCAATTGAGAAATGGTCAAAGGATATGAATAGGCAATTTTCAGAGGAAGAAATTAAAGATATCTATAGGCATATGAAAAAATGCTCTAAATCACTATTGATTAGAGAAATGCAAATCAAAACAACTCTTAGGTACCACCTACCATAATGGCTAACATGACAAAAGAGGAAAATGATAAATTCTGGAGAGGATGTGGGAAAATTGGAACACTGTTACATTGTTGGTGGAGTTGTGAACTGATCCAGCCATTCTGGAGAGCAATTTGGAACTATGCCCAAAGGGCTATAAAAATGTATATACCCTTTGACCCAGCAATACCACTTCTAGGGCTGTATCCCAAAGAGATCATAGAAGTGGGAAATGGACCAGTATGTACAAAAATATTTGTGGCAGCTATTTTTGTGGTGGCCAAGAACTGGAAATTGCTGGGATGCCCATCAATTGGGGAATGGCTAAACAAGTTGTGGTATATGAATGTAATGGAATACTATTGTGCTATAAGAAATGGGGCACATTGTATGTGACTCCTTTCATGATTTCTTACAGTACAATAGTATGCCATTAATTCTTATACCATAATTTGTTCAACCATGAGCCTTTCTTGCAATGTAGATTTTGAAAAGAAAAGGCAAACATTGGGAGTGGGGTGAGAGGTGAAGGAGGTGGAATTTCCAGAAAGAATTAGAGGGAGTTTTCTTGGAAAGTAGAAAACTAAGCTAGCTCCTATCCTGGTCCAACCATATCTGGAATGCTATGTTCAATTTTTGGAATCACATTTTAGGAAGGATTCCTTTACAAGCTTGAGCACATTGTCCACAGGAGGGTGATGAGGATGGATAGACAACTGAAGATTGTATAAAGAGACCTATTAAAGAGACTGGAGATATCAAGCCTTGAAAAAGGAAGATTTATTGAGGGGGATTGGGTAATAACAGCCATTTTCAAATGTTCATTGGACTGTCATTTGGAAGAGTAATTGACTTATTTTGCCTGTAAGTCTGTAAAAGAAAGCTGAGTGACCATTTAACAGAGGTGTTATAAGAGATTCTTGTTCAGGTACAGGGTGGAATAAATGGCTTCTGGGGTCCTTTCCAACCCAGCAATTCAATTCTCAATTGCAGAAAGGGGTCAGGATCATGAGCGAAGAAGACAACCTTTTAGATTTCACCTGCAGCACGATTTTGCTGAAGGCTATGATTTCTTTAGTGAAGAGAATCATAGGAAATTATTGTGTAGCTTTTGGGCTGTTTTAAATGAACAAAAAGTAGCTGTTTTGGCTGTTACTCTCTCTTGGCTGTTTTGGGCTGTTTTGTTCTCTTTTTCTTTTTTTTTAAATCACAAACAAGGTTGATTTTTCTTTTGGTAGTGGTCAAAAAATATTCAAATGACTTTCAGACCTTGTTTTAGACTTTGAAACACACAGCCATTGAGCATCCAGCAATGCTTATAAACGGATGCACTTTTATTTTTTTAATAGACTATATTAGATGCTGGAAATAAAGATCACAATGTCTCCAAGCTGAAATTGACTTTAGTGGCCATCCAATCCAACCTATAATTGAAGAGAAATCTCTTCTACAACAGGCAGTTAGGTGGTACAGTGGATAGAATGTTGGGCTTGGAGTCAAGAACGTACAAGTTCAAATCCTGCCTCAGACACCATTAGCTGTGTGACCTTAGGCAGAATATTTTGTTTGCTTATCTGTAAAATTGGGGAGTGGTATTTGATGAGCTCTAAGGTCCCTTTCACCCCTAAATCTATGATCCTGTAGTCATCTAGCTTCTATTTGTAAACATACAATAATGGAAACCATAGCATAAAAATAGAGATAAGCTAATTGACCTTAAGTATAACTCAAGCCCCGATGAAACAGGAACTAAAAATAATAATAATAATACCTACGTCACAGGATTGTTTTAAGGATTAAATGAAATTATATCTGTTACATAAAGTGGTTTGCTTTGCAAACCTTAAAACACATAAAATGCCTATATTCTCTTCTTCCAAAGTTGTAAATAGGAATTATTTCATCAAGGGTAAAAAGAGTTTTAGGTGGTGGATAGTTAGCAGCACAGTCAAGCCAACAAGCATTTTTAAGTGCTGCTCATGTTCCAGGAACGGTGCTAAAAGACAAAGGACAGTCTAACCTACGGATTCAGGTGAGTGGGGACAAAGGAGTCCAGGGTTAAGTGACAGTAGGCTGGGAGAGGCCTTCACCATCAAGGGGACAGTGAGGGATGGCTGGGGGAAGAGGAGGGACAGGGGAGTCTGGCCCTCAACTCTATAAGGGTTCAGTGAAAGTAGGCTGGGAGAAGCCTTCTCCATCAAGGGGACAGTAAAGAATGTCTGGGGGGAGAAGAGGGACAAGGGAGTCTGGCCCTCAGCTCTATAGGGATTAAGTGAAAGTAGGCTGGGAGAAGCCTTCTCCATCAAGGGGACAGTAAAGAATGTCTGGGGGGAGAGGAGGGACAAGGGAGTCTGGCCCTCAGCTCTATAGGGATTAAGTGAAAGTAGGCTGGGAGAGGGCTTCTCCATCAAGGGGACAGTGAGGGATGGCTGGGGGAAGAGGAGGGACAGGGGAGTCTGGCCCTCAACTCTATAAGGGTTCAGTGAAAGTAGGCTGGGAGAAGCCTTCTCCATCAAGGGGACAGTAAAGAATGTCTGGGGGGAGAGGAGGGACAAGGGAGTCTGGCTCTCAGCGCTATAGGGATTAAGTGAAGGTAGGCTGGGAGAGGGCTTCTCCATCAAGGGGACAGTGAGGCATGGCTGGGGGAAGAGGAAGGACAAGGGAGTCTGGCCCTCAATTCTATAAGGGTTAAGGGAAAGTAGGCTGGGAGAGGGTTTCTCCATCAAGGGGACAGTGAGGCTTGGCTGGGGGAAGAGGAGGGACAAGGGAGTCTGGCCCTCAACTCTGTAAGGGCTAAGTGAAAGTAGGCTTGGAGAGGCCTTCTCCATCAAGGGGACAGTGAGGGATGGCTTGGGGAAGAGGCAGCTAACTATAGGTCAATTACTCTTCCACTGAAAGAAAGGCATCAAACAATGGTTGCTGCCATGAGGAGGGACTGCTTTACCTCCAGGGGAGGAATCAGGCTCTGTCCATCCCTTCAGGAGTATCCATATCTACTCCAAGATCTGAGCCCTGGAACAAAGTTCTTTTTGCCTGATACTTGTTACAGCGCCGACTCTTTCACAAGGCTTTCCTTAACTATTTCAGCTGACGCTGAGCCCTTTTTCCTCTGAATTCCTATAGCACATTGTACCTCTCCCATTCATTGGGCACTCAGCCATATACTGCCCGCCATTGCCCCTTCACAGTTTCATGCGTGTATGTGCCTTGTCTCACCGTAGACACTGTAAACCCCCTTTTAGAGCAACTATATTTTATACTGCACTTGGATTCCAGTGCCGATCCCGTATAAATAGCTTGGTGAATTGAATTGTATCGGCACAGACCATAACAAAAGAAGGCAGATTATGGGAAATAACCTTTCTGAACATCCCGTTTCTTCTACCTTCTGTCTCTCAGTTGTTCTTCTTAAATCTAAAAGAGGTTCGAGCCCTCGCGTGTCCTTCAAACTATTCCTGTTCTCTGATACTAGGAAAAGGTGAATTGAAACACCTATAATGCAGGTGGGCACGCTCAGAGACCAAATAGGGTCTGGCTGTGAATAGAAAGTACTCGGCCAGAGATGTGAGGTAGGGTCATTAACTCCAGAAAGCAGCTTGGCTTCCTAAGTATCTTAACTGGTAAATCAATGTTGACATTTGCCAGAACCTAGTCCTGACTATAACCTGATTTTACTCAGAAAGGAATACAACTGAGTCAAAGAAAGTTGAAGTTTAAATAAAAATGTTCTCCCATTATTAGTTATTTGCTCACAAATTTGTTCTTTGATAGTTTTCTCATTGATTTGTTCATTTATGTATTTATTTACTTATTTATACAGATTTAGTGAACATCTATAAAAGGGCATACTTCAATTCATTAAGTAGTTCAATCAAATGATAAACATTTATTGCCCAATTACAACGTGCCAGGCTCTGTGCTAGACCCTGGGGACAGAATCTAGGTCCCCTGAGGACTGGGAATCTCAGGGGCTCTAATGTGCCTCTCTAAGTATACACAAATAAGAATATACAAAATATGTATTTAAATGAATAAGTTTTTCCATTTTCAAACTACAATGATGAAACGTAATAAAATATGACTAAATATTATTGTATTATTTACTCTTTCAGTTCATATCGCAGACAGATTCAGGATTACGCACTTTTGCCTATAGTTTTGCATAAATTCAGTTCAATAAGCATTTTAAGTGCTAATCATTGGGGATATATAGATTAAAACAAAATTGTCCCAGCCCTCAGTGGGCTTACATTCCACCGGGGTCTAAGAGTTGGGGAAATATCATGTACAGATAAGGAATAAAAGCTAGGGGACACCCAGGGAGGAGAAAGTGTCTAGGCCAGGGGGTGGGCAGACAATAACATCTAACACTCAGGGAGAGGTCAAGAAATATAAAGATGAAGAAAAGGCGGTTAGATCAGTAGTAACCCTGGGCAGAGCAGTTTCAGGTGGATAGTAGGGTTGGAAGCCATATTGCCAAGGGCTGTAAAGTGAGTGGGACATAGGCAGTGGCTTGCTGGTAAATCTTTTAATCACAGGCTCTGGGGAGAGAGGAAAATGAATGCAAGACACTTTGAAATTTAATCTGTCCCATTAATATTTTCTCCATCACTTTCTTAAATCTAGACAATCAACAAAGCAATAATCAAGCCCTGATTGAAGTTTGCCAGTTTTTGAGGTGTACATTTAACTTAATGTATTAATGTAAATTGAAGAAGTCTCTTGAGCTGTCTCAGCATACATCCCTGTGAAGTAGAGACAATGAATATAGATGGCTTCTTTTCAGAATTTGGCATTCAGTCATTCATTTAATAAACTTTTAATTTGCTGTCTAGTTGCTAGTTATATAGAGACTCTTAAAGTAAAATGATTTTTCCCTCAAGGACCTTACATTCTATTGTCCCTCATTCCTGGAATGTTCTCCCTTCTCATTTCTGCCTATTGGCCTCCTTGGCTTCCTTTAAGTCCCAAGTAAAATTCACCTTCTCCAGGAAGCCTTTCCCAACCCCCTCCTCCTTAGATTGTGAACTCCTTGAGGGCAGGGACTGTCTTTTGCTTTTCTTTGTATTCCCAAGTGATTAGCACAGTACCTGGCTCATCTCCCTAGTGATTAGCACAGTGTCTGGTTCATAGTAGGCACTTAATAAATATTAAATAAAATATAAATATATAACAAATACAAATATATTGATCAATATATAAGAATATTAATTTTATATGTTATATATAATAATACAACTAAATATATTAATGAATGTATTAATTGATAGATGAACATAATAAATATAAATGTTGTTGACTGACTGACTATTGGAAATGACACATAGTGTGGTACAACATGGAAGAGCTAGATTTGAATCCAAGGACCTGGGAATCATCTTCTTCCAGCTACTTAAAATCTCTATGATCTTAGGAAAGCCATTTTACCTCTGGGTTCCAGTTTCCTCATCTCTTTAAAAAAAATGGGGAGGGGGAGAGTTATCAAGTCATAAATTTTTTCTTAAAAGAGAAGCTTGGACTTCTATTACCTTTAAGTTCCTTCCAGCTATAAATCTACGTAAGTAAAGAGTGAAGACATAGAAAATAATAATAGAATACCATAGGCTTTAAACCCGGAAGAGGCCTCTGAGATAATTTTGTCCAACCCCCCATTTGATAGACAAGAAAACTGAGGCCTGGAGAGAAGAATTAATTCACCCAAGGTTGCACAGAGACAGGATTTGAACCCAAGTCTTTGTACTCCAAATCCATGAGTTTGTCTACCACACCATGCGGCCTCTCTTAAAACTTTTGTTGTAGTATCCCAGTCTGTGTCTGTACCCCGTCTAGAGATGTTTGTTGAGATGTCCGCCAGCTATCGTACAGGACGGGAACTGGAAAATTATATAACAATGGCCGTAGAAGTTCAGGGATATTAGAGGTTATGCAGCCTGAGCCCTACCTATAACACGGTCATCAAGCCGCTGTATAAAGAGCACTGGCATTTCTCATGGAACTACCTTATGCACTGGTCGTGGAGCCTAGAATGTGCCAGATACAGGCCTCCAAGTATAGAGGCTCTCTAAAGTGGAAAAGATAATTAGCTCCGGAGTCTCTACAGCTGAGTGAATGATGAGCCAAACTAAAGACTGAAAATTGTCCTGTAGTGGGTAACCATCTGGGCCAGCCTCCTGGATAGCTTAAGACGGGCTGACTTTTTGAACCTGTTAAGTGGGTGGTATAACACAGCATCTTGTGACTGACGGACGGAGCTTTTATATGAATACTAGGATGTCAAGCCTGCTGATCTTAGCAGTGGGGTGTGGTGACTCTACCTCACGCTTCCCCGAGACGTATATTCTGTTTGCTGCAGCTGGTAATGCCGTGTCATGAATACGTATAATCATGACTTCAGAGATCACCTTGTCTGATCTCTTCATGGTTTGGCTGAGGAAACAAGGGCCCCAGAGGTAATGGAGGTACATGGCTCTCCATTTGTGAAAGGTATTGTGTTGGCATTTTATGGATTTGCGAGGTAAGCCTTTCAGTTCTTCACCTTATCTCAGAAGTTCAGAGCTGAAAGAGGCTAAGGAATTCCCTTAGTCACCAGGATCACAGGGCTCTAGGTCTAGAAGGGAACTCCGAAATCATCTAGACCAGCCCTTCCATTTTACAGATAAAGAAATCAAGGCTCAAAGAACTATATCATCCAGGTGACTCATGACTTTTTGTGGACTTCTGATGTTAGGCCTTAGAATTTAGAGCTGAAAGATGCCCAAAATGGGCCAAGCATTTCATTCTAAAGATGAGGGAACTGAAGTTTCAAGAGGTTAAGATTCACATAACTAGTAAGTAGAAGAGCTAGAATTCGAGCTCAGGTCTTGCCCAAACCGGTGCTTTCCACTATTCCATACTGCTTCCTCTCCTCTCCTTTTATAGATGGGCAACCTGAGGCCCACAGAGGTCAAATGGCTTATTCAAAGCCACACAGCTTATTAGTGACAGACTCAGTATTAGAACTTGGGCCTCCTAACTCCCCATCTCAGGCTTTTCCCAAAGCACCATGAAAATTCCTCTTTAATTGTATTGAACGCAGTTAGGCAGCTATAATGTAGTCTCTGCCTAGCAAGTGGGCGGGGAAGCAGTCTTTATCCATCCCCTTGAATGCTGGTGTTGTCTTTCTGACTGTGTCTTTGGGAACATGGCACGATTCCTCCTGTATCTGTGCTCTTCCCATCACCCCTTTTTTATAGCAGAAGTTGGTCCTCGCCATCTCTAAATTCCAGGATCTTGGAAATTATAAGATGGTAGACACTCAGTATCCGAAGAGAGATGAGATCTCAAAAGTTGGCTGAGAACTCTGTTCTGTTGTTCTTCGAGTAGATAGTTAATTTTTGAATCGCTTGACAGTTATTGAGTACCTATCATGCTCTTGTTCCTTTCCTGACATCAGAGGAGACATGAAAGAAGTACAAAATAGGGTCCTGACCCACAAGGAGTATATGTTCTTTTTAGGACCATAAAGTGTTCTTCCATATGATAACACAAAGAAACAAAGCTATGTAATAAAACATTCGATTATGTTATAGAAAGTGCCAAAAAAGTGCCAAACCCTGAGTTCTTGCATCAAAAACTATGCTATGTGTTACACTGATTAACTTTTTTATTAAAAGATAACTATGAAGAGAATTTTAAGCTCTCTCTAGGTTTCCAAGTTTCCTGGGAGTTGGTCAACATTCCAAACTTACCGCAATCTCCCAGGTCACCTCCCAAGACATTGGGGATAAGAGTGGGATAATGGGGGGAGAGTGAGGTTGAGTAAAAGCTATAAAAAGCTGCTTTGAGTTTCTGAGAGAAGGAATAAATGAGGTCATTTAAGAGCAAATGAAGTACTGAGATTCTTTCCCCACTTCTTCTGCAATATGCTTTATTACTGAGTATGATCCCTTCTACTTTTCTTCCACTGGGCTTCCCCACATTCAAAAAGGCTCATAGGAAGATTTATATGAATGGGAGCTGAGTCAGGTAAATAGAATCAGGACCACAGTGTATAAAATGACTAAAAATAAGTTAAAGAAAACAGGTACTTTGTAATGGGCAGCTTTGGTCCCGTAGAATTGTTGATGAAACAGAATTCCCGCTGCTAGAAGCCAAAGCTGAAACAATCCCTGATCTCAAGAAGTTTATATTCTACTGGGGCAGACTCTGTCAGACATGATTGCTGTTTTGGTTGGTGTTTCCTAATTTTCTTTGATACAAGGTGAGGTGTAGAGATGGGGAGCTGGAACGTATCAGGGAGCTGTGATGCTTGTAGAAACAAAAGATATCAATACACCTTTTAAAATGACTCATAGAACCTCAGAATTAAAAGGGATCTCATACATCTTCAAGTCCTATCAGTACCTCAAAAATGAATGTTGTCTATGACGTCCCTCATCCTGCTTCTGGGTTCTTTTTGAGAGCAGAGTATGCTTCTTTTTTTGTCTTTATATCACCAGTGGTTTTTAGCACAGTGTCTAGTAGATGCTTGATGTATACGCTTATCTGTTGGTGGATTGCTTGAAATCCTTCAGTGACGGAGAACTCACTACGTTAAGAAATGGCCCTATTTCACCATTGGACAGTTCTGATTGTTACTGAGTTCTTCCTTGTGTTAAGCAGAAGATGATTCCCCTGCAAGTTCCACATATTAATCCTCATTCACAGAGGACTGCTTCCTCTGAAGCTAGGTATCTCTCATAACATTTACTGTAGTACTGTTGAGGGCTGAGGGAGATGAGGTCCATGAACCCCAAGACTGGAGTTGCCAGATGGGGTCGTTGAAGGGGAATACCCCTCAAGGACCCAGGTACTGGAGAGGGTCAGGGCTGTCTGGAATGAATTCAGGATCTCAAGCATTCTTTAAGTCAAGGTGGCAAACATTTGTTATGCTTTACAGCGGGCAAGAGTTCTTAGGGAACCTGCAACCTTACATGGGTGCAGGAAAGTTTATATACGGGATTTGGGGGTGAAACATGTCAATTAGGTGTTTTGGAGTGGGATTAGGGAGTGGTTAAGGGGTCATCAGTTCTTAAAGGAACATGTACTTTTTGTATCTACTGGGCAGGTATCTTACCCAGAGTTCACTGGGAAATATCCCAAGAAGGGGCAACCTGGAGGTGTGGTTTTGACTGTGAAACATCATGAAGTCAACTAACAGTCAGGGCTGATTGGAAATATCCAGGTGGCTTCCATCAAATGTCTTGTTAGACAAGATGAATGTAAGGGAGTATACATTTGACTATGTCTAGGATACATATCAGTAAGGTCAGTAAGTAGTAAATATTGTTATGGCCCAGTGCACAGCCAATTAGCACGTACACAAGGAATCCAAACTACTAAATTCTATAGGTACAGCTGGCTGCAGTAGCAGGAGGAGAGATAAGTGTTTTGCTAAGGCATGCTGCCCTTGAACTGGAGAGGCACTGCTAGGGCCAATGCTTTGAAGGTAGGGAGAGATGTGATTTTAGAACTGGATGTGGTTTTGGAATTGGGGTCCAGGCACAGGCACGCAAGCAGAGGCTAAGGAGAAATGTGATGTTAGAATAAGGGTCCAAGCACAAGCACCCAAGCACCCCATCAGTACTAGGCTTCTCCGTAGTTCTTTCAACAATTTTTCCTCATTTGATGCTCAAAACACTTTTGAGGCAGTTTGAGCTGTACGGTAGTAATAGTAACAATGGCCAGCACTTGTATACTGAGTTAAAGTTTGCAAATATTTTACAAGCATTGTCTCACTTGAGCCTCACAACAACCCTGGGAGTTAGGCGCTGTTATTATCCCCATATCAGAGGTGAGGAAACTGAGGCAGACAGAAGTCAAGTGATGTGCCCAGGGTCCCATAGCTAGCAAGATGTCTGAGTCCAGATACTGACTTCCATTAATGGCCAATAAATGGCCCCATTATCTAGGTTTTGATGGCCCAGAATGGTGTAAATAGCAGTTGTTTTCTGTCCTGGCCAGACACTCTGAGGGTCTTCTCCTCCTAGATTGATATTATATTTGTAATGGTAAATTCAGCCATCTTTTGTCTCAACTCTTATTTAGTCCTTAGTCATTGAATGGGTGTGGCCACAGACAAACCAAGACCTGGGAAAGACCTAAATTTAGAAAGGCCGAGGTCTCACTGCATCCCGGGCCATCGCCAGCCATCTTGACCTTTGCCTTGCCCCTGGACTAACATGGTCCCAGAAGAGAGAGTTCACATGGAAGTCAAGACATTACCCTCATGTTGTCACTGGTCCTCTTTGAGAACAAAGGACAGACAACAACCATAGAGAATAGTGCAAATGCAGATAAATGACATAGAGTAAGTGCACTACTCGAGGTCCCACTATAATTTGATAATAAAGTCAGGACTAGAATCAGTCTCTTGACTGTTACTCTCATGTTCTTCCCAACTATGGCCGCCATGTTGTGTCACTCAGCGGGTATCTGAAAATAGCACAAAAGAGCCACCAGATTTGGAGGCAAAAGACTTGAGTTCAAGTTTCAATTCCAACATTCACTAGCTGTGTGTCTGTAGTTAGTTCACAGCACCTCTCTGGTTGGGCCTCAGTTTCCAATGAAAGGGGATAATTATACTTTTTCTACCTCCTTACATGATTGATATGAGGAGAGTACTTACAAACCAAAAAGTACCGTAAAGACATGAGTTATTGTCATTATTATTGAGTGAAGAAAGACAGCTAAGCTTTTTCTGCCTCACTATATTGTGAAATTTCAGTGGAAAATTGCATTCTATTGGTAACTCAGATAAGTTTCAATTAAATATTTAGTTCAGTTTATGAAAGATTGATTAAGTGCCTATTATGTGGCTGCACTTTTCCTTATTCTGATTGTTCTTAAAAGGAAAAATAAAGAACCTTTTTGGCTTAGCATTTTTGGTTTTTTCCTTTTTGGTCAGCACCATGTTTATGCCTCAGCTTAGCTCCTCTTACATATCGGAGACGTTGTACTGAGCGCATCAAGCGCAGGAACACTGTGAAGCCTCCTTGATGAAAAAATAATCGCTCAAAGGAGTTTGGCCTAACAATCCACATAGAAAAAAAACCCAGGAAGATGAAGCACGGCTATTGGCCAAACTCTGACATGCAGCGAGACGGACAGCTGGGGGGCTGGTCCATCAGCGGACATGTGACGGACAGACACTACGGGTGAACAATTAACTGGGTTAAGAATTGAATGAGACCAAGATTGGATTTTGGAAGTTGTACTGCGCGCGGCGCTCCAGGGATCGATGATCGGCTGCTTAACGTTTCTGTCAATGACTCGGATAAAGGCATAGATGGCGCACTTATCCAGATCTGAAGGGAGACCTAACGCAGAACCCGAATCCCAAAATATCTCAGCAGCCGAGAGAACGGGCCCGAGTCAAGTTAAACGCAATAGGGATAAATGTAAAATCCTACATTTAGGTTCAAAAAGTCAACCTTACAATTCGACTGAAAAAGAGGCTCCGGCTTCTCATTAGTGGCCTGTGAGTTCAAATGAATGAAGAGCGTGGTTTGGCAGGGAAAAATGCTAACGGAATCTTGGGGTGCGTTCAGAGAATCACCGCTACAGAGACAAGGACGCGCCGCTCCCTGCCTTCTGTCTTGATCGGATCACTCACAGAGTACCGTGTTGAGTCTCAGGCACCGCGGCTTAGGAAGGACGTTGGATCAACTGGAGAAAGCCGAGGAGAGGGCGACCGGAATGATAAAGGGCCTTAAGTTCGTAACATGTAAGGATCAAGTAAAAGGATTGGGGACGTTTAGCCTGGTGAAGAGAGGACTTCAGAGGCTCCGTTCAAAGTATTAGAAGTGCTGTCGATCTGCTCCCTCTGAGGCCCCGCACAACGTCTCTGTGAGTTTACGGACTGAAGTGCCCCATCCTGGCCACCACTCCCCTATATGTGTTAGAATGTAAGAACCTTGAGAACAGACCCCAACTTTGTTTTTATGGTCCCAGCACTTGGTACAGTGTTAGGAACGCAGTGGTCACTCAATAAACGATTTTGCGTTCATTCTTTCATTCAAGCCATCATGTAGAAGAGAGACTGGGTTTTTTGGTTTGGCTGTAGAGGGCAGAATGGGCACACAGGTGGCACAGTGGGTAGAGTGTGGGACCTGGAGTCAGGAAGATTCATTTTCTTGAATTCAAATCTGGCTTCAGACACTAGCTGCGTGACCCCAGGCGAGTCACTTAACCGTGTTTGCCTCGGTTTCCTCATCTGTAAAATGAGCTGGAGAAGGAAGGAAATGGCAAATCACGCCATTATCTTTGCCAAGAAAACCCCAAATGGGGTCACAAAGAGTTGGACACAATTGAAATGACTGAACAATAGTAAAAGGTAAAGTAAGAAGCGGTGGATGGAAGTTGTAAAGAAGAAATTTTAATTCGATGCCAGGCCAAAATCCCTAATAATTAGAATTGTTCCAAAATGGAATGGGTTCCTTTGGAGAAATAATGGACTTCCCTCGTTGGAGGTGTTCAAACAGAAGGTGGGTGACCTCTTGTTAAGTGTGTTTTAGAGGAAATTCCTTTCAAGTTTGGGTTGGCATAGAGGGCTAGCTTTGGAATGAGGAAGCCCTAGGTTCAAGCCTCTAAGACACTGGCTGTGTGACTCCATATATCACTTAATCATGTATCACAGGCAGTACTACATCTCTAAATTTCAGCGTGTCGGCTTATAGTAGAGGAATTCCTCTCATTGAAGGCCTTATGCTCCTTACAGTATAACAGGAAGGTGATTCTAGCAAGGCCTCGTTCAGGTCTTAGGGGGGAAAAAACTGCTGTAAATAAAAATACTGAATAAAGTCACAGGTCTGGTCTGCTTTAAATATAAATATATATATAATTATATTATATATGTTGTACATACTATATATTATAGATATATGTACTTGATACCTATATTTCTAGGTATCTGTACTCTAGAAATGTAGACATAGACACATATAGTTAGATAGAGATAGAAATATCTAGATATATAGACTTTGATTTTTACCTTTTCCCACATTAGCTCCCAGGCTTCTCTGATAGACCAGTGGTTACCTTTAAATGTGAACATATTCAACTTAAATGGAGTCTTTATATTTTCATTTGATTACTAAGCAGCCCATATTCATATTCCTGAAGGGTCGGGTTATTATAGAAAAGCCAAGAAAGTAGAAAACCACTAGATTCGTTTATTTCTTTCAATGGAATGCACTGGTTTAAATGCGGTCATGCCTTGGACATTCTGCCCTCCAGTGTTAGTTGTGAGAAGTGCACTTTTCTTCTGGGTAGAGACCATTAGTGAAAAATAATCCCCATGCCTCTCTTGCTAAAAGATAGAAGGCATGTGGCATGTGGGAGGTGGAAGAGGGCATGTCCAGAAACTTTGATTCCAGACCTGGTACCCTTGCCTTGTGACTTTGGGTGAGTCATTACATTTTCATGGGCCCCAGTGTCCTTTTCTATAAAATGGTGGTGATTCAGCCTCCCCTGGTTACCTCACAAGGTTGTCTTTAGGCTCAGATGATATAACATGTGAAAAATCTTTCCATACATCGGTGCAGCCATGATCTCGTCAGAGTGGGTCCTGTCTTCTCCAGTGCTGATCATAATTCATCCGTGCTTCCTCATCCTCCTTCATTCTTGTCAATGTCTTAATGTCAATCCTTCATAGAGAACTCTTGAAAACTCCAACTGAGTGAATGCTGTCCCAGTTCTGAAAGTACATGGGAATTGGGTTGGGGAGGGAAGGTCAAACTAAACAAACTATTATAGAATTGATGTTAATCCTTAGAAAGGGAAGGATCACTGCTTTGTTATGGCAGAGGGGCTTTCGTAGCTCAGTAAAACTATGAGCTGTGCCGTGCAGGCTTGCCCAAGACAGACAGGTCATAGTAGAGAGTTCTGACAAAAGGTGATCCACCGGAGAAGGAAACATCAAACTGCTCCAGTATCTTTGCCAAGAAAACCCCATGGCCATCGATACACAGGGTCAAGAAGAGTCAGACACAACTGAAAGACTGAACAGCCACTATGGGTTCACAAAGATTAAGTCATAGAAAACTAATCGAATTTCCTTTTTTAGGATACTGTAATAGATATAGTGTATTCTAATTTCCATAAAACATTAGAAAAGGTCACATCTTGTAGAGGTAGAGAAATATATATAGGATGACTGGGAGTTGAGTAGATTTTCATCTGGTTGAGCAATTATACTGAGAAAGTATTGATTAATGGGTCAGTGTCAACCCAGAGAGAGGTTTCTACTTGCATTTCACAGGACTCAGTATCCTAAGTGCCATGTTAACCATATTATACCACTCTAGATGGTGGTTTCTTATCTCTATTCTGTCATATTTTTTCGCTTACCAATCTTTTTTTGTAAAAATTATTTTCTTTTTTAATTTAAATTTATGTATTTATTTTTGGTAGGCAACATTCAGTTCCTCAAGTTTTTGAGTTTCAAATTTTCTCCCCCTTCCTCTCTTCTCCCCTCCCCACCCAAGATGGCATGCAATCCAATATAGTTTCTACATATACCTTCACACTAAACATATTTTCACAGTAGTCAGGTTGTAAAGAAGAATTATAACTAATGGATGAACCATGAGAAAAAAGAAACAAAACAGAAACAAAAAAAGAGAGAGCAAATAGTTTGCTTCCATCTGCATTCAGACTCTGTAATTCTTTCTCTGTATGTGAATCGCTTTTTCCATCATGAGTCTTTTGGAGTTGTCTTAGAACCTTGCATTGCAAAGAAGAGCCAAGTCTATCAAAGTTAGTCATCAGAGATACAATGTGTCTGTAATTGTGTATAATGTTCTCCTGGTTCTGCTTCACCTCACTGAACATCAGTTCATATAAGTCATTCCAAGTTCTTATGAAGTCCATCAGCTTCTCATTTCTTATAGCACAATAATATTCCATTACATTCATATACCACACCTTGTTCAACCATTCCCCAGTTGATGGGCATCCCCTTGATTTCCAATTCTTTATGGGTCCTTTTCACACTTGTGTGATCCCTTTGGGATACAGCCCTAGAAGTGGTATTGCTGGATCAAAGGGTATGCACATTTTTATAGCCCTTCGGGCAAGTTCCAAATTGCTCTCTAGAATGGTTGGATCAGTTCACAACTCCACCAGCAATGCATTAGTGTTACAATTTTCCCACATTTTCTCCAGCATTTATAATTTTTCCGTTTTGTCATGTTAGCCAGTCTGACAGGTAAGATGTAGTACCTAAGAGTTGTTTTGATGTACATTTCTCTAATCAATAGTGATTTAGAACATTTTTTCATATGACTATAGATAGCTTTAATTTCTTCCTGTGAAAACTGCCTGTTCATATCCTTTGACCACTTACCAATCTCTTAATAGTGTTTTTGACTTTCCATTACTGCCTAGTCCACTTAGAATTTCATATTTTACATTTCATTAAGTGCTTTGAATAAAGAAGGTACAAATGGCCTGCTTCACAAATCTGCAGGTGACACAGGGTTGGGAGGAATAGCTAACGCATTGGATGTTCCTTGCTCCTATCAGCAATCACACCTTGCTCCCACCATCCATCTCCTTACCCCCATTCCCATGCTGCTAAATGGAGCTAGAGAAAATTATAAACACCACGCTGATTTGGCTCACTATGAATTTGTTATGTGATCTCAGCTGGGCCGTCATTGCCATAAAGCAATCTTTCTACTCCTCCCTAATTGATTCTTTATCCTACTCTCTACAGCAGCTGTTCTAAACCCTCTCATCTCTTCTTAAACCTCTCATAATATTCCCTTCCCATCACCCGCTCAGCAGACTACCTTCCTGAAAAAATTGAGGCTTTTCACCAGAGATCAGTCTGCATTGGTGAAAGAAGTTCTCAAAGTAGGAGTTTCAGTTTCAGCAATGTGGGGAACTCCCAGTGTGGAGAACTTCTTCCACTAATGCAGATGGCAAAACATCTATGACATTGGTCATAAAACATAGATCATAGGGTTGTAGGATTATAAATTTTAGAACTAGAAGTGACCTGGGGGCCATCAGCATAACCCCTCCCCCCTCCATGTTTTACAGATAAAGAAACTAAGATTCAGAGAGAGTAAGTGTCCCAGGCCAAAAAGCTAGCAAGCATCTAAGGCTATATATTTGAACCCAGGTCTTCCTATTAATAATAGAATTTATACAGTGCTTTAAGATTTGCAAAGTACTCTATACATGCCGTCTCATTTGAGTCTCACAACAATCCTATGAGGCAAATCCTTTGCTGTCTGTGCCTCTAGCAACCTTCCTGATTTCAAGTCCTGCACCCTATATACTTGGGTAGTTCTAGAGGCACATAGAGCGAAAGATTTGCTGAATATCACATAGCTAGTACAAGTCAGGTGAAGGACTGGAACTTAGGTCTTCTGGGCTCCAAGCTCACCAGTCTATCCACTGTGCTGTCACAGGCACAACAATGAAGAGAAATATAAATGTTCAAACAATTTTGAAACAATGTCTTATAAGTAATAAAATGTAATTTAAAATATGGTACCAAATTACAATTTATTAACGGTCCTCGGGCCTCATGAATCATGATCAAAAGGGTATGAGTAGAAAGACTGGCTTTGACAGGAAGGTCCATATGTCTCCACGACTTCCAGCTTAACTGGTCTCTAAGGCAACACAGCAATATTCAGGTTGTTGTGTTGTTCAGTCGTATCCAACTTTTTTGTGACCCCATTGTATGGGGTGGATAATTGTGAAGACTTCACAGAGTATGTCTAATGGAGAGGTTTTGGGGTTTGGCCTTGTGATATTGGGAAGGCATGTCCTTCCCCGCCTCTCTTTCAGATGTTGGAAGATAATGAACTTCCTGTGAGCTATTTGTTCTCTGCTCCAGGAAGGGTCTCTCCTTCCCCCATCCCATTTCTCCTCCTAGACTTTCAGAAGCCACCTTGGCAGTTGAGTTCTGATAGGGAAAAACCTGAATGAACCAGATCAATCTTGGTCCTCTGTGTAGTTTTCACGCCTAGACTGTAAGCCCACCCCCGTGAGCCAATGGTGAGAAGGGATAGAGGTGGGTGGGAATCTTTTTCATTAAGACTATAAATTAAGGAAAGTTCCCTTTTACCTCGCCTCCTCCCTTATGGAGGTGTGCCCGAGTCTTGCAAGGTTTGTAGAATAAATTTACTTTGTTTCTCTTAAAGATGTCTCTCCTATTATTTAAAGATTCTGTCCCATACACCATGGACCATAGCAGGCCAATATTGTTGATGGGGTTTTCTCACAAAGATACTGGAATGGTTTACAATTTCTTTCTCCAGTGGATTATGAAATAGAGATTAAATGACATGTCCAGGGTCACACAGCTATTAAATTCTGAAGCCAAAATTTGAACTCAGGACTTCCTGAATCCAGGTCCACCGCTCTATCCACTGAGCCATCTAGCAATGCTTCCAATATACAGGCAGTCTTTGCAATGGAAAGATGCCAGCGGTATACTCCAAGTTAAGTCCTCCCTGTGCTCTATGAATCTCTCTCTTCTTTTTGTTAAAAAAAAAAAAAAAAGCAGCCAAGATTCTTATGATATTATGAAAAGAAGAGTCAGAAGACATGGATTCAAGTCTAGCCTCTAGTGCTTGCTACCAGTGTGACCCTGGGCAAGTCACCTAACCTCCATGGGCCTTAGTTTTCTTATCTGTAAAATGAGGGATATTGGACTTGGTCTCTGAGGTCTATCACAAGTTTGGACCAATGGTCCCTCACTACCACTTGTTTTGTGAAAGTTTAGTGTTTTCTTGTATTCTTATTCAAAAAACATTTATTAAGCACCTACAGGAAGCATGGTGAGGGAGCTAGAGAGCCAACTCTGGCACCAGAAAGAATCGGCCTTAAGTTCTGCCTGTGACTCATACTGCTGGCTTTGTGACCTGAGTAAGTCATTTGAATTCTTAGTGCCCCCACACAACTATCTAAGACTATACATTGCAGAATAGATATCAATCTGAGATTTCCCTACACCAAGGAAGTTACAAATTCAGTTTCTTTAAAAAGCGTACTAGGCGCTGGTAAAGTTCGATAAGCTCCTTGAGGGTAAGGATTATCTTTTGTCTTTCCTTGTATCCCAGTGCACAGTCCTTTACTAGCCTGGGGTGACATGGAATGGCACTAAATAATCCCCTCATTCTCTTCTGATACCAAGAATCATAGAACCTCAGAAGTGGAAGGAATTCTGAGGTTCTCCAACCCAAAACATTCCTGAGACACATATACTTGTACAAATGGTCCTACAGGTGTCTGTGGCAACACGACTTCCTGAGACGGCCAATAAGTTGTTGTATTGCCCCATTAGAAAATTCTTCCTCATGTAGAGCTGAAATTTGCCTTCCCCCTGCCCATTAGCCTTGGGGCCAAACAGAATAAAGATAATGCCTTCATTTGTTCTGTGAAGTTTGATTTCAGTCCAAGGGCCACACTTGAGAACCTAAGGGTCACATGTGGCCTCGAAGCCTCAGATTCTCACCCCATATCTAATCCCTCTTTCACATGCACCTTCTGGGAGAAATTAAAAGTGCTGGCTTACCTTTAAAAATGCTGTTGGTTCCTATCAACACCTATGGAATCTTTTCATCTTAAGGTTACCCAAAGTGACTCTGCTTTGTTTTCTTGCTAAGTAGGCCTTTGAAAATGGCTTTGGGTTGTCCAATACAATATTCCATCGAATGTGGAAGACAAAGTCTTGATGGACACCTGGTGACAATAAAGTTCTGGCAAAAATAAGGCAGAATTAGTCTCCAGCAAAAGTCCTTTAACAAATTCTGATACTAAATTAGTCACAGACCAGCATTCTAGGAGTCAAATGTGTTTTTGATTATTTCTTGGGCAGGCTTTGTGCGAATATTTCTGTTCTTGTTTCTCATTCGAGCATGAAATATCTTTCTTAGCGCCTAGGAAGAGCTTGGCAGCCAGTGCCTTTTGGATAAAGTAATATTGGAAATTATAAACATCAGAAAGGAAAATTACAGGCTTCTTCAGGCAGAGGTTTTAGCTTTGCTTCTGTAATTAAAATTTACTTCAAATGTTAGGGTTGGGTTCACCAAGACTTCAGGGAGAATGTGTGACATAACCCTTGTTATGCCTTTTTGCAACAGAAAACATTTGAGAGTGATATTTTCCAAGGTGGTTGGTTTATTGACATGCAATTGAATATGGTACCATATTATATTGAAGGGGATTTTTAGAAGTCACCTTTCATGCCAGCCGAGTCTCAAAACATCTTGTTAAATAAGAATCTTTGATTTTTAAATTAATGAGGGGTCTTGGAAATTAAAAATGTGATTTGAGCCTTCCATATGTTGTTGATAGCAATGGATCAACCTGTCCATTGGGTATGTAGGAACCAGTTCTATTTCTTGTCTGGTTATGGAAGGAGAGGTGGATGTTGTGAGGAAAGTGCTTTGTAAAGTATAATTCAATTTGACTCACATTTATTAAATCTCCACCATGTGCACATCACTGGCCTATACAAATATAACTTATTATTGCTAATACTAATGATTAAGATAAATAAAAGAATAAAAATGGCTTCCCTCTATGGGGAATTCGCTCTGTAATGACCTTTCTTGGCTTTGGCCCTCACATAGCTTTTGGTTTGTATCTCAAATAGTGCCTCTATTATACTTTATTTTTAATTATAGTTATCTGTTTATATGTTTTATCCTTATTCCTTTGTAACCTCTATGAGAGCAGGGATGTCTTATGTATTAATAAATTTTATATTTCCCTCAGTGCCTGGCACAGTTCTCTGTACACAGCAGGTTATTAATAAATATTTGCTGAATTGAATTGAATCATAATGAGGACTGTCCTGGTAATTTCCTCCTTCAAACTTGAATCAAAGCTCACCTGTTTTTCAGGAAGCCTCCCCTAATTTACCCCCTTAAACTCTGAACTCATATCTTACAAGTGTATTTTCAAGACTTCTGTCTTCAGTCTATTCGACTGCATATTAATGTGCTTTCCTTTCTGGTTCTCTTGCTTTGGACACAATCTTCAGTTAACATTTTTTTAAATAGCTAGCATTTATATACGTATGTATATATATATATATATATATATATATATATATATATATGTATATATATATATATATATAGTGCTTCAGGGTTTGCAAAGTACTCTATATATGTTATCTCATTTGATTCTTGCAACAATTCTGCAAAGTAAATGCAATTTCCCCCACTTTGTAAATGAGGAAACTGAGGTTGAGAGGCCTGGGTTTCAGATGTAGAATTTGAGACAACATTTGAACTCAGGTCTTTCAGAGCCCACATCTCACACTGTACCTACTGTATCACCTGTGAACACCTGTATCGCCTGGTGAACAGCATTTTATCCACCTACCTCCTCCAGGGCAAGAATTGGGTCTTTTGTTTCTTTAGGTGATATAAATATAACTGTATTTAAATATATTTGCTTTCCTTTGTAGTCCTATGCAGTTTATTTTGCAGTTTATTCTAGGGGCAGCTAGGTGGCGCAGTGACTAGAGCGCAGGACCCTGGAGTCAGGAGGACCTGAGTTCAAATGTGACCTCAGACACTTGATACTTAATAGCTGTGTGACCTTGGGCAAATCACTTACCCCCAACTGAATTGCCTCCCCCTTCCAAGAAAAACCCGGAAAAAAACAACCCAACATCATTCTGGGAATTGGCCTTACCAGATAGCCAAAAGGGTCCATAACATAAAAAAGGTGATCACCACCAGAATTTAATCATTAACTATGACCATAAATTTGACATTATGTATTTTGGAAATCCGCATAATTTGACCTTGGTTTTTTTTCTAAATTGAATTGAATCATAATGATGCATATGAATTATCTATGATATCAATAATCATGATCAATAAGTCTTTGGGATTAAAATGTTACCTTTGACACTAGACCAGGAGGCACTTTTGTGAGAAATGCATGATTATGAAGTTAGTCATGTAGATGGAGACAGGGCTCTTGCAAAACCTACCCCTGGTCATGGCAGGGGACCAGGAATGGTTGCATCATTCCTATGGCTTTTGGTTGGGCTTCAGTTAATTACAGAACTTTAGTACTGAACACGTCTGATTGGCAGTATTAGCAATGGATTAATTCCCTCATTTGGTTCTCTTGTGGGTGCGTGCCTAGTGGGGTATCATGATAGCCCCATCGAGATGAATGACATCGATCCCATGTGACCCCTTTTTAGCATAGTAGAGACATTGATACTTGTCCACTGAAATCTCCATTGGGTCTGGCTGCCCTGATATTTCAACATGACTACAGAAGCACCTGGAACAGAGATGGGGCTCTGCCTTTTCTCCCCTCAATATGTTCCTTTGAGTCCCCACTCTGGGACAGTGAGTGTGCCAGTATACCCTTGATATATTAATCACTATGCAAAGTGAGGTAAAGCAGAACCAGGAGAACAGTTTATACAGTAACAATAATATAGTAAGGACAGCTAGCTTAGAAAGATGGCAGAACTTTGATCAACACAATAGCCAGCCATAATTCCAGACGACTCATAATAAATCATGCTGCAAACTTCCTGAATAAAGATGGACTCACAGTGCAGACTGAAGCTTATTTATCTCTCTATCTACCTATCTATCTAGGACCTGACCAATGCAGGAATTTGTTTCACTTGACTATACATGTTAATAATGAGTTTTATTTTCCTTGCTTTCTTGACGGGGAAGGAAGGGGAGAAAAGGAAAGAGGGAGTGAATTTGGACTTGAAAATAAAGTTGAATTAAAAAAAGATAAATGAATCGCTAACAGGCAAAAAGTAGAATGACGGTTTTGTGCATCATGGGGGATGATACCTGGATAAGAGAGTTTCTACTTTAAAATATACTGTCAATCAAGGAACACAAATATAAAAATGAAATGGTCTTGGACCTCAAGAAAACTACCTTCTATCAGAGAAGATAGTATGTACGTGGAAAAATATGTAGTAGATAAGGGATATTTTTTGAGAGGAAAATGCAGATCATGTAAGAACAAAAGATAAAAACATTTTATTTGAATTTTTAAAATACAAAATAAGTACAAGGTGTTGGGGAAGGAACTAGAAAATGGAGGGCAAGGAACAGGAAAGGCTTCATATAGAAGGTAGTTCTTGGGAGTTAAGGAAGAGGTGTGTTCTAAGCATGAGGGATGGTCTGTGCAAAGATAAGAGATTGGGTACCATGTGTGAGGAGTGGCAAGATCAGTTTATCTGGATCATTTAGTGTGTGAAGGGGAACAACGCATACAATTATGATAGAAAACTACTGTACTTTGAGAAATGAGGAGTTGGCTTGGGGTGGGAGGAGCGGAGAGACAGGGAGAAAATTTGGAGTTCAAAATCTTGTGGAAGTGAATGTTGAAAACTAAAAATAAATAAATTAATAAAAAATTTAAGAAAGAAAAGTCTTTTGTAAATTAAAAGGAGCCATATTAAGAAAAGAAATGATGAGCTCAAGGATCTTAGAAAAACATGAATAGACTTGCACAAAATAATGAAGAGTGAAATGAGCAGAACCAAGAGAACACTGTATACAGTAACAGCAGTATTGTTTTAAGAACAACCTTGAGTAACTAAGTCAATTATTAATACCCAGATTAACTGTGAAAGACCTATGAAGAAAGATGTGATCTGCATCTAGAGAAAGAAATGATAAATGGGAATGTGTATAGAATGATTTTACATATGCATACATATTTCTATCTAATGGTAGCCATCTCTATCACAGGGGAAGAGGAAAAGAAAAAGAAAAAGTTATATGATAATTTTATTATGTATTTAACAGGAATAGGAAGTTGTACATAATAGATTTGCAGCTTTATATGCAATCACCTTCTTTTGTTCTATTCTACTATGTTATGGAAATGCTTGTTTTATTCTTAAGTTCTGAATTTTTAAGAAAAATTAATGTATAACGAGGCTGGAAACCTAAGTTAAAGCTTTAAATGCCAAGCAGGTGTTTATATTTGATTCTGGAGGTAATAGGGAATCACTGGAATTTATTGATTAAGGAAGAGATAGGGTTAGACCTGTGCTTTGGAAATTTCACTTTGGCAACTATGTGAAGGTCAGATTGGAGAAGGGAAGGAGTAGAGGCAGACGGACCAATTAAGAGTCTGTTGAAGAAGTCCAGGAGAGAGACGAGGGTTGAAACTATCATGATTGTCCATACAATCAGAGATGTGGAGATGGATGCGAGAGGTATCATGGAGGTAAAACTAACAATACATGACAACTAATGGGAAAATGGAGCATTGAGGGTGACTGCATTTGTGAGACTGGGTTACTAGAAGGTTGATGTTACCCTTGAAAGAAACAGAGATGTTTGGAATAAGTATGAGTTTGGGAAGAAAGATAATGGGTTCAGTTTGGGACATGTTGAGTTTGAGTTGCCTATGGGATATCCCATCTGAAGTGCCCAATAGGTGTTGGAAATGTGGAACTGGAGCTCAGGAGAAAGATTAGGGCTGGGTATAGAGATATGAGAATCATCTGTGCCTCAATGTTTATAGTTAATGAGTACTGGCACTAGGTGTCAAGCTCCTTCCAGATTTATGTCACTACATACAATACTTAGAGTCCCTTTAATTGCTGTCATTTCTTGATTATAACACGTTTTATTTCCATAGGGCCAAAGGGACATAAATTGTAAGCTTAAAAATATTGCATGGTTGCTAAATTTAATTTCCCCTCTTTCCCTGCATTTCTTTGTAAAAGGGTTACTCCAAGGGCATCTGCCTCTAGGGGAAAAAAGGCCCACTTAGAGCCATGATTCAGTAACAGTGGGACCATCATAGAGGTATGAAAGGTCTTTCTTGTCTATTTCCAGTGACACCTGTCTTCATTTTATAAAATTGAGTGAATAAAATAAAATTCCATGAAATTAAATTCTGGTGTCTATCCATCATGAACACTCTAGTATAAAATATAAGTTTAAAAACTGCAATTAATAGGATCATAGATTTTCTAACTAAAAGGAAACCTAGAAGTTACCTAATTCACTCTTCTCCCATTTTATAAATGGAGGCCCAAAGATGTCGTGAATGGCCCAAAGTCAGACAGTTCAAAGGAAGTTATTGCAAAGCACTCCAAGGCATGCCTCCAGTTCCATGTTGCCTAGTCCATCTGGCCCTAAAATGAATTCCAAAAAAGTCAACTAAGGAACATTTCTCTAACCTGAAGTATAAACAAGGTGTTACCACTGGGTTAAAACTTCCCTCATGTGTTCTCGTTAGTATATGAAAAATACAAAAATATCAGCAAGATATACAAGAATAAATTTATCCAGAAGATTACCAAAGATATTATCAATGAAATATTGAAAGGGATGAGGGATGGGCCCGTCCAAAGGGCATAACCCAGTATTCACATTGTCCAAATCCAGTGTGAAAGTCTATCTTATCATTTATTCCAGACCCTCATTCACATTTTTATTTATTCATCCATTCCTCCAACAAACATCTATGAAGTGATAAATATGTGTGAGGCATTGTGTTAGGTGCTGGGGACACACATTAAACACCAAAACAGTACCTGCCTCCAAGAAGTTTACATTCTATTGAGGGAAACAAAGCATATACATAGATATGTGAAGTATATGTGGAATTCTGTGTGATGGGGAGGGCACTGACAAGATGATCAGGAAAGGTCTTGTGTAGGATTTGACATCTAAACTGAGCTTTGAAGGGAACTAAAGATTCTAAGAGACAAAAGGAAAGTATCTGAAAATCTAGTATATTATAAATGTGGGTACCCTTCCAGGAATGTCAGGAATTTAGGGTAGCAGGTAATAAATAATTTGGACCCATTGTTTTTGAGCTTCCCCTCATGTAATCCATACAGGACCACAGGTCCCCCTACCCTCCACCATACAACTTTCTTAGAGACAGGAGAAGGCATCTTTGGCAGTCATTAGAGTTTTTAGATAAATCCCTTATTCACATTTTCTGTAATACTTGCTCACAGGATTAATTTCTTTTGAGCATTCAGGACATGGATATCTGCACACAAAATAGAGATGTCCCAAGAAAGTCAATGGGGGTCACCATAGACCTGATAGGATAGCAGCTGATTCTCTCTTTTGGTTAAATATGTCTTACTAAATCTAGAACTTAAAGTGTATCAGGACTTCCCAGACTTTAGTTGTAACTAACAGGCCTAGGAGAGGCTTCTTGGGCATCACCAACCGTCACTGAGCGGGATTGTTTGCTCGGGGAAAGTACACATATCAATGTCCCATTCAACCCGATCATCATCCCAGAATCTTAGCGTTTGAATGGGCCTTGAAGGCTGTCTAGTCCAACTCGTACCTGACAATAGCCTAAGGACCATACCCACCAGCCTGCCAGTTACCCCCCAGAACTGTTTGTCCTCTGCCACCACCTACCCTTCCAAGTGAGGGAAGTGGTTTTATACCACGGTAAACCTTCATTCCCGACTAGCATCCTTGCTCAAAGGCCTTCCTCCCACAGTTACTACATATGCATTTATTACTTTGGACTGAAGAATGGTCCACATTTTCTTGCCAAGTTCTGAGTAATGGAATTACCAGGTGCTCAGTAGGAGTGTCAGAACCTCGCTTTTTTCCCTATTTTTCTCCTTCCCAGGGTCCCAAAACATTTCTTTTGAGGTTAGGAGGACAGGTGAGTTCCTCAGTCTCCTTAAGTTTCTCTCCTGACTTCCTGGTGAGCTCTCTGCTGCCAAGCCAAGAATTCTCACTACATTCTCAGGTCACTTACGGCTCTTCTGACTTTTGCATGTGGTTTTCAGCCCAATGGTTAGGCTCGCCACAAATAATCACGATAGCTAATATTTATAGGGTACGTTGCCAGGTACTGTGCTAAGCTCTTCGCATCAGCCCTGAGAGGCAAGTGCTATGAATACTCCCTTCTTTACTGATGAGGCCACTGAGGCAGACAGAAGTTAAGCGGCTTGTCTACACGGTCAGTAAGTGTCTGAGGCTGCATTTGGACTCAGGTCTTCCTAACTGCTGGCCCAGAGCTCTGTGCCACCTAGCTGCCCAAACAACACAACCATGTGCGCTGTGTCCTGCGGTGTCACAACCTGCGTGACTAAGGATGATGAGATTTCGAGTTGGAAGTAGCAGATGTCCTAGCGGAGATATCCAAAGGTGGATCGGGCTGAAATTCTTTAAAGAAAGATCGCATGTGACCACTCGTGTAGAAGAGGGGATTCTTGCGCAGCATTGGCCCAGATCACCTCGGAGGTCTCTGACAAATTCACGTCTATTTTGAGGCAAGTCTGATTAGAGTTACTGGCAGCCTTTTGTTCACATTACCAAACGAGTAGGAACCTATGGTAGTGATGTTAAACTGTTGTCAATTTCTGCTGTAGAGAAAAAGGGTTTCCATTTTAGTTGGAGAAAAGGGGTTAGAGAGTAGGAAAATCTTGGAGTTGTTACAGTTTATGACTTGATTCCATGATGGAAACAGCATTGTGTAAATGGATGTGATCGGTCAGTCGGTTAGCATTTATTAAGCACCTACTGTGTGCCAGGCTTTGTGCTTAGTGCTGCAAAGGGGAAGATTTCATCTCCGAATGACTCCTGAAGATTTCTTTCTCCTGAAATGGTTGAAGTGCATTCCTTCTTAACTTTGTTCCTCTTAGGGACATAAGGTATAGTTCCTTCAGAATTTGAATAATACTTTTTGTCTCGCTGATCTTTGCTGTTCCATATTAAAGGATTTTGTAGGCAGGCCAAGGCTGTCTTTTATCCTTGTTTATATAATGAAATATTGTCAGAAATAAAATCCAGTGGGGTATCTGAATAAGAAACAATTGGTACGCCCCTGCCCAGAAGCTTTAGACATCTTTGTCTGACCAAAGTTTTTGTTTTCTATTTCAATAACATTTTTAAATAAGCTGAATGTCCGCAAATATTTACCGAATGCCTGCTATGTCTAAGGCACCATTCTAGGCTTCGCGCCTGAACAGAAATTAAGAATGTAGCTTATCCACCTCGTATTTGACATTTAAATCATACTCAACTTGAAGGCAGAAGACCTGAGTTCAAGGCCCAACCTGAGGGCTTATTAGCTGTATGACTTTGGGTCCATCACTGAGCCTCAGTTTCTATAACTGTAAAATTAAGATATTAAGATTTGATCAACTCAGAGCATTGTTAGAAGGATCAAAGGAGAAAATAGGTGTTGGATAACTTGTAATCATAACCATAAACTTCTATACAGATTTGAACTATAATTATCCTTTCAGTTAAATGATCTCTTAATTATGTTTCTACCTATTTATATATATTAAGGTTTGGCTAATTTGGGAGTGGTAAGATTTCCAAATTTTCCATTGAAGAATATGTTTTTTTCTATTTTTACAAATAATTATATTACATTTATGCAGCATTTTGTAGTTTATAAAATATTCTCACAACAATCCTATTAGGTAGGCAGTTCAAATATTATTGTTCATTTATGTTGTATTAATGATGGGGATGTTGTATCCCCACTTGATAGCTGAGGAAACTGAGGCTCCTAGCGAAATGACTTGGCCAAAATCACACTGGCAACCTAGGATTCGGACCTGGGGCTTATTAGTATCTTATGATCCCCAGTTCTACCACATGAAGCTCTGGTGCCTGCTTCGCAGTACGCTGTGATTGTCTTTCTGAAAAGTTGACTATACACCGAGTTACTTCCAGTGTGTTATTTAAAAGGACCCCGCTTTTGCACCCAGGGCTAGAGCTGCACTTTCCAGTCTGTGGTGAAGGTACAGTGGTTTCCTGATGTGACTGTCATATCCTCTTCGGGGTGGTCCCGTGGAAGAAATTTCTAGAAAAGAAATGGAAATCAGGACCCCTCCCATGGAGTCTTCTGCAGGTACTCTTATGCCCATTTTGTGGATAGGAAAGGGAGGCTCAGTGACTTGCTCAAGGTCACAAGATGACTAAAAGATGGAGTGAGGAGTCAAGCCCAGACCTCCTCGCTCTAAGCCCAGTATTCTTTCCAATGTACTGTTTCACCCCAGTACAAGGCAAACTACTACAGCTTTAGGGTCACAGAGTCATATCCCATTGGATGGGACCTTTTGCATCACTTAACCCAGTCTCCTTATTTTGCAGAAGGGAGTAGCAATGAAAGGGGGAAGAAAGGTGATTTGCCTTAGGTGAGCTCCTTGAGAACAGGGACTGTTCCTCTTGTTTCTGTTTTGGTTTGTTTCCCTTTCTTTTAATCACTAGGGATTAACACAATGCCTGGCACACAGTAGGTGCTTAATGAATGCTTGTTGCCTGACTGACCAGCCTGGTCACAGAGCTAATGTGTGGCAGAACTGACACTAGAATTAGACTTCATAACCTCCTAGTCCAGGGATCTTTTCCTTGGGCTCAAGTCACAAAAATGTATCCGTGTCTATTTCTCTTCCTGCTATTCCTCTTCACATATTGGTTTTCTAAAAGTATTGATTTATCCCTTTTCTTTAGTACCAGCTACCATTAAGGTCACCTGCCACCCATCTGTTCTTTTCTTAGACTCTTCTCAGCACCTTTCCTCTCCAACTTGCCTTCATCCTTAAATCTTTTTGCTTCTGGTACACATCATTTACAAAATCACAGACCTAGAGATAAAAGGGACCATCTAATTCATCTATTCCAACCCCCTAATTTTAAATGAGGAAGCTAAGGCCTACGGAGGTGGGATGACTTGTCTGAGAGGTTACGTAGCTACTAAGTGGCAGAACTGTAGACCTAAGGTCTCTTGATTTCCAATTCATGGCTCTTTTCATCTACTTTCCCTACTGGAAACCATCCTATACCTCCCCTCTTGTCTATACTCCTTGAGAAAGCCATCTATAATGGTAGCCTCGACTTCCTCTCCTCCCACTGAATTCTAAAGCTTCTTCAATCTGGCTTCCAGCCTCATCACTTGAAATCAGAAACTTCTCTCTCCAAAGTCACCCATGATCTCTTAATTCCTGAATCGAATGGCCTCTCCTCAATCCTTACCCTTCTTGACCTGTCTACAGCCTTTCACACCATGAATCACCCTCTTCTCCTGGATGGTCCCTCTACTCTAGGTGTTCTGCTTCTCTTTCTATAAGTCCGAATGCAACTTCTCAGTCTCCCCATCTAGGTCATACCCATGAATCATGTGGATCCCTCAAGACTCTGTCCTGGGTCCTCTTCTCTTCTTCCTCTATACCATCTTGTTTGGTGATCTCATCATCTCCCAGGGGCTCAATCATCGTCTCTATGCAGATAATCCCCAGGTCTCCAGATTTAGATACATCCATCTATATCCAGCCCTGGTTCTAACCCTGTGTATCCTTCCCCACCCCCCAGTTCTCTTCTGAGCTCCAGTCTCAAATCAGCAGCTGCCCCTGGGACATCTTACCATTGATACAGCATCTCGAACTCAACACACACAAAAAAGAAATCATTTCCTCCAAAAAAACTTTTCCGTCTTCCAAACTTCCCTATCACTGCCATAGGCACCACTATCCTCCTAGTTACCCGGATTCCCAGGAGTAGCATCATCTGTAACCTCTCTAGCATCCTCTCTGCACATATCTGGTCTATGGCCGAGTCTTGTCATTTCTACCTCCTCAGCATCTCTAGTCTACATCCCCTTCTCCCTACTCACACAATCACACCTCAGGCCTGGTTTACTGCAGTAGCCTTCTGGCTGGCCTCTGCATCAAGTTTCTCCCACTCTCATCCATTCTCTATTCAACCACAAAGTCATCTCCCTCAAGTACCAATCTAGAGATTCACCACTGCTCTGTGAACTCCAGCGGCTCCCTACTATTTCAATAGATCAAATATTCCAGGTTCTGTTCAGCCTTTAAGGCTCATCACCCCCCGACCCCTTCTTAACTTTCCAGTCTTCTTACATGTGAGAATCTTCCCTTCCGTGTAACCGATGATCTAGTAATGTGGGCTTTCTTGCTGCCCTCCACACACCATTTTTCATCTTGGTGTCTTTGGAGCTCTCCTGTGCCTGAAATGCTCTCCCTCCACCTCTCCTTTATGGCTTTCCTAGAATTCTTCATGACCCAGGTCAAATTCTGGAGGCCTTCAGGAGACGTTTCACCCCCCACTTGTGGTGCTTTCCCTGTGAGATTGCCTCCCATATGTTCTGTATACATCTTGTATAAACACAGTTGTTTGCAAATTGTCTCCACCATTCAAATGTGAATTCTTTGACAGCAGAGACCATGTTTTTGCCTTTGTTTGTGCCCCTAGCACTTACCAAGTACCTAGTCCATGATAAGTGCTTAATAAATGCTTGTAAGCTGACTGTTGGTAACTGGCCGGTTTTAGTTGTCCCTTTCTTCAGGTACTAGTTATTCTCTTCTCCCTGGGTTTTTGTCCCAGATCTTATTTTCATTTCCCCAAACCATTGCTTTTAATGGACTTTGTTCTATTGCATCCAAGAACCACAGCTTGGATTTTCCCCTGTATTCTATCGGAATCCTACTTGTCCCCCAAAGGCATATACTGCTACCTTCTTTTTTTTAAAAAATTTATTTTATTTTTAATTTATGGAATAAAACAAGCATTTCCATAACATAGTATAATGAAAAAAGATGATTGCACATAAACCACAAATCTGTTATGTACAACTTGCTATTCCTTTTAAATATATGATAAAGTTATCATTGTAAATTTCTTTTTTTTCTTTTTCCCCCTTCCCCCACCCTAGAGATGGCTGCCATTAGATACAAATATGTGTGTATGTATACACATACACATTCATATGTGTGTATAGATATATATACACATTTATAAAAATCATTCTATTCTTCTATTTATCAGTTCTTTCTCTGGGTGCAGATAGCATCTTCCTTTATATGTCCTTTGTAGTTCATACCCTCTACCTTCATTTAAGAATTTTATGTGAAAGAGAGTTACACTAGGACTGTCTGGGCCCCAAACAGAACTAGCACCAATGGATGAAAATTACAGTGAGGAAGATTTTTCTATTCATATGAGGAATCTTCTTACTGACCTGCCCCAAAATGACATGGACTATCTGTACTGTTAATGTATTTTTTGCTTAATGGGAAGATCTTTCCCTTCCATTAAGAGGCCCATGTGACCGGCTTAAGTCACATGGAAGCCTAAGTCACATGAGCCTGAGTCACAAGGGTTGTGATGCCTTCTGACTCTGAAAAAGTGTATATATACTCAAAGGTTGGCATTTTGCTTTGGGGCTCACTCATGGGAAGAATGTTCATGTGACTTAGCGAGACAAGACTCTGGGTAGCCGTTAAGGAGCCCCCTGGGTTTGAAAACCCAGATGTTGGTGCTTCTCTCTCTGGTAACTATGTATGTATTGCCTTTGGTCAGGCAGTTGGAAGCCCTGTCTGTTGGTCTTTGCTGTTTGTATCTTCTCTGAAGTTCGGGGTGCTAACTCTTCCCCTGCACCAAGCAAATGAGATATATATATATATATGTACATATATGTGTGTGTGTATAAAATTATGTTTGATTAAAGTGAGATTGTTGACCCCTTTAAAGTTGCTTTCCTTTAGAAAAGCAGATCAAAGAACCTACGCTAGCAGCCCTCCCGTGTGCTGTCGTTGGTCTTACACCCCCACAGCAGCTGCAAGTAACATTGTTGTTACACTGTCTCATTAGGTAATGAGCTCCCCATCATAGGAAGCATTCAAACAGAGACTGTGCATCAGGAATGCTGTAGAAGGGATTCCTACTTTTAGTAGAATTACTAATTCTAAGATTCTACATTTTTCTGATATTATAGTTATATGACCATAGGATCGTCGACTGAGAGCTAGAAATCATCCAGTCCAAATATTTGATTATAAAGATGAGGAAACCAAGGCTGAAGAAAAGATTAAGTGACTTGTTCAAGGTCACAGAAGTAATAAATAGCAGAATTGGGATTTGAACCCAGATCTTGATAATGAATTTTGTTCTTTCTACTAATCAATTGTTGCTGTTGTTCAGTCACTCCAGTCATATCTGACTCTCCACGACCTCATCTGGAGTTTTCTTGGCAAAGATACTGGAGCGGTTCACCATTTCCTTCTCCAGGTCATTTTACAGGTGAGGAAACTGAGGCAGACAGGGTTAAGTGACTTGCCCAGGGTCACACAGATAGTAAGTGTCTGAGGCCAGATTTGAACTCATGAAGGATGAGTCTTCGTAATTCCAGGCCCAACATTCTGTCCACTGCACCTACTATGTGCCGGGCACTGAGCTAAGTGCTTACCTTATGGCTTTTCTGGTAGGAAGTCATGTGATGTAGTAAACAGAACAATGACACCTGAAGTCATTGTATGATAGCTCTAGAGATGACAGGGACCTCGAAAGACATCTAGCTAAATCCTTTCATTTTACAAATGAGGATGGGCAGCTAGGTGATGCAGCGGACAGAGTACCAGCCCTGGAGTCAGGAATACTCATCTTCCTGATTTCAATTGTGGCCTCAGATACTAAGTAGCTGTGTGACCCTGAACAAGTCACTTAATCCTGTTTGCCTCAGTTTCTTCATCTCTAAAATGAGCTTGAAAAGGAAATGGCAAACCAGTCCAGTATCTTAGCCAAGAAAACCCCAAATAGGGTCATGAAGAGCTGGACCCGACTGAAACCACCAAGCAACAAAAATGTGCCATCACTTTACAGGTGAAGACACTGAAGCCCAGGAAAGCCGAGTAGCTTGCACAAGGTCACACAAAGACTCGTCAGAGGTGGAGGTGCTTTGGCCCCAGAGCCATGATGGTTTTCTGACTATTATCATAGGCCACCACCTGTGTGACCCGAGACTAAATTCTTCCACTTTCCAGGTCTCTCAAGGGTTTGGGGCTGTATGATCTCTAAGGGTACCTCCAGATTTAACTCTTAGGATGTTTTCCTGACTCTCCTCCGGTCCCTTCTATTTCCCTCACCCTCAGGTTGTCCTCTTCGTTCTCCTCCTACTCCCCCTCCCTCTTCCCCTCCTCCTCTTCCTTTTCTTCCTGCTCCTCCTCCTCCTCCTTCTCTTCTTCCTGCTCTTCTTTTTCCCTCCTTCTCTTTCTTCTCTTCCCCCTCCTTCTTTTCTTCCTCCTTCCCCTTCTCCCCTGCCTTGTCCCCCTCCTCTTTCTCCTCCCCCTCTTTCTCTTCCTCCTCTTTCTGTTCCTCCTCCTCTCCTGCTCAGTCTGCTCCTAAGCCTGTCTCTTCACAGCCCCAGGTTGACAGCTCTCTCCTTCCCTCAACTCCAGCACATTTAGCTCCTCTCTGTGTTGAGGTTTGCCCACGCCATCGTCTGTGTCAATACTTCTCCCAAGCAGAGAGGCCACAGAGACTGTCAAACAGGACCCGAATTCCTTGCCTCCCACTCGGCTTCATCAGCCTGTCAGCCTTTATTCATTTAAGATATTTTTGAACATTTCCAAGACTTTTTTTTTCCTACTTAAAATGTGGCTCATCTTACAGCTCCCCCCCCTCCACGCCCCCCTGCCAGCCAATTAAGATATAACTATATCTTCTTTTGCCATGTGGTGTTTCCTTTAAAACTTTTCCTTCCTTGGTTTCTGGTCATATCTCTCATCCATTCTCTTTATGATATCATAAATAATTTCTACTCCTATTATAACTTTAATGTCCTCACTTCCTTTTCTCCCCTGGGCTTGGCTTCTCAATGTTAAATATACATGGCCTGGTCCACCGTGCCTTAACATGTGTTAGCAGCGTCAACCCAGTTAGTCAAGATCACCGTAGCATATCATTGGGCTTAGAGGACTCCTCACGTATTCCCGCATCACAGCCCTTCAAGGTCAGTACTATTAATACTCTTTTACAGTTGAAGAAACTGAGGCAGTCAGGTTAAAATCCATGCACTTTTAACTAGTTACTTTAATAACTTAAAACTGTACTAATATTTTTGGGACACTGTATGAGGAAGCTTCAGCAGTGGGGTAGTACTTTGTTTTGTCTCGGTCAGTCACGTCCAACTCTTTGTGACCCTGTGGACCCAAGCACTCCAATACTGCCCGTGGGGCTTTCTTGGCACAGATTCTGGAGGAGTCTGCCGTGTCCTTCTCCAGAGGTAGTGCTTAGAATCCTATCGTTGAGAGCTGGCCTCAGAGGTCATCTCGCTGAACTGCCTCATTTTGCAGGTTAGGAAACTGAGGCCCAGCGAGAGGAAGGGGAAGAGGAAAGAGAACAAGCATTTATATAACACCAACTACATGCCTGGCACTGTCATAAGCACTTTTTATAGACATTATCTTGTGAAATCCTCACATCAACCCTGCAAGCCTGGACGGTGGCAGAAATAACTCAAATAAATAGAATGTCTGCAGTGTCTTTGGGAGATCAAGGTGAGAACAGTCTGCCTGGAATGAGGGATTCATGTGAAAAGGATTAGGAGATAGGATTGGGGAGGCAGACTGAAGTCATATCATCCAAGGCCTTGAATCCCAGACCAAGAAATTTCGATTTTCTTCAGTAGGCCAGGGGGAGCCAGCGCAGGTGGTTTGGTTTTGTTCAGCAGGGGAGTATCATGAGGATAGGAGATTTAAAGGAAGAATAGTTTGGTGTTATCTGATTCAGGGTGGACTGGAGGAGAGTTTGAGAGGAAAGTATGAAACTAAATGTTGAAGACCATACAGAAGACTATACATACTGCTTATGAACTAAGGTCACTGATTTAAATCCAAACAGGACGTTGGAGAATGTCTGACCTCCTTCATTTCATAAGTGAAACAACAGTCCAGAGAGGTTCAGTGATTCACCCGTACCACACAGATGCCCCGTGGCATTATCCCACAACTAGCTTGGAAGCTCTATGTGGCCAGAAACTGAGTCCTATCCATATTTTGCATCTTTTCTCAGTGCAAAACAGAGTGCCGTGCGCACAGTAGGTACTTAATATTTTTTATCCAAGGAATGCATAGAAGCTACCAGGTAGAAAGAACATTTCCGTGATGCTCTCTCAATCCTTAGTGTATTGAAATAGTACTAAGCTTTATAGTCCTTTGCCCGTAGAAGACAGGCAGGTACGTGTAATAATATAGACTTTCGTCATGAGTTTTGTCATGAATATTGTCGTGGCTTAGTCATTTTTCAGTCATGTCTGACTCTTCGTGACCCCATTTGGGGGGTTTTCCTGCCATTTCCTTCTCCAGCTCATTTTACAGAGGAGGAAACTGAGGCAAACAGGATTAAGTGACTTACTCAGAATTACACAGCTAGTAGGGGTCTGAGGCTAGATTTGAACTCAGGCCTTCCTAACTTCAAGTCCAGTACCACCTAGCTGCCTTTTGTCATGAATAATCAAAATTAAATGAAGGAGCACTGACCCATAGGATCATAGGGTCAGAGGTGGAAGACCATCATTTCTAACCCCCTCATTTACTCAAGGCCCAGGCAACTTAAAACAACCTTCTTTGGTATTACTTTTTGAGAAGTACTATAATGTAATGCCAAGAATATTGGACTTGGGCTAAAGACAGCTAGGTTCCACTGATCCTGGAGCCAGGAGGACCTGAGTTTGAATTTGGCCTCAGACACTTTCTAGCTATGTGAATTTGGACAAGTCGCTTAACCTCAGTCGCCTCCAAAAAAAACCAAAACAAAGCAAAAAACCAACTAGGTTCAACTGTTTGCTCCGACTCTCAATATTTATGAGATTTCAGGCAAGTTGCAACTTCAGTTTCTTGATCCAGAAAATGGGAACACTGATACTCCGACTTCCTAGTTCGAAGGGTTGTTATGAAGAAAGTGTACCCTAAACTGTAAAGCGCCGTAGAAACGTGAGTTGTTTAGTGAAAGACTTAGAATTTGTACCTGGGTTCTCTGACAAGGAGTTCATTCAGATCCTAGCATAATTGCTCAATTCCATGTGTGCTGAGTTAAAAATATAATCCAATATGGTCTGCCTTGTCATAAATTTGCTTATGCGTTGCCTTGATTTTGATATGGGAGCTGGGGATAAACATTTGGCTTACCATGAAAATTAACATGAAAACAATGGATAAGAGCATCTAGATGTCCTTATTCCAAATAGAGACCAGGCTTTAAAAGAGACATCTTTATAACAGTAGAAGCTATGCAAATATGGGATAGACAGACTTAGGAGCCAAAGAGTTTTTCTGTCACTAGAGGTGTTCGAAGAAAAGTTGGATAGAGGAAATTAGATGGTGCGATGGATAGGGCACTGACGGTGGAGTCAAGAGGACCTGAATTCAAATCTGGCCTCAAATACTTATGAACTTTGTGACCCTGGGCAAGTCACTTAATCCCAATTGCTTTCAAAAAAAAAGTTAGATGACCACCCACCTATAAAAGATATCAAAATGGAGACTCCTGCTTTCCTTGAGCTTAATGACCTTCAAGGCCCAACTCTAAGACTCTGTGAGCCTATGACATGTATGACTTAAGAAACCAGAGGAAGGAAGTTGGTTTGTCACCAAAATGGAACGGAAAATAAATTCTCAGAATAGATCATTTTGCAGCTGCCTTTCAGCTGAAAAAAAATTATCTGAAGGGTTTGATAATGTTTCGTGGAGTTGACACTTAAATTAAATATTTCCCTATGTTTTGGTCAGAATTTTTATTGTCTCCTGCAAGCAGTTCTCTGATCCAAGAGTGTTTGAGGTTATTAATAGTGGCATTTCTATCTCAGAGATTCGTATGGGATTGGTTGGTCTAGGAGCTCTGTTCGTTAGCAGGTGGTTTGGGGTAGCAATAAGCAGCACATTTATTCCTCAGATGCCGTATCACAAATTCTTGCAACTCAACATTATTTCTACAAGATCAGGGAATTAGTAGAATGTAAGATACTAAGTGCACAATAGAGCTGATGAGTGCAAAAGGAATTAGAGAGGAGAGAGATAGCTGGGGGCTGGTGGGATGGGCTTCATGGAGGCTGGAACGGGACCCTGTAGTATAGTCTGTACAGGTGGGTGGAGAAGGGAGGGGGAATAGCGGAGGAAGGCACATAAGCGAATGCAGAGGATGCAGTGTTTCTCCATAACTGGTTAAAAGAAGCAAACAAACCCTAAAATAAAATAAAAACATACAGAGAGTGACAGATTATGAGCCCATTTCTCCACTAAAGTCCCCCTCTGCTAGCATGAAGTATGCTTGTATGCCATTAGATCACATGCTCTGGCAGGGCCTCTCAAGATAGATTAGCTACTGAAGGTACAGGTCTGGCACCAGACTTGCGTGTCCGCCATTCAGTTCAACTTGACACACATTTATTGGACACCTCCTATTCCAAAGGAGTGGGGAACTTGTGGCCTCCGGGCCACATGCAGCCTACTAGGTCCCTTAATAAAAGGATTTGTTGTGTGAAACTTGGACTCAGTCAAAAGGCCGCACTTGAGAACCTAGAGGGCCACATGTGGCCCCGAGGTCACAGGTTCCCCACCCCTGGTGTAGGGTATAGAGGGCCCACCTTAAAGTCAGGAAGACCCAGACCTAAGGGCTGCTTCTGATAAATACTAGCTGTGTGATCCTGAGCAAGCTACATAATCTTACATAACTGAGTTGCTCATCTCCATTGGCAGAAGGAGTTAATAGACCAGGAGATCCCAACAATGGTAAAATCATGTCTGAACGACTTGCCTCACTCCATCCTGTCCCCACAATGTGCAAGTCTGTGTGGAATACTGAATGTGGAGTCAGGAAGGTCTGAGTTCAAATCCTACCTTAACCACTTATTAGTTGCAAGGTAAGTTGTATAGTTAAGTCACTTAACCTCTCTCAGCCTCAGTTTCCTTATCTGTAAAATATGGAAAATAATATTACCTGACTCCCATGGATATGAAGATCAAATGAGATTATGTATGCAAATATCTTTGCAAACTTTAAAGTATTCTATGGGATAAAAAGACAAAAATGCATTACAGTCCTTGCCCTTAAGAAGCTTACTTTCTACAAGAGGCTACACAAAGAGAACAGATAAAGAAAGATAGTTTGACGAGGGAGAAAGACAGGGGACCAGAAATGGCTTCCCCCAGGAGGTGACACCTGAATTGTATAGACACACCATCCAAGGACCTTCCCAGATAAATTTAAAAGCTTATTACCAAAGCTCTGGCCACCAGCCATGATTGTTTTGGTCATCACTACTCGTGAAGGTAGTGTGCTGAGGTATGGAGGTGAGACTCAGTTCGCATAATACCAACACTGAAATCACTGGCCCTTGAATTATAGTGAAATAATGGCCGCTAGATGGCACACTTAATAGAGCTCTGGGACCGGAGTCAGGAAGACTCATCTTCCTGAGTTCAAATCTGGCCTCAGCCACATTCTAGCTGGGTGACCCCGGGCAAGTCACTTCACCCTGTTTGCCTCAGTTTCCTCATCTGTAAAATGAGCTGGAGAAGGAAATAGCAAACCTTTGCCAAGAAAATCCCAAACAGGGCCATGAAGAGTCAGAACCAACTGACCACAGCAATGGCACACTTTACGTTGTCATAAAGTAAACCGATTTTGCAAAAGGAGGGATGACTTTTATCAAAGACTCTGAAATTAGAGAAGGACTTTAAAGTGTGGAGAACAGCAGGTAGGGAAAAGAACAACTCGTAGAAAAGGAAGGAAACTCTTCTTGCTTCCCTGCTTCTGCATCCTTCCGTCTCCCCAGAGTGGCCTGCTGGCTCATAGAATCCAAAACTCGGACTAGTGCTATATCATTCACTCTAGTTTTTATAGACTTTCTGGGTTGAGTCGTCTTAAGACCGGCCTGGAAACTCAACCACCATTTATAACATCATTTCTATGAATAAGATGAGAGATGAGTTCCATGTTCCAAACACTAACTTACAAATTAACTTGGGGTACACAAAGGGACGCTTCATGTCTGTTGAGATCAGGGCAACCTATTTGTCTTCTTTGGTTGGTTTGATTCATGCATGATAAACTTTTGGGGTAATTGGAAATAAATTTGATGGTCTATCTTGATTTCTATTTAAGGATAAATGACTTAGAATGTGAGACAGTTAAAAATGTAGGACTAAGATCCAGTATATTTTCTGGCTATATCAATTAAAAAGTTGACAGCCATAGTAAATTAAGTTGTAATTACAGTAAGCACTTAATAACCTTGTTTGCCTCCAATAAGTATTTTTAGAAACATATTAGAGAGATTTTTATGTCCTGCTTTTGAATTACAGCATCTTTCTTCTGGCAAACATTTATTTCAGGTTTGCCCTTGCTTTAAGAGAGTGGTAAAAGTTGATAAATGTTTTCCTGTAGCCTTGGTTCACAGAGTGTAGAATATTTAAGTGATTTCAAACTGATGAGCTCTGCTGTTTTAGGCTGACTATTAAAACAAGCAGATGTTCACTGGCCTCTATCCTCATTTTCAAAACAATTGAAATTGTCCAATGGGCCTAGAAAAAATGGAATCCCACCTATTGGCAGAGTGATCTTCTCTGATACTCCATTTTCTCAGTCATAAAATAAAGCTCCTTGAGAGTAAGGAACGTTTATTTTTGTCTTTGTAGCCTCAGCATCTGGTGCAGAACATAGTAGGCATTTAAATATTTGCTGACTTGAATTTGGCAGGGACTGTCTTTTACCTCTTTCTGTATCTCTGACACATAGTAGGCGCTTAGTAAATGTTCATTGAGTGATTGATTGCATTGAGGGGTTTAGACAAAATAAGTGCCAAGGTTCCCACACTGCTTTGACATTCTTTGATTCTGTAAATGTTTTGCTCTTCCCTCTGTTCTTTTCCTTCTCCCTCTTAAATTTAATTGAGAGATTGGTTGATAGAGAGATAGAACATTTACCAGTGATTGCTATGTGCCAAGCAGTGTGCTGGGGATACAGATGCAAGCAAAAAAAGATAGAATATAAGGTCTAAGAGGCGAAGGCAAAATTTAAAAGGGAGCTGGGAAGGAGGAAGGGGCAGGCAGCCAAAGGAAAACCAAAGCAGGCAGGAGAGTGAGCAGCGCATTCAGTGTTTGAGAAACTGTGTTTTCTCAAAATACACATCCATAGCCATGTGGTCTAGTCATCCCAAGAAGGACAAAAACAGATTAGAGGATTCTCATGCCCTTCAACTATAGCACTAGTTACAATTATCAGAGACTCGGATGAAGGCTTGGGCAGGTTTGTACACAGCACAAAGTTCAGTAAGAATAGCCAATAAATCAAATGTCAGAGTCAAGATAACTAGCTGATAGTTAATATTTATGTAGCACCTACTATGTGCCAGCACCGTGCTAATCACTTTACAGTTATCCCATTTGATCCTCGTATCTCTGGGAGATAGGTGCTATTATAATCCCCATTTTACAGATGGGGAAACCAAGGCAGAGATTAAGTGACTTGCCCAGGGTCACACAGCTACTAAGTGTTGGGGGCAGCATTTGAACTCTGGTCTTCCTGACTCCAGGCCTGGTGCTCTATCCACTGTGCCACCTTGCTACCCCAGAGATCTCCATTCACTGCTGTTGCACTTAGATTGACAAGACTAAACTTAGTAGGGACAGATGTTACATCCTCCACTTCAGAAGTCAACAGTACAAGTACAAGGTGGGAGAGATGTAGCTAGAACGCTTTTCCTCTGACAATGGCATAGGGGTCCTAGTAGACCAAAAACTTGATATGAGTCGATAGAAGGTAAGAAAGCTAATTTGATCTTAAACGACATTAATAGAAAGTGTTCAGATTTAGAGAGGTCATAAATAGTCCTACTGTATTCCTCCATCCTGATCAGGCCACATCTGGAGCATCGTGTTCTGGCTCAGGTACCACATTTAGAGCAAAGGGTCTGTGAACTATGGTGGGGGAAAATCATTTTATAATTTTTGCTAACTTTTGATTTTCTTTGTAATCCTCTGAATTTTATTCTATTCATTTAAAAACAATTATTCTGAGAATAAATCCATAGGCCTCACCAGACTTCCAAAGGGGCTCATGACATAAGGATGAGACCACAAGGTTGGCGGTCTGGAGACATGCCCAGAAGAAGGTGATCATGATGTGGGGGATACTCAAAACTATGCTCAATGAGGATTAGCTGAAGGAACTGGAGATATTTATCCAACAGAGATAATCGGGGAAAGAGGTGAGAAGCTGGCAGAACATGATTCCTGTCTTTAAATACGAGACTTATTCTAGTGTCTGGGATGGTAAAAACTCTAATTAATAGCCATGGCTATTTATAGATTTTCAAAACACTTCATTTACTTATCTCAGATGAACCTTTCCACAACCCCATGAGGAAAGTGCTACAGACACTTTCTATATAGATGAAACCAGTTTCTTTTGTAAGCTGCCCCATCACATAGGGAGGTCTTTGTTCCTAGAGGTCCTTAAGCAGAGCCTGAATTCTGACTGCTTTGGGATATTGTAAATGAGATTCCTAATTCGGATGAACAATGAACTTGGAAAACCTTTGAGGTCCCTTCCAACTCCAAGATCTATGATGATTCTGTGAAAAGAAGTTGTCTTAGCCAATGTAGTTGAGATCATTGGACGTTGAGCTCCCACACATTTCTGAGTGTAACGATTTTTAGTACTCTATACAAAGCTGGAAAATACCTAGAGAGATATGGTTCTTTATCATCTTTTCTAATCCTCAAATTTTCTTTACGCCCTCATAGAATGAAATTAGGGGATTAGGGTTTTGGAGTGAGTCACGCCGCTAAAAAACGAAAATACTTCTAAACAAACCATTTTCACTTCGGTATTCTCTCATATTTCCTGATTTCTGCCTCCCTCCCTTCCCTCTCCCTCCAGCCCGCTGACAGCCCGCTTTCACACAGCTCAGAGTACCTTGGCAAGAGCCACTTTGTGCACTGTAGTCCAATCCCAGCCCTATCACACTAAATGGATTATGTTGAAATGGATGAGGATAGATCGTAATATGCTCTTGTTTTATGGATGATTTATGTGCCTCATTCTCTTCCACCATCACTATAGATGTCAGCAATTTTACCAGAGTTTTCTCACCTCTAGGATTGTCAGATTTAGTCTCGAGCCTGGGGCGGCTCTTAGCTTGGGAGTGGTCTGATTTATGTCCACCACGGACCTCGTCCTTGCCCTCAGTGGCTCAGGCAGCAGCCCAAGAACAAAAGATCTCTCCTCTGCACCCCTCCCATGCCTATTAAATAATCTGTAATAAAAGTGATAATGATCATAGCTCGTGTTTACATGAAGCTTTACATACACAATCATTTGAGACTCACAACAAACCTGTGCAAGAACTAGTAAAGCATTCCCATTTTTACAGATAAGAAGACTGAGACTCCCAAAGATTTATAGGATCATAGGGTTTAGAGCTAGAAGAGCTCTCAAATGCAGGCCCCATTATTTTACAGATGAGGAAACAGATCCAGAAGAGGTAAGTAAATTGCCCAGGGTCATACAGATAGTAAGTGATGGACATGGAATTTGAGACCCTCTTCTCAACTCCAGGTCCAGCATGCTTCCTGTTTTACACACTCTCTGAAGTGATCTGCCTGTGCTCACATAGCTAGGATGTGTCCGAGGCAGGGTTTGAAACCAGGTCTCCTGGTTCTAAGTCTAGCATTCTTTTCAGTATATCCCATTTGTTCCATAGAGAAGCATCTTTAAACTTACTTCACATCTGGAGGTGACCTTGACCTTGCTTCCTTAAGCAAGATCAAGTCTGAAATATCCTGGGAACATGGAAAAAAAAAAATTTCTATTCTCTTGACCACCTTTCTCGCCCTCTACAGACTTCTATAAAAGAAAATAAACTACATATACAATATCTGTGCGTAAAGTAGATATGTGATTAAAAATGAGTGTGTTCATGAGAACCTGGCTTATAAAAGAAAAAGGTGACAGCTATTTCCATAATAACTCTAGGTGTATTCTTGAGGTTTTTAGAAATGAAAGTTGAGGAATTTCGGAATTGGAAAGGAAAGATCTTTATAGATTAACCCAATTCCTGCTTAAATGAATTCCTTCAATACTCTCTCTGACATTTGGTCATCTAATCTCTACTTGAACCAACACCAGCCCTGATTATTGAGAGGTTCATTATGTTGAACTGAAACATACTTTCCTCCAGCCTTTGCACACTGATCAGAAATGGTCTCAGGAACAATATTGAACATGCCCCTTCTTTCTACTCTTACTACAATTCATTCCTCAAAACAGTGTGCTTTATGCTTCTACAGAAGCAGGTTAAAATGACATTTTTAAAAATCTTTTATTTAATTAATTTTTAATTTATGGAATAAAACAAGCAATTCCATAACATAGTATAACAAAAAAGATGACTGCACATTACAATTTGCTATTTCTTTAAAATATATAATAAAGTTATTGTGTAAATTTCTTTTTTTCTTTTCCTTTTTCATTACACACACACACACATACACACACACACACACACACAAAATTATTTTATATATACTTCTATTTATCAATCTTTCTCTGGATACAGATAGTGCCTTTCTTCATATGTCCTTTATAGTTAGTTTAGGTAGTTATAATAGTCAAAATGACTTATTCAAAGTCCTTGAAACAACATTGCTGTCACTGTATACAGTGTTCTCTTGTATTTACAATTTACAGCAGCAAATAAATGTAACAACCTTGTATTTGATGACACTGATTTTCAGGTAGCATTAGCAAAGGAGAGTAAGGGTGGAGAAATAGTCCTCCTATACTTTGCCCTGGCCACATTGTATCTAGAATATTGTATCCAATACTAAGCATCATATTTTAGAAGGGACATTGATGATCTGGAGAGTGTCCAGGGAAGGATGACTATGACAATGAAAGTGTTTCAAACTACGCCATACAAGGATTAGTTGAAGGAACTAAGGGTTAGGAGTCTGGAAAATGCAAGACCCTAGGGCATAAGGCCAGGGCAGAGAGGTAAGAGGAGTGCAGGGGGAATTACCAAAAAAAAAAATGATTAATTAAATTAATTAATTAATTAAAACATTTGGAAGGTGGTCTTGTGGAATAGGGATTAGACTTGTCCTGTTACACCCTTCCACTGGATGGAAGGACCTTAAACAGGTCAGATTTTTAGTTCAATATAAGAAAAATATCATAAGAGTAAGAGGTGTCCGACAGGATAATGGGCTTCCTTGGGGTAGAGAGAATGAATTCCCCATCACTGATAGAGTTTAGGTACTGACTGGGCAGTTATTTGTTGGGGATATTGATGTGATCCATGATTTGGATAGAGGTTTGACTAGATAACATTAGAGGTTCATCCTAACTTCACAGTTCTTTGACTGGTTTGTGGTATAAATTTACTGAAATATTCACCCAGTGAAGTGCAATGTCAGCACTTTTTCCCAAGTGCATTTCCAGAATGGAGCCAATAAGAAGGGAATGCTGTTAGGTCAAGCTTTAAATCATCCTGGGATATCTCTAAGTACTTAAAGTACTTTGATATTCTGTTTCAACTGAGAGGAGCAGTGAGTGGATGAAAATTATAGAAGGGCATATTCTCTTGACATAAGAACAACTCCCTAACAATCAGAGATGCACAAAGTTGGATGTGCTACCTCAAGAGGTCCTGCATCACTGGACATCTCCAAGCAGAGGTTGGATGACCACTTGGGGAAGTTACAGAGTAGAACTTGTTTGGGTATGGGTTAAATTAGGTGGCCTGTGGTCCCTTACCCTCTGAGATTTTTCTGATCGGCATACATGTGCATCAACATACATGAATATTTACATGTTATATACACATATGTATATGAATGCAAAAGAGAATTGGACTTAGAATCACAAGACCTGGTAGCCCTTGCCACAGCATGGATGGTCAAGATTTCAGACCAGTGAGCCTTGGCCTTGAGAGCCCTGGCAGAACAATAGAACCTTTACCAACAAATGCGTCAGACTACAGCCACAAAAAATCTAAGTTTAACTCTTTATAGCCCTATTAGGTAAAGCATTTATGTATTAAATTATATATTAAATTACCAAGTTCATCAAAGTTTCAGAAGTGGGCTGTGAGAGATTGAGGGGGAAGTAGGGGACAGGAAGGGGGACTTTTGTTCAAAAAGAAGACACAAAATTAGTTGCAGAGTATAACATTAATTTTCAAAAATCTAAATTGAACTTCTTTGAGGCCCTGTTGGGCACAGAACCACATCATCTTTCTCCTGGGAGACTGGATTCCATGAAGACATCAGTCACTCTCACCACTCCAGATTCTAATACCCAACCCAACAAGCCTTCAACCTGGAGCCAGAAGCAGACAAAGTGGTGCTGATATGTGGACATCCCCATGATGGAGCAGTCTTGGATTATTTACCCCTTCACATCCAAACTTACCAACTTTGATATTTTTTTCAATGAAGATATTGTAGGGAAAACCAGGTGACATTTGACACTCAGAACAAAGATTTGAAACTCCAGCTCTGCTACTTACAAACTTCTGTAAATTGAATAGATCAGAGAAAGACAGAAAGACAGAGAGACAGACAGAGATGAGTCAGAGACAAGGAAAAAAAGCACAATATTTAAGCATTTACTATGTCGTAAGTGCTAGAGTTATAAATACAATCAAGCAAAACAGTCTCTGCCTGCAAGGAACAGACATTGTTTTAGAGGAAGACTTAACACATGAAGAGGAGCTGAACAGGGATGGGGACATGGTGTGAAGATGGCTGGGAGGAGCCATGGAGGCCTGCTTTGGGATGAGACAAAAACTAACCTATCAGAGCCTGGCTTCCAGGAGCATGGTCCAAGGTTCCAGTGTAAAGGAAAAGCAGGATAATAGGACAGGGTGTATAAAATGAAGAGACTGGAATCACAGATTTGTATTGGAAGGGACTCTAGTGACCAACTATTTGAACCCCTTTATTTGTACAAATGAGGAAACTGAGACCAGAGAGGGGAAATGACTTGCCCAGGGTCACACTGCTAGCAAGTGTCAGGGATGGGATTTAAACCAAGGTCTTCTGACTCCAAATCCAGTATCTTTTATCCACGGCACCAGCTCTGGGTACCACATTCTATCTCTAAACATTAAACTCATATACAAATATATAATCACATATATACATGTCTATACCTGAGTGCCTCTGTCGCTCACATTTGTATGTATCTATACATAGACATTTCTAATTCTGCTTTATGCACAAGCCTGTGTATACTTAAACATAAATAGATAAAACAGGTGAGTGTATACACATATATATTACATATTTCCATGTGGGCTATTTTGGCAAGATACATATGCTTTATTTTTCCTATACACAAGAGGAAATGAGTTAGAAAAAGAAAAGGTGACTTAACCTTTCCGGGATTAGCCTTTGTTATTACATTCACCAAGTTAAGCTTAGTCCCCTGGGTATGTTTGTTTAAGGAAACAAGTGAGCTAATTATTTTATAAAGTAAACCAAAAGCACCTATAACTCTTAAAGCTAAAATTAATTCTCTATTTTTTTTAATGAAAGGTTCCCCCTCCTCCAACCCCCACTGCCCACTTCTGAAGCTTTGACAAGCTTGGTAATTAATTTATGGATTCCTAGAATCCAATGGGCCCTCAGTGATCATAAGACATTTACTTGCGTCATAGACTTTTATGAGGAGTCCACAAATTTCTCCTACTTCTCCCAAACCAGGCTTCCTGGGCTGTTTCCTCCACTGTTAGGTACACGCACTTAGGCACAGATGTACCCTCTCTTGCACAGCAGGGAGAACAATCCCTACTCATATCTACCTCACGGGGTCATGAAGATCAGTGAGATAATGTATGCATGCAAAGGACTTGGTGGACCTTAAAAGACTACAGAAATGTCAGCTCCATCATTATTGTGTGGCAAGTAGGAAGCCTGACATTAAGAAAGCCAAGCAAAGCTTTTCACACTACCAGTAACAAAGATGGACCAAAAACTCAAGTACAGTACTCAATTCACAAGTGCAAATGCCTTACAGCAGAGGTGTCAAAAGGCCCTGTGTGCCCCACAACATTCCTCAATCTCTCCTGAACTAAATTAAAATGTGGTTCCTATCTGATTTTAATGTGCCAATGTATTAATAAAAAAAAAAAAGAAATATATAGACATGTGGTCTTCTCAGCCAATATGTGGTCCACAGGGATCACTAGGTATGGTTTAGTGATCCCTGTTGGTATCTGAGTTTGACACCCACTGACTTGTGAGAAGTTCTAATTAGAAATGAGCCTTTAGATTTTAAGAAGGCTTACTGTATGTTCAAATGCCTTCTACAAATTAAAAGTAAGGGAGTGCTTTATTTTATGGCTGAGTGAAAAGAGCTAACAGAAGACTTGGGTTCTGCTCCCAGCTCTCTTGATGTATGGGTCCTGGCTGAGCGACAACTTAACTTCTCCGTGTCAACTTCCAGATCTGTGACCCCCCCGCCAAAAAAGACTTTCTATCCTTTGCCTGACCTCTCTTCCCACAGTGGTTGTCAGGATCAAATGTGATCATGCACACAGAAGCCATTGAAAAATAAAAAGCACTGCACAGATGCCGTTTTTGTGGCTCTCACTACAGTTAAATCGCCCCTTTGATGTTTGTGGTACAGGATGTTGTTGAAAATCCCCAACTACCCTATCTGGTTAGTTTGATGACCTTTCGTAATTTTATCCATTCATAGAATTGCAGGATTTAGAACCAGAGGAGACCTAAGTGACCATTTAATACAATCTTATTTTGCAGAGGAAGAAACTGAGATAGAGATTCTGCACGGTAGTCAAATGTAGTCGAAGGGCGTAGGAAGGGGGAGAAGAAAGAACAAAGTCAAAAGTGTGCAGAAAGAACAAAAGAAAACCTACAAGGAAGCAAAGAAAAGATGGACAGCTTTCAACATAATACACAGTATTTAATATATAGGCTTTCTTGAAATGATAAGTTATTGCTATATATTCTGAATCCTCTCCTGTGTTCTGCTGTGCACATGACATGTTTTTCTTTTTTTATTTTATATTTAAGTTTATATTGTTTCTTTTTTTCTTATGTATTTAAGTTTCAGTATTTGTCTAAAATAAAAAAAAAATTGAAAGTGGGGGGTAGGTGGCTCAGTGAATAGAGCATTGTAGGCCCTGGAGTCGGGAGGACCTGAGCTCAAATTTGGCCTCAGACATTTGATACTTACTAGCTATGTGACCTTGGGCAAGTCACTTAACCCTAATTTGCCTTGCCTTCCTCCCTCCAAAAAAAAAAAGTAGTTGAGTTGGGATTTGAACCTCGTTTTTATGACTCCATACCAAATGTTCTTTTCACTACAGTGCATTTGTTCATTCATTTATTTGATCAACACGTATGATTGAATGTGTGCAAGTTTCTTTGCAGGTGAGAGAGTTGTACAAAACAGAGACCATGCCTTCTAGTAGCATACGGTCTAGTAGGAGAGATGAGACAAATACCCAGATATCCATAATCATACTCATAAAGTAGGTTTCCGTGTGCACAGAGTTCACGTTGCTTGGTCTTGAATAGAAAACCAATATTGCGTTCACCCGTTCCTAGAATTGAAAGGAACACTACTCCCCTTCATGCGTTCTCCATTCCAGAAAAACTGTCCCTCTCCCCAGACTCATCCTTCCAGCTTCCTTCCCTGTAGCTGGCTACTGCCATTCCCCGTACGATTCCTTCTTGCTTTCAGACTTGCTTGTCCTTTCTTCAGGGCCAAGCGCAGTCATCATATCTTCTCCACCCTTCCTGTCTAGAAGTGATATTTCCCTCCTGAAATCTGAAACTTCCTCCACGCTCAGCCATTGCCGCCATTACCATTTGCGAAAACGGCATTTATTCAACCCTCTCTTACCCCTGAAGAAAGCTGGTTTGCTATTCTTTCTGTAGTTGGTAAAGCCAACACGTCTCCACTCCCTGTTCCACCTTTTGTCACCATAGGACAACATTTTACCTGGAATGGTACCTCCTTTACCCCATGACCTTCCCAATTGCCTTTACCATTGACCCTTGCATCCCCTGCTATGACTGATCACCCACTGGTACTTCTCCTGGCTTAGGGCTAGCCAACATTCACTTCCGGCTCCCTTGATTCCTGATTCACAATGAGGGACAAGTTGTTGTTGTTCAGTCATTTCAGTCCTGTCCAACCCTCCATGATCCCATTTGGGGTTTTCTTGACAACAATACCGGAGTGGTTCACCATTTCCTTCTCCAGCTCATTTTACAGATGAGGAAACTGAGGCAAATAGGGTTAAGTGACTTGTTCAGGGTCACACAGCTAATAGGTATCTGAAGCTGGATTTGAACTCGGGTCTTGCTGACTCCAGGCCCTATGCTCCATCCACTGAGCTGCCTAACTTCCTGAGAAACAAGTGTTGTGTGTCAAAAACTGTGGCCACAAATACAAAAGTGATACAGCCCCAGCCATCAAGGTGCTTACTTTCTAATAGGGGTAGAGACAATGCAAAAACTCCTTAGCAAGACCCATTGTAATTTGCTTCCAGTTTACTTTTCCAGGTGTACGTCATACATCTTCCCTTCACATATCCCAGCCTCATTGGACTCTTCACCATCCCTATACATCCCCCACATTTCCTGCCTCCATGCTTTTCTCCTTTCCTTAATTCCTACCACTGATATTTGAGCTGAGTGCCACTTCCTCCACGAAGCCTGCCCTGATTCTCTGAGGTAGAAGCGACTTCTTCCTCATATGATCTCACTTTATGTCTCATGTGTTTGTATTATTTTTATCTGCGTCCAGATTGTAAACTCTCTGAAGGCAGAGACCATGCCTTATTCTTTTACGTTTCCTCAAATGCTTCGCACAGTATATTTTAAGAAATTAAACAATGAATTAGCAAATGAATCATTTCTTCAATCAATCTTCAACGGAATGGTCTTAATCACTACAGGGCCCAAAAGAATGTGGCATGTTGCCTTTTGCTCCCACCTGCAGCCGTGATCATCCAGGAAGATGATGGAGGTTTTCCCACTGGTTTGCATATCCTTCTTCCTACTGGCTCTTCCACCGCAGAGGAAGTTTCTGCCAGTAGCTAACATTTTCCATGCTCTGCCTGAGGTCCCTGCCCCATATCCTAACCATCCCTGAGACCAAGTAATTCCCTTCTTTCATTTAGACTGTTACCTGAAAGGTATTTATAGTTCATGTTCCCCTGAGTCTTCTTTCTCTCCTAGCCTAACCTGCTCATACAAGACAGAACAATATCCCTGTAGTTTGACGGTGGGGTTTGGATTCCCCGTAGTGTGCTTGCCTCAGCTCTTAATTGGTAGGGCCAGGAAAATCCGCATTGCTCTCTAAAGGTTCTTTTAGGAAAGTTTCTTATAGCTTTGTCTATTTCCTGCCCTCTCCCTCCATCTATAATCCAGGGGGAGAGGGGCAGGGGTGGGGAGGAAGGAATAGAGAGTTGTATTTTTCCTCTCCTGTCTGAACACAATCCTCCCTTAACTCACTTTATATTCTCCTGGACCTAAATAGTCACACCTCTCTCTGAAGGTGATAAAAATAGACAGTTGTCATAGAATGTTTGTATTGGAGGGAGCATCATGGAATCTTCGAGTGGCAAGGGTCCTCAGAGGCCCTATATCATAGGACCTATACCTGAATAGGAATAACTTCTAAATGATCTCCCAGAAGCGGTAATCCAGCCTTCATCTGAACACTTTTAATGAGGCCTACCTGTTACCTGCTCAGTCAGTCCATTCTGCTCGTGGAGAGCCCTAATTATTAGGAAGTGTTTCCTTCCATCGAACAGAAATCTTACCTCTCTTCAACTTCCACTCATTGTTTCTAATTATGCCCACCCCCACTCCTGGCCCAAAGAGATCAATTGCAATCCTTCTTCCACTTAAAAACCCTTCAAATACTTGAAAACAGCTGTCATGTATGCCTTTCCTCTTCCCTCCCCACCTCTATACACCAGATGAGGAAAAGGAAACCCAGGAGTTGGTGTTTTGTCCAAGGTCACGCAGGTGGGCTAGGCTGCTCCATCCTGGTCCTTTAACTCTAAACATAATGCTTCTTCAGCTGTATCAGGACCTTAGAAGATTCAGCATTAGAACATAGATTGTTAGAGCTGGAAGGAACCTGAGGATATAAAACATCAGAGCCTGAAGCAACGGAAGGAGGGAAGGAAGGAAGGAAGGAAAGAAAGAAGAGAAATAAAGGAAGGAAGGAAGGAAGGAGGAAAAAAAATCAAGTCCCTCATTTGAGAGATAAAGACCCTGATATAGAGTTACTTTTCTTGTTTAGTCAAGTCTGACTCTTTGTGACCCTATTTGGGGTTTTCTTGGCAAAGATACTGGACTGGTTTGCCATTTCCTTCTCTAGCTTATTTTACATATAAAGAAACTGAGGCAAACAGGGTTAAGTGACTTGCCCAGGGTCACATAGCTAGTAAGTATCTGAGGCCAGATTTGAACTCAAGATGAGTCTTCCTGACTCCAGGCCCACCAGCACTCTAGCTACTGGGCTACCTAGCTGTCACCTAGCTATGACTCTTTATTCATATCTTTCCCACTACACCATGCTGCTTCATTTAATAGTGTCTATCTTCAGCGTATGTGTTGCAGCATAAATGTGGGAACTAGTCCATTTGCAGATTTTTCTTACCTAAATACAAAGAAACACTTAGATCATTTAAGCTTATTGACTCTGACTTTGGATAAGCAGGATAGGTAAAAATTGGTCGCGTTATTGAGCGTAGTGTATTTCCCATGATTACTCAGGCACAAGATGTGGCATACTGGATATTATCCAATTAATGTCTCATTAGAAAAGGAGATGAATTGATCACGTAGGGGGCAGGGTGGGGAGGTGTAAAGGTGGATAGAAAGAGGGACAGCCTTCATGCTTTGGGGGTACCACGAAATATTTGGGGGTTTTTAAACCTTATGAGAAAACTTCCAACGTGAATAGAACTTCTGTGAAAGATACATTGGAAAACATGGACAAGAATAGCACTGGATGAAAAAGTAGGAGTGAGCTACAGTTCTCATAGAGAGAATACCCACATTAGTCAGTAAACATTTATCTAATTTATTATCATTTATTTATTTAAGCTCCCTTAATTCCTCTGATTCAAAATGAGGAACGAGTTATTGTTCAGTTGTGTCCTACCTTTCATGATCCTTTGGCAAAGATACTGGAGCGGTTTGCCATTTCCTTCTCCAGCTCATTTGACAGATAAGGAAACTAAGGCAAACAGGGATAAGTGACTTGCCCAAGGTCTTACAGCTAATACGTGTCTGAGGCTGTAGTTGAACCCAGGTCTTCCTGACTCTACACCTGGCCCTCTATCCACTGTACCACCTAGCTGCCCTTAAGCATTTATTAAGTACCTGCTATGTGCTAGGTACCACACTAAGTGCTTGTAAAAGCAAAAAAGGTAAATGGATGATCTCTGCTCTCAAGGAACCCATAGTCTAATGGTGGAGACAACATGCAAATAACTATGTACTAACAAGATATATACAGAATAAATTCTATTTAATCAACAGCGGAAAGACACTAGAATTAAGAGAGATCAGGAAAGAATTCCTATAGAAGATGGGATTTTAGCTGGAACTTGAAGGAAGTCAGAAGGCAGAGGTGAGGAGGAAGAATATTCTAGGCATGAGAAATGGAGTGCCCAGAGTTGAGAGATGGAGCATCTTGTGTGAGGAACAGTAAGGAGGGTGAGGTCACTGAATTACAGAGCGAGTGGGGAGAGAGGGGAAGAGGGAAAGGAGAGGAGGGAAAGGGAAGGAGGGAAAGGAGAAAGATTAGATGTATCAAAGAGCTGTTGAAGCTTTGAAGAATGACTCTAAGTCCATAAGTCACCCTTGGATGACGGTGATTTCTCTTAGCCAGCTCTCTGCCCAGGACAGCCCATGCATAGGGCCATCCATAGACTCCCTCTACCGAAGTGGCCTGGCCCGAGCAACCTACCAAATACAGAGCCTCCCAAAGGCAGACACTGGTGCATTATGTCCCCCTCCCCCAATACCAACCAAAAGATGAAATATATTTTAATTTAAATGTCTACCGTATGGACTTGCATTCAAATTGTGGGGACTTTGAATAAACATTTATCAATTGTGACTCACTTGCCCCCACCCAGTAGTAAAACTAGGAACTTCTCAAATCATCACTGATGGAGGTTTTCAACTACTGACTGTACTAACAATTGTAAGCAAATCATAACATTGAAATAGTCAACAAATGCTTAATTAGTACAGAAAGGAATATTAAAGAAATGAAAACGGTGTCAGCCATACTCTTGGACAAGCATAGGGACGTTTTGCTCCTTTCCTCTGAGACTCCAGTTCATCCAAACTCTCGACTCAAGTAGTAGAAGAATGTGGTTATTAGGCTCTGGCCTTGTGGTTGGCAAGTATGCCCGAATGGCCCTTGGCCTGAAACCTTCAGGGAAGAGCATTGTCTGTGTCTAAAATCACCTGCTTCCTCTGCTTTTCTGCAGAGGACAGAGACTTTCCCCATGTAAGTCCCTAATTCATGTCTCTGCTGCCCACATCCATTACTCCTCCATCCATGATAGAGACAAAAATCTTCCTTCCTAGTCACTTCACAGAATGTAGAGGTCAGTAGACTCTCAGGCCTCTTCTGCCTTGGCACAAAAACTCCTTCACTCCCTTCCCTCTTCCCTTCTCTCTGCCTAATGAGCAGTGAATCCCACTCCCTTTGGTTATAAAGGCAAGAAAAGGGGCAGCTAGGTGGAACAGTGAGTAGAGCACCGGCCCTGGTGTCAGGAGGACCTGAGTTCAAATCTGACCTCAGACACCTGACACACTTACTAGCTGTGTGACCTTGGGCAAGTCACTTAACCTCAATTGCCCTGCCTTCCCCCCTCCAAAAAAAAATAAAGGCAAGAAAAGAGATGGAAAAGCATCTACATAGGGTATTTCAGGTACCTGATGGCTGCATAGTTAGCCCTTTATCACTTCAAAGCATTTTACCTACATTGTCTAATTGGATCCTCACGACAGCCTTCTCAGGGAGGTGTAAAAGAAATATTCTACTCATTTTACAAGTGGGAAAGCTAAGATTGATTATAAATTATTGATTATTGATTATAAAGGATGAGAGAGGAGCCCAAACTTCTCCAGCTAGTCAGTAGTAGGCCCACGTCTTGGGCTGCTGATCTCCTCTCCCAGTGTCCAGTCTAGTACCTTCCACAACACTCCAGTGCTTTGCCCATCAGTCAGAAGATCTCAACCTGAAAGGGGCCTTAGAGATCTCATGCAGCTTCCTTATTTCACAGTGGAAGAAACTGAGGCCAAAAAAGCTGAGAGAATTATCTAATATCACACATGTTGTAAATAGAAGGGTCTGGATTCAAATCTAGGCCTTCTTATTCCAAAACCCCCCGCTCTCTTCCTGATATTACCCCTAATACGTCTCCACATTTAGGCAGGGATATTGTAGTTTTCTCATTCTGCACTGAGAAAAACCTGCTTCATTGCTGGGGCCTGAAAATATAACATGCTGTCTCTGCTTGTTTTTTTATTCTAATCTTCATCAGTGTAGGCATAAACTGTGAACTCCTGGAAGGTAATGACAGTGTCTATTAATCTCTGTATGACACTGCCACCAAAAAAAGTCAATCAAAGAGACCAGCTAAAGAAATTCTCACTTCCCATGTTTTGCATGGTTTCACATGTGTAGTTGATATAATGATTATTGCTTGCCTTCTCAGTGAGGGGAGGAGAGGTGGGAGGGAGGGAGGGAATTTGGAACCAAAAAAAATTTTTTTAAATGAAAGTTAAAAATAAATTTAATTAATAAATAATGGATTTCTTAAAATTAATAATTTTAATGAAAATTAGAAATAAATAATAACAAATTTATTTAGTAAATAAATTCTCTCCCACCCCCCAAAACATATGTTTTATGCATGTTACTGTGCTGGGAACCATAAAGAGAATTATATAGACCTAGTCTCTCCACTCTCTGGGACTCCCAGCCTACTTAGAATTCCATCACCTATCACTGCTCAATTCCACAACTCCTCACTGTGGTCAAAAAATCCTGGGGACCCCAAGATTGGACCAGCAGAATCCAGTCTCCCTGAATTTGCAGATGACTGACTGTGTGTCCCCCTTGTTTGAGGACCAGCTTGTCAAGGCTTGCCACCACCACAGGATGAAGTTTCTAAGCATCTTATGAATTTGCATACTAAAGCATAGAGAGCTTATATTCTGCAGGAGAGGAGGGAAATAGTCACACCAGGGAAGTTAAAGATCTATTTCTTCACATTATATGTGGTCGTCCTCTAATCTTCTGTCTTACAGAGCCTGTACTCCCATCAGTCAGTCAGTTAACAAGCACTTATTAAGGACCTACCAAGGCACAGTGTTAAGTGTTAGGGATACAAAGAGAGACAAAGGACAGTCCTGCCCTTAAAAGCTTGCATTCTAATGCAGAAGACAACAAGGAAAGAATTATGTACAAACAAGCTATATACCAGATAAATAGGAATTGAGAGAGGGTGGTGGTGGTGGTGGTTGTCATGTCCAACTCTTCATGATCTCATTTAGTATTTCCTTAGCAAAGATACTGGCGTGGTTTGCCCTTTCCTTCTCCAGCTCATTTTACAGATGAGGAAACTGAGGCAAATAGGATTAAGTGACTTATCCAGGGTCATGTAGCTAGTAAGTGTCTGAGGCCAGATTTGAACTCGAGAAGATGAGTGTTCCTGATCCCAAGCCCAGTGCTCTATCCACTTCGCCACTTAATAAAAGAGGGACCATGCTACATTTAAAAGGGATTGGGAAGGGCTTCCTGCAGGAGAAGGAATTTTATTTGGGACTTGAAGGGAGCCAGAGAAGCCTGGAGTCAGAGATGAGGAAAGAGAGTGTTCCAGGCATAGGGAACAGCCAGAGAAGAAGCCTGGAGCCGAGAGATCGTGAGTCTTATTTATGGAACAGAAGAGAAACCAGTGTCATTGAACTGCAAAGTAAGGATGATATTCTGTGCTGGCATATATTAGGACACCCAGAAAACCCCGTGTGTGAAAGACTGTCAGAGACGAAAGAAAGGCAAGCTACGTCTATGACTTGATGGTGGAGGAAATCATAGGAATCAACCCCTGTTATAAGGCAGGTGAATGTTTCCTATAGGTCACCTGAGACAAGACAGGCAAAAATTAATGACTAGGATGGGGAGGGCGGCTAATCTCCGCTGTTATTTGAAAAAAGCACATTGGCTGATAGAGCCCAGATTTAGGGTTAGAACTGGCAAGTCAAAGAGAATTGAGTCACTGTTCCATGGAAGAAAGATAGCAACCAGCAGCAGCTGGGAATTCAGGCTAGATCATCGCATCAAACGACACCGAGATGGGAGCTGGGTTAAGGTCGAGGTATCGGTATAAGCTGAGGGGTCAAGAATAAACCAGAATGATAGGGCCATCAATCTTGAGGTTGAAGAGGCCATTCAATCTTCACCTTTCATACAGGAAGAAACTGAGGTTCGGCCAAGATAGCATAGCTAGCAAGCGGCAGAGCCAGGATTTGAAGCCGGCTTTCCTTCTCGATGGAATAGTAGACGGAGTGCTGAATTTGAAATCAAGTTGGAACCTGAGTTCCAATCCTGCTTGAGATACTTAATTTGCTTTCTGACGCGAAACAAGTCACCCACCACCTTCTCAGCTTTGGTTAACTCATCTGTAAAATGGTAAGAGATTAGCACTTCTCCAGTAGGGTTTTGATATAATCTATTTAAAGTTCTATAGTCTTAAAGCATTATAAAATGTTTGCTAGTTTTTATTAGTACACCAGGCAGCAAGGCTTTAAGTGAATGTGTGGTTTTCCTATGCCCACCATCCTCCGATAAGATAGATCCGTGCCACTTCCAAGGTCAACAGAATAGAGCGCTTAGTCCAGGAGTCAGAAAGGCCTGGATTCAAATCTAACCTTAGACACTTACTAGCTATGTGGTCCTAGGCAAGTCACTTAACTACTGTCTGCCTTAGTTTCCTCATCTGTAAAAAGGGGATAAAAATAGCACCTACCTGAGTGGTAAGGATTAAATGAGATGATTAGACAGACAGACAGACAGATAGCACTTTGCAAACCTTCAAATGTTACCTGGCATTGGTTTAAGGGCAAGTACTTTCCTTCTTGAAGGATTTCTTGTAACAATTTAGCAAATACTTTGTTTCCCTACTCAAAGTTCTTGGAAATTTGTACGTCTTACAGAATCCTGTGGGAGATTTCCTGGAAAACTGTGTCTCTATGGTTTCTGTTTTATGAATTAATTCATTCCCTAACATCTATCCCGATTGACACAAAAAAAAAAAATCCCATAGGAAAACCTCACAGAGGCAGGTTCTCTGCCACAACGACACCTGGAGGAGACAAGGCACATTGCAGTCATTCACATTATATTCAACATCCTGGATCCACAGACCAAGAGCATTTGCTTCCATGGCTGGCAGGGTGCCAGGAATCTTGGGCTTAATTTGAAGGCTTTGCTGGATAGGAACCAGGTCCTTTCCACTGCCACACCTAGTAGGCAATTCACATTCAGCAAATGATGACAGGTCACATAGTTCAAGAACTATTCTGGTTTTCTATTTCATCACTTAATTCTCACGGAAACTTGGAATATGACAACCTTACATCCCTTCAGGAAATGGAAAGCACATAAATTGCTTCATTGGTTTTTTTTTTTTTTTTAAGAAATAGAGTTTAAAAGGGTCATTAGCAAATCACTTGCCTTTATAGGATTTATACTAAATGGACGGTAGAATGTGCTGGTGTTTCCCTGTACTTGAGTTTCAGGGGTTTCCCTGAATCCTCAGACACTATATTGGTGGGTACATTATAGGATTCAGCTCTCACTGGACAGGCGAACTGAGTAGGGTTGGATCATTTAGAAGCTTTTATTCCAGTCTATTGGAAACAAACTTCTTATGCTTGTCACACAATCTTAGAGCCAGAAAAGAGTCTCAGAGATCATTCCGGTCCAACTCTCTTATTTTGTAGAGAAAGAAACAGGTCTAAAGAGGGAAGGTACTGTGGCCCAAAGTCACATAGCATGATTGATGAAGAGAACCAGGACTAGGTCCTAATCCCCAAGCTTATGCTTTTTCCACTTTATTTGATACTTAACCACATAAAATATGGTCCAGTTCAGAGAAAATGTTGATATCCTCGTTGTAATTAAAAATAGTTATCGAGTTACAGAAAGTTAGAGCTGAAGAAGGGACCTTAGAACATAGCATGTGAAAATTGGGACTTTTGGCCCCTCGTTCTGTAACAGAAGTGGAGGTTCGTGGGTGTGAAACATTGCATATAATGTCAGATTTTTTTTCCTGTACGTTGATTGGTTTTGCTGGTTTTTTTTTCTCTTCTTCCCCCTCTTCTTTTGTCTTTTTAAAGAAATTTCTTTGTTACAAGGGATTTCTACTTGGAAGGCCGGAGAGGGACGTAGGGAGGAAATATAAACAACGCAAAACCAAAAGAGATCAGCAATATTTATTTTTTAACAGATCTCATTAGAGCTAAGAGAGACCTTTGAACACAGAATGTTTGATGATAAGATGTAGAATATTTGACCTGGAAGTAATCTGAGAATTTAGAAAATTAGAATATTAATAACAGAATAACATTAATGGAAAAACAGGACTCATTACCCTCAGGCAGTGATAGAAAGATTAATACTTCTTCAGCAAAAAAGGAGGAAAAGAATTGGTAGACACACTAAGAACATATGACAAACAGGTCAAAAACTTGCAGAAATACTTTTGGAACACACAACATGATTTCTTTGAACAATAGTAAAGCCTGTTAATAGATACAATCCATTGGATCTGTCAAACGTAACTGAAAGTGGTTTGCCTCTGGATGGAGCCTGTGAAACGACTAAGATCCGAGACTAGAATCAAAAGCCCCTCCATGGGGGACATCTGCACGAGCTCAGCAGACAGTATGTTGACAGAGAAGCATCAAACAAATGGTGTAGTCATGCGGATTCTTTGGTGGAAACAGACTGATTTATGATTGCAAGTTAGTATAAAGTCATTGCCGCCAGAAATTAGGGAAAGGTTATCTATCCTTTAGGAGGAAATGGTTGAAACTGTGTGATACATTATTGTAGATTGTAAAGAGTTAACCCTACTGAATATCTAACAAGACATGACCTGGTGGTTAGATTATGTAGCAGAAGCTTATCTTTTATAGACTGACAGATGACAAAGACACATACTACAAATTCAGACCTCAAGATGTCCTGGAAAACTCAACATACTGTACTAGAACTGCACCATTATCAGGGACCAAATGTTGTCCACAATTGCCTGGGTAGAACACTGATCCATAAAAATTTAAGTACAACATTTTTAATGGATGTCACCATACCAAATCCTCATAATCTCAAGATAGATAAAACAAAAAGTTTTCAAAATCTAGAGACTCAGCAAAGAGATCTAACTTCTGTGGGAACAGGACAAGATGTGAATCATCCCTGTTTCCCTGTCTGCTACTGGATTTGTACCAATGATTCTTTCAGACAGCCTATAGATGTTTTAATTCAACTATAAAAAAGCAGTTGTTTTCTCTACCTGTGCAATAATCTGTAAAACATTAAATATAAAAGAGTAATAGCAGGATAGTGACTCTTCTGCAGCTCTTTCTATCTGAGCCCCATCAAAAAAGGCAACAAGAACAAGGTTACAGAAATAGCTCATAGAAGGCAGGTAGGTGGCACAGTGAGTAGAGCACCAGCCCTGGAGTCAGGAGGACCTGAGTTCAAATTTGACCTCAGACACTTGACACACTTACTAGCTGTGTGACCTTGGGCAAGTCACTTAACCCCAATTGCCCTGCCTTCCCCCCTGTAAAAAAAAATCAAAAAATAAATAAAAATGCTTTCCTCACCATAATCCTAAGTCAGCAGTTTAATAATTATCTCTATTTTGTAGGTTAGTAACCTAAGCTTAGAGGTTGAGGTCGACTGTTAGAGTGCTGTGAGGCCTTAGAGATCATTTAATCTAGGAATCCTTAACTTTTTTGGGAGGGAGGGGGTAGCATGGACCCTTTGGTGTTCTGGTGAAACCCATGGGCCCCTTCTCAAAATAAGGTCTTTGTTTCCCATCTTCACAAATTAAGAAAATTCTCAATTTTAGATAGATGGTAAAGAAAATGAAGATGTATTGTTTTTCCATCCAAGTTCATGGGCCCTCCCCCAGTCCCCACCCCAAAATCTATCTTTGGTAGTCCATGAACCTTAGGTTGATAATCTTTGATCCAATTTCACCTTCCGATTTTACAGGTGTGGCCACAGAGGCCCAGAGAGAGGAAGTGATCACAGGCATATTTGTAATTGTGTTTCCTATCAGATATTTCAAGTCCCAGCTTAGGCAAGTCACTTAATTTCTCTGGGCCTCGGTTTTTCACCTGTAAAACATAAGGGTTGGACTTGGAGACTTTTATGGTCCCTTCCAATTCTCCATCTATGATCCTGTGATCCTTTTATTTAATTGGACAATTCCTAGTCATTTCTTCTGTATTTTTAAGGTCTTCTGTAAGCTCCCCCACACAAAATAGTGGCAAAGAACTCTTTGCTAGCCACATAGTCCCGTGAAAGGCCAGGCAATGACCTTGACCTCTACACTTAGCTTTTGTACTTGCCCCCTCTTCATTTGCATGGCAGCCATAAAGCTTTCAGGGTCTCTCAGAATTCTCAAAGGGTTCAGACCCATGTAACTCTGTAAGTTTTCTTTGGTGAAGCCTCCCTGAAATGGGTTTGGGAGCCCTAGAACCATATGAAGAATTAAGCAAAGAGCTACATGAAGTTTCACCAGGTGATGTCATTGCACTGGCCATTCCCGATAACTGCTCAACGATTCCGGGATCCATGGAGCATGGAGCTCCTGTTTGCTTCTGGCTTCAGTTGGAAACCTCAGTTGAGGTGTGACCTTTTCTTTCATAAGAGGAAGAATGGGCTCTGCCGTTGCTCTATGATTGAAGCCAGAGGTTTTTCTGCTATAATTCTGGCAAAATGGCAGAAACCCAGTCATTAGGCTAGGGGAAAATACTCAATGACTTTTTCCAATAAGAAAGCTTATTTAAGCCTTGGCAGGAATGGCCATTTTATTCCCATGCAGAGATTCCTTGCCCCACATGGTAAGGTCTCTAGAACTCAAGAACCAGAACCATCCCAGCTAACCATGGCTTTAAGCTCGCGTTTCTTTCAGGAATTCAGTCTCTTCATCACCCTGATCAACTGCTCTATCCAAGACCTCCCTCTGATTTAGGGTTAAAAATTCTACGTAAATGCTTGCTTAATTCTTCTTGGGCATCTGGTGCTCCAAAACCAATTTGAGAGGGGTTCTGCCAAGGAAACCCTGAAGGGGTACTCAAAATTCCGTGTCTTCCATGCAGACTGATCTGAGGAAGCACAAAAAATAAGCTCGGAGTGCAAGATAATTATCTTTTACCAGCATATCCACATTTCTGGCCATGCCAGACAGACAGACAGATAGATAGATAGATAGATAGATAGATAGATAGATAGATAGATAGATAGACACACATACATTTACATGTATACACACATTCTAAGCTAAGCTAAAGTGAGCTAGAAGTTTCTCTTAAGTATTACTGTGCAGTAACTAATATAAAAATGTTTTGCATGACTACACATGTATAACCTATATTGAATTGCCTGCCTTCTCAATGGCAGGGTAGGGAGGAAGGAAGAGAATTTGGAACTCAAAGTTTTAAAAATGAATGTTAAAAATTGTTTGTACATGTAACTGGAGAAAAATAAAATGCTAAATAAAATTTTTTAAAAGTATTACTATGCAGGAAAGAAATTTCTCTGTAGTCTTGCATTTTCTGTGTTAATATTTACGCAAAGACTTGGATGATATCAACAGGTCAAAGCAATGATCAGCAATATCTAACATAGTCTATCAATTTTATTTTTTTTCTTCTTTTTTTAGGTTTCTTTTTGGGGGGGGCAGGGTAATTGGGGTTAAGTGACTTGCCCAAGGTCACACAGCTAATACATGTGTCAAGTCTGAGGCTGAATTTGAACTCAGGTCCTCCTGACTCCAGGGCCAGTGCTCTACTCACTGCACCACCTAGCTGCCCCGGTCTATCAATTTTCATGTATCATATGAGAGTCTTTTCATCTGAGGGTCTCTACCAGGTTATAAGCTCCTTAAGGTCAAGGACAATATCTTTATCTATCTTTAGTAGAAAGCACCTGCCATAGGGTCATAGTAAACACTCAGAGAATATTTGTTAACAATAACAATAATGTTGTTGTTCAGTCGTTTCAGTCGTGTCTGACTCTTCATGACCCCATTAGGGATTTTCTTGGCAAGGATACTGGGGTGGTTTTCCATTTCCTTCTCCAGCTCATTTTACAGATAAGGAACCTGAGACCAACAGGGTAAAATGACTTTCCCAGGGTCACACCTAGTAAGTATCTGAGGCCGAATTTGAATTCAGGTCTCCCTGACTCTTGGTTTAGTACCTGTCTACTGTGACATCTACATGCCTTGTATTTGTTGACTGAATGAGCAGCAGATTAAAGCCTGGAGATAGTCCATGCACATAATAATCCTTACATTACAATTCCTTAAGGAGCTTATATTTCACTGATTGAACCACTGACTCTACCAATACGTGCACAACTCCTCCCACTCGTGCTTTTAGTGGACAGTCTTTGTGAGCTCTTCTGGCCCAACATCTTTTTTCCACCCTTTGAACAACCTCTCGTTAATGATTCTTTCTGAATTGTCTAGGTTGGGTCCCAGATGGTAGAATCATGCTTGAATAAAGCTTTTGAATCTTAGTAGGATATGTCAGATTTTGCATTTCTCTTAGCATAACCTTTGACAATCCAGTCATCATGATGAGGTATCAGAAGGGAACTTTAGTAGAAGAGGTTAATAATAGCTCAGGTTTATCTAATACTTTACAATTCACATTTATATAATACTTTATAATTTACATGTATATAATACTTTACAGTTTACATGCATATAATACTTTACAGTTTACATGCATATAATGCTTTACAGGTTACATGCATATAATGCTTTACAGTTTACATGCATATAATGCTTTACAGTTTACATGTATATAATGCGTTACAGTTTACATGCATATAATGCTTTACAGTTTACATGTATATAATGCTTTACAGTTTACATGTATATAATACTTCACAGCTTACTCATAACAGCCCCATGAGGCAAGAAATACAAGATTATTATTACCATTCTAAGTGAGAAAACTGAATTTTATCAAAGGCAAGTGACTTAACGTCAAAATTCAGCTTAGTCACAAAATCGAAATTGGCTCCTTGGTCATCTGACTCTAAGAATAGTCCTTTTTGTTATGATTGGCACATATTAAATGCTTAATAAATGCCTTTTCATTCATTTATTTATTCATTTATTCGTTCATTCATTCCACTACACCATAGTGTCCAGGAAAAGGGGGATAAAAGAGGTAGGGATTCTCCACTCTAGCAATAGAATAGAGAAAGAAGATAGAAGTATTTCGCATTGATTGTTATAGTAATAAGACACAAAAGAATATGTACGGTATGAGGCAAATCATAAGGTGATGGGGAATGTGTGCCCCAGTTGAATTTTTTTTTTTTAGCACATTGATGTCATCGTACCCTGGCTCTGCATCTTTAGGGGAGATAGATCTTTTCCGACTTGGTTCTACCTTTCCCAGTCCTTGACAACAATCAGAGAATCATAATATGCACTTGGAGTTAGAAGGGACCAAGTCAAATTCAGAAGACTGTGTAGGTTTCTGAAAATCAATCTCTCCTTCCTCACCCCTTCATCATTACTCTTCACCCCCAGTCCTATTTCCCTGATCCGAATTGAGTCTGCAGCTGCCTGGGTTACAGAAGCGCAGTCTGCTGCTGCCTGGTGGATATAAAAGCACTTGTCTGAGGTCCTAGAGAGTTCACTTAAACCAAATTTACTAATTAGTGTTAATTTTTACTCAAGATAATCCTGCCTTTATGAACATTTCCAGGCAGATCTTAAGCAAATTTCATTAACATGAGACCTTTCCAATACCTGTGTTAAGTGGATTTAATAGAGTTTAGTCAGTAGGTCTTTTTATAAGCTGCCACACGGTGCAGCTGAGATAATCATACTTGGTGGCCTCTTCTCGGGTTGATCCAAAGAAATTGAATTAGCGCATTGTCGAGATCAGATTTGATAGTGATTCCCTGCTGCCTGGCAGAGCTGAGTTAGCTTCATGAGAAAAAAAATTGTACCACCTTTGCCCTATGGTACTCTTTTTATAGGTAAATTGGCTTTGATTTCTTCCTGCACATGAAATCAAGCTGATCACCTGTGAAACACCTGCAGAAGCATGACTTGACCCTGGACTGAGTTCCTGTGTGCTTTTATTATCTAGGCCAGGGGTGGGGAACCTGTGTCCTCGAGGCCACATGTGGCCCTCTAGGTCCTCAGGTGTGATCTTTTGACTGAGTCCGAGTTTTACAGAATAAATCTTTTTTTTTTGTTTTATAAAACTTGGACTCACTCAAAGGGCTGCATTTAAGGACCACACATGGCTTCAAGGCCACAGGTTCACCACCCCTGATCTAGGCCCTGTACTTTATCATGTTTCTGTTGAGAATTACAGTGTCCTATTCCCAGAGATACAAGCACACACAGGCTAAGCTTTTCCTGCCTCTCCCCGCCATAGCTAGGCATAGGTCTGAGCTTCGCCTTCCTGAACAGGTACATTAATCAGTTCCTGTTCTATCATTTCCCTCCTCAGTGCCACAGTGCTACTTGAAATATTCTATATTGATGCTGTGTAGAAGCTTTAAGGTGTATACCTTTTGGGTGACTGGTTTCCCCCCAAATTGTAACATTTCTGTTATCTCAGTAGAACTGAGTTTACTGCAGGTAACTTAGATCTCTTGGCCCTTTCCAGGAGAAAGATGAAGACCTTTGAACTCTCCCTCTCTCTCTTTAATTCATTCTAGTTAATCTTATTTTAAAATCTAATCATTTTTTATTTCTATTCATGATTGGGGGACAGGAGGGGGCTGGCTACCTTAAGATGTTCAGACTACTGCTATTAAAATGTACCATTAACTCCTAGAAAAGTTATTTTTAAATATATAATTGGAGCCAAAAGAATGATTTTTTTTCCGTTTGAATTTGTGGAACATTTCATTTTGATTATTCTGATGTCACTTCATGGTAAGAAGAAGGTCCTATGTGATCTTGAAGGCTATTTTAGAAGAAAACAAACTCTTAACAAGTGCTACTAAAATTGGACACAGCGGCGTAAGTTTATCTGTCTTCTAAGAGCTAGCCTAGTTAATTAATTAATCAACCACAGGGCATCAGACTGGAATCAGGAAGACTCATCTTCCTGAGTTCAAATCCAGCCGCAGACACTTACTAGCTGTGTGACCCTGGCCAAGTCACTAACCCTCAGTTTCCTCATCTCTAAGATGAGCTGGAGAAGGAAATGACCAACCACTCCAGCGTCTTTGCCAAGAAAACCCCAACTGGGGTCATGAAGAGTTGGACACAACTAAAACGACTCAACAACAAAAAAAAAGTGTCCGTCACTGTGCTTGTTTCTGGGGCTGCAAAGACAAAAACAAAACAGCCCCTACCCTCAAGGATCTTACAGTCTAAGTTCAGAAAGGCTCTTCAGAACAGGTTGACCACAGGATGATGACCTTTTTTCAACCATAGCAAATTACAAAGACCATTAATTAAGACCTAGATCAGAGGTTCTTAGCATTGTGTCATGGATCCTTTTGGCAGCATAGTGAAACATAAAGTAAATTACATAGGATTACAAAGGAAACCGATGATGTTGAAATGGGGTTATCAAGTTTTTCAAGTTTAAAGACCGCAGTTTCAGAATCCCAGGCACAGACGTTTCTCTAATAACTCATATTTTATAAAGTGCTTTAAGATTTGCAAAGTCATTTATAAATATTATCTCATTTTATGTCTATCATATGATACGTTCAAGCATAGGCAAAAAAAAAAATCATTGTTGTCAAACTCAAGGGGCAGCTAGACAGTGCAGTGGGTAGGCTGCCAGGCTTAGAGTCAGGAAAACTCCTCTTCCTGAGTTCAAATCATGCCTCAGACACTTACTAACTGCGTTACCCTGGGCAAGTCATTTAATCCTGTTTGCCTCAGTTTCCTCATCTGTAAAATGAGCTAGAGAAGGAAATGACAAACTACTCTAGTATCTTTTGCCAAGAAAATGGCACATAGAGTCACAAAGAGTCAGATATGACTGAACGAAAACAAAAAAGCCAAACTCAGAAAGACACGGGGACCACCAATCCACACATAAGGATCCCTGCAGGCCACATATCGACTTAGTTTAAAAATGTAATATTATCTCTTTTGTTGTATTTTTATTTATTTTGTGAAATATTTCCCAACTATTTGGCCTCAGGACCACGTTACACTCTTAAAAATTATTGAGGGCCTTCCTAAAGAGTTTTTGTTTACGTGCATTGTTAATGTTTACCATATTAAAAATTAAAATATCTTAGTATTATTATGAAAATACTGTTGACCTCATGGACTAATTTTGAGAACGATTGCATTAATTAAAGCTGGGCAGAGAGAAGGCATTCCCACATGGAGAGTTCCCTGTTGCCTGATTCTTGGCATTTGGTACATACATTGGATCAGGTGGCCCTACACTGGTCTCTTCCAACTCTGAGATTCTATGAGTGGGATTACAATCATCGTCCATTTCCCGATCACTGAACTCATGGATCCTTGAGGTATTGAGATGTAGTTTCCAAAATACGTATGTGATAGATATATACAGACATAAACGTAATGTTTGTGATATTTAAATTATCACTAATTTTATAAAACTGGAAATTGTTTTCCTCGCTACACTCCTATAAGGAAGGCAGCCCATTGTCACCACTGCTGTTTTGTAGCTGAGATCCTTCAGGTTCACGAGCGACTTAACCACTAAACAACAAAACTGATGCTTGAACCCAGGTTCTTTGACTCCACATTCATTCACCGGCCCAGCTTCCCAGGTTTATTCTCATGGATTTATAATATTTTTTCCTACAGGTCTTAGAGCGTAGGTTATTTTTACCAGGAGTAAATAGTGATGACAAATGAGATGTTTAAAGGAGTTTTCCCCCCACTTTAAATATTCAGTTAGTGGCCTACATCCCCCAAAGGAAATCAGACTAATTAAAAGCTTTCAGAGGTTCAGTATCTAAGAGAAAATACATCTCTATTAAAAACTTTACATCTCATAAAACATCTTCATTCATCATAATCGAAGAAGTCATTTGGGAAGGAGACAACAGAGAAAATTATTTTATTTCTTCCCTGCCATCTTGGGCAGATTCCCTTTTGCAAAGCTATGACTCTCATCATTTAAGTAGTCAGAAAGTGTGTATGACACGTAAGAAAACAAAGTAAAATCAACTCTTTGATTGTCCTCATCCATCAAACAACTGCCATCAGCCTTCCTCTAATCACTCCCTTTTGCCCCTCATTCAGTTCAATTTCTGTCTAAGTCTGGCATATGTGTGTGTGTTTATGTATGTATGTGCATGTGTATATATACACACATATATACACATATGATATATACACATGTATACATATACACACATGTATATATACACACATATATATACATACACACACACGTGTGTGTGTGTGTGTGTGTGTGTGTATGTGTGTGTGTGTGTTGGCCTGGAAACATGATCGTAAGTAGAAAGGAAGAAATAATACTTAACGAGAATCTAATCCACTCGGGATTTTACTCACTACCATAGCAACCTCTAAAACCCAGTGAGAGAGGCAAGGGGTGGGAAAGGCAGCTTCTGGGACTGATGACAATGATCTCACATTCCAATTTTACCTTTATAGATTCCAAACACTTTCACATATGTTTAGCTTATTTGGTCCTCACTGCACCACTATGATAAAGGCAATATCATGTGAGCAATCTTGTCCACAGTCACATAACTGCTAAGTGACAGAGGTGGGCATTGAACCCCGGTCTTTTGACCATAAGGCCAGTGCTTTTTACATGTCACTGTGAAGCAATGTGGTGCCATGGAAAGAACACTGAACTTGGAGTTGCCAGACTTGAGTTTAAATTCTGTGCTCTGCTATTTACTATATATGTGACCTTGAATAAGGCCTGCTTGTACCTTAGTCCCCTCATTTGTAAAATCAGACACATCCTTCTACCACCACCCATCTCTTTTTCTCACACTAAATAAGATATGAGTGCAGGGGTTTTTTAACCCTTTTTTAATGTCATAAACCCCTTTGGCAGTCAGGAGAAGGCTATGGGCATCTTCTCAAAATAATGTTTTTAAATGCATAAAGTATATAGGATTGCAAAGGAAACCAACTGTTGTATTAAATACAGTTACTAAAATAGTAAAACAAACAAATAAGCAAATTCATAGACCCTGGCAAAGTGGATAGAGTGCTAAGTTTCCCTGACATCCACTAGCCAGGGGGATCTTGGTCAAATCATTTCATTTCTATGTAAACTCGAGTAAACTACTCAGCTCTCATTCACTAAGTCAATGGCCTAAGAACTTTACATCGTTACAAATTACGGAGGACCTCCCCCAAAGAGCTGTTGTATATGGGTTATTTATATTTACCATATCAAAAATTAAAACATGTTATTATTATGAGAAGATAGCATTGACCTCATGGACCACCCTTTGAGAACCATTGCATTACTTAAAGATGGGCAGGTGGAGAGTGTTCCCACGTGGAAAGTTCCTTCTGATCCTTGGCCTATTCAGGTGAGGGCAACAGTGAAAATGATGAGTAAAAAAACATGGTCTATTTGCTTGATGGGTCCCTATTCCCTAAGTAGCATTGAAAGGTTGTACACTGTCTCCTGAAAGAGAAAGTCAAACAGTAAGGCCATAGAAGGGTGTGATGATGATGAATACCTATGAAGGAATGGCAAGCGTAGGACCCAGACACTCTATTGGTTTGGTGGTGGGGTTTGGTGGATTTTTTAACATTGTCTGTTTGGCTTTTGCATGTTAGATCACACGAGGTAACATCTGCAAAGCTCTATGTGAACTTCTGTTCACTGTTATTAGCTGTATAAAGGCCAGCTGCCATTATTATTGTAGTTGTACTGTTATACCTCGCAGCAATGGTTCATCTCTAAGAAGTCGCAGTAGGAAATCTGAATACATAGGAGGGAGTATAGTGGATTTAAAGTCAGGGAACCTTGGTTCAATTCCCAGCCCCAGTATGAATTCCAGGCTGGCCATTTGCTGACATTGATCAAGTCGCCTAGTCTCTCTGAGCCTCGGTTGGCTCATCTGTAAAATGAAGGGCATAGGCTTTCTGGCCTCTAAGAATTCTGCTAGTTCTAAATCTATATTCCTATGATTTTCAATCCTTTAAGAAGACTGCCTCGTTGAATGGTTGGTCCCCTGTTTCTAATTACTACTGGTAGCATCAAGGAGAAATCCCATTGCCCCTCAGTTGGGGCATGGCTGAATAAATGTGGTATATGATTGTGATGGAATATGATTGTGCTATTAGACATGATGAGCAGGATGATTTCAGAAAAACCTGGAGAGACTTAAATGAACTGAAGCAGAGTGAATCGAGCAGAAGCAGGAGAACATTGTACACAGTAACAGCAACATTGTAACAATCGTCAACTGTGAATGACTTGGCTATTCTCAGCAATGCAGTGATCCTAGACAATCCTAAAGGACTCATGATAAAAAATGCTATCTACCTCCAGAAAAAGAACTGATATTGCCTTAATACAGACTGGGGCATAATATTTCTTTTTCTTCCTTCCTTCCTTCTTCCCTTTCTTTATTTTCTCCCTTCCTGTCTTCCTTTTTTCCTTCCTTTTTTTTTTCTTTTTGGCTTGAGTTTTCTTTTACAAAATGACCAATGGAAATGTGTTTTACATGATTGCACATGTTTATAAACTATATCAGATTGCTTACCATCTCAGGAGGGGGAGAGAAAGAAAGGATAGAATCTGGAACTCAAAACTTTTTTTAAAAGAATGCTAAAAAATTGTTTTTCCACGTAATTGGGAAAGACAAAATATTATTTTTAAAAAGATGAAATCCCATGCAAACTAGGTGTATGAAAGAGGTTTGCAGAAATCTTGGCAGAGTGCCTGAGTCAGATAGGCCACTGAAATGTGGAACTTACCTTACCTAAGAGTAAGAAGATACATGATCTAGCATAGAAGTGCCAAAAACATGGCCCTCAAGCTACCTGTGGCCCCCAACACTCCTGAGTGGAGCCAAAACCAGATTAAAATATAAAGGGGAAATATTTAACAAAATAAATAAAAATAGGGGCAGCTAGGTGGTGCAGTAATAGAGCATGAGCCCTGGAGTCAGGAGGACCGGAGTTCAAATCCTGCCTCAGACACTTGACACTTACTAGCTGTATGACCTTGGGCAAGTCACTTAACCCCAATTGCCTTGCTTCCCCCCCCCCAAAAAAGAAAGCAAATAAATAAAAACACAAGAAACGTAACCAGTATTACATTTTAAAACTAAGTCAATATGCTGCCTACAAGGATCATTGTGTATGGTTTGATGGTCCTTGTTTCTTTCTGAGTTTGACACCATGAATCTAGCAAGCACCAAATCATATCTAGTAGGAACCTTTAGTGATCATCTATCTCCAGCCACCCTTTTTACTGTCAAAGAAGCTGAGGCCTAGAGGGATGACGTGAACAAATAGTAATTTGTAATTACTAATTACACTAAGTAATGTAAATAATTAGTAAACATAATTACTAATGTAAATTACAATTAGTAATTACAAAGTAATAATTAGTAATAGTAATTACTAATTAATTACTAGTAATAAGTATTACTCATAATATTAGCAATAATAATTACTAGTAACATAGGTAGTAATACATAACAACGGTAGGATTCTGACCCCAATCTTCTCACTCTCTCCACTACAAGTCTAATGCACACACTGTGCTCTGGTCTATACAAACATGCCCTTTGACGGTGAAGGGGAAACGTCCATGGAGAAGGACTTTGCTTCTTCACTCATTGTGTTAGACTATTTATCCATCTTGTCCCTGGTGAGGGACCCATCATTTTATGTTTAGGAAATATGACTTTAAAGTTACAAGACTGCTTTGGAGTACATCTAAGTGAGTACCATACACTTCAAAAGAGTCCCCTTGGAAGACCTTAAATTCATTTCACTTATCAGATCCAGTATGAAAGTCACACACAATCCATTCTTATTCCTTTATGATGACACCTTCTGTTGGACCAGGAAGTCCCACTGCCCAGCTTTGATCCACCAGACTTGGCTCCCAATGACTTTTTGCCATCTGTTCAACACCATTGAAGAAAGGGATTTTCATCATTGAATAATAATTTCTTAGAGCTGAGAGAGACCTCAGAGGTCGTCTTGTCCAACAGATGCCTAAATCATGAATTCCATCTACGGCATCCTCAAAGACTGGTCATCTCCACTTCAATATCTCTATGTTTGGGGGACTCACGATGAGGTTAACTGATTTGGATTTTGATTTTAGATGGCTGTGGTTTTTAGCACTTTTTTCCCTTTATTAAAAGAAAATCTGCTTCTAAAGCTTCTGTCTGTTGCTTCTACTTCTGTGATCAGGAGCCAAGTAAACCATTCTAATCCCTGTTCCATGTGACTGTAGGAGGCTTTGAAGGCCATACAAAAGGAAGAGTCAGGTCATATTTTGGGTAATGGCAACCTCATTGGAATAAGTCCATGACTGCTAGAGTGTACTATGAAGTGTACAAAACTCATTTGGAGGTCAATGTTTCTGAACATTTGGGGGGGAAAGGGAAAAGCAATCATGCTACTTTGTCAATCCCTCCCAAAAGAGAATAAGCTTTTTTATTTGTTTTTTAAATGGTGTTATTTTTTTAATTACCTTCATTTCTAAATAAGTCCCTACCCTCTCCCTTAGCCAGTAAACCATTAATGATAATAATAGTTAGCATTTATACAGCACTTTAAGGTTTACAAAATACAAATATTATCTTATTTTATCCTTACAACAACCCTGGGAGGCAGATGCTATTATTAGTCTCCAATGAAATAAGATTTGTAGTGTCTACCACAGTGCCTAGCACATAGTAGGCACTTAATAAATGCTTGTTTTCTTTTCCCTTTTACATATGAGGAAATTGAGTCAGAGATTAAGCAACTTGTCCAGCATCACACAGCCAATGAGCGGCTGAACCTGGATTTGAATTCAGGTCTTCCTTTCAGGCCTAATACTCAAAATCCCTGATAACAAATAATATTTTAAAAAGAAGGGGGAAAACGGTTTAGCAAAACTGACTAACGCATCATCTGAGTCCAACAGTATACACAGTACTCCACATCCCAGGGCCCTCCACCTCTGCAAAGAAGAGAGGGAGGCGCATGTTTTCATCTCTTTTCTGGTGCCAAGCTTAGTCAGAATTACACAGGGTTCCGTTTCACTTTATTTTTCTTTTCTGTTTACATCGTTGGTCTCGCTGTATATATTGTTTTCCTGGTTTTGCTTATTTCATCAGTCTACAGAAGTCTGGTGAACAAGAACCATAACCATACATATTTGTTATGTTGCCGTGGAATCTATTTATAGAAGAAGGAAAAATCTGTGGAAGGGAATAAGAAAGAAAATAAGGAGTTCTCTATCCCTGATCTATATGTTCGAACCTTGGGACCTCCCATCCCGTTGAGCTCATTCCCCTCTCCTCCCTTCCAATCCCAAGGCTTGTTATTTTAGAATGAACACATGAGCACAGGAAATTTCTACTGGCCCCAAGACAAGTGTCTCATTATCCAGACCAGGGGTGGGGAACCTGCAACCTGCAGGCCACATGTAGCCTTCTAGGTCCTCAAGTGTGGCCCTTTCCCTGGGGCCTCAAGGCACACATGGCCCTCTAGGACCTCAAGTGAGACCCTTTGACTGAATAGGGCAGCACTCGAGGACCTAGAGAGCCACATGTGGCCTCAAAGCTGCAGGTTCTCCCTCCCCCCTCCCCGCCCCTGCCTCGGTCTAGACCATTTCATCTGACCATTAAATGTTTACTTGTCCAGACTCCTGACTGGTACAGAAAAGATGATCTCTGAATTCTCTCCTAACACTAAAATTCCATGCTTCTGTGAACTCAGGAAAGAAGAATAGATGAAAAGCAGAGGGAAGATTCTGGATGTTTGTTATTTGAGATTTCTTAAGACATTTCAATAAATTCATATGCTATTTGGGAAGAATGTAAAGTTCATCTAGTCCAAGACTTCTTAACCTGGGATCTACATACCCCAGGGGACCTGTAGACAGGACTCAGGAGATCTATGAACATGGATGGCAGGGGGGAGTGTGGCGGGGAGGGAATTACATCTTTATTTCAATATAATTAGTTTCCTTTCAAATCCTTTGGATTTTTTTTGAATTTTATAGTCATGCTATTTTAAGACAACTGTTTGAAGAAGAGATAGGCTTCACCAGACTGCCATGGGGGGGGACCATGACACCCCCCCTCCAAAAAAAGGGAGTTAAGAACCTTTGAGCAGGTCTAATCTTTTCATTTTCTAGAGGAGAAAACTGAAGGTCTGTAGAACTGACCTGACTAGCCAAAGGTCACCCAGCTAATGACCTGTGCCCCAACCCAGGGCTCTTGCCAACCCGTCCCTAGCAGTCCGTTTACAACAGAAACTCAGAGATTTCCACAGCACTGTGAGGTTTAGAAAGCGCTTCCCTCACTACTACCGCACAAGGTATATAGCGTATGTGTTCATTTCCTCCCATTTATAGCCATGGAAACTGAGGTGAACATGCCTGTGATCACACGGCCAGTAGTCCCCAGACTTTCAAATCCAGTGCTCTTTTCACACTACCACTCAGCCTTCATACTTAGCTTAGAGCCACGTTCTTCACACACTGGCTCTGCGTGTACACCGTGAGGAAGGGGTAAAGCTCTGGCTCCGACTTCTGCCCCATTATTGTGAGATAGAGTTCATTTTCTGGGAGAATTTTGCCTCCACTCTTCATAAATATTTTAAATGATGAATGTCTTGACCCCTGCCCCTAAGGGAAATGAAGATGAGAACTGAGGGAGTGTGGTTTCCTGAAATAGCCACTAACTGTGCCATCTCAGCCTCGTCTTCCTCCTTGCTCTGGCAGCAGCCAGGCCTAATAGCAGGATCAGGTGGGCTTTGTTCTCTCACTGAAATATTTGTTTTTCAATCACGAAAGAATAATCTCTCCGAGCCAGCTTCCCCCCTTCCTCTCTGCGCTCAACTCCCACCTCCCCACTGCTAACCAAAATTGATGCTGTCATTAAGTCTCGTCCCAGTTACTTTCAAAGCCAATGATCGATGGGTTAAGGTGTGCTCACATGCAACCAACTGAGGTTCATAGCTGAAATTATATCACCTTGTCTCTGGATAAGCATCTTTGAGATGCCAGCCCGGTTCTTAGCTTAGGCCCTGGAGAACTTCTTTTCAATTGGCTTTGAGAAAAGGAAGATTTTCTTAGGAATCTGCAATAAAATCCTATTGTCTTTTGAAATTTGAATGTGCCCAGCCCAATCACTCCCCAGTTTGGGATTTTCTTTCTCCTTTCAACTCTGTCTCCCTAACTTTAGAGTTTCATTTTTTTTTAATGCTCCTAGTTTAATTTTTTCATTTTAAAGACAAAAGAAAGACAGCATAAGATAGTTGGAAAGAAAGAATGCAGTGTTTATTAGATCACTAATCAGTTGTGTGACTTTAACTGGGTGAGTAAATCATATTACTTCTCTTTATCTCTTGTGGGTAGAATGGAAGGAGATTCCTTTAATGAGAATGGGTGGAGTGAATAAATGATTGAATGAAAAGCATTTAGTGAGTGTTTACCAAACCTGCCCAAAAGCTGTGCTAAATGTGCAAAATCCTGGGTAATATAAATAAGAAAAACAGCAGTTCCTCCCTTCAAGGAGCTCACATTCTAATAGGAAGAGACAACACACATAAGGGGCTTCCACTGTACATTAGATGGGAAGGCCCCATAGGGGGCAGTTCAAACGGAATAGGTAATGCTGCTTCTATGTTTTTCCACTGATAAAACCATTTCCATCTGATAGTGACAGCATTTGACAAAGCCTAAGGACTTCTATGCTGAGACCTTTGTTTTCCTGGCTGTCAGTAACTAGCTGCTAAGGATGCCAGGGCTGCAGTGCCTACAGAAACTATTGCCAGGTCCCATTTCAACCAGGGTTGGTTTCCTGGATGATAGATGCCAAGGCTAGGCTGGAATCAGACCAGGCAGGTGACCTGGGAGAGGGGAGGGGCACTGCTATCCCCAGCACTCTTGAATCTTGAGTTCTAGGCTATCTCTATCAGGCTCTGAAGAGAGTTGATGGTCACAGTGGTGGCAGTCATTTGGTTTGCCTGGCATATCCTATCACCTTTTTCTCCCTCATGGAGCTTTGATGCTTCAGGTAGGTGTTGCAACAATTTGGCTAGCAGCTGTTATGGGAGTGAAAGACCAAAATGAGCCCAACAACAAGAACGCTACTAGCACAGGTTGTTTTGATCTGCTTTACTAAGGAAAGTAACATTAAGGGGTTAACAATCTTATTTCAATCCAACATACAAATATCATTCACTTAGTTCAGGGGAAAAAGCCAACACCCTGAACTTCAGAGCAAATACAAGCAAATTACAAACATACGTTCTAAACAGACCAAATACAATTCATAGTTACCAAGAAAACATCTGGGTTGACTAGCCAGGAGGCTCTTACAGTGGCTGCCCAGAGTCCCACGCCAACACTCCTCCAAGAGTGAGAGACCCAAGGGAGAACACCAACCTCTAAGTTTATATATCTTGTTCAGGATCAAAGCTGAGTCACACATGCGACAAACCCACGTGACCTAAAAGAGTCACAAAAATGCGACTTAAACCCACATGGTCTAAAAGCCTCTGATGTCACAAACATGTCACTCAAATCCATGTAAACTAGGCTTTCCCTTGAGGCAAGGAGGCCATCAAGGACTCCTAATTTGATCAAGGAAACAAAGGCCAAACTGTTCAAGGGCACTTGATTGAATAAGTGTTAAAAGCCCATATTAATTACCAGTACATTGGGCTGGTATGCCTGCCCTGTGGGGTGACTATTGGTCAGCACTGGGTGGGGTTGACTGGCCTCTTCTGCATAACATTTGCTCCCTCCCCCGGATGACAGCTGATAGGGAAGCAAGGCCACAGTCTGGGTCAGGAGGGAAGAAGGGGAATGCTGAGATTCTTAGAGCTCTCAGGCTGACTGGCCCGTCATTGACAAGTTGATCAGTGGTTGGTGTTTTGGTGGGGACCGAATAGATGACTCCTAAGTGCCCTTCCTAATAAAAGAGTCTTTTTCTAAATTGAAGCCCCAAGTGACTGCTATAAGATGTCACAGAAAGCTAGTGATAGAACAGGTACTAGACTGCAGGCATGCATTTCCAAGAGAGGTGAAATAAGATGGGGAAGATGGGAAAAGAGGGAAATGCTATATATGAAGTCAGGACACCTGTGTTTGTTTCCCACCTCAGATAGTGACCTGATGTTTGCTCCTGGGCAGTTCACTTAACCTCCTAGAAACTCAGTTTCCTGAAGGATAAAACGGAAATAGTAATTTCACCCCCTATCTAGTGGGGTTGTTGCGAATAAAGTGCTTTATAAACATTGAAGTACTGTAAAAATGTAAGTTAAATTTTCCTGCCCAATGTTCTTTCTTTTATTTTCCCCTAGAAATCAACTTTTATTTTCAGTTAAATGATAGGCTGGTATGGTGTCAACAGCCATAGGAAGAAAGACCATGGGGCCTAGCCCATTTCAGTGTTTTCACTGGCTATTTCCCATACCCAGATGCCTTTCCTCATCTCTGCTTCCCTAGTTTCTTCCAAGTCTCAGCTGAGGTCCCACATTCTACAAGAAACCTGTCCTAGTTCCCCTTGAACTTAGTTCCTTCTCTCTGAGATTACCCCCAGTTTATCCTGTATCTTGTTGGTACATAGCTGTTGGTAGATTGTAAGCTCCTTGACAGCAAGGACTATCTTTTGCCTTTCTTTATATCTCCAGTGAGGAGCAGAGTACCTGGCACATAGTACATACCTATTGAATGTCTATTGACTATTAACTATGCTGTAGGCACTTAAAAAACACTAGTTGACTGACATGTATTGTTGGGTGTTACTTGACTGATATCTCTGTTCACATCTAATTATTTCTCCCCGTGATCTTTTTTGTTGTTTCATGTTTTATTAATGTGCTTTCTTTACATTGCTAACAGTTCCCATTAGCACCTGCCTTCCACAGAGAATCCTCTCTTTGTTTAAGCAAAACAAACTAATATGTGTCTTAACAGCATGTAATTTATGACATACTTCAGGGCCATTTACCTTTCTACTGAGAGGAGAGATATAACCCTTCTGGAATCAAGATTGGTCATCACACTGATATGCATTCTAGTGTCTTTGAAAGTTGCTTTTCTTTACTTTTCTGTGGTCATTTTATTGGTGTGGCTGTGTTGGCAGTGAGACATAGAATTCTATTACTTCCCGAAAACTAAAAACTGTGTCACAGAGAAGGCAATGGAAAGATGCAGGCATGGTGGGAATGGAACAGCCTACAAAATGCAACCAATGAGAAACACCGAAGAAGAGCATGAGTTTAGAACATCGTAACAGAATGATAGTGAAAAAATATGGACTACTGTAGTCACATACGGCAAGAGTGAAAGATGACGGGTGGCTACCCAGAAGGCCCCATTGGGACCCTGGCAATAACAGGAGAAATAGGAAACAGCAAAAACAGCAGATGACGAAGATGCCCCGTGGACCTTAGGTGGACCCAACCCTCTGTGTTGAACTTTGGGAAAAACATGGATGAGAGTTGCACAGGATGGGCAAGCATGATTGGGTTGCATTCTGTGTAGTTGGAAAGAACTCCCAAATTGATGGGATCACAGACCCATTTGAGTATTGTGATCACATGCATACTGTATCTTGTTTCTACTTACTTTGATCTGTATCTGTTTATAGAAGTCTTCCCAGGTTTCTCTAGTCATTACACTCATCATTTTTATACCTTATAATAAGCTGTTACATGCATGCACACAATTGTTCAGCTCTTTACCAGTATAATCACCCACTTGGTTTTCAGTCTTTTGCTGCTTCAAGAAGTAATGTTATAATTAACTTGGTATATGGGAGCTTTCCGTTTGTCTATGACCTCCTTAGAATATAAGCCCGGTTGCAGCATCACTTGGTCAAAGGGCACATGCAATTTAGTCTCTTTTCTAGCATAATTGTTTTAAATTGCTTTCCAGAACATTTGGACCAATTCATAGCTTCACTAACAGCCTGTTAATGCTCCTGAATTCCCACAGACCCTCCACCATCCAAGTTTCTTTTGACTACATCCGCATTGCCAGTATTTGATAAACCAGTGATCAGCTTTCACATTAAGTTGGAAGTTTATGAAAATCTGAGAAACTTTAACTTTGATCAGTTTAAATTCACATATCCCAGACTGCTAAGTTATTTCATGCAAAAAAAAAAAAATCCCAGCTGCAAGGAATGAAAAGCTTTTTATGTTGAAGGAAAATGCATTTATGCTCTCTCTCTCTCTCTCTCTCTCTCTCTCTTTCTCTCTCTCCCTCCCTCCCCCCCCCCAACCTGTAACCCCTGAAGAGAAATTTTTCAAGTGAATTGTGTCCTTGAGCTGACAAAAGCAGTTCTGTAAAAGTGGTTTCATTAAATTACATGTGTACTTTGACCAAGTGATGCTGCAACTGGGCTTCTATTCTAAGGAGATCACAGACAGAGGGAAAGATTCCATACACCAAATTAGTTATAACATTACTAAGATTGAAGTTAGGACTTTCCGCAGATATCTTTTGAATATCTACCATGTATATTCTAGGAGTTGGTATGGGCTTCTTCCTAATTGTATGGTTTAGCAAGCTTTGATTGCCATGATCAGACCACAATATATAGTTATTTTTCAGACCTTGTCTTGGGAGGTTTTGGGGCCCTTCATTCACCGTAAATCCTCTCTTCTTCTCTTCCAGCAATCCATGAGTTCCCCACAGATTTGTTTTCTAATAAGGAACGGCAGCACGGAGCAGTCTTGCTACATATTCTTGGAGTAAGTTAACCATTTTGTTGTTGGACTTGCTAGTATGGGAACAGAAGGGCAAGGAGAAAGGAATTTCATCCTGTCTCAGAGGGGACACAGTACAGGACAAACACCCAGCGATGGTCATTCCGAACAAGGTTTGGTGTTTAACACCTAAATTGCATTGTTCCTCCTCCCTTCTCGAAGAGGAACAATTAAATCATGGGGTGGGGGGGGCGGTGAGGCTCGGGTCTTGACTTGCTAGTGAATTAGATTTATGTAAGTCAGAGTTGTGCAGAGTCGTCAGCCTCACTGTCTTCCAGTCATCAAAGTCGAGTGTCAAGACAAAAAGTCAAGATAGCCGGCAGTGACTCAGCATGCAGTGGTAACCTTGGCCTTTCTAACTAAAGCCCAGACAAACTTCGTCTTGACCATCCAGGGCCATTAATGGAGATGTGCCTAAAAAATGAAATGTTTGTGCATGTTTTCTTTCACAGAATAACTTACAGGGAAATGTGTTTTGCGTGACTACACATGTGTAACCTATGTCAAATTGCTTGCCTTCTCAATTGGGAGGGAGGGGAGTGAGGGAGAGAATTTGGAACTCAGAATCTGAAAAAAAATGTTTTTACATGTAATTGGGAAAAAATAAACTATTAAATAAGATTTTTTTAAAATAAAATTTTACTCTCAATGGAAGGAAACGGACAAGCAAGGCAACTTTGAAAGTTGTACATTGAATTTTTATATATTTAAGAAAAAAGGAAGCTCTACAAAAAAGAGATAGACAATCTGACATACAATCCACTTTTTCTCACCTGCTTGATTATGAAATATTCATTTTATTTGGGAGTTGTTAAATTAAGATTTTTTGAATCCTAAGCTAGCCAAAATTGTTTCAGTAGGATAATAGCATTACAGCTGGAAGGGACCTTGGTCTGGCAAGAACATGAACATAATGTGTTCTAAAGTTGAACCAGAAGGTTTGGAGATCAGCCATTCTTTTTGCTCCAGCTACATTTATGAAGATAATCAGGAGTTAATTATATTTGTGTATACTGTTTGTCTGCTTCAGAGGAATCATATATCCAGTGGGAAGGGCGCTGAACTTGGCATTGAGAGATGAGTTCAAGGTCCAGCACAGTTAAGCCTATTACTGTGGGCTCACTCTGAGCCTACCATAAGCCTATCACTCTGAGACTCAGTTTCCTCATCCGTAAAACGAGGATGATAATTATCCTTTCATTAACTTCCTCAAGTAATGTAAATTGCAGTTCCCAGTCTCCCTGAAATGCTATGATCTATATCCGAACCCTCTGTGTTCTATATTCTAACATTCCGTAGCCTAGAGTTCCTTCCAGCTCTAACATTGTGATTCTTTTATTGCTTTGAGGTGTTTTTTCCTTAGACCAAAGTGTATGTGCCCCCAGTGACCTCAAGAAATCCACAACAACATTTTGGTTTTGGGTGTCAAAAACCAGTCATTCTGATCCTTTTTTGAGGATTAAATGTTGCTCCTAAAGTGAAATGCAGATTTTCTTTCCTAGCCTAGGATTTGAGTACACATTGGAAAAATACTTAGGCCACAGTCCTATTCCTGAAAAGGTGCCAAGTAGGCTGGATTTTTGTAAATTAAACCATCTTTTAGGTATACACAGAGTTCGCTATTTAAAAGGACCCTGTGATGAATCAATCCCTCTTGTGACATGAGTGTATCAGTTCATTTGTCACCAATCTATCTATAAATTGTATGACTCTTTTTCTTCATTTTCTTAAAGTGAATTACACACAATGAATTTGAGCCTTCATATACAGAGGAAGCTGGAGGAGTGTGTGTTGGAGGTGGGGAGGAAAGCAGTGAATTTGGGGTCAAAGACTTAGAAGCTAGTCCTGACTCTGCTACCGCCTGGCTGCATGACTTTGAGTAGGTCGCTATACTCCTGTGGGCCTCAGTTTCTCCATCAGTAAAATGAATTACTCAACCTACACGTCTGTCTCTAAGAGGATCCATTTACCTTGGATGTTCTGTGGTTCTAAGATCTTCTGTCCACTCCCAGTGACTTTCTGCAGCCCTGTCAGGCTTTAAGAAAATGAATGGAGGGTTTCTGAGAGGAATTTTCTATTGGGAAGGGAGATACTAAGTGGTTGATGATGGGAAAGTGAGCAGAAAGGGCAGATGTCTTATGTACCAATTGTTAGACCAGAACTAAACGGCATCAGAGTCTTCAGTGCATAAGAGTAATAGTTTGTGAAATTACAACTAAAAGGATAAAATAATGAAAATTGATGCTTTCCTGTGAAATCTATTCTGATTTCTTTTTGAGAGGCCTATCAATTAATTAGGGCAGGTAGGCCTGGAGTCCAGAAAACTTGAGTTCAAATCCAGCCTCAAAAACTATCTGCTTGACCCTGGACAAGTCACTAAACCCTGTTTGCCTCAGTTTCCTCATCTGTAAAATGAGCTGGAGAAGGAAATGACAAACCCCTCCAGCATCTTTGCCAAGAAAGCATCAAATGGGGTCATGAAGAGTCTGAAATGACTGAACAGCAAGGTCAATTAATTATCTAATTGAGCTATATTTCTGTTTTCAAATGGTCTAAGATCTGCTCATTGCACACCTTTCCACACTGCACCTTAACCTGGGTTCATTGCTCTGGGATATCAGTGGGTGATTTCTGTATTGCTCAGGAAGGTCCAATGAACAAGGAAAAGATTCGCTATCTCCTTTTAAAGCTTCAGTTTTGTGCTAGGGGAAGTGGTGGTTTGTGGTCAAAAGTATAGTTGAAGACCATAAAATCGACTTTCTCCCTGGCACTAAAATTTCTGATTCTGTCTTCTCCTACCAGCAAGATTGTCACATCCTCTCTGTGTAGAAAGGAAAGCCCTATAGGGCCCAAGGGTTTCTAAGAAAGGATGATTGAAGAGCCATGGAACCAATTTCACAAGCCGGGAAGACAGCATTAGACTGTTGGATGTGATGTCAGAGGCCATGAGTTCCAATCCTACTTCTGATGATTCCTTACCTAATGTGACCTTGGGCAAAGCATTCCCTAGGATTCAGGTTTCTCATCTGTAAAATAAGGGGTTTGGAATATATGCTTCTGAAATTTCCTGTTAGTTCTAAGCAACGGTTCTGTGTGTACGAAAGAGAGTAGACAGGAACCTTCTGCTTTGCATGGGTGCTTCCCCCAAGGATTTCCCTAGGCTAAGACCATTAAGCCGAAGTTAATTGTACTGCCTCTGAGACACAGCATTCAAGGAATCTAGACAACGGGAAAGCTGCTGATAGACTTTTTAACTGAACCCACCTACGTTTGGTAGTGAAAAAGTATCTAGTGTGAGCAAAGGGAGTGAAAACAGCCGCGTTTTAAGTGCTGAGGGCGTTGAATATAGAGCCAGAACATATGAGTTTGAAACCTGTGCTATTTGACATCTGTGTGACTTTAGGTGAGGTGCTTCACCTCTGGGCCTCTCCCTCTCTCCTTTGTAAAATGAGGAAGCTTTCCAGAAGTTCCTCAAGGTCCCTTTCAGCTCTGACTCCTGTGAGGGCTGAGGAGAGGCCCAGGAGAGAGCGGTGGCACTGTCCTCGACCGTTCCCCACCTCATGTCAATGGGTGGGATTCTTCAGAGACATCTGTCCGTTTGGAGCTGAAACTTAAACCTCCAACATAGGCGTGCACACTCAATGTGCACCAGTACTGGAGTTACAAACGATGAGGAAAGCCATGGTCACATCCTTCCTTGAGTTATATATGTCTTTCAAAATTGTGCCAGCTGAGTTTACTACTACACGCTGATTCCTGAAATTATAGAAATCTGAGAGTTGGAAAGCACAGGTGAGCTGGTAAATATTTAACAATCAGCCCTTCCTCTCCCTCTTCCAGGAAAAACAAAACCCCACAGGACACACCTTTAAGTTTAGTCTGTATTATTTGTATTTTCTCTATCACTTTCTGAAGTCTAGACAATCCACAAAACAATAAATGAAGCCCTGATTTGAAGCATTTGCTGGTTTCTGAGGTAGAAATGAAATGCCTGCCCTGAAAAGTTAACAATCAGCCTGGCCAGTTCCAAGAGGTCATCCGATCCAGCCCATATAACGCTCACCTGCCTTGTGCTTCAGAACCACCAGAAATGTAGAGCTCGTTACCTCTAAGGTATCCTGTTCTTCTTGGCAACACATCTCTTGATTATTAGGAAGACGAGGCTGATTTTCTGCCCCCTTGTAATTTCTACCTATTATTTCCTGTTCTTCTATTTTGGGAAGTGATGTGGGTCCAGTGGAAGAAGTATTAGATTTTGAGTCAAAATCTGTTGTTCAGTCGTGTCTGACTCTTCATGACCCCATCTGGGGTTTTCTTGGCAAAGATGCTGGAGTGGTTTGCCATTTCCTTCTCCAGCTCATTTTACAGATGAGGAAACTGAGGCAAACAGGGTTAAATGACTTGCCCAGGGTCACACAGCTAGCAAGGGTCTGAGGCTGGATTTGAACTAAGGAAAATGATGTGAACTCAAGTCTCGACTCCAGGCCTGGTGCTCTAACAACTGAGCCACCTGGCTGTCCTGACTGCCCTTTGGGTGATTGACATTATAACGCTGTATTGAGGAGCCAGACTCTGATGACAGCAACAGCTGGCATGAGCATTCATAGGAGCAAACGGTCATAGAAAACTTGATCTTTAATCCAGGGGTTCTTAATCTTGGGTCCGTGGAGTTCCGCAGAGATTTCATGGGGTCATGAACTTGGATGGGGAAAAACGCATGTTTATTTTCATTAACCTTTGTAATCTTATCCGATTTTATGCATTTCAATGCATTTTTCTGAGAAGGGGTCCATAGGTTTCACCTATGGGTGAAACCAAGGGATCTGTGATGCAAAAGATGAACCCCTACTTTTAAAGATGGGTAAACCACAGCCCAGAGAGTAGTCCCTTGCTGTTCAAGGTCACGTAGCTAATTAACGTCAGAGCTGGAATGAGAACCCAGGGTCTCCTGGCTCCTGAGTTTGTACTTTTTCCTGCTGTACCCCCACTACATCCAATTTACATGTCTCCACATATTTTAAACAAGAGAAAAAACCCAATGTCACTTCAAAAAAATATTAGCTCAAGGTTGACTCTTGGAAACCCTAGGACTGAGCTCCAAAGTCTGGAGTTTTTTGGTGACCTGGGAAAACAATACCCTCACTGAGTGCATGAGAAAGGGGGCAAATCAGAATTATGGAGTCTATTTTTTAATTGACCAAAGCTTTTATTACTCCCCTAAACATTTTCTTCCTGGCCCCATAAAGGCTGGTCTCAGATCTTGCTTTTACCAGTCGGATTGCTGGAGTAGATGTTTCCTCCTCAAAGGATAGGGAACTTATGATCTCCTGTGAGAGGAAGCTATTCTCTTCCGACAGTCGAGGATTTTTGCATCAAAAGGTTCTGTCCTAAGGGGTAAGGAAGAAAGTACTCAGAATTAGAGTTCAAATGATTTTAGATATAGCTGTGGTTGAGTCGATTCAATAAACATTGATTAAATTCCTTTTATAAGCAAGTTAGGCGCTGGTGAAACAAGGACAGATTCCCCTCCTCCCCCTTCCTTCCATGTTCAGTCAGATCAGTTTCCCCAAGACACCGAAGAGCTCCTACACTTGGAAGAGACAATATTATATCCCTACCACCATGGACAGGACAATTTTGTCATCAGTGAAAAGGGTTACTCTGTCAGTCAACAAGCATTCTTTGTGGGGTTTTCTTGGCAAAGATGCTGGAATGGTTTGTCATTTCCTTCTCCAGCTCATTTTACAGATGAAGAAACTGAGGAAAACAGGGTTAAGTGACTTGACCAGGGTCACACAGCTAGTAAGTGTCTGAGGCCAGATTGGAACTAAGGAAAATGAGTCTTCCTTTGCTCCAGGTCTGGCACTCTGTCCATTGCACCACCTAGCTGCCCTACAACCACCACCACCATGGACAAGACTGGGGGTTGAGAACCTGTGGCCTCAAGACCACATGTGGCCCTCTAGGTCCTCAAGTGCTGAATCCAAACTTCCCAGAACAAATCCCCTTCATAAAAGGATTTGTTCTGTAAAACTTGGATTCAGTCAAAAGGCTGTACCCAAGGACCCAGAAGGCCACATGTGGCCTCGAGGCTGCAGATTTCCCACTCCTGGACTAGACAATTTCATCGTCAGTAAAATGGGTCAGTCTGTCAATCAACAAACATTTAAGCCATTAAGGGGCTCTCTTTCCAATGAGGGAAACAACATTCCCACAGTTATGTACAAACAGGATCCATATGGAGTTGATTAGAGGCAGTCTCATTGGGAAGGCACTAACACTGGGGATCTAGGAAAGCCCTCCTGCAGAAGATAGAATTTGAGCCTGATTCTTGGATACTTGTACTTCTTTCCTCATGGGATTTTTGGGAGGAAAGACATTTTCAAACCTTCAAGCACTGCACAAATCGGAGATGATAATGATGATGATGATGTCAGTTAAACCCCTTTCAAGTGCCACTTAATTTTAACCCACTCTTAAAATGTGTGGGAACCTTTTGGAAGGAGAGAGCACCTTGAAGAGGAATAATCACTGGATTGAGGGTCAGGAGACCCGAGTTATAGGGCCATCTCTGCCACTTAGCTGTGTGCCCTAAAGTATCCCTTTTCCTTTCAACCTCAATTTTCAACTGTGCTTAAAAAAAAGGGATTGAGAGGATCCCAAAGGCCCCCTCCCCTCTAACAGGCTGTAATTCCTATCTGTATTATAAGCCATTTTCTTGTTCACCTTCCGCTTAGCTTCTGTCCCTAGTTCCTCGGACATTAACTAACTAGCCACATGTTGTCAGTACATGAGTGACCAGGTGATTTCCCTCCTGCTTTTGTTTTTCAGGCCCTTTATATGTTCTATGCCTTGGCTATTGTGTGTGATGACTTCTTTGTTCCATCATTGGAAAAAATCTGTGAGGTAGGTGAAAAGACATTTTGAGTAGTTTGGTGAAATAATTTAAGGGGGAGGGAGTCAGGGAGATAGAGGATTTTAGATGAAAAAACAGAGAAAATCATGACTCAAAATATTTCACGTTCGTATTGTCCAATGGCAATAGACTCTTCTACATAATACTCTTGTGTCATCTGTTCTGGATGGAATTCCTCAGCCTAGAGCTCAGTGTGGTATCTTAGAATGTATTTTTTTTTTCAAATTTTGAAGAATGGCTAGAAATTTAGTAGATTAAGTGGGGTTTGGGGGAGAAAGAGAAGGCAGGATTTCCTCATTCCTAGAATTCCTAGAATTAGGAAACAGCATGAACAAAGACATGGAGGGAGGCAGAGCACAGGGTATGTATGAGAAATAGCAAGTTGCCCCTGGATGGTTGGAACATAGGGTACGTGGAAGGAAATAGCATACAATAAGCTAGAAAGATAGAAAAACACAGTATTAGAAAGAGTCTTGAATGTCACGCTAAGAAGTTTAAACTTTACTCGAGAGGCAGTAGAAAGACATTGAAGGACTTTGAGCTATACATGTGATATGTGTGCAGTGCATTTGCACTTCTACTCATAAGAAAGATTACTCTGGCAGGGGAGGAAGGATGCTACCATTGCCTAGACCCCAAATGGTCTCTGCACACCACTAGACCAGCAGAGTGGACACCGATTACAGGTTGCTCCATCTGGACCAGGGGTGGAGAACCTGAGGCCCCTAGGTCCTCAAGTGCGGCCCTTTTTTTATTCAAAAGGCCACACCCAAGGACCTAGAAGGCCACACATGGCCTCAAAACTGCAGGTACTTCACCCCTGAAATAGACTGAAAAATTCCATCCAGTTCTTATAAGAATAGACATTCAAGCGGTAAGACCTCTACGAACTGATGCAAAGTGAAGCAAGAAGAACCAGGAGACCATTGTGCACAGTGACAGCAGTGATGTAATGATAATCAACTGCAAAAGACTTGGCTATTATGATCAATACAATGTTCCAAGATAATCCCAAAAGACTCTTGATGGAAAAATGCTATCCACCTCCAAAGAGAGAACCGATGAACTTGGAGCACAATTTGAAGTATAACTTTGTAGCTTTATTTTTCTTTTTGCTTTGTTTGGCAATGTGGCTGATATGAAAATATGTTTGACATGATTTCACATGCATAATTGATATCATATTGCTTGCCTTCTCAGTGGATGGGGGAGGGTGGGAGAGAGGGAGAAAATCTGGAACTTAAAATTTGAAAAGAATATTAAAAATAAAGAAAGAATGTAATTGGGAAATATTTGACAAAACAAATAAAATGGAAAGCAAAAAAAAAAGAACAGGTATTCAACAGGATGGGAAGGTGTCTTGATAAATGGATCATAATGTTGGTTTGCCCTAGCCCAGTAAGCCTTCTGGTAAACCCGTTCAGTCTCTAGATAGACAGACAGATAGATAGATAGATAGATAGATAGATAGATAGATAGATAGATAGATAGATGTGTGTGTATGTATCTGTATATGTGTATATATACATATTTGTATATTAATACATATACACATACATGCACATACATTTACATATATGTATATACACATATTCAAGACTTGTCTTTTTAAACTGATAGGGGGTAGTAAGCAATTTCAAAGGCAAGGTGTGTTATAATGAGAGCTGATACTCTGTTATAATGTTGAAAGCACACTGGGCCAGGAGTCAGGAGGCATGGGTTCTAATATTGACCATGTTGCTAACTTGCTGTGTGACCTTGGACACAAGTCATTTCCTCTCTTTGGGGTCTAGTTTCCTCTTCAGTAAAATAAAGGGATCAGCTGAAATGATTTCTAAGATCTCTCCCAGCTGCCAGTTTCTATGCTGCTGGCCTAAGCATTTACCTTAGGCCTCTGGAACCTCTAATGCCGATGCGTTCTGGGCCTTCAGCTGACCCCAGGGCCCAAGGGAGATGGTCAGTTGAATTTCCTTCCTCCCTGGGCAGCTAATGTCCTGTGCTTTCCTGTGCTGTTTCTGAATGTCTCATCACAGGATGTGTCAGTCCCCTGGAAGTCCATGACACAGCTTACTGACCTTATGGGCATATTTGTTTCAGAAACTACACCTGAGTGAAGATGTTGCTGGAGCCACATTTATGGCTGCGGGAAGCTCTACGCCAGAGCTCTTTACTTCTGTCATAGGTAAGAAACCCATCCTCCCCAGGGTTACTGCCTCCAGCGATGTAGGTGTGAGGCCTGGGTCTGCATCTGAGACCCAGCCCCCCTCAACCTCAGTTTCTTCATCTGAAAAATAGAGCTGATGCTGCTTTCCCTGCCTACAAAAGTGCTCTGCAATCCTTAAGGTGCTGTAGAAATGTGAGCTGTTGTTATAGATAGCAGTCTGTGTGTGGTACTGCAGTAGACTAAAGGAAGGGGGTGGTGGGAAGCTAATGTAGTGGAAAGAATGCTGGCCTTGGGGTAAAAAGATTTGGGTTCCAGTCCTGGCCCTGGCATTCCCTGGCTATGTCACCTTCAGGAGGTGATGATGATGATGGTGATGATGATGGTGATGATGATGATGGTGATGATGATGGTGATGATGATGATGCTGATGGTGATGATGATGATGATGGTGGTGATGATGGTGATGGTGGTGATGATGGTGGTGATGATAATGATGATGGTGATGATGATGATGATGGTGATGATGGTGGTGATGATGATGATGATGGTGGTGATGATGATGATGATGGTGATGATGATGATGATGATGATGGTGGTGATGGTGGTGATGATGGTGGTGATGATGATGATGGTGATGGTGATGATGATGATGGTGGTGGTGATGATGGTGATGATGGTGATGATGATGATGATGATGATGATGGTGATGGTGATGATGATGGTGGTGATGATGATGATGGTGGTGGTGATGATGATGATGGTGGTGATGGTGGTGATGATGATGGTGATGGTGATGATGGTGGTGATGATGGTGATGATGATGATGGTGGTGATGATGGTGATGATGATGAGGGTGATGATGATGGTGGTGGTGATGATGATGATGGTGGTGATGGTGGTGATGATGATAATGATGATGGTGATGATGATGATGATGGTGGTGGTGATGGTGATGATGACAATGATGATGGCGGTGATGGTGATGATGGTGGGGATGGTGATGATGGTGATGGTGATGGTGATGCTGATGCTGATGATGATGATAATTGCTAATATTAACATAATATTTACTACGTGCCAGGCAATTTGTAAAGGTTATCTCCTTAGATCTCTACCACAACTCTGAGAGCTAGATACTCTTATCTCCATTTTACAGATGGGCAAACAGGGTTTTAAGCGACTTGCCCAGAGTCCCATAGTAAGTACCTGAGGCCATATTTGAACTCAGTTCTCCCTAACTCCAGGCTGGGCTCTCTAACCCTTGTGGCTGTCCAATGAGTAAGTCTCCTTTAACTTCTCAAGATTCACAGTTTCCTCTTCCATATAGTGGGACTAGTAAGGCCTGCCCTGCCTACCTCAGTGATTTATTATAAGGATTGAATTAGATAATGCATAACAAGTGATTGATAACCACAAAGTGCTTTATGAGCTTAAGATGTTATCACAGGATCTCTGCCTTTGGAACAGAAGGTCTTAACTTGCAATCCACTGACTCCTCAAGGAGTCCACAGATAGATTTTAGGAGTTTCATGAAGCTGTATGGAAGGAAAAAAATTACCTTTTTGTTTTCAATAACCTATGGTTTTCTTTGTAATCCTTTGTATTTAACGTTTGAAACATTATCCTCAGAAGGGGTCAGTAGGCTTCACCAGAATACCAAAGAGATCCATGACACAAAAAAAGTTAAGAACTCCTGCTCTGGAGCATCTTCTAAAATGTAACAGACTCTTGTCCCTCTGGAGCAGCTGAAGCACAGGCCTCTCTTTTTTGACAGAAGGGTGAGCTCTGTGACCTGTTAAGTCCAACCTATTCATGCTTCTTTTCCTAATTCTGCCCCTCATTCAAAGTCTCAGACATTTACCACCTCCAACTCAGTTTTCTCATCTACAAAAATGAGGTGAAATGGCAAACCTGATTACAACCTCATAAGAATAGTGTGGTGGCAGATAAGGATAGCCTCCTATATTCATAGTCTTCTTTGGAGGCAGCTGATGGTGTATTGGGTGTAACATTGGGGCTGGAGTCAGGAAGACCTGAGTTCAAATCCAGCCTCAGATACTTACTAGTTGTGTGACCTTGAACAAGCCATTTAACCTCTGGCCCAGTTTTTCCCCTATAAAATGGGGCTGATGATAACATCGACCTCCTAGAGTTGCTGTGTGGATCCAATGAGATAATGCTTGTAAGGTGCTTAGCACAGTACCTGCCACATAGCAGGTACTATCTAAATGCTAGTGATCACAGTGATTTTGTATACCTTACCTTGGGTCATTGTTAAGAAGAGTGCTTTATAAGGAGATTGATAAAGAAAACATGGCAGCACAGTAGATGGTTTAGTGGGATAACAGATGGACAGCCCACATTCTTCCTTGGCACCCACACAATGTCAAGAGAACTGGAGGGGGACCCCCCACCAAATGCATTGGATGGACTCCTTGTGGCAAACTTAAGGAAGGATGTGGATGAGAACTGAGCGGGATGGGTAGGCATAGATGGTTCATGATCTGCACTATTAGAGGGAATCCTTACTTTGATTATAAATCCTTTGGAGTACTCAGACTGGAATAAAGGAGGATCTCATCATAAAGCTGTCGAAAACCAATGCTACGGGTTTCCTATGTCATGGTAAGGGATGCAACTCATCATGGCTTGGACTGATAATAATAGCTACAGGCAACTGGGTGGTTCATTGGGTAGAGTGCTGGGCCTGGAATCAGGAAGATTCATCTTCCCGAGTTCAAATCCAGCCTCAGACACTTACTGGCTGTGTGACACTTAACCCTGTTTGCCTCAGTTTCCTTGTCTATAAAATGAGCTGGAGAAGGAAATGGCAAACCACTCCAGTATCTTTGCCAAGAAAACCCCAAATGGGAGCATGAAGAGTCAGACACAACTGAAAACGACTCAAAACAAACATCAAAATAATAGCTAATATTTCTATAGCACTTAGTATGCGCCAGGGACTGTGCTAAGTGCCTTACAATTACTATCTCATTTAATTCTCACAGCAACCCCAGCAGGTGGGTGCTATTACTGTCTACATGTTACAGAGGATGAAACAAAGGGACTTTACATTTGTCAGTATGCTCGATTCTGGCCTTGAGCATAGCCTGATCTGTGTGCTAGGGGTTACCACCCACACATCCTAAGTTATGACTCCACAAGTTATGACATCATACACTATGGTTCCCACACTCTCCAGATTCCATGTCTTTGCTCATACTGTTGTTCTCCACGCACGGAGTGTCCTCCCTCCCCCTCTTTTCCAGTGGAATCCCCTTCTGTTCTTTGTACGTCTTCTTTCATGAAGCCTCCCTTACTTAATCCTCACTCTCAATAATTATATTTCTCCTCCCCCCAATTTAATTTAGTACTTAGTTTTATAACTTTACAATACAGTTAGCATGTAATAATATATCTTACAGCTGCCACTGGTCTGATTCATGAAGTTCCATGGGAGAAGGAACCACATCTTTCCTTAATATTGTATTTTTCCCCAATACCTGGCACATGCTCTACTGTGATTAGCTATTTCGTAAATATTTATTGAATGAATAAAGGAACATTGTGCTGAATGCCAGGAGAAAATTAAAAGTGAATGAGAACAAGTACCAACCCTCAAGGAGCGTACAATTCCTGGCTTTGCCAGAATAATTGATGGGCCAGATCCATTCTCATTGGATACTTTGAGAGGACTAATAAATTTGTTCTAGGCCCTTAAAAAATTTACCGGCTATCTATGCCCTTAGTAAATAATTTTCTGAATGGTTGTCTAGTCTAGAATTTTTCCTATAACGTATCCTATAAAGTCACCAGATTTTTAAGTACTAGAGAAATACTTATGAGGTACAAATTGATTTTTATACTTAGATCTCTAAAATGTCTATTGCACACTCTTGTCATAAGAAATTGAACCTCCTGGATGTTAGGGTCTTGACCAGCAAGTTGCCCTATCTCAGTACACAATGATGAGGCAGGAGCCAAGATGGATATAACTCCAATTTATTGGCAGACATTATCCAGTTTTATAGGGTTTTACACTACGTAAGCAGAAGCAGGTGTTCAAGGGGTAAGGGGATGAGAGCATGGGAAAATCGATATCTGGTGGGAAGAATCTGGATTATTGTAAACTATGTTGCCTACAAGCGTATGGGAAAACTAGGGCTGTGGTAAGGTGGTTTCCATAGGAGTATGGGAACAGAAGGGGAGTGCTATTCTACAGTAACAGGGAAGGCTGGGAACAGGAGGGGAGTGCTGTTTCTACAGTATCTAAAGAGGCATGGGAAGGCTTGGGCAGGATACAAACTGGTATCACTACTGTATGAGCTATGTGAGGCACGGGGCAGGATGCCCTTGTAAAGTATCCAAGAAGTTCCCATTAATTAAAGTGTGTTTGTGTTAGGCACTGGTTCAAGAGCATTCGGTAATGGTCAACTGGATTCCTCCTACTGGGCTTGTGAGTGAATGGACTCTGCCTGCATGAGAAAGAATGGCTATCAGAGCAAGAGGGGGGTGCTGTTAAGGGGGGCTGTTAGGGACAGAAGTCTTTCCTCCAGGCGCCTACTGTTCCAACTCCTACTAAGCCTGTCTGGTTTTACCCAGGAAACAGGCCAAGCACTAGGGTCCGAGCAGCCCCGGGGTCGGCACTAGCTCCCTACACTGGAGCTGCTAGATGGCTTGATGGATAAAGCTCTGAAATCAGAAGGAGCTCAATTCAAATCCTGGCCTCAGACACTTACTAGCTATGTGACCCTGAACAAGTCACTTAACCTGGATCACCCTCCAAAAAAAGAAAAAGAAATTCTTCCTCCCTCTACATGTTCCCTATCCTTCTCCCTTGCTTGCTGTGTTTCATTGAGAAACATGCAATAAATAATTCTGGGTTTGGTAAAAACACAAAGCAGCCAGACAAATCAAAACAAATTCAGAAAAAGCAAAGATAACAGAAAGAACATCTGATTTGGAGTCAGATAACCCGGGTTCAAGTTCTGACTCCATCACTCACTAACTTGTGACAAACAAATCGTTTTCTCTCCCTGGGGCTCAGATTCTTTCTGAAACGGAGGAATCGGATATGATTGTCTCTAAGGTCCTTTTGAGCTCTGATCTTCTTTGTTCGAAAGTCCCTTCTGCTCTAGTGTTCTATAATCCCGTATCATCACTGCCCCTTCTTCGCTGTTTTGAATAAACATTGCTCATCCATTGGACACAAGAGATTCTCAGCCCATGCCACTGCCCGATGGAAACTGACAACGCACAGCCTAGTTACAAGGGTGATGGAGAAAACACATGCGTTCCCACAACCCCCAGCACATAGAGGGCGGTGCAGGTGGCTCATCTCTCTCTGCCTTTCTCTTTTTTTCAGGTGTATTCATCACACATGGAGATGTAGGGGTTGGCACTATCGTTGGTTCTGCTGTTTTCAACATTTTATGTATAATTGGAGTCTGTGGATTGTTTGCGGGACAGGTCAGTGACTGTCCACACATCCTATTGTTCACAGTCTGCATTTCATTAGGATTAGTTTATGGGACCTTTAACCTTTGAGCTAAGCGTGCTATATCGGAAAGAAAATATATTGAGAGTACAGAGACTTGGGGCAGCTAGCTGGCACAATGGATAGAGCCTGGAGTCTGAAGGATTCATTTTCCTGAGTTCAAATCTGGCCTCAGACACTCACTAGCTGTGTGACCTGGGCAAGTCACTTGACTCTGTTTGCCTCAGTTTCCTCATCTGTAAAATGAGCTGAAGAAGAAATGGCAAAACACTACAATATCTTTGCCAAGAAAATCCCAAATGGAGTCACAAACTGAACAACAATAGAGACTTGAATTCTAGACCAGGTTTTTCTACAAACTAACTGTGTGAATATTTGTGTAAGTTTTTCATTTCTCTAGACTTCAGCTTCCTTGATCTGCAAAAAGTAGAGGAGTGGGGTGGGGGGGGATGCCTTGAATGGATGACCTCTAAAGTCCTTTCCAGTTTTAATATTCTAGAGTTCTTTCCTTCAGATCTTCCTAAAAAAGAGACTTCTCTCTTTGTTCAGATCCTTGTCCATTTTTTAAAGCTAATTTTTAAAAATCTATGATTTCCCTGGTGTGGACATTCTCTCCACTAATGTATATCACAAATATCACCGTATCTTAATAGACAATTTCATGAATTTCTACGGCCAAAAAAAAATTGTCTATAACTCAAGCAACTACTTCAGTACTTAGACTCCCGTGACTATCAAAATCTCCTGGGTATGCAGTGAGGATGTTATTGGGATCCATCAATGGGCTGGAGGGAATTGCACAAAGTTTATTTACTCTTCCTTCAGGGAATCCTCATATATCACAGTTCAACTTTTCTCATGGCCGACATCTGAATATATTCCAACTTGTCAATGCCCTTCCTAAAACATGGTCTTCCAAAGTGAACACAGAAATCCATTTGCAATCTAGTCAAGATAGGACACAGTGGAACTTTCACTCTGGATGCTATAATTCTGTTAATACAGCTTAACATCACATTTGCTCTTTTGCCTTCTGACTCATATTGAGCTTACAGTCTCCTAAAACAGGTCTTTTTCACATGAACTCCTTTCTAGCTATGACTCCCACACTCAGTACTCATACAGTTGATTTTTTGAACCCAAGTATAGGACTTTACATTTAACCCTATTAAATCCTGTTATGTTAGCCTCCTCTAACAAAGAAACTATATCGTATTGTATCATCCCATCCTTGTCCTCCTAAGTAGTATCTATGTAAGCAATAACTACTGTTTATAGCAGTCCAGGGATGAATAGTTTATTTTGAATTGCTTTGGGATATATTTCCCTCCACTCATTCCTGCCCGATAGGATCCCAGATTGTGCTCACTCCTAATTACCCAGCTCTTTGTAGCGCATCAGAGTCATTAAGAAAGATACAGAAAATAGACTTACAAAACAGGGTTGTCCTCATTCGTTCATTCAACAAACCTTTGAACATCTACTATCCTGTCCCAGTTCAGTTAAATTCAATAAGCATTTTCTAAATGCTTACATGATGAGTTCTATGCCTTAGAAAATAGGGTCCTTTCTACTCTGAATTTAAAGGGATTGAGATGATCTGGAGACATGTCCTGTCTCTGCCACTTACTAGCTATGTGACTCTTGGATGAGTCATTTACCCTCCCTCAATACCAATTCCCTCCATCCTAAAATGAAGGTAATGACATTTATACTACTAACCTCACAGAGTTGCTGGGCAATGAAATGGTGTAAATGAAGTGATTTGTAACTGCAAAACAGTATAGAAATGCAAGTTATCATTATGGTTATTCTAGAACAATCTATTCAGTGAACCTATGAGAGGGGAAGAGACCAGAGTAACACTCAGGTGCTGCACATGACACATTGTTGAGATGGCAAACACTTGGGGCTGGGAACACGCTTATCCCCGGAGCAATCTGCTTACTCTCCAGAGCTTGGGATTTCAATACTTAAAGAAATAGATGGCTTTTGTGGAAAACCACTTATGAATATTACTCGGTTTCACTTCATTCCCCAAATAAAATAAAGAGAAAAGGCACGCTTTGAAGACTAGTAGCTAAGCTCATTTTGCTCTTGTGAGAGGCAGGACTAAAATGGTATCTGTGAGACATGTGGCTTCCCCCCTGAATACTGGACCGGTTCTAATTATGTAAATAAAAACCTTTTCATGCATCCTCTCCTGTCCCCCTACTAAACAAGGGACTGTGGAGTAGCTAACATCTCCTCATTTTCCAGGTGGTCCATCTGACGTGGTGGGCAGTGTTCAGGGATTCTGTATACTACACCCTGTCTGTCGTCGTCCTCATTGCGGTGAGTTTCTCTCTCTCTATTCTAAGCTTTGGTTTCACCAGTGGCCTAAGTTAACAGGCTTTGATGGGATTTATTTACCTTAATATTTGAAGGGCAGGTGGTTTCATTGTCAAGAGTTCTCCCTTCACTAATGAGGAGAACAGTTCTTCTTCTTGCTTAGTAGATGGTTTTTGAGATTGGCTATGATCCAAAAATCTATTATCCTATGTCTGTACTCTACATATTTACCAGTGATATTTCTCAGATGATTGAGAGGCCTTCCAGATCTTGTGTGCCTTTGGCATAACCTTTAAGAATCCAAGATCTCCTCCCTATCATGATGAGACATTGCAGAAGGACTTCAGCAGAACCTAGGAAACATAAAGTAAGAAAGAAAAATTGGGCATTCCACCAATCACAGTTACATTTTATACGTGTCAGTGACCACTGACAACCTTCTCCATTAGAAGAAATAACGTTTTCCATATTCAGGGGTCATTGTCCAGCCACATCAGCCATCCAAAACACAATGGAAAACCTAGCAGGAAGCAAACAACAAAAAATAGTCATCTTCCAAGGAACAAAAAGAGATGTCAAAAAGTTCACATACTCTTCTCATAGATTACCCCTCACCTGGAGTTTATTGACTCTTACTTTACAGATGATTCTCTCAGAATGTTATTCCATTTCCGTAAGCAGATTAGAAAAACTAGAGGGACTATAAGAGGCAGGAAGAAGTAATAGAGGAGGTTGAAAAATTATAAAAAGCAGGCATAACTCAAAAATCACAGACACTTGGAACCACTTATTGGAAGAGCATACAGCCCAAAACCACAGTGGTCCCTGAGGGCATCGCTAGATTACAGCATCGTGTGATTGATGTCCTAATGGTAGTCCTGAGTGATAATCATCAAAAATAATTGAATATGTCCATCATCTTCTGCTTAAGCAGGAAAGGAAATATATAAAGTATTTATTTACTTATTTGTTTGCTTGGCTTTGAGACTGGGTCTCTCTGTTTCACCCAGGCTGGAAGTTCAGGGGCCACTCACAGGCCCTGTCCCACTGCTAATGGTGTGGGAACTTTGACCTGCCCATTTCCAACCTGGACCATATCATCTGTCTTTAGACAACCTGGTGTCCCACTGCCAGAGGCTCACCATATTAATGCTGAACTTATTGTGGAGACTCGATAAATTGAGCCCACTGCAGCATGGAAAACTATCCAGCGAAACAGACCCACTAGCCTTAGCCTCCCTGGTAGCAGGGATTACAGGAGTATGCCACTATACCTGGCATGTGATTTATTTTAGAAAGATTTCCATCCTAAATGCTTAAAATAAAATTTTGACTATCGAAAGGATAAATTTCAATTACCTGGAAATGTTAGTTCTGTTAGACAGCTCATTCCTGAAAATGCGAGGTAAATGAAGCATCATGATTTTGAGATCATGAAAGGACCAGGAGTCCCTTAAGCTTAAAAGTTAATTGTATGCCCAATATTGGCACCTATGAAACAAAATGGTAGACACAGAAAGTAAGATAATCTCATCTATAAGAAACTAGTCCAGGGGGCAGCTAGATGGTGCAGTGAATAAAGCACCTGGAGTCAGGAGGACCTGAGTTCACATCCGGCCTGAGACACTTGACTAGCTGTGTGACCTTGGGCAAGTCACTTAACCCCAATTGCCCTGCCAAAAACAAACAAACAAAGAAACTAGTCCTGAAAGTCAGTTCACAAGCATTTAATAGGTGTTTACTATGTACCAAGTTGGGGATACAAAGAAAGGTAAAAACACATCCTGCCTTCAAGGAGCTAACATTCTAATGGGGGAGAAAACATATAAATAATGAGAGACATAAAAGATATATACAGAGTAAATGCAAGGTGGCTTCAGAAGAGAATATTCTAGTACTGAAATGACTGGGAAAGGCCTCCTGGAGAAAACGGCATTTGAGCTGACTCTTGAAGGAAGCCAAGGAAACTAAAAAGTGGGCATGACGAGGATGAGCATTCTAGAAATGGGAAAAAGTCAATGCAAAGACACAGAGTTGGGGAGACGAAGTTATGTTCAAGGAGTAGCATGTAGTCCATTATAGCTGGGACATAGAGTGTGTGGAGGAGAATAAAGAGTAAGAAGCCTAGAAAGGCTGGGGACAGTATGGTACAATGCAAAGAGTCACATATATGAGTCAAAAGTCCTGGGTTTGAATCCTGGCTCTGCTGTATAATGTATACTGCACAATGTACAGGCTCTCCCTGCATAATATAATCTGTAAAATGAGGAACTCCAACCCCGGATCTTTTCAAGTTGCTAAGAACTGTCAGGGCTTATATTCATCATACTCAAGCACCCAGAGCCTATGGGGAAGTTTAATAGGACCGGAAATAGTTAAGATGCCTTTAGCTCTAAGTCAGATTGTCCTTAGTAATAAAGCCCAGTAAACCAAATTATAAACCATAGTCCCAGCCGCCCATTGTTGTAGAGGCCACAGGAGCAGGTAGCCATGTGGGACCCATCAATAGGGAGATGCTATCTCCAGCTTGTACTCGCTCAGCTATTATCCCTAAAATCGTAGGTTATTAGGCCTTTACTAAAGAGAAGTGCTTCTCTGGGAGTCACTGCCAGGAAGACTGCATGTGTACCCCAGGCCTCCCAACAGTTTGAAATACTACACCAGCCAACCTTGAAGGAAGGGATGGTACATTTTTCTCTTGGCGTTTTCTGAGGGTCGTTTATTTTGTTTTGTTTATGTAGGTAGCAGGATGTAGTGGAAGGAGCCTTGGACTTGTGGTCAAAAGATTAAGGTTCTGGTTCTGACTGTGATTTTTTTGGCAAATCTTCAAATTTCTTGGTGCCTCAGTTTGCTAATCTGCAGAATGACAGAGTTGGATTAGGTGACCGCTAAAGTCCCTTCTAGGGCTAACATTCTATGATTCTTTTAAAACAAACTCAACTAACTTTTCTTTTTTGTGGTTTTTAATATTTTTTGTATCCCCTTGAGCATAGTAGGCACTTAATGACTATCACTTTGTCGATTTTCTTTCTTTCTTTTTTTGTAACTTCATGGGGTGTTTGGTTGTTTTTTTTTTAATCTCTGTTCATGCTCAAACAAGAACAAAAGCTTTCTTGCCAACCACAGCAGATCTGTGAGCTACAGCAATGTCCTAATTATTTATTTTGCATGTAAAATAATGGAATTGGGCTGCATTTTACACATCCTACTGCCGTCCCAAGTTTCTTGTAGGGCCATTTAGCATAGCTGTAGAACTGGGAATCGATAATAGCTACTAATCGTTAAAATTTAGAGAGCAGTGGTTCTCAAAGTGTAGTCTGGGGACCCTGGGGTGTTCCTGAGACCCTTTCAAGGGGTCTGTGAGGTCAAAACTGTTTTCAGAATAATACCAAGATGTTTTAATTTCTACTAAGGTAAATGTCAATACATATACCCACATAAACAAAAACAAAACGTCTTTGCGGAAGGGTGCAGGGGGTATAGCTCATGTCCATGAGTAAATTTGAAAGGTCTCTTGAGCCCATAAAGTTTGAGAATCATCGATAGAGAGAATTAAGGTCTGAATTCTACGGGCTAAGTGGAAATGGCCAGATGACAGTCTGGGAAATGCACAAAAATGACCAAACGTGAACAGTACCTATCAGATGAGGGAGAAGGAGTCTGTATGATCCCTAAGGTTTCTTATAGCTCTAACATTCTATATTCCATCCCTTACAATGTGACTTTGAACCTGGTCCTTCCCGAGCCTCCATTTCCCCATCTGGAAAATGAAAGGACTTGGATGAGATGATCTCTAAGTTCAGCATGAGTTCTACCTCTCTAATGAGAAGACAGGAACAAATTAATGCCAAATTCCCTTCCAGCACCACCAACATCCTCTATTCTTACATTCTATGCTCTAAACTCCTTTCCAAATCCAACATCCTACAAGTCTGAGATTCCCCACATACCTGTATAATCTGCGTCATCATTTATTTTATGGTAACGAGTGGATTTTTTTCCATCTGTTTCTTTGCCTTCCAGTTCATCTATGATGAGGAAATTGTGTGGTAAGTTTTTTGTTTGCTTTTAGCTGTAGTGTATCTCTTTTCTGTGTTCCTCCTTTGCTAGTGTCTAGGATCCCTTGTTAATTCAATAAATCTCTGCTCTTGGATAAACACTATAAACTCAGCAAAGTCCTTTCTGAAAACAAAAGCTGTGCTATGGTAAATAATCACGCCTTTATTCTTTTTTTTCCAAATAGAAATCATATTCTTTAATACCAGCTCCTTTTTTTTTTTAGTAGGACCTGGTACTATTCAGGGCACTCTTCAAGTGCTTAAGAAATATTCTTAGAAGGCAATTCAGAATCTGCACATTCTATAAGATAAAATTTTAGGAAGAATAGTGATTAGGCCAATTGGCTAAGAAAACCCAGCTCGCCATCATAATAATATAATATAATAGAAAGGGCATTGAGCAGGCGGTCAAGATGAAACTATCCTACAGTGATAATAATAAATAATGATAATAATAACTAACACTTACATGGCCCTTTACAAATACTATCTCATCTTACCTTTATGATAGCTCTGGGAATCAGGTGCTATTACCATTTCCATTTTACAGATGAGGACTCTGTGATAATACAAAGGTTAGGTGACTTGCCCAGGGTCACACAGCCAGTAAGTGTCTGAGGCTAGATTTGAATTCGGGTCTTCTTGACTCCAGGTCCCATGTTCTATCCACTGCACCACCTAGCTGCCTTATGTTAACATTGGAAGGTTTGCAAAGCATTTTCCTCCCAACTCCTATGAGATAAGTAGGGCAAATTTCATCCCTCCTGTTTTTTGGATGAGGAAACTTAAGCCCAGAGATGTTAAATGATTTTCCCGGGATCACAAAGAAAGTAGATGATAGAGCTGGACATTGAAACCAGGTCTTCTGACTCTAGATCCAGCGCCCTTTCAATTACACCATGTTACTTCTAAGACTATATGTTGAAGAAAAGGTGTAGACCTGTGTTGGCAGACACAGTTCACTCATCTGAACATTTCCTGTACCAGTGAAATCATAGGTTCATTACCTGTCCTCACCATGTCTTGAGGGTTCTAAGAGACAGAAGCAAGTTCTGGAAGGTCACAGTTTGCCTCTCAGGTCTATCGCTAACCATCTGTATGATCATGAGAAAGCCACTTCTCATGGAACCTCAGTTTCAGATCTTTGAAATTACTGGTAAATGGCCTCTATGTCCCTTCCAGCTCTAACATCCTATGTTCTGTGTTAGCAAAGGAAGGATTTTTGCCTTTTTCAGCGGTCTACTATAAGAGAACATAATTTTACGTCTGACCTGTCTGAGAAAGGGTATTTCTTGAAATCCACATCATAAACATCTCCCCCCATGGAAACTAGTGCATTTCCATTTTATATCGACTAATCGTCATGACCATTTCTGGGAATTTGAGCCCCAACTTGTCATTTAGCATGGGCCCCTACAGCAAGACTATTGTAGATCTGATCCACACCCCAGAATCTTCAGATAATCAGTGTCCCTTTTCAAGGTTGGATTAGGAAAAGAGGGAAATTGGTAGAGAATCTAACCTGACTCCTGAGCCAACTCTTGGATCTACCTTAGAAGACAATTTTAGGTCCTCCTTTCCTTCACACTCCACCCTAATTCCAGACAGATTGGAGAGCTTCATGGGGTTTCCAATAGCCTGGAGTTTAAAGAAACCTTGAAGTCAGTATCTTTGCTAAAGGTGAGGAGAAAGAAAAACCCTCAAGTCTCCTTTTCCCTTCTCCTACCCCTACTCCCAGGAGGTGTTATCTCCAAGATAAAGATGATTAACCCTCTTTGAAAGACTAGAGTCTTGAGTAAGTCCCACAGTGTGAACAGTTTGGGCTCATATCCCAGAAACACTCTTGGGGTTCTGAGGTATTAGCAAAAGATTATGTAGCTGACTGGCTAAATGCCAGGAAGTAATACTACCATTCTCAATTCTGAATTAACCTAGATTCCTTATTGAGTGGCAGTGTAGCATAATAGGAAAAGTATAGGACTTAAAAGGCAGAATATATGAGCTTGAGATTCTACAATTTGACTTGTGGGTAAAACACTCTTCTAGATCTCAGTTTCCTCATCTCCAGAATGGAGATAATACCCTACGTTATTTACTTCACAGTTATTAGGAGGAATGCCTTGGAAACTTTACAAATTTAAAATATTATTTTAATATTTCAAAGATACATGATTGATTTTGTCCATAGGGTCATGCCTTCCTCCACCCCCACCATAGATGGGCTTAGAGAATTACTGTGCCTAAACAATCCATTATATGCTGTGGTTAGCTTGGTGATAAGTATCTCTGATCGTTGTCTTTCTGGTCCTTTGAGGACAGATATATAGCCCATTAATCGGGCCCATTCTTGACAGTATTTCTAGCTTACTAGGACTGACCAGAATTTGCACCTCTCTGTCATAGCCCCCAGGACTCCAAGGTCACCTCCACGCCATGGGGAGGCATGTAAGCCTGGCACAGTGCCAGGCACACAGTAGGGACAGAGACTGGGCCTGTGATTTCATTGGTACAAGGAACCTTCTGATGAGCTAACTCTCTGGGCCAGCACAGGTCTGCATCTTTTCTGAAACGTAGGGTCTTAGAGTGGCATGTAGAGCCCTGAGAGATTGATGACTTGCCCATACATGCATGACCCTGTATGCCTGTCCTCAAAGGACCAGATAGACAAAGTTCAGAGATGCTTGTCACCAAGTTAACCACAGCATATGATGAATTGTTTAGTATGGGTCTGAGGCAGGACTTGAACCCGGGTCTTTCTGGCTCAGAGGCCAGCCCTCTAACCACTATGACTCCAGTGCCACCTCTAGCCTTGTACATCGTCATCATTTAATTGAATAGTAGTAATTGTCTGGCACAGTGGATAGAGTGCTAGACTTGGAGTCAGGAAGACGCGAGTTCAAATTCAGCCTCAGGAATGTCCTAGCTGTATGACCTTGGGCAAGTCACTTAATCTTGGTTTGCCACTGGAAAAAGAAATGGCAAACCACACCAGCATTTTTGCCAAGAAAACTTTCTGGACAGAGGTCCATAGGGTCACAAAGAGTCAGACATGACTGAACAACCACAATCTGTTTAATTGAATTATAATAGCCACCAGATACCTACCATAGACTCAAGCACTACCTTCTACGTGAGGACTTTCAAGATTCCCAGCCGCCTAGTGCCCCCCTCACCCAACAACACCTCGTATCTCTTTGGTATATATATGCACATGTTGTCTCACTTGATAGTATGTAAGATCCAGGGACCTTTTCCCTTTTGTCTGTATGCCCAGTGATTAGCATAGTGTCTGGCACACAGTAGATGCTTAATAAATGCTTGTTGATGAATTGTAACAGTCAAATTTACTCATGTCTGGCTTTAACTTTACAATATCAGAACCTTGGGCAACATGATTAATTACTTTCCTGTTTCTTTCTTTGAGGTGGGAAGGTCTGGTGCTCATCATTATGTATGCGTTTTATATACTTATCATGAAGTAAGTTCTCTATCTTTTTCTGTTCTGTGCTATTCAGTTTTGTGAGTTCATCTCGTCCTGCAGCCTTTTAGGTGGCTCAAAATCAGTCCTGTCAGACGTTTCTGTCACTTGAGGGGACAAAGGCAAAACATGGAGAAATGGATGGGGTGGGAGGAGGTTGTTGGGAGAGGAAGGGAACGGTATTTCCAAATGGTCTGAGGGAAATACTGCTGAATGGATAGTCATTGGGAAGCTGGGAAATGGTACTAAATGAAGATTATTAGCCAAAATAATTCTCTACTCCTTCTCCTCCTTCTTGCCTCAGAGTCATAAATTGATTCAAAAAGTTTTTATTCCCCAAATTGAGTGATTTCCATTTTTTTCTACCCTATTCCTCAAGACCCTGAGGGAAAAAAAAAGATACTTTCAAAGGCAGCCCCAGCCCCAGGACCTTACATCTCTCAAAGGCAAAGAAGGCCCTAAGCAGCCCTAGGCTTTTTTGTCTAAAGCAGATCTGACCTCCCTTCCCACCATCCCCAAGTAGAACTCCTGGAAGGCCAGCTCATCAAGATGCAGAGGCACGTTATTGTTTTATCTTGCCCACTTGTGCTCCCCCTGGAAATAAAATCCTCTCTGATGGCTTTTGCGAGGGTATAAATCACTCCCACGCTGGTTCATGAAAAAAGGTAATAGATAAATGTGAGCATTATGAAGTAAATAGTCCCAAATGATCTCCCCACAGAGGATGTTTTAAACTGGGAAGCCAGTCTTAGGGGCTTACCTTGCAAATAAGAAAAGAGAGCGTAGCTCATGGCTGACACGGGTGTCAGGAATGCTCTTGTGGCATAGGGGAAAAGAGAACTGAATTCAGAGTCAGAGGGCCTGAGTTCTAATCCCAAATCTTGCCACTTATTATCTGTGTGACCTAAGGCAAATCACCTGCCTTCATCTATGAAGTGAGGGGTTTGGGCCAGATAACATTTAAGGACTCTTCTGGCTCTAACACTGAATAAGTCTATGGTTTTAAAAACCTCTACTGAACCTGCTAACCTCAACTTGTCCTTGCCACAAAAGCATTCTGCATATCTTTGCACGTCATGTGGTCATCTTGAGTGATGTGCAGCCCAACTGGAGACTAGAGGGTAGGAGGTTATCTCTTGTTGTCAATCATAGAGTGCTTACCCCTCCCTTTGCCTTTTTTAGGTACAATGTGAAGATACAAGCCTTTTTCACAATCAAACAAAAAAACATTGCTAACGGAAACACGGTGAACAGTGAACTGGAGGATGGTAATGATTACTATGACATTAGCTATGATGATCCTTCCGTGCCATTGCTGTGGGAAGGTAAGGCTGAGCAGACAGGAGCTGGAGGAAATACTGAAATACAACCGCTCACACACGAATCCCCCTAAATTGTCCTTGTATCAGGATGACCCTTTAGCCTGTTAATTGTCCAAACAAATGAGAAAGACTGGGCTGTTTGTCATGTTACCTGAGCTTTGGGGATTTTTTTTAAATGAGGAGGGACAACTAGGGATCAGGGTTTAGAAAAGAAGGCTTGCAGTCAAGTCTTTGTTAATCTTTCCAAGCTTCTGAAAGATCTGAGCGCCTACTTGGCACTGGATACATTTTATTACTACATCTCACTCAGTGATGAAAAAGTAAATGGGGAGACCTTTGAAAGAAAAAGCAGCTTGGTACGATGCTAAGAACGTTGGATTTGGAATTAGAGGACCTAGGTTTAAATCCTAGCCTTGCCACTGTGTGACCTTGGATAAGTCACTTCAGGCCCACTCTGTGGACCTCTCTAAGATGAGGGCAATGGTTGGGCTAAATTATCCCCAATGTCTCTTGCGATTCTAAATCCTGTGGTCCTGTAAAGAGACATTTGGATGGAGAGATCTTAAAAAGGCATATCTGCCTCAAAATTTGAGGTAGAATTCTTAGGCAAGGAATAGTATGCAAAGGCTTGCCCTATGAGCTTTTAGTCTGGGAATGGGTATAAGCATTAAAGTGAGAGGGAAGCAAGGGGTCAGAGAAGGGAAGCTTTCTGAGTTTCAACATGGGCTCTTCGAAGAGCAGTGCCCCCCTTAGTCCTCGGACAGCCACTGACCTGTTCCATTGGAGCCCTTGGATACTAGACATCTTTCTTCAGTCTTGGTCTTCTTGTCTAGAGAATGAGGGGGGATCGTTGCCTTTTGGCCCCCTCATCTGTCTGTCTCTCCAGAGGCTTCTGGATCACTGGGTGTCATTTAGAGCTACTTCAGCATCCTTTCTAGCAATCCATGCAGTTTGCCAAGCAGCTTCTGCTATAGGACAGGCTCACCAAAGGTTAGTGGACCCCTATTTCAACACTTCAAGGATTCTGTGCTTTCAATCAGTCATTTATTAAGCGCTTACTGTGTACTAGGCACTGATCCTTCATCTGTGTGAGAAGTCCCTGTGCCCACACAGATCGCAGCCCCTCTACCTCTAGGTATTTCATGGGTCTCTTGAGATCAAAACCAGTCCATCCCTGGCAGCCAGTGTTGTACTCCTGAACCCATCTCCACACTTGGCTGGGCTGGTCCTCAGACAGCAGACAACACAATCCGTCACTAATGGGCCCAAACAGGAAGTCTTTTCAGCGTGTCAGGAAGTGCCTCAGTGAGTTTCCCTGGCATAGTCCTTGAGAGAAACCAAGGCCACCTCCACGGAGAGACACCAGAGGGGAGCTTTTAGGAAAGAATGTTTGACATGGAATTAAAAAAGTTTCAAATTCACCTTTGAGTTCAAGTCCATAAGTATGTATAAGGTGCCTATTTTGAGCCCTGGGGATATCATATCCTTAGACCCTTCTGTTCCTGGTAGCGTAGGGCAGCCTGGTGCAGTGGAAGGAGAGACCTGGGTTTGAATCTTTCACTCACTCTCTGCGTTCCCATGGCCAGGTACCTTACCTCTGGGGGCCTCAGTGTTCTCATTTATAAAATGGGAATATTAGCTGCTGTGCCTGTTTCACAGGGCTTGGGAGGAGGGGGCATCCCAGTGAGCCTGGTAAACCTTGAAGCACCATGTAAATGTACACACTACCCTCTGGGGTGGTTGCGAGGGGAGGGCTTTGAAGACCTTACGACTCTATATAAACATGAGCTGGGGCAGCTAGGTGGCGCAGTGAATAGGGCACCAGCCCTGAAGTCAGGAGGACCTGAGTTCAAATGCAGCCTCAGACACTTACTAGCTGGGTGACCTTGGACAAGTCACTTAACCCCAATTGCTCTCCCTGCCTTCCCCCCTCAAAAACAAACAAAAAAAAGTATGTAAATGTGAGTTATTGTTAAATAGGGTAGAGAATTCCTCTGCTAACCCAAACCTAGCCTTGTATTTAAGCAATTGAATTTCATTCCCTTTCTGGACTTGGTCTGAAAACACCTTGGTTTCAGTCTTAGCTGTACCATTTGTCGCTGTTGTTCAGTCATGTCTGACTCTTTGTGACCCTGTCTGGGGTTTTCTTCGCAAAGATGCTGGAGTGCTTTGCCATTTTCTTCTCCAGCTCATTTTACAGATGAGGAAACTGAGGCAAACAGGGTGAAGTGACTTGCCCAGGGTGACGCAGCTAGTAAGTGTCTGAGGCTAGATTTGAACTCAGGTCTTCCTGACTCCGGGCCCTGCACTCTTATCTACAGTGCAGTGGCACCTCCGAGCTACCTCAGTTTGAATCTTGGCTATACCACAACCTAGTTATTTAACCTTGGGGAAGTAATTAAACAAATATCTGATACTATTATCATTTATGAAAAGAGCTCCTTCAAATAGGAAAATTACATCCAGAGTACCTGTGACAAGGTTACAGCAAAACCTTCCACAAAGGGCACAACTGAAAAAGTAACAGTGGGCCAGGTCTCGAGGAAAAGGAGCTCACGTGCAATAAAGCTTTGGTGTGGCTGTGTGTTTATCACTTTCATGGGCATCCACTGCCAAACCATAAAAGCTCCCGTTACTAGGTTTTCGTAAAATATAAAGCTTTCCATCCTGGGAGAAATTCTGTTTCCAAGACAACTTCTTCATAAGGGAAGGAAAATGATGTGTCCCCCGGCTAAGGCTGTTTAATATTCTAGCAGGTCGAGTAGAATGCTTTGGTGCCCTCTCGGACTCTCTCCAAAGACCCAAGTTTTATTACTCTCTCCTAAGGCAAAGCCTGGTTAGGAGATGTCCTGTGTTCCCAGATTCCCAGAAGTGGCTTACTGGTGAGCAAGCAGAGAGGCATTCTAGTGAGTTGTTTGTATAAATGTCCCCCAGAAAGATGATCATCATAACCCACGTTATTTAACACTCCTTAGAAACTACAAGAGGCAGCTAGGTGGCACAGTGGATAGAGTGTCAAGCCTAGAGTCAGGAAGAACTGAGTTCAGCTCTGGCCTCAGACACTTGCTAGCTGTGTGATCCTGGGCAAGTCCCTTAGCCCTGTTTGCCTCAGTTTCTTCACCTGTAAAATGAGCTGGAGAAGGAAATGGCAAGCCACTTCAGTATCTTTGCCAAGAAAACCCCAAATGGGGGGCACCTAGGTGGTGCAGTGAGTAGAGCACCAGCCCTGGAGTCAGGTGAACCTGAGTTCAAATGCAGCCTCAGACACTTGACCCATTGACTAGCTGTGTGACCTTGGGCAAGTCACTTAACCTCAATTGCCCTTTCATCCCCCCTCTAAAATGAGGTCACAAAGAGTCAGACATGACTGAAACGACTGAACAACAACATGCTAGATGCTAGTAATACAAAGACAAAAATAAAATCGACCCTATTCTCAAGTAGCTTACATCACAGAAATGATTTCAAAGGTCCCTGTTAGTCTGTGTTTTTCTGCTCCGCCCCCGCCACCTCCTTTGTTGCTATGAAGACCTTAGATAGGAAGGTACCTCTGAAATACACTCCTTGTCATTAGTTGGACTCATCTCTCCTTTTCTTCAAAGTACATAGAGGAGATTGCACAGTGTCTTTCAGTTCTAACAAGACAGTGTCCCGAGCAGATAATCAAAATGCCTCTCTTAAAGTTTAGACCTCTGTCTTCAACAGGAACAGGAAAACCATTTTCCTCTATTGATACAAGATCCCTCTACTTATTTAAATATTAAATATTGTTGCAGAGTGTCAATTAGGATTCCGTTTGCCAAAACCAAATTAACTAATTTCCTTTCCCTTTTGCTCTTTGGGACTATTTTCCAAAACTTTGATCATTTTGGTCGTTCCCTGCTGTTTCTTTTACAAATTTTCTCTATCAGTTTCCACTGTGGAGCTTATGTAATAGGGGGTTTGAGGACTAACTGGGCATCCTGAGATTTGTCTCAAGCCCCTATTAACACTCAGAACCAGAGCTCATTCTCTCACAAATAGTCTCCCAGTGCTGAAGCTTCATCCTTGTTCCTGCTTACTTATGGATCCCAGAAGTATGCTTGCTTTTTTAAGCAATATCACTACTTTGTGGACCGAAATTTAACTTTACTAAGTCCACTATGACCACCAGATGTCTTTTAACCAAATATGCACCAAGCCCATCCAGACCAAGGTTTTACAGTTTGTTCTCTCCTCCCCCACCCAAAGTTGTCATCCTGTCCTGAACAATACTCTCCCCTCTTCCTTCTGAACCAAAATGTGATGTTTGACTTTTGGGTATAGCTTCTCTTGGCCTTAACTTGGAAGATGGCTGTAGTTTAACATTCTTTTTTTAATGCAACTCAGTGTTCAATACCATCTAGAGTCCCCACCACCAAAAGTACCCTAGGGTGAGGGTGGGAGGGTTGCTGTGAAAAGGGAGGGATTTTCTCTATCATCTCTTCAGACATTCCCATGACTCATCCTGCTCAGAGCAGCTGGCAACCCAACCAAGGTTGACCAGCTAGTCCCTTCAAGGAGACCACTCCTTCTGTTGGAACCCAAAGACTACCTGTTGTTTCTCCATGGGGCCAGAGGAATATGACTAACTGACCAAAGCTTCATTTAATCAGATACTAGAGGCCACCTGTAATAGTTCTGCCTCCTCCTGAGAGGAGATGGAGGCTCTGGTGTAAAGTCCATGAAACATCTTGCAGCTCAGGGGCCCAGAAGTGGAGAGGGCATGGTTGGGACTCTAATGCTGAACAGGCAATAGGGAAAATCAGTATTCAGCCAAAGCATGTGCATGAAGGAGAAAGCTGTAGCCTGGAGCTTCCATGGAGCAGACTCCTGTGCAAGAGGGCCCCGTTACTAATGTCCTTCTTTAAGATGTCTACTCCAGCATCCCTTTGGCAAATAAGCAAAGATGCCTCAATCATCCCAGCTGCGTTTGAGCCGGATGACGAGAATGCCCCCTTCTGTCATGGGTCATGGGGAATGAATGTTATTTTTTCCAGTCCAGGGCCTTGGCTCCCACTGCACACTAATCATTTCTGGCGGTCACTGTTTGCTTTTGTCTCCTAAACTCTCCTCCTCCTCTTCTTAATTGTAAGTAATCTGCTCGCATCCAAGCAATAACACAACATTTAAAACAAACACACACACATAAACCCCAACCCATCGGAATGTTTCCCTTGCTTCGAGGTCAGTTTTCATCTCGATTCAATGCATGGTATCTCCGGCTTCATTTTTTCTAACACCACATGCCTCCTGTCTGCTGAGCCTTGCTGTGTGTGCTTACTTGTGTGTATAGCATTTAGTGTGTGTGGTCACACTTGCATGGATTTGCTGTTTAGAGTGATTTCAGTGGGTGAATTTGTTCTCCATACAGAAAACATTGGGAACTAATAACTAACATAGGACTGATGTGTGTTATTTTAGGGAGTTTGAGCCTGCTTGTGTTCTAGTTAGTACATGAGGGATTGGTCAACATTGAGAACCATTCTGGGCTTTGGGGACCAAATTTTACAATTCTCCACATATACAATTCATTCATTCATCTGTTCATTCATTCACAAGCACTTATTAAGCACCTACTATGTGTAGAACAATCTGCTAGCTTCTGGGGAGATAGATAAATAAAACATTGTCCCTACTCTCAAGAGTTTGATATCTTAGGGGAGATAAAATAAGAGTATAGAAAAATATAATGAGATGTCAGTATTGGTCATGCTCAGGAGCCCATATATTCCATTAGGCCTTCAGGGTTGGGAGTAGAAGGGTATCCTTCATTGTTACCATAGAGTACCAGGATTAAAGGGAAGGTTGGCACTGCCACTAACTCATTGTGTGATCTTGGGCTAGTCACTTCCCTTCTTGGGGACTTCAGCTTGCTGATTTGTAGAACTGAGGAGACTAGACAATCTTCAGCTCTGACTTTTTTGACCTGTGGATGCTTTCTTATGAGCTCCAAAAGAAGCGCCCTCCTACCTAGGGCCATGGATTCTATGTCCAGGCATTCCAAGCATGCCCTGGTACAACTTAACATCTCAAAAAAAAAATAGAATTTTTCATTTCATTTTTGTGTATATTTCTTTAGTGAAATTCAGTTGTTAATTTTTTTAATGGTTATATTTGTTTAAAATAGTTATTTAATATTTAACAGTTATTAACTATTTAAAATAATTATATTTAGTTACATTTATTTTCTTTAGTTTGATAAATAAAAGTGAAATCCTTTATGATTGAATATTTAGTCAGTAGTTGCCTTTAAGAAAGAAAGGAAAAGAAAAGAAAATTTCCTGGGTGTGCACCCTAATGAAATGTGCCGCCCATGCCTCTGGACCCATAGTTACCATCTAAAAGAAAAGGCCAAAGTGGTCATCCAGAACATATGGCTACATGAGTACTTCAACTTGTTTCTTTAAATTTTCATTCCAAGGAACACTTGGAATGTAGAGTCTAATTTTGCTTGTAGAAGGAGAGGCAAGTAAAGAATAAAGACCCTCTATCCATTGATACAAATTGATGCAAGGTCAAAACATATGCAAGATGAAATACAGATGCTGGTCTACAATGATGATGGGAAACAGGAAGGGAAAAGAGGAAGGAAGTTAGGTGTGCCCAATGCACTCTAGTGATGGTGGTAAGCTGTCCTCGAGGCCCTTAAATCAGGTGCCAGGTTGCATGCTCATTTGGACAATGTTTGAATTGGGTTACAAGGGTGGAAGAATATTGATTGACAAGGTGAAGGATGTACAGAATGTGGACAGAAACATCTAAGAAGCACCTCCCCAGAAGAGCCAGGCTGTCAGGTCACTCCAGGCGAGTCTTCACAACTTTTTCTCATCGCATTGCACACCACATGTAGGGATTTTGCCACACTCTTAAACAAGGAAGATCAGTGCCAGTCATTTTAGGAGAAATATCACCCTCTGGGGAGTTTTTGTGAATACATCATGCAAGATCTCAAACGTTTTGCTGAAATTCAGATGTGAGGCACCTGAGAGTAGGAAGCCAACCTCACACTGAGATCTGTAGGACAGCATGGACACCACTCACTCACTGTAGATGACACGCACACAGTCAATGGGGAGAGTTCAAGCAGCAATATGCCTGGAGGGGTTGGGAGTGGGGGGGGGGTGGATCCAGCACATAAATGTCCCCTCATGAAATCCCAAGACTAACTGTTCATATTGTGATCAATAGTGAAGGAGAAGCCACAATATGGCAAAAATCCAGTGGTGATGGTGGATGAAATCATGAGCTCCAGTCCCCCCCAGTTCACTTTCCCTGAGGCTGGATTACGCGTAATGATCACTAATAAATTTGGGCCTAGGACCAGGCTACGGATGGCAAGCAGGATCATAATCAATGAGGTAAGTCCACTTCACGACAGATTCAGTTCAGCTGAATGTGCATTTATTCAGTGCCTTGTGTATGTAAGCATAGTAGGGACTCAAAGTTAAAAAGTAATGAAGTTGTGGATAAAGCATCATCCGTGGGGTCAGAAGGACCTGAGTTCAAATCCAGCCTCAGACACTAGTGATGTGACCCTGGGCAAGTCGCTTAATCCTGATTTCCTCCCAAAAGAAAAAACAGCGAAGCACCTTTCCTTACAGTTTGATAGCAAGAATAGGAAATAGATACAAAGGCAGACAAGAATGAGAACCAGGGAGAAACCCCAGCTGAGTGCTCCAGGAAACTATGAAGGGGGCGGGATCTCTTATAATTGGGGGAGTGGAAGGAAGGTGAGAGGGCTCCTGAGCTGAACTTTGAAAGAAGAGAAGGATTTCAGCGAATGGAGACAAAGAGGGAATCCATGTTGGGGATGACCTGAATAAATCCGTCCACGGAAAAGGGAGAGGAAAGGACCAGCTCAAGGGAACGTGGGACAGTTGTTTGGCTGCTCTTTAAAGTAGATAATGAGAAATGAGGGCAAGTAAAGTGGGAAGATAAGGGAGAGCCTCATTGTGAGAGACCACGGATGTCAGGCTAGGGAGTTTGTTTTCTCTCCTAATAATGATAGTTCTCATTTACATAGCACTTCAAGGCTTGTAAAGTGTTCTGCATACGTTACCTCATTAATCCTCACAGCCCTGAGAGATAGCTGCTGTTACCATCATCCTCATCTTACAGATGAGGAAACTGATGAAGACAGAAGCTAAGTGACTCGCCCAGGGTCATTCAGCCAGGATTGTCAAGTTAAGATTTGAACTGAAGTCTTCTGGCTTCAAATACAACACTCTATCCTCTGATAACAGTATCCACCTCCCAGGGTTGTAATGAGGATCAAAGGAGACAGTGCATGTTAAATGCTTTGTAAAACTTAAAATGCTGGAGATGATGGTGACGATGACGATGACGATGGTGACAACGATGACGATAATGATGATGACGATGATGATGACGATGGTGATGACGATGATGACAACGATGACGATAATGATGACGATGATGACAATGATGATGACAACGATGACGATGATGATGACGATGGTGACCATAATGATGATGACAATGATGACAATGACAATGATGATGACAATGAGGATGACGATGATGATGACGATGATGACAACGATGACGATAATGATGATGATGACAACGGTGACGATGACGATGATGACAATGATGATGATGACAATGGTGATGACAATGAGGATGATGACGATGGTGATGATAGAGACACAGCATAGCGAAGTAAAAACGTTCACTGGACTCTAAGACACAAGATCTGCCATCACTAAATAGCCATAGAAACCTGGCCAATTCACTTCTCAGAGCCCCGAGGTTCCTAATCTGAAAAATGGGAATAATTCCAGTTGTCCTTCTTTGCACGTAGGGTCATTGTGAAGATCAAATGGGATCGTGTATATGACGGCGATTTGTAAATCGCTATCCTCATGTAAATAAGTAAAATTAATAAATAAGTAAATAAAAAATTTATAATAAGTAATATTAACAAATAAAAAGTAAATAAAATATCCTCATCTAAATCTTCGTTAGTGTTAGCTTGGTTATTATGCCTACCGCAAGCAGTGACGTGTAATAGCTGCAGCCATAGTCAAATCTCTCTTAGAAACGTTGTGCCTAACACAAGATCTAGGCCTGAGCCCACAGAAAGGGCTCCAGGGATTCCACTTGATTTATCACCCAGCCACGCTGCTATACCAGAACCCACTCTGGAGGACAGATAAACATGTACGGTACCTTGTGCTTTATAAAGACGTGCTCCTAAAAAAAAAAAAAAAACCTGTCAGTCAAATCCCATTGATTTTCATTCTAGTATCAGTGTGATATAAGTGGATAGAGAGCCAGCCTCCCAGTCAGAAAGAATTAGGTCCTTGTCCCATCTCTGATGAATACTGGCTTTGGGACCCGAGACCAGCCACCTCAACCTCTCAGTGCCTGTAGCAGCTTGCTAAGACTGTAAATTGCAGAGATGTTGATTACTCTATGGGAATTCCCCATACCCATGAAATCTCAGGTTCAGTCTGTCCCGGCGCAGTATCAGAGTTGATCTGTCCTCATTTCTCATTAATCTGCCATTGTCCTGATCTCTTACAATCTGTGTCCTACTATTCTAGTGTTCTAAGCTCACTTCCATCCCTAACACTGTGTTCTAAGGCCTCTTCCAGCTCTCATGCTCTAGGCCAGGCATCAAACTCAAATAGAAATGAAGGCCATTAAACTGCTGTTGTTGTTCATTCTTTTTTTTTTTCAGACATATCTGACTTCATGACCTCATTTAGGGGTTTTCTCAGCAAAGATACTGGAGGGGTTTGCCATTTCCTTTTCAGCTCATTTTACAGATGAGGAAACTGAGGCAAATAGGGTTAAGTGACTTGCCCAGGGTCACACAACTAGTAAGTGAGGCTAGATTTGAATAAGTCTTTCTGACTTCAGGCACAGCACTCTACCCAACCCAGTCACCCTACTCCTAAACCGTGCAAACTATCATCTTTGCCAAGAAAACCCCATAGACAGTATGGTCCACCAGGTCACTAAGAATCAAACTCCAGTAAACAACAACAAAACCATAAAAAATGACCCCCATGGGTGGTATTGACTTCGAAAACCACAAATTAACATTATCTGTGTTGTATTGTATTGTCATTTGTTTTATTGAACTTGTCCTAAGGACATTTTAATATGGCCACACTGTGGAGCTTTTGCAAGTGACTTATAGGTCTACCTGCCTGAGTTTGACATCTCTGCCTAGGGAAGCAAGATTGTATAGTAGAAAGAACCTTGGATTTGGAGTCAGAGGGCCTGATTTCAAAGCCCATCTTTGCTACCAGCTTCCTACTCCTTTCTTCTTCCCCTTCCTCCCTGTCTCCTCACAGACTTTAAGGAAGGTCATAGGAAACACAACCTGGTGCAGTATAATGAGAACAAGATTCATAGTTAGACAATCTAGGTTAAAATCCAGAGTCTGCTACTTACCATCTTGCATGACATTGGGCATGATATTTAATCTCTCTGGACCTCTGTTTTCTCATCTGTGAAAGTCTGTGGAATCCTCAGAATAATGTTTGTTGCCTACATTCATAATTGAAGGAAATGCTCGATTTCAGTTAAAAACTAGTGAAATTAAAGTTGTAATGCTTTCCCTTCTCCAAGTCCATGGAACTTCTGAAATCTCTGCATGCACCCTTTGGAGGGGACCCCAAAAGAACCCCTGTGTTTTCCAGCTCTAAATCTAGCAGCAGCATCCTGCATTCCTGACTCAGTTCAGGGTTGCTGGGAACCCTGAAATGTCAGGGTACTGGGCGGCGTCAGCCTAGAGTGAATTCACACACTCAAACCATCTTCCAGTCAAGCGGCAGAGTTTATTGTAACCCCAATAGAAGCGAGCAAGGTTCCTTAGGGAATGTCCATACTAATAAAGAGGAGGCTGATGCTTATTAGTACTGTATGGGAATTCCCCATACCCATGAAATCCCAGGTTCAGTCTGTCCCAGCGCAGTATTAGAGTTGATCTATCTTCATTTCTCGTTGATCTGCCATTGTCCTGATCTCTTACAATCTGTGTTCTAATATTCTAGTATTCTAAGGTCACTTCCATCTCTAACACTGTGTTCTAAGGCCCCTTCTGGCTCTAATGCTCTAAGCCAGGCATCAAACAGTGAAAAGGATCTGGGTGGGATTAAAGAGTGGTAAGTAGACCAGTGTGCTCCAGTTGCCTTGGGTGGAGGCGCCAGTGATCTGGGCTGGGGCCCAAGCACGAGCGCTCCATCATTGCTGCATGCTATTCACTGGGGTTCTCTATCTTGGATCTGTACATTTCTTTGAACCAGAGTCCCTGGGTCACTTAAAGGGAGACCCTTTGGCAAATCCCCCTAATCCTGTTATAATGCAAATGCACTTTTCTCCCCACACTGCTTTGTCCATTTTGTAAGTTAAATTGGTCACATGTCTTCTTTGAGTAGGGCTCACAGGACAGGAATCCTAGGCCCCATTTGGAAAAAGAAATAAACTCCATTGCTCCTGATGCTGCTGAAGGAGATTTAGGGTTAAGACTTCCCAAACACCCAAAAGTGAAATAAAAGTATTTGTATGGACAAATACCCTTCCTTCTTGAAAAGTGATATGTTAACATAACAAAAGCTTGCATTTGCATAATATGTTATAGGGTGCCTTGAATATATTATTTAATCCTCACCAAACCAAACCCTGAGAGGTAAGATTGTGTATTATTACTTCCCTTTTACAAATTAGTAAACTGAGGCTCAGAGAGTGAATGACTTGCCCAAGGTTGCACTTTTTGTAAGTTTCACAGCTGGGACTGAAACCAGGTTTTCTGATTCAAAATCCAGTACTCCTTTAACACCACAGATGCATCTTTAAGAGATGAGGATTTTCGTTTTTATCAGTTCCAAAGTTCTGTGATGGTATCTTGGTGATGAATCATTGACCCAGATACAGTCCCATGCTGGAATAAATTAGAGGGAATCGATGACAGTCTGGCAAATGTTAACTCTTGTATAACGGCCACAATGGTATAACAGTTGCAAACAATCATAGAATCTCCACATTAGAAGGAACCTCAGAGTTCATCTAGTACAGGGGTGAGGAACCTGTGATCTCGAGGCCACATGCAGCCTTCTAGGTCCTCGGTGCCCTTGAGGACCTAGAGGGCCACATGTGGTCTCGAGGCCTCAGGTTCTTCACCTTTGATCCAGTCCAACTCATATCTCAATCTCCTGTAATGCTAACATTTCCATCTGACTGGAATTTTATCCCAGAATCTGGGGGTGTGATGGCTGAGGTGGCATTTTATGGTCCTCTTTTATTTTTAAGTGTGGTTTCAGTAACCCTTTCTCCATCATCCTCAACAAGCCATCAACCAGCCTCTTATTAAAGTACTCTTGTGTTGGAGAACTCACTACCAATTAATCAATCAAGCAATAAACATTTCTTAAATGCCTGCTATGTGCCAAGCACCTTGAAAGACAGCCCAGTCCACCTCATCACTCTAATTGTGAGAAAGTTAAGATGTTGATTTTTTTTATAGAAATGGGAGAGAGACAGAGAGAGAGAGAGAGACAGAGAGAGACAGAGAGACAAAGAGAGAGAGAGAGAGAGAGAGAGAGAGAGAGAGAGACAGAGAGAGAGAGAGAGACAGAGAAAGAGAGAGACAGAGAGAGAGAGAGAGAGACAGAGAGAGAGAGAGACAGAGAGAGAGAGAGAGACAGAGAGGAAATGGAAGTAGTGGTGAAAGACTATATAGAAAATACACTTCTTTGAAGTATTCCTTTTCTACCTTCCTAGTTTATTAGTGTATCCCAGGGCCCCCTCTCTGCTATTACTAGGTTCATAATACTGTTGGAATACTTATCTATTCAAATTCACAGCTCTGAGTCCCAACTGATATATCTCTTTATACAACAAGAAGCCAGACTACAAATTAATTCAGAGCAAAAGGCATTTAATAAAAAAGAGACGGGTAATGTAATAGCAAGGAATTGAATAAGGTATTAAATCCTGCTAGCCGGCCTCTCCCAGCGTGTTTCCCAGGAGGTATAGTTTCAGCTCCCCACTTCCCAGGTAACACCCCTTGGGCTTCCCAACCCATTGAGAGAGGAACATAGCAATTCACTATTAAAGGTATCATTTTGTCGAAATCTTAGGAATGCTGGTTTCTCTGCAAGGCAACTAAGGAGAGATGTAGAAATCAAGACTGATCTATCTCTACCTATCAGCAGCAGTTTGGGAACTCCAGACATTGTCAGTGCCTCAAGCTGGGGTACACCAACATATCTTGACTTGGAAAGATATAGATGGAGATGCCATTTTTCGTGTCCTTCATGCGTAGCTTCACTGTCATGAGCCTCTCATTCCCCAGCTTTTCAAATTGCATATTTAAAGTGCACCAACCCAAGCAGAATGTGTGCTGGGTAACAACACCACACTGACGGGGTCCCACACAATCCTCTGGGAGATGTGATTCAAAGAGAATTCCCCCTAATTGGTATCTCTCAGCCCCAGCCGTTGTGGAAACATAGGATCCACACAACAAACACTGCCCACTAATAGATCAGAAAGAGAAAAACTCATCACTGGGCAAGGAATGTTTGGCCCAACTCGTTGTCTGTAGAGACTGCCATATCAGGTTAGTAAACATTTATTATCCCACACTATGTCTAACGTGACTGAATTAGGACGTCTTGCTAGAATCCTTCATCAGGGTAGAGGAATAAAATGACCACCGGTTGAGCTCAAGTATACCTGGACGTCCTATAAAGAAAGGCAGAGCAACCTTAATGACCTATTGAAAATTATCAAGTGCTGAAAGCCCAAATAGGAATAATACAGGCAAAAACATCCGTGAATGGGGAGTCGATTCCAAAAGAACCATGGGAGAGGTTTAGCTGCAGTTTATTAACAATTTTATATTACCTCAGTCAGGACATTATTAGGTGGGACATACTGTACCTATAAACAGCACAGCCCAAGATCATCCCTGTCCTATTCCATGTAGAGAGAATAACACAGGCCTATAATTTAGGGCACTCACCCAAGCTGGAATAAAAACCAGGAATTCTTACCTGGGGAAAAAGGAGAGCTCTTAAAATTGGGATGCAAGTAAGCATAAATCAAAGGCCTACCTGGCCAAGTAGGGAACCTGGGCTTCTGTGGAGTAATAAAATCCAAAAGGTTGAAACAGGATGGAAAATTTGGTACAGAAGCAGAGATCTGAAGCCAGGAAGGTCAGCATAGCACCAGGTGTCAACGCATAGGGAGTATCTGAAAACTGACTATTTGTTAGGCACAACCTACCTCAAGCTTTAACCTTTCAAGGCAGTTTGCCCTGCACCCAACAGCTCAGGCCCTAAGTCAGCTCTGTCTCCTTCTGATGAACTTTCATTGGCAAAGTCCCCAGGATAATTATTTTTGGCATTTGGTAGATCTATGTTTTCGTTATGTGAATTAGATCTGGAGAATGGATGGGTGGAAGTTACAGGGAAACAGGTGATTGCTCAAAATGAGAGGGAAATCCCTAAGGCCATTCTTCTCTGGGCAAATTTTGATTAGATGCAATTTTATATCAGAATTTTTGCATTCTAGTGCTCCTCTGAACTGCAGGTAGTAGCTGCGGGGCAATAGCTGTTATTTGTTAAGTTCCTTACCTATGTCTTTAAATATTTGACCTGAAAAAGATGCGTCTGTTGGGAAGTGGAGTGATAAAGTCTGCATGAGCACAAGCCAATCAATCAATGAGCATTTATTATGCCATGCATTTTATGCATGTGCATGCGCATTTATAATGATAAATGATTATTTATTATGCTATGAGCCAGGTGCAAGGACAGGCTTCTAGCCCACCCAGAGCGTATATCAAAAATGAGTATATTTCATATGAGCAACACTTAGATAATAGAATGAAATCGATTGGTAAGTTTACATAGAACTCCAATGGCGGCACATAGGCAGGCAGCAGGGGTATAGCCTTTACCCTCTGGCCGATTCAAGAACGGGGAACCTGTGGCCTTGAGGCCACACGTTAGGCCATATGTGGCCATCTAGGTCCTCAAGTGGGGCCCTTTGTCTAAATCCAAACTTCACAGAACAAAAGCTGCAGTTCCATTGTGCAAAGAGGAAAAATGGAGGGCAAGCCAGTCTTTTTTATACAACAGCATCTTCTTTGCTCCTGTTATCCATAGAATAGCTCAGATGAGTAAGGAGTGGAAGTAGTTCTCCAGGTACTACCAAAATGCCATGCAAGGAATATCAGAGAGATTCCTTGTGCAGTGTACATCTGCATGCAGCCAGGTACCCTTTTCCATATTTGGTGGTTGATCTTGGGATGGGCCAGTTCTGAAATACTAACCAGAGGTGACTGGTCTCTTGATGGACAAATGAAAAGAAAATTCAGAAACTGCAGGCCAAAGAGAGTCACGTGCCTAGCAGGACAATTCCTTTGGTCATTTCCTCTAGAAATATCTTCATAGGGCCCCTTGCATTTTATAGCTGCTATGGCAGGGGATGGTAGGATTTTATCTAATGATGCACAGAAGCTATTAGAAAGCATTACTGCTCTGGGTACCAGATGAAGCAAGGAACACTCTGTTTCCAGATTTGACCAAAATCACATACAAGACCGAAGGACCAGTATAAATAGATACAATCTGTTCTTTGATCACAGTGCTGGTACTCGTGAGTGCAACAAGTTCAGCAGCCTGGGCAAAGTGGGCATAAGGGAACGAAAATGTTTCCAATATAGTTTGAGTGCAGACAGAACATTCTGTAACCTAAAATGTCCTTAGGTCCCCGAGGCAAGAGCTTTCTACATAGAGCATGAAGTCAGGGCTCTGCAGGGGAGCATCCTTTAGGCCAAAGGTTCTTAACATGCATTGTGGTCTGGACCCCACTGGCAGTCTGACGAAGGCTAATTCTACTGTGGCTTGTTGCCTACATTCGCAATTAAAGGAAATGCTAATCAGTTAGATATTAGTGAAAATAAAAATGTAAATCTTTTCCCATCCAAGTTTACAGACTGCCAGAAATCTATCCATGAGCCCCTTCGGGGTTGGGAGTCAGCAGATAAAGAACCCCTACTCTATGGCAAGCTTAGAAGTGACCAGCTCTGCAGTAGCAGAAATAAGAGTCATGATCAGAGGATTCAGCACTGAGGAAGGGACAACAGGTCTGGGTGGCAGTAGCAGCCAGTAGAAAATTCTCATACTCAGTGACCCTAGAGGTTTAAGTATGGCTGGGCAGCCTTTTAGAAGGAGGGCTGTGATTGTATGAAGGACAGCGCCTCTTGAGGTTTCCTAATAGCAGGTTAGCCACATTCTGTAACAGTGGGGCAGAATTGTTGATGGAGCAAAGACAAGTCGGCAAGCTGGCCACCACAGGGTCTAAGACAGACCTAAGCAGGAAAAGTTGGCTCTCACTATGAGTCCGGAATACACCATCCCTTTGATGGCAGTACAAAGTGAAGGGGGGTGTGTGTGCATATACACATGTACACACATGCACATATAGATATATGGACTGTTTATGATATATGGTATATATAACAAGCATACCCGTATATATTTGACATAGGATGTATTGGGTAGCGTATATGCTAGTTTAAATAAGATAGCATACATAATATAGCATATGTGATAGCATATACATGTCTTTAAGATATTATATATCATGCCATATCATATATCTTACATATTATTATTTATATTATATATTATTATGTTTATGTCATGTCATATAGTATTCTAATTTGGAAGAAGAAGGACAGGGCTTGTTTTCAAAATGATCAATGTGACCTCAACTTCCCTGTACCAGGATAAAGGCGAAGAAGTGTTTTCATAAATTAGTTCCTACAGGATTTTTACTAGGACAGTATAACCTAAAAGCCATAGTACAATAACCAGCTGTGCCCCAAATTCTTCACATCTGTTTCAGAGTAGTGAGGTAGCATATTTTAAGAAAAGCCAAACTCTGTCGATGGAAATGTGCTTCCCCACCGTGAAATATCATGGCCTGAAAAGTGTATGAGCAGCTAAGGGGTGCGGTGGATAGAGTGCCAGGCCTGGAGTCAGAAAGACTCATCTTCCTGAGTTCAAATCTGCTCTCAGACACTTACCAGCTATGTGACCCTGGGCAAGTCACTTAGCCCTGCTTTCCTCGGTTTCCTCATCTGTAAAAAATGAGCTGGAAAAGGAAATAGTAAACCACTCCTGTATCTTTGCCAAGAAAACCCCAGATGGGGTCACAAAGAATCAAACTGAAACAACCGAACAACAAATATAGTGTATACATAGGAGACGACTGAAACTTCCTCCCAGAGACCCCATGACCTGTAACAGCCAGCACAGGAAGGAAGTACATTGTATTCTTTTCACATACTTCCAGGTTTGAAGATGATATTTTAGAAAAGGGTAGCTCTACCAGGGAATGTAGTGGAATCAAGGTCACTTCTGAGGATTTAGGAAAACAGTTAGGGACTTAGGTAGCAGTAGGCGAAGCTTTGTTCAAATATACTCAAGTGACTGGAGGTAAAATGCAAATAGGAAATGACTGTCGACATGTAGGAAAATGGAGAAGAAGGCAATGCAATGGTCTTCCACCATGAAATACATGACATTCCAAGCAGGTGCAGGAAAACATAGTACCCTGGTTAGGGGCTATGGGAAAAGTGGGCAGAATGGACGTAATCACAGTTTGTGGGTCCTGGAAAAACCGATAGATATCTTTTTTGTGGTTTCTTGAGAGGGAAGCTAGGTGTGGAAAGTTAGAAACAGGTAGGAACAATAATCTCCTGTTTGAGAAGAATGGTAAAAAGTAATTGAATTTAAAGAGAGGAGATTATGGAACACAAGGGAGCAATCCGGTTGGGTTCGATGTGATGTGAATCAGTTAATGGTTATGAGAGGACCAAACCTTATCTGCAAGAGTGACTCAAAGGTAAGGTGATAAATGTGACCAACAATCCCTGTTACAATGAGGAATGGTTGCCATTAATGTCCCTTTCTGCTACGAGTGTCAAAATTTATTTCCCACAATTCCAGAACATCCGGATAAATCCACAGGATCACATACCCCAACTTACAAATCAAATCCCTTCTCAATAAGTTGGCTGGAGGACAAGGGCTAAGTGAGAAGGCCTATTTATTGAATGCAGGACCAATAGAAATTGTGGTAGGGACAGAAACTGGATGAGGAATAAGTTGTCCTCCTTAGCATTCATAGGATTTCTGCACAGAATTCAGAGGCTTGCAAGGTGCAGTGAGAAGTTCCAATGACAAATGACAGAAGATAATTTTCCCAGAGTCGGAACATTGTAATATAAGAACCACATTAGTCTCTAAGGACTGTTGGAGTGTTGCTATCACAATCATCTACAGCAGCATTTCTCAAAGGTTGGTCCCTAAAACCCTTTCAGGGGGGTCTGTAAGATCAAAACTATTTTCATAATGTTGCTAAGACATTCTTTGTACATCAAAATACTCCTCTCTTTTTTTAAACTACATGTCTGTGTGAGGTCAGATTGAACACAGAAGCAGATAGAAGAATCCAGCTGTCTTTTATTAAGCCAGACATTAAAGAGATTTGTAGAAATACATAAAACAAAACCACCCCGCTCACTTTTTTTGTTTTGGAAAGTATGGTTGTTTTCATTTTTAAAATATGTCATTTTAACATATAATAGACTTATTTTTGGTATTTTAGGTAAATTAACATTTTTGTAATTTATCTGTTTTAATTTCTAAAGGTAAAAATATCAGTAAATACCACCACATAAACAAAAGCTCTTTAATGTCCTCAGTGATTTTTAAGAGTATAGAGAGGTCTGGAGACCAAAAAGTTTGAAAACCATTGGTCTAGAATATGATCTTTTGGGCCTGAAAGTTGGTAGTTGGGTGGAATAGAGTCAGGAATAACTAAGTTCTTTCTAATGTCTGTAAAAATGTGAGTACAGGCTGAATCTTCTCACACACTCGGCACACATAGTGGGTCTTCTCCTGAATAGATTCTTAGGAATTTTCCTGACGTTCTCTGAATCAGTCACTCAATCACTATTTATTAAGCATCTGCTATGTTCCAGGTGCCACGCTAAGTGCTGAATGAAGCCTTTGGCCCACCAACTACATTAACAGGGCTTCCTCTCTTGTAGTTCCTCTGGTGACTAGTGAGATAAGCCTGTTTGAACCCTTTAAGGACACTGATCACATTCTAAGGTTTTTCCCCTTGGTGAATTTTATGATTCAGATAGAAACTTATTTGATGTTTAAATTCTTTATCACACTTATCACATACAGAGTTTCTCTGTGTGCCCCTTGATGTTTGGACAAATGATGGAAATTTATATTCCTTTCCACTTACGAGAAGGTTAGGACATTACTGGCTTCCTGGATTTTTCCTACTTGCAGTAATGATCCTGATTGCCATAATTATAGAATTAAAATTAGAGAATCATAGTATTTGGATAGACTGGGCTTATTATGCCCCAGGGTCTCTTCCTTTTCCTTCCATCACTATTGATCATGATTCTTATTTGGAGCTTGTCTTTGAGCCTGGACCTGTGCAGGCCATCAGCTTGGCTTCCCTAGTCTGCTCACACTGTTGTGTTGGGAATAAATTGCTGCTATCAGAACTTTAGTTAGGTCCTTATCTCCTCCTCTTATTATAGCATCCCAGAGTCTCTCCTCTCTCCTAAGATTTAGTCCTTGGAGAGAAGATGCTACTGCTGCATAGGGTGCCTGCCAGACAGGGTCACCCATTTCTGATCAATACTTGCCTGTTCGTTTAAGCCTTTCTAGATAATTTTCCTAGTATTCACCCTTATTTTATTTATAGGTATTTGTCTTAGTCCAGTCTGTCTTTATGGATAATATTTGTCTTAGTCCAGTCTGTCTTTATGGATAATATGGCAAGGAGATCCTTGACTAATCCTTCGCACCTATCAAAGGGCTCCTGATTTGGAGGTCAGTTGTAGGCTACAAAAAATGCTGCATCGTTTCCCTGAGCTTATCATCTCATTGATTTATATTGACCCAAGCTAGGTGACAACAATTTATAATAGTCTATAACTTCTTGAAGTTTCTCTTTAATCTGTAATCTAAGGGAAATTTGGAGTCGAATTGTTAAGGTTACCTGGCTTCCACAGGGACATGAACTGAGATAGCATTGCTCCCAGGAGTTCCAATCCAGAATTTAGAGTGCAATAAAGTTAAAAGGATGGGTTTGAAGATCCCAGTGATGGAAAGTGTAAGGTTGGAGGATTGAGGACAGAGAGGCTGAGACTGGGCAGTGGGGTAAAAGAGATATTGGAAGAGTGGGAAATATAATCTACATGGCTCTTTAAACACAGTAGAGGGGGTAAGGTCCAAAGACAATAATAGTGGTGTTTTGTAACTGGGTTAAAGAGGATGGTAGAGAGGTATGATGTATAAAACGTTTGAGAGACATAATTTCTGGGTAATTCATCATTTTATTAATCATGCTAGCATATAATTAATAAAAGGGGTCAGTGACTGTCTCGAATGCCAAAGACCCCTCATGGGACCCCCTCAATGCTTATATGCCCTTGGAAGAGTGAGAGTTCCTGAGGGTGGCAGTCAACTCGGATTGGTTAATAAGTAATGAGAGAATGGTTATTATAATGAGAAGTGGGTTTATTCTAATGTGGTTCTGGGGGATGTGACTTTGATTATGTCATTTATATCTAGACCACCCCCAGCCTTTGGCAATCTAATCAAAAAATTTATCCTCACTCGAGCCTGAGTACAACACAATGGGTGGGAATTCACTTCAGATTGTTGTCCTTGCTGGTCCTTCCTTCTCAAAGAGGACCATGACATCAAGGAGGTGATGCCATAATATGCAAGTGAATTGGATTTAAGTGAGGCAGGACTGTGCAGAGTCACCAGCCTCACTCTCTCCTCCAGAGCCATCTGGGTCCAGTGGCTTGATATAGATCAGGATGACATGAAATGGCCCTGTATGCAACAGGAGACCTTGACCTTTTTAAGCAAAGGTCTTTAACAGGTCTCAATTTGACTGAGACAACACCCATCCAGTGATTAAGGCTAGGTAAGAAATGAGGCAGAGAATGGCCTCTTTACCTAGTCCCAAAAAAAAAATGTCAATCTGAGAGGGAAAGACCCAGGACCTATGGTTGGCCAATCAACAAGAGCCAGAGTGATTTGGGTTTGAGATGTGGTCCTTAAGAAAAAAAGGTTTCAGTGATCAAAATTTGCATTCCTTTGGGCAGAGCACCCACAGGTAAGGGTATGATACCCTATGTGAATGGAGGGAATGGAAAGAGAAAAAAAGAAATTAATTTCAGATTAAATTCTTTTCAAGGTTCTCTAGTTGGATTTGGCAACAACTCCACCTAGATGAGGTCTAGGTGGGGTAAATTTGGGGGAAAGTCCAGGATCCCCTCAATAATTTATTATTTAATAATCATTTCTCTCAGCGGGCATTGACTGGATTGCTTATTCTAAGACAGCTGACTTAATCAGTGGGTTTAGCTCCTTCTACTGGATTAGAAAAGAAAGTCTGCCCTTAATTTGGGAAGCAGTCAATTTCTCCCTTGCACATTTCAATTATGATTTGAGGTTTTCTTGTGAATTTTCGTAGCATTTATCCATGGCCTCATTTTTATGTTTAGAAGCTTTTGAATACCAATCAAAAAGGCATCCCATTAGGCATGTTCCACTTTCAACACAAAAGGCTGGAGAGCTCTCATAAATATGCTGTTTTGTCAACATCAAATGGCCATTCTGCAGGGAATAACGTAATGAGGTTGTCCTTAAAATGCCAGTTCCACATGTCCAGAAATTGCAAATCCTGGAAGAATGATAACCATACATATAATGGGCTGGAGATCCCTTGAAGGGAACTGGAACTTTCTTGAGATGACCTGTCCCCATCACAAGCACAAAGAAAAAGCTTACTCAGAGTGTCTACTTTCATTTCAACCTGCAGACCATGTCAACAAAGAGAGGTTCACCACATGGTGGAGTGGCCACTGAGGTTACACTATGCTCGTGGTAAGGTTCTGCCAAGGTGGGGGTCAGAGCTATCAAACAGGCAGCTTATAACCATTAGTATGCACAGAGAGAGAGGAGGTGACAGATAACAGACAGCAGGGACAACCATGCTGATCTGCAAATGCATACTACCTGAGCCTTCAAATTCTGAATGTGATGGCTTTTGTAGCAAGCACCAAGTGACTGATGGGAGCCCAGAGGCACCAAGCCCCTTCCCCACCCCCTTAAACACATAATCAGGTAGACAGACAATCCAGATGTCCTTCCCACAACAACTTCCACCTCCTAAACTGAGATCTAATGTATTGTATTGGTTAAGGGGACCCAAACAGTTTCTCTCTACAGGATTCCACTTAGGAAATTAGCTGACGCAAAAAACAGAGACAGACATGGGAAAAAGTTCCTTCTGAATTTAAAAAAAAAAAAATGGAGTCCAGATACCTTGGAGCCCATAGGCCTATAGTACGTCTATCAGAGATTTTAAAAGGGAGCTCCTTGTCTTAGGTGTGGCACTGGAGGCTTTTAAAGGGTACAGACAACCTAAAGCCACTGCTCACTTGGTTCATCTGCTGGTTTCCAGGCACCAGAATCTGTCATGGCGGCAATTCTGGCCCTCAGTTTAGGGTCCAGATTGGAAGAAACTTTATTTAGAGCCTCAGAGCTATAGGAGTATTCAGATGGAGAAATTCCCTGGAACTGAAAACATGACAGGTTTTTCTGCCCTAGAAAAGGCAATTTGTTCCTCTTTCTCATTGACCTTGGGATCAGGAACAGGATGTAAGTTGAGGTGAGCTCAAATTCCAACAGTTACATGTGACTATGTTTTGCCTGAAAGTGTAATCTCTCATTAAGAAAAGGAGACAGAATACCCTTGTCTCTGGGCTTCCACGAAGGCCACCATTCTAATTCAGGTCCTCATCACTTCTTGCCCACACTGTTTTCATCTGCCTTCTGATTGGCCTCCTGGCCTCGTCTCACCCTTCTATAATTCGTTTTGCACATAGATGTCAAATTGGTATCCTGAAGCACAAGTCTGATCTTTTACCTCTCTGCTCAAGAAGCTTCCCTAGCTCCCCTTTGCCTTCAGGATAAAATGCATGCTCCAGTTACATGCTAAAATGTGGTTTTCTCACTCTCCCGTCTATGTTTCCTGGCTAATTATATATGACTGTTCATCAGAGACTCTACATTTTAGCTAAGCTGGCCTGCTCACTATTCCCTATTCATGACCTTTCTTCTCCCTTCCCATGGCTTTGCGCAGGATGTTCCTTGTGCCTGGAATGCCGTCGCTCCTCACTTCTGCCTGCTGAGACCCCATCTCCCTAATAAGCTCAGCTCAAGCCATTTTTTCAAAAGACTTTTCTTCATTTCCCTAGTTATTAATGTTGCCCACCAGATTACTATATATTGGTTTTGTATGTAGCATGTATTTACCTATCTGTGAACATTATATATATGTAATATATAATACATATGTGTAATATATGATATGTAATATAAGTACATGTACCTATCTGTGAATATTATATATATATGCACATTACTGTCGATCAATTAAAATATGTTTACACTTATGTGTATATAGGCACGTATGTATGTACATAGATTTATGTATGTGTGCGTGTGTATACCTATATGGCTGTACGTGTGTATACACACACACACACACATATACACATATTCTCCTCGTAGAATCTAAGTTTATCGCAGGCTGGGACTGTCTCCCTCTTGGATGGGAATCCCTAGCAGCTAGCACAGCGCTCGCCCGGCACAGACTAGGCCTTTATCTAGCTTTTGGTGGTTGGTTGATACCGATTTCCAGCGGAGGAAGTCTGTTACCCAATTACATCACCACAGGAAGGGTTGTAATAGAGTGCACAAACAACTCCACAAAGCTATGCTAGTCTTTTCAGTTGGGCTGCATTCAGGCTAAGAGCAGACATGGCATGGTAGAAAAAGCACCGGACTTGAAATCATGAGAACCGAGTTCAAATCTTGACACTAGAGCTTTGTGACCATTGCAGGTCACTCTCTCTCTGTGCATCTGCATCATCATTTGTAACAGGAGAAAAATTATGTGCATACTATTTATCCCTTGTTTTCAGTTATCACAGAGAGGGAAATAGAAGAGCATATAGTAGTGGGCATTGGTAGGCCGCAACATATTATAAACAGGAAATTACAAAGCAGAACCTGAATGATGAGGATCGTCCCATTGGGGCAGCTAGGTGGTTCAGTGGCCTGGAGTCAGGAAGACCTAGGTTCAAATCCTGCCCCGCACACTCACTAGCTGCATGACTCTGGGTAAGTCACTTAACTCCTGTCTGCCTCAGTTTCCTCTTCTGTAAAATGGGAATAATAATGTCATCTGCTTCCCAAGGTCGTTGTGAGGATCAAAAGAGATAATATATATAAAGAGCGTGGAATGGGGGTGGGGAACCTGAGGCCTTGATTTGTTCTGTCAAGTTTGGATTCAGTCAGAGAGCTGCACTTGAGGACCTAGAGGGCCACATGCGGCCTCAAGGCCTCAGGTTCCCCACCCTGACCTAGAACAACGCCTGGCGCATAGTAACGGGCTATAGAAGTGTTAGCTGTTATCTAAGAAATGGAGAAGTAAGAAGGAATCCATCAAACAAGATTTACTTAGAGAGTATCTAGTATGTGCCAGGCGCAGTACTGGGCGATGAGGATAAAAGGACAGAGAATGAGAGCGTCTCCGCTCGCAGTGAGCTTACGTTCTAACGGAGGAGATAATAAGTACGGGTTAAAATCTGTGGCACAAATATAGTTAGTAAATACAAATACATGCAGAATGCCATAGCTAAATACAAAGCGGTTTGGGAGAGAGAGCACTAGCAGTTAGGGGGACCGGGAAAGGCTTCGTGTAAAAGACGGTGCTTAAGCAGCATCTTAAAGGAGATGAAGGATTCTGTAAGAGGGAAGTAATGAGGGAAGGTGCTCTGGGTGTGAGGAACAGCCGGTACAAAGGCACAGAGGCGGTAAATGGGAGCATCGTGTGTGAGGAAGAGAGAGGAGGACAGTTTGGCCGGACTGCAGAGTGGGGGAGGGGAAGTAATGTCTCCTAGGGCTGAAAAGAAAGGTTGGAGCCAGTGTATGTCAGGATTTAAAAGTCAAACAAAATTTATATTTTATCCTGAAGGCAATAGAAAACCACTAGAGCTGGTCCCATCTGTGCTTGAAAAAAACATGGGCAGGATGGAGTCTAGTAGTAAGAGACTTAAGGCAGGAAGACCAGTTAGGAAGCTGCGGCAATAAGTTAGACCAGAAGTGATGAGGGCCTGGACTAAGGTAGTATGAGAAGAGAGGAGGGCTCAGTCAGATGTGAGGAATGTTACAGAAGATAGAAACGTCGGGCTTGGGCAACTGACTGGATGTGTGGGCTGAGGGAGACGACGGAGCCCGGCGTAATTCTGAGATTGTGAATCTGGGGAGCTGAGGGGCGGCGGCCCCTTCAACAGAAACGGGGAGTTTTGAAAGACGGGGAAAATAACAACTTTAGACATGCTAAGCTTGGCGTGTCTTCAGAATGTCTGAATTAAAATACCCAGCAGGCACCTGGTGATTTGTACCCAAAGTTCAGGGGAGAGACTAGGGCTGGAATTACAGACATATAGTTTGAAGAGCCCTCTGAGTAGAGCTGATAGTTAAACATTCGAAGAAGATGGGCTGGTGACTCATTAAGAATGAGAAATGGCCTGGGGATTCCACTGGATAGCCTCTACTTAAAGAGAAATCAACAAAGGCCTCCAACGTATTGAGCAGACCATTTTGGGGGCTCAGCAGTACAACCGCTATTTTTTACTGCCTCTGTCACCTTGGGCTAGTCATTAATCTTCTCAAGTCCTCATCTCTAAAATGGGAGAGCTAAATAGGCCAACCTCTGAGGTCTCTTCTAACTCTTAATTCTAAAATCCTGCGACCTTAGAGATCAAGGATTCTTATTCTTAATCCGGAATCTGTAAACTTGTTGAGAAAGACACAGAGAGAAGAAAAAAGTGAGAGACAGAGGAAGAGGGGATAGAGGAAAGAAGAGAGAAGGGGAAAGAGAAAGTATTTCAATACGGTTGGTTTTTTCTGTAATCCTTTGTGTTTTATTTTATGCATTTGAAAACATTATTCTGATGAGAGGTCCAAAGGCTTCACCAGACTGCCCAAGGCTTCCAAGACACACATACGCTCCTAAAAAATGTTAAGAACTCCTGAAGTCTCAATTAACCCCTTCATCTTTTGAAGGAGTAAACTAGCCAACTTATATATTATTTATTATTAGTCAATCCCATGGAATTTTTCAAGATGGGAACCAACCAAACCAACCAAGTGGTCATGGAGCTAGATGGTTAAGTAAGTTGCATGGACTCTTCTAAGCCAAGGAGAGCTTCAGGCATCTGCTTGAGGTTCTGTGCCCCCAAGAAGAAAAAGAAAATAGGGAAGCAGGCTGCCTGTGCTCTTGTCTCTCCTCCTAAGTTTATTCTTGGTTTTCCTTATCTCCCTCCCCTCGCAGCGACAAAGACTGATTAACTCTGCCAATGGTGTGAGTAAGCCTTTGCAGAATGGGACCCATGAGAACATTGAGAATGGGAATGTGCCAGTGGAGAACCAGGAGGAACAGCAGCCTCAGCAGCCTCAGCAGCCTCAGCAGCAGCAGCAGCAGCAGCAGCAACAGCCAGAACCGGAATCAACAGAAACGGATTTCCTCTCCCCCTTTTCCATGCCAGGTGAGTTCTGAGCAAGATTAACGGGGCAAAAAAAGTTTCAATTTAATTTTATATTTTTTTAATGAATAAAAAAAATCTATTTTCTCCCTTTCCCATGTCCTCCCACCCCAAATTGAGGAGGAAGAAAAACAAACCTTGTAACAAATATGCAAAATCAGACAAAACATTACCATGTTGCCCAGGCCCAAAAAAGATTGTGTTTCAATCCAATACCTCTTGGTCAAGAGTTGAGCACTATGTTTCATCACAGTCCTCCAGAGTCATGGTTGGTCGTTACGTCGATCAGAGTTCTTAAATCCTTCCAAGTTGTTTGTCTGTGCGATGTTGTTGATGGATAAATTGTTCTCCATTTGAGAAGGACCAGAATTATAAATGGTAGTGAAACCCAGAAGGCATTGGCATGTGCAAAGGAACAAATGATAGAACTAGGTCATTGTTTGGACACTCAGGTCAGGTTAGAGCCAAACCCTGAGGTCCAGGAGGAAAGAGCAAAGCTAGCCAGAATGGGTCTCTTAAGTCCCTCAGCTTTACGGGACAGCCTCATGGTTGGGTTGGAGGCCTGACAGCATAAAAAACACGGGTAGTCGTGTGAACTAGCTTCTGTCTATTCACAGAGATGGGATGGCCAAAGGTTTATTTGAGAATAGCCCTGCTGGCCATCTTCAGAAGTGAGCTTGAGGCAGAAGAGGGTTCTGCTGTTGTTCATTCGTTTTGGTTGTGACCAACTCTTTGTGACCCCATTTTCGGTTTTCTTGTTGGAGATACTGGAGTGGTTTGCCATTTCCTTCTCCAGCTCATTTTACAGATGGGGAAACTGAGGCAAACAGGATGGCATGATCTGTCTAGGGTCCCACAGCTAATGTCTGAAACTAGATTTGAATCCAGATCTTCCTGACTCCAAGTCCAGCACTATGTCCGCTGTGCCACCTAGCTGCCCTCGGAAGGGGGTAACCAGAAGCAATGAAAATCTGAAGTTCAGCAGCATCATTCAGTAAAATGTACTGGTGATGATGATTTGGGCAGAAAGTATATAAAGGTGGGGGCGGGGGGGGGGGGGGGAGAATCTGTTCTGCCATTCCTGGTGTCTACAATTATTAGTGAACTCCCACACTCCGACGTTACTTCATTCCTCCAAGCCTCGGTTTCCTCCTCAGTATAGTGACAAGGACACTTCACCACTTCCCTTCATGGCGGTGTAAAGATGGAGCACCTTGTAAACCTTGAGGCCCCGTGTAAACGGAACCTTCCGAGCCTGGATCCTGAGGCTCCTGCTGACTCCCCATCGCCCTTCAAGGCCCGTCAGGTGCCACTAGCTGGAGGAGGCCCTTCCAGTGTCCCCACTTGTTAATGCTCCCGTCCCTCATGAAATCACTTTGAATTCACTTCGCGCGGGTTTTGTATTCATGGCTCTATAATGTGTTCCGTTCCCCCATAGAACATGGGCTTCTCCGGGTCGTGGATTCTCCCATTCTTGTCTTTGTGTCCCCAACATCCAGCAGGTACCTGGTAATTAATAAACATTTGCTAATTTAATTGAAGCGTCTCATTCAGGCCCCCAAGGGAGAAAGAACAATGGGTGAAAAACAAGGTTCCTTGAATGTCCAAACTACAAAACAAGCCCGAAAGAAAGAAAATATGGACCTTAATTATAGAACCGGAAAAAAAACCAAATGAAAGAAGCCTCTTGTCCGCGGGTCAGTAAGCACTAAGCAAGTCCTCCTTGTGTGAGCTCTGTGCTAGTCACTACAGGGGACCACGAAGATGCATAAGACGTAGCCCTTGCCTTCCTAGAGATTACGACCTCTCAGAGGCACCGAGGGCCGCAGTAGAGCGCTGGGCCCGGAGTCAGGAAGACTGGTCTCTCCGAGTTCAAATCCACCCTCAGGCACTTATTAGCTGTGTGACCCTGGGCAAGTCGCTTAGCCTTTTTTTTCAGCCTCAGTTTCCTTATCTGTAAAAGAAAAAAGGTGCCCTGGAGGAAGAATGACAAACGATTCCAGTGTCTGTGCCGAGAAAACCCCAAACGGAATCAGCATAAAGAGCCGGACGCGACTGGAACAACCGGACCACAAAAAAGAGGAACGCATGTACGCCGGTAATTATAATCTGATGCTGAGCATGAGCGTGCAGTAACAGGCAGGAGAAGCACTAGGGCGTGTAGAAGACAGCGATTGCTGCTCACCGAAGGTGTCGGGGCGATCCACGGAGAAAGCGTCATCGGAGTTAATCCCAAGGAGCAGACCTTGGGGGCGGAGCTGGGGTGACGGGTGTTCCAGGCGGCAGGAACAGCGTGAGCAAAGTGACGGGGGTGGGAACAGGGACACTAAGAGAGGAAGCAGCAGGCGACATATTTAGGAAGTGGCTAGAGCATGTGAAAAGAAAGGAGTAACAGCAAATGAAGACGGAAAGTGGGATTTGGACCAGACGTGTAGGACTTCGAATAGCAGGTGAGGGAATTACAGAGATTTAATTAGATAGGTAAGGAGATAATTTAAGACTTTTGAGTAGGGATTGGACTATGTCCTGATCAGGGGCTGGGATCTTCCTCCAGAACGGGGAGGCACTAGAGGCCGACTGTCGTGCTAATCCAAATGAGAAGTGATGGAAGATCTGGGTCTCTGTCGGTTGAATGATGAGGCTGGAAGAAAGATTGTGTCAAGTTATGAAGAGATGAGAGGAAAAGTGGAGGCACCGTTTGTGACCGTGGGACTTCGCTTTATAGTGACCTATAGAGAGGAGCGAAGAATAGTTCAAAAAATAAAAACGCTGAAATGAGGAGCTCACCGGATACGGAGATGAACCCCAGGCCCTGAAGAGCAAGACCGCTGTACTCTTGACAGACTCATAACGAGGGTAGAATCCAATTACAGCTACAAAAAACGGCCCCAAACCTGCCTTCAAAGCGCTTGCAGTGTGGTGAGGCAGAACCTTCTGTTTTGATGCATTTCCAGACCTGTTGGCTGTTGGCTAGTCCGCCCATCCACGGGATATGTGTTGGAACGAGCCGGTACTAATTTGGAATTGTGCTTTAGAGAATCTCCATTTATATGCTCCCAGACTGCCACTGAGTTGACCCTGAAAGAAGTTTAGCACCAAATAGATTTGAACTTCCTCTTTAAAAAAAAAAAAGAAAGAAAGAAGAAACCACCCTCAAATTCCTTTGCAGTCTTACTTTGTATAACAACAGGGCTCTTTGCGCCCATTTTCAAAGTATTACTC